>NC_143575.1:101940614-103286448 GCF_048544385.1 Mastigoproctus giganteus
ACATTTAGGCGGCGAGTTAGGCACTTCAGTGATAGTGGCAGTGGTTTGAAGGAAATGTAAATCAAAGATCAAGCCGTCCTCGCAATGCAGAGATGGAGGAAAATGAGGGAGAGTGGATAAACTAATTCGTGAGGGCTGACTAACGAATATCTGAGAAATGTATGCGAGAGCGGGAAGAGGCTTTAATGCACTGAAAACAATTCTGGTAATCTAGGATAGAGGAAATTGTATACCAGGTGGGTTTCATGAATGTTAACACCAGATTATAAGAAACGGGGAGTGCATGCTTTTGTCATTCTTCTGGAACAGTATGATATCATAGGCGACAAATTTCTTGACAGAATTATCATTGAAGATAACATGTGGGTACAAAGCATAAACCGAAGTCAAAGCAGTGGCAACGCAAGGATTCACGGATGAATAAGAAATTCGAAGCTCAGCCATAAGCTGGGAAAATCAAGTTCCATTTTTGAAACAAAGGATGCTTGCTCCATTCTTCTCACTATGTGGGGATACTGAAGAAGCCGAAGGCAAGAATTGGCTTCGGCTTCTTCAGAAACAAACAAAAAAAAAAAAAAAAAAACAGAGCCCGGCTAACGAGGAAATACCAGCTGATCAAAAAAAGTGTACCGTATTACAAGTACAAACCTCAGGCCGTACTAGACTCCTACTCACAAACTATATTGGGACAGTGCCATAATAACGGACAAGGCGATCTCGCACAATAGACTAGATATAATCCCCATCGACAAGAAGGAAATGGCTACCTATCTGATCGACAGAGCCGTGCCTAATACCAGCAACATTCAGAAAACATATGGGGAAAGATCAGGAAGTCAAAGATATATGGCATAGAGAACAAGTAATGACCATCGCAATCACTGGCATGGTGCCAAATAGCCTGCATAAGAACCTAGCAGTAACAGGCCTCCCATAGAACACTTACATTGAACTCCAGAAAGTCGCAAACCTGAACGCCTGTAGAACAGTAAGAGTTCCTCGACCGACGATAATAATAGTAGCCAGATACAGCCAACCACCCCCATGCACTTGTTACCAGTACCCGTCACAGAGTGAAAAAAATTCCTTAAAGGAGAAAAAGGTTTTATATAATAATAATAAGAGAGTCAGAACGTTATGGCTGAAGAGCAGAAGGGATGCAAGGAGCAATTGACCAGCAATCCGGCAGTTATGGAACAACCGACAAGAAGCACCACAGCCTGTACAGGGCCTAGATCGACTACCGTAATTCCTTTGATTCCGTGTCCCATAGCTGGCTCACAGAAACAATGAAGATCTATAAAGTCAACCCGACAGTGAGAACCTTCCTAGAAGCAAAAATGGCGAAATGGAGTACCACCAACAAAGTCGGCAACGTCAGGACCAAACTGACACCCATCAGAAGAGGTAACTTCCAGTGAGACGCCCTGAGAGTCTACTGTGGCACTCAGAGCATCTAGCACTCAACATACTCTCCACCAAGCTCAATACCAGCAAATACGGATATACCCTTAAAGAAGCGAGGAAGAAACCTATACACCCTCCCCCATCTGATGTGCATGGACGTCAGGAAGCTCTAGGCAACAATCAAAAAACAACTGCAACAGCTACACCACATCATCAAAGGGTTCGGCACTGACATCAGAATTAAATTCGGACTAGACAAATGCAAGACTCACGGACTGCATCAAGGAATATTAGTAAGCAAACTACTAGATGAAGACAAGTAGAGAGATTGAAGTAAGGATAGAGGAAGAGACCCAGTGGCGGATCCAGAAAAAAATGACAGGAGGGGCACCATTTGTGACAGGGGGAACCGTTTTGTGCACTAGAATGGCGATCACATTAGCATCAGTGTTGCCAACTGTAGTCAGTTGAAAATAGCCGAGCCACAATGCAAAAATAGATAAAATCCTATGTTAAACAATGAAAAAAATTTTTTTTTGTAGCTAAAGGAAATTTAAACAATTGGTGTACATTTTCCGAAAAACGACAGGAGAGGCACGTGCTCCGGTGCCTCTACCCTGAATCCGTCACTGAAGAGACCTACCAGTACCTGAGGATGATGCAAGCTAAATATCTCGAACAGAAGGAGACCAAGGCCCGCCTGATCAAAAAATACAATCAGACACCCAAAAGACTGCTAAAAACAGAGCTAAATGGGGGAATACAGTTAAAGCTATAAACACCTATGCAGTCTTAGTGCTAACGTACTCCTTCGGGATCACAGAGTGTACTAATACCAAGGTAGGGGAGATCATGAGAAGAACCAGGACAACGACGACAAACAGCGGCCACACCATTTGCAAGCAGCCGTCGAGAGACTGACCGTAGCCTGGAAAGAAATAAGATGGGGTTTGACGGACCTCATCAAACAGCAGAATAACGCTATTAAAAAGCTGAAGGATTAGTTTCAGAAAAACACAGCGCCAATCTACCAAGCTATAAGGAAGATAGAGAAATGGCATACCCCACTCAACCTCAACGATGAGACCCCCACTCACCAAGACGGAAGAAACGAAGACAGAAAATTGGGCAAAGAAGAAGACCCTCCATGGCTGACACCAAAATCACCTTCACCAAAACCGCATGGCCCATCAGCGGTAAGTTCTTCCCTGCGACAGAAGCATCCATGCTCGCCATCCACGACCAGGTAATCAAAACCAGGACCTACAGAAATACATCGCCAATTACTTCGGGGTGACAGACGACATCTTGCCACAGAAACAATCCTGCACATCATCGCGGGATGCAAGGTGATCACTCAAACGGAGTCACTCACAGCAACGACCACGAGCAGATCGCCAGGATAATACATCAGAAGCTAGCGAAGAAATACAAAACACAACTGTTGCTATATATGAAAGAATAATGCTGTTATGGAAAATAGAAAATTGTATACGTTCGTAGTGAAACTTCAGTCTTTTTTGTAACCTAGTATCGCAAAAAGAGCTTAAGTGTGCCTATTATTATTGTCAGAATTAATTATTAACCACACTGCTTCTTATGGCGTGAAATGCTTGCACTCGCTTACTAGTCTAAATGAATGCTGCATAAACAAAGAGAAAGAATCCAAAGACAGCTGTTGTTTATTGCATATAACTATGAGCTGTTCTGTAATTATAATGAGTTTGGCAAATTGCGTGTAGTTGAGGGCAGATAATAGTCAGTGCGCTAAATAGTTAAAATGGGGTTAAGAAAAACACACAGTTGGTAACGAAGGTGATATTTTTCATTATTAATATAGTAAAAGGCATGCACTTCTAAGTAGCCTAATCGAGATAACTGGAAAATAATTCAAACAAGTAAATTTTCTGTGAGTCAGATAGTGAGGTGTAAGCTAAGGCAGGTGGAAAGCAATCATTCTTACAAAACAATCGCGTACTTATTTCATAACTTTCAGGTAATGATCTCTATGGAATGTGTGGAGTAACCTAATTACAGAAATTAGGTGATAGGCTATTATTTTCGAGAAGCTGTATCTCCCAATTACTCTTCGCAATGAATCACATTCTGGTTTATTACATCAAATATGTCATAATAAATAAATTCACTTTCATTATTAAGTGTAAGATGCATAGCAGGAAATCTTAGCTACCCCTAAGAATGGGCTTCTTGTAACCTGATCCGTCCTTATGCTATAGCATTCTTGTATAGGCATGTAGCTTTTCTTAAATATTCAAGCTATTTTAATTTCGTGTAATAAAGGTAATATTAAAAAATCAAAAAATATCGTAAAAGGAAAAAAAAAAATGAGAGGGTAGTGCTGTCGAATATTTGTGTATGTAGGAGGAGAAGAGCAATCAAGCGTTTCCGCTGCACAAGAATGACTCATATCAAGTACTGTAGTTATATTGTTAAGCAAGAGAACTGGATCAGTGCAGGCTTAGAAAAAATGAAAACAACAGAAGAAGATGGATTTTGAATGAAAACTTACAAAAGATAAATTGGGCATTAAAATGATAAAAAAAGTTAGATAAGGAACGCAATGTGTGACATTTAAGGCGATTTTTATTTCTTAAATTAACTGCGTTTTTTTTTTTCATTGAATGGAATTGAAAATTAAATAACTAATCGTCCAGTTAATTTTTAATTAATTAAGTAATAATCTATAAGACTAATTGTTTTGACATTACTGTACATTTCTCGCAACGTAATATTCATTCAACATTTTGTAATACTTATTCCTCCTGGATTTTTAATAAAAATTGAAATTCAATGTGTATTTCATGGATCTTCTGTTATTAAAAAATAATAATAATAATAGCGACACGTACCTCAGATCATCGTATGCAGTCAGAATTTTTGTAATGTACTTTACTTATTTCCAACTGTATTTTAATAAGAATTGAAAGATAGCATCAACCTAATAAGCAAATAGTAATAATTCGTAATTTATATATATATAGTAAACTGATACAAAAAAAAAATTGTATGGTTTTGTTATTGTTGCAATCATACCATTCAAGAAATGGCTACAATCAAATAGGTAATTAGACTATTGGCTTGGATTTGATCGGTCACGAAAAATGCGTCACGCACTCTAATTACCCTACTAGTGGGTGCTTGGCACAGCTAGTGGTGGGTGCGTAGGAAGCACCTTTGTCGCAAAACGCGGATGACTTCTGTGAAGAATTTTTCGTGACCGATCAGATTTATTATTATTATTATTATTATAAGCTTATTCAACAAACACCCCTGTACAGAAATTAATATCAGCAAATACATAAGATATATAAACACAGAGGAAAAATTACATACACACAGAAATAATGCATTCATAGAAAAATTACAAAATTACAAAACAATATACATACATTCAGAAATAATGCATTCATAGAAAAATTACAAAATTACAAAACAATATACATACATTCAGAAATAATGCATTCATAGAAAAATTACAAAATTACAAAACAATATACATACATTCAGAAATAATGCATTCATAGAAAAATTACAAAATTACAAAACAATATACATACATTCAGAAATAATGCATTCATAGAAAAATTACAAAACAATATACATACATACAGAAATAATGCATTCATAGAAAAATTACAAAACAATATACATACATAGAAAAATGACATCGTCATTTACACTAGGAATTGGTCCTCATTGTCATTCTTAAGGAATACCCTCAGTCCTATAAGAGTCTTTTGGAAATATAATATATCGTTCATTTAAGATTTTTATGAGTTCGAGGGCACTTGAAGTCTTTCTTGAATTACGTTCTTCATCATATTTGTAGTTTCGTAAACAGATCCGCTGCAATGAGCTTCCTGTAAGTTTTCTCATGGCAGTACTTGTCCGGGTCTATTTTGAGGTCTCTACACAGCTCCAGAGTATTGACAGGAAACATCCCCCTTAATCCGTCCGTGCGGTGGAGAGCGCTTCGGAGGGTTGTGGTGGCGGGCTCCAGGGCGGGGTCTTACTACCAGATTTATAATTTGAGGGGCGTCTAAACTCCCAGTCAGAAGTTGTGCCAGAGGTGATGTTTCGTATTGTGATCATCTGAATCCACGGAGCTGTGTTCAACTTTGCGTACATTATGGATTTAGAAACTGTGAAGGGCTTCTCGGCAATCCTATTTAACCAACCGAGCAACCAGTATTCCAGGCTGAGAAATTTCCTGATATAAGTATTTGGAGCAGAGGACCAAATTGTCGAAGCATATAAGGATACAGGAACGATACATCTTTGGATATATTGGGTCACTAGCTGCTTGTTTCGAATCCCAGTTATTTCCTGTCTTACAGCCCATATGGCAGCAAGAGTTTTTGTTCTCGTGTTCTGAAAGTGTCTTTGGAAGGTAAGGCCCTCGTCCCACGTCACTCCTAGGTCGGTGTATGAGTTGACTTTCTTAATCTGTGCTCCATTAATAGATAATCTGATTTGATTTTTTATCTTCTTATTAGTTATTGTCAGTTGTGCTGACTTGTATGATTTTAGCCACAAACCGATTTTGCGTAGGTATGTCTCCAGTTCATACAGCTTAGCGTTGGCATGGAAATTGACGTCAGACACCTGAGATCCTTCGTTAGAGACAACAAAATACTTAATATCATCGGCGTAGGAAATAAAATTCTGATTCCGCGCCAGAAAATGCTCCAGGGGGGGTAGCAAACAGCAAAGCTGATAAAATTCCTCCCTGAGGGATGCCCCAAGTGAGGGTGTATTGTGCACGGATTCTTGGTGTACAATGAGGTGCCTTGGCTTCAAAATCGTCGTGATGATCTGCAATAGTTTGCCCTCAATGCGGAAATAAACTCTCAATATGTTTTCAAGTGCAGGTAATGACACATTATCGAAAGCTGCCTTTATATCAAGGAATATGATGTCAATTTGGGCTTTTTCATTTAATGCATGCTGCATTCTGAAGAGAGTCTCCAACAGATTAGTAGTAGTGGATCGTCTCGGTACAACGGTATGGAGGTGGGGGTAGCCTGTGCGCAAAACACTGTTGGGTTAACGCAGGAAGGATGGCTTTTTCAAAAAGCTTTAAAAGAGAACAACTGATGGATACAGGTCGAAAGTCTGAAGAGGCCTTAGGGTTCTTCTTTTTTGGCACTGGTCGCACAAAATAGTGATTCCATCTCTGGGGAGGACTCCATCTCTTAGGATGTTTAGGAAAATGTGCAACAGCACATCAACAATATAGGCACTGCATATTTTTAAAATAAAGATAGGAAACCCGTCAGGGCCGATCGTAGATTTGGAAAGGCAAGAATTTATGGCATTGATGAGATCATCTCTAGAAATAGTGACTGTGGATAAAGCATTCTCGCAAACGCCTCCTCTCGCTAAAATATGTTGTGCCATATTCTACAGCTGATATCCTTGGACATTTTTTGCTTTACCTTCAACTGGCAACCTTTCAAAGCACTCCTTAGACAAGTGTCCGAATGTGGTTTCTTCCATTTCAAATTTAGCGGCCTTTTTGCTCACGATTCTTTTTGAATGTCGAAGCTTTCTAATAACCTCTTCGTAGCGTGAATGTCGTTTCTTTTCCAAGAAAATGGCTCTTTTTTTTTTCTTGTAGTTCGTGAAGTCTTCAATCAATCTTGATTTTTTCCATCTCCTATAAGCCTTTTGCTTGGCCACAAACGCCTGTTTTAAGTACTCGTTGAACCACGGTTTAGTTTTGTCGGTGACCCTTACCTCTTTTGAGGCACCCAGGTCAGCAATAAATAGGAACTCTTTCTCTATCAAGTTGGTAGCTTCTTCCACCGGTTTATTGTATAGAGCATTCCAGTTGTAGATCTTGAGATGTTTTAAAATAATCTCAGGTCTAATGAACTTAAGAGAGTATATCTTCTTGGTTTGACGAGTTTGCTCATCGATGCGTTGCTCACCTGCACTATTGGATAGGGAAATTTCGCAACATATTGGGTTGCGATCTGACTGGAATTTAATTTGAGGGGTGACATTTTTTATGTTTATCAGAATATGATAGAATAATTCCAAATGCTACTCTCCCCTAGTCGGAAGCGTATCAAGCAGGGTCAGTCCTAAGGTTTGGAGGGTTGCATCAAGGTATTCTTTAGCTTGATCGTGTCTTGGGCTAGGCATATTAAAGTCGCCAGTTATAATCATGGGAATATCTGTGCCAAGATTCTCTGAAATCCACACAAGAAGCTCGGTCCTGGTGTCAGCACTGTGTTCCGGCGGAAGATAGATAAGGCAGACTTGGATTTCTTGAGCATTCCTCCTGAAAGACGCGCATATGGCTTCAAAGTTTTCAGACTGACTTCATTTAATTTTTGTAGGATGCAAACTTTCATGATAAAGGATTGCAACTCCTCCACCCCGCTTATCTATTCTGCTGTTCCCAATAAATCTGTAACTGGAGGATTGTACCCGCAAATCCAGTTGCCTGTTATAATTTAGCCAAGTCTCTACTATGCACATAAAGTCATATTCTTCAAGGAGTAGGCAAGTCTGCAATGTGTGCAGTTTGTTAATAACACTTCTAACGTTCTGAATAAAAAAGCAAATGGTCTGATATTCTCCAGAAGGGGCATTCCGTTGCTTTTGTGGCTATATAGGGGTTGATGCGTACTACTAGTTCTCTGCACGTATGCGGTGTTCTTTTCTCGATATCGTTTAACTAGTGCATCCACTGGCCAGTTGTTGCCTTCAAGGATTAGATTTAGGTCATCAGGGGAACATGTGAGCAAAAATGACGCATAAGAAGGATGCCTTGTTTTCAGCTGTCTTACTTCTGTGTGGACTCCGAATCCTTGAGCAAACATGGCCTTTATGTCATTCGCCTGCGTGTTCGGGGCAAGCCTAGTAACAAAGACTTTCTCTCGGGTTCTGATGGCTATTGAACCTCCTTGCCAACTGATTTACACGGTTGATGACCCCAAGGATGTTTCACATAAAAAAAAAAAAGGAACTCACCAAAAAAACCCACTTCATATGTGCGAACCGAGAACATTTCTCTTCTGCGCAAGCCATATTCCCTATTCATTCTTTCAATCAGCGTACGACAACGATATCCCATGCTTCAGATACATATACAGTACAGCAATACCTCACTAAGCACGGCTTCAAACAACACGGGTTTCACTATAACACGGTTTCCAATTCAGTTCAAGTCAAAAATTTACTGTACATATCAAAACTCATTCAATAGCCTAGACACGTACTCTACATATATGCTGCGTTGTCGTAGTTTAGGTATGCGTACATATATGCTGCAGTGCCAACTATTGTCTCACATGCACATGTGCCAATAGCTCCCCTCGGGCAGTCAGCAGCAACCTGTAACAGTGTTCAATATTCTTAATTCCATCCTGACGAAACAACATGATAGCTTTTCAGACTTCATTTCACAATTTATTGTTTACCCCTTTAAATACGATCGAAAATATATTTGAATCTTGGCTAAAAATCACTGCCAAACAACAACACGCGTTCTGTTTGGCAGAATGTTTTGCCCATTTTGGCAAATTATTTCATTGGTTTTGAATCGCAAATTCAGACAATTGCCGAAGACACTGTGAAGATCGGAAAAGACTCGGGATTCGAAACTTTGTACACTGCCAATGTACGCGACCACACTGAGTCACATGCAAATGACTTATATGATGAAACTCTCCATGAATTGAGGAGCAAACTATATATAAAGAAGAGGAAAACAATTCTGAAGTGGATAACACTGAAGTGGCACCAAAAGAATTTTCAAAAGAAGAATTGGAGAAAGAAAGTTTTACGAGGAGTTTATATGGCCTGCGAGGTGATTATCAATGGAGATCCGGATGCTGAACGTAGCATCAAGATACGGAAAATTTTACAAGATGGGATTCGATGCCGCAAAGACTTGTACACCGAGAAAAAGAAGAGACGACTTCAACAGACTATTATTGAAATACCTAAATAAACAATAAAGCTTTTTTCTCATCTCTGATTCAATCTCTTTTCAAAATGGTGAATCTAAATCAAAACACCGTGCCGGATTATCGTAGGACGTCACCCTCATATACTGTAATTTTGAATTGGATCACACTTCAAACACAGAAAAATTATGTCTGGGGGACCTCGAAGCGTAATGACCGCATAAACACACATACTTCATATTTTTGGAAAGCATCCACTAAATCAAACATGCACTTATAAAATAAATATTTCCGAAAGTATGATACGCAGATTTTAAAAGTTTTATTTTGCATTCTTACAAACATGTTAACCATATTAGCATTAGCAGAGGCATATGATGCAAGAAAGCAAGCTTATTCAGCATCAGTCAAAAAAAAACAAAAAAATAAAAAAAAACACACCACTCCCATTTCACCCTTCCGTTCGTTCGAAATACCTATCCAGCTGAGCCTTAAATTTATTTAGGCTATCAACTTCCACAACAAGGGATGGAAGTCTGTTCCACCAACCAACTATCCGCTGGCTAAAGGCAAATTTCCGCACATCTATCCTACATCTGTCTTTCCTCAATTTGAATTTATGCCCTCTCAGGTGATTATTCTGAGCAAGAGGAAGAATCCCATCGGCATTCAGCATGCTCAAACCATTCAAGGCCTTATACACCTCTATCAGATCACCTCCCTGGTGCCTAGTCTCCAGACTCTGTAATTTGCAAGACTTAAGCCTTTCTTCGTAAGAGCAACCCTTTGTTCCATTCACTAATCTTGTTGCTCTTCTCTGTAATCGTTTCAGCAGCTGTACATCCTTCTTCAAATGAGGCCTCCAGACCTGTATACAGTACTCAAGGTGTGGCCTGACCATTGCCTTATACAGGGGAATAATCACCTCCCTATCCCTGCTAGAAATATTCCTGTATATCATTGACAAGACACCATGAGCTACTCTTGCAGCTCGTCTGCACTGCTGAGATAACTTCATATCTGCCTGCACAATTACCCCTAGGTCCTTTTCATTCTCTACCACTGTCAGTGTAGTACCACAGAGTTGAAACGGGGTCACTGTTTCCCATACGTAGTACTTCACATTTGTCAATGTTAAACTTCATTTGCCACCTCTCAGCCCATCTGCTCAACCTTTCCAGATCCTGTTGCAGCAGAATAGCATCAGTAGTGTCCTTAACAACCCTGCCAACCTTTGTATCGTCTGCAAACTTGGACATTAAACTTGATATACCATCATCAGTATCATTTACAAATACAGAAAACAACAATGGACCCAACACTGAACCCTGAGGAACTCCACTAATAACATTAGTCCACGTTGAGCAGTGCCCACTGATTACCACTCTCTGTCTTCTGCCACTCAACCATCCCTTTATCCATAGCAGCAATGTGCCACCAATGCCACACTGCTCCAAGTTGTGCAGCAGTCTTACATGTGCAACAGTATCAAACGCCTTTCTAAGATCCAAATATATAATATCAAAGTTATTCCCTGCATCCAGTTCTTTTGTGACTACATCATAGTATCCAATCAAATTGGTCAGGCAAGACCTTCCCTTAACAAAACCATGCTGTGTCTGAGCTATAACTGAATTCTTGTCTAGATGATCTTGCAGTGCTTCTTTAACCAGTGCTTCCATTAATTTTCCTGGAACAGAAGTTAAACTAACAGGTCTATAATTACTTGTGTCAGCCTTTGATCCTCCTTTGTGAATTGGGGTTACATTTGCACACATCTCCAGTTTATGGGTACCTCCCCTGAGTCCAAAGAAGCTCTCATAATTATGGCTAGGGGTTTTATTACTTCCTTTGCTGCCTCCTTTAATATAACTGGATAGATCTCATCCACCCCGGGTGCCTTTTTTATGTTTATCCTCAACAATTTCTTCTCCACTTTCCTCTCAGTTATTACAAAATAATCTACCTCACTGCCAGTGTTTATTTCACCTACGGCATTCCCCTTCCGGAATAACTCTTGATGTATGAATGTAGATGCAAAATACTCGTTTAGTTTGTTAGCCGCCTGAGCAGGATCCTCAACTGTTGAACCATCAATATCCAGTGGACCAATTTGATTCATCCCTTTCCTTCTTGAGTTTACATAGGTAAAGAACTCTTTTCTGTTTTTCTTTGCATCCTTTGCCAAGGATTTCTCATAATCTGCCTTTGCCTGCCTAATCTCCTTTGTGAATTGGTTACAGACCAGCTTATATCTATCATATGCTTCCATGTCACCCATTAATTTGTATGTATCCCATGCATTTTTCTTCTCTGCCATATGTCTCATTAGTTCATCTGACATCCATTTAGGCCTGAACCTTGAACAACATTTCTTTCTTAGTTGGTATGTAAAGCCTGGTAGCTTCCAAGATAAGTTCTTTGAATGCTTCCCATTTCGAATTTGCTGTTGGTAACATCATCAGTTGGTCCCACTGTATAGAATTTAAATACTGTCTCAGACCATCGTAGTCGCCTTTACGAAAGTAAAAACCCTTCCCTTTACCTCTGATGGTAGTTACCTCCTTGAGTAAATCCCACTTCAGCACACTGTGATCACTGCCACCTAGTGGTTCCTTTATCTGCAGATTCTTAATGCATGAAGAATAACTACTGATAATCAGGTGTATTGCTCCCTTTAGTTGCCTCCCGAACATGCTGAAGTAGAAAATAATTATCCAATAAATCCACAAAAGCCTTGCTAGTGTGTGAGTGACCAACCCACAAATTCCAGTTAATATCTCGGAAATTAAAATCCCCCATTATAAGACTCTCTGATTTACTGGCCCACTCTATTTCCCTGTACAGTTCCTTATTATACTCATCAGAGTAATTAGGCCTATAGCACACTACTACTCTCAATTTTGATTTCCCTATACTTATGTCACACCAAACTTACTCGACACTGCCCTGTCCATTGATGTCGACTGCTTCACTTTCTTGTATTTTATATGTTTCTTAACTAATAGCATAACCCCTCCTTCCCTCCTGTCCTGTCTATCCTTTCTATACACATTGTATTCCCCAAATTCCAGTTCTGCATTCCTTATATCTGTGTGACACCACGTCTTTGATATCACAACAATATCTGCCTTTGATGTTTTGAGCAATACCTCAAATTCATCAAATTTATTTACCAAACTCCTAGCATTGGTGTACATGCAAGTATACATGCACCTGTTCTTATTCTTAGCTGCCTTAACACAACCCATGTGTTTACTTGTTCCGCGATGACTCCCAGCAGTCTCTGAAATATCCTGCATCTTGTTTTCCTGGCTGCTGCTCATTTCAATAGAAGCAGTGCAAGAATCACTTTCACCTCTGCCAGTGGCTACTGTTAAACTATTAGTCCTTGTATCCCCCCAAACTAGCAGTTTTCCGACCCACCTAATACTGCCTCGACAGCATAAGCAAATATTCTTGCACCCTTTCTATTTAAGTGTATCCCATCCCTGTAGAAGCAGTCTCTCCTGTTAACAAGTACAGACCAGGCTGAAAAAAATTCTATCCCATGAGCCTTGCACAATCTTTCCAGAGCCGAATTGATCGACAAGGCTCTCATCGTATACTCCCTCCTATACTGTTTGGGCAGAATTGCAGACATTTTCAAATTCAACCCTAATTCACGGCTTTTTTTCAACAGTGACCTGTACTTGTTAAGTAATTCCGCCGGTCTACCAATATTATATTGGTAGATATAATATTGGTAGAAAGTGTCATCGGCTACCAATATTATATTGGTAGCCGATGACACTTTCATACATGATTTTGATTAAAAACTATAAAAGTAGTGATCAACCGTACTTGTAATGAGATTACCAAAAACAATTGTAATTTTTTTATTACATGCCAGAGTTCACAAAAATGGCATTTGCAATAGTGCACACAATTGATACATACACTGCCTGGCCGCTGTAAAGTACCATGGATATCTAAATTATATATAAAGAGCCCACGCAAAAAATTATAAATTGGAAGTGGTGGTGGTGTGATCTATAACGATTGCAAGAAAACACTACAAAGCTGTGTTAACCGACTAGTGCCTAACTCAGTTCAGTGACAATGGGAAAACGGAAAGGATCTAACGGACTTCCAAAGAGGTCTTTGAGCGTTAGCAGGTGTTACAGATGAGTGCCGCTGTACTTGTAGAACGTTCAAAAACCAGTGTCATTGGTGTGACACTAAGTCAGAATCATTCTTCTAATTTTATTTTGGTAATTTAAGTCGAAGATTAAGAAACTGTTGAAATAACAAATTTACACATCATATTCTTCAACATATCTGAGCGTAATTACCTCATTAAATGAAAGTGAGGTGCGTTGGATCGAAGGGCTGTGTTGGGATTTTCAAACGTTGGCATAACGTTTAAAAGAAATATGCAAATTTCTTTATTCAACACAAAAGAGAGGAACATGAACAACTTTCTGTACGAGCCATGATAACACGTCTAAATCTGTCAGCCTGCTTCGCCTGTTTACGAGTGCTTTCAACAGAAATCTGAGATTCATAAGTTATTTTTCTTGAGGAGTTCTTTAATTTGTATTCTTTCAAAGCTTACCTGGATTTGGATATGAGTTAGTACCACTGGCTGTTGACCGCTTGTCACCTGTTGACCTTCTCTCACCACTTCTAACCTCTTCTTTAAATAGACTTTTCAGAGGTTGAGGTTGCTACTGCTTTATCAGTCTTGTGAAACATTCACCTACAGGCAGAAAAAGTGTACATAGAATGTATCAAATTCTTTTTGACTTCAGTGAGATGTAGCAGTTGGAACTATTTAAATCTATATTTGTTTTCAACGTAAATGAAAATAGTTAATGACCACCAAATATTCATCCACTTTCACAGAGAAGAATGTAGCCTCCTTTCCAGCCCACAAATTAATGGGATGACAAGGACTGCCTGATACCACAAAGTGCTCATTCTCCTCATTCTCGAGATAAGAAGAACAAGGTTATTTAAAAATGGTGTGACACTTTTTTACTATTAACTGCGCATGGGTGTTGAAATTTGTATTGCTAAACGGATTTTTTGAAACATTAAGTAAATATTGGTGTTACGAAATAAAATATATAATACCCTGTGTTTTTAAATCGAACATTTTCGAATGAACGAAATACTATTCACTTTTTACAAGTATAAAAACATGTTGAGATGCGCGAGCGCACGCACACACACACGTTTTCTTCTAAAAGGATGCGGATAGCGGAAAGTCTCGGACTGAGGTTTATAAAAGGTATTGCAAGTGCTTCATAAAGATTCTATGCTTGTATTTATTCATAAACAGTGTTTTTGAAAAATAATGAATAAGTATGAAGCGTAATGTTCTGTATTCCAGAGTGACACACCAAGTATCTTTTGACAAGAATTGAAAGATAAAAATAGCTCTAGAAAAAAGAAGTGTTTCTTTTTCTTTCTTTTAAAGGAGGTCGTTTTCTCTTTGTCGTTTGACTTGCTACAGAAGGTAAGCAAATTCCATCGTGCATTACAACTGGAAGTCTCTCTGTTTATTAATCTTCTTCACGGTCACACTCTCAGATGAATTCAACAGTTTTTTCTCCTTGTGCGCAGTTGATTCATTCTAGATCATTTCCCTGCTACTTGAAGGACGTTGTGTAAAGAGGTGACTACGATATACGGAAGAGAAACTGATAAACCTCTTTACACTTTCTTATTTGCAGCTGAAATAAACCTTCCCTATGCGTCTAACGTATAGAAAAGCATCTATCTCCAGCAAGGACACCTGGGGAAAACTTTAACGATAAATTTCCCAGCCATACCACAAAGAGGTCACTTTTATAAATACCCGGAAGGTTTGTATTTGTCCCGCATTTCCGGAATCGAAGGCCACGTTGCCTTGGTTACAGTTTAGAAATGATAGTAACGGTAAAACCAGCAGGCAACAAGAACAGCAGCAGCAACGCAGTAATGTAGATGGCTCTCTTCATAAACTATAAAAGTGCGACCGTGTTGGCATTTTGGTTCTCCATTCGTAGAGGCCGATATAGACAGCCAACAGAATCTTTAACCTTACCCTGCTGTTATTAAGCAGAAAGTAAAATGGCGAGACGGCGAGATTATAACAGAGTGTATCGGAGAGGTGGGCGAGAGAGAATGATAAATTTGAAATAACGCATTGAGAAAACCAAAGTGCGAATAGGATAGATAGGTTCCTATATAGAACCAAAAAGCAAATGCACATGAAGTGGAATTTCTTTGTAACAATATTGATTTTCATGATGGTCCGGATTTAGTGGTTTTTACTAAGTGCATTTGTATTCAACGTAATATAATATGGATAAAGGACGCTGTTTCCCCGAATTTAGGCACCATAATAATCAATCTAAGATTCTTGGATTGAATGATAACCTGTTTGTGGATTTATTTGTTAGGGACCTAATTAGTGCGATGACTGTAAAGCCAAAACATTGAATTAAATAAATTCATTTTTAACCTGCAATTTTACTGCCACTATCTTGTTGCTATTCATTCATTCATTTCAAATACAAATCAAAAAAAGATCGAGCCTCTTTTTTAAATAAAAAAATAGTGAGAGTTGAAAAATCAGCATTTCCTGGTCCTTGTTTACAATACACGGTTCCACATCTATTCCCTAAGTTTAAATGCAGTGTTAAGAAAAATTCTACATATTTGCAATAAAATTATCAGAGTTACTGATTTCCTAATGGAAACAAAATGGCGTGAGAAACAATACAAACTATTCCCACGCCATATATGATTTCGTGACTCCACTTTTATTAAAATTTTGGCACATCCACGCAAGCAATTATTATTCATGTTTTAGTCTATAAGCGAGCGATGGAGGATCATATTTGATAAAAGCTGATACCATATTCTGGCAATTATTTTAGGACAGTTGGCAAAATCTGCGTCGTACGTATTTAAGACGATTACTAAATTAAATGGCGAAGGAGAGTTAGCAAGCTAGAGTGCACTCTCGACCGGACACATAAAAATTGCTCATAATAATATGGAGCAAGTGTCAAGTTTTATTTTTATATTACCGTGGAAAAATAAATAAATAAAAAACTATTATTGGAAATAAAAACAATTATTGCTTTTTTTTTTTCCAAAAAAACCTACTAAGGCTATTAGGTATCAGTGTGTTGTCTGTAAAGGCGTGTATCCTATGGTGAGTTTGTTTTTTTTTTTTACCTGATGAAAACAGTTTTTATTGGGGGGGGGGCGGAAGAGGTTATGCAACTCGACCACAGCGTGAAAAGGAGCACGGCGCAGGAGTAGAGCGATCGTAAGCCCCGTCTACCCATGCGAGTAAAGTTCATTGCTAACACGTCTTAAAAACCACCAGTTAAAATTAGTAGGATAAACATTAACTATACGAATAAAAAAGCATAAATAAAGCCAAGACACGCACATATACTGAACGGCAGTTTATTAGATATGCTAACCTAATAGCGAGTAGTATATTCTTGAGTACTTAGAACAGCCACAGATCGTCGGGGCATGAAGTGCTTAAAGCGTACCACGGGAATGCTGCCCATAAAAACTCGATATCATATCGCAGTTACCTTAGATTAGAAAGCGCTGGTGTCTGCCACTAACTGCTCGTTCCATCGCATCCCCGCCACACACACTTGCTGAATCGGGTTGCGTTAACAAGGCCAACAAAGTATGGTACGGTATTCCTCCGGGAATCATTTCCGAATGATCGTGCTTTGCGATACGGCGCATTATCTTGCTGGAAGTAACTGTTCTCACAAGGATAAACTGTGATCGCGAAGGAATACACCTGGTTGATAACAGCGTTCTAGTATTCTGTGGAATATATCTCCATTTTCATGGAGATATATTCACGGATATCTCCATGAAAACATTCTCCACACCAACACATTTCCACCGCTAGCTTACAGTGTTGGTACTTGGCACAATTGGTTCGTTAATTCATGCACTGTGAGCATACCCTGGTCCCACCATCAGCATGGAATAACTGTAACCAGGATTCATTGGACCAAGTGATCGTGTTCATTTCTGAAATGTTCAGTGTCGTTTTTCCTGTGTCCACTGTCCATTAGTTTCTTTTTAGCTCACAAGAGTAGAATTTGGTAAGATTATCTGGTTCTATACTTCTATACCTGTACGTGACGGGGTATAACGCATTGTGCGCTCTATATCCCTGTGTTGACCAGTGTTGTGATGTACTGTCATTTGAACGATATGGCTAGCTTGTTAGACTGTGCAATATTTTCACCTTCCAACAGCCCCCTCTTATGAACAAGTTGTCTCCAGCCACAGGACTATCGTTAGCTGGAGATTTTCTGGTTCCTGGACCATTTTGGTGCACTTTAGACACTGTTTATTTATTTACTTAACTTAATTGTACGTTACAGAAGAATAACGTTGTGCGTAAACACGCGATCACGGGGGCAGTATCCTTGAAATTTGTGACAGCACTTCATGCGCCAGCTATCATAGCCTGCGTAAAGTCACTAAAGCTTACACACAATATCTCAGTAACTTATCCCTGCATGGCAGCCTATTCCACACGATACATTGTTGTATTCCACTCGTTTGAAGAGGTCAAGGTTCCATTCCTGTCGACGACTGGAGGAGTTTCTAAAGTAGACTGTAGTTAACCGATCTCAGACGGAAGGTGTAGGATTTCATAGTGATTTATTCTAGGTTTTTCGGCCGGTGAATACGTCCTTCTACAGACATAAGCACAGTTATGGACGCCTCTAATACCACTAATAATACTACTACTACTACTAATAATAATAATAATAATAATAATAATAATAATAATAATAATAAGTGAGTGATTACCCCAGTGGTTACGATGCCAGGCCACCAATATCATGGATATGAATTCGAAATCCACCTAAAAAAAAAAAAAATCGCGAAGTCGCTCAAGGTAGAAGTCACGGATGAAACGATGGCTGAGGCAGAAAGTGATACTGTCTGGTGTCACTCCCAATAACTACTACCCATCACGGGATACAAAAGCCAAAGCTAAAGCAGGTCCACGTCCATAGCTGGACGAAGATGAGAAGTAAAAATAATGAACTTACTCCATCGATTGTGGAGCAGGATGAAGTCATTCGCGTTCAGAGAGGGATCGGTTCGAAAAGCTGGAGACAGTCTCCAGCGGACAACAGTGGAGCTGTCTCCCTTATGGCTACCACAGCCAAAGGGCAATACCACCCTGCTCAACCAACCAGAAGTGTTTCCTGTGTAACTGCACTAGTTGCCACCCAGGAAGGAAGAAGTCAACGCATGAAGTGGAACATCGAAATGAATACGTTCATCAAGCGAGCATACTACGACGTAACGAAACTAGAGACAGACATTACAATGTACAGGACGAAACTACACATCAAGTGGTTGGAACAGTTCGCGACTGTTGTTGTTATTGGGCTTTTAGGACCCGATTAAGGCCATATTGCTCTGTGTATATTGTCTGTAAATTGCGTGTGTTTTGTGGTCGATTTTCTCTTTTTCTGGAGGAAAAACCAGAATTTTTGGAAGAGAAAAAAACCATGCTATCCTCGCCTGAGACCGACTAATTCAGCCACGCTGTGAAAAAGGCCCATAAAAATTCCTCACATCATCGACGGGACTCAAACTCAGGTCTTTTCCACCGGGTGTGGGGAGGACGGCTATTCTACTCACGAGGACATATTATGCCTGTAAATTGCTTGTATTCTTTGGTCAGTTACCTCTTTATCTGCATGAAAAACCCAAGTTTCCGACGGGGGAAAAAACCTTATCTTCTCCTGAAACCAACTAACTTAGCCACATTGCGAAAAAAAAGCTCATAAAAGTTCCTCGCGTCACTGACGGGATTAGAATACAGGCCTTTTCCAACCGGTGCAGGGAGAAGGATGATTATAACCACTGTGCTACCCGCGAAGACCAAAACCAGATGTCATAAACGAAAAAAAGCTTGTAATATTTTAAGTAATTGTCTCGAACAGTAGAATAGGTTTTTTATACGCTCGTAGAATGCGTTGTTTTATATGCTCGTAGAATTTTTTTTAAACTACATTTCAAATGACGCCAAAAATTCCTTTGTTACATCTTGTTAGAGAGGATTTGATTTTGAAACAAAAAAAGTAGTCCGAGGGAGGTAAATTAGGAGAATGGGGGGGGGCTAAGCTATGCAGTCCCATGCTTTCTGGGAAACTGCTGGATAATTAGCACAGAATACGGGCTAGCGTTTTTTGTAAAACAGAACAAGTTCCTGTTTCTCGAAACTCAGGTCGGAGAATTCTTTTAACCCAATGATCCAAAACTTATGCATAGTACTTCTTATTCACTTCTTATCTAGAGGAACAAATTCCTTCTGAAACTTCTAAAAGATTCCTTTGCTATCGACTAAAATGAACAACATTACTTTGGTTTTTGATTTTTGAGAAAAAAAATTTGTTGATGGTTGGTTTTTGGTTGTTTTGGTTATTTTTCTGGCGCATCAGCTTCTATGGCCATAATGCGCCATTTTCTTGATGTTAGACCACTAAAAACCATCATCAACTCATGAGACCATCCTGCTACTTCTATCTGAGAGTGGTTAACTATAGTTCCGATTGAAGAGGTCTATAGTTATATCTGCAGTCTATAAGGAACTCGAACCAAGATCTCTCCAAACGTATTTACAAGTCGCGAAACCACTATACTGTCATGGAGGACGAAATGTTTTGTGCATTACTGTGCCACTGCAAGAGTATAGAAATGTAATAAAATTCATAAGCTTTCGTTCTTTCGATTTCGCTCATGAAGATATTTCTGCTATCAATAAGTACCGAGGGCCGAGTATTCGACTTTAATGCTTGGGCTTATGTTCAATTTATAGATATATACCGTTATCCGCAGTTCTTCCTAAGTTCTAATAACTTTTTAAATTGTATAACATCACCTGAATAGGAGAATCCGCTACACATTTAAAAACTGGAGACAGGGCTATGAGAGCTGTTTTAAAGCTGAAAGCGCCATTTTAATACAATGGATACTTAATTGTACGTGAGAGAATAGCATTTTTTCATTCTTTAATATGAGATATAGTAGTACAATGTACAAGTTTCGATTTTTCATTTTTGGACTACGGTTCTACTCACGTAATGGCATGTTTTTTTTCTTGCATTTTACTATTATTATTATTTGATAATTTATATTTTAGCTTTATATTAGTCTATATCTTAACCAAAATTTCAAATTTTAGATACGGGTAGCCGAATTAAAATTAGTTTGTTGTAGATACATTTGCAATTAACATATCAATTTAAAAAATGCTATCTGAAAACAGTTTGGAAATAGTGGAAACCACAAAATGGATGGTTGAGAACTTTTTGGTGCATTATGTATTTTGTAGTAGTCTGTGATCACATAAATTAATGAGATAAAAAGAGAACATAGATACATTCATTATGTTTACGTCGAGTATCTTTGTCTCTTGCTCTCTCACATTCATTCCACCCGCTTTCTTTATTTAGCTTTCCAACTGCCATTTCTGTTTTCCCTTTATTTATTCCTATATATATGTATATGTGAGAGTGCTTTTGCATCATCTTTAGTGATACAGGAATTCCAATGTTTCCTCAACATCCACGTTGATTAATGATTGCTTACTTTTACTCTTTTTTTTAAATTTACATACATAGTCCGAATTACATACTACTCTTTTCTCTTCACTTTGAAGAATATTAGGATTCAATTTACACTCCTGAAGAATAATCATATCTGCTAACCGTTCCAATTTTCTACTGATACAAATCCAGTAAGCAACCTCCCAACGACAAAACTGACACGGCGCCATTTAGTGTGCCAATACCGACATCGAGGTCACTCTCAAGAACCACTCCTAGTCCTTTGTGTCTCTGATAGCTAACTAAAACTTGTCCCAGTTGTTAAGAGTACGAAGAACTGGCGAACATCTCACTATGAAAGCAGTAAAAGCCCCCAAACAGCTGACGGCTAAATGCAATTTTTTATCCTCTCATTCCACGCATGTCTCGGATTGTAATAAGCAATTCCTTGCCCCCTCTCTCCTTCGTGCAATAAGGTAACCCTACAATTAGGCCTATAGCAGTAGGGCATTAAGTTAGCTGTACTTTCTATACAATAACCGTAATGTCTTCATGTCAGTTAAAAACGGATGCTAATGATTCCACCTTAGAGGAAGTCGAGATAATGACGGTGAGCTACTCTTTAAACAAAGAAAACATGAATATTAAGGTGGTACAGGAGTAAGTATTCTGGACTTTAAATTAAAAACAGCTGCTACACCTAAGGCTTCCGCGGGGTTTGTCCGCTTATCATCTCCATTCTAGCATGGTCTTTCAAATGTTAAACGATAGAAAAAAAAAATTACTTACAGGTGGATCTGTGGTTTACACTAACAAAAGCAGCTCTCGAGTTTCAGACAAATCTCCCTAACTTATTGTGCATGTAGTCATAATGGGAAAATGAAGCGAAATAAAAGCGTAATTAAAACGAAATATAGTGAGAAAAGAATGAAGAGTTAGTGGTGATGTAAACGACTAGTCGACTTCATTTTAATGTTTACTGACAGTTAAAGGTGGGAAGGAGCAGCAGTGCGTAGCACACGCTTCTTGATTAGACCGGGGTTCAAGCCCGTCACCACCAAATACAGAGGATGCGGAAAGGTCAGGGAATGACCACCGCATATCCCCGGAGCAATATGGCCTTAGTTGCTAATGCTCCTGAAAACCAAATAACAAACAAACAAACAAACGACAGTTAACTCGATCAACATAAGCAGATTACTGTTCTTTACCTAAAAAATTATTTTTATAAGGCACTGAAATGATTTAAGCAAGTTCAATTACGACTGTAAATTGGTTATATAACAATATCAGACTAAATTATTTAATTCTTCTAGCCAGAATGAGCATAAAATATGAAATCGAAGTGCAAGCAGCAACAAAAGATGGTTTTAACCAACACAAATGTTTTTATTTTCGCTTGCAACTCTCCATTGTAAACGCAACTTAATTACAAAATTCGAACAAAAAAGTATTTCGCATTGGGTTTTAACAAAGTATATTTCAAATTATAACAAAGTATATAAAGTAAATTATAAAAGTATTTCGAATTGGGTTATTGGGTTATTTCAAAGATAACAATACGTGGTTTACCACTGGAAAGGTTAAACTACTGAAAAACTCTTCATGCCATATAAAAAAAAAGGATAGCACATGTTCTGAATTAAGTTAATATACTGAAATGCTACAACCAGAAAACTGGTGACTAGTTTTCTAACAGTAACACTTCAGTAAATTAACTTAATTCATAACACGTGGTATTAAGAGTATTGTTGAACTTTTTAAAATATAGCTTATATAGAACTCATTTCAGTGATACATAATATTACAATAATATAAAAATATATAGTGTACAATGAATTTAGGAAGGGTAGGGAAGATAGAGAAGGTGATGAGGTCATATTTCTTATCAAAAGCAGCAAAAGCAGCCTGAGCGCGAAAAGAGATTTTGCAGAATCAGAAGTTATGCCTGCCAGCATATATTAGATGGAAGTAAAGGTGGGAGTAATCTACAGACTAGAAAATTGTGAAGAGCATGGTGAGAGTCTCTATATGCAACAGATGGGCGAGCAAATATGAATGTCATATTATGGGTGACTGCAATCTGCCCCTAACTGACTGAAATAATTGCGAGGAAATAAACTAGATGAATATTATTTGTACTAACATGTCAGAGAAAATACTAGGTGTAAGAATATGCACCTAGTCCTAACTCACGAATCAGATGACATCATAGAGCTGACGGTAGAGGAACCATTGGCAGAAAGTGACGTTAGCTGGAAAATGAAGAAAGGTGTTACAGTAAACAAAGCTAAAGGCACGGTATTAATTTCAGAGAAGGGGACTACGACAGTTTAAGACTCTACATACCATCTTTAAATTGGGCGGATTGCAGAGGGAAGATGAATATATTAGAATCGTGATTAACTTTAAAGCAATACTCCCAGAAGCCATGAACGCATATTTCCATTAAGAAAATATAGCACGAAGATGATGCCGAGATGGATGAATACGAAGAGGCCAGGTAAAACAGAGTAGAAAAAGATGGCATGGGAAAGCTATAAAGTGATGAAAAGTACTGAAGCTGAAGCCTACAGCAGCTACAAGTTGATTTGTGATTGTATCACAGGAAACCTTAGGGCAGCCAAGGCTGAGTATGAGAAAGTATTAGCTAAGAGAACAAAGAATGGGAACAAGGAGTTTATCATGTATGCGAATGTAAAGAAGAAGAAAAAAGAATTGGATCGGAGCATTGTGTACAGAGTGTGGGAAAGTTTTTCGATAACCCAGCTGCTGTTGCTGATGAATTGAAGAAGTACTGCACATTGATCTTTGCTGACGAAAAGAACCCTAATAGTGAGAAGAGGCTGTGAAAGTGAAGCTGGAAAGCATGAAATTAGCGATACTGAAATATTAGAACTGAAATATAAAAACTTTCAAGCCTAAACACAAATAAGGCTCCTACAGTTGGTTGATGGTATATGCGCAGTAATTTTAAGGAAGGCATCCGCCACAGAATGCATTGAACCATTACGGTTAATTCTGATGGCATCATTGCACATGGAAAAATTCCTTTGGACTGGAGAAATGCCAACGTATCTCCAATATATAAATGCGGCTCTTAACAGTGACGTTGGTAACTACAGACCAGTTCGTCTAACTTCAGTGGTATGGAAAATCTTAGAGGTAATTATTAAGAGTGCAATCAAGAGACATTTATATAGAAATTGCATTCTGAAGGACACACAACATGTTTTTGTTATGGGAAAATCACGTTTAACTAATGTGGTAAGCTGTTTTTACACAATTACTCAGAACTGGATGTAGGAAATAATTTCGACATAGTTTATTTGGATGTTAGCAAGACATTTGACTGAGTTCCTCATGACAGGCTACCATGACAGGATGGCTGCAGGAGAAAAGGCAGGAGGGTTGTGATTAATGGATATTCTTAAGCTTGGTGTAACGTCAGAAGCGAGATCCCCAAGGATCTGTTCTTGGACCACTGCCGTTTCTGAATTTCATAAACAACATCGACGAAGGGATAGAGGACGTGATGTTAAAATTTGCAGATGATGTAACGATTGGGAGAGTCGCTAATGATCAGTGCTAAACAGAGCTCCTTCAAGATGACTTGAACAGACTTCAAGAATAGTCAGAAAAGTAGCAGCCATGGCTTAATGCACAAAATGTAAGATCTCTTGAGGAACAGTTACCGCAAAATAACTTGTAATTGTACACTTGGTGGGGTTGAATTAAATACAATAGAAGAAGAAAAGGATGTGAAAGTTATGATACTGGCGGATATGAAGTTCTGTGAGCAGTGTTAACAGGCGTCCATGAAAGCCCATGGTGTCCGGTAGACGATTTATCGAACAATAGCCAGTAGTAGGGAGGTCAAAATCCATTTGTAAGACTGCATTTGGAATATTGTGTATGGAGACGTCATCTAAAACCTTGAGCTTCTTGAAAGTGTCCAAATATGGGGAACTCTTACGGTGAGATCGTCAAAAAGACAACCGTACGAGGAAAGGCTTCGGTTACATGGACTACAGATTTTAGCAACCAGGCACCTTACAGGGTACCTGACTGAAATTTATAAGGTTCCGAGAGGGGTTAGTAAAATGAATGAAAGCGAAATTTTCACTTTTATAAAGAATTCCAAAAGTAGGGATCATAAATTCAAATTACAGGGGTAGAAGTTTAGACTGGATTGCAGTTAAGTGTTCTTTTATCCAGCGAATTGTTGATTACTAGAACAAATTGCCCCCGCAGGTAGTTGAGGCTGACAGTTTGACAAATCCAAAGTTCACCTACCTACGTGAGAAGGAAGATGCATAATTTTTCTTTTTTCTTGATAAGAAGCGTAGATAACTCTTTACTTTTTTTATTTTTTATGTGAAACATTCTTGGGGCACCTCAACTGAGTATTAGTATTACTAATGGCCGCATGGTGCAAGAAAGCCTATGGCTTATGCTGCACCAGCTAAAAAAAAAAAAAAAAAAAAAAACCCGAATAGAACAATGATAAAAAAAATAATAAAATAAATACATAAATATATAAATAATAATAATTAATAAAAGAAAAGGAAACTAAACCTATCATCCTATGCGCTTCCCTGACCCGAAGGTGCTATCCAGATGACCATTGAATTTCCCCAAACTTTCAGCCTCTACCACCCATGTAGGCAACTTATTCCAATAATTTATAACTCGCTGGCTGAAATAAAACTTCCTGCAGTCTAATCTAAACATTTCCCCCCGTAACTTTAATTTATGTCCCCTATTCTAGCATCATTTATAATCTTGAAAATTTCGTCCTCATTCATTTTACTGATGCCTCGCAGAGGCTTAAACACCTTAATCAAATCTCCTCTAAGGTGTCTAGTTTCCAAACTCTGCAACCCACATATTCGAAGTCTTTCTTCATAAGGACGCCCTTTTGCCGATCTCACCAGGCGAGTTACCCTTCTTTGCACCCTTTCAAGAAGCTCGATGTCTTTCTTTAGGTGCGGTCTCCATACTTGAACACAGTATTCCAAGTGTGGTCTAACAAAATCCTTATATAATGGGATTATCACGTCCCTATCTCTACTTGCAAAAGTTCGATATATCATCATTAGGAGACCATGGGCCTTCCTTGCAACCTGTTTACAATGCTCAGCGAATTTCATGTCTGACCGTATCGTAACACCCAAGTCCTTTTCCTCCAGTACTGGGTTTAGTTGAACTCTACCAAGTGAATAAGTTATTTTGGGATTACTGTTTCCCAGGTGTAATACCTTACACTTTGTTGGATTAAAGCATAGCTGCCATTTTTCTGACCATTCCTGAAGTCAATCTAGGTCTCTCTGAAGAAGCTCAGCTTGACAGTGATCATTAACTACTCTACCAATTTTAACATCATCTGCAAATTTAGACATCACTCCCTCTATCCCTTCATCGATGTCGTTTATGAAAATTAAAAACAACAGTGGTCCTAATACAGATCTTTGGGGAACCCCACTTCTTACATCAACCCAATCTGAAGAATAGCCATTTATCACAACCCTCTGCCTTCTGCCCTGAAGCCATCCTGCTATCCATCTAAGGATTTTCCTAGTGATTCCAACCTGTTCCTGCTTATAAAGTAACTGCTCATGTGGGACTGAGTCAAAAGCTTTGCTGAAATCTAAATAAATAATGTCGAAATTTTTATTCCCTAAATCCAGCTGGTGAATGACCCTTTCAAAATAGCAAACCAGATTTGTTAAACATGATTTTCCCTATACAAAACCATGCTGAGTATCCTTGAGAATTCAATTCGATCTATTTGATCCTGAATCCACCCTTGATCATTGCCTCCATGATTTTCCCTACCACTGAAGTCAGACTGACAGGTCGATAATTTCCCACTTCACTCTTAGAGCCACCCTTATGTATGGGAGACACATTGGCACTTTTTCAATCCAAGGGAATCTCCCCAGAGTCTAGTAATGCTCCCATAATTAGCCTCAATGGTTCAATGCACTCACTGGCCGCCTCCCTTAAGATTATAGGGTATATTCCATCAACTCCAGGAGCCTTACTAGACTGTAGGCTCGAAAGTTTTTTCATTAAATAATCTTGCAAAATTTCAATATCATTAATTACATATTTTTCAACTTCGCTCCCACAATTTCCCAATGCCACAAAAGGTTTTTCATTTGTAAATATCGATGCAAAATAACTGTTGAGTTCATCTGCAACGGCAACTGGTGTATTTAATACTATGCCCTTTCCCTTACGTAAAGGTCCGATCTGATTTGTCCTGCTCTTCTTGGCATTTATATATGTGAAGAATTCCTTATTCCCCTTCTTTGCTCTGTTTGCTAGTGATTTCTCATAAACTGCCTTTGCCTGTCGAACCTTTTCTGTGGCTCTATTACAGATCATCTTGTAGCTGTTATATAGGCTTCAGTATTTTTAATTGCTCTGTAACCTTTCCATGCCACCTTTTTCTGCTCAAGTAATGTGGCAACTTCACTATTCATCCAACTTGGAACCTTCCTCGTGGAATAACAGTCATCTTTTTAATGGCGTGATTAATGTTTTAAAAGCATACCACAGTTCAAATGTATTCATTCTCTCTGCGATATCTACCCAGTTAATAGAGGCCATGTAGTACCTTAAGGCATCTTAATTTCCTTTTCTGAAATTAAAACCCATTCCTGTGCCTTTTACTACTGCTACCGCTCTCATCATCATCCACCGTAGAACTCCGTGATCACTTCCTGCTACTGGTTCCTCTACTGTCAGCCCTGTTATGTCATCTGATTCATGGGTGATGATGAGGTCTAGAATATTCTTTTCTCTAGTACTTTCCCTGACATGTTGATACAAATAACAGTCATCTAGTTGATTTAAAAATTTTGTTCCCCATGTCGAGTTTTCTTCCCATTTACTCCAATCAATTAGAGGCAAATTGAAATCACCCATAATAAGACATTAACGCTTACTTGCCCATTCCATTTGCATGTAGAGGCTTTCGTCATAATCTTCACAATCACCTGGTCTGTAGATTACTCCTACTCGCATTATACCTTTGTTTCCAACTATCTGACACCATACAGTAAATCTGATCGGTCACGAAAAATGCGACGCGGAAGTAACATTATCTGCAGCGAATAATTGTAACTTGTAACTCATAATAGCGAATTTGTATTGGGTACAATCAGCAAAGGTATGCATAGAAGAAGACAAATCGAAGAGATAGAAATTAAAAGAGGCGTTCGTCAAGGTTGTATTCTATCAGCTATATGGTTCAACGTGTATGCTGAAGAAATTTTTAAAGAAGCTTCCGAAGCTTCTTCATGTACAGAAGTGATAAAGATTAATGGCAATACAATAAATATGATCAGATATGCAGATGATACTATATTGCTTGCCTGCTCTAAGGATTTATAAACCACTAATGGTGGATAGAGTTAATAAAATAACTGAAAATTTTCTGAATTAAACATCAAGAAAATAAAACTTATGGTGATCAGTAAGAAAGAAGTGCGAACAAAATTACAATCAATAATGAAGAAATTGAAAAGGTTAAAAGTTATCGCTATCTTGGGTGTATGCTGAGCGAGGACTGGGACCATTCTATTGAAGTACACTCAAGAATTGAACAATCACGGGAAGCCTTCCTTAAAATGAAGAATCTTCTATGCCACAGTGATCTTACACTTCCTTTAAGAACAAGAATATTGATATGTTTTGTCTTTCCTGTCCTCCTTTACGGAGCTGAGGCCTGGACATTGACAAAGAAGACCCAGCATAAGTTAAATGATTTTGAGATGTGGCGTTACAGACGAATGTTAAGAGTTTCATGGACCGATAAGATAAAGAATGATAAGATCATGAGACGGATGAAGAAAAAGACAGAAATAACTAACACCATTAAAGAGAGTAAACTAAAATATTTAGGACATATGATGAGGAATGACTAATATAAGATGTTGCAATTCATAATCCAGGACAAGATCAATGGAAAAATAAGTCGAGGGAAAACAAAGAAATCTTAGTGGCAAACCTCAGAGAGTGGTATGATCAGAGTAACGAGGGTTTGTTTAGGGCTTCTACCTCACGTTCGTCCATTGCGAAGATGACAGCCAACCTCTGCAAAGAGACGGCACACTGCAGAAGCAGAACAATTGTTGTTGTATTGTTGCAATCATTCTTCCTGCAGCAGCCATTTTAGATTACCATTGTAGATTGTAGATTACCATTTGATTGTAGCCATTCAAATGGGTATAATCAAATGGATAATTAGGCTATTGGCTTGGATTTCGCTAACCTCTTCCAAGCCAAAGATGTTTCACATAAAACCATCAACCGCGCGTGCTCAGCACATGCGCGATTTTTTTTTTTTTTTTTTGGTGTAGCAAGTCTGACTTCTTCGTATTTTATGGCTAATACTCAACTATAATTAAATACTCAACGAAAAATGTGCCTCGCATATCAATGAATACTTATAGCATCCTGTGTATACTGTATAAACCATGAGTGTTTGTTTCATTATGATCTTTATTCTAAACGGCTGTCCATACAATGGCGATACGCTACTTCTCTAGTAGGTAAAAACAATAATTTAGGTGTAACTCAGAAAATCATACCCTATTTGCTTTGGGACAGGAACGAGTTGTTTTTGGAAAACACCAGTAACAAAGAAAAACAAAGGAAAGAAGGAAAGAAAGAAAGAAAGGCATTAAGTTTAACAGAATCTTGAAAGAGAAAGATGTGTGTGTGTGTGTGTGTGTGTGTGTGTGTGTGTGTGTGTGTGTGTGTGTGTGTGTGTGTGTGTGTGTGTGTGTGTGTGTGTGTGTGTGTGTGTGTGTGTGTGTGTGTGTGTGTGTGTGTGTGTGGAAGAAATCTCAGAACACTACATCATCATCATCATAACAAGATCGCTAAACGCACAAGTCACGATCAGAAAATTTTCTGACTCGCAGTGAAAAACTGCAACGTTAGTCAAACAAGAAGTTTTATTTTTATTATTTTTTGACACTTGCAGGGACGGATTTATACAACAGCTGCGACCGTTCCTTGCACAACTTTCGCGTCTCAGTAAAGTGTTAAATAAATGAGGTCTCTCGTAGGAACCCTTCCGCTCTAGTTATTGGCAAATCCACTCCTGGGTACCTTACGAAGAATCTTCAGTGCAAATATTTCAATCTACTCAGTAGGTTAAAGGTGCATTGCAAAATTAGCCTCAAAATTAGAATTCATTTTACGAACGGACATTTATACGTTGGAAAGTACGCTTACCAAAAGAAAATATATAAAAAAAAATCTCACAGTAAAGTTGAATACATAGAGTAATGTCCCTTTTAAACACCATCAAGTCTTTGAATAATAAATGACTTGCTTCAATCTTCAATATAATGCACAACATTTTTATAACACAAAAGTCTTTACTCTTTGTCCCAACCTTGTTATTTAGTTCTAAAACAAATGTTAATCCGCTAATCCAATAGCGAGGTTTCTCTTATTGAAATCACATGGCATTTAATTTGATCACCCTATCTCTCCAGATCTTTAGCTTGACAGGTAAAATAAAATAGAACTTTAGCTAGAGAGGCAATAAAATAAAGAAATGATGTATTAATTTATAAAAATTATAAATATATTATACATGGGAGAGTGTCCCATCTCGGCACGTGATCTCGATTTGTCAAGATTCACTTTAGGCTTCATGGTTCATTACAACACCCAAAACATAACCTCAACGCAAGCAAAACAGAATTAAAGCAAAAAGTTTTGCTATCTTGTTTTAACTATAATTCGCAAATGTACAAATTTGTATGTTCTTAACGGTACACTACACTGCAATTTTAGGAATGCACATCTGCTATTAACCGATTTCTGAGTGTTCTATATTCTTTAAAAGGCCAACTTAAGCCGTCTTTAGTTCAGTTAGGTACAACAATTTTAATATAAGCATGTACGATACATTTTAATAAATTAGCCATAGAAATGGAACACCAAGTGTAACTAAGCCGATTATCCAAATCCACGTTTGTTTGTGTTTTTCTTGTTTTTTTCTTAAATTTTAGAAGACCGAAATGCACACCAAAAATATCTTCGTTGTAGATAAAATTCGATATTCATAGATGTTAAACTCTAAGAATATTCGGCCTTCAGTTACATTTTATAGGATTTTAAAACTCTGTATACAGCTCGCGTTTTTATCGCTGCACTATGGAACTATCAATTTCAGGACAGTCTTCAGTGCGAAAATATTACAAAGACCTTATTCAGATAAGGTCCGAATAAGGTCTTTGTGGAGAACGAGAAAGGAATTGAGGTAAGACAAAATCATGCGAATCGATGAAACAACCTTTAAATCAGTCCCATCCAAATCACTGCCACAAACAAATACTATTTCCAGTCCTTTGGCTAATTAAATCATACACGGATAACTCGAGATCTGTATGGGGGGGGGGCTAAACAATCCATTTATTACATAAGGACTAGTGGACATACCGACTCTAACAGACTTTTACTAATTTTTGACCACGCCTAAAAGCCTGTGACACATTGCTAATTGGTTTTTGGTTACAGAAATTCTTCGATGGACAAAACAAACGTGAGGAAAGTGTATTAGATGCTCGAGTACAAAAAAAATTACCAGTACCGAATCACGTTCTATAAAACAAAGCGTTCCATGTTTGGAGGCGGTGAAAGATCGTACTTCGAAGATTCAGAACAGACGATTAACTACTAATGAAATTTACAATCGGGTTCAAGCATAGTGTTTGGTCAGGCGCCTCCTGTGGTTTCCCACATCGGCGCTTGAAGCATATAGTGGCATAGTATTTAGGGTCAGTCGCCACCGGTGGTTTCCCACATCTGAGCCGTTTGTTTGTTTGTTTGTTGTTTGGTTTTTTAGGAGCATTAGCAACTAAGGCCATATTGCTCCGGGATATGCGGTGGTTATTCCCTGACCTTTCCGCATCCTCCGTATTTGGTGGTGACGGGCTCGAAATCCGGTCTAATCAAGAAGCGTGTGCTACGCACTGCTGCTCCTTCCCACCTGGCTACGAAGGCGCCTACATCTGAGCCGTATATACTCTGTGATGGAATACAGAACTACTGCACAGCCAAAAAAAGTATAATGTCTGGTTTATGTAGTATTGTGCTTTGTTAGTTGTTGTGTCTCTGGCTGCTTGGGTGTCATGTCCTCTCATCTCAGGTTCGTCTGTTTAGCATATTCCTTGTTGGGTTGCTATCATTAGGGGATCACCCGTTTACAGTCCTGTCCAGGTGTCGCAACACCACATCTGATGTTTGTCTCTTAGTACGTTCCCTGATAAACTGCTATTATTGTTTTTCGTCTACTGAATAATGCCTGTGAAAATTTGCTGAGGGCAGCAAATTTCTCCTTGGAGTCAAGTAGGCGGTATTCTTGGTTTGTGTGAGTGGGAGTGGCTTGAAACATATTTGGAACAGTCTAAAAAGTCATTCGTGAGTTGCACATGTCAAAAATGATCGCAAGATGGATTTCACGGATACTGAAGTCAAGGCCGCCGCAAGTGGGTAAGCAAGGTAGGTGTCGCCAACGGGCGACAGTTCAGGAGGGCGTCAAAATTTTTTTTTGGCATTGCTTTCTGAATGGTTAACATTTATCAGTATTGAACATTTAGGGCAGCAAATTTTATTTCGCCTACTAGCAGCACATAGAGTCACGGCGCTACTGACTGAAGTGGGAGGAAAATCAGTCATGGGAGATCTTTCTTACCCGGTAGCATATTGATAATGATTTTCTACATGTGACCACCAAAGACGAAACGCGGATTCCATTGTTTAGCCTTGAAACAAAAAGAACATTCGATACAATGGAAGCACCGCAATTCTTCGCTGTAACCAAACTTCGAGTTGGTGAATCAGCAGGGAAAAAAAGTGTCGTATATCTGCCAGTTATACTTAGAGGAAAAAGTAATTATATTTAAAGTAATGTCAGTGTATTAAATGTAGATTACGTGATAAAATATTCTAAACCAAAACGGACGTTACTTTATGAAGGTACCGTATAGTGTTGATTGTCAAGCAGCACAGGCACCTCTCCCCACAACTCCGCATTTGTATACTCTGTGTCACAGCAAACCCTTTAAAGGCCAGAGATAGTGTGAGTTTTAATATTGGTCTACGTAGTGTAGCATTGGGTTGTGTTCTTGTTGTTCCTCCGGCCATTTATCGCACTATATTAGTGGGACACCAAGTTGCCAGTCCTCTACCCCATGGAGTCAGGCCGGGTGTAGTAGAAAATATAAATGTCTCTGGCGGGGACGATACCTGAGCTTGTCGGGGGAGGGGGGGGCCTAAGATTTATGAAGCCATTATAAAGTAATTTCCTGTTTATTTGAAAATCTCTTCAGAAGTTGGCACAGCAAAAGGCAAACTAATGAGAAAAGCTAAGGAGAAGCCAGTCATCCTAATTCCACTACTATCGTAATCGATACGAGAATAAACTTGACTGCATAAGCAAGGCGTTAAAGCTTCACTAATTAATATATAAAAAGCCTAGCCCCCTTCAATTACTTTCATAATATAATCGTTTTGATAATATTCTATGTTATTATCAAAACGAATGAAAACAAAAACGTAAATAAAAATCACTGAGCAATGGCCGTATTACCTTAGAATTAAGAGAGGTTGCGCCAGGCGGGAGTATTGTACAAACATGCAGTAACAAATCGCTTAAATCATATAAATGAAATCAGAGATCTGAGTGAGGTTTTCATTGGAACGCAGGGCTAGAATGGATACTGGAATGCTGGAGCACTGTTCCGGTTTGGTCATACAGTATCGGTAATGTTCATAAATATCACACATACGCGTCTGTACGTATTACCTGAAGACCGTTCCGTTTCGTAAAATTTTCAATTTTAAGCCATACTGCAACACCGAAATACAAAAAAAAAAGCATTTAATCTTGTAGTAACACTGGTAACATGTTCAATTTTTCTGTAAAGTCTTAATTTGGTCGAGTGTTACTTTGAAATGTGTATTATAAAAAGTAATAATCAGGATTAGAAAAAGTGCACTTCCTTCACATTGGACGTAAGAATTCCTTAATGCAATATTTGGCTAGTACGAAATATTATTTGCTTATTACGATATCGCCCAGCTTTTAAAATTAGAATGAAAGTATATGTGATATTCCTTTTTGGATTGTTAACACAATATTTGACATTGCTGTGTTCCTAACGTTAGATCAGTTTAATATTTCTTGTTTTCTTCTGCAGCCACTGAAATCAAACAAGAATACCGCCATGCTCTTATCAAGGGATTGCCTTTCCCTATCCTAACCATTGCTGAATACCTAAGTCAAGAATTAGAAGGATTTTGTTGGGGAAGACGATATCGTTTAGCTGGCTACTACTCCCATATGCTTTTATGGTAAGTAGTAACTTTCATAGGAAGAGATTACTGTAAACTCCATCCGTAGTGGAATTTCGCATAAATAGCTTAAGAGCCCGCTTATGACAGAATTAGAAGCGCAAAAAATTAAAGTCAAGCATTAACATTCTTCACACTGAGAAATTCGTTATGTTCGCTTACAATATATTTTAAGGTTAATTAATTTATTAAAACACACATTATACATTATGTACAATTGGGCAGTGGCAGATCCAGAAAAAATGACAGGAGAGGCACCATTTGTGACATAACATGCCCTGTATATAACCTCACTCCACATGACAGTGTGCGTGTGAGTAATCTGCTCCTAATATCATTTCCCCTCTACGCTCAGGCTTATGTTCTTGCTGTAAAACGGGCTTTCATCTTAACTCTTCCAGTCCCTTTTATCTACTTGCCATAATGGGTATATCGCATGAAGCCTTCACCTCAGACAATAAAGATTTATAATAATTCCTTATTCATTTGTCTTTATGGCGAATTAATACTGAACTAATAAGTACAAATGAAAGGGAAAAAAACGAAAAATAAAACTGTAGAAAATTATAAACAAGATATATACCGGGTGGTTATAAAATAAGTTTCCATATTCAGGAGACTCTAGTGTCAAAACTGTTAGAGATAGCGCTCTGAAAATTGGTCGGTATGTCATTTAGGGTATGGGAAAGCGATTTGTAGCAGATAAACAATTAGTTCAAATTTCCGCCAACAGGGGAGAAATTGGCACTATAAACATGAGATGGAATACTTAACTTAGGATTAGATTTTAACATCAGAACTTAGAAATCTACAGATATTGTTCTATGTACTTTCCTTCACTTGAGATGACATTCTGAAAACGGAGGACTGCGTGCGACACAGTTTCACGTAGCATTCCAATGGGAATGTTGGCTACATGCTGTTTAATGCTTGCTTTCAAATCGACAAGCGTCTGTATGCCGCCACGATAAACTCTGTCTTTCAGGTATCCCCATAGCTAGAAATCACAGGGATTGAGATCTGCGTGATCGGGTTGGTCAGAACTAGTGTAAGTGTGTGTTTAGGGTCAAGCGGCACCAGGGGTTTCCTCCATCTCCGCGTAGTTTACATTGTGGTGTGTTACAGTACGCTGTAAATGCCAGAGATTTAAAAGTGTGTGGTCTTGGATCGTTTAATGTCATGTACCGTTTTTCTTCTGGTCGTTTAGCCGCTAAACCCCAGTTGGGGCCCAACGTTGCCCCACTTACGCCCCGTGGAGGCAGACCAGGAACCCAGTAGCTTATATGCACTCTGGCAGATCCTGCCACTTAGAAAAGCCAGGAGAGGTTGATATGGTTCAGTTTTCAATTTAAAAATCGTTAATTTTGATTAGTTATGTGGGGTTTACGCTGGCGTATTAGTCAGAGTAGGGGAAGACACTGAAGACTGGGGGGAAAGACAGAAGTATGGGGTCAATAGGGAAGGCAACCCCAGATGGTCAGTAAGGCATGCCCATGCTTCACCAGGCGAAATATATGGGGTGGTAAGGTGTAAGGTGTAAGGTGTATTTAGTGTCAGACGGCACCAGGGGTTTCCCCCATCTCCGTGTTGCTTTCATTGTGGGTGTACCAGTTCACTGGGAAATGCCAGAGATTTAAAAGTGTGTGGGCTTTGTATCTGTGTGATGTCGTGTACCGTTGTTCATCTGGTCGTTTAGCCGCTGGACCCCTGCTGAGGCCCAACGTTGCCCCACCTTCGCCCCGTGGAGGCAGACCAGGAACCCAGTAGTTTTAGTTTCACTCTGGCAGGTCCTGCCACCTAATTTCCTGAGATTTCAGAGGCTAAGACCTAAAAAAAAAAAAAAAAAAACGCGCGCGCTCTTTTATATGCACGTACGTACAGACAGAGACATATATCCATCATCGTCGGTTTGATGATCGTTAGGTGAGGGGGGATAATGCTTGCATAATAAAAGCCGAAAGAATGGGCGAACGGGAATTTTGACATAATTAAGTTTTTGTGTGTGGGACATTCGCTAGCATAAAGATAGAGTGGGTGGGAGACTGAAGGCTGGGGGATTTAAGGCAGAAATATGGGGATGATAGAGTAGGCAACCCCAGAAGTCAGTGAGGCATGCCCATGCCTCACCAGGAGAAAGTAGGGGGCGCCGGGGGGACCGTCCCACCACCGGCGCAGGGGAGGGGGTGGAAAGGCACCAGGCAAGGGAGCCCGGTGAGCTGAAGAACAGATATTCTTTGGTTATAATGGTAGTGGGTTGTGGGCTGCGGCCATTTGGTTTCTCCTCGTCCTCCTCCTCGTGAACAGTGCCTGTGCATAATCCGAGAAGGCTTGATACTCCTCCTTCGTGTCTAGGAGGTGATGTTCTTGTCCCTGTGGTAAGTAGTGGATTCTGGTGAGTAAAACACCACGTAGGTCTTCATAGAGCCTGCAGTCATACATTAGGTGCTGCCAGCTCTCCAGCCCCCCCGCAAGTGCAAGTTGGATCAACCTGAATCCCAAGTAGAGACAGTTTGGCATTAATAGCTCCGTGTCCAGTTAAGAGGTACGTTGCTTGTAGACCTGGGGAGAACCAGTTGGGTGAGGTTGGGTAGTTTTGTTCAATATTGGGTAGAAATTTCTTTGTGATCTCTCCCTTTTGAGAGTTGCTCCACCTTTCCTGCCATGCCTGCTGCAGGTGAGTTTGTATCCGCTTCTTTTCCACATTTCTGTTGCTGGCTAGGTCAATAGTGAACCCCAGAAAAGTCTGTAGGGTGCCTTTGTCTAGGTAGTATAGTAGGCCGCGTTGTATGATTTCTAGGTCCAGTGGGAGAGTGCCTGCGAGCACTTGCAGGGCGTGGGTGCTCACCGTGCGGCAAGCGCGAGTGATAGTTAGGAGGATGGATCTGTGAATTTGGTCCGTGATACGTCTGTTTACTGCTGTTGTAGTTTTTTGAAACCATGCACCGGATGCGTAGGTGACGATCGGGGTGAAGATAGCTTTGTAGAACAGTTTGAGGACTCGCTTTTTCAAGCCCCATTCTTTACGCGTGACCCTGGCAACCATGGCTGCGTAGCGTCTTATTTTTTTACGGAGATATTTCAGATGGTCCTGAAATGACAGGTTTTGGTCCAATATCACGCCTAGGTATTTCAGTTGTTTGGAGAATTTGATTGTTTCCTGCCCAATTTTTATTTGCGGAGGCCGCCTAAGATCAAGGCGTCCCTTTAGTAGGATGGAGTTTGTTTTTGTGGAGGATATTTTGAGTTGATTTCGGTTTGCCCATTCTTGGAGAGTGGTCAGGGCCCGATTTGCGAGGACCTCTAACGCAGCCCTTGAGTTTGCCTGTATCGTCAGAATGAGGTCGTCCGCGAATGCCTGAGATTGTACTTCATTGAGATCGATGTTAAGAAAGGTGTCCAAGACAATATTCCACAGTAGTGGGCCAAGTAGGGGAGGGAGGAACCAGGAAGACCATCTCCTCCCCCTGCCAGGGATAGGAAAAAAAGGTACCAGGCAAGGGAGCTGGTAGAGATCGCCATTTGGCTACATGGCAGTGAGGCTGCATCAGTCGTAGTGTAGTCATAAGTCCGGTAGTAGAGTCACTCGTGGGATAGTGTCCTGTCCAAGTTGAATGTCTTTGTTGGTTCTCTATCTTCATTCAGTATATTTGTCAGTTTCACTTAGGTCTCATATTTGTTGGTACATAGGCAGGGTTTCTTGGTAGACAGCTAGTAGCTTCCACATAATTTTCGTTCTGGGGTGTGTCCTAAAGGATGTTTTGATTTGTTATCTGGCTGGTCGTGTTTCACTCCTGGTGTATTGCATATAGCGTTCTCCTTCTTGAGAAGAGTTCTTGAGCGAAGTTGGTCAGGGCTCTGTATTCCTCCTCTGAATCCAGTAGGTGAAACTCTTGCCCTCTGGGGAGGTATCTTATACTCGTGATTAGAATGCACCTGAGATCCTCGTATTGCGGACAGTCGTACATGAGGTGTTCCCAAGTTTCGATCTCTCCACATGTACACACATGGGTCCTCTACAAGGGCGAAGTCCATTAACTTTGCGTTAAAGGGGCCGTGTCCAGTTAGCAAGAATGTTGTTTGCAACCCCGGAAAGAACCAAGTAGGCGATTTTGGATAGATTTTTTCAAGTTGCGGTAAGAACTTGTGGGTGATTGCTCCTTTGGTTGTTTCTGCCCACCTGTCCTGCCACACCTGCAGCAGGTGAGACTGAAGCCGGATCTTTTCTGCCTTATGGTTGTTTGTTGGGTCTATTGTAAATTCAAGAAAGTGGTGGTTATTCCCTTAGATAAATAGTAGAGGAGTCTTGTTCTTGCGATTTCAAGATCAAGTGGAAGTACTGCTGCTATCACCTGAAGCGCTGGGTTACTCACCGTTCTGCAGGCGCGGGTGGTAGTGAGGAGGATGGTGCGTTGAATTGCATCCAGGGTTCTCTTATTTACGACCAAGGCAGTTTTGTCATACCAGATTGCTGAAGTGTAAGTAATTATTGGGAGGAAGGTTGTCCTGTAGTATAAGGCTAGGGTACGCTTTTTGAGACCCCAGTCTCGCATTGTGACCCTAGCTACCATGGCAGAGTAGTTTCTGATCTTTTGTCTTAGGAATTTGAGATGTGGTTGGAAGGATAAGTTATTGTCTAGTATGACACCCAGATGTTGACTAGCAAACTTGATAGTTGTCCCATCAATCTTAATCTGGGGTGGTCGTCTCAGTTGCAGGGTTCCTTTGAGCAGCGCCGACAATGTCTTTGTCGGTGAAATTGTTAAGAACTGCGGTCAGAACTGCGGAAAATCTCTAGAAATGATGCGATCATTTCCGAATGTTGAACGGAGCAGTTCCTTCACTTGTTGACCAACGTGGGGAGGACCGCCATCTTGCATGAACACTACGGTCTCCAAGCATTGCCTTTCTTGCAGAGCGGGAATAATGCGATCTCTTAGAAGAGCGCAGTACCGTGCACTAGTTACCTTACGGGGCCATGAGGTGTAGATTCTTCAAAGAAAAATGGTCCGATTATAAACTTTGCTGTGAATCCGCACCATACTGTAACGTATGGACTTTGTAGTGGTCTTTCATGCACAGCAGATGGACACGAAGTTCCCCATATTCGACAGCAATTTTGTGCATTTACAGCTCCATGAAGAGTGCAATGTGCCTCATCAGATAACAAGATCATTCGAACCCATGTATCGTCAAGTTTCATAAGAGCCAGAAATCGTAAAGCAAAGTCTATTCGTCGTTGGTAATCACAAGACTTTAGTTCTTGCACTACGTGAATCTTGTACGGAAACCAGCGTAAAATTATTTGAAGCACTTTACGTACAGTAGATCAAGGAAGGTTCAAGTCTCTTGACGCACTTTTGACACTACTGACTGGGTAGTGTTTCACCATTGCAACCGCCACTTCATCCACTAACTCCGTTCCGATACGTGGTCGTCCCCTGCCTGGAATTAGTATTATTATTATTATTATTCATATGATGCAAGGAAGCCTGAGGCTTTTACTGCAACAGCCGAAAAAAAAAAAAAAAAAAACTCTCAGTTACCCACAGAGAGAGAGAGAGAGAGAGAGAGAGAGAGAGAGAGAGAGAGAGAGAGACAAAAGTAGCAGGGAATCACCAAGAAACAGAAGAATGATGATATCCAGCTCAGAACACCGGTTGTGTGCCAAGCCCATACTCACTAGATGTGAGCCTTTGGGGTTAATTATACCAAACTCTCCAGTTGCTTCAAATTTCTTTATTAGTTTTCGAAGCCCCACTGACGTCAAAGATCCTTTACGCAAATCTTTAAGTTTCCGGTATTCACGTAGTGCTGCATTAGCGTTACTATTATTCTGGCAGAACAGTTTTACTAAAAGAGCACGTTTCTTTTTCGGAAGAGCCATAATGGTTATTGACGGTGGCGTTGGCCTTTTGCTTTTATCTAACAGGATGTCATTTGCTTAAGCAGCGTGTCTTGAAGTAAATGACAACTTTTACATATGTGCAGCGCCGTTTTTCCCCTAGTGGAGGAAATTTGATCTAATTTTTTTTCTTCTACAAATCACTTCCCCATACCCTAAACGACATACCCATCGATTTTCACAGCGCTAACTCTGTTTGCTGATTGTTATTTGGTTTTCAGGAGCATTAGCAACTAAGGCCATATTGCTCCGGGGATATGCGGTGGTCATTCCCTGACCTTTCCGCATCCTCTGTATTTGGTGGTCACGGGCTCGAACCCCGGTATAATCATGGAGCGTGTGCTACGCACTGCTGCTCCTGCCCACCTGGCTTCGAGGCGTCTAGCGCTAACTCTAACCGTTTTGACACTAGGGTCTCCTGAATAGGGAAACTTATTTTATAACCACCCGGTATATTTAGCATAGGTGAGGATGCACCAGCCACCTCTATCAGAGGCAGCTAGTGCATCCTCATAACCTTTCACGAAAATTAATACTAGGAAATGAACTACACGTTTTGATATGCAGCAATGGGTCATTTTTCTTCGTTTAATGCATACTTTATCCTAACGATGTTTTAAATAAATGACACGAGCGTGCACGTCTCTTGTTAGACTTCAAATAATGGAATACTCTGCGATAACTAAACTACGTCAACCAAGCAAAGTATTAAAAAAAAAAATGTCTGTCCATATTTCGTTAATAAATTGCCTCATACAAACAACAGGCATGCCCAAAAAACCAAAAGTGCGTCTCAAGGGGGTGCGCTCCACACTTTGGAAAACTCTGTTTAATCAAGCTTCGGAAACTACTTATAGCAAGCCGTTGTTTATTTGATGAGATGTAATACCAAAGAGAGACGAAGCCGGCGAACAACTTATATAAAAGATGCCTATGCCATTACAGAAAATACTTTCTTCTTTTATTTCTGATATGTTCATCTGGAATGCAAACTTGCAACATGAAAATTATATATACAATACTGTACAATAGTACACTACGCTTGCAGTGAGCTCGGGATGCAACTGTCGATGCTAAACAATGAGAATGGTGATTCTCTGACTACGTTTTCAGTCAGAGATTGTGTTTTCAGTGCGCACCCATCATTTCTGCCGTTTCCAAACCACTGCAAACGGATTCATCAGATCCATTTACACCCACGGAGTTTGTGAATTGCCATACAACTGAAGACCTGCTGTCCTACACTGCCTGTGTGATATGCTAGTACAAACAGGTTCCTGAAGTCCGGTTTTATAGGTATACACGATTACCAGAAATCTGATATTTGTACTTGTCCGTACTCGGCCAGACGTCTGGGATTCCTGTTGTTAGAGGAAGTCCGGCGTACTTATTTTTCGTTGCTGGTTTTGTACATTATTATTATTTTAGGGTTACCCATAATTGATTACTAAAACCTGTATTTGTGTCTGTAAATTGCGTGTGTTCTGTGGTCGATTTGCCTGTTTTTCTGGACGTAAAATCCCCAGTTTCTGGGGGTAAAAAAATTTTGCTATCTGCGCCTGACTAACTCAGCCACGTAGTGAAAAACCCAGTAAAGTTCCTCGCATCATCGACGCAATTCGAACCCGGGCCTTCTCCACCAGGTGTGGGGAGGACGGTGACGATACCACTGTGCTACCCCCGCACACTGCTGGTTTTGTAAAATAGAAGCAACTGACTGAATCCTGTGTAAAATGTCTACTTCGATTCATCTGCTCCAGCCCGTAACAATGTTTCCCGCCACACGAACACCTATAATCATGCCTCAAGTAAAGTTGTTGAATCGCTTGCACCTTCATGAGATACCATCAATTAGCCCACCAAGGCACAGCAACTCTTCTTGCAATATGTCATCTGCTATTTCATTTTCCAATGTGTGGATGTTGGCACGATGTATTTCCTACTAAATTCATTGGTTTAGCGTATATTTACGAAGCAATTAGATTCAACAGTGGCTGATTGAAAGATGTTTGGTCCTGACTTTTCAACATCTGGTTACACATACAATTGAATCCGCTGCCAACGGTGCACATTATTACATAAATCTCACTTATGGTCAACTTATAAATCGATTCTGGAGTTTGGATACGAACATTTTACTGTTACTATTTCGAGAACCATGTGGATGGATCCTTTGATCGACTCACACAGGCCCACACAGATCGACTCCCAATAAACGTTTTCGTGAAATTTTTCTAAATAGCATTACAAATTTCATTAAAATAGGGAAAACCGAAATTCGAAAATTTTTATACGCACACATTTAATTAATTAATTGACTGATTTTTAAGCATAAAAGATGCATTTCGATTTATGTAGAATCCGTCCATTCCATCCAAAGGTGATATCTTGTCTTGTTTTAAATTTAATGGAAAAATTCGGTGAAACTCAAGCACTAAAATGTAAATTAAGTGTACTGTAATCAAATTCAAATAATGCCGTACAAACCTGAAAACTATTATCCGGAAAAAAAAAAATGTTGCAACTTGCAACAAATGATGCTGCAGAAGCAATAACTGTTACTTGCATACAAGCAGAGAAAAACCAAATTATCTAGTAAAAAATATAATAAAATCACAAAATAAAAAACAGAATAGACAATCAAGGGATATCGTTCTCCTTGGGAAGCACAGCATCCTGTAAATAGCACTGGTGCAACTGCTGCTTGCCGTCACACAAACAAATCCACACTGCACCATAATGTTTAATTTTATTTTTAATTTTTCCTTCATTATTTGACATTCAAACAGTTTCTCTTAGCATTTTCAAAGTTGGTTTTGGTTGTTTCGCATAAAGCTCTTCTGAAGAAACTTCCATCTTATGGTTTGCCTTTTTTTTTTTGCTTTTGCCAGTATGAGGACTGCTCAGTGCGGTCATTCACCTGTTTGCTAAAAACGTTCCAGACTGTAAGAAATAAAATAAAATAAAATTCATGTAGCATCTAAGAACACGTTACATCAATATATTCGTATATAGGCTGATCATTTAATTCGCGGAATGGCAGCGTCACCGTACAACCACTGTGCGTTGTACGGTGATGAGTACATATTCTAGAACACGATGACTGGAAGAATTTCTCTTCAATTGGAGCTGTAGCCAATAACTCAGCAAATTTCACGTGGAGGAGGGCAGAGTTTTCTCACATTTTCAGCCCATACAGCGTGAAAATCGGTGCGTGAAAACACACTTCTCCGATAAAATACATTAGGGATATAAGTTACGATTGGAAACCATGAGCATATTAATAATTATTATTATCCAAGAACACGCTGACACAGTTGTATGTTCTGATATGATACATGGTAGTAGCAAAGTGGCCTTAAGTTACGACCGCTGTAAATGCATAACAATTGATCAATCGAAGGCAGAGCAAAGCTTGTTCGCTATTGTGTTCGCCGTGGTATGACAGCTACAGAGACTGTGGGAGAAATGCTAGAGGTTCACGTTAACAAGTGAATGAAGAAAAGTGCAATTTTCAAGTGGTATAGGTGCCTTAACGGAGGTCGAGAACCTGTGGCCACTACATTCAAAGACCTATCAAGGCTAATGGGAGTGTTTCTATGAGTGGGTTCATCAATGGCACAAGTGTATGCACTTCGAAGATTATTTTGAAAATGAGAACGGATCGGCAGAACCCTAGCAACAGAAATTACAATTAAGGTGGGCCCATTCCATGAATTTACTCATTAACCTCTGTTTTAATGACCTTTTGCCACAGGCTGGAAACCCTGCCCATAATTTTACAGTGAGAGCACATTGTTCCGCTTTCCAGTATTTTTTTTTTTTTTTTTTTATGTAAAATCCAAACACGAGAGGTATTAAAACATATAGTACTTAGTACCGTGCTTGGGTTGGAGGTTGAGAAGACGAAAGAAGATATTTGTTGATATTGGACTTGAACTTCTGTAGACTGTAATTTTCAGGAAATACGTTTGTAGGAAGGTTGTTCCAGAAAACGGCAGTTGAATGAATAAACGAGGATGATTAAAAGTTGGTTCTGTGAGTTTGAAGTTGGGCAGTAAATGGATGTTGGCTGGTGGGGGCAAGGGTTCGAACTGTTTTGAAAGAGAGAGCGGGAATTATAGAAGCCAATTCAGACGAACAGTGGCCATGGACGTATCTGGAGAAGAGGCATTCAGCAGAAACAGTACATCTATGAGACAGCGAGTGGAGAGACTCTGTTACAGATGAATCATTAATTAACCTAACTACCCTCTTCTGAATGGAATCAAGAAGCCTGAGAGAGGTTTTGGTAGCACCACCCCAGTTGTGGGAACAATATTCCATGGCAGGGCGGATTTGCGACTTATACAGAGTAACTTGGAAGAAAAGTAACGCAGAGAGCGAAAGAGAAAACCAAGTTTTTTAGATGCAGAGGAAGCAATATTTGTTAATGTGCTTGTGCCAAGAGAGATTAGAAGTCACGGTAATCCCCAAAAGAGAAATATCATTTTGCTTAGAAATCAGCGTGTCACTAAAGACAAGCATAGGAGCAGAAGAATCCATTTTGCGAGATAAAAGACAAGACTGAGTTTTAGAAGGGTTGAAATCAACTAAGTTGTCTTTGCCCCACTGGAGAATTACCTGAAGATCGGCATTTAAGGAACTGGTAGCAGATTTTCGAGAAGTTGAAGCTGATCGAACAGGGCAAGGTTTCTCAAAATGGAAAGTGGATTGAACAGGGCACGGTTTCTCAAAATGGAAAGTGGATTGAACAGGGCAAGGTTTCTCAAAATGGAAAGTGGAATGCAATGTGTTATCATCGGCAAAACTATGGATAGGATTTCCAATCAATGGAAGAAGGTCATTAATATACAAGAGGAAAAGAGTGGGGGAAAGAACTGAACCTTGGGGTTCACCGGCATTAGTGGAGAGGTTAGAAGACAGAGAGCCATCTACCATCACCCTCAGTGAGCGATCAGAGAGAAAACTGGATAACCAATTACTAAAACAGTTGGCAAACCATAAGATGGAAGCTTGTTTAGAAGACCTTTATGCCAAACACGATCGAAAACTTTGAGATGTCAAGAGCAATTACTTGTGTTTCACCAAACCTTTCCATTGAATTAGTAAATAAATGGGTAACATAAGCCAGAACATCACCAAGGGATGGACACTGACGGAATCCATACTGGCGATCGTTGATCAGACGGAACGTTTCTAGGTAGTTTAAGAGTTAGCGGTTAATGATTTCTCCATTACTTTAGAAAGAGCAGACGTAATTGCAATGGGACGATAATTGGATGGGAGGGATTTGTCACCCTTTTTAGGAACTGGCTGGATATGAGCAAATTTCCAAGCAGAAGGAAAAACACCTTTGGAATAAGAAAGTGAAAAAACGCGGCAAAGAATACGAGTAAGTTCAGGAGCACAGGTTTTGAGAAAAAGTGAAGAAATACCATCGGGACCTCGAGCTTTCTTAGCATCAAGATTCATCAAAATTCTTCTGACATCCTTTTGACGGAAGACCACAGGAGGCGTTGAATAACAGCGTGTTGGGAATGGTGGGAAGTGTTTTGCCAAGATCATTAGTACACGAGTTGGAAGAAAAATGGGATTCTAGCAGGTCAGCTTTATCCTTGGCTGAAGTGACAACAGAACCATCTGGTTTGGACAGAGATGGGAGCAAAGATGGGCAAAAGTTGAGGCCAATAGCTTTGGCAAGGGACCAGAATGCTCTTCTACCATTAGAGCAAGAAGCAAGTTTTCTTCTCTTAGCCTATTCAAACTCTAGTTTAGACTGATTAATAACTGCTTTACAATTGTTGCGAGCTTTGGTGTAGGCAGAAAATGAAACTGAAGAATTAGAAACAAGCCAATTATGCAACATTCTTCTCTTGAACAGCCTTAGCACATTTATTAGAAAACCAAGGTTTAGATAAGGGACGAGATTTTAAAGTGAAGTGTGGGATAAAGGATTCCATTCCTGCAAGAATAATTTCATTGGCACGATCTGAGAAAACGTTGACATAAGAAGTTTTGAAACAGTAATCCAACCAAGGAACAGAAGAAAAGAAATCTCGCAGGTCATCCTATTTTGCATTCTTGTAATGACAAACAACACGAGGTTGGGAATAGCCATTAGATAAAGGCTCCATTGGAGAAGAGACAGTCACCAAGTTGTGATCTGAAGTGCCTAAAGGACTTCTCACTTCGACCGTGCGTGCTGGCTGTATGATTAGGATTGTCCGGTATTCTTGTAAGTAAATGAACAATCTGTGCAAGGTCATTAGTAATTGCAAAAGCCTCAGCATCTCGACCAGCTGGGTCGGTGTGACTTGAAAACGGAAGCCAGCTGGAGTTGTGAACATTAAAATCACCAAGGAAAATTACCTCACTGTTATGAAAGTTGGACTGGAGAAAGTCAAGTTGCAAAGAGAGAAAGTCAAAGAGCTCCAAATGATCAGTGGAGTTGGGAGAACGGTAGAGATAACAGATGAATTTTACACAATGAGATAGAGAAATTTTAAGTCAGAGAAGATCAAAGAGAGAAGATTCCAAATTGCCAAGTCTCTGGCAATTTGGAATCTTCAGAACGGACAGGAAATTTCAGAATGGACATATGCTCAAGTAACACCTTTGAGGCGAAAGGAATCACACAGCGAATAGTTTGGGCAATTGAGATGAGCAGTAGTTGGTTCAACCGATAACTGAGATTCTGTCAGAAAACGTACATGGGTTTGGCAGACTGCAAGTGGAAATGGACATCGTTAAGATTAGAAATGACACCACGTATATTTGTGAAATGAATTAGGAAGTGCTTGGGAGGTTTAGATCTTTTCGCAGATAAGCTTGCTCTATTAGTTTGACAATTCATGGTGTATTCAATAGTAAGAATAAGTGGGTGGGACATGCTCTATGAAGTAATGAAATTTTCGGATATGGCGTACAGATAGATGGTAAGAATATACCCAGATCCTTGATATAACATGGCTTCGATAATGCTCCCCGCATACACACTAATCGGACTCCCTCCAGTCACTATCTGGCAGAGTAGAGGTAGCAAGATTATACACTAGCTGATCCGGAAGCCTCCTAGAGAGTTACCAATAGGTTCGGTGCGGTGTACTAACTAGCGGCCAGCCTGCGAACACCGTTTTAGAGCTGTACCCTTGAAATGTAAGCAATATTTAATCTCGCCACGATGTTCATCATAACCTCAAAGGTCATCAATCATACTGCCTGATGGAAGAGATAGGGAAGGGTTGACCGGAACTTAGCTCTAGAGACTAAACTTGGGTTCCACCACTTCAAGCCTCCAATAAGCAAAGTGGTGGTATTGCACCGGTTGATGAGAGTCATCTACCACCTAGTACTGCCTGGTAACATAGAGGGGCGGCATTCTTCCATGTCGTGTGAGCGCCACACCTCGACCCCTGCTAAAAAGTCTGCTGCTCTCATGCTCATCTTCAATAATATTTTTATTCTAAACAGCTAATTAACCTCTACAGATCTCAAATCAAATCAAATCTGCTCGGAATATTTTCCCCACATTTTGGGGTCGGTGCCCTACAACATCTCTTCTCTCATGCTCTAGACTCTTCAAAAGAGAGAAAGGTTAATTAATGATCCGTCTGTTAAAAACTCTCTCCACTCTCTAACCCATAGACATTCAGGTTGTACACTGTCAACATTCATTGTCTGTCCTAATCAAAACTCGCTGAATTAACGTTTTGTCTTCCTCCGCACTTTGGAACAACTCTCCTTCACATATATTTTCTGAAAATTATAATGTACAAGTCCCAATGTCAACTGACATCTAACTTCTCAACATTTAGTCCATAGGTGATATTATAGGTTCTAATACCTTTTGTGTTTGGGGGTTACCATGCAAAAGTATTCACCGATTTTCAATAAATTTCTTAACCCACCTATTTATAACGCTACATAAACATCATTAAATTTCATAACCCACCTATTTATAACGCTATATAAACATCATTAAATTTCTTAACCCACCTATTTATAACGCTACATAAACATCATTAAATTTCATAACCCACCTATTTATAACGCTATATAAACATCATTAAATTTCATAACCCACCTATTTATAACGCTATATAAACATCATTAAATTTCATAACTCACCTATTTATAACGACATAAACATAATTAATAAAAGTAATTCAAAAAATTTTAACATCCTGAAATGTAATACAAGACAAAGTATACTGTCCAGTCAAAAGATTATGTTCACGGCCTGTTTCAGCAATTGGTCGTTCTTCCTCACCTGGTGGCACATGTATCGTGGTGAGAACCGATAAATACGATGCTGCAGGTTCGGTAAGTGATCCATACGAAGTACTTGATCGACATTGGCAAGGGGCTGATCTGACGGATTTCGAAAAAGGTATGATTGTAGAGTTCCAGTTGAAACGAGGCAGTATTACAGAAATTGCGAATTTTGTGGGCTGTTCGTGGAGTGCTGTTGTTAAGCTGTTCCCACAGTGGACGGATAGTGGATGGAATAGCAGCCGTTGGGCAATGGCAAGCGCTCACGTCCCATTGATGGCCGTGGTGAATGTAGGCTGTCTCGCCTTGTGCGAACCAACAGATGGAAAACGGTGGAACGGCCGATCATGGAGTTTAACCAGGAAAATACCAGCGGTGTTCCCAAGACCACGATCCAACGTACCCTTCCTCTGTATGGGCACCCCGGAGTAGCTGCCTGGTCAAGATACCCATGATTACGGCCACCCATCGCCAACGATGCATAAAGCTTGCATTTGAACGGTGTCACTGGACCATTGACAACAGGAAAAAAAAAAGTTACCTTTTCCGATGAATCACGTTTCTTGCTATGCCGTGTGGATGGTATATTGAAAATACAGCGACAAACTGCGGCGAGGAATCACTCCGATGTCCTGATCCAACAGAAATAGGCAGGTGGCAGCAGTGTTTTGATATGAGAGTTGTTTTCCAGGGAATTTCTTTGAACCCTCATACCCCTAGATCGCATTCAGAATGCAAAAACTACCTATCCATTTTGGCTAACCGGGTACACCGTTCGAGAAGATAGTTACCCTTCATGGTAACTATCTTCCCGAACTCCGCAGTTATGTTCCATCAGGATAATGCGCCCTCCTACGTTCCCGATATTGTTCACGAGTGTTTCGTTGAAAGTCACTTCCAGGTGCTACCTTGGCAGACGAATTCACTGAATATGAAGAATCCCATAGAACATCTCTGGGATTACGTGGATCGACAGATCCTCCCCACAGACTATTGCAGATCTACAGTATGCAATCCTGGCAACATGATACAGCATATCTCCTGCAACGTTCAGAAGACTTATAAAGTCCACGCCTCGCCGAGTGGCCGCTGCACTGGCAGCAAGAGGAGACTAAACCCACTATTAGGTAGGTGGCGATAAAGTTTTCTCTGGACAGTGTACTTAGTATTTATTTTGGAAACGTGTATCTTATAATGCACTTCCAACTAGCATTGTGGCTACGATCGCTTTGTACCACACTGTAGAAAAGGACTGGATTCGGTTTCGTTTTAATGAGAGTCAATTTCATGTTCATGTTTTTTGTTTCTCCCCCCACCCCTGACACCTCAGCTTTTTCGTCCACAAAACAAGAACTAAAAGAGAATACCAACAATTTACACACACTATATATAACTGAAGCTTCATGGCTAAATTTAGTGACCTTAGTATTTAATGATTATTGATCCTGCTTCCTCTGTTTGTAAGAAAACATTAGAAAAAAAATTAATGTAAAAAACCACAGGAGGATTTCCTATCAACAAGTCATAACTTTTAATTTCCCCCCCCCCCTCAAATTAATCCCTTCCTCTCAGAGCACCAGTACTTAAAAATCAGAATCTGGGTATGCCATCTCCAAGCAACACTGTCTAAAGATCTTAAGGTAGCTGACCGCCACACCGGCAATGTTTAAAATAGAAAGTCTACCAATGCTTTTCGTGTCACATGAGTTACCATTTCTTGTACTGTGTGCGTACGTAATCTGCAATTTATAACGCGATGAGATAAGCAGAATAATTGCGGGAAAAATTCTCAGGAGATATAATACTTCATTGCTAAAAAGATGTTCGTGGTCTTTAATAAGCTACCTCGCCCTCATTCTTTATTTATACTGCAAATAAGGAAGACAATACTATTAAAAACAGAATGTATTTTCTATTATCGTTATTCACAATTAGGACGACAACGGAAATTGAGCTAGTGAGGATTACTCTACATTTGTAATAGATATTAGGCATTACTTGTCAGTCAAACCATCATAACTACTCGACCTCTAAATTGTGTGGCGTGTCCAAATATTATGGGTATAGGAAACACGCGTGGCTATAATCATGCATATTCCAGTGACGTCACAGTTAGCCTAAATACCACCACAGTTGTTTATTAGGACAGCTAAATGGTGCTAAAAGTCCGGTGCAAACACGTTAAAAATATACCAACAAGCAATTCAACAAAGTAGAAGTAAAGAATGTAATATTTGTTACTGACCTTAATTTTTACCTTTTTTTTTTTCTCCCTTCTGTGAACACCGTTTCCAATCTCGAAACTAATTTATCGAAATATAATCTAAGAAAGAAATGGCCTAGTAAGTATCGCTAAAATAATTGACAACCATTATATGCCAGAACAAGTGCCTTCGAAGTTGATAAACCAAAACAACAATAATAACAACAAACAACTTCTAACCGATGTGTCACCTAATGAGTTTCATTCTAAGAAAAAAACTTTACTCACGTGAAGCGTTGTCATGTGCTGTCGGTTTCACTTCACGCCACACGCATTCTGTTTAATTGTTAGCTAGTTTAAATCTGTATCCAACGCAATTTAGCAAATATACAACAGTTTTACTACTTTGATTTTAAGTCTACCCTAACTAAAAAGAAATCTACCTTGCAACAAAAAAAATCTGCCTTTCTGCAATAGCGGCAAGGCAGTTTTTTTTTTTTTTTTTTTGCTTCTTTCTTTTAATGTTTATCTCGTATCTAGAACTATAAAGCCGTTAAACAATCGAACAAGTTGGTGCGTTAGCATCATTTTAGCGCGTAGTTTAATGAAAAGAAACTGAGATTTAAGATATACAGGCATACCTCGGTTAACGTTACCTCTGATAACGAAGCTTCGATATAACGAAGTCCGCAATTTCAAGCCCCATTTAACATAAAAAAATATTCCAGTTTAATCACCTGAAATCTAAACAAACTGAAGAAATTACGGAAACCTTTGGGGCTTCTCGTGATTGGTTCGAGAAATTTAAAAAACGGGCCAGGATTCATAGTGTAAAATTAACAGGAGAAGCTGCAAATAAGTTTCCAGCAAAACTAAAGGAAATAATTGAACGTGAAAATTTTCCACCAAATTTGGTGTTCAGTGTTGACGAAAGCGGTTTGTTCTGGAAACGGCTACCAACAAAAAGCTTCATTTCTATTGAAGAAAAATCAGCTGCTGGGTTCAAAGCAGCCAAAGACCGTTTAACATTACTCTTTGGATCAAATGCCTCTGGCGATTATAAATTAAAATTGTTATTAGTTTACCATTCAGCAAATCCGAGGGCGTTAAAAGGTAACATAAAAATGAATTTACCTGTAATATGGAAAGCAAATAGAAAAGCGTGGGTTACCAAGGAGTTATTTACTGATTGGTTTGTTAACCACTTTTGTCCTGAAGTAAAACGGTATTGTCAAAAAAACAACTTTGAAGAAAAAGCTCTTTTGTTGTTAGACAATGCTCCTGGACATCCTACTGATCTTAACACGTTGGACACATGCATTCCTGTCAAAGTTGTGTTTCGTCCAGCAAACACAACTTCCCTGATTCAACCATTGGATCAGGGAGTAATAGCATCATTTAAAGCTTATTATCTGCGTCGAACATTAAGCAATTTAACTGAACTAGAGGATAAAGAGGAAATGACAGTTAAAACTTTTTGGAAAAACTACACCATTAAAAACGCAATTGAAAACATTGATAGTTCTTGGAAAGAAGTCACTAAGAAATGCTTAAATGGAGTTTTGCGAAAATATGGCCAGAAGTTGTACTAGAAGAAGAAAATAACATCCAAGACATTAGAAATGAAGTTATCCAGATGGCTCAATCAATAGGTTTCGAAAATGTCGATGAAGAGGATGTTAGAAATTTATTGAATGCAGAAGATGATGGTTTTTCAGTGGAAGATTTAGAAAACCTTGTTAGCAACGAAGACATAGATAATGAAGACGAAGTTAAAGAAGTTCCTGCCGAAAAAGTGTTAACAACCAAAGATTTAAAAAGGTGCTTAAATGACATTGAAAACTTTTTTTAAATTTTTTTTAGTGAAAATGATCCTGATTTAGGAAGAAGTTTTATTGTTAAGCGATCAGTGTTAAATGCAATAACTCCGTATAGGCAATTGTTAAATGAAAGAGAAAAAAAGCATAAGCAATCAACTTTAGACTCATATTTTAAAATGTGATTTCACTTTGTATATAAGTTGACTGTTTATTTAATAAAACTTTTCTTTGTTCGAAAAAAAAGCTTTTCATTTTCTTTATGTAGGAACGTATTCCTATTCTGGCCATAGTATTTTTACCTCTGAAAACGAAGTTTCGCTTAACGAAGTAATTTCGTGGAACGCATCCTATTCTTTATTCGAGGTATGCCTCGTTACAAACTTCGGTTTGTTTCCATTAATGGAGGTCTCTGGCATTAGGGAGAGAGAGAACATACTCTGTAAGAAAACAGATGGAATATAACTAGAGTATATCTACCAGGTGCAAAAACTGACGATGTAACAAACAATTTATGTATCAGCTAATAATGGTACTAGCGGATGCGTGGTACTACAAGTGTGGACTAATGATTTAAAGCTGAAACAAATTGATGAACTGGTGATGAAATATAAAGTCATACCTAACAGCATATCGAGCAAGCAAAGACAAATGAAATTGTTTCTGTAATTCCAGGCATAACAGGATTTTATAATTATAGGCAAGTGTATTAATTTCGCGCTTGAGGGACTCCGCAAGGGATATGGGAGGATTTTTCTCAAAATTGAGGGCTTTAGTTGGTAAACAGAATTTATTTTGCAAGATAGTGTTCACTTAAACAGGAAAGGTATCACTGAGGAAGAATTTAGGGAATAAACGAACAGTACAACAAAGTTCCACCCATTGACTTGGCCTTTTCTCCGGAAATGGGGAGTCGATGTAAGGCAGCCCAGTCCTGTAGTTTTCTAATTGCATGGTTGGATCTAGATTCCAGCTGGACCCTAGTCTCAGCATGGATTATCAGGACGAGGTAATCAGCATATGCCATTGAGGAGTCTTGCTCAAGAGCCATCCCCAGGAACTCGTCCAGGAGAATGGAAGCCAGGAAGCCGTGTTTACCTAACTAGTTTGGTGAAGCGCTGAAACTTTTTATAAGTTGGTTCGGATGTTGACCTGACCTCCTAAGGATACTCGGCCACCATATCCTATCGAATGCTCCCTCGAAGTCAACTATTATTGATATATAGCACTTGGAATCTGTGTTTTAGCTGAAGAGATCAGGTGGTGAATTGCGTCTACTGTACTGGTTCCTTGCTTAAGTTCACGGCAATGTAATGGTTGTTGAGTCTATAAAGTAGCAGTCTTTCCATCGATTTAGCTGGCACGGGAAGGAGCACTATCGGACAGTACAATTTCGGGTTTTTCGATAGGTTGTCTGGGCTTTTCAAGATTAATTTAAGCTGAGCATTCTTCTAATTTGCAGGAAACTCACCACACTCAAGGCACCTATTGAAGATGGAGAGCAGCCACAGCGAGTAGTACTCTGCAATTTTTTTGATGATATCTATCTCCAGGAGGTCATGGCCTGGAGTCTTTCATCCCTAGTCTTGTGGTAGCCTGAAAGTTCATCCATTATGAATGGTTCTTCAACGTTGTCTGAGGGGTAATCATTCTTCACGGTGACTATTTGGTTTTGGTCATAGGTCAGAAGGTCACTATGATAGGGAAAGAGAAGGTTTAAAAGATTCTTGACTGAGTCTTCCAAGTCATGGTAGCAGCTCCGTCAGGTTTTGTAGTCGCATTTACAATTTCCCCTCTGGGGAACTTATTCGTGACTATAAGTACACGAGTCTCTATGGGTTATTATTTCCTGTTGTCGAGACTAATTGTTGCCAGGTGGATCTTTTGATTTTATTTTAGTATTGTCTCTGTATATGTATTTCTACAGGCCCTTTCTGAGATTACCAAATTCTGCATTCCACCAAAGAACTGCGTTTCTAAAGGGCTTCCTTTTAGGGATGTATTCAGTGCATGCCTCTTAAATGATTTTGGTCAGCGTTGGAATGCATTTTTCGAGTGCATCGTGAGTGATAAGAGGGATACTTCAAATAGTTTTCTTTGAGGGCTTGTTTAAAGAGAGTCCAGTTAGCTATCTTCGTGCAAATGCGAACGATGCCCTGCTGTATGGGTGGGGCTGTCAACAGTCTGACCAAAAGAAAAGGTGATGGCTCGATGGTCAGACGTTTTCCAGGATTCTTGTACTCTCCATTTGGTAATTTTTGGGGTATTTAAGGGGTGACCAGAGAGATGTCTATTGTACTCTCCCAATGTGTGGAGCTGAAGGTAGGGAGATTTCCAGGCTGATTGAGTACCTGAAGGTTTACTGCAGTGATGAAATTTCGGAGATCCTCACCGCAACGGGTCCCAGCTCGGTCAAGTGTGGTACTGTGACAAAATCGAGAACGCCAGTTAGCGCTCACAGCGACGAGAATTTTAGAGCCAGGGAGAGTATCCAGAGCTTTTTGAAGAAGATTTGTGACTATAACCATGTCGGCCTGGTCTAGAATAGACCGAAGGCACATGCAGGGATCCCAAGACTGTGGAAAGTTCAGCGCAGACACTGATAGAAGTGCAGAGGGACGTTTCCTTAGTAACGATTATTTCAGTATTTTTGACTGCTATTGCGGCCCATGGGGTTTCCGTTGTACGGTGGATTATTCTGTAGCAGGAGGGGTATCCAATTACATTGCCATTATATGTATAAGGTTTCTGTATAAGAATTACGTCAATTTTTCTTTCTTATGCTTTATGATTGAGCTTGTCAACTACTGTTTTTGCACGTTGAGCGTTAATTTGAAGAAAATTTATCTCTGGATAGGTTCTGTTTGTGGAGTGTCTATCCATAGTTAGACACACCGTGTTGATCCTTGTTAGGGAATATGCTGAATTCTTGCCCGTGCTGGGAGCAATGGTCTAAGGTTGACTGCCGTTGTTTACGTGTATGCTTACTCCCGAACACCAGGTGGAAAAGACCTGAGTTCGAGTCCCGTCGATGACGTTAGAACATTTTAGGAGTTTTTTGACAATGTGGCTGAGTTAGTAAGACTCAGGCGAGTTTGACATCGTTGTTTCTCCCGAAAACTTGATTTTTTTGTACAGTTCAAAGTGATAAAGTAGCAGTTATGGAAAATAACTGCTACTGTATGATTGTATGAGATCGTCAGTTGGATGCTTCAAAATGAAAAACGGCATCTCTTGTCAGTTGCTCAGGGCCCGCTGGTTAAGGTGCAATGCGTTTGTACAGGCTCAACAGCAGGTCACTGTGCGACAGTTGAGAATGCAATGACAGATTGAAGTATATAAGGCCTTGAATGATTTGAGCAAGTTCAATACTGATGGAATTCTTCCTCTTGCTCGGACTGCGCTCCTCAGTGGGCATGCATTTAAACTGAGGAAAGACAGCTATAGAACAGATGTGCGGAAATTTTCCTTTAGCCAGCGGGTGGTTGATAGCTGGACAAACTTCCATCTGTCGTTGTGGAAGTTGACACAACGATTCAAGGAAGAACTGGAAAAACGTTTGGACCGAATGGATGGGAGAAATGGAAAGGGTTATTTATTATTTTTTTTCACTGATCCTTGCTTTCTTGCATAATATGCCTCTACTAATGCTAATGTTATTATGGGGTGTGCAAGCATAATATCCCAAATGACAATGTGCTGCATACAAGCCGAAAGGAGCCTTAATTTGTGGTGAAAAATTGTTGTTGTTAAAATAAGGTTTTATGGGGCATCAGCGACTAAGGCTATATTGCTCCTTGTATACTGTCTGTAAATTGCGTGCACTGTGGTCGATTTTCTGTTTTTTAGACGAAAAACCCGAGTTTCGGGTAGGAAAAACCATCCTACCCTCGACTAACTCAGCCACTTGTGAAAAAGGCCTATAAAAATTCCTCACGTCATTGACGGGACTTGAACTCAAGTCTTTTCCACCCGGTGTGCGCAGGACGGCAATTCTACCAACTGTGCTACTCATGAAGGCAGTGACGCAAAGCAACACGAGTCCATGGACCCATCGGGAATGGTTCCCAATATCCAGTCATGTGGCGACGGTTGCTTAATATGGGGCATGTATTTCTGACAAGAACTAGAACCCCTGCTGCGTACGGACCAACGTTTCACCGGTAAGGTAGCTCTTATGAGATCGGTCTGCGTGGTAGCACAGTGGTATCGTCATCGTCCTCCCCACACCGGTTAGAAAAGTCCCGGGTTCGAATCCCGTCGATGACGTGAGGAACTTTAATGGACTTTTTTCACTCCGTGGCTGAGTTAGTCGGGCTCAGGCGTAGATCGCAAGGAGGATTTTTCCCAAGAAACTGGGGTTTTTTCGTCCAGCAAACAGACAAATCGACCATAGAACACACGCAATTAACAGACATAAGACACAGCTGGCCGGTTTGAATTTAATTATTCGGGCGGCCTAAATATAATATAAATATAATAGTTTTAGCTCTTATGAGACCGCGTGCATTTATCCCGGACAGAAACGCAATCTTCCAAGACGACAATGCGCCATGTCATCGGGCCTGAACTGTGCACGATTGGTTGGAGGAACACAGTGAAGATATCACCCATCTGGATTGGCCTCCAAATTCGCCTAATCTCAATCCAACTGAACACCTATGGGATGTTTTGGAACGGGAAGTGAGGTGTATGGACATAAATCCGTCATCTATTACAACACTGTGCAGGCAGCATGGCTGCAGATCCCTACGAACGTCTTCAGATATCTAGTGGAGTCAATGCTTAGGCGAATAGCTGCTGCTATCAGTGCAAACAGTGGCCCAACACAATATTAGATACATGGTTACAATTCAGTGATCACTGAGCGTATATCGCATAGTAAGAACGCGTGATGCTGTTACTGAGACACGAGCGTCAGTACATTTTGTCTGTACCTGATGTGTTTTCTTCGGTCTGTTTGCTGGACGAAGACTCCGAGTTTCAGGGAGAAAAACCATGCTACCCTTTCCTCAGACTGATGAACTCAGCCACACTGAAAACAGTCCACAAAAAATCCTCGTGTCAATGACGGGATTTGAACTCGTGCCTTTTCCACCAGGTGTGAAAACGGTGATTATGACCACCGTCCTGCTCCAGAGGGTGATTTCTATACGAATTATTCAAGCAGAGTACTGCAACTGGAGAAAGTGGATAATTCTAGTTTGTTTTAAGTGGATAATTCTAGTCTAAACCACAACCTCAGACTTATGCATAATTAAATTTCGTCGTTGTTAAGCCATCTGTTCTCTCAATAACTTTATTTCAATTATACTATTTCAGATATAATTGCAGACATCAGGAAAGAGTGCCACTGGATTCCCTCCAGTTTGAAAACCGCTGCTATATATAAATTTGTTTGCTTATAGTGTATTAAGCAAATCATGGACAATATGAAACTAAAATGCAGGAACCAAACAACTGAATCTGATTAATGCCGATAAAAAACACGCTTTAGTGTGAGCGACAACCAGATTGTAACCAAGCCATGCTCCTTAACTGCACAGTAGTTGGTGTTCTTTAGTGAACTGGACTGTAATTTTCTTTTTAAGAAGTAGTAGTTGATAATAATAGAAGTCTTTTGCTAGTGTTCTCGAAAATGCGGAAGTTAAGCAGTTTTAGGAAGGGAAGCGCTAAGTGGGTTAAAACTTCTTTACTGCTTCGAAAAACTGGTCGCTACATGAATAATTTACGTATCCTACACGAAACAATAGAGTACTCTAAATATTTTTTAGAGTTAAACTATTGTTATTACTTCTACATCATTAAATTTTTATATCCTGCAAAAACTACAGCGTGCAACAGAAGAGGATAAGCAAATTAACACTTTTTTTTTTAGTTTTAAGTAAAATATATATTACTTTTTGTCTTAAGCAAAACAAACAAAATAATCATTAAAAATTTTCCTTATTTGTTCTCAATTTAAGAAGTCCAGCACAGTTCATCTGGAAAAACACTTAACTAAAAGGGATTAAACAAAGTAACAAAAAGACTACAAACAGATAGAACAACATTAAAAAATATATAGCAGACTAGTATTTTAAAACTGTAGATTTATTAGTCAAACTTAACTAGACCTAGCTTCGCTTTCATTCTAATTCTGGTGACTCCGTTACTCTGAGCTCCTTGTTTATACTTATTTTAATAAGAATGACTTCAGATTATCCTTCTTTTCCGCTTCTTACAGCTTTCCTCCCATTTAGATTTCACTTATTCGCGATTTTGAAAGCCTCGTACCCTTCCTTAATGAGCATAATACCTCGCCATCGTCAAGAGATCTAATCGACAATACTACTAACTTATGCGTTCTCTATTATCATGAATATGTCATGGAGCTCCCCGTTACTTCTTGTTATATATGTATATACAGGGAGATTCAGGAGGAATAGTAAATATTTTGGGAGGTTATACTATCGATTATTCTGAGTACATAAAGTTCATATAAACATGTGTCCAATTCTCAATGGATACGGGGATACAGCTGTTTGAAACTGGCGCATAGCTCCCTAAATCAGATGTGACCAAGAAGCAGTTATAACCTGACACTGTTTGGTATTAGAAATGTTGTTAAGAATGCTGCACATGCTGAATATAACAATGTGGTGTTTGTCTACGGTTTTTATGGTGGAAGTGCTACTGCTGCTTGTAGAGAATACTGTCGACGGTTTCCTAACCGCAGAATACCGGATTCAAGAGAGTTTACTAGTGTTTACACAAAACTGCGTGAGATTGGTACAGTTCCCAGCGCTCATATTTCTTCTGAACAAAATGTGAATGAATTAGAACACATTCTTCAGTCGGTAGAACATAGTCCTACTATTAGCACACGAAGAATTTCTACGCATATCGGTGTTCCACTGACACGAGTATTTTTTTTTTATTATTATATTAGGGTTACCCGTAAATGATTACATTAACCCGTATTCGTGTCTGTAAATTGCGTGTGTTCTCTGGTCGATTTGCCTGTTTTGCTGGACGAAAAAACCCCAGTTTCTGAGGGGGAAAACCTTGCTATATACGCCTGAGACCGACTAACTCAGCCCCGGAGTGAAAAAAGCCCATTAAAGTTCCTCGCGTCATCGACGGGATTCGAACCCGGGCCTTTTCCACCCAGTGTGGGGAGGACGGTGACGATACCACTGTGCTACCCACGCAGACAGACAAGAGTATGGCGAATATTACGGGGGGGGGGTGCAACATCTTCAACCAGGAGACGACGACTAGCGATTGGAATTTTGTCGATGGGCAAATGCTAATCGCCGATTAATCCCATTAATACTGTTCAGCGAGATAGCTACTAACACTCGTGACGCTATCAACAACACCCGTAAATCTCATAGGTGGTCAGACGAAAATCCACATGCCACTGGACAAACAAATTTTCGACATCGCTTCTCTGTAAACGGTATCATCCACAATCAGTTGATTGGGCCTGTTGTGTTACAAAATCGTCTTACAGGGCGCATTTACCTAGAATTTCTGCAAAACGAACTTCCACTACTATTGGACGATGTTCCCTTGGCTACAAGGATTGGTATGTACTTTCAGCATGGCGGAGCTCCTGCACATTATACCTGTCTGGGGATACAATATTTAAATCTAACTTTCCCTGAACGATGGATAGGCCGCGGTGATCCCGTTCATTGGCCACCAAGGTCTCCAGACCTCATTCCGTTAGATTTTTCTTTGTGAGGATGGATGAAAAGCGCAGTATACAAAGAAAAGGCGAATACAAGAGACGAACTGCTCGCTCGCAAAACGCCCTCAGAAGAACAACATGTCATATTATCACAAGAGTTACAAAGTGCATTGAGGTTTGCGGTGGGATTTTCAAACATATATTGTGAACTGTAAAAAAATTGTCAGTTATTTGTGTCATCCAAAAAAAGTCAACAAATACAAACAATAAGTCATTTATCGTTCTTTAATACCTCTCATAATGGCTTTGTGCGCACCAATTTCAAACAGCTGTATCTCCGTATCCATTGAGAATGGGACACATTTTTATATGAACTCTTTTACTCAGAATAACCGATACTATAACCTCAATATTTACTATTCCTCCTACAAATATTTACTGTTCTCCTGAATCACCTTGTACACTTGTATAGTCTTAGAAGTATATATGAATCATAGGGTGTCAAAACTGAAACTGCAGTCGGAGTGATTTCCCCCATTAACAGATTAGATAAGTGATTACATCACGAACAGTTATACAAAATTAATTACTTATGGAATATCTCTAAAGAATTTATATTTTTATGGGGACTACCGCAGGATTCATCCTCGGGACCGCTCTTTTAATTATTACATAAATGGCAACTTTTTCAGTATTCTCTAAACCAGAAGTGTGAAACACGCAGCTCGTGAGCCGGTGCAGCCCACAACACTCCCGAGTACGGTCCGAATCAGATTAAAATTTAATTGGGAAATCAACAATATAATAAAAATAAAATAAAACACGGATATTATTCCATTTTAAAACTAAAAATAATGAAATTCTATATCCGATATTGATAAAATAGTTTCTCTCAAAAGATGTCAAGTTTCTAGAAAACAATAATAAATTAATTTTGAATTTTTTGTTGTGATATCTTTTGTAGTGATTTTGAATCTATTCGCTATTAAAACATAAAATTAGATGTTTTTCTTTATCTATAATTCCTATCTGATTTGTATGCATGCGCGTGTTAATAAATAAATACAAATACATATAAATATTGAAAACCAATGCGTTTTCAAGTTAAGTCAATTAACTTGAAATTGCGGGCCGCAAGTCAAAACTGTGGGCCTTGATCACTTCGGGCCGCAAGTCAATTAACTTGCAGCCCGCACTGATCTTCATACAAAGGGTACTAGGAAAGTTTTGCAATATAACGCAACAATGAATCACAGGAAGCTGCTTGTTGCTGCATGTTGAGACATGTTCATACGTGCATAGTAGCGCCGCACCAAGTAGATGGGCTCAGGTATTCATTAGTAGTGAGAGTGTAAAGTACTTGCGATGGCATCGTGGTCACGAAATGAGATAAGGACAGTTTTGCGGTATACTTTCGTGCGTGGTTTAACCATAGACCAGTGCTTAGAAGAAATGACTCTTGCACTAGATGATGATTGTCCAAATCGTACAACGATATTCAGGTGATATAGAGAATTCCAAAGGGCAAATTTCACTCTGGAGGATTCTGAGAGGCCGGGAAGGCCACGAACGTCAGTTACGGAGGAAAACGTTACTGCTGTGAGGAAAATGCTTGACGAAAACAGGCGAGTGACCTACCAACAGATAGAGGATACTTTGGGCCTAAATGCACCAGCAATTCGTTCGATTCTGCAAGATTATTTGCACGTGAAGAAACTTTGTTCTCTCTGGGTGCCGCATCAACTGACTGAAGAGCAGATGACACGACGTGTGACTTGGTGCCGGGAGATGTTAAAAAAGTTTGATAAGGAACAATCTCGGTATGTGAACAACATCGTGACAGGTGACGAGACTTGGCTGTACTATTACGATCTGCCGACCAAGGCTAAAAACAAAGTTTGGGTCTTTGATGATGACGACACACCCGTAATTGTCAGAAAATCCCGATCTGTAAAGAAGAAAATGATAGCTGTATTTTTCAAATCGAGTGGAATTGTGGAACGTGTCGTTTTGGACACGCAGAAGACAGTCACAGCTAAGTGATATACTGAACAATGCCTGCCTAAAGTCATTGGATCTATGAAGAACCTGCGGCCAAAGTCAAGAATGGACACCTGGTACCCTCCATCACGATAATGCTGCAGTTCACCGCGCCAAAGCCTGCACCGAATATTTGACCACGACAGGACTGAAACTTCTCGAGCACCCTCCCTACAGGCCAGACCTTGCTCCCTGCGACTTTGCACTGTTCCCGCATGTGAAAATGAAGCTAAAAGGGAGGCGGTTTTCCAGTGATGAGGACCTTCTACGGGCTTGGGACAACGAGTGTGCTTTACTCCCTAGTGAAACTTGGCAGAACTGGTTTAAAGATTGGTTTCGGAGGATGGAGAGGGGTATTGAATGTAGAGGAAATTACTTTGAAAAAATTAAATAAACAAAGCTGTATTGCAAAACTTTCCTAGTACCCTTTGTATAAGGTTTAGTGGCCCCGTTCCTACTTGAGTTTGACACCTATGCTCTAAACGATTAAATCTACTGATGCGGATGATATAAAGATGTTTTTATCCTGCAAAAACTAGCTTGATTGCAGAAATTTTCAAAACTCATTATATTTCTTTGGTACCTGAGCTACTAGCAATATCAGGAAATGTAAAGATCCTTAAATATCGGCAGATGTAAGGTCTCGGCGATCTAAAAAAAAAACTATTTTGGGGACCTAAATAAAAATATAACATCACATAATTATTGCATGATAATCAATTAATATTAGGAGGTAGATCAGCATTTTTAAAGTCGCCGAATCCATACAATTGCAAATATCTCCGGTTATATCTGCGGAGGCAATATACAGTATGATATGCCGAGTTTTGATTTGAGTGTTAAGTTCAAATATATTCTTTTACTCCCTAAGTGAACCAAATCATAAAAAATATATATGAAGATAGTCTTTTTAAAACCAGTCCCACTGTTCCTTGACTCAAAACTAACCAAGGTTCTGTTTACTTCCCTGATACTACTGCAGCTAACATTAAAACCCATATTGTCAAATACCTGCTAAGGAAAAGTAAAATCCGACCCTTTCACAGTAATACGTACCATTCTTTAAATAGATATTATTTGAAACCACTATTCATCAGGAGGCAAACCCAGAGATTAAAATTAATATATGAGATAAGTTAAAAATCACTGCTTAATAATTGTTTTTATCTGATATAAAATTAAGAGTGCCTTTAAAAATCACTAGCAATCCAATGACATTTCAAATTAAATACAGAACTATGAGGAAAAATAATCTTCCCTTCATTTCATGCTTTTATTAGTCTACAGCTATAGACCGGATCTTCGTATACCTTTTCCCAATCATTTTATTTCAATTAAAAAGCATTAGTTGTTATTAAAAAACTTTTCTTATTATTTTTATAAAATTTAATTGAGGCACTAAATTTTATTAGGTACTTATGATAACATTTAATGATTAAATCTTTTAATATTGGATATTTTGCTGACAATAATTATTGTATATTTTTAAAGATATGATTTTTAACGTTGCACTTTGTATATGAGCTAGTGTCTATAAAAAGTGATTCTTAGACGTGGTTTGAATGGTCTTTCAATTGTAAATATCATTGCCAAGTATCTATTCAACTCGTCTATCACTATGCGTCTTCCGCTTCCATCAAATAAGAGTCCTATGTGATTCACTCTTTTCCTTTCTGCATTCACGTAAAAGAGGAACTCCTCCATGCTTTTTCAATTTTCTTTGACAAGTGATTTCTCGTATTCAGTTTTCGCCTGTCTTGCCCGTACTCTTAATTGAGGTACTAAAGTAAACCATCGCGACTACATCCAACTCCACAACGGCTTCTAAACTACATATAATTCCACTAAAATTAACACTTACATACTTAGACTTACATAATTAGGACAACACAAAAGTTTTAGCCTCAAGTAGACAACATATTGCTGCATATAACTATATTCGAAAAAAATGTGTAAGAAGACCACCGAGATGATCTAGGTTGACAGCCGAAAAGCAATCTGAATAGTAGTATTTCATGACGCTGGATGTCAGTAGAACATGATTACTTCTGCGACTGAAAGACCACTGAATATAAGAAAAGTTGTAGTAATTATACAAGCCATAAACATTTTAAATAACGCGCATAAATTCAAAAAATACATATACTAAGAGTTGCAGATTCTTGGCAACGTTGGCAAAGCGAAATGTGTTGTTTTATAGAACAGAGAATTTCTACAAGAGGATCATGATTATTGACTAAATATTCCGCATTCATCGCGCAGTTTCACCTCTTATCATAAACGAACTATTGATGTAAGAAAGGTACTGCTTACGTAAGCAGTCGGTACCATGGATTATGAAAGTGAAATGCAAGGTATACAGAATGAGAGATAAGAGGGCAGTTGAAGAATGACCTTCAAACACCTATAGAATTTTTTTCTCCGATATAACAGAAAATATGGGATAGTTAACAGGAAACGTGTTGGAAAATCGCTGCTGCACGACCATCAAAGAGATGAACAAAGCATTTCATACCAGATATATCTATCGATCATAAAGAGGGCAAAATAATCTTAAGCATATTATTTTGATAGTATGAACCAGAGCTGTAATGCTCAATATGTTCTACGTTGATATCAATATTTGTAAAATAATAAGAGAAGTTTACTTCAATATAATACGTAGAACACTTCCGTATCGTATGATACTCTCCAGCAAAAGCCATAGCCCATGTTGTTACGAAGAAATTAAAATAAAAACCCAAGCGTTATATAAAATCTATTTTAATCACACAGTAATCGCACACACATTAACATATCAAAAGTATTCTGAGACAGCTGCCAATGTAGTTAATGAAGAGAATGATATGTATGCAAAGCAGGAATGGGTTAAAAAGTGCGCATAAAATAGCAAATATGTTGCAAACTAGCACAATGAATCGCAACAGAAACTTAAGCCATTTCAAAAGAGGCAATCGTCCAATGCCATATCAACAATTTATCGCTGCATGCAATAGCTACACGTCTGAAATTTGCAAAATCAACCGTAGCCAATGTAGTTAAAAGATGGAAGAAGAGGGCAGTATAGATGCATGCAGGCGATCAATTAAGCCAAAAAAATAAAATAAAATAAAAATGGCAATTGTTGGACGTTTTTGAAAAACAACGTTGGAGTTCCAGATGTCCACAAGATTTTCCATTAAATGTATCTGCAGTCCGTAGCGATCGCACTGCATGGACATTAATGGCAGTGTGAGAGAGACAGAGCTAGTGGAGCTGCTTACAAGGCCACATCACACAAACGAAAGGCAATGCATCATTTGTAATGGCAACTAGCCCAACATTCTTGAACCACGAAACAGCAGAAATAGGTATGTATTGAGACGAGTGGTATTACTCAGGTTTTAGAAGTCAAATGAGGGCAAATGTTGAGAATGCATTGAGATCGTCATAAACCGCAATACATTGTACCCTCAAATGTACCTGGCTGCCTCCACGTGGCTTGGGATGGGAGTCAGGGGACCAGATGTTCCATGCCCCCTGGCTGCGAAATGCCAGGCGCCGGCACTCAACACCCAACATAACAAAACGCACACGTATATTACATAAAACACACACACACACAGTTGCCAACCTTGGCCTAGCGCCTTCAGAAGCTACAGCGGCATATAGGGGAAACCCTGGAGGCCGCAACAAAGTATTAAAAAAATAATAAATAAATAAGTACCCTCAAATGAAATTCAGAAGAGGAAGGTAAGGTTATGCAGTGGGAGGTCACATCTCATGCTTTGGATACGGTCCGTTGGCTGTATTGCCAAAAACCATAAATTACGAGTCAAATACCGAACTAATAGACAATTCCCTGGTGTCAATATTCTGGTAGTCAATGGAAATGGTACCTCCTTGTTCCATCACGATAATGTTCCGTCCCATACAGCAAGCTGTATAAATCCTGGTTTAGTGTTCAGACCTAAAGCTGAGCGCACATCTTTCGAATGAACTAGAATACCAGATCAAGGGCGCATATACTTCATTCAATAAACTTTAATGAAGAAGTATATGCACCCCTTGTTCTCCATTCAATATAACTGAATGAAGTACAAGGGGTGGAAAAAATAATGGAAATATCTGATATGAAAGTAGTAGTTTTTTAATGGCTGTATTACGTATTTATGAACATGCAGTGATGATTGGTTTTGTTTCTTGCATGTACTATGAAGGAAAAACAACAAAAGCTGATGTTTATTTATAGGTGATATAAAAACAAAACATATGAAAAATATATGAAGAAAATGACGGACGTGTCTGAATTCCAAAGAGATCAAACTGTCAGCGCACGTTTATCAGGGGGAATCGGTGATTAAAACTACTGATTTGTTTAATGTATCCAGAGCATCTGTATCGAAAGTGATGTCTGCATTCACCAAGTGTGGAAAAACAAAATGTGACAGGACGAACTGTGGCAGAAAATCGAAGCTGACCGTAAGAAATCTTCGGACACTGAAAAGGATCGTAGCCCGAAAACACAAAACTAGTACCACAAAAATATCTGCAGAAATTAATGTGAATCTCAGTCTGGTTTCTAGCAAAGCAGTTCAGCGAGAGCTTCATGCAAAAATTGTTTTCAGACAAATACAGTTATTCACACTTGTTCATCAATCACACTTATTCTAATGGCAGGGAGAGTTTACGTTTAGTAAATGACAAAGGAAGCGCATCTTCCTGACTGTTTTGTGCTAACTACAAAACATAAAGGTGGGTCAACAATGGTTTAATCAAAAATATCTTTAGGTATTCTTTAGGTTCTATCATCACTCTTAAAAAAGCATTGTGCCTTGAAAGTTTCTTAACTTGTGTTTTGGTAAATGCTTTTTTTTTTTTTTTTTTTGCCTTTCAATTTTTGGAGAGAACGACTTCACGTTAGCTAAAACAGGAGATACTCATCTGTCGCTCATGATTAGTGAAAAATTAGTATCAAAACAAAAGATAGTATCACCCTACATCACACGACCAATGGTAAAGCTTTATGTAACAGTGAAAGGATCGCTTTCATTTATTACTTTTCCCTAACCTACTTATCTTAACAAAAGCATCTTTTGGGTTGACCAACATGTTCAGGAAATCTGTAGGGAAAATTTTCCTTTTTAACTACTTCATACGGTATAAGCATGTTTTGTTCTTTACAAAAGATGGTAACAATGTTCTACATATTTGTAATTTTCGATTTTCATTTTCATGAGAAGGTTTTCGGAATATTTTCCCTTAGGCGTGGCATATTTCTCTCACTTTTTCTACAAAAGGAGAAACTCTGGCTATTCTTCATACAAGGGTGCACTATACCAAACCGAATCTCCCAATGAAAATTAAACCTTTTCATAGTGGCTTATAAACTTTTAATTATACAGAGTTGTCGCTTACGAGACGTCTGGTGTATCTCAAAATAACTAGCAATTTCCTTTCGGGAAGTAAACTGCTATCATTTCTAAGGCACTGCCAACACCCTGACAACTATGCCGTCTTCATGTAAATGTCCACGTTACTTGTTGGAATTACTTTTTAACTTGTCGGTAAATATTCTCCGACCGACCTAGCTGTATATGTGTATATGCGCATGTCCAGTGTAGACGATTCGGTATGCATACAAGAGATAAGTGAATATTTTGGCTGATTACGCATATAAAATTCGACTTTGATGCTTTTCACTAATGCCATCTATGCTCTTCTACTACCCCGGAAACATTTAGTCATTTCGTTCAATTGTGGTACGCTCACCTTTAAATTTGGCTGGTGTTTTTGGCTCGTGCTGTCTGCAGGTAAGAGTATTCATAATTTGAGAAATTGAAAATATAACAATGAGAAAATAAACATGACTAAAAAATGGCAAAAAAAAGATACACTAAAAATAAGAAACAAAAACAAGTTAATCTTAAAATAATTAGTAAATTACAACAATTTTTTTTAAAAATTTTACTAAGTAATGCAATACTACTTCTGAATTCTTGGTTCTGAACCAACTAATGCAAAACAAGGAAAAACAATATATATACGAGTATATCTATTTATTAATTTACACGGTATAAATAAAAATGAATTTCCAATGCATGTCGACCGTTAAGCAACCAAATGTCAAAAAGGCGTCTTACATATGAGGACACCTCATAACAATTCATAATAATACTGAGAGCCATTTAAAGCTTTTAAAGCTTTCATTTCAGACGTTCCATAAAATAATCAGCTTTGGCAAGTCACCAAAAATAGGCACCAAAAATTTTTATTTGTGTTTATACATATATACAAGATCATGGTAACATCGTTTGGAACGTGGACCAAAGGTGAAATGAAAATGGCGAAAGTGGGTGGTAGTACCATAAAAAAGCCACTACGAAAGTTCAGTAATTTTCAGAAAATCTGTAGAATCGGAACTCTTCCATTTGGCACATTGATAGACAGATATCGAAAAAGCTACAGGAGATAATTAAGAAAAGACTAAAGAGTTTTGAGTGACTATATTTTTTGACAAAATGCGTTGAAACTAATGAGCTTGAGCTATTAAACGCGTAAGACGTAAGAATTTACTATTCGAGACTAAACGTACCCAGTGCGATCCCTCTGCATCGAAGACCATTCGCAAACGTTAATTCAACTTTATGATAGCTACAGCAGTGAATGTTTATTCAGAGGTGCCTTCCACAGAAGATGGGGCAAATTTCAAAAAAAAAAAAAAAAAAAACATACAGGTCATTATTTTTTTCTACGCAGTGAAAGGGATGTACTTTTAAAGTATCATAAATAAAAGATATCAAAGTAATTATTTATACTGTTATGATAATTATAAAAAATCATTATTTTGATCAAGAATCCATTATAAATCTGATACATTCTGCAGCCAGAACATTACAGAACACACAGACAACAAAAAGCACAGGAGAATTTTTGTAAGTAAACATAGAATTTCTTTTACAGGGGAGCATTCGCACTCTGGATGTTCATGAATGTTCTGCTATGTACAGTTCCCCGTTATGGAGCTTATACCATGCAACTCACCGGTGGTTTGATGCTTTTCACTAATGCCATCTATGCTCTTCTACTACCCCGGAAACATTTAGTCATTCCGTTCGAGGGTGGTACGCTCACCTTTAAATTTGGCTGGTGTTTTTGGCTCGTGCTGTCTGCAGGTAAGAGTATTCATAAAAGTATTCATAATTTAAAAAAAAAAATACAGAAAATATTTGTTTTTTAATATTAGGAAAATGAAGCTCAATTAAAATTTTATTGTAATATGTTTCTTAAAATGGTTTGCAGCAGTTATCAAAGCAACTCAATCAATTGTTTCCCATGCGGTTGGCAATCTTGATCCCAGCAAACACTGCGCGTATTGTGGCTATGGGATACCAAATCTCCAGTGACTGTAAAAAGACATTTTCAATGAGAATTCCAGAAAGGTTCACCTACGGAACAATCAATGGGGGCAATAATTGAAATGGTTTCAAGAAACCGGCAGCATGCTGCGCCAGAAAGAAGAAATTAGGCATAGTGTATCTACAGATAAAGTTATGGAAATTCAGAAGTGTTTAATCGAAGTCATACAAAATCTATCCGCCGGGCAAGTGTATACAGCTGCAAATACCAAAAGCAACATTGCACAGGGTGGTTCGTAAGAAATTGAAACTGTATGCTTACACAGTGCAAATCGTCCAGGAAATCAAGCCTCATAATAACCCACAACGCGATGAATTCTCTGTTCACATTCTCAACCGTATAGACGAAGACGAGCACTTTCTGGAAAATGGCGTTTTCAGTGATGAAACGACATGCCACCTCTCTGGTAAACTTAACAGAGACAGTTTTCGCATATATGGATCTGAAAATCCCCACTCAGTTCGTGGAGACAAGCGTGATAGTCCCAAGGGAAACGTGTGGTGAGCATCGTCCTTCAGCCAGGCCATTGGGCATTTTTCTTTCACGAAAACACTGTGATCTCTGAAAATTATCTAGATATGCTCGAACTGCATGCTGCATCTAAACTGGAAGACACGCAGCCACATGTGTTGTATTCAGCAAGATGGGGCATCACCTCAATAGAGCTTACTTTAAAAAAATTTCCTAACTGGTGGATCGGTCGGGATGGTACCATTCCATGGCCTCCTCGTTCCCCGGATATCACACCCATGGATTTCTTTGTATGGAGCTACGTAAAAGACGAGTTGTAAGCAAAAAACAGTTAACAACGCCACTGAGCTAGAAGACCGGATTGAACAGCAGTTACTTCCATTTCTCAGGAGATGCTTCAAAACACTTGGAATGAAATCGGCTACCATCTTGACATTTTACGTGCTACGAAGGGTGCCCAGTGGACGGTTTACTAACGTGCGGTTGTGTGATAAGAAATTATTTGAGTTGCTTTATTAAGTGCAGCAATCCGTTTTACGATACCCATTACAAAAAATTTTAATGGAGCTTCACAATCAAGTGAATAATTTATAGACACGTTGCACGCATATAGAGGGATTACAAAGTCCATTCCTATTTTTAAATATTAACAATTCGAAAACTACAGGTCATATCGAAAAGTTTTTTTCGCATTGTAATCAGTATATTTGGGAATTTTTATAATAAATACAAATTAGTTAGAAATTCGATAAATTGCGAACGCGCAATGTGATGTGATTAATTTAAAAAATAGCGCAAAGGAAATTTCTCACAAATCATTATTACCGATCAAATTTTCATGTATACACCATTATTTTCCTATAAGCAATCAAGACAGAACATTTTGTTCTCCACACTACTTTCAAAATTTTCGATGGCATATTCTTCCTAACGGATTCCGCTCCTCAGATCTGAAAGAGTTACTATTGTACACCTCATCAATCCTTTGGGTCACTTCTTGGGATGCTGACAGACGACCAATTTTAGATTTAAGAGTTAGGTAGCCTTTTTCGAAACGCCTTACAGCATTTAATACGGTTATCCTCGAACAATAATAAGGCTTGGAGATATTTTCTGTCTTTGATACGCGCTGAAGTCTGCAATAACACCAGTTAATACTGCCGTTAAATAAGTGGGATTAGCGTAGCGTTATTCTTTTCGATCTCTTAGTTTCTCTTGTTATTTTAAAATTAAATTTAGAGTAAAACCATGCCTTAGACTATACCAATAAAGCAAAACGCTCAAAGAGGGAATACTTTGACTCGGGAGAGCATTCCGAGGACAGTTCTCTTACAATTCAAAATTATGTTGAGTATATTACTTGTGCTCGTTTTTCAAATCTACCTCTGGAAGGACATGATACAGCCATAGCGGATAGTTTTGTGTGTGTGTTCATTGCAAATAGGAGGAGGTTAAGAAAAAAACAGACTTTCTGATTGGATTATATCAGTGCTTGAATAATTAAAATAGAGGAACCCATCAAGCACTCAGCTACCTAGCCCAACACTTCAGCCCATGGTCTAGCATCACACAACAAGGGGCAGCAGAAATATTTGGTCTCACAGAAAGTAGCTATAGCTGGTGACTCGATTGTCAGTGAAACGGAAAATATATTGTGCAAAAAAGGCCAAATGGAACAGGACCAGGTCATGTCTGCCAAGGGTTAAAGTATGATGTTGTACAGCAGCTCTCATCTTTTCCGGGCACAAAATATGATACTGTAGTATACGTTGACACTAATGATATTATGTGTAGGAGCTCTGAGAATTTAACAAGTAGAGAGAAATGGTAAGAAAACGTCGCGAGCCAGGATAGCACACACTAACAATCCAACAGATGCACTGTAGAACAGAGTACGTGAGAGAGGTTTATCAATCAATTCAGCCCTGGAAAGACAATATAAAGCTCACGGGGTACATTTTTTTTTTAGAGTGGTGTGCTCTCGTTAACAGGAGAGAATGTTTTTACAAGGATGGGATACACATAAATAGAAGTAGTGCAAGAATATTTGCTGATGCTATCCAGACAGCGTTAGATGGGTCGGAAAACTGGTAGTACGGGGGAGGGATTTGTTGTTGTTGTTGTAGGGTTTTAGGAGCATCAATGACTAAGGCCATATTGCTCCGTGTATACTGTCTGTAAGCTGCATGTGTTCTTAGGTCGATTTTCTGTTTGCTGGACGAAAAATCCGAGTTTCAGGGATAAAAAACCATGCTACCCTCGCCTGAGACCGACTAACTCAGCCACGTTGTGAAAAAAGCCCATAAAATTTCAATCGACGGGACTCGAAGTCAGGTCTTTTCCAGCCGCTGTGGGGAGGACAGCGATTCTACCAACTCTGCTACCCACGAGGGCGGGAAGGGGATACAGACCCTAATAAGATTAACAGAGGCTGCAGGCAGAGGTGTAAGTGATTCTTGCGCTGTGTCTGTCTATTAGCAATGCAGCAGAATGAAAAGCAAGGTGTTGGGGATTTCAAGACCTGCTGGGGGTCCTCATGGAACGAGCAAATACATAGGCTGTGTCAGAGGAGTATTTAGGGTTGGGAAGAGGGGGCATATGCCCTCTTCTCTTCCCTTAACCAAAATTTTGAAATTAAAGAAAATAATGCAGGAGTTCTAAAAAAAAAAACTCAAAAGCCTGGTCGCCATGCCCCCTTTACGATGATACCTGGATACGACACTGGGATGTGTAAGTATTACTAAAACTAATACTCCTGCAAGGAAACAGATTTATGCTGCACCAGCCAAAGAAAAAGTAAAACAGTATATAAAATAAATAATTAATAAATAATAAAAGAAAAGGAAATAAACAACCTATGCATTTCCCTCCTCCCGTAGGTAACTATCTAGCTGATCTTTGAATTTCTCCAAACTGTCAGCCTCAACCACCCATGAAGGTAACTACGAGTAATTCCAGTGATTTATAACTCGCTGTCTAAAATAAAAGTTCCTGCAATACAGTCTAAACTCCCCCCCCTTAACTTTAATTTATGGCCCCTAGTTCTAGAATCATTTATAACTGTGAAAATTTCGTCCTCATTAATTTTCCTTTTGCCGCTGAGAACCTTAAAACCTCAATCAAGTCTCCTCTAAGGTGGCTAGTTTCCAAGCTCTGCAACCCACAAATTCGAAGTCTTTCCTCATAAGGACACCGATCTTCACTAAGCGATTTACCCGTCTTTGGATACTTTCAAGAAGTTCAATGTATTTTTTCTTTCTTTTTTTTTTTCTTTTTTTTTTTTTTTTTAGGTGCGGTCGCCATACTTGAACACAGTATTCCAAGTGTGGTCTAATAATAGGCTTGTATAACGAGATTATGACGTCCTTATCCCTATTAGCAAATGTTCGATAAATCATCGACAGGACACCATGGGCCTTCCTTGCAACCTGTCTACAATGCTTGATTGATTTATTATGATTTTATTGGCGCATTAGCGTCTAAGGCTATTATGCGCCAGATGTCTGCAATGCTTAGAGCACTTCATGTCTGACCGACTCGTAACTCCTAAGTCCCTTTCCCTTTCTTCCACTACAGACTTTAGTTCAGCTCCACCAAGTGTATAAGTTATTTTGAGGTTACTGTTCCCAGGTGTAAGACCTTGCATTTTGCTGCATTGAAGCATAGCTGCCACTTCTCTGACCATCCAAAAGTCTATCTAGGTCACACTGAAGAAGCTGTGCTTGACGGTGATCATTAACTACTCTACCGATCTTTACATCGTCTGCAAATTTAGTCATCACGCCCTTTATCCCTTCAACGATGCCATTTAAGAAAATCAAACACAACAGTGGTCCCAATACTGATCCTTGGGGAACCTCACTTCTTAGATTAACCCAAGCTGAGGAATATACATTTATCACAGCCCTCTGCCTCCTGCCCTGAAGCCATCCTGCTATCCATCTAAGGATTTTCCCCGTGGTTCAACCTGTTCCAGCTTATAAAGTAACCGCTCACGTGGGACTGAATCAAATGGTTTGCTGAAATCTAAATAAACAATGTTGAAATTATTCCCTAAATCCAGCTCATGAGTAACCCTGTAAAAATATCTCACCAGATTTGTTAAACATGATTTTCCCTTTACAAAACCATGCTGTGTGTCTCTCAGAATTCCATTTCTATCTAAATGATCCTGAATTCCATTCTTGATCATTGCCATGATTTTCCCTGCTACTGAAGTTACACTGACCGGTCTATAATTTTCCACTACATTCTTAGAACAGCTTTCATGTATTTATGCGATATATTGGCACTTTTACAATCCAACGGAATCTCTCCTGAGTCCATTGATGCTCTCAAAATTAGTTCAATAGTTCAATGCACTCACCTGCTGCCTCCCTTAAAATTATAGGGTATATGCCATCAACCTCAGGAGACTTACTCGCCTGTAGGCTCGACAGTTGTTTCATTAAATAATCATGTGAAATTTCAATATCATTAATAGCATATTTTCCAACTTCACTGCCATAATTTCTCATTGACATAAAGGGTTTTTCTTCTGTAAATACTGATGCAAAGTAACTGTTAACTTCATCTGCAACATTAGTTAGGGTATCTAATACTACCCCACGTCCATTACACAATGGTCCTATCTGATTTGTCCTTCTCTTCTTTGCATTTATATATGTGAAAAATTCCTTATCCCCACTCTTCGCTCTCTTTGCCAGCGATTTCTCATATTCTGCTTTTGCCAGCCTAACCTTTTAGATCAATATATAACTGTTATAGGCTTTAGTACTTTTTCGAACCTTTTCTGTGGCTCTATTACAGATCATCTTGTAGCTGTTATATAGGCTTCAGTACTTTTAATTGCTCTATAACCTTTCCATGCCACCTTTTTCTGCTCAAGTAATGTGGCAACTTCACTATTCATCCAACTTGGAACCTTCCTCGTGGAATAACAGTCATCTTTTTAATGGTAAATACGCATTCAAGGCATCTGTGATTAATGTTTTAAAAGCATACCACAGTTCAAATGTATTCATTCTCTCTCTCTCTCTGCGATATCTACCCAGTTAATAGCGGCCATGTAGAACTTAAGCAGTCGTAATTTCCTTTCCTGAAATTATAACCCATTCCTTTGCCTTTAACTACTGCAACCTCTCTCTCCATCGTCCATGGCAGAACTCCGTGATCACTTCTTGCTACTGGTTCCTGTACTGTCAGTCCTATTACGTCATCTGGTTCAAGGGTGATGATCAGGTCTAGAATTTTCTTTTCCCTAGTACATTCCCTGACATGTTGAGTTGATACAAAAACAATCACCTAGTTGATTTAAAAATTTAGTTCCCCATGTCGAGTTTCCTTCCCATTTGCACAAATTAATTAGAGGCAAATTAATTATTAGACATTCATGCTTACTTTTGTTGTATTTTAGGAGCATCGGCAATTAAGTCCATGTTGCTCCGTGTATATTGTCTGTGAATTGCATGTGGTCTGTGGTCGATTTTCTGTCTGCTGGACCAAAAACCAGAGTTTTCGGAAGAAAAAAACCATGCAATCCTTGCCTGAGACTGACTAACTCAGCCACGTTGTGAAAACGACCCATAAAAATTCTACCCGTCATCCACGGAATTCGAACTTAAGTCTTTTCCGCACGGCGTAGGGAGGACAGTGATTCTACCAACTGTGCTACCCACGAGGTCTCACGCTTACTTGCCTATTCCATTTGCATGTAGAGGCTGTCATCATAATCTTCACAATCGCCAGGCCTGTAGATTACTCCCACTCTCATTATACCTTTGCTTCCAACTATCTCACACCATACAGATTCTATACTATCATGCGAAACATCTGAACCGGGGAAAGCTTTTGTCGCGCTCAAGCTGCTTTTGATAAGAAGCATGACAAACTGAAGACGAGAAGATTTAGGTAAAGAAAGGTCTGGCCAAAATTTGTGCCGCACAGCCTCACGGATAAGCAAAAGCAACGAAGACGTTATTCAGACTTGTCAATACAATCCTAATTTCATCGACTGTATTGTCACTGGAAATGAGTGTTAGGTGTTTCAGTACGACCCAAACACGACGCGTAGGAGATACTAATCATGTTTTTCCATCAACTGCATGATTCACAAAGAATTTGTACCTGAAGGGGAGATAGTCAATGCTGATTTCTATATACATATAGACATGAATAGTATCTTATGTAGGGCGGCACCCGAACGTCAGTTCAATTCTGCTTTGGTACATTGTGGTGAATATAGATCTCTGTGAAGGCCCAGAAATGTGTGTAATGTTATGCATTCTACATATAAAATACCAAACTATTATATTAGGGTCACCCGGTAAGTTATGACATATACCCATGCGTATTGTGTCTGTAAATTGCGTGTGTTCTCTGGTCAATTAGCTTGTTTTACTGGACGAAAAGCCCCAGTTTCTGGGGGAAAAACCTTGCTATCTACGACTGAGACCCACTAACTCAGCCACGGAGTGAAAAAGGCCCATAAAAGTTCCACGCCTCGTCAACGGGATTTGAAACCGGACTTTTTTCCATCCGATGTGGGGAGTACGGTGACGATACTACTGTGCTGCCCGCTCAGACCGTTTACATACAGGTGCTTCAAAGACTATTGAAGCATTTCCTGGGTGAAGCCACAATTTCGAAAGGCAGCTGGTTCTTTTTGCACGACAATGGCCCCCACCCATTCCGCACTTGTTGTGAAGACATTTCCGACGAAACATGGCATTGTACAGATCAACCAACATCCTACTCTCTCAATCTAGCACCGGCGTACTTCTTCCTTCCCAAGGTGGAAACTGCTCTCAAAGGGAAAAAAAATTCGGATGTTGGGGGCATAAAGAAAAATGCAACCGCCAAACTGAACATCATCTCTTTGGACGTCATCGCTGACTGTTTTCAGAAACTTTTAGAACGGTATAATAAGCGAATTCGATCAGGCGGTGATTTCTTTGAATAAAAATAAAACCGTTTTTGAGCTCCTTCACTTTGTTCTTTTTATTGCAACAGTCTGGGAACTTTATTGCCAGACGGTGTATATATTGTATATAGATAGATAAAAAAAAAGCATATAGAGTAGAGTATTAAATATTAAACAGTTGTAATTAAACTGAACAGTCAAGTTTAGAGAGGTAAACTTACAGTTTTATTAAGGGTTCTACAGGGTGTCTCAAAAATATTGGTACAAACGTTTAGGGGAGGTAGGTAACATCTAAAGGAATGTGAATCGCATAGGAACCCATAACCGGAAACGTCACCGTAAGTCGGTACACCGCGCTGTTCATCAGTTCGCGAGAGAGAAAATTTCTGGTTTACTCATTCAAGCAGTAGTCGCCGCACGAAGAGCATGCATCGATATACGAACTGTGAGCTGGCAGACATGCGCCTAGTGTATGGATTAGCAGAGGGCAATGGACGAGCCGCTCAACGAATTTATGGAGAATGCTTCCCAGACAGACATGTACTGAACCGTTTGTTTGCACGTGTACATCAAAATTTGTGCGATTATGGGTCATTTAGAGGTAACAGGAGTAGTACGGGCAGACCACGTTCGACGCGAACTCCCGCCATGGAAAAAAGTTGAATGCCGTCCAGAATAATCCTACTACCAGCACACGTGCCGTTGCCTCTGCCTTAGGAGTGTCTCGTTGCAGTGTACAGCGTGTCTGGCAGGACGTTTCCTTACACCCCTTTCATCTCCAAAGGGTTCAGTTACTGCTCCCCCAAGATCATCCTGCACGTGTGGCTTTTGCGCAGTGGTTTCTCCAAGAAAGTGTTCAAGACTTGAATTTTCCAGCCTATGTTTTGTTCACGGATGAGGCTTATTTCACTCGGGAAGGCTTATTCAATCAGCACAATGCTCATGTGTGGGCTCACGACAACCCACACGGTGTGCGCCCCCATGCGGCACATCGCTTCGCAATAAATGTGTGCGCAGGTATGGTCGGTGACTGCTTAGTCGGCCCGTACCTGTTACCATCGCGCATGAACTTCGCTAAATATCGGATCTTTCTTGAACAAGTTCTACCAGGGTTACTTGACGATGTTCCAGCAAATGTGAGACGCAACATTTGGTTTCAACATGACGGGGCGCCTGCCCATTATGGAAGGTGTTCGTGACCATTTGAACAGGCGTTTTGGGCGTCGATGGATTGGCCGTGGTGGACCCGTTGCCTGGCCCCCACGAAAAAGGCCCATAAAAGTTCCACTGTACAGATCAACCCGACAGAAAGAAATCAGGGCGAGCCTTGATTTCTTTCTGTCGGGGGGGCCTTCAAATCTATCGTGTATGAATCGCCTGTGGAGACGGAAATGGATCTCCTAGTGAGACTCGTCTGCCCTGCTGCTACTGTCAAAGAAACTCCAGGTGTGTTCGACCGTGTCTGCCAATCCATGCTGCGTCGATGTCACGCAAGCATCGCGTCTCATGGTGGAACCTTCGATCATCTGTTGTAACATCATGAAATGCATCCATCTCGTACTCCATTGTTAATATTATGTCAAAGAAATGTTTGCCACTAATTACTGTCTTGTGTCATTTCTGCTTCTTGCGCCTCTGCTACTACTTTCCCGTGACATTTCCGGTTATGGGTTCCTATGCGATTCACATTCCTTTAGATGTTACCTACCTCCCCTAAACGTTTGTTCCAATATTTTTCAGCCACCCTGTATATATAATTATAATCCTAGTAATTAATTGTGGATATAATTGTGATATACGATATATTCACTTTTCACTTCTATTAATTACAGAAAAAGAAAAAATTCAGTTAATCAAAAAAAAAAATCGAACCTGAAATGTAATAACTGTAATCAGTCTCACGTGTATTGTATCGAAATCTTTAATAATAATAATAATAATAAAAGTCTCATTTTGTCGCTCAGTGTTATAATTCCATATTAAAGACTTTCCTGAACAATAAATACGTCTAATGCAACCTAACATCAAATGAAAACCGAAGAACTGAACTCATATGATAACTGAGCAGGAAAGGAAAAATGAGAACTGAATGTCGAAACTACCATTGAAAAACCGCTGTTTTTTGTGTGTGTTGTTCTTATTGTCTCTCAGATATACTGTCGATACTCGAGTGTAAGTCGAGAAATTATAAAAAGCACGGCATTGCCGTTCTATACAGGCCATGCCAAGTTTCGTCATACCAAGTGTCAATAACTTAAAATAATTATTAAAATGTTTTCATAAAGTTACCAAGAAATATCCACGTTGTTCTCAGTTCTCTATAGAGTGAATGCGATGCACAGATTACTGCATATCTAGTCCCACTAATTTTTGTTGCGAAGTGTTTAATAGAAGAAATCCATATGACAGTCTTGCATTTCTAAACTTTTATAGCGTCTACATTTGATGTTGTGCAGTGGTCGGAAAGTACTTTTGTTTTAATTTAAATTACTAGTACTGGTGATCTCGCAAAGCTAATTTTATTAATTATTTCATATAAAAAGTGCAAGCATGGTTGAAATAAATCGAAAACGAGTACCATAAGAAATCTGTTTAAACTGAAAGTAGTTTTGCACGCTTCACCTTTCGTTACACTGACTGAAAATATACTGATTGGGCAGCGTGGGCTATAGCAATTAGTCGGCCATAATCGAACTGTATTGGAATATATATTGTAGCTGCTTCCAATAAACAAAGACGACCTTCCACCACATGCATTTCCCAAAAATTATAATCTACAGAAATTCAAGTCTTCTGTATTCTGGGCCTTCAGCCCACGCGCGCTACTAAGTACTATAAGTTTATAATATCTTTTGTGTTTCAGGTTTCCATAAAATAAATAAATACAATATGGATGAGTGAATGGCTGAATGGGTAGACATCAATGGATTACAATAAATAATTCTAAAAGGTGCTGCATAATGCAGCCCACTTGTGAAACACAAAAATGCAGTAGTAGAGGTGTGTTTGTAGAAGACCATGGTTCAGGCTCGCATGACTGCTAAATGCGGTAAAGGATTGTATTCGATGTCAAAATAAATAACTGTAAACTCTTCTGACCTAGGGATCGTGTCGGAATATAAACAAGTACATATTTTTTTTAAATGTCAAAATAAAGAAAGGCACGGTGAACTATGTTTTTCGCTATATAAAAAGATTTCATTTCCGAAGTGAAAAATGCTATAGAAGTACAACTTTCTTCCAAGCATCAACACGGTAGCGATAGGGGGATCGCCGTAAGCACATCATCAATTCTTCGCTTTCTTCCAAGCATCAACACGGTAGCGATAGGGGGATCGCCGTAAGCACATCATCAATTCTTCGCATACTGTATATGAGTCACTGCATCAATTCTTCACATGCTTGCTGTCAGAAATTGATTTCAAGAGCTAAAAAGTGAGCGAACAGCAAAATATATTTACGTTATTGTATTTCCTGGTAACAAAGGTTAAAATAAGCCAGAATATATATGTCAAATCATTTAGTGTAATTATCTTCTTGTCTAAGTTAATTTTCTACTTTAAAATTTTACTTCACTTAACTACAGTAGCAGACGTTTCGAAAACATAATAGTTATTGCACAGCATATGATAATAATTATCCTAAATCCTGCCATATTTGTAATTAATATAGTATGACTAGGTGTAACGTGTGCATTCTCAAATAATGGTGAAGAAATGATGGAGAGAGAGACTCACTTTCGCTAAAAGTGCCGCTAGCAGAACTCAGGTGACCGTGACCAGGCGAAAAAAAGATATAAAATTGAGGTATTTCCCCATCGCTCGGCATAGTGTTAATCAGGGCGAGAAAGTTTCAAGGCCTCATTGGGACATTTGATATCCTGTTTATTTCCTTTAGTACGGTAGAAATTTCATATTTTATCAGCCTTGGCATCATTTCGGGATCATATATTTCATGTTATCGTTGTGCATTTTGAGAAGTAACTTTCAACATTGCCTGTTGAAAGTTCAGTGCTCCACGAATTATCCCATAGCGATCATGAAGGATTTTTGATAAAACAAATTAGTTTTGATAATGAAATGCAAAAATAAAATATTATTTTATAGACTTACTGCTCTCTCTCTCTCTCATACCAAATAGGCAAATATCGTGATCTATAATAATCATAGTTTAGTCTAGAATTCATTACAAATGTGTACGCCGAACGATGAGCACACGAAACGAAAGAGCTCACAGAGTGTCAGAGGAGAATGACAATTGGATTTTATGTAGGAATAATGTCCGTGCGTCTACTGCTCAGGAATTAAGCATTCCCAAATCTATAATTGACGTGCTGAAGAAATAGAAGTCAAAAAGTGATACTGAATCCAACAATTGCCTAGGTAGGCATAAAATACTGATTTACAGGAACCGCGCGCCTTGATACTGCTGGTTACCTCACCTTATCATCAAACCCAAGAGAATCAGTTTGGAGTTTCATGTGGCCACAGGTAAACCTGAGTTTCGACTACCAACACACTCAGCACAAACATAGAACTACATTATTTCTGTCCATTTTAAAGAGTTATGTATATCATCTACATTATTTCTGTCCATTTTAAAGAGTTATGTATATCATCAAAGAGTAACAAGGAGGAGTTGAACAAACGTTTAGGGACGTCCTACATAAGACAAAACAGATATCTACATGTGTTTCCACTACACGTAAAGAGATGCAAGCCATGAATGTTAACTGAAGAGTTGCAGACGAAAGGCCTTTCATAACAAAAACAAATGTAAACCGTCGATTGAATTGCGCAATGCACTCCGAATCCAGAATGAAGACCAAAGAGGATCGCAGTGACGAATTAAGCTACACGGTCTTCCAGTGTGACTGATGGACATATTTGATTATTTGAATGCCCGGAGAATGCTTGCTACTTGAGTATGTTGTCCCAAATGTAAAACTGACAGCTGGTTGTTGTTGTCGTTGTTGTAGGGTTTTAGAAGCATAAGCAACTTAGGCCATTTTGGGCTGTATATAATATGTCTATAAACTACGTGTATTCTGTGATCGATTTCTTGTTTGCTGAATGAGAAACCGTTTTTTATTTTTCCCCCGGAAGGAGAGTTTCCGGGGGGAAAATAAAAAACTATGCTACTCTCGCCTGAGACCGATCCAGATTGTGAAAAGATCCATCAAAATCCCTCGCACTATTGAAGGATTCGATTCCACCCGATATGCGGAGGACGGCAATCCTATCAATTTTGCTACCCACGAGAATCAGGTGGGAGCAGGAAGTATCGTGGCTTCAGGTATTTCTGGTGGCATGAATCAGGTCTGTTTGTGGTGAAACATGTCATCATGAACGAGCCATCCTAAATTGATATTCTGGGCAATTTTGTGTACCGTACAAAATTTGTACATTGCGGGAGTTGCATGAAACGGCCTTTATGCTTTCCAGTACATTCTCTGCATGTCACACTGCAAAGACTGTTATGAAGATGCCAGCTGTGGATCGGCGTTTTCTATAATCGTCGATTGGCCATTTGCAGAATGCGAATTAGAATGAGAAACGAAAAATATGTATGATGGCATGTAACATTTTTTCTCCGGTAACTTACATACGTGAAATCTGGTAACTTATATGCGTAACTTACTTACGTGAAATCTAACCTTAGACATCATCGTAATTTCAAATAACATTATGTGTTGAACTTATTGAGTGGTAAAATCACTAAAACGTGTTTCAGTGATAATCGCTATCAGGCCAATTAACGAACACATTGCTAAAGAAGTTTCTCGTAGCTGAAGATTATCGACATTTTCCAAGTAAGGTTAGAGTCAGAGAATGGTCAAGCGCTGAGTTGTAATGGGCGGCGTATGACGAAAGCGGCTACCAGTGATCCAGAAAACATGTTCTCAAAAACTTAAGCACGAATAAGAAAATCAATGAACATCAACGCTGCGAGCAGCAAGGTTCCCTTGTGCTGTATACTGTAGTTAAACAAAGCTCTGGATGGATGGCTGAATGGACAATTTAGTGGATAAGCAGAAATGAAATTCTCAGCAAGCACTGCACTGAGAATCTTTATACGTGGTGTTTGTGAAAGATTCGTATCAAACTTTTGGAGGATGTTCTACTAATCACGGTGTGAAAAAACGTTCATATGGACATAGGTCCGCAAACGCTTCCTTTCGGTGTTATATCTCATTCTTTTATTTTAACAGAGTGAAGGTGAGGAGACCTCTCAAGTTAAACTTTTTTTATTAAAATAATTAATGTATACAAAGTGACCGATGAGTACTTTCATCTACATCTCTACATCAGACAAGCTTTCACAATAGCCTCCTTGAGCAGCAGAGCACGCTGCCTCAGAGTGTCTCCTTATGGACTGTCGAAATTCTGGGAATGTCCAGAATCTGATGAATAATCAAAATGCTGAAATGACCATATGGATTTCCACTGTTAGCAGAATTAGCATTAGTTCAGGCATATGATGCAAGAAAGCAAACTTATAACGCATCAGCCAAAAAAAAAAAAACTTCCCATTTCACCCACCCGTCACTCCAAATGTTTGTGCCTAATTCAGCCTTAAATTTATTTAAGCTATTAACTTCCACAACAACAGATGGAAGTCTGTTCCAGCAATAAACTACGAGCTGGCTAAAGGCAAACTTCCGCACTTCTATTAGCCTTTCCTCAATTTGAGTCAATGCCCCCTCAGGTTCTTAATCTCAGTAAGTGGAAGTATCCCATCAGCCACCGAAATCTCAGGAAATTAGGGGACAGCACATGGCAGAGTGCATATAAGCTACTGGGTTCCTGGTTAACCTCCACGGGGCGTAAGTGGGGCAACGTTGGGCCCCAATTGGGGTTTACGACCATCTGGTCGTTTAGCCCAAATTGGGCTAAACGACCAGAAGAACAACGGTACACGACATTAAATGATCCAAGACCCACACCCTTTTAAATCTCTGGCATTTACAGCGTACTGTAACACACCACAATGTAAACTACGCGGAGATGAGGGAAACCCCTGGTGCCGCTTGACCCTAAACACACTTACACTTACACTTATCCCATCAGCATTGAGACTGCTCAAACCATTCAAGACCTTGTACACCTCAATCAGATCACCTCGCATGTGCCTAGTCTCCATATGCTGCAACTTACAGATTTTAAGCCGCTCCTGGTAAGAGAACCCCTTTGATCCTCTCACCAATCTTGTTGCCCTTTCTCTGTACTCGTTCTAGGAACTGTACCTCCTTCCTAAAATGAGGCCTACAAACCTATACGCAGTACTCAAGGCGTGGCCTGACATTGCCTTATACAAAGGTATAATCACCTCCTTGTCTCTGCAATAAAAACAAACATCATTAACAAAACTCCATAACCTGCTCTGGGAGCCCATCTGCACTGCTCAGAGAACTTCAAATCCGATTGCACAATTAACCCCAGGTCTTTTTCATTCTCCAACTCCCTGAGTGTAGTACCACACAGTTGGTACGTTTCTCTTGGGTTTCTACTACCCATATGCAGTACTTCGCATTTGTCAATATTATACTTCAGTTCCCACTTCTCAGCCCATATACCTAACTTTTCTAGATCCTGTTGCAGTAGCATACTGTCTTTACTATCATTACCAACCCTGCCAACCTTTGTGTCATCTACAACATTGGACATGAAGCCTGATATACCGTCATCGATATCATTAATAAATACACAAAACAAGAATGGACCCAGCACCGAACCCTGGGGGACGCCACTAATAACATTAGTCCACGTAGAGCAGTGTCCATTTATTACTACCCTCTGCCGTCTCCCAATCAAACCATCACTTTATCCATTGCAGCACTTGCCCTTAATGCCATACGCTCCAATTTGTTCAGCAGTCTTCCATGTGCAACAGTATCAAAAGTTTCCTGAAATCCAAGTATATGATATCAAATTATTTTTTGCATCGAGTTTCTTTATGACCATATCGTCGTACTGACCAATCAGATTGGTCAGACAACATTTCCCTTTAACAAACCCATGCTGTGTCTGAACTATTGCTGCAGTCTAGGTGATCCTCATAACTTTCATTAACCAGTGACTCCATTATTTTCCACGGAACAGAAGTTAAACTAACAGGTCTATAATTATTTGCGTCACCCTTTGATATCCCTTTGTGAATTGAGAATACATTTGCTCATCTCCAGTCCATGGGGACCTCCCCTGAATCTAAGGTATTCTCATAATTATGGCTAAGGGTTTGCTTACTTCCCTCGCTGCTTTCTTCAATATAACTGGATAGATTCCATCTGCCCCGGGTTCCTTTTTTATGTTTAACTTCAACAATTTATCCTCCACTTTGCTGTCCGTTATTAAAAAATATTTAGCTCCCTGTTGAAGTTTAGTAAACTTCTGTCCTGCCCTTCCTTACCAATTCCTCATGTGTTAGATGCAAAATACACATTCAGTTTGTCAGATATCTGAGCAGGATTATAAACAATCGAACAACCAACATCAAGTGGACCAATCTGATTCATCCTCTTCTTTCCATAGTTCACATCAATAAAGTCTTTGTTGTTTTTCTTTGCATCCTTTGCCAAGGATTTCTCGTAATCAGCCTTCGCTTGTCTAATCTCCTTTGTGACTTGATTACAGACTAGCTTATATCTGCCATAGGCTTCTGTGTCACCTGATAATTTATATGCATCCTACGTATTTATCTTCTCTGCCACAAGCCTCACTAGTTCATCTGACATCCATTTAGGCCTAAATCTCGAACAGTATCTCTTAGTTGGTATGAAAAGCCTAGTAGCTTCCAAGATTAATTCCCTGAAGGCCTCCCATTTAGAATTCACAGTTTTTAACAACATCAGTTGATCCCACTGTATAGAATTAAAAAACCGCCTGAGACCACTGTAGTCGCCTTTACGAAAACAAAAACCTTTTCCTTTACCCTTGATGGTAGTTCCATCTTTAAGTAAATCCCATATCAATAGACTGTGATCACTGTCACCTAGTGATTCATTTATCTACAAATTCCTAATGCATGAATCATCACTGCATTAGAAAACAATCCGCCAATAAATCCACAAAAGTATTGCTACCGTGCGAGTGACCAACCCACAAGTTCCAGTCAATATCTGAAAAGTTAAAATACCCCATTACAAGACATTCTGATTTACTGGCCCACTCTGTTTCTCTGCACAACTGTTCGTTGTACTAATCAGAATCATTAGGCCTATAACACACTCCTACTCTCATTTTCCCTTTTCCAGTGTTTATGTCACAACAAACTTACTGAACATTGCTGTCCACCCATGTCAACTGGATGCACTTCCTTAGATTTTATGTGTTTCTTAACTAATAGCATAACCCCTCCTCCCTTTCTGTCCTGTCTATCCTTTCTGTACACATTGTACTCCCCAAATTCCAATTCTGCACTGCTTATATCTGTGATACCATGTCTCTGATATCCCAACAATATCTGCCTTTGATGCCTTGATCAGCACTACAAAGTCATCAAATTTATTTACTATATTTCTAGCATTGGTGTACATGCAAGTGTACATGCACCTGTTCTTACTCTTAGTTGCCCTAACACAGTCCATGTATTTACTCGTTCCATGATGACTCCCAGCAGCTCTTAAAATCCCCAGCAACTTGCTCTCTAGGCTGCTGTTCATTACAATAAAAGCAGTGCAAGAAGTGCAGGAATCGCTTTCGCCTCTGCCTGAGGCTACTGTTAATCTACTGTTAAGAATGACCACCATACGCGATCTGTTCTTAGAGAACTTGTGAAAAACCAACAGGAACAGCATAAACAATGACCTTTGTGTGCCCCCATATGAAATCCAATGGATGTAAATTAAATATTTTTCCTTCGATTTTTCACAAAAAAGTTCCAACAAATGCAGCAAGATGTGTCAGGTTTATTCACGTAGCTTCGTGTTACCAAACTGTACTATAAATCTTACAAACACAGAAATAAACAGGTATTAATTACGAGTATTCTCTGGTCGGTTTACCGTTCGGTAGATGAAAACCCGAGTTTCCAAGTAGAAAAACCTTACTATCCTCGCCTGAGATCAACTAACTCAGCCATGTAGTGAAAAAAGCCCAGAAAAGTTCCTTGCGTCATTGACGGAATTTGAACCGGGGCATTTCCACTCGGAGGCGCCTCCGTAGCCAGGTGGGAAGGAGCAGCAGTGCGTAGCACACGCTTCTTGATTAGACCGGGGTTCGAGCCCGTCACCACCAAATACGGAGGATGCGGAAAGGTCAGGGAATGACCACCGCATATCCCGGAGCAATATGGCCTTAGTTGCTAATGCTCCTTAAAAAAAAAAAAAAAAAAAAAATTTCCACTCGGTGTGGTGTAGGACGGTGATCATAACACCAGCCAGCTTTCCCGGCTACCTCGCAACTACAATTCTGTACCACTCAACAATGGTGATGTACAATTATCTCTGATTCTCTCGTAGGGGATCAATTCGTTCTCAGTATAATGTCCATATCACAATGTGATATACAGGGTGTTTCAGTTAAACGTTTCAGAACTTATAAGAGGGGTAGGGTACATCCTGACAACTCGAAATCATATAGCAATGTGGGGTCGGAAATGTTTTCCTGAAGCGGTGTTGTACACAGAAGCACCATAAAAAGAAAAGAGACCGTAAGTGAGAAATCGTTTTAATAATACATGAACAGAAGCAAAAGGTACATGGATTAAAGTAAGTGTTCGAAGTTTCTTCAACCTCGTATTGCTTTCGCACAGTGGTACCTTGGAAAATGTGCTACAAATCCCCTTTTTCCTGCTGAAGTGTTGTTTTCCGATGAGGCATCCTTCACAAGGGAAGGAATTTTCAACACGCATAACGACCATATCTAGGCGGTCGAGAACCCGCATGCAATACGACGTCGTGCAGCACAGATTCGATTTTCGGTCAATGTATGGGCCGGTATTATGGGAGATCACCTCATCGGACCTTACCTGTTACCGTGTCGTCTAACCGGACCTATCTACTTGATCTTTCTGCAGCAAGTATTGCCACAACTTTTGAGAGATGAACAGATTTCTGCATCGACGCAACAGACAATGTGGTTCCAACACGATGGAGCCCCTGCCCATTATAGCGGAGATGTTCGTAACTACCTGGATGTCACATTTGGTCAACAGTGGATCGGACGTGGTGGTCCAGTGCGTTGGCCTGCTCGGTCACCCGACCTATCATGTCTTGATTTTTATTTCTGGGGTCATATGAAATCACTAGTTTATGACACCCCTGTTGACAATGCTGAGGAGCTGGTTGCAAGAATCGCAGTAGCTGCCGAAGAAATTCGAAATTCGCCTGGAGTATTCCAGAATGTTCGGATGTCCATGCGTCGGAGATGTGAGGCGTGCATTGTAGCCCGTGGAAGAAACTTCGAACACTTACTTTAATCCATGTACCTTTTGCTTCTTTTCATGTATTATTAAAACGATTTCTCACTTACGGTCTCTTTTCTTTTTATGGTGCTTCTGTGTACAACACCGCTTCAGGAAAGCATTTCCAACCCCACATTGCTATATGATTTCGAGTTGTCAGGATGTACCCTACCCCTCTTAGAAGTTCTGAAACGTTTAACTGAAACACCCTGTATAGTGTCGGATACCTGTCCATATTGCAATGCAATACCATGTAGGGATTGTATTGCGATATGGACAGGTATCTGACCCTGTAAAGTCCGAACATAAGGTTGTGAGGATCTCCACGGATCCAATCGACACTTGTGGATCCACCATGAAGATTCAAAATGAGTAGAAGACCAATCCAGAAAGTGTATGTCTAAATCAGGAATTGTGGTTCTCAATGAAGAAGTCAACTTTGTCTCAAAAGAACAGTCTCAACAGTACAGCAGTTAACAGTAAAGGCGAATACCTCAATTAGTCTCCACGTACAGTCCCTCGAACCACAATAACACCACAGCATCACGGTTCATCCATCAAGGAAGTAACCACAATTCAATCCAACGGGCCCATCGTGGTAGTCTAACCCGCCACTAGAGCCGCAATTTCTCTGATACAAGCCAGCTGAAAAAGCGTCAACGGTCTCCTCAACAACTGCTCTGAATCACCTGTTAGTGGAAGAGGCATCTGGAGGATGTGTCGTGAGAACACCATCTTGAACTGTGCGTTCAGAACACTTCTATAAACATTTCTGTTCGCAATCATGCCGGAAAAATCGGTAACCAGTGGTCGCCAAACTGCAGTATCCTTCTACACATTTTATTCAAAAACATAAAAAACGATTTGAACATTTCGCAAAAACTCTATATGTGGTGGGAAAAAATGAATTAAATTTTTGGACTCTGCTTATACAAATTACTAAAGACTACATAGCGCCCTCAAAACCATTGTAGGCCTGTGTAATGACAGCTCTGCCATGATGGGGTAAGGTTTGCCGTCCCTTGTTCAAACTACAGAAGAACAGTATGACGATATCTCAATCAATTACATTTACTGTCATCCGACTACACAATGATATAATATCACAAGTCATAAATCATTAAGAAATTTATTTTTGAATAGCTATACAACAAAAGTATTGAAAATCATTTTTATCAGTGCAGACTGAGTTAACTTCCTTCGGATAAATGCTAAGTTAACATGTATGTATACAGCTCAAATATTATTCCATACCTTTAAAAAAAATTAAAAATAAATAAAAACACCAGATCATTTCCTTCCTTCCACGTGTTTCCTGCATATAAATTTCCTCAGAATGGCTCGCTTCTGGGATGACGCAACAATCAAGGTTTCTAGGCCAGTGCTATGTCATTACAGTCAATGCTCTCAGCAAAGATTGTTTAAAGAGCCATGTTTGTTTTCTCTTAGCAGCTGTTAGAACAAATACTTTTAGGGTGTAAAAGTATCGGGAAGTTTGCAGTACATTAATGTTTAATTACGCCATTCCAGCCCACTGAGACACACCGATTATTTTAATAGACTCCGTTTCCCTATTTGCAGACATGAGTTCGATAAATTACATATAATTCAGCAAACTCGTATGTATATATATATACAGTATATAGTTTGTCATTAAAAGTGGGCATCATATTAAACAGAGGAATTGCTCTCACAAATTAAGCATTTCAGATATCTTCCTATTATCTATCAATTTTGCATCATTCCAATTATTTAAAGGATCAGAGAAAAAAAGTTGGATGCGACTACAAAGAGAGTAATTAACTTCTTATAGTAGTGCAAAGTAGCAGAGAGGAAGAGAAAATGCATAACTCTGAAACAACCAATGGTTGTGTGAAGCCAAACTAGTCATCTGACCAAAACATGAATAATGACTGAATAGGTGACGAGGAACTGAATTCCATTCGGAAGTCATCAGTGCAAGATCACGTATATATGCGGTGTGTAAAGTGTGAGCTTGATGACTAATATTTACACACGAATTAGACACACGACGAAGAGCAGCAATTGAAACGTAATTTTCTGTCTCCAGCTTCTGTAATTGCTCATTAACCTCCTCAGTAGGAGGAGGTCAATTAGTCCATTAATCCAATCAGCTCAGTTTTTCAGATCATCTCTTTCTAATTACATGTTAAATATCAAATCTGTGTCAAAATTGTGATATTACACATTTGTGGTATTACATGCAATACATTGCAGATATAACCCATTTTTCGAACTGGTTAAAATGGAAGGTGACATTTTGCCTCTGTACTTTATTTACTAGCTTTAGGTGCCACGGTTCGTCTAGTAGTATCATGCATGTAATTAGCCTGCTAACTGGGAAGAGTTCCCTACGGATGACTACTACTGCATGCTGGTAGGCGTGTTGATCACAATGTAACCCACCAGTAACAGTAGATGACATTTAGTCTCGAGCTGTACGGATCAAATTTTATTCGGAATTTTTCTGGTTAACTCCCACAGAGGAAAAATAATCAATAACAAGCGATTTTCAAACAAGTACACTAAACTCGGCATACCAAGCAGGTTAAGAAAAAAAAACAGTAATTACACTGGCCAAGAAAAAAAATGTTAGCTAAAGGAAATCGATTGCTGATTCCAAAAATACCAAAATTATGTCTCCATGTTTCCACTGAATGATATGCTGAAGTTTTAGTAACTTAACGACCAATTTCAAATATCATAGAATAATTCATATGCTATTTTAAAAATTAGTCTAATTCATTTTAAAATATGTTAATCAAAAATATAATATACTATAGACATTATATTTCCTTAGGAATATATGTCACTCAAATAGTTTTTCTTATAGCCTAATTTGCTTTCCCTCCTAAGAACTCAGCATTGATTTCACATGATGACAGTGTCCCAACAACCTTGGTACCGCTTTTTCATCGTGAATATATTCTGATGAAAGCGTTCCTCTCGCTCATCACTTACATCACCCAAATTTTGAAGAAAAAACTGAGATGGGAATGAAGAAAATGAATTTTCAATATCACATATCTTTATAACATTGCAGTAAAGTTGACACTGGAGAGTCATAATTATCTTCTTTCCTTGTCCAGGCAGGTAGTAGAGTGTTTATAAGCACCATCCTCCCGACAGCGGGTGGAAAAGGCCAGGACTCGAATGCCGTCAGTAATCAATGACGCGAGGAATTTTTATAGGCGTCTTTCTAAACGTGGCTGAGTTAGTTGTTCTCAGTCAAGGACAGTAAGGTTTTTCTCCCGAAAACTCGTGCTGTTCGTTTAGCAAACTGTATGAGTGTTATAGGGGTTTAGAGCATCAGCGACTTAGACCATATTGAGCTGTATATAATGTCTGCTAGTATTCTGTGGTTCGATTTGCTGTTTTCTTGAAGGAAAACCCGAAAACATCTCGTCGGGAAAAATCACCCTACCCTCACCTGATGCCGACTAAATCAGCCATGGTGTGAAAAAGGCCTATAAGAATTCCTCGCATCATTGACGGGATTCAAATTCAGGTCTTTTCCTCCTGGTGTGGAGAGGACGATGATTATACCAAACGGTTCTACCCACGAAAGCAGCAAACAGTCAAATCGAACACAGACCATATTGCGCAGTATATATTACGACACTAAACTGCGTGTATTCTAAGTCTCTTGCGACTAACACCCTAAAACAGAAACTTCTTTCCTTCTTCCAATAAATTCATGCACAATTGCTTTAAACGATCGCCAATTTCATCATCTTGTAACTTTGCTTAACGATCGACAAGTTCTGTATCCTGTAACTTTCCTTAAACGATCCCTATGTTCAGAATCCTGTAACTTTGTTTCAAATACATCGTCTTTGAGGCGCCCAATGAAAATTCCTTCTTTCAATTTTGCGTCTTTTAAATTAGGAACCACTTCCCTTAGGTAGCAGAATCAACTTACTCTTTTTCCAGAGTCTTAACAAAATTCGTCATTAATCCAAGCGTTATATGCAAAGTTAGCAGAAGAATCTTTTTTTGATTCAACCAATGGAACATGTTTTTTATTACTTCTCCCTGATAAAAATTTCTTCCACACCTCTTTTCCCAATGTTGCACGCTACAACGCTCTTCTGCCGCAAGACTGTGCAACAAACGTAGAAAATTAAGTATTTTGTGAAACCTTCCTATAAGACCAGTGACCAATTAATTACCTTAAAATATTTTGTATCTACAAGAACGCTATACTTAAATCTTTATTCGCTTCATTACATTAATTTGAAATTTACTTTTATTTCCTTTATACTTATAATTACAATATAAAATAAGAACATGACAGTCGTATGGCTACAGATAACAAGTAGTACGGCTACAAAAAAGTAGCGAATTGTAAGTAAATTAGTACATAACTATAGCAACAAAAGTAGAAGGGGGAAGAAAATAAATCGAGTTAAAGAGTATTGTAGAAGGAATGCAGTCATAAAATAATTCAGAAAAAATGGCAATTGAAAAAGACATGTAAAATGAATTTTTAAGAATGCCAATTAATACGTATTAACGGGTGCCTCCTTTGTGAGACCAGGTCCAAATTACGTGAAATAACACTATAAACAGAGACAAAACCTGTGGCCATTAGCGCGAAACAAAAATAATAAAATAAACTGAACCATTAATACCCATCTCGTCGGAAGACCGCAACGATAACAATGACCGTGGAATCAATGCATTTCGAACAGTAAACAAATCACTGAATCGCCCACTTGACAGATATACTAATCAACCCGCCAATGTAATAGATTTGAATAATGTGGGCCTTATGCAGTTAAAAATTATGCTATAACAGCTCCGGGCACTAACATATAGCAATGACAAACCACTGATAGACATACAGGTTAAATAAGAGTACAACAAAAAAAATTGAACTATAGGGAGAAAACTGAAATGAATGTAGGAAATAAAACCACTTTAATTATGATGTACTCAAAACTGCCTGAGATGTGAGATAAAAACGGGATATAGAATTTACATCTTGCAAGCTGAAAGTACCTTGAACATAACAAAAAATAAGATACATGCAAATTTTAAGAATATATTGGAAAAAAGTTTCAGTGTAAAGTAGGTGGGTTGCCAAGCCTATAAGGTAATAGAAAACTAAGTATGATTAAATAGAAAGTAAATGAAAGAGAACATAATAGGAAATTATTTCTAATATAATAATTGACATAAATCAAGTATAAATTAATGGTCGGACATGAATTAATAACTATGAGGGTTAGGATTTTGTATAGAAATGCAAAAAAATCACAGGAATGAAGATTTTGTCAGGTTTAAATGGGAAAGTATTAAAGCAATAAAACATATTAATACAACAGAATTTAAAGAGCATTAGTATTAGTAGGAGCACATGATACAAGAAAGCAAGCTTATAGAGCATCAGCCAAAAAAAAAATAAAAACCTTCCGATTTCACCCATCCATTCGCTCCAGATGTTTGTCTACTTCTGCCTTGAATTTATTTAAGCTGTCAACTTCTACAACGACAGATGGAAGTTTGTTCCAGCAATCAACCACCAGCTGGCTAAAGACAAATTTCCGCACTTATCTATTCCAAACTTATCTATTCTACAACTGTTTTTCCTTAATTTAAATACATGTCCCCTCAGGCGATTAATCTGGGCAAGAGGAAGAATCCCATCAGCATTGAGCTTGCTCAAACCATTCAAGGTCTTATACACCTCAATCAGGAGACTAAGCATCTGCGAGGTGCTTAGTCTCCTGACACTGTAATTTGCAGAACCTAAGTTTTTCATCGTAACAGCAACCGTAAGAGCAGCTCTACATCCTTCCTAAAATGAGACCTCTAGACCTGTATACAGTACTCAAAGTGATCACCCCCATTGCCTTATACAAAGGGATGATCACCTCCTTATCCCTGCTAGAAAAATTCCTGTATATCATTGACAAGACATTCTTTGGTCGATTTTCTGTTTGCTGGTTTTTCGTCCAGCAAACAGCAGAAGTAGCAATGCTAACCTCGCCTGAGACCGACTAACTCAGCCATGTTGTGAAAAAGACCCATAAAAATTCTTCGCTTCATGGACTGGATTGGAACTTATGTCATTTCCTTCCGGTATGAGGAAGACGGTGATTATACCAACTGGGCTCTCCTTTCTTAGTTATAACAAAGTAATTTATAGATATAGATATCTAGATCATAACTATTGACGTTCATATCTAGTGAGCCAATGTCGTTAATCCCTCTACGTCTAGCGTTATTTTAAGCAAAGAATTCTTTACTACTTCTCTTTGCATTCTTAGCCAAAGTCTCTTTATTATCTGCCTTAACTTTCCTGCCCCTCTTAGTGACCTGACTGCTGATTAGTTTGTACTAACTGTATTATTTCATGTCCCCTGCTAATTTATAATTATCCCAAGCATTTTATTCCTCTGCCACTAGTCTCATCAGTTCATCTCACATCCATTTAGGTCTAAATATTTAACAATATTTCTGAGTTAATATATAAAAAAAAAACTTACCAGCTTCCATGATTACTTCTCTGAATGCCTCTCATTTAGAATTTGCAGTTTGTAACGTTATCAGTTGGTCCCACTGAAAGGAATTTAAAAACTAAGACTCTGTAGTCGCCTTTACGAAAGGAAAAATTCCTTATCTTTACTCTTGACAGTAGTTATACTGTATCTTTAAGTAGATCCTACGTCAATATATTATGATCAATGTATGAAGAATCACTACTAATAATCAGGCGTACTGCTTTCGCTTTCTCTTGTTGCGTCTCTAACATGCTACTGTAGGAAACAGTCATCCGATAAATGTAGAAAATTTCTGCTGTGTGAAAACACAAATTTCAGTCAACATTTGTAAAGTTAGAGTCCATTCTACGATGAACGAGAAGAATGTTGTTATTTGGTTTTTAGGAGCATTAGCAACTAAAGCCATATTGCTCCGGGGATATGCGGTGGTCATTCCCTGACCTTTCCGCATCCTCCGTATTTGGTGGCCACGGGCTCGAACCCCGGTCTAATCAAGAAGCGTGTGCTACGCACTCCTGCTCCTGACCACCATGGAGGCGCCGAACGAGAAGAAAGGTTTCAGCAAAATATCAAGGAAATGAAGGGGAAGCACCAGGATAGGAGGAATATTATTATGATTGCTGATTTCTGCTCCATGTCAGAGTACGAGACTACAAAAATAACACAAAGGAAAAGCAAAACAAGAGCTAAAATAATATACGGAACACGTTACATAGGGGTGGTTTACCCGATTTTCATTTCTAAAATCAGTTAATTTTTTATATTTTTGTAATTAATAAAAGTGAAAGTAAATAATTAATTATCTTGTTACCAAATTAATTACTAACTGATTAACTAATAATGTATAAAAGTAATTGTTTTCCCTTAATTGCATATACTTCCCAACATAGTACTCACTCGAAGTTCTATAATATTTTACTTATTTCTTCCTAGATATTTAACAAAACTTGAAATTAAAAAGCATTCTTGGGCAAGATCCTCAAGCTACGTGACAGTATTAAGCCTCAAGCTACTACCACGAATTAAAAATGAATTAACATTATTAGAACCGTTCTTTGAATATATGCTTGTTTAGCATATTGGCCTCGAGTATTTCAAATAGAAAGTAAATCCTACATCATCAGCAGTAGCATTAGCATAAGCAACAGCATTAACAGTGGCAAATGACGCAAGTAAACAAGCTTATACAGCATCAGCCAAAAAAAAAAAAAAAAAAAAAACACTTCTCATTTCACCTATCCATTCTCTCCAATAGTTTGTCTAGTCATTCATTGAATTTATTTAAGCTATCAATTTCCACAACAGATGGAAGTATGTTCCAACAATCAACCGCACTTTGGCTAAAGGCAAATTTCACACATCTATTTATTTTGCAACCGTCCTTCCTAAATTTGAATTTGTGTCCCCTCATGAGTGTAGCTGAGCAAGAGGAAGAATCCCAACATCATTGAGCTTGCTCAATCCATTTAAAGCTTTAAACATCTCAATCAGATCACCTAGCAGGTGCCTAGTCTCTAGGCCTGCAATTTGCGAAACTGAAGCCTTTCTTGGTAAGAACACCACTTTTTTCCCGCTCACCAATCTCAGCCCTTCTCTGTAATCGTTACAGCAGCTCCAAATCTTTCCTAAAATGACGCCTCTAGACCTGTATCCAAAACTCAAGATGTGGCCTGATCATTGCCTTATGCAATAGGATAATCATCCCTTATCCCTGCTATTAAAATTCCTGCATATCATTGACAAAACCCCATGAGCTGTCCTGGCAACCTATCTGCGTTTCTCAGAGAACCTCATATCTGACTGCAAAATTACTTTTGCAGTTTCTCATTTTCCGCTACCCTCAGTGTAGTACCACACAGCTGGCAGATTAATCTGGGGTTACTGCTACCCATGTGAAGTACTTTGAATTTAAATTGCCATTTCTCATCCCATCTGCCTAACCTTTCTATAGCCTGCTGCAGTAACATATTGTCATTAACCACTCTGCCAACCTTTGTATCATCTGCAGACCTGGACATTAAGCCTGATATACCTTTCAATATGATTGATAAATATATAAAATAACAATAAGCCCGACACATAACCCTGGGGGACTCCACTAATAACAATAGTCCATGAAGAGCAATACCCATTGATTACCACTCTCTATCTTCTCCCATACAACAGTCCCTTTATCCATAGCAGCAAATTGCTCTTAATGCCACACTGCTCCAATCTGTTCAGAAGTCTTCTATGTGCGACGGTATCAAAAGTTATCCTGAAATCCAAGTATATGATATCAAAAGTATTTTTTTATTCCAGTTGCTTTGTGACCACATCATAGTAACTAATACAATCGAATTGATTAAACAAGATTTCTAACTTAACAAACCCATGATGTCTTTTGAAGTATAATTGCGGCCTTGTCTAGATGATCCTGCATTAATTCTTTTACCAGTGACTCCGTTATTTTCCCTGGAAAAGAAGTTAAACTGACGGGTCTGTAATTACTCGTGTCACCCTTCAATCCTCCTTTGTGAACTGGGGTTACATTCGCACATCTCCAGTCCGCGGTAATCTCCCCTGAATCCACAGATGCTCTCCTCATAATTATGGCTAAGGGTTTTCTTACTTCCTTTTTGTCTCGCTTAATACAACTGGATAGATCCCATCCATCCAAGTTGTCTTTCTTATGCTTAACTTCAACAATTTGTCTTCCACTTTCCTCTGAGTTATTCCAAAATCATTTAGCTTCCTTTTAGAGCTTGATAAACTTCTGGCATCCCCTTCCCTAAAGAATTCCTTATGAGTGAATGTAGATGCAAAATACTCATTTAGTCATTTAGTTTGTCAGCATCCTGAGCAGGACCAACAATCGAACCACCGATATCGAGGGGACCAATCTGATTCATCCCATTCCTTCTAGTATGCACATAGGTAAATAAGTATTTGCTGGTTTTTTTTCTTTGCATCCTTCGCCAAAGATAGTTTGTAATCTGAGGTTACGAGAAATTCGCTTGCCTAACCTCCTTTGTGAGTTGATTACAGACTACTTTATATCTAACATAAGCTTCTGTTTTGCCCGATAATTTATATGAATTGCTTGCACTTTTCTTCTCTGCCACGAGTTTCATCAGTTTATCTGACATCCATTTAGGCCTACCTTGAACAGAATATCTTATTTGGTATGAATAGCCTAGTAGCTGCTATGACTAATTCTTTGTACGCTTCCCATTTAGAATTTGCTGATGGCAATATCATTTGGTCGCACTGTATAGAATTTAAAAGCTCTCTAAGACCACTGTAGTCATATTTATCAAAGAAAAAACCCTCTCTTTACCCTTAATGGAGTTATATCTTTAAGTAGATCCCCCAAAACAGTACTCTATGATCACTGCCACCTAGTGGTTCTTTTATTTGCAAATTATTAATACATAAATAATCACTGCTGATAATTATATTAAGAGTGTTACTCCCACATTTTGTCCCTCTAACATGCTGCTGTAGAAAACAGTCATCCAATAAATCCACAAATGTCTTGCTAGTCTGTTATTGGCTGGAGCTTGTGGATTGGTCACTCCAACTATTGCTTTAAAGTTAAAATCCACCATTATAAGATATTCTCATTTACTGGCTCACTCTATTTCTCTGTACAGCTATACGTTAAATACTTCAGAGTCATTAGGCCTAATGACTTTAGGCCTAAAGAACACACTCCTACTCTTATTTTTGCTTTCACAGTGCACATGTCAAACCAATCTGACTCAATATTGAACTGGCAACCCAGTTCAACTGGAATGCACTGCCTTAGATTTTATGAGCTTCTTAGCTAAGAGCATAACCCTTCCCCCTCCTATCCTGTCTGTCTTTTCTGTATACATTGTACTACCCATATTCAAATTCTGCATCCCTTATATCTGACTGATACCACGTTTCAGAAATTCCAACAATGTCTGCATTTGATGCAGACATTGTTGCCTTGCCCTGCACTTTAAATTCGTCAAATTTATTTTCTATACTCCTAGCATTGGTGTACATGCAAGTATACGTGCACCTGTTCTTACTCTTAATTACCCGAACCCAGCCTAGGTATTAATTTGTTTCATGACGGATCTCAGCAGTTAATGAAATCCCCGTCACCTTTCTTTCAAGGCTGCTGCTGCTCATTCCAATAGAAGCAGTGCAAGAATCATTTTCACCTCTGCCTGCAGATATTGTTAATCTATTAGTCTGCGTATCCTCCCAAGCTAGCAGGTTGTCCTCCCAAGCTAGCAAGCTAGCAGGTAACAAGCTAGTGGTTTTTCGACCCACCTAACACTGGCTCCATAGCATCAAGAAATATTTTTGCGCCCTTTCTATTTAAGTGTATCTCATCGCTATAGAAGCAGCCTCTCCTGTTAACAAGCACACATGACGCAGTGAAAAGTTCTACCTCATGAGCCTTGCACAATCTCTCCAGGGCCGAATCGATTGACAAGGCTGTCATCATATACTCCCTCCTATCGTGTATAGGCACAATCGCAGACACTTTCAAATTTAATCCAACACGCGACTTTTTTCAACATTGCCCTATGCCCTATACTTGTTAAGAAAGCCTGCAGATATCTTACTCTGTCATTAGTGCGAAAGTGTGCAAAAATACCACCTTTGTGTCCTTAAAAGATAACATCTACTCTACAACGTCAACAACTTTTACCCCTGACAGACATACCCTGGTCCTATTTCACCTATCCTATTTGCACAATATATTTCCTTACCCTGACAATATTCACCGACAACAATTAGCTCAATCGAAAAGGCTTACCCAGGAACGAAGTTTATAATATTGATAAAAATTTTATGAGTTAATTTTAAATAAAATTAAGTAATTGACGAGACTGCGCATATACAAAGCTATGAAACATTTCAAGCATATGTGATCAAATCGAGAAGTATGAGGGAGGCGAGGTTCCAACTATTGCTTGATTCATTTCACAGTAAAACCGAACAGAGTGATATGAATAAGAGATATAAATTTAAAAACAAAAATGTCATGGGAAAGGAAGTCACTTTTTAAATAAACTAACCAATCACTGTTTTATAATCAACCACCATGGCATCCTGCGTCTACTTGGATCGCAAATGTCATTCAGAAGTCGATCACAGAATCCGGCATACTTTCCCCGTGGGTATGCCGGACTATGTGACTTTTCTGCATAAATGTTGTAGAAGTAATCGAATTGCAGGGACGCGCGCAGGTAAGAGATTGAGGGGCTATAATTCTCCTTTTATGATCATAATAATGCGGAATTTTTTTATTTCTACACGATGTTTAAAGCTTAATGATACAGCTGAACAATGCTTTGGTTCCTACTTTTATAAATTCCAGGAACCGAACCAGCGGTTTTTTAATTATTTTATTATTATTTTTATTTATTTATTCATTTTATTTTATTTTTTATTTATTTATTTTTGGAGGCTAAACGATAGCCTCCAAACGAAACGCTACCTTCCAAATTTCTACTGCGACAAAATCGATAATAGGAAGAAATAAAGAAACTGATAAATAGATCTAAATCCGCATGCATTTTCTAGATATCAGTGTATTTTGCGTGAGTTAAAATATTTTAATAATAAAGTAAATTATACTTGCACCTAGTCAAAAGGCAAAACCCAAATACGAAGTGCTTTTACTCTGTTTTAAAATTAATGGAGGAATAATTGCTGAACTCTCAACTGACCAGTAATTTTACTCTTCTAGGAACTTGACTTACAAATATATTCTTATCCTTCTACATTTATAATGTTGTTCGGCTTTTTTTTAATGTCTTGAAAATGAAGCGATGTTAAGCGAATCTACCTTGTACTGTAGACTACTACTTACAGTTGCGAGTGAGCTGCGAAAAATGCTTACGACAAGTAAATGTTTACTGCTGTCAATGACAAAACTTATATCATGGATATAAGGATATTACCAGCACCGAACTGAAGACCTCATATGATGAAAGGAAATCAACAATTTCAAATATTTAAAACAATGTCAGTTTTATAAACTGCTTACAAACTGAGCAGTTACATGAACAACTGACTATCCGAACTACACCAAAGAATATTTTCTTGATTTTCAGCCAACAGAAACATTAATTAAGGAAATTTCCAGAACCTGTTTTTACTACAATTAACTTCTGGTGTGCCCAAGGTCATTGTTCTAAGGGTGAGGCGCTATAGAAAATTATTTCAGCTGTTCTACATGATTTTACCCCCCTCCCCCATTCCTTTTAATCACGACAATAACGGTTCCTTGAGGGTTGGGCTTTATATGCTGTCTCAAAGGCTGAAAAAAGAAAGAAATTAATAGGTCAAAAGGAATACGGAGACAGTCTAAGCCAACAACTTTTATTTGTCTTAATGATGTGAGATAGAAGATATATCCGGCTAGATCATGGATACTTCGAATATACTTGACTGGTACGGCCGTTATTCTTTTTCTTCCTTTCATTCTGCTGTTCACGAATTTTGTGCCCACCTGTTCTTCGGAGAAACTTATTCTCAGTTAGTATACTTGGGATTTCCAACCAAAAGAAATTTCGAGCAAGGCTATATAACATGCTATCTGTGATCTTATTCCGTTTGAAATGCATGGTTAAATAAAGTTTATTACGTAGTTACCAAATTTATGCTATTCATCAACAATTCAATGCCGCTTGTTCTTTACACGTGTCAGATAAAGAGTTCTTTCTGTTGTTTCCCCCCCCCCCCTTTTATTTCAATCATGTTCTATTTTATCCCATTTTAACATGCAGTTCTATACAAATCCTGCAGTTTTAAATGTCTCAAAATTTCCCTTCAAAACTTTGTTATCCTATGTTATAAGCAATGCTTGGAATGGTAATTATAATCAACCAGAAAGCTAATATCTGACAACAAAAACAAGATTAAATATATAAAGATAGTCTCCGATTTACGTCGGGGATGTGTTCCTATGATATAGCTGGTCTTCGCTGTCTGTTTAGGTGATAAGTTGTCGCAGGATCCGTCAAAATAACATTGAATGTTGCTATTATCCCTTGGTCCATCGGTTGCTATTAAAAGGTCAAATTTATTGAAATGAAAACGAATTATATAGATCATCCAGGCTGCAGTTTTATTAACAAGATGACTAGGAGAGTCGTCAAAAAAAATGTAATAAATAAAAATAAGGCCCTACTGTTGAGACAGTTGTTCCTTGCAATACTTCTTAATGAAGGGAGAGAAGAAACGAAAGTTTTTAAATTTAGAAATGAAAAGTAAAAACAACGTTATATCGAAATGACATTATTCGACCGAAGTAAATCGAACACTGCCTGTATTTTTTATCAAAAATTTACCCAAGACATTCAGAAGTTATATATCAGTGTTCATTAGATCTGAAATTCAGAACTATGAACTTATATATTGAATCATAATTAATTGAATGAATTAACTCTCACTAATATTGATTCATACTTAATTGAATGAATTAACTCTAACTCTTAGTAAATGTGACCGAGGTCGGGTGTGTTTAAGCGCCAATGTAAATAAGACTATCAGGCGTCAGTGAGTGTATTTTGTCTATACTTATGTGTAAATTCTTCGGTTGTCTTGCTGTTTGCTGCACGAAAAACACACGTTTCCAGGTGATGCAACCCTCGCCTAAGACCCAAAAACTCAGCAACGTTGCGAAAACATCCCATAAAAATTCCTCGCGTCATTGATGGGATTCAAACTCAGGCCTTTTCTACCTGGTGTGGGAAGACGGTAATTATACCCGCTGTCCTATCCGGGAGGACTGTAGTAGAGGCGGTGACCTTAGCAGCTTCCAATGGCAATACTTAATCCAATGGTAAGTCATCATAAGATGCAACACTATCAATCTCTTTGTACCACTGCAGCAAACTGCAACGTCCTAAATCAACGGTGGCTGACGTAATCACCAAATGGGAACGTCATGGTGCTAATATAGACGAGAAATGTTCAGTTAGACCGCATAATTTAATGGAAAAGACCTTAGGGTACTCATAAGAGTGGTGAGTAGATCAAGTTAGTCCCAGACAGACACCCCGATTGTCAACCAGGAGTTCGGGAAGGCCATTGGATCTGATATTAGGTCGTGCGTAGAGAGCTGTGCAGTACTGAATTTTACCGAAGTAGCAACATAAAAAGTGAACGTCAGCGCACGCAATGAACAGCGACGACTTACCTAGAAAGTTAAGATATCGTTTACGCATTTTTTTTTTCCTGTTATGGTCACAGTCATTCTCTAGTTGTTATGACAAGCTTTTATCATTTTTCCTAGGATTTCTTAAACCACAATGGTATAAAGAACTCTCTGTAAATATATTCGGATTAGTGAATGCTTCTAAGTCATCCTCCTTCACAATAATTAGAAAGGCAGAATAGATATTAGGATTTTCACGTTATTGTTTTCAAATTTTAAGTTTGAAGAATCTGAAAAATGATTCCCAAGGTCATCAATTGCAACTTCGGGAGAGAGATTATTGTTAAAATATTTTTTTTTAACTTGGAACAGTTTCGATATAGCCAGTTTTTAGTGTATCCTCTAATTTATTAAAACGAAAGTGACCATTTTGATATTTTTTATATACCTATCACTACTATTACAAGGAAGACTGTTATGACTTTCGTCGGTTTTGGTTCCTGCTTCTATTTTATTTTCTTTAAGCGTATCTGATTCAAGGGAAAGGGAAGTTTTTGCAGTAAAATAAAGTAGGTGCAGTGGATTGCGTAAAAATGTTGTCAGATAATTTCTTTTCCCTTTCATGTTTTGTTTTGTTTTGTTTTTTTTTTAACATTTGAACCACAATTAGTATCCACAGCGCCAATTTTTTGTCATCAGTATATATAACTTTGAAGTCAAAGGGAGAGTTAAGAGCAATTTGTTTTATCATTTAACTGATGTAATAACTTAGAATTAACATTAAATAAAAATCGTCTTACTGTTTATGTACCTACATTAATCAAATTTTTATCTATATTTAGCTTGACCAAAGCATGTAAATCTTAAATCCTTTACTTGATTTATCCTCAATATATAAAATTAAACCATTAGTCGAAAGAGCACCTTTTTCTTGGTGTAAAGGTTCTTGATTGCTTAAGGCAATTTGACGTATATTACTATTACTATGTGTACACTAACTGATCCTTGAGGACTAGTATATAGATCCTATATCCACCGGAAAGCAGGTTATTGGCTTCTGCTTTCTGCTTTCTGCTATCCACCGGAAAGCAGAAGCCAATAACCTGTGGATGCCAGCAATTTCACGCCACCTGTACCTTAAGCCAGTAGTACCAGCAAGAAAATCTCGCTCTGAAAAACCAAAACCAGACAGATACTATTCCAAAATGTGAACAGCATAAAAAAGTGGATATATAATTAAACAGTAATATAAAAATAAACAGCTAATTTGCAACTGATAAATGGCCGAAGGCAATAAAAGTGAACAATACAATAAACAACAAACTATTACATTAGGTTCACCCGGAAAGTTATTTCATATACCCATGTGTATTGTGTCTGTAAATTGGTGTGTTCTCTGGTCGATTTGCTTGTTTGCTGGACGAAAACCCCCCAGTTTCCGGAGAAACAATCTAATAAAAAGTTTCTTTCCTTATTGCTTGCAGATTCCGATAAACTATGAACCAAATCCATGTGCAATATGGGATCTGTTTAGGCCGCCATTTAAGCTGCCGAACGTCGTAACAGTTATCTGTAGACATGTCTACAGATAACTGTGACGATACAGAAATTCTGTAAAACTGCCAGAATATCTTATCAATAAATTATCTTATACAGATTATATACAAATTAGCTTACCTTATCTTAAAATGTCGTCCTGAAAAACCAGAACCAGATACCTTCCCTAAAATGTGAACAGCATAAAAAAGTGGATATATAATTAAACAGTAATATAAAAACAAACAGCTAATTTGCAACTGAAAAATAGCTGAAGACAATAAAAGTGAACAATCCAATAAAAAGTTTCTTTCCATATTGCTCCCAGACACTCCTAAACATAAACTATTGATCAAATCCATGTGCAATGTGGGATCTGTTTAGGCCGCCATTTAAGTTGCCGAACGTCATAACAGTTATCTGTAGACATGTCTACAGATAACTGCGATGATACAGAAACTCTGTAAAACGGCCAGAATATCTTATTAACAAATTTTCTTATACAGTTTCGTACAAATTATTTGTCGTTGCAAACAACCGCAAATAACTGATATGACAAAACTGTATAAGATAATTTGTGCAAATCGCATAATGGGACGAAAGTTCAATAGGCGTTCACGACAGCTTTGGAAATGGGGTACTGCATCCACCGTACCCACTTTTCCAATTTCCTTTCCCGATTTAAAACTCTAAGTAGTACTCATTATTGTTTCTTAATTATATCAATATACAGATTTTAAAATAATTTAATACAAATAGTAAAAAAAAAAAAAAAAAAAAAGGAAAATGCACAAGATGATTTTGTATGGATCATAATAAGTTTAAATTATAAAGTAATTATAAATTTCCTGCGATGAATATAAATCATGTTCAAGTGTGGAGACCGCACGTAAAAAAAGACATCGAGCTTCTTGAAAGGGTCCAGAGACGGGTAACTCAACTGGTGAGATCGGCAAAAGGACGTCCTTATGAGGAAAGACTTCGAATATGTGGGGTGAACAGCTTGAAAACTAGGCACCTTGATTGAGGTGTTTAAGCCTCTGAGAGACATGAGTAAAATGAATGAGGACGAAATTTTCACGGTTATAAATGATTTTAGAACTGGGGGACATAAATTCAAGTTACGCGGAGAGAGATGTTTAGACTGGATTGCAGGAAGTTTTATTTTAGCCAACGAGTCATAAATTACTGGAATAAGTTACCTACATGGGTGGTAGAGGCTGACAATTTGAGGAAATTCAACGGTCAGCTGGATAGTTACCTTCGGGAGGAGGGAAATTAATAGGTTATCTATTTCCTTTTCTCCTATTATTATTTATTTTATTTTATTATTATTTTTATTTTTATTTATTTTTTTTTTTTGTCAGGTGGCATAAGCCTTACGCTTCCTTGCAACATATGGCCATTACTGACACGAATGCTAATACTTAATATCTAAAAATTTGTTCTTTTGATCTGCGATTTTCATTTTTAGTGGTGATTCAATATATAATTAATTTTCAGCGCTGATTACAAACTTCGTAATCAGAATCACAATATTCTTAGATGCTAATGCGATATACGAATATAACAATAACATCACAATCAGAGGTAATTCGGAAACCAAAAAAGGACTTCTGTTTTATTTATTTATTATTTATTTTTATTACTTTTCGTGTCTGGAATTGGGATAATGTGAGCGGGGATAAAAATAATAGTTTTAAATCTCGAAAGCCAATCGTAACTTTTAGGGGAATATACGTAATTTAAGAAAATATCAGTAATGGAGCAGTGTTGTGTAATTCAAATTACATAACAAAAATAAAACATACCTGATAATTTTTCAAATGATATTAATTAGAAATAACTAATTAAAACGATTATTTACTTGATTTATTCCTAGATAAATTATTTACATTCAAAAACTGAAACAGCGCCAGACCAGTGAACTGCAAAATTAATTAGACTCAACCTGCCCGCACTGCAGTAACCCTCGGGTTTCCGCCGATACTGACCAGACGTATAGCCCTACACGAAAGCTAAGCACTGCCTGTTAGTGATTCCAGTCATTACTTATATTAAATAATATTACTTAGAAAGGTATAATATTACTAAGAAATAACTAATTAAAAACGGTTATTTTATAAGTAAATATATTAATTTTTGTATTATTGTAATTAAATTAATTACTCAATCCATTCCTAGATCAGTGGCGGACTAAGGAAAAATCGAGCCCTAGGCAAGATTCTCATTTCGGGACCCACCTAGGGTTTCCACCTTTCAGAAATTGTAATAGAGGACACAGCTGAATGGGTTAAAAAAGGTCTTCTATTACTAATACTATTATTGAACTCGATTATTGAAGTTGCCAACTTAAATCAATAGTTCATACCAACGTACAACACAGTTCATACCAACGTACAACTGATTAAATAACCAAAACTACCTAATCAATGTGTGACTAGCGCTATCTGGTGAATCGTCGTATATACCGTGCCTAGCGCGATATACACGATGATTCGCCAGATAGCACGGCGTGCAAAGATGCTTTGATTGATCAGCGCGAAACAAGCGGAACATTATAAATTTATTTAAAATAAAATAATGGAAAAATGTATAATAAAACCGCTTTACGGGCCCCAAAAAATTACGGACCCTAGGCAGTTGCCTAGTCTGCCTAGGCCAAAGTCCGCCCCTGTCCTAGATAAATTATTTACATTCAAGAACTGAAACAGCACTCGAACTGCAAAATTAAAGACCCAACCCGTCCGCACTGCGGTAACCCTCGGGTTTCCTCGAATACTGACCTGATGCATAACTCTAAAAAGCAGTGAGCCGCAAGCTCGCACTGCCTGTTAGTGATTCGTCATTCTCTCCTCTAGCACTTTTATAGTTGCTCCTGCTGAGTATGAGGCAGCTCTCGGACCTACTTCATTAGTGTCCTAGGGTATGTCCAAAAATGTTAGAGAATGTATTTTCATTCATATGTATTATAGCATCATCAATTTTATTCAGGAAAATATTCCAGGGTTGTTATATATATAACTTAAAGTTCTCTAACATATATAATGATAACATAGAAATATGCATGAATATATAATTGTATGATCAATGCGCGACACCAAATTTCCTCAAATCAAGTCCAGCTTCTTGTGTATCTCAAGGGTATTTTCCTGTTAAACTTGTGTCAATAGACTCGGCCATATCTTTCAGGAAAATCCCTTACGGAAATCGACCACACACAACCTATTTTTGTATAGGTCTCTGTGGCTAAGGCGAGTAGTCAATATAATCTTTATCTATCACATCATTCTGTCAATTTGATCCGATGTTATTAAGTATCACTTATATTAGCGGTGTTACATATCTCAGTTCAAAATAATCTCTAATGATTGAATTTTTAAAATTCCTTATATTAGATAGCGCCATTTTTTTGTTTTTCGAATGATAGCATTATTACATCTTGCAACATTGGAGGATTTTTTTTCCTGTGTATTTAAAAGCTAAAATAAACTTATCAAAAATGTTAATCTCTTATAATTTTGTCATAACTGCACACAGTTATTCAATCATTATTTAAAATCACTTTTTAAATGTCACCAGCCTGCCTGCCAAACAGGAAAAAAAAATTTCACCAGTAATTTTCGGAATTCCTAATATTGTGACGCGCAAGGTCCGGTGAAGCAACAGATGCATTTGGAAAACATATTCATTAATTCAATCACTGTGTACATTTAGCTCAAATAATCTGTAAGTCGTATCCTACTGTAAAGATCTCCTTACAAATTTTCATTTTCTCATAACTGCACACAGTTATAAGAAAATATTAATGCATAACTCCTTAGACGAGTTTGAGGGAAGGAGATCAAACCGCAATCCGGAACATTTACTGATATTTAATTGGATAGCAGATGATCTTTGCAGGGGACATACGACAGATGTGATTGACAGCAATCTTGTCAATCTTGTAAATTGTTTCTCATGAATTTAGCTTATTTTCCAAGGTGAAGCTTTCCTTTTGACTTACATGGTTAAGGAGAACAACTGTAAGCTGTTAGTGGCCTACGCAGTAGCACAGCGGTATCGTCACCGTCCTTCCCACGCCGGCTGGAAAGGCCCGGATTTGAATCCCGTCGATGACGCAAGGAACTTTAATTGGCTTGTTTTCACTCCGTGGCTGAGTTAGTGGATCTCAGGCGTAGATAGCAAAGTATTTTTCCTCAGAAACTGGGGCTTCTTCTTCCAGCAAAACAGGCAAATCGACCAGAGAACACACGCAATTTACAGACATAATACATGTATGAGCATATTAAGAAATTGTCGGTGGCCCTGATATAATAGTTTGAGTTTTTTTTTTTTTTCCTTTTGTTGTTTTTTTGTAATCTGTTAGTTACATGAAAACCAAATAAGAACGCCATCAAAGTAAAAAGGCCAAAATATAAAAATATAAACATTACAGACTTGAAGCGTTTATAGTTTTGTAATGTTTTTTGTCAGGTTTAGATGAACACAATTCAGTTAATTCTCAGACTTTTTAGTTTAGTAGTTACCTCAATTTATATAAAACGCCTAGTACCTATAAACTGAGGATATTCAATACTAGGGGGTATTGAAAATGCGGAACATCCTAATTATGAAATGGAATAAACCTTACAGAAATAAAACACTAGAGAACTGTTATCAGCTGATGAATCTGTAATGGACATTTTCCCCAGACCTATGAATGCCTTTTTCAAATAATATTGTATAAGTTTAGAGTATACATATAATTTTTAAAGCTTTGTATATTATTTGAAACTTTTGTATATAAGTAAAATACTGTGTAAATTTCTCGGGTCAAGCCAGCATGTACTCTACTTGTAATCCATTAGACATGTACCTCGTAATTCAGATTGCAAATAACACCCGCCTGGCACATAGCTGTCCCGGGTTGGTCCCCTTTTTGTGGATAAATAAACAGATAATAATAATAACAATAATAAAAAGTATTTATGAAAATATTCAACAAATATTGTTTAATTAATATAAAATATTATTTTTTATTTTATTAAGAACATTAACGAATATTTAATTAAGTATTATATTTACTTTATGTCTGTTATATGTGATGAATGACTAGTAATTAAATTAATAAACAAACATAATTAATAAAATTAACATATATGAAATATTTGGTTAATATATTTATTAAGAAAATAACACAAAGACATCAACCAAGTAAAGCTTTTTCTTCTAAATTCTGTGCAGTCTAGAAACACGATTTTTGTTATACGAACTGCCTTTATACCTATTAAAATTAAATTCTAAGGTTTTACAGTACAATACATAATGAGAGATAGAGAAGAGTACAAGTAACAAAATAATAAAAAGAACGTCAGAACTGAGCTAATGGATGAATAAAAGAAATGCTAAGCCTGCTATATGCCATTCTACATGCCGCTCTGACCCATATCAGACCCATAAAATGGTTATCAACTAGTGACACTAAAAAGACTATAATCTCTCTTTTTGTATCCATCTTATAAATGCAAAATGCTTTAAAAATGGCATTTTCTGAAATAACTATTCATCTACAAACTACTACACAAAATCAGTTCATACTAATTACGTAATTTATTTTAACTTCCTCCTATTTTTTACTACTATTAAATATTAAGGTTCGGAATAAAGTTGACTTTGAAGTTGAATGAAGAACAAACCATTTTTTTTTCCAGAAATATTATCTTCTTTCTTTAACCATCAATATTCCCTCTGGAATTTAGAAGCAAGTTCACGAGATTATTTATTTGTATTCAAGGCTTTTCACATAACCCATCGGAGTCGAAGGAGTATTATGATTTACAGAGATTTACTTGGATCTGATAAAATTTTTATCTTTGTATCGTTTAATTTTTTTATTTATTAGTATTATTATTTCTTTTTTGTTATATTTCTACAAGTATAATATCAAATAGTGATCAGTTTTAACCAATATGATTAAAGAGTCAGTTTCAACCAATATGATAATAATTGATATATGAAAAAATATGAACTTTTCAGCTTATTTTATTTTATTTTATTTTTTGTTTATTTATTATTGTTTTTTACCTATAATCTCAACTTTAACAAACCACTTTCGTTTATCTTCCATAAACTTCTAGAGAAAGTTGGCTTCCCTGTGTAGCAATTTATAAACTTCCTGGATTGCAATCAGCCCTACTTAGGCTAGTATCTATTGTTAGTTCAACGCTTCTAATGTTCACGTGACGCTTTCAAAACAGCCAGTCAGTAAAACAAACGACCTCATTGTCCATCCACTAACCGAGAGATAGGCAAAGCAGTAGCTGAAAGTGAAATTGTTGCTCCACTTTATTTCCGATCTGTGTAATGTAAACTATCTTTTTTAACGTAAGGAAATGCGATCAACTTTCACGCCAGTAGACTGATGGCATTTTTAACTTTTTTTTTCCCTTGAAAAATAAATTCCTTTTTACCTTACTAACACTGCTTTACACATTTTTAATGAAGGGGAATGCTATTTGCCCTGAATCATTAATAAAAGCCAGGCACGTCATTAAAATAATTTCCCCTTCTTTGTTACTACCCTCAGAAATTTCTCTTATTTGTATTAAAAACCTTGAGACAATTCAGTATGATGTGATGTTTTTGGGAGCTTACACTATATGTCATTATCAGAAGTATTTCATGAACATTAGTCAAATAAAGTGCCAAAACCAGTAGCGAAATTACCATTCCTCCAGGCAAGAAAGTCTCATGGTATAAGCAGGTTCTGGTTGCGATTTCTGTTTTTATTTCGAAACTTTTTTAATTTCAAAAATTATCGCCCAAAGACTAATTGTCATTATAGGTAATGTTTTTAACAATTTAGAACTAAACTGCATTCATGCAGCAGCTTTCGTAGTCTGCAAGGGAAGGACAAAACACAACATGCCTAGCAAACCGTTCGCTAAACTACAGCGTTGCAAAAGTTCTTGAAACCCAAACGAACTGCATGATTCTATGATGCCCACTGCTTGCATTGATCAGAGTGCATGCAAATGCCATCGAACAAACGTCTCCCATGATGACAAGCCTGGCCAAAAATATTACACCAACAACGCGAGATCGCAAAATAACATTATTGCGCAGGCCATGTCGGCGTGTTTACTTGTGTGTAGGGATAAACAATATTGCTGTAAAGCGCATAGCAGTATAGTACGCTCTGCGCGGGTAGCACAGTGGTATCATCACAGTCCTCTGCACACCGGGTGGAAAAGGCTCAGGTTCGAATCCCGTCGATGACGCGAGGAACTTTAATGGACTTTTTTCATTCCGCGGCTGAGTTAGTCGGTCTCAGGCGTAGAGAGCAAGGTTTTCACCCCAGAAACTGCCTTTTTTTTAAGTCCAGCAAAACAGGCCAATCGACCAGAGAACACACGCAATTTACAAATAAATATACAGATATGTAGAATAAATTCTGGGTGTCTTTAATAAAATAATTTGGATTTGTAGTATAGTACCGAGAAATTAAAATGCGATAATTTATAATTACATATGATTAAAAAAATGGCTGGAAAAACCTGATTCCACTTGTTTTATAAATCTTAAATATGTCGAATAAATATCCAGAATTAATCGGCGACCATATTACAACTTCACTTGCCTTCATACCATTTCTTATTCATGAAATGTCCCGAGTAAATCTTTCCTCATATTTATCGCTGACATCGCCAAAGTTGGGAGGAGTTAGGAGAAATTATCATCCGAATGTAAAAAAAATGGATTTTTAAGCCCATATTACAACTCAGTTCTTTGTATATTTGCGGGGGACAAGCCCCTCATAATTTGCTGGTCTGATTTCACTATCAGTATCATTTCCTAAAAATTTTAGGCAAGTGCCTTAACGATATTCCACGCTGATTTTCTACTTAAATTGAGGTCGTCATCAAAGAACTCTCTTTCATTGACATCACGATTTGTGGACCAATGAATAAGTATTTCCTGAATTATCTTCAAGTGACTAAGTTAATGAAATTTTTGTTTAAAATATTGGAAACTACGTCCTTCTATATCTACTGCTTTTACAAAGTTTTACATTAAGCTTGGTTTTGAAATGAATTGGGCAATATTTTTTTTTTTTTTTTTTTTTTTAAACCAGTCCAGAATGGGACAACAAAATGTTTTTCCTACCAGCCAGTAGAGAATGGTGTCCAGGAATATCGTCGTCATGATGAAGCAAACAGTATACTCCATCTAATACTTAATCCATAATCATCCTTTGATTAGGGATTAAGGATTATGAAAAAAATGTTTTTTCATTTCCCGTGTTAAAATTTATTTTATTTAATGTTTCCTGTATTGGTTAATTTTTATGTATTTTTATGTTAAACCCCTAGCATTGTCGCTGTTATGGGCATTGCATCAGGCATCCACGTAAATAGTCACTGATTGCAATAAATATATTTATTATTACGGATTAAGTCACATCGCTCTGACGAGTACTGGAGGGATCCACAACATGACTCAACAGACGCCTCCATATCAACCCTGGCAAACGAGTTAGCTGAAATTGCCACCAAAGAAGCAGCCAAGCAAATAAAAATCTCTGGAAAGTGTAATTCATCGTTCAATGAAAGTCAGAAAAGCATTCAGCAGAGAAAAAAAAAGCTTTCCGAAAATGGAAAAAAAGAGACAAGCCACTTTTCTCAAACGTAAACGAAACGCAGTCAGGCAAACAGAACTCAACGGAATAAGACTCGTGGCAGAAAATAAAAATGCATGGGATGCATATAAATTAACAGGTGACACAGAAGCCTATGGCAGATATAAGCTGGTCTGTAATAAAGTCACAAAGAAAGTTAGGCAAGCAACGGCAGACTACTAGAAATCTTTGGCAAACGATGCTAAGAAAAACAGCAAAGACTTCTTTACTTATATAAACTCTAGAAGGAAGCGGATGAATCAGATTGGTCCACTCGATATCGATGGTTCGACTGTTGATGATCCTGTTCAGATAGCTGATAATCTGAACGCGTATTTTGCATCTACATTCATGCATGACGAATTATTAAGTGAGGAAAATTCCAGAAGGTTATCAAATTGTAGCCGGGTGCTTAATGATTTTGTAATAACTGATGGGAAAGTGGAGGAGAAATTGGTGAAGTTAAACATAAGAATGGTACCTGGGGTGGATGGGATTTATCCAAGTATATTAAAGGAGGAGGCAACGGAAGTAAGCAAACCGTTATCCATAATTATGAGAGCATCCTTGGACCTCAGGGGAAATCCTCACGGACTGGAGATCTGCAAATGTATCCCCAATTCACAAAGGGGGATCTAAGGGTGACAAGTGTAATTACAGAAGTTAGATTAACTTCTGTTTCCGTGGGGAATAATGGATTCACTGGTTAAAGATGTATTGCAGGATCACCTAGACAAGACCGCAGTAATAATTCAGCATAGATTTGTTAAGGGAAAGTCTTGTCTGAAAAATTTCATTGGATACTACGATGTCGTTACAAAGGAACTGGATGCAAAAAATAATTTTTATATAATATATTTGGATTTCAGGAAAGCTTTTGACACTGTTGCGCATGGAAGACTACTGTACAAACTGGAACAGTGTGGTATTAAGGGTAAGCTGCTACAATGGATAAAAGGATGATTGAGTGGGAGAAGACAGAGAGTGGTAATCAATGGACGCTGCTCTTCGTGACTAATGTTATTAGTGGAGTTCCCTAGGGTTCGGTGTTGAGCGCGGTATTGTTTTGTATATTTATCAATGATATAACGTTGAAGATATATCAAAGTTTGTATGTCAAAGTTTGCAGATGATACAATGGTTGGCAGGACTGTTAATGATAGTAATGGTAGTGTGCTACTGCAACAAGTTTAACATTGACAAATGCAAAGTACTGCATATGGGTAGAAATAACCCCAGAGAAACGTGCCACTTGTGTGGTCCTACGCTTAGGGTGGTAGAAAATGAAAAAGACCTGGGAGTAATTGTGCAGTCAGATATGAAGTTTTCTGAACAATGCAGACAGGATGCCAGAGCAGGTCATGGGGTATTGTCAATGATATTCAGGAATTTTGAAGGGAAAAGGAGGTGATTATCCCTTTGTATAAGGCAATTGTCAGGCCACGTCTTGAGTACTGCGTACAGGTCTAGAGGCCACATTTTAGGAAGGACGTACAGTTGCCTGAGCGTGTACAGAGAAGGACAACAAGACTGGTGAGGGGAATGAAGGGGTGCTGTTACGAAGAAAGGCTCAAGTTCTTCAAATTGCAGAACTTAAGGAGACTAGGCACCTGCGAGGTGATATGATTGAGGTGTATAAGGCCTTGAATGGATTGCGCACTCTGAATTCTGTTGGGATTCTTCCGCTTGCTCATATTATGACCCTGGGGGGGCATAAATTCAAATTGGGGAAAGACAGTTGTAGAACAGATGTGCGGAAATTTGCCTTTAGCCAGCTGGTGGTTAATTGCTGGAACAAACTTCCATCTGTCGTTGTGAAAGTTGATAACTTAAATAAATTCAAGGAGGGACAGAACAACCTTTTAGAGGGAATGGATGGATGAAAATTGTGTTTTGTTTTTGTTTTTTTTTTTTTTTTTTTTGACTGATGCTACATAAGCTCATGCGCTTGCTTTCTTGCATCACATGCCTCCATTACTACTACTACTCCTACTACTAGAACACACCACTTTAAGAATAATATCTAAATGCTATTCTTCTTCAGGAATTTCAAATAGATAAAAGGGTATTTCGGAAACTTCAGTTACCAGTTTTTACCCAATCTGCTCGATTTTTCTAGATCTTTCTGCAGTAGCATACCTTGTTTACTCTCATTAACCACCCCGGAAATCTTCATATCATCTACTTTCATATCCAAGCGACGTCGGAACCAAGAGCCTCAAGCATCATCCTGCTGGAAAATAGCGTTGGCATTGAATGTAGAAAGGGCACAAACACTAATATTTACAAATGGTTTCACTAATATTTACAAATGGTTTCAATATAATATCTTGCCATCAACAGCAATCACAGGTGAACAGCTATTGTAATTGATGTCTCCCAGTTGGATCCCAAACGTGGGTATCCAAGCTTTATTGCAACAGTAAGTTTCTTTAATTTTTACATAAAAGCCTGTTCAATCATTTCTATATTATGGCTATTACCTATTATATACTGTAATTATATTAATAAGAGATCCCTTAATAGATGCCAACTGGGGCAAATAAAACAAAGCTGTCAGACTTTTCAAAATCGAGAATGAAACAAAAAAAGCGAGGGACTGGAACACTTATATGTTATTTAACTCGAAGCCTGTCGACCTCAGTTAGCATTAGTAGAGTAGTGGTGTTAGTATCAAATGATGTAGGAAAGCAAGCTTATACAGTATCACCAAAAACAAAAGAGCCAACACTTCCATATCACCTGTCCTTAAGCTCTGACAGTTTGTCTGGTTCTTCCTTGAATTTATTAAAACTACCCACCTTTGCAACACCAGATTGCAGTTTGTTCCAACTATCAATTACAGTACTCACTCTGGAAAAAAGCAAATTTCCGCACAACTAATCTGAAACTATCCTTCCTCAATTTGAATTTATGCCTTCTCATATGTGTAGTTTGAGCAAGAGGAAGAATTCCATCAGCATTAAGCGTATTCAATCCATTCAAAATCTTAAACACATCAGTCGGATCTTCTCGTAGATACATAGTCTCCAGATGCTGTAGTTTGCAGAACTGGAGCCTTTCTTGGTAAGAATACCCTTCTGTCTCCCTCACCAATTTCGTGGCACTTCTCTGCATCTGTTCTGCCTCATTTTAGGAAGGATATAGATCCTTCCTAAAATGAAGCCTCCAAACATGTATGGAATGCTGAAGATACAGCCTAAACATTGCCTTGTACAATTGGATAATCGTCTCCTTATTCCTGCTAGCAAAGTTCTTGTATATTATCGACAAAACTCCATAAGCTATCCTGGAAGCCTGTTTGCGGTGCTTAAAGAACTTCATATCTGACTGCACAATTACTCCCAGGTGCTTTTTATTTTCCACTACCCTGAGTGTGGTATTCCGCAGTTGGTACGTTAATCTGGGATTGATGCTACCTATGCACACTACGTTTCTCAATGTTAAACTTCAATTACCATTTCTTAGCCAATCTGCCCAATTTTTCTAGATCTTGTTGCAGTAGTATACCTTGTTTACTGTCATTAACCACTCTGGAAACCTCCACATCACCTGCAAACTTAGACAATAAGCCTTCACCAATATCATATTAAATAATTAAACTTCACGTCAACCAGTACTTAAAAATATTTTAATACTGTAACTTAACTTTAATACTGTACCTAAACTAAATGTATTTACAATAAATGTATTTATTGAAAATACATTTATTGTAAATAAATGTATTTACAATAAAATGATTAAAACTAGTTTAAAATATTTAAAATATATAGATAAAAACAATTAAAATATGACTGAAAACAGATATTAAAAAATATATATTAAAAAATATTAAAAAGTTAAGTGTTTTTAGTTACAGTATTAAAATATTTTCAAGTACTGGTTGGCGTGAAGTTTAATTATTTAATATGAGTTTTCCCAGCCTCGTAGGCCTATTTAGAGATATCTTCACCAATATCATCAATAGATATAGAAATCGACAATGGCCCCAGCGCTAAACCCTGGACGACTCTGCTAATAACATTACTCCAAAAAAGAGCAGTGCCCATTGATAACCACTCTTTGTCTTCTCCCATTCAACGCACCCTTTATCCATAACAGTAACTTGTTCCTAATGTAAAACTGCTCCAATTTGCATAGAAGTCTTTATTGTGTAGCAGTATCAAAAGTTTTTTTGAAATCTAAGAATATGATGTCAATATGATGTATCTATTCGGTTTGTCAGCAACCTAAGCAGGATCATCAACGGGTTAAACTGGTCATATACGGTGGACGAAGGTGATTTTGTTCTGGTGCTTAAATAAGGAAATAAGTCTTTGCTTCTTTTCTTTGAATACCGGTATTTTGTCAGAAACGTCTCGTAATCTGCATTACCCTGCTTAAAATCCTTTGTTCTTCTTGCTGTCTTTGTAGTAGAGTTTTAGGAGCATCAGCGACTAAGACCATATTGCTCCACATACATCGTCTGTAAATTACGTGCGTTTTGAGGTCGAATTTCTGTTTGCTGGACGAAAAACACGAGTTTTCGGGCAAAAAACCATGCTACCTTCGCCTGAGACCAACTCACTCATTCTTTTTCCATTTTTCCATGTTGTGAAAAAGGCCCATAAAATTCCTCTCGTCATCGGCAGGACTCGAATTCAAGTCTTTTCCACCCGGTGTGAAAAAGACTGCGATCCTACCAACTGTGCTACCCAGGTGGGTAACCTCCTTTGTGACTTGGTTGCGGACCACTTATGTCTACTATAGGAATCTTTATCACCTGATAATTTATATGCATCCCATGCAAAACATTTTCTTTGCTGCCATCAGTCTTCAATTCATCTTACATCCATTTCGATCTAAGCTTTGGTTCAGTATCTCTTAGTTGGTAAAGTCTAGTAGCATCTACGATTACATCCCTAAATGCTTCCCATTTAGAATTTGTTATTGGAACGTCTCTCCTAACTTCTTCAGTTGGTCCCACTGCATAGAATTTAAAAACTGTTCTCAGACCACTCTAGTCACCTGTACGAAAACAAAAATCCTTTCGCTTGCCTTTAACGGCAATAACATCTTTAAGTAAATCCCACATCAATATACTGTCATCATTGTCGCCTAGTGGGTCTTTTATCTGCTGATTCTTAATGCACGAAGGATTGCTGATGATAATGGGATTAAGCTTTTTCTGGTTGCCTTTCTAACATGCTGGTATACAAAACAATCATCCAATAAATGCACAAAAAGTATTGCTATTGTGTGGCTGACCAACCCACGAAGTCCAGTCAATATTTTAAAACTAAAATCGCCTATCATAAGTCATTCTAATTTACTGGCCTGCTTTATCTGTACAGTTGTTCATTATACTCATCACAGTCATTACGTCTATAACGCTTATACTATCATTTTTGTTTTTCCAGTGTTCATGTCGCACCAAACTGACTCACCATTGCACTGGCCACCCACGTCTACTGGATGCACAACCTTAGATTTTATGTGCTTCTTTACAATGGGCATAACCTCACCCCCTCCTGTCCTTCCTTACCGTATATATTATCCCCACGTTAAAATTCTGAATCCCTTATATCAGAGTGGCACCACATCTCTGATATCCCACAATGTCTGCATTTGATGACCTGACCAGTAGTTCAAATTCATCAAATTTAATTACTTTGCTCCTAGCATTAATGTACATGAAAGTATACATGCATCTGTTTCTGCTCTCGGTAACGCTAACACAGTCCACGTATTTGCTCGTTTCATGAGAGTCCCAGTAGGTTTTGAGATCCCTAACACCTTGCTATCCACGCTAATGCATGTTCCAATAGAAGCAGTGCAAGAATCACTTACACCTCTGCCTGCAGTTGCTGTTAATTTTATTAGTCTGTGTATCCCCACAGGCGATCAGTTTTCCGACCCAGTTAACACTACTGTACTTCGATAGCATCAGCAAATATTCTTATACCGCTTCTGTTTAAGTTGATCTCATCCTTGTAAAAACAGTCTCTCCTGTTAACGAAAACAGACTACGCTTAACAAAATTATACCCCATGATCCTTGTATAGTCTTTCTCTCCAGGGCCGAATTGAATAAAAAGCCTCCAGTCATATTCTCGCCTATCGTGTATGGATAGAATTTCGGTCACTTTCAAATTTAATTCCAACTCGGCGATTTTTTCTAAACATTGCTCTGTACTTGTTAAGTAAATCCTCAGGTCTTCTATTCTTGAAATCATTAATACCAACGTGTTCAACAATACCACCATTATATAAGGCAGTATATGTCCCGATTGTGTGCTATGGAGCCTCCATCTGGTGTGAAAAGGCAATCCTGGAAAGGAACAAGCGCAAGCTTGATTCCATTCAAAGGTTTATGTTATTATCGGTTACCAGGGCGTGCTGTACTGTCAGCACCCCTGCATTACAAGTCATTGCAGGATACTTACCTCTCTATCTGGAAGTTGTCAAGAGGGGTCTCTTCCAGCGCCTGAAGAAGGGAATCCCAACTCAATTGTTAAACCTGCAACTGAACCATGCAAATGACCCTAAGAAGGAAAGAAGAAAAATTGCAGACCACCTACAAAACCTCTGGCAAGAAACATGGGACACAACGCCTAAAGGAGCAATCACCAAAAGGTTTATTCCCTCAATTAGTCGGACTTCCCCAAAGCCTCCTCCCTGGTACTCGCCTGGATTGCAAGTCACCTTCCTGCTTACAGGCCATGGGCCATTCCAGCAAAAATTAACAGCCATGGGAATAGAAAATAACCCATATTGCCACTGTGGTGAAGAGGAGTCCTGGGAACACCTTATGTACGAGTGTCTCACTTACGACAACGCCAGACTTGAATTTCTCACAGAGATTCAAGGAAACCCCCGCAATCAGGAGTCAACTTTACTTCAAGAAGAGACCACATACCTAGCCTTAACACGCTACGCCCAGGCTGTTTTCAATTGTAGAAGAGCAAGACTTGCGGAACTCAGGGCAGAACAGAATAACGAGCCACCCCAGCGATCCCCTACTGGGATAGGATAATGCAATTTACCCTGGGTGCAGGATACTCACAGGACCACCTGCCCCTGTAATTTTCAACTCCCTTCTCCATCCTCTTCCTTATAGTGGACTGCCTTCCCTCTTTGGTCCACTCCAACTACTGTTCCCCACTTTTGACCTCTTCTTCTTCTCTTACCCCCCCCCCATATGCTCTCTTATCTTTTTATTTTATTTATTTTTATTTATTATTTTTTTTTTATTTTTATTATTATTATTTTTTTTTTTATTTACAGCCTCAACTTTTTATTTTTATTTTCACTCTTAATTTTTTTATTATTTTTTATTCTATTTTTTAATTTTTTTTTTTATTTTATTATAACTTTTTTTTTTCTTTTTTTTTTTTTTTTTTTTTTTTATGGCTTCTGTCAGGTAGCTTAGGCAACCCTGGCAGAGGCAGCCAGAGTATAATGGGCAGCCTGGCTCACCTCCCAGTGGTTGTGGCGGGCAACGTGGAGTCCCAGTAGGGGCCCCGCGGCCAAGCAGCCAGACACAACAACAGAACAAAGCACAATACTACATTACCAGACATTACACTTTTTTTTTCTGGCTGTGCAGTAGTTCTGCATTTCATCACAGAGTACACATGGTGCAGATGTGGGAAACCACCGGTGGCGCCTGAACCTAAATACTATGCCACTATGCCACTAATACCACCATTATGTCTGCGTGGGTAGCACAGTGGTACGGCCACCATCCTCCCCACACGGGGTGGAAAAGGCCCGGGTTCGAATCCCGTCGATGACGGGAGGAACTTTAGTGAGCTTTTTTCACTCCGTGGCTGAGTTAGTCGTTCTCAGGCGTAGATAGCAAGGTTTTTTCCCTCAGAAACTGAGGTTTTTTTCGTCCAGCAAAGTAGGCAAATCGACCAGAGAACACACGCAATTTACAGACACGAATACGGGTTAATGTAATTTCATTTACGGGTAACCCTAATACAGTATTTTTTTTTTTTTTTAATACCACCATTATACTAGTGTACCTGGTCTGCCTCCACGGGGCGAAGTGTGGGCAACGTCGGGCCTCAGCTGGGGTCTGGCGGCTAAATGGCCAGAAGAACAACGGTACACAACATCACACACCTCAAGACCCATATACTTTTAAATCTCTGGCCTTTACAGTGAACTGTATCACACCACAATGTAAACTACGCGGAGATAGGGGAACCCCCTGGTGCCGTTTGACCCTAAATACACTTTACACTTTACACTTTAATATCACCATTACGTCGGCAGGGTCTACCCTAAGTTCCCAACGTGGTTCTCACCTGGACTCCATGCAGCATACCTTCTCACCGGACATGGTGCCATCAATGCCAAACTTTTCCGTTTGGGAATTGAAGAGGACCCTACCTGTGTTTGTGGTGGTCTGGAGAGCTGGCAACATCTAATGTATGATTTCCAGCTTTATGACGACCTCCGCAACATCTTAATAACAAAGATCCTATATTGTCCTAGAGGACGGGAACACAACATACTGGATACAAAACAAGAGTACCTGGCTTTCTCCTGCTACGCCCAAGAGCTCTTCGCAAGAAGACTTGTGCTCGCTGCAATGGAGCACAACTGAACCCTATACATGACAACCAGGAATAACAACTGAACCTACTTAATAAAGAACAAGAACTGACTTGACTAAACTGGACGGGACCTGACCCCATGAGTGATATCCCAAATGGGAACACCAATGCCACTGAAGACCAACTGCAGCTTGCTGCTCGCCATCTTGGCTCTCAACCCATGCTCCCTTGCATGGTCCTATCTTTTCCTCTCTCCCCCGGCAGGGGGAGGGGACGGTATCTTCCATCCCCTCACCTCCTTGCCACTCCCCTCTTCGCCTGGTGGGGCATGGACCTGCCCCACTGATTATCTGGGGTCGCCTTCTCTATCGTCCCCATATTTCTGTCTTTTCCCCCCAGCCTTCTGTCTCCCCCCACTCTACCTAATAGGCAAGTGTATACCCCACATAACTTAAAATTTAATAATGACTAAATTTAATTGCATTCACAGTAAACTCATTTGGCCTTTCTACACAATTTTCTTAACCCGCACTGAGCAAAAATTTAATTTTATTTTATTATATATATACATATATATATATATATATATATATATATATATATATATATATATATATATATATATTTTTTTTTTTTTTTTTTTTTAAGGTCCTAGCTACTGAAATCTCAGGAAATTAGGTGTCTGTACCTGCCAGAGTAAATCATACTAGTGTACCTGGTCTTCCTCCTCCAAGAGGCATAGTGTGGACAACGTTGGGCCCCAGCAGGGGTCTAGAGGCTAAATGGCCAGAAGAACAACGATACACAACACTACACTCATACAATATCCATACACTTATAAATCTCTGGCCTTTACAGTGAACTGTTACACCGACAATGAAAGCAACGCGGAGATGGGGGAAACCCCTGGTGCCGTTAGACACGAACACACTATACACTATAAAAAATATCACCATTGGAACCCTTAAAAAGTTATAGCTGCTCCTATTTCACCTGGCCCTATTCTACCTGGTACTGTATTTTACCTGGCCCTATTCTACCTGATATTGTATATCACCTGGTACTGTATTTCACCTGGGATAGGACAGCTGGTACTATTTCACCTGTCCTTTTTGCACAACATATTTCCCGTTTCCCTGACAATCGATTCACATAGTATAGCTGCTTGCTGTGGAACCAAAGATCTCTGAGGTGAAGAATGTGAGTGTGTGTGTGTTGCCCACGTTAGAACATGGGCGCAAGTGTTTTTCTAGGCAGCTGGGTGCTTGATGGGTCTCTGTCTTTTATTCTTTCGAGGGCATCTACCCCATTTCTTAGGCTTTCATATAAGCTCATCAGAAAGCTGAATTTGCACTTAATTTCCTCACGCTCCTTACAACGAACACATACAAAGGAATCCCCTGTGGCCGTATCGTGTTCTGCTAAAGGTAGTTTCGCAAAGAAGTCACAAGTAACATAACATAATCCTCATTCGTAGAAGAACTACCCTCAGAACTTCTACCCGAACCAAAGCATTCCTCCTTTCAGCTCTTTGCTTTGCTGATCTTTGTCTGATGTGTTTTTAGTCTAATTATAGCTTGATTTAATTTAAAAATAACAAGAAACCCAGAGATACGAAAATAATAATGTTACACTTATCCCGCTTATTTGACAGCAATACAAACTATGCTATTTTAGACTCCGTTACGTACTACATGATGAAGCTACGTTATAAAATCATGTTTGAATTACTATAAATGTATAGCTTATACGCCCAACAAAACAATTCTGATATTGATTTCACTGCTACAAAACTGAAAAAAAAAACTTATTAGTGGGTCCTATATCAATATTATAGTATTGATACAGGACCCACTATTGATATAACAATGGCATTCGAATGTCCTTATATCGATACAACACAATGGCGGCAGAAGTTGACTTTAGTTTTTCTAAGCAACCTTCAAAGGCAAGTAACGAACAAATGCCCAAACTTAATAGCATAAAACAAATAATAATCACACTACTAATTTTAAATAAAATGTAACAAAAAAACAATATTTTTTTAAGCAATAAAGGTTCCACTTAACGGCTCACAACCGTTGCGCTCGCCTAACCGACTTTGAAAGGTGAACCCGTTCTTTATCAAATATCGCGATTTCGGTACTATATATATAAATTAAAATTAATGAAAATAGCACTTTCAATCTGCAGTGTCTCAGAACAGGTTATCAAATGTTTTAAAAATATCCACAGAAAATGAAATATCCAATGACTTTGATTTGCACAAAATTAATATAGACAAGTTTCATTAATAAAAGCCAGCAAAACCAGTTTCTTTAAATTTAAGTACTATTACTACTATAAATTCGATTTACTTTTATTTATCTCAACTGTATTATTTATATAATTAATAAATATCTGTTGTCTTTTTTCGTTATCTTCTATATTTTTGTATCATATATTTGCATGTGATTGTTTCAATAATAGATAATTTTAATTATAAGATAATGTACATTCACTAATTTAAGTATTTTTATAATTGACCAGAATTTTGAACGCTTTCAACTCTTAGATTTCAAAATTCGCAAACAGGAAAGGGACACCAAAACTTATTTTGCACACAGACGCAAGATACCTCAGCGAGGGCCTGCGCGTTCTATTGATTCGCCATCCCTGCCTTAGATATATTTCTTAACCGGTACTCTGCGAGTGCTCATTACTTGAGATTTTGCGCTGAGGAATAAATTTTTAACAATTTATTTACAATATATGTGTGTGCAATATGAATATGTGCAACAACACATCAACAATATAGACGCTGCATATTTTTAAAATAAAAATAGGGAACCCGTTGGGGCCAATCGTAGATTTGTTTGGCAAGGAGTTAATCGCATTGATGAGATCTTCTCTAGAAACAGTGACGTTGGATAATGCGTTCCCTCTAACGCCGCCACTCTGAAAAATATATCGCGCCATATCCTCGGCCTGATCCTCTTATGCATTTCTAGCTTGACGTTCAACAGGCAGCCTTTCGAAGCTCTCCTTAGCCCAGTATCTGAATGTGGTTTTCTCCATTTCGAATTTAGTAGCCTTTTTGCTCACAATTCGTTTTGAATGTAGTAGTTTTCTAAGAACCTCTTCGTCGCGTGCATGTCGTATCTTTTTCAAGAAAATGGCTCTTTTTCCATATAATCCGCGAAGTCTGCATTAAATCCTGAATTTCTCCATTTCCTGTAAGCCTTTTGCTTGGCCACAAATGCTTGTTTTAAATATTTGTTGAACCACGGTTTAGATTTGTCCATAATTCTTATCTCTTCGAGGCACCCAAGTCAGCAATAAGTAAGAGCTCTTTTTCAATCAAGTCGGCAGCTTCATCCATCAGTTTATTGTACAGATCAATCCAGTTGTAGGTTTTTAGATGTTCTAAAATAATTTCAGGTCTAATAAACTTAAAGGAGTATATTTTCTTGGTCTGTCGAGTTTGCACATCGCTATGTTGCTCACTTGCACAATTGGATGGAGAAAGTTACAACATGTTGGGCAGTGATCTGACTGGAATTTAGTTTTGTTATAAATAACGAATGTTTACTATTTATTAACACGCCTGAAATGTAACGCACTGCGTACATTAACTGACTTTTTCTTTTCTACTCCAGGTGTGACAGCTGTTCTAGTAGGAGGCACTGTAGCCATTGTAGATACACTGTTCCCCAACAAGTTTTCTACAATATTAGAAGTAGACTACGATACTCCTTATCGTTACTTTGTCGATCAAGATCAGACTCCACGAGAGAAACCTCACTGTTCGCAGACCAACAGCACCAGTAGCAGTTCCAGCACTGTGCAGACGTCGACGTCTGGAGAGGGCGGAATGTGCAAGCATGGCATTGAAAATGTAGCGTATGATGATGACGATGCTAATGATTACAGTACGATTATTAATGGCAAAAGGGCAGTTAGCCTACATCATTTTGGTCAATTTTCTAAAAGAGAAGCTATACGGAAGGGTCCTCTCTCTGCTATGCATAGGTAAGGAAATTTTGTTCAGTATATATAGTTTTGGTAATTTTATATATTTTGATTTTCGTGTATACTGTATTTCTCCCTATTTATATTATCAAATATAAAATTAAATAAATATTTCTAATTGAACTATTAAAATATATTCGTTGTTTTATCTTCAAATTTTAGGCGATTGGCAGCCTTCACGACGGACAGCTATAACGCTTCTAAAGATGTGAATATAGATATTCAAGCAGCAGCCCTATGGTGACTAGTGCAGATTGGACTGTGATAATATACTACCTTTCGTTAGTTCTGCAGTGCGTCTTATGCTCGTGACTTCTTCCATTTAGAAACAATAAACATGAGTCAAACAAATATTCAGCCATTCCAGTCAATGTATTTACAAGTTTTCTCTCCCCCCTCACTCCTAAGTGATGCTTTCCATGATGGCTTGACTTCATTCTCTGGTTGGAAATTTTGAACAACCAGCTAAGATGTGCCCTCTGCGTTTTATTCACGTGCGCAAGACTGAAAGGACAGTACCGTGCTCCACTTATCCAAAGAACGATTTAAGACTAATAATTTTATTTTCTACGTGACGGCCGTCGACTTGTGATAAACATTTCAAGAATTAATGAAAGCCAGCCTATAAGAATCATATCCTATAACTAATTCGGTCGCTAAGCAACAAATCTGTGATGACATAGAAGAATTTAGCAAAATCATTCTCTGTTTCCTGGATTGGATTAGAGGATAAATGAAGAATCCAAGAGCTCTCGATATTATTTGCCAATGGTTTATAAACAGATCTAAATTATTTGGGATAATAAGCTGTTGGTTTCCAACTGCTGAATAAACAGGTACACTTTATATGGTCATTGCTCAGAAATATGTACAATTCCTCAGTCTCTGCAGAATATTTCCAGTGAAATGACTTTCGCTGATAAAAAGGGAACTATTTGGAATGTTTTGTTCTATTTAAACATATCAGTGTAATTAATTAAAATATTTTCAAGAGAACTTGATTTGTTTCTTTGTGCTCAATTCAACGTCTTGCTGTTAGAAACACGTGCAGTCATAAATCAAAATGTGTGTGTGCTTCTGTCATGTATACTTGGTTGAAATGTACAAAAACGAAATATCCGGCGAATTATATTAATTTAATTTTCTTGAGAGAAGTAAAAATAAAACAAAAAAACTAAAAAGATGATTTTCATAATGTTGGAAAAGGCTAATGATAAAATGTATCAAACCAAGTTAATAACAGGAATATTCAAGGCGGGAAAGTGTGTCCTTTCTCAATGTTACTAAAACCGACACTAATTGTAAAAAAAAAAAGTTCAGCCGCCAAAGCATTTACATGTTTGGCATATGCCATAAATCTAATTTGCTGTAAAACGACGAAATACCACCTCCGGCTTGCAATCCAGAAAACGTGAGAGAAAAAATTACAGATAAATCAAAAACTCAAATCTAATATTAAAATATTGATTAATTTAATTAATTTCACACCTACAACTCAGCATCATCATACACAGCAACCCCTTGTCACGTGACGGGGCTGCTGTGTATCTGTGTGTTACCAAAGGCCAAAAGGTGCAATGAAAGTAAACTTGTTTCGCTGAATCTTGCATAAAAAAAAAGCTAAAACAACCTATATCCCTCTTATCATACTACTCCTGCCGCCAGAAATAATCGATCCACCTTAAATTTTACCATACTGATAATCCCACCCAGGAAGATGGCTTATTTCAATAATCGATAACAGGCTGACCAAACGTAAACTTCTTAGGGTCTTCCTAATTTACTAATTTTCCTAAAAACTCTATATTCATGCCGAGCCCGGTTTTCGCGTTCTATTTCAGCGATAAAATTCCATCATCATTCAATTTTTTCTCTCCTCACAGTGCGTTATTCACCTCCATCAGATTTTCCCTTCCCTGAAATATCTTGCTTCCAAACTCTGTAACCCGTATCGTATAGTACTTCCTTACATGGATGCCCCTTTGCTAATTGCACCAAACAAGCTATCATCTTTGAACCCTTTCGAGAAGATCAATGTATTTCTTTAAATGCGACATCTACAACTGAACACAGTATTCGAAATGCGATCTCGACACTAGCTAATATAACAGAATTATAACCTCTTCCTCCCTAAATACAAAGGTATGGCTGATCATTAATCAGGTACTGTGCACTTTCCAGTCCACCTGCTTATATATTGCATGGTATAACTCTGGTGTCTAAATGTATAATAACATCCAAGTATCTCGTCATTTATACTTTTCGACGCTGTGCCCTTCCCCTTGTGTAAGCCCTCATAGGCAGCACAATTCGTAAGTTCGTCCTTCCCGCAACGAGTGGAAAAGATCTAAGTTCAAGTCTTGTCGATGAAGTGAGGAATTTTTACGGACCTTTTTCACAACGCAGCTGAGTTAGTCGGTCTCTGGCGAGGATAGCATGGTCTTCTTCTACCGGAAACTTAGGTTTTTCGTTCAGAAAATAAAGAACCGACCTCATAACATACGCAATTTACAGACAATGTAAACAGAGAAATATGGCCTTAGTTAAGGATGCTCCTAAAACCCTACTACAACAACAACAACAATTACAACTACTTCTACCCTAGTGTATAACTAATTCTAGAGTAGAGAGTGTAATTTTTGCACTGCTTCTATTGAAATGAGTAAAATCAGCGTTGAATGTGCTTGTTAACAGGAAAAACTGCTTTACAGGGATGGGATACACTTAAATAGAAAGGGTGCAAGAATATTTGCTGATGCTATCGAGGCAGTGTTAGAAGGTTTCAAAAACCACTAGAGTGAAGTTCTACACAGATTAATAGATTAATATCTAATACCAGCTGCATGCAGATATGAAAATGATGCTTGCACCGATTCTGTTGGAATAAGCAGAAGCCTTGAAAGCAAGGTGATGGGGATTTCAAGAACTACTGGGAGTTATCGTGAAACAAATAAATACATGAGCTGTAAACACATGAGGGTAAACAAAAATATACTGGTGTGCAAAACTTAAAGACCAGTCAGGTTTTCACCTGTATTTTCTCATAGAAGTGGCCTGGATATGGGGAAAAACATACCAAAGGAACCTCATGAGGTACAGAAATGATGAAGGAAACAACACCGACACAACAACGGAAACAAAACGGTACAGAGGGACATTATTCAAAAATGGCAACATAGCACTGACTGCCATGATACAAATGCATCACTGCCAAAGATGGAATAAAGGAAAGAGGTGGTCCTCAGTAGGATATATGGCCACTACTAATGTCGATGCAGGCTTTACACCGCCCGTCCATACTTAGAACAATGTTGTTGATAAGTTCTTGCGGTAACATCGTCCATTCCTCTGTCACCGCCATTTTCAGCTGGTGAACATTTTCTGGTTGGTGTGAACATGCCGCTAGGCGTCTCGCCGGAGCGTCTCATATGTGTTCGATGGGATTTAGACCGACGAAACGGCCTGGCCAATCCATGCGAACAATGTCCTCACTTTCCAAAAGCATATCAACAGCTGCAGTGCGATGGGGTGTGGCGTTATCATCCATAAACATGAACTCGGGGCCAATTACACCTCACAACAGACGCACATGGGGAAGGATTACCTCAGTACAGTAGCGTGCACCGGTTACAGTACCGCCTTCCAGTATCTGGAGTTGTGAACGTCCATCCAAGATAACGCCTCCCCAGACGAGAACACCTCGAACGCCATATCCATCCCTTTCAGTGATATTTGCGGGGCGATACCGTGTGCCAACCTCTCGCCAGATTAGCTGACGTCCAGAATCACTGCCGAGACTGACTCTACTCTCATCAGTAAAGAATACCTTACCCCATTGCGCTGCTGTCCAGTCCTTGTGTTCGATGCACCACTGTAAACGGTGTCTCCGATGGGCAGGTGTTAAAGGGACAGAGCGTACTGGCCGTCGGGAAAACAGTCCACCTTTGTGGAGTCGCCTGGCCAGAGTAAACCGCGATATTCTCCGTCCTCTACAGCTGGTTTGCAATGGATCCCGCTATCTGGTGTCAGTCCCTCTTGGCCTGTAGGTGTGTATAACGGTCATCATTGGGCGTTGTATTTCGGGGACGATCACCTCTGGGCCTTCAAACAGCTGTATCTGTCTTTCTGAAGGCCGACCAAGCACAGGAGACGATGTTATGGGCGATACCGAACTCTGCAGCCACACTCTTCGCACTTCGACCTTCTTTGAGCTTCTCAATTATTCGACCCAGGATAAAGTCATCCAGATGTTGTCTCCTGCCCATTTCTTTGTCTACAGCACTGTATGAAACCACTCGAGCGTCTGTAACAATCGTGCTCACCATTCGGTAATTTTTGCATGTGCACCAGCTTTCTACTGAACGGCCACAGTTATGTAAATTGCCACAGGCTGTTTCGCTTGATTTTGTGGTTGTAACCTTTAGAAATAGTGTTCGTCTTTAAGTTTTGCACACCAGTGCAGAAACTGGTGCAAGTATACTTGCATGTACACCGGTGCTAGCAGTATAGTAAGTAAATTCGATGAATTACAAGTGCTGGTCAAGAGAACAAATGCAGACATTACTCAGATTTAAGAGACGTGGTGACAATCAGATATAAGAGATTAAAAATTTGAATATGAGGAGTACAATGTATACAGAAAGGACAGACAGGATAAGATGGGGGAAGGGTTATGCTCTTAGTTATGAAGTACATAAAATCTAAGGCAGTGCACCCAGTTGACAAGAGTTGCCGGTGCAATATTGAGTCAGTTTGGTGAAAAATAAGAGTAGGAACGTGTTATATGCCTAATGATGTTGGTGATTACAACGAATAGCTGTACAGAGATATAGAGTGGACCAATACAGTAAATCAGAATATCTTATAAGAAAGATTTTAATTTTAAAGATATTGACTGGAACTTGTGAGCTGGTCACGCACAGACTAGCAAGTCATTTCTGGATTTATTGGATGACTATTTTCTACAGCAGTACGTTAGAAAGGCAACAAGAGGGAGTAATACTCATAATCTGAATATCAGCAGTGGTTATTTCATGCATTAAGAATTTGAAGATAAAAGAACCACTAGGTGGCAGTGATCACTGTGTATGGATATGAAATTTTCTTAAATATGTAACAACCATCAGGGTTAAACGGAAGGGTTTTTCCTTTCGTAAGGGAGACTACAGTGGTCTCAAGCAGTTTTTAAATTCTTATACACTGGGACCAAATGATGATGTTACCAACAGCAAATTCTAAATGGGAAGCGTTCAAAAAATTATCATAGAACCTACTACGCTTTCCATACCAACTAAGAAAAAGTGTTCAAGGTACAGGCCCAAAAGGATGTCAGATGAACTGATGAAACACTTGGCAGAGAAGAAAAGTGCACGAGATGCTTATAAATTATCGGGCAACACAGAAGCCTATGGCAGATATAAAGTAGTCTGTAATCAAGTCACAAAGGAGGTTAGGCAAGCGAAAGCAAATTACGAGATATCTTTGGCAAAGGATGCAAAGAAAAATGCATCTTGAATAAAATTGGTCCACTTGATATTGATTATAATGATCTGATTATTGAAAAACCGAATGAGTATTTTGAATCAACATTCACAGAAGAAGAATTCTTAAGGGAAGAATTCTTCCCTTAAGGTCACCGAAGTTTATCAAGCTCTATCAGGGATCTAAATGGTTTTGTAATAACTGAGAGGAAAGTAGAAGAGAAATTGTTGAAGTTAAACATAAGAAAGGCACCTGGGGTGAATGGATCTATCCGGTTATATTAAGGGAGGTAGCAAAGGAAGTAAACAAACTCAGCCATAATTATGAGGGCATCCTTGGATTCAGGGGAGGTACCTGCGGACTGTAGATTTACGAATGTATCCCCCACTTCACAAATGGTAACACAAGTAATTACGGACCTGTCAGTTTAACTCCTGTTCGAAGGGAAATAATTGAGTCATTAGAAAAAAAGTAATGCAGGATCATCCAGACAAGGCAGCAGTTATACTTAAAACACAGTATGGGTTTGTTAAGGGGAAATCTTGTTTGACAAATTTGATTGGTTTTCCGATGTGGTCACAAAGGAACTGGATGCAAAAAAATAATTTTGATATCATATACTTGAATTTCAGGAAAGTGTTTTATACCGTTGCACATAAAATACTGTTGTACAAATTGGAGCAGTGTGTCATTAAGGTAAGTCGCTGCTGTGGATAAAAAAGATGGTTGAAGAAGACAGAAGGTGGTAATCAATGGAAATTGCTCTCCATGGACTAATGGTATTAGTGGAGTCCGCAAGGGTTCGGTTCGGTTTTGGGCCCATTGTTGCTTTCTATATTTATTAATGACATTGATGAAGGCATATTAGTCTTAATGTCCAAGTTTGCAGATGATACAAAGGTTCTGAGGGTTGTTAATGACAGTAATGATAGTATGCTACTGCAGCAGGAACTAGCAAATTAACGGAGATGGGCTGAGGAATGGTAATTGAAGTTTAACATTGATAAATGCAAAGTACTGCATATGGGTAGCACTAACCCAAGAGTAACGTACCAACTGTGTAGTATTACACTCAGGGTAGTGGAAAACGAAAAAGACCTGCGGGGGTAATTCTGCAGTCAGATATGAAATTCTCTGAGAAATGCAGTCAGGTTGCAGGACAGCTCATGGGGTTTTATAAATAATATACGGGAATTTTGGTAGCAAGTCTAAGAAGGTTATTATCCCATTGTATAAGGCAATGGCCAGCTACATCATGAGTACTGCATAAAGTTCTGAAGAGCTCATTTTAGGAAGGATGTAGAGCTGGGACTAGTACAAAGAAGGGTAACGAGAACGGTAAGCGGAATAAAGGGGTGCTTTTACCAAGAAAGTCTTCAGGCGATCCAGAGGCCTAGGACGATCACAGGTGCCTAGTATCCAGACGTTGCAATTTGCAACGTCTGGATACTAGGTACCTGTGAGGTGATTTGACTGAGGTGTTAAAGGCTTTGAATGGATTGAGCAAGCTTAATGATGATAGGATTCTTTCTCTTTCTCACACACACACACACACACACACACACACACACACACACACACACACACACACACACACACACACACACACACACACACACACACACACACACACACACACACACACACACACACACGAGGGAGCACAAGTTCAAAACAAGGAAGGACAGTTGCAGAATAGATTTACGGCAGTTTGCCTTTAGCCAATGGGTGGTTGATTATTGGAATAAACTCCAATCTGTTGCTGTGGAAGGTAATGTTCTTGTTCATTGTTTAAATAAATTCAAGGCAGAACTAAACAAACTATTGGAGGAATGAGAGGTAAAATGGAAGTGTTTTTTTTTTTTTTTTGGCTGATGCTGTATAAGTTTGCTTTCTTGCATCGTTTGCCACTGCTAATGATATATGTAGAATAACTGCCAATTGTCAGACGATCCAATCATTCTGAAGAATTTCCTCGTGACTTCAATCACTAAATACCTTTCCGTAAACCGTTAACTACCCTCGATTTCATCTGAAAATTTCAACATCGCATCCTTTATTCTTTATACTAATATCACCCTAAAATATCTAAATTCATATTGGGAAGTTATTCTCATTAAAATTATACATTAAGATTGCAAAACATATCATTATGCCCTCCTGTAAATGTGAAGATAAATATAATTAGAGAAGTTAGGGAATGTTCAGGTTAGTGCAATTGCATCATTTTAGTACATAGCGAATTACTTAAATAGTTATAAATTGGCATCATTAAGTATATCTCATATTGTGAATACCTTCGCAACGAGTTTCCATAATACTACACTACTTCGAATTCGTAATACTTCACTATAGAAAACTGTTGTTACTTATTCTCAGCGGATATCATCACCCATACGGCACCGCTGGAAATATGGTATGATAAAGATCCCTATTAAACTAAGGAAAGCAAAAAAGGTATAGGAAGGTGATAGTAGAAGAGGAAGAAATGCCGTCGAAGGAAAAAAAGGTACATTTACTCCTTCAACTCATCACTCCTCGAATCGAATGGGCAACGCTTCCCCAGTGGAGAAGATTGTTGTTACCTATTCTCGGAACCTCCATGGCCATCAGGTCCCCCCTCCCCCAGACTGCACCGTTTTGAAATATGGTATGGGATAAAGTTCTCGGTTATCCTCATACTATCCCTATTAGACTTACAAAAGAGATAAAGATGTAGGAAGGTGATAGTAGGAGAGGTAGAGGAAGGTAATGCCGTAGAAGGAAGAAAGGGACAGTTGCTCCTTCGACTCACACACAAAGCTCATACATTCCTCGAACAGGAACGCTTCCCCAGTAGAGAAGATTGTTGTTACCTATTCGAGGAAACTCAGTGGCCATTAGGTCCCCAGACGGCACCGTTTCCAAGCTTGTTGGCTTCTCTTCGGTGGGTGAGCAGGTACCCTGGTGTTGCAATGATGACAACCCAATTGCGAAGTATAAATCCACAATACGAGAGATGCCTGATGGCGTGGAGTAATTTAGATTACGATATAGTTTAGGGCCTCAGATTATGTAAGAATTTAACTAATGTACAAGTTAGTGCAGATGCATCATTTCAGTACATAACCAACTACTTAAATAGTTATAAATTGGCATCATTAACTATACCTCATATTGTTAATACCTTCACAACGAGTTTCCATGACATTGCACTACCTCGAATAAGTAACACTTCACCATAGGAGAAGACATACTTCGCAACTGGGTTGTCATCATTGCAACACCACTGTAACCTGTCCACTGCCCACCCACTGATGAGGAGCCAATATGCTCAGAAAAGGTGCCGTATGGGTGATGGTATCCGCTAAGAATAAGTAACAATAGTCGTCTCCTTTGGTGAAGTATTACTTATTCGAGGTAGTGCAATATCATGGAAACTCGTTGTGAAGGTATTCACAGTATGAGATATACTTAATGATGCCAATTTATAACTATTTAAGTAGTTGGCTATGTCCTGAAATAATGCAATTGCACTAACTTGTACATTAGTTAAACTCTTAGATAACCTGAGGCTTTAGCCCTAAACTATATCGTAATCAGAAGTTAGGGAAGTAATATAATAATAATCTTATTTAAGAGAAAGTAACTTTGGGTGGATTAAAATAATCTAAAACAATTACAAGAGACGCAAACTATAAATTTTAATAAGTGCTTTCAGTAATTAATAAAACCTAAATGACCACATATTTAATCTAAAATTATATTCTAATTATGAAAAATTATATTCTAAGTATTATGAAATAAAGTAACTTATAAGTTACTTATAATCAAAAGATACATACCTAATCATAATTAAAAAAAAGGACTCCAAAATTACAAAATGCGCAAAAAAGAGGGTGAAAAAAAATATAGAACGTCAGATTTAACGCAGCTGTTCTTTCTAGCTCACCCATGCGGCGAAATGCTATCAGGAAGCAAAATAAATACCAGTTTTCATTCACATTCTTGTAAACCCAATAATTATTCGGGGACATAAGGGGCCACATACTTCGGAAAGAGGATCATAATTGTAGGAAACATAAAATCCGTGTAAAAGTCATCAGATCAGTTAATCACGCTACAGAAATGTTGATCATCATCATTTCGAATTGGCACTTAATGGTAATTACCAGTATTTTTTTTTCAAACTTAGAATGTAATGATGAGTTTAGAGATGCTAATTGTGAAATTCTAGGCTAATTTTATACTATTATTTTCTGTTTTGATTCAAAGGCCAAAAGCGTAATTTGTAGAGAGAGAGAGAGAGTGTGTGTGCGCACGCGAGAGAGAGAGAGAGAGAGAGAGTTTAGAATTTGTGAAGAGGAAACTAGAACCATGTGGGATCTTTCTATCTTGTCTATAAACTCGGTGTATTCTATGGTCAGTTTCTCGTTTTTGCCAGATGGAAAAATCCCATGTTTTTTGGGATAAAAACTATGCGATCCACGCCCGAGAACGACTAACTCAGCAACAAGCAAGAAAGCACATACCTTCTCTAGAAGTTATATATTTTTATGCAGATGGGGCCTCCAGAGCCTGTATACAATGATTCCAAGTGTGATCGTGCCATCGTGTCAGAGGACGAATAATGACCACTGTACTTGCAAAATTCCAAAAAATCATTGAGAGCACACTATGAGCCTTTCTTGCTGTCTGTTACGCTACGTGTTGAACTTAATTTATTTCTATATCACAATCCCCAGGTCTTTCTCATCCTGAACATCCTTTAAATTCTTTCATCTCGAGGTATGAACTACTCTTGGGTTTCTGTTCCCAGATGCAGTACTTTGCATTCGGCAGCATTAAACTTTAGCTGCCATTTTTCTGACTACTAACAGTCGGTTAAAATCTTTTTGAAGAAAGCCTGTCTGATTTTGATCATTAACCACCCTCCCAACCTTTAAATCGTCGGCGAACTTTGACAGATTCCACTGTATTCTCTTATCAGTATCATTTAAGAAGATAATAAACAAGAATGGTCCGAGCACTGTGCCCTGAGGGACCCCAATTTCTATTCCAGTTCACTCCGTTTCCTGAGCTTCAACTAACCTCTATACAATTGAAGAATCCTCCCTGTTATCCCAACGTTCTATAAAAACAGGGCCGGTGCTAGCGTTTGTGGCGCAGGAGGCAAAACCTTGTAACTGCGTCTAATTCATATCGTATCTTAACACGCATATATATGCGTTTATGCATCTAGCAGCGCTTATTTTAGGCGGCGCCTGTGGCAAGTGCCCCATTTCGCATCCCTAACGCCGGGCCCTGAATATAAATTACAGGTCATAAGGCGCTGCATAAAAAGCTTATAACTGCTTTATAACCTCGTTATTGTAATTTACCAGAACTGTCAGACAGGATCTCATCTTCATGAAACCATGCTGAGACCCATTTAGGATACTACTCTAGTCGATATGATCTTGTACTAAGTCTTTAATTACAGACTTCATAAGCTTACCGATCACAGAAGTCAAGTTAAGTTTACTGGGCTATAACTGCCCATCACTTCTTTAGCTCCTCCCTTTTGGATTGAAAAGCCACTGGCACTTTTCAATTCAAGGGAATAATTCCTGAATCTAATGATGATTACATTATTAATGGTTGCATTCACTTTCCACGATTTTTCAGTACAACTGCACTTATTTCATCTCCTTTATGCTCTCCCTCTCTTTTCAAAAATTTTATTAATATGGGGCCAATAGAAATCCGGCAATTATTATCTTTCTATACATTAAAATAATTTTCCTCCTAGTGATATTTATTCAGCCAATGGGAAAAGAGAGATGTGGGTTACGTGTAATACGTAACAAATACAAAAATACGTAACAGAAGCTTGTTTTACTGGGGTAAAACAAGCTTCTGTTTAAGCGTGATCACGTGCTATGCTAACATGACCAAGCGGTACCATTCTGATTTCCATATGTAACGTATTTATTTAAATAAACTAAATGCAACTAGGCATAATATTTTAAGAGTTTAGGATTCTATATCTATATAATATGGGTGTAGATACACCATAGACAACTCTTAAATAAAAACTATAATCATAGTGTGAAAGGCACTCACCGATAAAAAGCCAACTAGCTTTAAAACGGTGTCATCTGGGTGGTGGTGCCCACTGAGAATAAGTGGCAATAGTCTTCTCTATTAGTGAAGCGTTACTTATTCGAGGTAGTGCAATACATGGTAACTCGTTGTGAAGGATGAGCACAATATGAGATACAGATGAAGTGATGTCTTCCACACTGCGATTGTAGTTTTTCTTTAAGAGTTGTCTATGGTGTATCGACACCGATATTATATAGATACAGTAACGTATTTATGTATTCATAGCTGAGGAAGAGCCACACACACACACACCGAGTCGAAAGCTTCTGTAAGTATTTTAATTTATTTTATCAAAAGAAGCGAGCACAGCGAGCAGGGGACGAAGCCCCCCTAGTTATTATTATTAATATTTTACACATATGGCATAGGCCATCCATACTATGTTAACTTGTTATATCATTCAATTTTAGAAAGAGCTTACTTTTCTTTTTCTTTTTTTTTTTTTTTTTACGGTACACATCTCTTAATCCGTATGGTTCGAAGATATGGCATTTAAGTAAAAGTTAAGATGGCTAAAATCTATTATTTGGGTACTACTTATCTCTGCGCAATGGGACTGGTCAGGTCATACAACGGAGTGATTGTACTTTGATTGGGTCGAGTTCTTTGATTGATTATTCTTGTGAAGGCGTTTTGTTCATGATTATTGTGTGTCGTCGAGGAGGAGGGTGCTTTGCTTAAGTAGAGTGTTTATTCCCCCATCCCGCTGTTTTAAAACAGAGGCAAGTGGTGGGATAAACACCGTAGGCATATTAACCTAGGACTACAGAGGGCGGAGAAATCAGTGAGTGGCACCTACCAATAACTGCTTTGTTCCTGTCCGTTTGTCGAAATATGGACTAGTACCCAAGATCTGGATTTTACCGTTAAGATAAGATTCGCCATAACCGAGTGGTCAGGGCGAGGGTATATAAGTACACATGTTTTGAGTGATAGGATTTAAAGCCTGTGACTGCTAAATGTGGTGCTGTTTCTTGTATTCTCTATATCTTGTAAATTCCTCTGACCATGTAGTTGTCCCAGAGGATAAACAGAAAATTTCTCTCTATACATTAAAAAAGTTTACCTCCTAGTGATATTTACAAGAGCCAATGGGAGAAGAGGGCGGAGAAATTACATTACTACAAATGCGCAGATAAATAATTACATAGGTTATTTCCTGATTAGATTTCAATCAGTACGTCATAATGTTAGTATATTATTATTATACAAATAATATTATACAATATAAAACTATACAAATATTTACAAAAACTAAACTATTTACAATCATACCTCTACTATATCAGAATGATGGCTCCGTTCATCAGCTTACATTAATATACAAAAAACGTTACAATGGAACATCAAATTCCATTGATTCCGGGAGTGATCATGTATTAGATAGTGAAGCACATGCATGAGGTTGGTGAACGTTAGATGGAAGGTACACAAATGGGTTACTGGGCAGAATCATACACTTGCTATTGACAATGTAGAGCACGTACGTGGGATGCACTGCAAGACAAATTCCTCCATAAATGAAGGGACGCGATATAGTTTGTATATTTGTAAATAGTTTAGTATTTTGTAAATATTTTAAATATTTGTATACTTTGTAATATTTTAAATATTTGTATACTTTGTAATATTTTAAATATTTGTATACTTTGTAAATATTTTAGTCCTGCTCTTTCGGATGGAACAATATTCCTCAGGCATTATGAACCCGAAGCAAAGGGCATTTCCCTAAGTTACCTATGTAAACGCAGGTAAATAAGGCGCCTCCGTAACCAGGTGGGCAGGAGCAGCAGTGCGTAGCACACGCTTCTTGATTAGACCAGGGTTCGAGCCCGTGACCACCGAATACGAAGGGTGCGGCAAGGTCAGGGAATGACCACCGCATATCCCCGGAGCAATATGCCCTTAGTTGCTAATGCTCCTAAAAACCAAATAACATAACATAGCAGGTAAATAATTATATAGTGATATTATTTCGACTTTGAGAATGCCGCGTGGTGGGGGCGGGGTGGACAATAGGAGCGAAGGGATGCGGCTCACGTGGTACAAGTGGGTGGGGCAATTGCATCACTACAAATGCACAGGTAAATAATTACATAGGTCATTTCCTGATTAGATATCGATCATTGCGTTTTTTCGACAGGTGTCTTTTACGTAGAAAAGATTTGACTTACTCCGTCGTATTTGACATACCTCTACATTTTACGTAGAAAAGCGTCCGCGGGGTGTGTTGGCGAGCAAAGCGAGCAAGGGGGCGAAGCTGCTTAGTAGTTAATTAATTAATTTATTTATTTTTAAGCATAAAAGAATTTCGATTTATGTGTAAAACTTAGGTGAAATTGAAAATAATTGCATTATTAGAGTCACAGTCGTGTCCTGATGTGTTATTAAATGTATTTAATAAATGTTTTCTTGAGGGGATTTTTCCCTCATTTTGGAAGATTGCTTTATTGAAGTTGATTCAGAAACCGGGAAAGCCTTTAACTGATCCCAGGGGGTTTCGCCCAATCTCATTACTAGCAAATTTAAGAAAAATTTTTGAGAAATTGAGAAATTAATACTATTAAGATTGGAAACTGTTTTTGGACAGAAATTTCGAATTCAAGTTTCAGTATGGTTTTAAAAGGGGTTGCTCTACTGAGGACGCCATCAATGATTTAGTGAATTTCAGTAAGCAATCTAATAGCAAGTATTCGCCTTATTTGTTGATTTTGTAGGAGCATTCGATACTGTTTGGTTCGAGAGTGTTCTATTAGCATTAAGATTATTAAAATGCCCGGATATGCTATATAAAATAATAAGAAGTTGTTTAAGTGACAAGAAATTCATAGTAAGGTCCCAGTATTCGAAATATGAGAGGGTCATAAACCGAGGATTTCCTCAGGGATCAGTGTTGGGCCCGGTTTTCTGGAACTTGGTTTTAAACTTGCGGTTAGCCTTTGATAAGTCTGAGTGTCATAAGATAGCCTTTGCGACGATTTGGTTTTGTTGATAGAGGGTAAATCTAGACAACAAATTGAACATAAAATTGGAATAGTGGTGAACAGTCTTGGTCATTGGGCTTCGAATAACAAACTCTCAAGATTTCTCCTTCTAAAACAGTGATGATGATGCTTACGAAAGGTAAGCTTGGTTACAATCGTCCACCGAAGGTAGTTATTGATAATAAACAGATACCTCTTGTTCCTCAGGTTAAATATCTTGGAGTTGTTTTGGACGATAAATTTACATTTACTGCTCATTTAGAATACTTAGCTAGTAAGGTTAAAAATTTTACAGCCTGTATTATCAGAATTACAAGAAAAGACTGGGGGTTGAATAGAAGAGTTCTTTCCTTGTACTACAAAGCTATATTTTTGCCTGTTGTGTCATATGCTTCATCTGTTTGGTTTTGCGAGTGATTACTGTTAAATTTAGGAATACGTTAAGTTCATTACAAAGATCTATGTTATTAACTATATTATGAGTGTGTAAAACGGTATCTACGAACGCAATACATGTTATTGCGGGTGCTCTTCCATTGGATTTGTTTATAATTTTTAGGGCACTTTGTTATTTTACCAGGAAGTGTAGGTCAGTTACTATTATTGGTATTAGTAATGATATTCAAGTTGATCGAAAGATATCTAATAGAAATATTATGTCAAAACTAACAGAAATTTGGCAGGAAAGATGGAATTCCAGTGTGACCGGCGCTGTGACCAGGAGGTTTATTTCTGATTTAACTTTTAATGTAGATTATAAGAAGAACAAGTGGTTTAATTTGAGAATGGAGCCTTCTTACTTATTAACTGGTCACGGATCCTTGAAGGGCAAGTTGTGTGAGCTAGGGATAGAGTCTGACCCGTATTGTGTTTGTCAGGCTTTAGAGACTTGGGATCATGTCTTATTTGATTGTTCGGTTTACGATCAGATGAGAATTAATCTTGTAAATGTGGTGGTTGATTTATGCAGAAGTAATGAACATAAATTGTTATCTATGTTTGAGTATTTTCAGACATTTCAGGAGTTTGCCAGAAGAGCTTTTCAGAAGAGGAGGCAGCTTAATGTTATGATTGACAATGATTAAATTTTTGTTTTTTTTATTTTATCTATGCTGTCTCAGCCTTTTTTTTAATTTTATTTATTTATTTACTTTTATTTTTATTTTTTTTGCAGGCATCAGGAACTGATATGCGGGATTTACTCCTGACTGCTTGCATATGGGTTTTTTTTTTTTTTTTTTTTTTTTTGTATTCCTGGTGTGGGTAGCCAGGATGCGGGGAAGGTGACATCTATCGGTATTGCACTTCATCCGATGGGTGTGGAGTTCGTACATTGTGCACAGACAGGAATAGTTGACCCAGACTCGGCTCAAGGGAGGAGCACCGGGAGTCAATAGCCAATTTGGTGTTTGCTCCCCGGTGGCAGAGTGACTTTTTTTTTTTTTTTTTACTATTGGTAGATGTTCTGATTATACGGTGGAGATGAACTTTAAGTCTAGGTGCCACCTTATATACATAAATATACTATGACTAATATATACTGTGTAAAACTTAGGATCTGACTGTTAGCGACCATAGAGCCATACTGTTCCATCTTGACTTGGTTCCATCGAGAAACAACAACGGAACAAGGCCAAATGACTTCATCAGATTCTCTTCGAGAAACGTCAATTGGGAAGCCTATGACAGCTTCATAGAACTGGACTTTCCAACTACAGACCCATCACAGATGGACTCGCTAAATGCAGAGGACTTGATCACCTTTATCCAGCACTCCATATTCACAGCCTCATACAGGTCCTCAAGGAAGAAGGTGTTCTCGCCCGGCAATTTCCCCCTGGTGAACCCGGGAACTTACCATTCAGGTCATCGCGGGAGCACTTCCGCTGATCTATATGTCATCTTTCGTGGGTTATGCTTCCGAATTATGAGAAATATCCCAAAGAGGATCCTCGACATTGAATTTAACCTGCATGCTAACCCCAAGGCTGAGACGAACCGTTGCTACAACAAGCTCCCCAACATTTGGCAAACTCGATGGGATAACTCTACACTGGGCGTTGTCAAAAGAAGATTCCTACCTGATGTAACCTATCCAGCTACTAAATCTGTACAGTCTTGATTTACCCCTTCACTAGAAACGTCGTACCTAATTACCGGACCGGATCCATAAATGAAAAATTACACCATCTCAGTCTCCACCCAACAGATCTCTACCATTGTGGAGCCAAAGAGAACTAGTGGCACATACTATTCGAGTGCATTACGTATGCTGATCAGAGACACAAACTTGTCAGCTATACACAGATCTCTGACGAGCATCTAGAGCATTTCTACAGAACCCTAGCAACCTCCCCGCACTGCAAACCTACTCAGCTGAAGTCTTTAAGCGCATACGAAGAAATTACAGGCCCCCATTGGCCAACACCGATAACCCAGCAGTCAACCGAAACCGATCATGTAATTTTTCCCCAGTCCTGCTACATGGGCTTCGGAGCTAATTTCTGTGGCCTGTGTGTGGGATGGAAAACACTTATATTTTTTTTTCTTTATTGCTTTCCATTTCTTCTTTTCTCTTCGCGTTCTTGTTCAGTATAGCTGTCACATTGTGTTTTTTTATTTAATTTCTTTTTTAATTTAATTATTTAATATTATATATGTGTATTTTTTATTTAATTTATTTTATTTTTCTATTTCAATTATTATTATTTTTTTTCATCTCTTCTTTTTCTCTTCGTGTTCTTCACACACACACACACACACACACACACACACACACACACACATATATATATATATATATATATATATATAGTAGTAATATATAACAGTTAAGAAGCAAAATAAGCAGAAAAGAGAGAATAATAAAAGTTATAGTATGTCTAATGCTTCATAACGCACAGTGCAGCAGTAGAGAAAGCAAAAGGATTTAAATAAAGTGGGATATGTAGAATAAATAAAGTGTCTGTGAAAATGAAAATGAAAAGTACACAAGGTGCCAGAACTAAGAGAAGTTCAAGGGATAGTAGAAAGCGGAAGTGAAGTAGTGGTTAAACAGGTGAAAGAATTTGAAAAACCTAATGCAAAAATGAACTGGGACTGAGGGAATATACAAGTAAATAAATAAATAACACTATATTCAGATATGGGAGGGCAATTTTAGCAAGAGGTCGAATCAGGGGATGGCAAATATGCAGAATCTGAATATAGTAGATGAAAATATGATACACAGCCAGAAAATTCATTAGGGGACTACTCCTGACCATGTATCAGGCACTGCGTTTCCAAACTTGCCTGTAGTATTAGAAAAAGGGGGGCAAATATGCGGCCTTTTATCGTAATACTAGTAGACAAGGCAGTCCCTACGCAGTGTAAAAAAATAAAATTAAAATAAATACAAATATATACAATTTTACAAAAGTGTAATGTGGAATATAGTACAAATGTGAAGTGCACGAAAAAGTATAGACAAGCAAATGGTATAGGGAATGTTAAATTCTAGGGAAGGGGAAGGGGAGAAAAGATGTTCAAAAGAAGGCGAAAATAGCGATAGGATTTAGGATAGATGGGGCGTTCGTATCACCTCTTATTGCACTAATAGTTTTACGAGTGGGAAAAAAATAGAAAAAGACAGTATAAAAAAAAAAGTCATTAAAAATAGTGAACTTACTGGGTGTGTAAGGCCCAACCTTAAAGAAAGGGTTCTGGTATAAGCGTTAGTAAAAATGGGTGTTAATACCATAGGTTTGTAGAGAATAAGGGAAATCGAAACCGAAACTAAAAGTTACCTGGAGTCATTAAGTAGAGCGGAGGAGGGACGTACACAGCCAAGATGCGAAAGGCAGAAACAATGATAAATCACCAAGTTTTTGTAGATTTAGAGAAACAGATGAGGATGACCTCTTTCTTTGAAAAAAAGTTTGGGAAAGATGGCCAAAAAACATGAAACGTCACACAGAAAGCCGTGGTCATTCCAAAATGTGAAGGAACATGCGAAACAGGAAATAGAACAAGAATAATTCCGAACTACGGGAGATAAAAATCCGGTAAAATTTAGATGATCAGATAACAGAGTTTATAGATTACGGCTCCAAACTTCCAAGATGACAAACCGCGGTAGAAAGAGAAAAGCACAGTTAGGCACATCTGCGGTTGATTGGAGGTTTAGTGAATCAATTGAAGAGCGTGACAAAAAATCGGCAGGCGAAAAACTTTTGATGGAAACAGAATTAAAAACCTTGAAGAAGAAGAATTTTCGTATCCAGTGATAAAATTTATTCATCAAATAAAAGGCCTGGTTAACAGACAGTAGATCGGAGACCGGGGTCATGGAAGCAAAGTGCCAAACCTAGCGGTTGTAATCAGCGAAGAGACACATTTAATAAGTCCAGGAAAAAAGGCCGTACGTACAAGATTCCAAAAAGAAGAGAGGACGAATTCAAACTAAACGTGTGAAAAAAGAGTAAAGCAACAGTAATCTCATTCCGAAAAGGAACCTTAAACGGAAGTCATCAACAGTGATTACTAACTAAGTAGTGGAAATCCCACCAAATAATATACAACTGTACAATACCTTTAACACGGACAGGTGCCAAGTAAATCGAAATTGAATTTATTTTTAATTATAGAAGAAACTATACTGAAACATTATTTGCTGAAAAATGGAGGTATATTATTATTTAAAAGCTATCAAGACATCAAAAAAGCTATTGACAAGTCCTACAAACTTGATAATAACCACTACACTCCATTCTGCAATCTGAAAAAAACATATTTTAGAATTACAGGACAAATTTATTATCACCCCAGTTGACAAGCATTCCAACAACTTTGCTATCTTTTGCAAATAATTCTACTGCAACCTACTAAAATCTGAAATAGAGAATAGCTACACATATATACCATGCAGTCTCAATCCTGCTTCAACAATAAAAAAGCGTATATCTTTCCATCAAAAACTGCACACCAAAATACAAAATTCTACCCTTCCCTTCCTTTATATAATAGGCAAATTCCACAAATATCCAGTAGGTTTCAGATTCATAACTAGTTCCAAAAATAGTAGATGCTACCTACCCTGCAAGCAATTCTTCAGACAGCTAAAAACCATCTTCAGCAATCTTGCTACTACCTGGATTATTAATAATAATCAAACTGTTTTAAACATTTTTAGATCCAATCTCTCTATTACTAGTATTGAAACTTTTGATTTCACAAACTTATTCACTTCCATCCCACTCAACCTACTGGTGTTTGTGCTAAAACAATTGTTCAACAAATACCATGAAAAACTTAATATCCACGAGAGTACTTGGGACAACCTCGTCAATCTTTGCATACTCAATAACTTTATTTTCGATGGCAAGCTTGCATACAAACAAATTATTGGAGTTCCCATGGGTTCATAAATTTCCAGCCTTGTCTCTAACTTGTTTTTATGAAGAATTATTTTTTTACCAGCAATTCCAATCATAAATTTTTAGCCTTCGGGTATGTTGATGACATCTTAGTTTTAAATTCCGACTTTGAACGCTTAGCTGCAGATATTTACCCCTCTGAACTTAAACTCAATAAAGAAAATGTTTATAATTGCACAGTCAACTTCCTTGATCTGAAAATTACACTCTGCAATGATGCAGTTCCTCATCTTACTGACATTTATGAAAAAAGAAACTATTCTAACTTTGAGGTAATTTACCTCACAAATTGGCAACCTAATATTTCCAAAAAAATTCACAAAAATACCATTTGTATTCAAGCCATCAGATTAGCCAACATATGCAGTAACCATATCCTTTTCAGCAAAGCAAAAAAAGTTTTTTATAACAAGCTTTTAAATAATAACATACCTCCATTTTTCATCAAATACTGTTTCAGTATAGTTTCTTCTATAATTAAAAATAAATTCAATTTCGATTTACCTGTCCGTGTTAAAGGTACTGTACAGTAGTATATTATTTGGTGGGATTTCCACTACTTAGTTAGTAATCACTGTTGATGACTTCCGTTTAAGCTTCCTTTTCGTAATGAGATTACTGTTGCTTTACTATCTAAGTTTTTTCACACGTTTAGTTTGAATTCGTCCTCTCTTCTTTTTTGGAATCCTGTACATATGGCTTTTTCCCCGGAATTATTAAGTGTGTCTCTTCCTTGATTACAACCGCTAGGTTTCACACTTTGCTTCCCTGCCCCCGGTCTCCGATCTACTGTCTGTATGTAGCCCTGCATCATTTAACCAGACCTTTTATTTGGTGAATAAATTTTATCATTGGATACGAAAATTCTTCTTCTTCAAGGTTTTTAATTCTGTTTCCATCAAAAGTTTTTCGCCTGCCGATTTTCTGTCACGCTCTTCAATGGATTCACGAAACCTCCAATCAACCGCAGATGTGCTTAACTGTGCTTTTTCTCTTTCTGCCGCGGTTTGTCATCTTTGAAGTTTGGAGCCATAATCTATAAACCCTGTTATCTGATCATCTAAATTTTACCGAATTTTTATCTCCTGTATCCTGTAGTTCGGAATCATTCTTGTTCTATTTTCTGTTTCGCATGTTCCTTCACATTTTGGTATGTCCACGGCCTTCTGTCTGACGTTTCATGCTTTTTGGCCATCTTTCTCAAAATTTGTTTCAACGATAGAGGCCATCCTTATCTATTTCTCTAAATCTATAAAAACTCGGTGACGTCATTGTTTCTCCCTTTCGCATCTTAGCTGTGTACGTCGCTCCTCCGCTCTACATAATAACACCATTTTTACTAACGCTTGCTTATACCACAACCCTTTCTTTCAGGTTGGGCCTTACACACCCAGTAAGGTCAGAATTTTTAATGACTTTTTCTACACTTTTTTTCTTTATACTGTCTTTTTCTATTTTTTTCGCGTTCGTAAAACTATTAGTGCAATACGAGGGTGATAAGAACGTTCCGTCTATCCTAAATGCTACCGCTATTTTCGCCTTCTTTTGAACATCTTTTCTCCCCTTCCCCTTCCCTAGAATTTACCATTCCCTGTACTATTTGCCTGTGTATACGTTTTCGTGCACTTCATATACATTTGTATTATATTCCAGATTACACTTTTGTAAATTTGTATATATTTGTATTTATTTTAATTTACATTTTTTACACTGCGCAGGGACTACCTTGTCTACTAGTATTACGATAAAAGGCCACATATTTTTCCCCTTTTTCTAACACTACAGACAAGTTTGGAAAGGCAGCGCCTGACACATGGTCAGGAGTAGTCCCCTGATGAATTTCCTGGCTAATGTATCATATTTTCATCTATTATATTCAGATTCTGCATATTTGCCATTCCCTGATTCGACCTCTTGCTAAAAATTGCCTTCCCATTTCTGAATATAGTGATATTTATTTATTTACTTGTACATTCCTTTTTTTTTTCCCCTCAGTTCCCAGTTCATTTTTGCATTAAGTTTTTCAGATTCTTTCACCTGTTTAACCACTACTTCACTTCCACTTTCTACTGTCCCTTAAACTTCTCATAATTCTGGCACCTTGTATACTTTTCATTTCCATTTTCACAGAAACTTTATTTATTCTACATACTACACATGATTTATATATATATATATATATATATGTACAAAACTGGTGTTCATAGAAAATGCGTTATCCCTTAAAATTGTAATTGTCGTCCGAATAACGCAAGTATTTGGCAATATTTTTTACCGATTGTATCAGATAAGATTGACATGCGTAGGTGATGACGTAATATTACATCAGCATTAATTTCAGCTATATAATCATGCTCTGCAAGAGTGGCAGTCATTCCTTGCTTGTGTCATGATGGCGAGTTACGTGCAGTTGACGCCACGAAGAAAGAGTGCTATTGTTGCTTTACGTGAGGAAGGATATTCTTCCCGTCATACTGCTTATAGAGTGTCTTGTAATCAGTCAACAGTGAACACAGTTCTTTCCAAACTCAAGAATTCTGCTGATAGGAAAAAAGGAACCGGACACCCAAACGAGTCTCTACGCAAAAACAGGACCGCGTTTTGATGCGCTTATGCCTTAAAAACGGTAAAGCTTCTTCGTCTGAGCTGAAAACAGAATGGGAAGAGCATACAGGAGTGGTTGCAAGTGCAGTAACACTCAGAAGACACCTGTTCAAAAATGGACTTTTAGCCCGTCGTCCAAAGAAGAAGCCCCTCCTCATACAAAAACTGAAAAACGCCCGATTAATTTGGTGTAAGGAGCATGTCAAATGGATCCCCCCAAGCAGTGGAAGTCGGTTATTTTCTCGGATGAGAAGAAATTCAATCTGCATGGCTCTGATGGTAGACAAAGATTTGCCGTAGACGTGGTGAAGAATACCATCCAGACTGTATGGTGTCTTCAGCGAAATGCCTTACCAGCCAAATGATATGGGGGTACATTTCGTATAGCGGATTAGGTCATCTGCAGTTTATAAAAGGTTCCGTAAATGCAATGGATACCTGGCTATATGGGAAGGCAAACTGCTGCCAACCATTTCAACCTGCAAAGTAACTTCATCTTTCAGGACGACTGCCCCTTCCGACTGATGCTTCTGGGTAGAGTGGTAGCCACGCGGCCAGACACAACAACAGAACGCACTTAATACACACAAACCTATATCACCCACATATCTGGCCCATTTGTAGTAATACTGTTCTTCACAGAGATAAGAGGCGGAGTTGAACTGACGTTCTAGGAGCCGCCCCCCCTTACAAAAACACATGTCCACACATGTGGAATCCGTCTATTCCATTCAACGGTGATATCTTGCAGTGGACAGAGCCCCCTAGTATTTATTATTTATGTTAAAAATGCCCCAAGGAAAAAGGAGTGCACTTCTCTTTACTTAGGTTGTCATACGTGATTAAAACTATGATGTGGATTGAGTAACCATACGACTTTAACAGAAGGCTTTCGTCAGTGGTTTATTTCAAGAAAGGAATGTGTGTGTGTGTTTTTATAACTGAAACCTAATTTTCTGGATGCATAGCCAAATCACATGTATGAAATTTTATATATGTTATGCGCTATATTGACGAAAGGTTGGCTGGTAGTTTTGTATTGAGGATCACATTTTACGAATTCTGGCCGAGCCATTCAATTGCTAAAGCTTCATATAATAGTTTATGAACTGAATTTAATTTCTTTAATATTATTGCTGATTCTATTTGGGGATTATGGTTGTGTAACTGTGATTGTTCGCTGAGTTCTGTTGCAGAATAATTATATTGTAGACTATTTCTATGATAATAAGCTCTAGCATTTGCAGTTTTGGTTGATCCAATTTTACAGTTGGTACTGCCTATATAGCATACATTAAAATCGTATTGACATTTCATAAGATATATTATGTTGATTATATCCAGTATACTGTACTGTATTATGTTTCTTTATATTTGTTGAATAATATGCTTAATATGAAGAAAAGATTAGAGCTGTAGGGCTAACTGACTATGGTATGAAAATATTACTTTAGCAGTAGCATTAGTAGAGGCATATGATGCAAGAAAGCAAGCTTATACAACATCAGCCAAAAAAAAAAAAAACTTCCCATTTCACCCATCACATGGGTGATGGGTGAAATGAGAAGTCTTTAAGCTATCAACTTCCACAACGACAGATTGAAGTTTGTTCCAGCAATAAGCTACTCGCTGGCTAAAGGCAAATTTCCGCACATCTATTCGAACACTGTCTTTCCTCGATTTTAGTTTATGTCCCCTCAGGTTGGTAATCTGAACAAGAAGAAGAATCCCTTCAGCATTGAATTCTGAATCCATTCAAGGCCTTATTCACCTCAATCAGATCATCTCGCAGGTGCCTAGTCTCCAGACGCTGCAATTTGCAGAACCTTTCTTCGTAAGTGCACCCCTTTGTTCCCCTCACCAGTCTTGTTGCCCTTCTCTGTACTCGTTCTAACAACTCAACACCCTTCCTAAAATGAGGCTGCAAGACCTGTACGCAGTACTCAAGGTGTGGCCTGACCGTTGCCTTATACAAGGGGATAATCACCTCCTTATCACTCCTAGCAAAATTCCTGTATATCATTACTACACTGGCAGCCTGTCTGCACCCCTCAGAAAACGTCATATCTGACTGCACAATTACCCCCAGGGCTCTTTCGTTCTCCACAAACCTGAGATAACGCCAACCAGTTGGTACATTTCTCTGGGGTTACTGCTACCCCATATGCAGTATTTTGCATTTGTCAATGTTCTTCAGTTGCCACTTCTCAGCCCATCTGCCCAAATTGTCTACATCCTATCGCACACTGGCATTACTGTTAATAACAACCCTGCCAACCTTTATATCATCTGCAAACTTTGACATTAAGCTTGATATACCTTCATTAATATCATTGATAAATATACAAAACAACAATGGGCCTAACACAAAACCATGAGAACTGAAGTCCTCATGGTTCAGTCCCCGAACATTAGTCCCCGAAGAGCAGGGTCCATTGATTATCACTCTCTGTCTTCTCCCACTCAGCCATCCTTTTATCCATTGTAGCAACTTTCTCTAATGCCATAGTACTCCAATTTATAAAGTAGTCTTCAATGTGCAACAGTATCAAAAGCTTTCCTGAAATCGAAGTATATGAAAATCAAAATTATTTTTTGCATCCAGTTCCTTTATGATCGGGTAATAGTACCCAAATTTGTCAGACAAAACTTCCCCTTAACAAAGCAATGCGGTGTCTGAATGATTACTGCAGTCTTGTCTAAATGATCCTGCCTTTAACCAGTGACTCCATTATTTTCACTGGAACAAAAGTCAAACTAACGGGTCTGTAATTATTTGTGTCACCCTTTGATCCCCCTTTATGAATTTGAGATACATTTGCACAATTCCAGTGGGTGGGGAGCTCCCCTGAATCCAAGGAAGCCCTCATAATTATGGCTTAGGGTTTGTTTACTTCCTTTGCCGCCTCCTTTAATATGAGATCCCATCCACTCCAGATGCCATTCTTATGTATAACTTCAAAAATTTCTCCTCCACTTTGCTCTCAGTTATTACAAAATCATTTGATTCTCTGTTAAGAGTTTGATAAACATATGACCTTCTTGAACAACTCCTGGTGTGTGAATGTAGATGCAAAATATGCATTTAGTTTTGCAGCTATCTGAGAATATCATCTACAGTCAACCCATTGATATCAAGTGCACCAATCTGATTCATTCCCGTCCTTTTAGAGTTTATATAAGTAAATAAGTCTTTGCTGTTTTTCTTTGCATCCTTTTCCAAAGATCTCTCATCATCTGCGTTCGCTTGCACAGCCTCCTTTGTGACTTGATTACAGGCTAGCTTATATCTACCACAGGCTTCTGTGTTGCCTGATAATTTATGTGCACATCCCATGCATTTTCTTCTCTGATTTGAGTCTGATTAGTTCATTTAACATTGATTTGGGCCTAAACCTAGAACAGTATTTCTTAATCGGTATGAAAAGCTTAGTAGCTTCCACGATTAGTTCCTTGAATGCTTCCCGTTTAGAATTTGCTGCTGGTAACATCATGAGTTGGTCCCACTGTATATAATTTAAAAAATCTGAGTCCACTGTAGTCACCTTTAGGAAAACAAAAATCCATCCCTTGACCCCTAGCAGTATTTACATCTTTATGTAAATCCAACATCAGTACACTGTGTTCACTGCCACCTAGTGGTTCCTTTATCTGTAAATTCTTAATGCATGAATAATCGCTGCTGATAATCAGATCAAGAGTGTTACTCCCACTGGTTGCCTCACTAACATGAGGCTGTTGAAAACAATAATCCAAATCATCCAACAAATCCACAAAAGCCTTGCTAGTGTGCGAGTGACTAATTCCAAGTTCCAGTCAATATCTGGGAGGTTAAAATACCCCCATTATAAGACACTGATTTACTGGCCCACACTGTGTCTCTGTATAATTGTTCATTGTACTGATCAGAGTGATTAGGCCTAAAACAAACTCCTATCCTCATTTTTACTTTCCCAGTACGTATGTCCCACCAGACTGACTCAACATTGCACTGTCCATCTATGTCAACTGGATGCACCTCCTTCGATTTTATGCGTTTCTTAACTAACAGCATAACCCCTCCTCCCTTTCCATCCTGTCTACCCTTTCTATACACATTGGACTTCCCAAATTTCAATTCTGCATTCCTTATAGCTGTGTGACACCACGTCTCTGATCTCCCAACAATATCCGCCTTCGATGTCTTGGCTAGCACTTAAAATTATCAAATTTATTTACTATACTCCTAGCATTGGTGTACATGCAAGTATACATGGACATGTTCTTATTCTTAGTTACTCTACCACAGCACATGTACAGTGGCGGACAAAAAAACTTCATCAGCTTAAAAAAGTAGCATTTGCAGTGAAACATATCAGATATTTTTTGATTGCAGTCATTTTGTTTGTCGCAAAGCAAAGTTATTGCGTCAGATAACGCTTCTATTGCATTAGACAGTAATTGCAAGGTATTGAATCAGCCGTTTCTATAAATACGGCGTTAGAAGGGTATACACGCTCATTAGTATCCTGTTTTGCGGAGGTGTAAGCATGGCTCCATATGTTCAGTTGATACCAAGAAAAAAAAGTGTAGCAATTAATCGGTCCCAGGAAGGGATTTTTACGCGTGCTATCGCTGATAAAATAGGCTGCCACCATCAACAGTATCCCGGGTTCTGAAATTAAAGCGTGAAACCGGTGATGTGAAGAAAAGACCTGGATCAGGCCGTAAGAGAGTGACTACGCCTTCCCAAGATCGATATTTGAAACGGCTAACCCTTCGTAATCGCCATGCTAGTGCTCTTGGTCTAAAACTGGACTTTGAGATGGCTTCTGGTGTTGAAACAAGTGCACGAACTATCCAAAGCCGGCTTTCGGAATGTGGTCTGCATACCTATCTGCCCAACAAGAAGCCTTTGTTGACCCAACAAATGAGGAAGAAGCGACTTACTTGGACTAAAACGCATGTTTCATGGACAAAAGAGCAATGGGGGCAACGTCATCTTTTCTGACGAATCGAAATTCAACCTACGTGGCTCGGATGGGATGCGATATGTCAGAAGACAAAAATCGGAGGCATGCCATCCTGACTGCATACCACCGACTGTAAACTTCTTGGTCTGGAAATGCATAACAAACAAAGGGGTGGAACGAATTGAGTTTATTAAAGGAACGGTGAATGCAGAACCCTACGCTGCTATCTTGGAGGAGTGCCTGAAACCCGTTATTAGGGATCACCACACAGACGTCCAAAACTGCATTTTTCAACAGGACTCAGCAACTTGCCACACAGCAAAATTGATTTAATGATGAGTTTGATGATGAATAAGATAGATTTAATGATTAATATTTAGATTTAATAGTATGTAAATCAGTACGTAATAGTATTATGTACTGATTTATATCATTACAATTAACTTGTCATTTCAATTTGTGCACGTAAATGCAATAAAATGTATGTTTGGTTGTCATGATTGCCATTTGCAAGATTTCTCATATTTCCATTAATTACACATTTTACCCTTTGGGACGATATTTATGGCAATTAGGTATATCTGGTGGAGTCTTTTTTATTGGATTTCATTCACAGAGATCCCACCTAACAAATGCATTTCGAAAATTTCTGCAACGCACAATGCAGCGCAAAACACATTATTTGCAAAATTCACAAGTGATGTCGTTTTTTTCTCCGCCACTGTATTTACTTGTTTCATAACTCCCAGCAGTTCCTGAAATTCCCAGCAACTTGCTTTCCGGGCTGCTGCTCATTCCAACAGAAGCAGTGCAAGAATCATTTTCACCTCTGCCTGCAGCTACTGCTAATCTATTAGTCTGTGAATCCCCCCCCCCGCAAGTATCCATTGTTTTATCATTATTATTTAACTTTTTCGAAGAACGAGGATTATTTTTTCTATTTTTTGCTTCTAAAATAGTATTATATACAGTATATTAACTGAATTGGATATTTCCATTTTTGTAAAGGCATTAATCAAATATTGTAATTCTATTTCTAAATATTCTTGTGTATCATCATCATCATCATCAGCCATTTTCAATACACTGCAGGATGAAGGCCTCTCCAGCAACTTTCCAGTTCCTTCTGTTTTGAGCTCTGGCCATCCATTTACTATCCACAAATTCGTGAATTTCATCTATCCATCTCCGACTTTGTCTTCCAGGTTTTCTTCTAACTCCTCTTGGGTACCATTCTGTTATTTTCTTAGTCCATCTGTCATCATGTCTTCGACCTATGTGTCCTGCCCAAGACCATTTTAGTTCTTTAGTTTTGGTAAGAATGTCCTTTACTTGAGTTTGCTGCCTAATCCATTTGTTTCTCTTCTTATCTAACAGTCTGATTCCCAATATAATTCGTTCCATTCTTCGCTGTATAGTTCTCAGCTTTTCTTCCATTCTTTTGGTGAGTGCCCAAGTTTCACTTCCATAAGTCATGGTGGGGAGTATACATTGGTTCGTTATTTTACGTTTCAGACAAACTGGGATATTGCTCTTCAGTATGTGACTATATTTCCTGAATGCTATCCATCCAAAATTTATTCTTCTCTTGACTTCCAGCCATTTATCATTATTACAGCTAATAACTTGTCACAGATAAGTATATGACTCCACCTTTTCAATCACTGCTCGTTCAATCATTATTTCCCTTTCTGTGGCATACTTGTTCATCATTACTTTTGTTTTAGTCATATTCATCTTTAGTCCAAAATCCTTACTAACTGTGCATAACTGAATAAGAATTTTCTTATAATTCTTTGGGATCGTGGCTTATGACCACAATGTCATCTGCAAATCGTAAATGGTTTAGGTACTCTCCGTTCACATTGACTTCTTTCTGCGACCAGTCTAATCTTCTGAAAGCTTCCTCAAGGGCAGCAGTAAACAGCTTCGGAGATATTGTGTCTCCGTGTCGAACTCCTTTCTCAATTTTAAATTTACTACTGTCTTTGTCTAGTCTAATAAAGGAAGTAGCATTCTCATATATTTTCTTCAAAATCATAATATATGGGGTATCTATGCCTTGTGTTTCCAGTGCCCGAAACATTGCCTTATGCTGTATGGAGTAAAATGCTTTTTCATAACCCACAAATGCCAGGCATAATGGTGTTTTATATTCATTTGCTTTCTCCATTAGTTGTGATATTATGTGAAGGTGATCCTTAGTTGAGACTCCGGTCCTAAAGCCAGCTTCTTTTTCGGTTGATTCTCATCAAGTATTCTTTCTAATCTGTTAGTACTGACCCCTGTGAACAACTTGTAGATGTGGGATAACAAGCTAATTGGTCTATAATTTCCAATTTCTGATTTTTATCCTTTCTTATGCAGCAAAACTATGATTGCATTATTCCACTCCTTAGGCGGCACACCTTTTCTAATGCACTTTGTGAAGAGCCTTGCCAGTTTTTGTGTTATGTCTCTTCCTCCCAATTTTAACAACTCTACAGTAACTTCATCGTCCCCCGGGGCTTTCTGATTCTTCATTTTATTCAATGCATGTTCTACCTCATCAGGAAGAATATCGGGTATGTCGTATGTATTACTTATTTGCGGTCCATCTTCCCCACTGCTGGCATCATTCCCTCGCTCCTTGTATAATTCTCTATAGTAGTCTTCTGCTATTTGAATTATGCCTTCTCTGCTGTTTATAAGTACACCATCGCTATTCTTCAGTTTCAGTATCATTTGTCTTTCTGTAGTACTGTTCATGGTTGCTGATTTAAATCCTTAGTTTTCCCTTAATGCTTGTTCGACTTTTCTTGTGTTAAATCTTCTTATGTCCTCTCTGAGTCTCTTTCTAATGGCTTTGCATAACTCAGTATACTAAATTTTCTCCCTGTCAGTGTTTTCCTTGCTCTTCATTTGTCGTCTTTGGTTCATCATGACAAGTGTTTCTTGACTAATTTTTTCTTCTTTGGATTTCTGTTTCCCTATAGGTTTCTTGGGCTTTATCACTTTCAGAAAGTTGTAATATTCCTCGTCGATATCTTTGTCCTGAGCAGTCTGCAGAAGCTCAAACTTGTTCTTAAGTTCCAGTACATACTGCTTTTTCTCCTCTTCTGTTATCTCAAAGACCTTTGTTTTATTTACTCAAGTCAGTTTTTTCCTTTCCTTTCCTACATCTATATCAAGTGTACATCTTACCATTCTGTGATCACTTCCAACATTTACCTTATTCAGTACGGTAACATCATTCACAATATATTTTCTGTTAGTGAGGATGAAGTCGATTTCATTAGTTGTTAATCCATTTGGACTCTTCCACGTCCACTTTCTGTTCACCCTTTTCTTGAAAAAAAAAGTGTTCATTACTGACAATCCTTGAGATTCTCCAAATTCCACAAGTCTTTCGCCTCTTTCATTTCTTTCACCAATTCCAAAATTTCCTATAGTTCCCCTTTCTGCGTTGTTTCGTCTTTTTCCAACCTTAGCATTGAAGTCCCCCATAATAATAGTGTAGTGGGTTTTCTGCTCATCTAGAAGACTCTCAATTTCGGTGTACATTTCTTCAACCTCTTCATCATCATGGCTCAATGTTGGTGCATAAATCTTTATAACCTTTAGCTTGTATCTCTTAGAAATCTTGAGTATTAGTCTTGTGTATATAAAGCTTTACTTTTTGAATGCTTCCGTCAGAAATCGCAACTTTCCAACACGTGCTTTAGCCATGCATCTTGGGAATTAGGTTTCATCTATGAAACACACACAATGTTCCTTTCTTGAAGTAACCAAATGACGACGTTTTACGAAAGTCTTCTGTTAAGACTCTTCGTTACTCAGTTCACATCATAGTTTTAATCATGTATGACAACCTAAGTAGAGAAGTACACTCCTTTTTCCTTGTTGAATTTTTAACTTAACTTTTACGTAAGGCCTGACGTAGCGGAGTGGCCAGGAACGCGAGTGCTGTGGCACACTCTGAGTGGACCGGGCTTCAAGCCTGTGACTACCAACTACGATTAACATTTGTATTGATTGATTTATTGTAAACTCCAGTGAACTGGTCGTGCCGGAGTATAAACAAGAAATTTTTTTTAACCCCTGGCTTAGTGCCGTGTTGGGTGTTGTAAAGTCAGGGTACCTGCGTGTACCTGTGCACCTTGCAATAAAGATTATATTTAAATTCCATGTCTTCGAACCATACGGATTAACAGGTGATCACCGTAAAAAAACATAATCTCTTGCTTAAATTTAATGATGAAAATAGTCAGGAAATATAAATTCTTTCTATAAATAATTCGCACTAACTTGTTGTATTCATACATGAGCGTAACGCCTTTTACCCTTTCTCAGCTTTCTTCGCCACAGACTTTTTTATCAAGCTCAGCTTTTGCAATTTATGAACATAATACTCATATATAGATGCGGGTATTCTCAGGTAACTGTATTCGTAATATGACAAGCTTCTTTTACGAATGACCTTGACCTGCCTACAGAAATTTTCTCGACTATAATAGTTATCGCATGAATTAGTTTCACGTGATAATTTTCCCATTCTTTTTTCTTTAGTTCAATTAAATATTTCAGCTCTAGCTATATTGTCATCCATTTTGGCATCTTTCTTTTGCGGTACTTCTTTACTGAAACGAAGGTGTTTGTGGCCTCCAGAACAAACCCCTTAAATTCTCTGGACAATGCGTTAGTAGCAATAACTCCAGTTAATAGGACTCAAGAAATACCTGTCCACAAATGATACCCCTTCTTATTATTATATGCAGATAATAGCAGATAATACTGTGCGTGTAAATAGTAGAAATCTCTGCTTAAAATACATAACGGTTGTAAGGGATATGGCATTAAAACCGTTAACAAACAAAAGTTTTGAAAGTTGGGAGAGACAAGTAAAACTGAAATTGTAAACTTGGGAAAAGCTATTAATTTTCCATTAAATATGTAGGAACGATATTTAATAAATATGGCACATTAGGTATGGAAATAAAAGATAGAATGAGTAAAACAAAGAAATGTAGGAAGTCAGTTAAAAAATTCGTTTGGAGCAAAAGCGAAATTAGCCATTACACTAAATAAAGGAACTAATCAAAAAATTAGAATCTTCAGAACTTAAGAATTTTAAGAAAAATAATGGAACTATCGAATAAAGCAATGGCAAGGCCACATTACAAATGAGGAAATACAAAAAAACCTTGTGGTTAACAAAAAATCCAATATCAAAGTAAAGTGACGTAAACTTAAGGGTGTGGGTGTGTAGAAAGGATAGAAGAAAAGAGGTTAGCTAAACCGATATCTGAATCAAAAATTAATGGTAATATCCAGAAGCATACGAAACAGAAGGTATATCAATGTATCAAGCAAGCATTGGAGGAAACAGGGCTCGCTCTAGATAGGATCAATACAATAAAATAGTATGAAGAAAATAGTAAAAAAAGGCTGATAGTCCACGACAGTTTTCTACTATCTTGCGCACCCTTACAGCGTACGTATAAAAAAGAAAAAGTACCGTTCTCGTTATTATTATTATTATTATTATTATTATTATTATTAAAATCAGTTTATTTCCCAAGAAACCTTGAGTCACCCCGGGACTTTGTCATACTATGCGAAAAAGACTAAAGACAAGAGATGTTGCTACAAGACAGGTTGCTTTAACAGGTCGCCTCGCTTTTTTTTTTTTTTTTTTTTTTTTGCAAAAATAACACTCAGATATATAACACGTCCGGCATTGTTAAAGACAAAACACTCTTTAATCTCATAGGAAATGAGAAATCTCTGCGATAGACCACACACTGCATATTTACAAGTTAGATCGAAATACCACTCAGATAGTTGAATCTATCAATGAACAGACTACCTTCAGCATTCACACCATCCACTGAGTGCTAGAAGTAGCCTTTTCATTGGCATTTTACCGTCTTCACTACTACTCTACATCTTCTACTCTGCTCTACTCTACTCTACTGCATGAAAAATTTGCACCTGATAAAACAAGCAGTGAGAATTTCCCAAGTGCTTGGCTTACACATTCGCAGAATGTAGCTCCTGCTGGTTTTTGACTATGAGAGGTTTATTTTTATGGCCGTATATAGACATAATCCTGTTCCTTTTAAGGGTCTGCGGGGGAAGTAGAGTGGTATCGTCCCCATCCTTCCTACACCAGGTATAAAAGGCCCAGGTTCAAATCCCGTCGATGACGCGAGGAATTTTAATGGTTTTTTTTCGATCCGTGGCTCAGTTAGTCGGTCTCAGGCGTAGATAGCAAGGTTTTTTCGTCCAGCCCAACGAAAAAATCGACCAAAGAACACACGCAATTTACAAACACAATACACATAGGTATATGAAATAACTTTCCGGGTGACCGTAATGTAAATTTTTGTTTCTTTAAACAAAATCTTAAAATAAATCGACATGAGAATTGAGCTATCCCTACGGACTTGCTGCAGGCGAGCGCGAACAATGTTATTCCTTGTCTCAAGAAATTGAGACAATTAGATTCAAGAGGTGGACCTACGAAATATCTGTGAATTCTGTATAATGGCAACTTCTATAACCCTGTTTTGTACTGCAACAAAACCTTATCTCTCTGATGACGAACAACGCTAATATTTTTTTGTTTCTCTTTTCACAAAAAGAAAAACTCCATTAAATTTTGTCTGACTGTTTTTTTTTTTTTTTTTTTTTTTTGAGGCTTCTTCTTAGAGTTTTTATTTTTTTAAAGATAGCGAAGGACTTCGCTATTTTTATTTATATTTTTATTTCATAACCATCCTGCACTTGTAAACATTCACAAATTAATTCATGAATTCAATATATAAATTAAGGAGCTGTTAGTAAAGTTAAGGATAGAAACATGTTCATATACAGTTTAACAATAACATTCAGAAATAACCTAACAGACTAACACAAAGTAGTGGTCAATTAAGGTGTAGTAATTAAAAAAGAGGTAAACAGGATCAAAATGTAAAAAAAAATTGCGAGCTTTGTTAAAATGACAAAAAACATCCAATTCCACTTGATTGCATGGCCTCATTACTCTACTGAAAACTGGTGTTTTAAATTAGATTTAACGGTACTGTGTGTACTCTAAATCATTCAATTTTCCTATTTAAATAATACACAACGATCTAAAAGGCTTTCTAAGATTTTAAAAACCATTAACCAAATTTATGACAACCATCTTGATAAGTTTTCTGAGTAAAATATATCTGTATACAGTAATACAGTAAACCCTCTCCTGTAAACAGTAAACCCTCTCCACAGTCGCATAAGAGATTTCAGATAAGGGAGCTTTATATCAGTTTACCAAAATTTTGTGTACGCGTTTCAGTCCAGTCTCCTAGCCGACCGGGCTTGCCGGGTGGGTAAAGTGCCTGCCTAGCAACCCAAAGGTCGCGGGTTCGAATCCCGCCTCGGGCATGGATCAAAGTACTGCAAAAAACCTTGGGAGGTGCATTATGGCCACAGAAGCCCATGCGCCAACAACTACCAAAAAAAAAAAAAAAAAAAAAAAAAAAAATACCAGTCTCCTAAAACAAAAGAGCACGAGAATTATTGCTCCTGCCTGATAATGGAGGTGGGAGAGAAGAACAGATATAGGGTGTGGTGCCAATAGAGGGGACTTGTTTATACTCTATCCCACTAATTCCAAAATTTTTGTCACTCGAGTTACACTCGGAGTTAAAAGGCTCTATATTCGTGCCAATCAATTAAAAGTGATTGGCACTGCACTTGATGGAGTTTTTCCTAATCTCGCGCAACACTAGAAAAAGGTTTCAGTACATCAACATACTGTTGTTATTTGGTTTTTAGGAGCATTAGCAACTAAGGCCATATTGCTCCTGGGATATGCGGTGGTCATTCCCTGACCTTTCCGCATCCTCCGTATTTGGTGGTCACAGGCTAGAACCCCGGTCTAATCAAGAAGCGTGTGCTACGCACTGCTCCTGCTCCCTTGGCTAGGGAGGCGCCCTTGCTGTTGTTGTAGGGTTTTAGGCGCAAAGCCGCCTTAGACCACATTGCGCCGTTGTGCATTATGTCTGTGCAAGTGTGTTCACGGGACGATTGCATGTTGTAGGCTGAAAAACCCGGAATAAATCATAGGGAGTTAAACTCCCTACTCCTTTGCCTTATATCGGCCACTAAGGCATCGAATAATAAAGTTCACTGACTACAAATTCTTCAGCCATAAACGGAAATCGAAACCAGACTTCTCCAAACGAGTGTCAAGTGGTGAAACCACTAAACTGTCACAGAGGGCACACCAAGCTGCAGCTGTGGAGATGTTGCTCACTCTCTGCAAATATTCGTGTTTTTCACAAACATTTACAATTTTCCCAGGACAAATTTTGTACCAGTTTTCGTAACGCTTCGAATATTATGTTTTTCTTGTTATTGTTGTAGGATTTTAGCCGTATCAGTGACTTAGACCATACTGCGCCATATATATTATTTCTGTAAATTGAGTGTGTTCTGTGGTCGATTTACCTGTTTGCTAACCATTCTGCCCTCGCCTGAGACTGACTGTGAGGAAGAAGTAGGTCAAAACCTCTGTGCCACCCACGAGGGCTTTGAAGATTACAATGGTTACAACGGTGTTATACAATGTTTTTGAGTTTTAGGAACATCCTAAATTAGATCATATTGCGCTATTGCGTATTATGTCTGTACAAGTGTGTGTGTTCATGAGCCAATTTGTATGTTGAAAAGGCTGAAAAATTTACGGGGAACCCTACTTTCACCCACGTTCTGGGAACTAGAGCCTCGATTCGAGAGGCTTTCAGAAATTCTGCCAGTCACAGACGGCTAAAAAGTATTCAAACGATTGACAAGTGGAGAAACCATTATACTCTCAGTGCAACCTAGGAGGATAGTCGACGTTCTATGTGTATGTATGTACATACACCGATGAGCCAAATCATTATGACCACTTACCTAATATGATGTTGGTCCTCCACCTGCAGCCAAAACAGCTCGTACCCGGCGAAGCATGGACGCTACAAGATTTCTAAATGTGTCTTGTGGTATGTGGTACCAACACGTAACTAGCAGATCCTTTAACTCCTGTAAGGTCCGTGGTTGAGAAGCCGCAGATCGGAGTTCCTGTTCCAACACAAACCACAGATGCTCGATGGGATTGGTGTCTGGGGAATTTGGTGGCCAGGGCAATACCTTGAAGTCTTATTCATGTTCCATGAACTAGTCTCAAACAATCAGGGCGGTGTGTCATGACGCATTATCATGCTGAAAGACAGCACCACCAGAGGGGGAAAACCGTTGCCATGAAAGGATGTACCTGGTCAGCAATGATGTTTAGGTAAAGTGTAAAGTGTGTTTAGGGTCAAACAGCACCAGGGGGATCCCCCATCTCCGCATAGTTTACATTGTAGTGTGATACAGTTTGCTGTAAAGGCCAGAGATTTAAAAGCATATGAATCTTGAGGTGTATGATGTCGTGTACCGTTTGTTCATCTGGCCATTTAGCAGCCAGACTGAGGCCTGCTGAGGCCCGACGTTGCCCAAACTTTGCCCCGTGGAGGCACACCAGGTACCCAGTAGTTTTAGTTTACCCAGGCAGGTCTTGCCACCTAGTTTCCTGAGATTTCAGTGGCAAAGACCTAAAAAAAAAAAAAAATTATGTTTGCGTGGGTTGAACGCTATTTGGATGATATTAAATTTTTACCTGTGAGGTTTACACTGGCGTGCAGATAGAGAGTGAGAGGAAACTGAAGACTGGGGGAGAAAGACAGAAGAAATGGAGTCAATAGAAGAAAAGACCCCATTACAAGTCAGTGGGGCATGCCCATGTCCCACCAGGATGAAATCTGGGTTTTAGGTAGGTGGTAGACGTCAGATTTCCCGGTACATGCATAACTGGACCCAGGTATCCCCAAAGCTGACACCACCGCCACCGGCTTGTTTTCATCCAACGGTGCATCCAGGAGCCATCACTTCCTCAGGTAAACAACGCACACGTACCCGGTCATCCATATGGTGCAACAGGAAACGCGATTCATCGGACCAGACGACATTCTTCCAATCACTCAAGGTCCAGTTTCTATGCTCGCGTGCCCATTGTAGGCGCTGTCGCCGGTGAACCGTGGTTAGCATGGATACTAGGAGCAGCCTGCGACTACGCAGCCCCATTTTCATCAGGGTTCGATGTACTGTGTGTTGTGACACATTACCGCCGTTACCAGCATTCCAATTACTGGCAAGTTGCGCCACAATCGCCCTTCTGTTGCAACGTACCATCCGGGAGAGGCTTCGCTGAACTCGAGCATCAATGAGCCGTGGTCGTCCAACACCTCGCCAGTGGTTCGTGGGTTTCCCCTCCTGGGACCACTTTCGTTAGGTACTAACCACGGCTGACCGTGAGCATCCCACCAGCCATGCCGATTCGGATATGCTCTGACCCAGTCGTCTGGCCATTACAATTTGGCCTTTGTCAAACTCGCTTAAGTCCGCTGCCTTTCCCATCTGAAGAACAAGATTAATACTGATTAACGGAGCTCAGTATGAGGTGTTTTTTATACCGTGTCCTGACCCGTGCACGCGCCGTAGTTCACCTGCAGTCGCTTCGATTTGCATAACAACTCGCTGGTCATAATGTTTTGGCTCATCGGTGTATATCTTGTTCTATCAACGTGTTAATATTATTATTAATTTATTTTTCATATTATATTATCAACATTATCAACGTTATTGGGTTGAAGAAATATAATATTAATATAATATAAGTATAATATTAATATATAATATAAATATAATATTAATATATAATATAAATATAATATTAATATATAATATAAATATAATATTAATATATAATGTAAATATAATATTAATATATTATGATATTAATATAATATAAATATAATATTAATATATAATATAAATATAATATTAATATATTATGATATTAATATAATATAAATATAATATAATATTAATATAATATTAATATAATACGCTTACTGTATTTTCTTTTTTGATATATTTTGGTGGCATATTTCTTTCGAGTAAAATATATTTTTAAATTCTTGCCAACCGAAGTAAGTTTCAGGGACATATCCGCCTCCCCTCCAGTTGGCCACGAACTCCTGTACAGTTGTCAACAACAGCTGCAAATAGGTAAAAGTGTTCAAACTAACTTTACAAATTTAATCTCTCTCTCTCTCTCTCTCTCTTGCTTTTCGGAAATATTGTTTTTTCCGCTCAGCTTAGTTTTATCTTCATTTCTGTTATCCGCTCACCACAAAAATTGTAATCTATCCTCTACATTATAAATAAGAAATAGTTATTAAACTAATCCACAATGCGCATGTTTATCATTTTTATTACAAAGAGGAAGTATTGTTCAGTGACCTCTTTTTCTTCTGTCTAACGTTTCTCCATTTTATTCCACTGTATATACCTAAGGCATAAAACAGCTTGACACATCGGTTTGTTAGTTCAGATAAAAATAGTTGCGTTGCTTACCACCCTAGTTTTAAAGTCTCTCTCTATACAGTATACATAATTATGATTATTTTCATTCTGTAGTCATAATCAAAATATGGAAATCTTTTGTAACAGAAAGCGTAAAGAAAGAATAATTTAAATTTCCGTTATAATAAATACGATTTATTTTTAATATTATTGGTTTTACTAATTTTCGTGTCTCCTGTGGCATGTTTGTTTTAAATAGGTTTCAGGAATCTCAATCTATGCGTTATGGACTAAGCCCACATAAGTCGATGGCAATGGTTTCTAATCAGTGATCCAAAGCCCAACATCCGCTGGTCACTGATTCGCGCTAGACCACAAAGCTTAAAAAAATAATACTGCTGTAAACACAGTTCGTGGAAAGCCGATCCCTGAAATTGCATTGGAATTTTACTGGTGTTGTCAATCTGAATGTTTGGAAACGGCTGATCTGTCGCATATCTTCTAGTATACACTGTCCTAACAAAAGTGAGAGGGATGTCTACGACATCCCTCTCACTTTTGTTAGGACAGTGTATACTATTCACTTTTGTTAGGACATACTATTCTGCAGTATATACTATTCACTTTTGTTAGGACAGTGTATATATTCTGCAGTGAGAGGGATGTCTTTTTTCTGCAGTGAGAGGGATGTCTACGACATCCCTCTCACTGCAGAAAACTGTCTGTCACTACGAATATGGAAATATTTTGGGCATACAGATGTGACTAACGGTTAGCCCGAATGAATTTCAAACTTTTAAGCCAACGATGAGCAATAGGAAAGGCTAACAGAGTTTCAGAAAGGGATATGATAGTCAAATATCCCACAGGAAAAATGTCATGTCTGTACATACTATGCTCATGAAGTAAACATTTCAAAATCATTCCCAAAACATTGCCATATGCTGAAAAGATCCTTAGGCGAGTGATCCCGAGAAAAGAAACAAACAGACAAACAAAGGTGTAAAATATTCACTGAACCTAGAGAACTTGAATTTGGAGCTACGAACAGCTACAGGCCAAGTGTATTTCTGCGACACGTACGAGGACGCTTTATGCCATAAATTTTCACAGATGAATTACACCCGCACACCTTAGATGACAAAAAGGCACATCGATCCTAACTTGTGAATCAATGGATACCGATCTGCGGAGCAACGAGTTATTCCACACGATCGGTGACTCTAATAGAAGTGTTCGAATATGGCGAATACCTAAATAATGCTTACTGCCAGCGTTGTCTCATCTGTAACGTCGAGAAGAGGAGTCAAGTCTGGGTCAGTAGTATTTCCATTGGCAACTTTTGGTGTTTAGGCCCTACCTACCCTTTGGTGTTCCTAGACCCTTGGTACTCTTCATTCTGAGGCCTCTCCCCATCATATTACACATATCAAAATACCATTGTTCAGTGGTAATCAATGGACACTGCTCTTCGTGGACTAATGTTATTAATGGATTTCCCCCAGGGTTCGGTGTTAGGTCCATTGTTCTTTTCTGTATTTATCAATAATATTGATGAAGGTGTATGAGGGATAATATCTACGTTTGCAGATGATACGAAGGTTGGCAGGGTTCCTAATGACAGTAATGATAGTACACTACTGCAACAGGGTTTAGAAGTGTTGAGCAGATGGGCTGAGAGGTGGCAACTGAAGTTTAAAATTTACAAATGTAAAGTACTGCATATGGGTAGCAGTAACCCCAGAGTAACGTACAAACTGGGTAGTGGAGAATGAAAAGGATCTGAGGGTTTATTGTGCAGTCACATATGAAGTTTTCTGAACAGAAAAAACAGGCGCCAAGAGTAGCTCATGGTGTCTTGTCAATGATATACAGGAATTTTGCTAAGAGGAATAGGAAGTGATTGTCACCTTGTATAAGGCAATGGTCAGGCCACATCTTCAGTACTGCATACAGGTCTGGATGCGTCATTTTAGGAAATATCTGGAGCTGCTGTAACGAGTACAGATAAGGGCAACGAGATTGGTGAGTGAAACAAAGGGTTGGTGTTACCAAGAAAGACTTGCATTCTGCAAATTGCAGCGTTTGAAAACAAGGCACCTACGAGTTGATCTGACTGAAGTGTATAAGGCCTTGAATGGCTTAAGAAAGCTCACTGCTGATAGGATTCTTCCTCTTGCTCAGATTACTGACCTCTGGAGACAAATTCAAATTGAGAAAAGACAATTGTAGAATAACGTGCGGAAATTTGCCTTTAGCCAGTTGATAGTAGGAACAAACTTCCATCTGTTGTAGTAGAAGTCAACGACCTAAATAAGTTCAAGGCAGAACTAGACAAACATTTGGAGTGAACAGGTGGGTGAAATGGGAAGGGTTTTTTTTTTTTTTTTTGGCTGATGCTGTATACAGCATTAGCCAAAAAAAAAGCCATCCATATATAATGTATAATATCTATATAATATCTTTATTACAATCAGCGAAAATAAGTAAATCTTACATGGATGCCTGATGTAATGCCCATAACAGCAAAAATGCTAGGTGTTTAACATAGAAAGGAACTTTTCAAGTTTAACAGATATTTATTTAAAGATCCTCCCGTTAAAGTCTTGAAACGTCTGGAAGCAAATGTTAATAAACTTGTCCACGCATGGCTTAAAGATAAGAAGATCCCGACCGCGACTCACCATCTTCTGCGTGGTACTGGCTGTCAACTACCACAATTCTACGGATTACCAAAGATCCATAAACCGGGTATTCCTCTCAGACCTATAGTGTCTTGCTGCAGTGCCCCAACGTATGAACTGTCCAAACACATCGCGAGCCTCCTCTCGCCTCTTATAGGTAATACATCTCACACCGTTAAAAACAGCAGTGAATTCATTAACACCATTAAGGACATTTCAATCCCTGATAACTCTGTCATGGCATCATTTGACGTGGTTTCTTTATTCACCTCGATTCCCGTCCAACAGGCCGTGCACTGCGCCAGAAGGCTCCTTGAGAGCGACTTAAGCCTCCAATCCAGGACGTCACTATCCACTGATGACATCTGTACCGCCCTCAACCTATGCCTCTCTAGCAGCATCTTCACCTTTGAAGACTCACTCTACAAACAAGTACATGGCACTGCTATGGGTGCCCCTGTCAGTTCCGTAGTAGCTAACATCGCCATGGAAGATCTGGAGAAGCAGATACACCAGAACCCACCTACACCTATTACAACGTGGTGTAGATATGTCGACGATATTTTTACCATAATACCACGTGGTTCTGAAACGGTACTACTAGAATACCTCAACTCTCTATCCAATTTCATCAAGTTTACCGTAGAATCAGAGGTGGACGGTTCGCTCCCGTTTCTGGACGTGCTAGTGCATCGCGTAGGCCCACATCTAGAGACCTCAGTATACCGCAAACCCATGTGGTGCGGTCAATTCACCAACTACGGGTCCGGCCACGCTCCAAGCCATCTCAATAGCACTGCCCGCACCCTGTTCTCCAGGGCCTGGAGCCATTCCAGCACCGACACAATTAGACGTAACGAGATCTCCCGTGTGAAGGCGGACTTAACCAGATGCGGTTATCCATCCCATGTACTAAACAGATGCTTGTTACAGGCACAAGAGCTTACTTCCAACCCAAGACCTCCGAAGCAAGTCGGCATATCATCCGCCTACATTCCGTACTATCCAGGAGTGTCAGGACGTATCTCGAAGATCCTGAGAAGTTACAACATAAAATGTGTACAATTACCAGGTAGGAACCTACGTTCACTTGTCTCCAGTGTGAAGACCCCTGTCACACCTGTCTTACGCAGCAATGTAGTGTACCGTATCACCTGTAGGGCCTGTAACAGTTGCTACGTAGGTGAGACATCGAGACGTCTCCAGGATCGCCTCACGGAACACGACAGAGCAATCCGGCTTGCCGAAACTGACCAGTCCGCGCTTGCAGAACATTTTTGGGCTACCAACCACGATCTTGACCCCAAGCGCGACTTTGAGATAGTGGACCACGCGCGACACTTTCGCCACCGCCTATGGCTAGAGTCACTAAACATAATGAACAACCCTAAGGCATTAAATCGCCAGAAAGGCATGCGTATACATCCAATCCTGGAGACAACCGTTTTATTGATGGATGATCACTGGCGCAAGGCAGCACACGTCCGTGCTACAACAATGACGAATGAGTAACGTGCCACAGTTTGCTTGTAATGTATTTAAAAATTCTGTCAGTTGAGAAAGGGACACGAGTTCCGAAAGCTTCTGGAAATATTTTATTTTATTTTATTTTACTGGGTATCTTTAAATAAATATCTGTTAAACTATGGACCCCAGTACTCCAGGCCCATTTGTCACTAACTTTTCAAGTGTTTACAACAAAAAAATAAGTTGTAAACACGTGAAAACAGTTTTTTTTTTCCACAATAGCAACAAACCGGTGAAGGAAAAACAGTGACAGTCACTCGGTTGAAGACGAGAGGTGCATCCTGATGACACGACTTCTGTAGGCCTTGTCCTCAATAAATTTCTTGTAGTCAGAATCCATATCTTGGACGTTTTGGATCATCTCCTGAAGTTTAAAATTTACAAATTTAAATTTGTAAATCTGTCGCCCTTCCTGAACCTTCACGCCACGGACTGTAAAGAAGGGAGGACCCTTAAGGGTTTCGGGGGGATTCTCTAATTAAAAATCTACCAAAAACCTGGCGTACGGATTTCGCCCGCTATCATTTTAATGGTGACGAGTAAGCGGAGGTGAATATCCATTCTGAGACTTTTCTGTAGTTAGAACGTTTTCTGTAGTAAGGAAACTAAGATGGCTTTCATCAAGAAGCAGAAGGCCTACCGGAAATGGCAGAAAACTCAACTTCCCTCAGACCAGTCCATCTTTAAGAAAGAAAGAGCTTGCTTCTTGAAAACGAAAAGGCTGGTCCTTAACCAAGCTGTTCTCAATAGGTTGAAGAGTGGTAGAAGGATCCTTTCGCATCATCATCATCATCATCATCTAGCCATTGACAAAATGCTTGTCCAGGAATGGGCACAGTGCAGCTTACAAAAGGCAGATTTTCGTGACTCTGATTCCTTTCTCTCGGGCACACCTGTCTGAAATAGAAATAACTAGAGAGACCCTAATTGATGTCATCAATAAACAACCCAACAAAGGCACTGTAGGTCCGGATGGTTTCCCACTCTTTATTATCAAAATTTGCAGTCCATATATAGTCGACCTTCTCCTTCACCTTTTCAGACAAATCCTGCAATCTGGAATAGTTCCTTCAATTTGGAAAACCTACCACGTTAAGCCCATTCCAAAGATCAAGAAACCCAAATCTCCTAAAGACCTGCGACCAATATCCATCAGTTGTTCTTTACTCAACGTTTTCGAAAAAGTAATTGAGCCAACAATTGCCCAGCATTGCTTTGCACACAGGCCCGAGTACCTGCATACCGTTCTACAAAGGAGATCGATAACTACCAATCTTCTTCAGAATTCAGCGCACCCTTAACAACAAATCACAGATTGATATCATATTCCTCGACATAAAATCTTCTTCAGAATTCAGCGCACCCTTAACAACAAATCACAGATTGATATCATATTCCTCGACATAAAATCGGCTTATGATAGAATACACCTCCCAGCTCTTTTTACCATTCTGAAACACTACTTCGGCCTGGCGGATACATTACTTCAAATTTTGAAGTCTATTTTACTCCCTAGACATCTGTCTGTGACCCACAATGATTTTTAAGTAACTATTGACGTCTCAAGAGGCATCCCACAAGGAAGCGTACTGTCAGCTATCCTGTTTGCAGCAGTTTTGGAGCCTTTCCTTGCTCAGAATCCGAACTTTGTCTCTTATGCCGACGATCTGAAGTTCTACGTTGAGCTCAGATCATAATCATCAGATTCATGATATCAACCAACAAGCTTCTAGGCAGATATTGAGCTTGGAAAGTTATCTTGCCACAATAGGCCTGCATCTGAGCCCTTCCAAATCAGCACAACTAACGATAACCAAGAAGAAAGTCAAAAATGATATCCAAATCTTTGTTAGTGGGGAACCGGCGCAAAAGGCGACCTCTCATACTGATCTTGGCCTCACCTGGGATGTTGGGCTCACTTTTCAGCCTAACTTTGCCAGGATGAGGCAGAAGACGTACGCTACTCTTTGGGCATTGCGTCATGAGCTCGTTGGTGTGCATCAGCCAGCACTGCTTGTTCGGCACATCCTGAGGTGTATTACGCCGATTCCTCTCTATACTTCAGAAATTTGGTCATCTGCCCCTGCCTGTCATACCTGCCTTCAGAAGTATCTCAGTTTAGAGTACTGTTTGCTTAGATGGATGAACAGGGTGATAGGCCACCCCCCCCTAACTATCTTCAGATCTATCCTACAAGCAAATCTCGGCACCACTCCCTGGAGACATATCATCATCACAAAAAATGTCCTCACGCTTGCACGGCTTATAACGAGGCAAATTGATGCTCCACATTAATCTCTGGCCCGAGGAGGGCAAGAGGGGAGTACCCCGACTCCTGTCTCCCTCTACGTCTTACGCTATCAAGCATTGATTCCCTGAGGAACATGTTTCCAGCCAATTGTCTTCGGATCTTCAATAAATTTAGGATCCACCCTGATAGGTTCTGTGAAGACAAGCCCTACAGGAAGGAAATCCTCAAGAACTGCTACCAGATTATGAACTTATAATACTCACCTGTTCCTGGACAGACTTTTTTTTTGTTAACTGGCCTATTTGTATATGACAAAGACTTTTTGTCTTCATGCAATCATATATTTTGCATATTACTGTATATTTTGTACTTTATTGTATATTTAATCCTGTAAAAGTCTCGGGTCGAGCATGCATGTACTCTTGTTTATTGTACATTGTGTTCCTCGCACCTTAGTCTGTAAACATTCACACCCTTCTGGCACAGAGCCGTCCCGGGGTGACCCAAGGTTTCTTGGGAAATAAACTGATAATAATAATAATAATAATAATAATAACTTTGGTCATTTCTGAAGTATGTGTAAAGTGTAAAGTGTGTTTAGGGTCAAACGGCACCAGGGGTTCCCCCCCATCTCCGCGTAGTTTACATTGTGGGTGAACCAGTTGACTTAAAAAGCCAGAGATTTAAAAGTGCATGGATATTGTACATGTGTAGTGTTGTGTACCGTTGTTCTTCTGGTCGTTTAGCCGCCAGACCCCTACTAAGGCCCGACGTTGCCCGACGTTGCCCCACTTTCGCCCCGTGGAGGCAGAACAAGTACCCACTAGTATATAGTTCGCTCTGGCAGGTCCTGCCACCTAATTTCCTGAGATTTCAGTGGCTAGGACCTTAAATTTTTTTTTTTTTTTTTTTTAAATGATCGCATTCGCGTCGCGGGAAGCGCTCACACCAGAAGTCCAGAATGTTCGGCGAAATTAATTTAGATTGGTGACTTTAGATTGTGTGGGGCGTGTTCACGTTGCTGTCAGATAGACTGGGGAGAAGGCTGAAGACTGGGGGGAGATAGATAGATATATGGAGCCGAAAGGGAAGGCAACTCCAGTTTACAGTGGGGCATGCCCATGCCCCACCAGAGGGAAAAAAGGGATGGCAGAAAGGGGAGGAGACAGCAAAACCATATCCTCCCACTCCCACACCGGGAGAGGGAAAAATAGTAGGCCAGACAAGGGGACTGGCCCAGATCGCCAATAGGGCATGGATGCAAGAGGCTGCAGGCCAGGTGCCGAGGCAACAGGGTTGTGCCATCTGGGAACCCAGCGAGGGTGTTTCCATCCAAGGTTTTGGTCTAGGTTTGGTAGTGATTTATGTACGTTCTGGTTACGTATTCACTCATGGGATACAAGTCCCGTCCGTTGTTCAGCGAGTTTGTCCTCGTCGGTGGTGACTCCGTCCATAGATCGGCAAGTAGGAAATCCGGACAGTCAGCCAGGATTTGGGTGGCGGTCCATGCAGGTTATGTCATTCGTTGGTTCAGTTCTCGCATGGGATCAGTGTCCCATCCATGGATCAATATTCAGTTTCAGTATGTATGTATGTATGATGTTTTATTCTGGTTGTTCTGGGTTTGGTGGCATAGGTAGAGTCTGTCGTCTTGCAAATAAGCACTGTGCAAAGTTAGTGAAGGCATTGTAAGTTGCCTCGTCTTCTAGTAGGTAGTGCTCTTGGTTTTTAGGGTTGAAGCGGACTCGTGTGATGAAGTGACCCCAAAGATCTTCATTCAACTCACACTCGTGCAGCAAGTGGTCCCAGGTTTCAAGGGAGCCACACGCACATGCTGGGTTATCTGTTAGTCCGAAGAGGTTAAGCTTATAGCGGATGGCTCCGTGTCCAGTGAGAAGGTAGGTGACATGGAGACCAAGGCAGAGCCATGAGGGATATTTTGGGTGTACTCGTTGCAAGTTTGGGAGAAACCTTCGGGTGACGTCTCCTTTGTCAGACATCGTCCAGCGTTGTTGCCATATTGATGTTAAGTAGGTTTGCAGCCTGTACTTCTCTGCTTTACAATTATTTGCCGGGTCTGTGGTGTGGTCCTGGAAGGTTGTGATTTTGCCGCGTTGTGATTCTCCAGCAAGCACCTGCAATGCTGGTGTGCTTACTGTTCTGCATGCTCGTGTGGTTGTTAATAAAATGGTCCTTTTTGTATCATATCCAGAGTTCTCCTAATGACTGCAAGCGTCGTTTTGCTGTACCACACTGCCACAGCATAAGTTATCGCAGGGATGAAGGTTGCCTTCTAATACAACATTAGTGTTGGTTTTTTTAGGAGTGGCTGACGCCCGCAATTCGGCGATATATACAATAAGGCCGAATACACTGTGGTTCTTAAATATCGTCCGGTTGTTGTAGTCTGTTTCACGTGCAAGAGGTGCTGTTTGGTTGCCCAACGTAAGTAGTTCATTTTCTTTGCAATCAGGTCAATATGCGACTTGAACGTAAGTTTAGTATCAAATGTTACTCCCAGATCTCTATGCGTCTCAACAGCTGGGATAGGATTGCCATTTAGTTTTGTATGTACGAGCGTAGGCGATTTTTTGAGCGAGTACACCATGACTACAGTCTTCTGCGGATTTAGGGCGAAGCCAAATTTATCTAAGTAGACGAATAAGTTCAGAGGATTAAGTAGACGAATAAGTTCTTATGATTAATCTACTCATACGATGCACTATTGGCCTTTTCTGCCTCTACCAATGCCAGGTGGGCAGGAGCAGCAGTGCGTAGCACACGCTTCTTGATTAGACCGGGGTTCGAGCCCGTGACCACCAAATACGGAGGATGTGGAAAGGTCAGGAAATGACCACCGCATATCCCCGGAGCAATATGTCCTTAGTTGCTAATGCTCCTAAAAACCAAACAACAGATTCTACCAAAAAAGGTACAAAAAAAAAAAAAAAAAAAAACGTATAAGTTATGCCTTCCCCCTCTCAAAAAAAAAAAAAAAAATCAAAAAAATGTGGCTATACATTTCTACTTTCTTTTCTTTCTTTCTTTCTTTTTTTTTTTTTTTTTTTTTTGCTTGTTTATACTCCGAGGCGACAACTAGGCCAGAAGAGTTTACTAATTAATCATGAATACAATCTTCAATAGTTTTTAGCAGTCGCGGGTTTGAACCGTCATTCACCCAAGAGCTTGTGCTACCGCACTCCGGCTTCACGACTGTGTCAGGTCTAAAATTTACCAAAATCTCTGCCTCGACCATCGTGACAGGCAATTTAATCCTGAGACGTACAACATACTACTTGGAAGTAAACTTTATGAGAGCCACTTTCTGTTATTCTCTAAAATATTATGTTTTTTATTCCTGGTTTTTCTCTCTTCTACCAGCCCTCGTGGCTGGTAGAAGAGAGATGTTGTCAGAGTAGTCGCCCTACCCACACCGGGTGGAAAACATCTGAGTTTGACTCCCGTCGATGACCTCAGGACGTTTTAAGGGTCTTTTTCACAAAGTGGCTGAGTTAGTCGGTCTCAGACAAGGGTAGCGTAGTTTTTTATCTGGAAATTCAGGTTTTTCGTCCACCAAGTAGAAAATCGATCATTGAACACACAATTTACAGACAGTATACACGGAGCAATATGGCCTTAGTCGCTGGTGCTCCTAAAACCATAATACAACAACTCTCTTCTACCAGAGAAAACATACCTCGCTCGTTCATTTTACTGATTCCTTTCAGCCGTACAGACGTCTTTCAGCCACTCACCAATTCAGTTGCCCTCTCATCTTTATATTCTAAATGCGATCTTATACAGAAAGACAACGATATCCTTTTCCTTATTTTTGGGGATCCTATATAACACAGACAAAAAAAACACAAAAAAAAAACCCCCACCAAATTACTATATTAGGGTCACCCTGTAATTTCTTACATATACCCAAAGACTAGTAGATTAACGGTAGCCGCAGACAGAGGTGAAAGTGATTCTTCCACTGGTTCTATTGGAATGAACAGCAGCCTGGAAATCAAGGAACTGGGAATTTTCCAGGATTGCTGGGAGTCATCATGAAACAAGAAAAAACATGGGCTGTGTTAGGATAACTAAGAGTAAGAACAGGTGCATGTACACCAATGTTAGCAGGTTAGTAAATAAATTTGATGAATTTTAGGTGTTGGTCAAGACATCAAAGGCACCTGGTGTTGGTCAAGACACCTGGAATATCAGAGACATGGTGTCACACAGACATAAGGAATGCAGGATTGGGATTTGGAGAGTACAGCGTGTATAGATATAGAAAGGATGGGCAGGATAGGACAGGGGGAGGCTGTTAGTTAAGAAACATAAAATCTAAGCAAGTGCACCCAGTTGACAATGGTGGACAGTACAACGTTCAGTCAGTTTGGTGTGACATAAGCACTAGGAAAGCAAAATTGAGTAGGAGTGTGTTATAGGTCTAATGACTCTGATGACTACAATGAACAACTTTACAGAGAAATGGAGTGGGCCAGTAAATCATATTGTCTTATAATGGGGGATTTTAACTTCCCAGATACTGACTGTAATTGGTGGTTTGGCCACTCGAACGCTAACAAGACTTTTGGGAATTTATTGGATGACTATTTTCTACAGCAGCATGTTCGAGATTCAACTAGAAGGAATAATACTCTTCATCTGATTATCAGCAGTGATCCTTCATGCATTAAGAATCTGCAGATAAAGGAACTACTAGGTGGCAGTGATCGCAGTGTATTGATGTGGGATTTACTTAAAGGTGTAAGTACAATCATTCATAAAGGGAGGGGTTTTTGATTTCGTAAATGTGACTACAGTGGTCACAGAGAGTTTTTAAATTCTATACAATGGGATCAACTCATGATGTTACCAACAGCAAACTCGAAATGGGAAGCATTCAAGGAAGTAATCTTGGAAGCTACAAGGCTTTTTGTCCCAACTAAGAAATGCTGTTCAAGTTTAAGGGCTAAATGGATGGCAGATGAACTAATCAGACCCGTGGCACAGAAGAAAAATACATTGGATATATATACACTGAAAGGAGAAATTCATGGGATACCTGGTTCCTGGGCAACGCGATGCTGTCACCCCTCTCGCTAGTGGACGAACCCATTGCTTGGCTTGGCAGGTATATAGGTTCACTGTTATCACTACATTCACGTAGACGGTAATTCGATGTCGGTATGGAGAAACGTCGGCAGTTAACCGACTTTGAAAGAGGGATGAGAGTAGGTGCCCTACGCATGGGTCACTCTATTGCAGAGGTGGTATGGAAATTGCGCTATCCCAGTTACACAATATCAAGAGTTTTTTCGGGAATACGCTATTTCCGGAATAACATCTAATCGTGGACAGTATTGTGGGTGGAGAAAGGTGGTGGATCCACGTGGCCATCGACGTCTGTCTCGCATTGTTTCAGCCAACCGGAGAGCGACCGTGGCACAAATTACCGCCGACTTCAACGAGGGAGGTGCCAGAGACGTCTCCACCAAGACCATCAGGTGATCATTAGCCGCAATTGGTTATGGGAGCCGCCAACCCAACCAGAGTACCATTGCTAACACCACGTCACAGGACTCTACGCCTCAAATCAAATGGGCGAAAGAACATCGGCACTCGACCTTGGATGATGGGAGACGGGTCTCCTGGTCCGATGAGTTCAGCTTCCAGTTATTTCGAGCGGACGAGAGAGTGCGTATTTGGGAAATCCGCACGAAACTATTCACCCGTCATGTCAACAAGGAACTGTTCACGAAGGTGGACGGTCGGTATTTTTCTGGGGCGTGTTCAACTGGCACACGTTGGGACCTCTGGTACGTATAGCTGCATCTCTGAAAGGTCCAGGTTACATATCCATCCTTGCATACCATCTGTATCCCTTCATGGTCAGCGTGTACCCACAGGGCATTGGACTGTTCCAGAAGGACAATGCGCCTCCGCACAGAGTCGTGGTGACTTATCGTGGTGTAGATAATTTACTTATCTACATTTATATATATATATATATTCTTTTATTTTTTTATATCTTACTTTATACTTTATCGTCATTTTTGATATATTTAGTATTATTTTTTAGTCTTTTATTATTATTGTGTTATTTTTTTTTTTTTTTTTGGCTGATGCAGCAAAAACCTGTGGCTTCCTTGCACTACGAGTATATGGCTAATACTACACTGGTGTGCAAAACTTAAGGATCAACACTATTTCTAAAGGTTCCAACCACAAAATCAAACGAAACAGCCTGTGGCAATTTGCATAACTGTGGCCGTTCAGTAGAAAGCTGTTGCAGATACAAAAATTTGAATCGTGATGAGAGGGCTCACATGTACAGATAATAAAAGCAGCAGTTCAGCATTTATGTGCAAATTACCGAATGGTGAGCACAATTGTTATAGACGTTCGATATGAGCACTGTATGAAACCATACAGTGCTACAGACAACGAAATGGCCAGTAGACATCTGGATGACTTTACCCGGGGTCGAATAATTGGGAAGCTCGAGAAAGGTCGAAGTGCAAGGAGTGTGGCTGCAGAGTTCGGTATCGCCCATAGCATCGTCTCATGTGCGTGGTCGGCCTTCAGAACGACAGGTACAGATGTTCGAAAGACCAGTGGTGGTCGTCCAAAGAAAACAACGCCCAATGATGATCGCTATATACTCCTTCAGGCCAAGAGGAACCGACACCAGACAGCGGGATCCATTACAAACCAGCTACACAGGAGCACAGGAAGCAGGATATCGCGGTTTACTGTAGCCAGGCGACTCTACATAGGTGGACTGTTTGCTCGACGGCCAGTACACTGTGTCCCTTTAACACCTGACCATCGGAGACACCGTTTACAGTGGTGCATCGAACACAAGGACTGGACAACAGCGCAATGGGGTAAGGTACTCTTTACTGATAAGAGTAGATTCAGTCTCAGCAGCGATTCTGGACGTCAGCTAATCTGGCGAGAGGTTGGCACACGATATCATCCCACAAACATCACTGAAAGGGATCGATATGGCGGTCGAGGTGTTCTCGTCTAGGGAGGCGGTATCTTGGATGGACGTACACAACTCCAGATACCGGAAGGCGGTACTGTAACCGGTGCACGCTACTGTACTAAGGTAATCCTTCCCCATGTGCGTTAGTTCTGAGGTGCCATTGGCCCCGAGTTAGTGTTTATGGATGATAACGCCACACTCCATCGCACTGCAGCTGTTGATATGCTTTTGGAAAGTGAGGACATTATTCGCAGCATGGATTGGCTTGGATGTTCCGCCGATCTAAATCCCATCGAACACATATGGGACGCTCTGGAGGAGATGCCTAGCGGCATGTCCACACACACCAGAAAATGTTCACGAGTGAAGATGGCGCTGATAGAGGAATGGACGATGTTACCGCAAGAACTTATCAACAACGTTGTTCTAAGTATGGACAGGTGGCAAAGCCTGCATCGACATTAGGAGTGGCCATATCTCCTACTGAGGACCATCTCTTCCCTTTGTTCCATCTTTGCAGTGATGCCTCTGTATCACGCAGCCAGTGCTATGTTGCCATTTTTGAATAAAAGCCCTCTGTACCGTTTTGTTTCCGTTGGTGTGTCGGTGTTGTTTCCTTCATCATTTCTGTACCTCAAAAGGTTCCTTTGGTATGCTTTTTCCATATCCAGGCTACTCCTATGAGAAGCTACAGGTGAAAACCTGACTGGTCCTTAAGTTTTGCACACCAGTGTAATACTATATCGGCAAGGCCGATACTGTGTATCGCATCGCTGTATTTATTCTACTTGTACCTGACGGAGACGACGTTCACTCAACAGACGATCATGCGATGCATTTCGATGGTTTGGGAGTAACGTCTGACCAACAGCCGTCTTGGAAGGCTGACAGGAAGAACTTTACACTTGCTATTACTCATTATACATTCTAATCAGAGGTGGTACCGTGAAAACGACTCAAGACAATACAACTTGCTCCCCTCCTCCCTCCACGTGCTTAACCCTGAAGAAACCAGAAGTAGAGAGCTCTCTAATAACAACAACTGATTAAATGATTACCATCAGATTAACGCGAGTCTGCATTTTGCCAAAATAATTTAATGAAAGAATATGCGTTTTTATTGAATTAACTTTTTGAAAGACTAAACTCAATTGAGTTTAGCAACCGCAAAAATTTATAGAATTAAATACTTTTGCTCAATCCAAATAATGAGACGGTCATTAACCTCGAGCTCTCAGCTAATATGACACGCTAACAGTTAGTTACTATTATTAAAAACTCCTCTGGTTACGTAATAGTTCGTATTGTCTTTTGGAGTGTCCGCATGACTTTGACCTCAATTGCCGTCTACCCAAGCAGCACTAGCGTCCTTAAATTCATGAATGACGCCATCGTGACGTATGCCTATTGCAACTATGGACATTTTGTCTCTTTATTTTGAAAAACGCATAAGAACAATTCATAAATGAAAAACTTCAGTGTTCAATCAATAAAAATATTTTTTTTATGACTACAGCCTCTCTCTCTCGGCAACTTCTTTCTTAGTCTTCACAACTTTGTTCGTTCATTTCGTTATTTTCATACTTTTCCCGTTCTGTACTTTCCTTCCCTAGTTCCTCCTCATCTTCCGACCTTTTCGAATTTTAATATTTTTTCTACCCACCAAAGTTCTTCTTCATATTAACTTATTACTAAAATCCAGAAAACGTAAGGCTCTTAAATAAGCTCTTCCAGTTTTAATAATTTAACTGTCATTTTTGAAATGGAAAATTTTAAGTAAGAAAAGTCAATATGTGTACGTTTGTAAAAGTTGTTTTTCATATGATGTTGTTTTTCATATGATGCTTTAATGTTACTGACACTTGTAAAAAGAGGTCGCCCTTCGCCTACCTGCCTGCTTCATTCTAAATGAGAACTCTTGAAGATTAAGGGACTTGAAATACTTCCTTAAATTTTGCGTAGGCGTTAACGTCATAGAGGTTAACATCGCTACAAAATAAACTGAATTATCCTCTTCCTGGAGTAATGTTTTTTACTGCTTATAAAAGAATGCAAACAAGTAGTGTGGGTTGCAATAGTGACCAATTAAAACAGTGCAGAGAGTACGTGAGTCAACTGCTAAGATGAATTCGTGATAACGAGTCAATAAAAATAGAAAAAAAGTATGAAGTGAATAGATAAATAAATGGACGCTTTTTTCATGGTGCAAATGAGACAATCCAGACAATATATATATATATATATATATATATATATATACCATGGTAATGTTCTTGTTTATACTCCGGCACGACCACCAGGTCAGTGGAGTTTACGATAAATCAATCAATACAAATATTAATCGTATTTAGCAGTATTTAGTAGAGTAGACACCTGAGGCAATTTTACACAAACTAATTAATACATGCCATTTACTATTTACAACAAAAAGACTATTACAAAACATGACGGACACTTTGCCCTCGAAGGTAGCACAATTGGTAAGAATCGCCGTCCTCCCCACATCAAGTGGAAAAGATATGTTAGAATCCCGTTTGGTCTCAGGCGAGGTGCATGGTTTTTCTCCCGGAAACTCGAGTTTTTGGATCATAAAATAGGACGATAAATCGACCACAGACATATATGTCTGTGGTTGATTTATCACAACGCACGCAATTTACAGATATGGTCCGAGTCGCTGATACAGTTAAACCAGACAACAAAAAAAAAAGGCGCCTCCGTAGCCAGGTGGGAAGGAGCAGCAGTGCGTAGCACACGCTTCTTGATTAGACCGGGGTTCGAGCCCGTCACCACCAAATACGGAGGATGCGGAAAGGTCAGGGAATGACCACCGCATATCCCGGAGCAATATGGCCTTAGTTGCTAATGCTCCTAAAAACCAAATAACAAACAAACAAACAAACAAACAAAAAAAAAAAAATACTAACATCTTAAGCTACCATTTATGAAAGAGAAAAAGACACGTATTTATACTGTTTTCGCTTACTACAATATATGCAATTGAGTGAACTGTGTTAACAGCCGATAGTTAAAAACACCAGGTCTCGCGATAAACACGCTAACAGAATTACAGTGAAGAATATCGGAATATTTCTGGTAGTAGATGTGGCATCACCCTTCACTATCCATAAGAAAATTTCTCACTCCCCCTCGTCCTTGCCAATAAATGAAAAGCGATAGCACAGAATGACAACAATATAAAGGAGTACGTAGGGACTGCAGAATTCCACACCAGCCTTGGGAAATATTCCCCGTCCCAACAATAGCTGGCCTGACAAATAGTGATGATCTTTTACAAAGTAAGGTTGTGCATGTGGGAATAAGAAAATAAGAGAAATAATAATTATTATTCACATTAAAAACCTACAAATTACAATTTTATCTACGTGCGAAGTAATTAATTCTTTGGATTTCTTTAAACAGGCATAAGGCACTACTAGCAAACAATGCATAAAAAATTCGTTTTTCGTGGAATATTTTATACACTATTACTCTTCATTTCTAGCGACATCCGGTTAGTGCTGATAATAAAAGAATCTATTGTACATTATCAGAACCTTTTATTCACGCAAAACTGTTTGTCGAACCTCAATTGTTGTGCCTACAAAATATAAATCATATATCTTTCGAAAGGTCTTGACAAGGAATCGGGTTTATGATATTAACCGAAACTAATAACATAATTTTTAAATACGGATTTATGAAACAACGTAAGGCGTAAAATTGCTGAAAGCCATTTTACGTCTTACGAGTCAGTATAGTGGTTTCCCCACTTCTCGCCCCTTTGGAGAGATCTAGGTTCGAATCCCGTTAGAGACTGGAAGAATGCTAAAAAGCCTCTTCAATCGGGGGGAGGCTGCAGTTAGTCGTTCTCAGGGGGGAAAGTAGGTGGTTTTCAGCCTACATAACATCCAAATTGGCCCGTGAACACACACTTGTACAGACATCATTCACAGCGCAATATGGACTCAAATGCTAATGCCCTATAAAAATAACAACAATAAAACCGGCCGTTTTACAAGCGTTTCGAAAGTAAACCGCTTAAATATTATCGGAGTGACAATAGATCGTTTTATTAACTTTTTTAACTATGTGTTGCATGAATGGACTAGTTCAGTGAGAAACATCTGTTGATGATAGAACAAAATCCCACCGTGAGGTTTGTTTTGTTTGTTTTTGAAGAAAAATGAAATGAAGTAGTGGTGGTAGTCAGTACATGACAGCCGACCAGGCTAGCCGGGTGGGTAAAGTGCTTGCCTGGTAACCCCAAGGTCGCGGGTTCGATTCGCGCCTCGGGCTTGGATCAAAGTACTGCAAAAACCTGGGGAGGTGCATTATGGCCACAGAAGCCTATGCGCCAACAACTACCAAAAAAAAAAAAAAAAGTACATGACATGGTTGGAGTTCATTACCGCCGCCAGGATCAGTTGCCAATAACAAAATTATTAGACGTCACTTTGATGTCACTTCGCCTGTTTAGCGCTTAGAATCTATTTATTACTAACAGAGTCTAAAGTTCATACATTTTGCGGATGTTTACTCTATAATTTTAAGATATTATTCTTTAATTTATGATAAAAAAATGTATGATTATTCTTTCATTATATTTCTATAGATTAAAAACGTTTTCCGCCTAATGATATTTATTCGAGCCAATGGAAGAAGAGAGCAGGATAATTATGTCACTACAAATGCGCAGGTTCATTATATAGTTCATTTCTTAATTAGATTTCGACCAGTGCGTTATAATGTTAGTATAATGTTGTTATTATTATACAAATAATAACATTATACAATTAAAAACCTATACAAATATTTATAAAAAACTAAACTATTTACAATCGTACCCTACTATATCGGAACGATGAGTACCTTCATCAGCTGACATTAATACACAAAATACGTTACAATGGAACATCAAATTATGCCGGGCGTGTTCATGTATTAGACAGTGAAGCAAGTGCACGAGGTTGATGAACGTTAAATGGAAGGAAGACAAATGAGTTACTGGGCAAAATGAGACACTTGCTGTTGATAATGTAGAGCGCGTACTTGGAGCGCATGCCTAGGTTCGTCGCATTGAAAGACAACTGCCTCCATAACGTTCACCAACCTCATGCACGTGCTTCACTGTTTAATATATGACCACACCCGGCATATTTTGAGGTTCCATTGCAATGTCAACTGATGAAGAGATCCGATATAGTTTGTATATCTGTAAATAGTTTAGTATTTTGTAAATATTTTAAATATTTGTATAGTTTGTAAATATTTTAGTCCTGCTCTTTCGGATGCAACAATATTCCTCATGCATTATGGAACCCAAAGCAAAAGGCCTTTTCCTAAGTGACCTACACGTATGTAAATGCAGGTAAATAATTACACAGTGATATTTATTCGATCTTGAGAATGCCGCGAGGTAGGGGTGAGGTAGCCAATAGGAGAAGAGGTATGCAGGACCACGTGGTACAAGTGGGCGTGGCAAATGCGTTACTACAAATTTTTTTTTTTTTTTTTTTTTTTGATTTGGTAGTTGTTGGCGCATCGGCTTCTGTGGCCATATTGCACCTCCCAAGGTTTTTGCAGTACTTTAATCCAAGCCCGAGGCGGGAATCGAACCCGCGACCTTTGGGTTGCCGGGCAGGTACTTTACCCACTCGGCTAGCCCGGTCGGCGTTACTACAAATGCACAGGTAAATAATTACATAGGTCGTTTCCTGATTAGATATCGATCAGTGCGTTTTCGATAGGTGTGTATTACGTAGAAAAGTTTTGACTTACTCCGTCATACCTCTACATTTTTCTTTTAATAAAGGAGTTTTCTAGGGTCTTCTTGTTCAGTTCTCTTCTTTTCGATGTGTGTATATGCATATATTCCTAGACCACAAGGTGTAAAAATCCTAGTACATCTGATGACATTAAATTCTTTAAATCCTATAATTCATTGACTGACTGTATTAGACTTGAGACTTTTCTAGTCCTTTCATTCTTGGGGACGAAGTTTTACAATGCAAGAATAAATATCGACAAATGCCAGGAGTAAGGGTCATTAATCACCAATTAAATATGCGATCTAGGCGTTAAACTCTCTCGCTTCCCCCCCCCCTCGGAGAGAAGAGATTTTGTCCCTAGAGTAGCCCCAGCAGAATATCTGATAAAGAAAATGGAACAATTTGAGTCCCTGAAAAAACGAGTGCTTGCCCTCGAAAATAATGCTTCTGGGAGCTCGTCAGCGACTCAAAACTCCAGCAATCTACCAAGTGATGCACACCCGATTCGAGCCTCAAAACAGAAAAACCAAGTGCAAACTACCCTGGTTAGAAAGGACATTGTTTTATTAGGAGACTCCATTGTCAGGGAAACGGGGAATATTTTTTGTAATAAAGATAGGTGGAGCAGAACCAGGGTATGTCTGCCGGGAGCAACTATTGATGATGTCACCAACAGACTGTCGGATTTTAAAGGGGGTAAAGAAAATATTATTATTCATGTGGGGACAAACGATATTAAACGTACACGATCTGACGATTTGTTGGAAAAATACAGGACCATGCTGAGGAAATGTCGCGAGCTAGGCCATAATGTCTATGTGTCTGCAATTCTGCCCAGACACGATAGGAGGGATTATATGTTAAGAGCCTTGTGGATTAACTCAAGACTTGAAGGAATCTGCAAGGCTTTAGGGGGTAAATTTCTATCAGCATGGCCCACACTTGTAGGTAGAAGGAATTTGTTTTGTAGAGACGGGATACACTTAAACAAAGGTGGTGCAAAAGTTTTTGCCAGTATTATTGAGGATACCTTAAAGGCTCAGGGAAACTGCTAGTTAGGGGGGATGTGGGTAATACTGACACGCGTTTATCTGATAATATTGGTCAATGTAACTCTTGCACATACCTTAAGAGTTCTTATCTGTTACCCCAACTGGACGTATTATCTAGATGTTCTGGGGGCAAAGACGTTTCACGTGAGCAGGTAGCTAATATCAGGGAAGAGAGCCTAAAAAACTTCAAGGGTTGTGTTAGGGTTGTTAAATATACAAGAACAGTAAATCTTAATTGTTTATACAGTAACGTTAGAAGTGTCGTCAATAAAATGAGCGAATTCGAACTGCTGGTTAAAACAAGTAACGCAGACATAATAGGGCTTACGGAGACGTGGTGCCACCCGGAAATTGGGGATGATGAGTTTCAGTACGGCTTGTATAATGTATTTAGGAAGGATAGAGTAGATAGAAGGGGTGGTGGGGTAATGCTTCTTATCAGAAGCAGCCTGAGTGCGACGATAGCTTTCCCAGATTCAGACATTTCACATGCTAGTATAGAGTCTGTATGGTGTGAGATAGTTGGAAACAAAGGTACAATCAATGCGAGTAGGCGTAATCTACAGACCAGGTGATTGTGAAGACTATGACAAAAGCCTCTACATGCAAATGGAATGGGCAAGTAAGCGTCAATGCCTTATTATGGGTGATTTCAATTTGCCTCTAATTGATTGGAGTAAATGGGAAGGAAACTCGACAGGGGGAACAAAATTTTTAAATCAACTAGATGACTGTTATTTGTATCAACATGTCAGGGAAAGTACTAGAGAAAAGAATATCCTAGACCTCATCATCACACATGAATCAGATGACATAACAGGGCTGACAGTAGAGGAACCAGTAGCAGGAAGTGATCACGGAGTTCTACGGTGGATGATGACGAGAGAGGTAGCAGAAGTAAAAGGCAAAGGAATGGGTTTTAATTTCAGAAAAGGAAATTACGATGCCTTAAGGTACTACATGGCCTCTATTAACTGGGTAGATATCGCGCAGAGAATGAATACAATTGAACTGTGGTACGCTTTTAAAACATTAATCACAGATGCCTTGAATGCGTATATACCATTAAAAAAATACTCCACGAGAAGGGTTCCAAGTTGGATGAATAGTGAAGTTGCCACATTACTTGAGCAGAAAAAGGTGGCATGGAAATGTTACAGAGCAATAAAAAGTACTGAAGCCTATAACAGCTACAAGGTGGTGTGTAATAGAGCCACAGAAAAGGTTCGACAGGCAAAGGCAGTTTATGAGAAATCACTAGCAAACAGAGCAAAGAGGGGGGATAAAGAATTCTTCACATATATAAATGCCAAGAAGAGCAGGACAAACCAGATCGGACCTTTACGTAAGGGAAAGGGGATAGTAATAAATACACCAGCTGCCGTTGCAGATGAACTCAACAGTTATTTTGCATCGATATTTACAAATGAAAAGCCTTTTGTGGCAATGGGAAATTGTGGGAGCGAAGTTAAAAAATATGTAATTAATGATATTGAAATTTCCCAAGATTATTTAATGAAAAAACTTTCGAGCCTACAGACTAGTAAGGCTCCTGGAGTTGATGGAATATACCCTATAATCTTGAGAGAGGCGGCAAGCGAGTGCATTGAACCACTGAGGCTGGTTATGCGAGCATCACTAGACTCTGGGGAGATTCCCTTGGATTGGAAAAGTGCAAATGTATCTCCCATACATAAGGGTGGCTCTAAAAGTGAAGTTGGAAATTATCGACCTGTCAGTCTGACTTCAGTAGTAGGGAAAATCATGGAGGCATTGATCAAGGGTGGAATTCAGGATCATTTGGATAGAATTGAAATTCTCAAGGATACTCAGCATGGTTTTGTAAAGGGAAAATCATGTTTAACAAATCTGGTTCGCTATTTCGAAAGGGTCACTCACGAGTTGGATTTAGGGAATAATTTCGACATTGTTTATTTAGATTTCAGCAAAGCTTTTGACTCAGTCCCACATGAGCGGTTGCTTTATAAGCTGGAACAGGTTGGAATCACTGGGAAAATCCTTAGATGGATAGAAGGATGGCTTCAGGGCAGGAGGCAGAGGGTTGTGATAAATGGCTATTCCTCAGATTGGGTTGATGTAAGAAGTGGGGTTCCCCAAGGATCAGTATTAGGACCACTGTTGTTTTTAATTTTCATAAACGACATTGATGAAGGGATAGAGGGCGTGATGTCTAAATTTGCAGATGATGTTAAAATTGGTAGAGTAGTTAATGATCACTGTCAAGCTGAGCTTCTTCAGAGAGACCTAGATAGACTTCAAGAATGGTCAGAAAAATGGCAGCTGTGCTTTAATCCAACAAAGTGTAAGGTATTACACCTGGGAAAGAGTAATCCCAAAATAACTTATTCACTTGGTGGAGTTCAACTAAACCCAGTACTGGAGGAAAGGGACTTGGGTGTTACGATACGGTCAGACATGAAATTCTCTGAGCATTGTAAACAGGTTGCAAGGAAGGCCCATGGTGTCCTATCGATGATCTATCGAACTTTTGCAAGTAGAGATAGGGACGTTATAATCCCATTATATAAGGCCTATGTTAGACCACACTTGGAATACTGTGTTCAAGTATGGAGACCGCACCTAAAGAAAGACATCGAGCTTCTTGAAAGGGTGCAAAGAAGGGTAACTCGCCTGGTGAGATCGGCAAAAGGGCGTCCTTATGAAGAAAGACTTCGAATATGTGGGTTGCAGAGTTTGGAAACTAGACACCTTAGAGGAGATTTGATTGAGGTGTTTAAGGCTCTGAGAGGCATCAGTAAAATGAATGAGTACAAAATTTTCAAGATTATAAATGATGCTAGAACTAGGGGACATAAATTCAAGTTACGCGGGGAAATGTTTAGATTGGACTGCAGGAAGTTTTATTTTAGCCAGCGAGTTATAAATTACTGGAATAAGTTGCCTTCATGGGTGGTAGAGGCCGACAGTTTGGGGAAATTCAAAGGTCATCTGGATAGTACTTTCGGGTAAGGGAAGCGCAAAGGATGATAGGATTAATTTCCTTTTTATTTAATTTTTAATTTCATTTTATTATTTTTATTTATTTATTAATTATTATTATTTATTTATTTAATTTTTGTTTTTATCATTGTTTTGTTCGGATTTTTTTTTTTTTTTTTTTGGCTGGTGCAGCATAAGCCATAGGCTTTCTTGCACCATACGGCCGTTACTAATACTAATACTAATACTAAAATGATACTTTGAAACATAATATTTTGGGGAATCGGCCCAAGACGCTGATTCCAAGTATAACCTAATTATCACCTATGTAGCGTATTTGTTACTAATTGAGTTGTGCGTTTTGAGAGTTTTCTCCGCGATTTTATTCTTTAATCAAATTTAGTTAATTTACGTTTTTGCTCAGAACAACTTTTAAGTTACTTCTAGAAAATTAAGAAACTCGGTAACTTTCAATTGTTTTAACTACTTTCAGGCAAAATCTTCATAATACGAGAGTGCTATAGAACATAATTATACATTGTACATAATTTATTTAAAATAGGGAATGGCATGAATTTTAAATAAATAGTAAGAGAAAATTGAAAAGAAAAAAAAAAAAATTCTTTCCGTGTGTCTGATTATTTTTTGGAAAGAAAATAAAAGAACATATCTGATTGAAAACTTTCATATCATTAGAGAATATAATGATAAAATTATAAAGAATATATAATTATAGAATATAATGACATGAAAACGAAGAGTCAGCAGGGAATGATCAAACCATCTTAACTTAGGGATGTTAGGTAATCCATTGTGGCTAATGTTTTATTGTAATTGTATGTTTATTATTGCAAGTGTATTACAATATATTGAGAATATCGTACTTTAATATAATAGATATCTCTGTATTATTTCGTCTGAAATATTAATATTCCTTGCAGAATAATAACCAACAACCCCAGAAAATTATTAGTCATGTGATCTACTTCTTTATTATACTAACGTTCTTTTTTCAGCTCCCTACCATTAACACTGGAGTGTTACTTGTGGTGAATCAACTTATCACAGGAAGGAGTGGGGAGAAGAGATAGAGTAGCCCAACAGAATATCTGATAAAGAAGATGATCCTTTGAAACATACTATTTTGGGGAATCGGTCCAAGACGCTGATTTCAAGTATAACCTGATTATCACCAAATATACATGGTGTCCTTATGCATTTTAAAACTGCAATAACTTAGATTCTATACAACAATAGGAGCAATCTGTAAAATTGATTGTAATGGAAATTTATTCTAGTTTTTGGTATGTAATCATGAGATTGTTAAGCTTCAACATAACCTCCATCATTACTGATACATAGTGTAGTACGATTTAGTAATTTTATAAACGCGTTCTCCAGTTGTGTTTCAGTTACGGCATTAATTGCCTCTGTGATCCTGGCATGAAGATCGTTTAAAGGGCGTGGTCTGAGGAGTAAACCACATTTTTAACTTTCCGTCGCATAAATTATCCAATGGGGCCAAATCGGATGATCGAGCTCCAAACAAGTGGACCATCTCTGCCGATTCGTCTGTTTGGGAAAATTTCGGTTTTAAACTGTCAAACATTCTGAGCGACGTGGCAAGTTGCTCATCTTGCTGTGAAAAACCGTTCTGGCTTCGATTCTTAACTGTATTAATTCAGGAATAAAAAAAAAAACCTGTAGCACTGCAAGATCACTATCTATTAACCACAGTTTCTTCAAAACAGAAAGGACCAATTATGCGTGTTCTCCCCAGAGCCCACCAGAAGTTGACTTCAGGGTGGGCGGGAAATCACTTTCATCTTCCCAGACTTCTTGTGGTGTTTCTTAGGGTGCAATTTCACTCTAAAGAATTTTGCGCACTGTTGCTTTAGGAATATCAAGTTCCAGAGATACCCGTCTTAGTGATTTTCGTGGATTTACTGAAAAGCTTCCTCGACAGTTTCCACAGTCTCCTCGTTTAACCCAAGCCAGGTTTGTGGCTTATCATTAACGGAACCAGTCTCTTTAAGCTTCTTCATCTAGTTTGAAATTTAAATTCTGTGTGGCATTTCTTTCGTAATGTGCCATAAATTTTCTTTTAACGGCTATTGTGGACTTAAGCTCTGCTAGCCAGAGGACATAGTTCACTTTCTCCTCTATCGAAGCCATCTCCTGTAAAAATAATTAAAAAAACAAAATTAGAGTAAAGTAATTATTTTGAGCGTAAAACTGGAATAAATTACCTTTTCAATGCATTTTTCAGATTGTTTTTATCTCGTACAGAATTGCAGTTTTAAAGTGCACAACGACTTTATGGACACTCTATATATGGGCACCCTTGAATTAACAGCGAGTGCGGAACCAAGCATTTTGAAGTTCTGGTAATAGCAAATTACCTCGTAAATACCCACGACTTCAAAATTTTAGTAGAACTCCAGTTTAGTTTCAAAGTACTGTATATGAAAGGGCAAAATATTCTTTGAAGAAAATATAAATAACAAAGTTAAGTAAAGGATAATTTAAGAATATTAATAAATATTTCATTATTTTAAAATAAGTAAAATGTCAATCCACTAAAAGCCACTAAGTAATAGTTTTATGAAACACTGCTCTTGAGTTCTCATTCACCTTGACATACATGCGTCAGACACAGCAGCTCATGAACACGATTCGCGCGGTTGCAAAAATTCAACATGAAGATCATTATTGATAATGTTCATTACTCAAGTTTCATTCGCATCACAAACCAGCGTAGCGAAGTGTGACTGTTTTCTGTGAAGTTAAAGGCAAAAATTGCACTGCTGTAAAGAAAGCTGCGATTTCGTACTGTTATTTTCTGGTTGAAATCATTTAAATTTCTGAAGGACATGAAGAAAGGAATAAAAACGCGAAAGGAAACAAAATGTTTCTTAATGCTCTCAGTATTATTTTGTATAATGCAGTAAATATAATAATCGGTTTAAAAATTTTCTCATTTACGTCTGGGAACGATTCAAATGAAGTCACTGTGGAAAAGGTTTAATGAGTGTTTTGTGCGGGCTTTTTATTTTTTTCCCCCCTCTGTTTTGTTTATTTATAAAGGAATTCCTGTCATGAAATTTCTTTAAAATATACACTACAGCTGAAGAGAAATATTCGTTACCCACACTGTCCATGGAAAACAAATCTTAAAAAAAAAAAAATTGAAAAATAAAGTGAAAAATAAAGAAATTGAAATAACAATTACACAATTTTTTACTGTCTCCTTGAAATATATTGGAATTGCAATTGCTTATTATAATTGTTCGTAATATCACTTCCTCCATAACAATGGAAGAAATGAATATTTACAGACCAAAAAAAAAACCTTATAATACGCAATACACAAACAAAATTTTTTCAACGGGATTGAATAACTTTTATATTTTTATATTTAAATGACATTAAATATTAGAAATTTTCCTAATTAAATATTATTCTAAAGTAGCAATAGTACACTTTCTCCTAAATCTAAAAACCACAATTACAATTACCAAAAATTTGTTAATATCTGATGCGTCTTTCAACAAATTTGTTCAAGACTAAAGGCAGGTGTGACTAAACTGAGCCACGCGTGCCAGAAGTGGCCCACCCCTCGATTTTGTGGGGACAAAATATAAAATTATATAACTGATTTTAAAACATCAGAAGTGAAGATAAACCATTTCTTGAGGATGCATGTATACACAGTACATTAAACGTGCGCGCGCACGCGCGCGCGCACACACACACACACACACACACACACACACACACACACACACACACACACGTTTTCCACATGTGGTGTCTGTGGAATAGACAGTTATATATGCGTATATTATGCGGGCAACGTACGTATGCATTCGATTTTCAAATTTGGACACCCTGCGGTACGTACTTACCTATGCATAGGTTTTGAAGTCGTTTCAAATACTGTAATGTGTTCGTTTATACACGAAAGTAACATATAGCAGCACTCACTTGAATATTTCTAGACTACAAATATTCAAGAAGGTGCTCCCATACGTTATCTGCAGTTCCAAGTATTTGTCGACACAGTTTATAATAAATGGTAGTAAGAAAATCTTTTAAAATAGCTTGCACCTGTTAGCTTCAGTTATTCGATTTTGTCTTACAAAACAAGAAATAAAATAAATTCTCTGGATTTCTGATCTACAACTTCATGCGTTATATAAATGAAATGCATTATATGAATCAAATTCTATATATTATTAACGACGTAGAGAATATTATTGCATCAAAAAATAACAACGGGCTTTTTTTTATGATATATCTGACATTTTTTGTTTAAATCTAAACTGATTTTTAACAATAATTTCATATTTGCATTTTAATAAAGGACTGGATACCCAAAAGTTGATAAGGAGGAGATCTAATTACTAAAAGTTTAGTTTTTTTTTTTTTTTTTTTAACTGTGATGATGTGTTTTAGCCAATTAGAATGGCTAAATGAACAAAGTAGTTGACGTTTTTCTGCATTTACCGAAACAAATGTTTCGGTAATTGCAGAAATGTAAGTTAATGCGAGTTAATGTAAGCAGTGCGTTACATTTCAGACGCATTAGCAAATAACAATAATTCAGGATTTATAACAAAAAAAAAAAAAAAAAGCAAATAACCATGACTTTTTTTTCAGGAACTGAGAAATTTTGTTTCTGAGCACCATTCATTCCTCCAATCAGTACAGGGCAACAAACGTAATATCCAGCTAGAATATACGATATATGAATGGCCTATGTGATATGTATGAAAAATAAAAAAATAATAATTGCCGGATTTCAATTGGTCCGATTATAATGACCTAGAATAGCTCGATAAATCTGTCTAAAAGGGCCAAATTTAAAATTTTATGAAATCCATTTACTAGGAGTGGAGTTATTACATGCGGACGGACAGACACAGATACCATCATAGTGAATACAATAGGAGTTTTATGCACACATGTTAACGGCCTAAGAATAAATAGTGGCATAGTATTCATGCAGTATTATGTTATGTTCTGTTGTTGTGTCTCTGGCTACTTGGCCGTAGGGCCCCCTAGTGGAATCTACGTTGCCCACCACCACCACTGGGAGGTGAGCCAGGCTGCCTTCATATTCTGGCTGATCTCCACCAGGGTCGCTTGAGCTTTCTGGACGGAGACCAAACAAAAAAAAAAAAAGAAAGAAAAGGGAAGAGAGTGGGGAAGATAGAAAATGTGGTGGGGTCAAAGTAGGAAAAAGGAGGAGGAGGAGGAGGAAAGAAGGCATCCTCCAGCGGAAAGAAGAGGTGGGAAGGGAGAAGTAGGAATCACCCCTGGTCTGGGAGCCCACCGAAGGCCAGGGAATGGAAGACAGCTTGCAGAACAAGGGAGGTTGCAAATTTGGGTAGATGCAACGGGAAGTGTCTGAATTTGATTGCAATCAGTTCAGTGCCGTCATTCCAACGTGGAAGATGTCCAGTTAGGTGTTCATCCAGTTCTGATAGTGGCCGGTGATGAGGGAAGAGCAGGTACCAGAAGAGATCATAGCGGTTTTAGGGACGTCTGGTGTGGATGTCTATGTTGTGGGATCAGATGGAGAGATTATACAAACGCCTTTTGAAGACTGCTGAGGCATATCTGCTAAAAGCTAAAAACGCTCCTTTTGATTTTAACAGGTTGCCCTCCGGACTAAGTGTGGTTACATTTATATCCAGTAACAGTTGATTACGTAGGTCCACGTAGATGTTACACGAGTGCATTACGTGTTGTCGGGCCTCCAGTTCTCCACATACACAATGGGCATCGTTTACAAGTCCAAAGTCCTGAAGTCGCTTTTTGAATGACCCATGTCCTGTCAGGAGAAAGGTAGTATGTAAATTAGGAAAGAACCAGTCAAGTCTTTGTTTGTTGAAGTAGGAGACACTAGATAGAAATAGCTTGGTAGTACTGCCTTTGGCGGAATCATCCCAACGGATTTGCCAGAGGGAAACAAGTTCTTGCCAAGTACGTTGGAGTTCTTGTTTCGGATCTGCATCGACAATAGTTTTTATCCCCAGGAATTCCGCTTCTTTGTTCTTTCTGATGACATGTGAAGGCCGCTTGGAGGTCAAGGGGGATACAACCTGTTAATACTTGTAGTGCTGCAGTTGAGGTCGTTCTGCAAGACCCGAGTCATATTTAATAATATCAACTGTTGTATATGCAGAATAACGTTCCTAGTGCTGATGATGGACAAACGATGGAGCCATACGGCAGCGCCGTATGTTACGAACGGTACAAAAACAGCTGAATAAAGAAGGTGGAGTGCAGGCCCCTTAAGACCCCAGTCTTTGCGGGTGAAGCGAGCAAGCATATTGATATAATTTTTGGCCTTCTCTTTCATGGACTTTAGATGTGGCATGAAAGTTCTGCGATCATCTATGGTGACACCTAAATATTTGAATGAACGTTGATTCTTGAGTGCATGTCCTTTATAACGAATGGTTGGAGGTCTGTTGATGTCAAGACGGCCTTTGAGAAGTAGGGTTCTGCTAAACAGACAGGGCATTCAAGAATGTGTTGCTCTGGTCTCAATAGCTGCACGAGTAGGGCCCTCAACAACGATAACCAGGTCATCTGCATATCAGAGCTGTGTGATGTGGGGGAAGTCCTGCAGGAGCCATTCATCCAGAATCATATTCCAAACAGCTGGCCCCAGAACAGAGCCCTGCGGGCAGCCTCTTGTGAGTTGGCGGGTGATACTATGAAATTTTGTTTTCATGGTAACTTTTCTGTTATAGAAGTAATCTGTAAAACATTTGAAGATGTTGAGGGAGCAGCCAGATATTCTGGCTCGCCGCAAGATCCCTGGCCACCAGACGGTGTCAAAAACTCCCTTAAAATCTATAAAAATCGCCAGTACGTAACTGGCATCTGTTAGCTGAGTGGTTTTCAGTAGTGCATCAATAGTTGAGCACCCCTGCTTGAAGCCAAACTGGAGTGTAGAGGCGAGTCCTTTGGTTTCATAGATAGACTGAAGACGGATGAGAAGTAACCTCTCAAATACTTTTCTTAATATTGGTAATAGAGCAATTAGACGGTATGCTTTGGCTTCACCAGTGGAATGATTTGGATCCTTGGGTAAAAGCCTGAGGTTGGCGTGTTTCCAACGTGTAGGAAAGGAGCCTTCATTAAGACACGTGTTGAACAGTTGTACTAGAACATCGGGTGCAACAGACCAAAGGTGCTTGATGGACTTCACCTCGATGAGGTCCAGTCCGGGAGCTTTTCCATTTTTTATTTTATTTATGGCTGATGCAACCTCCTCTTCTGTGGCCGAGGGCAAGTAGCCCTGATTCCCAGTGATGACGTTTCTGTGTACTCAGTGTCATAATCAGGATTGTCTTGGTAGATTATTCTGTCTAGAATCTTGTTCATTGTTTCTTCCCAGGAAAGCATCTCCGAGGAACCCTCAGTTCTGAGGGCTCCTCGGAGACGCTTCCGGATAGAATTTATGATATCTGTGGATCCTACTTTGTTCCTTATGAGCTTGTGAACCAAACCCCAAGGGTTTTTATTGCCTTCCGCCTCCACCAGGGCACGCCAGGAACTTTGTTTGGCATGATAAATTTTGTTCGTGTATTCTTTCCGAATTGCATTGTATCTTTCCCTCTACTGTGCTACTCTTTGCGTTTTCTTTGTAACTCTTTCCTTGCACGCTGGAGAGAGGAGCGGAAATCTGTTAATTCTTCTGATCACCAGGAAACTGATTTTGGATGTCGGGTACAATTTTTCATCGAGGCACGTGATACTTTATGGAGTAAGTCTTGCAGGAAATTATTTTTTATGGTAGCTGTTCATGGTTCGAAAGCGCTCAGCTGAATGGTGGTGAAGAGCATTTCGGATAATGTTCTCAAAGATATCCCATTTGGCAGTTCTAGTGGAGAATCTGAAGGTATCGTGAACATACATCGAACGAGTAGCGGTACTGTTTTCAATGCTATATGTTATTAGTCGATGATCACTGGTGGTGGCAGTGTCGTGTACTTGCCAGTACCTTAGTCTGTTGACAAGAGGGGGTTAATAGTGTGATATCCAGATTAGACTCCCCATTTCCCGAGCTGTACGTAGTTGACTGTCCGGGTAGGTTGGCTATTACAAGTCCACGAGAGGCGATGAATTCCTCTAGTAGGTCTCTTCTGACATCAGTGGTGGCATTATGCCATTGGGTTGATCGAGCATTCGAGTCAGCAACTATGATAACATCTACATTTCCAAGGAGGTCAAGGGCTTGCTCAAGACGAGCAATGTGTGGCTGTAACTCGGTGCCAAATTGGAAATACGCCGTGAGAAATGTGATGCAGCCAAAGTTGCCCTCAACAACAGTTGCCCCAGCCAGATGTGGGCAGCATAGGGAATCAATACTAGTGATGATTAGATCCGGATTGCGGACAATGATGGCTGCGAGACAGTGCTGTTGTGTGGTTTGAATTTTTCTGTACATTAGGGGATAACCAAAGACCCTGCCACATATGCAGTAGGGCTCTTGTAGAAGGAGAAGATCAAGATTTAATTCCTCCATGAGGAGATGGAGCTGAGATGCCACTGAAGTGGATTTTTGTGCGTTTATTTGGCCTATCCGAAGTCTGGATGATGGTAAGTACGCTGTCTTACTTTCCATAATTGGTGTTATTGCGTATTATTTCAGCTGCTCGCTTGTAAACAAGCAATGATCCATTTCTCACCAGGTTTGTTGATGGATTTACAATTGGCGCATTTCGGTGGCGAAGTTTTATTGGAGCATTCTTTGTAAAGGTGGCCGGCTTCTGCACGCTAGTCGTATATCGGTTTTTGCTTCAGACATTTGGCTATATGTCCGTATCCTAAACAGTTATAACATTTCAGGACTGGTACAAAATCCCTTATCCTATGTGAGGACCAGCCTAGAAAGACTCTTTCTTGAATATTTAATTGTTTTCTGATTCTGGGAGATACTTCTATGATCCAAGAAATCAAAAGAATTTAATACTTATTGGCATTATTAAACTGAATTTCAGTAACTGAAATTTCAGTTACTGAATAATAGAAAAAGAAATATAAGAAATTGGGATTTTTTCACAAGAATACGAATCATGGACGGCATTGAAACATCTATCATTAGGAGCATTCATCAAAGGAACCTTTTTTTTTTGTAAATAGGTAAAATTATATATCACAACATTTATTGTGATCAGAAAATGATTCAAGCAACGATCTCCTTAGAAATTAAAAAGGTTACTAACAGTGCCAAGCACAGCAACAATAAGAAAAGAGTAACTAGACGTAAGTCCAAATACCGAATGGATATCTTTCGCTGTCATATTTTTGCCAGATGGATATCTTTCGCTGTCAGAAAAGCAATGTCGAAACCATGTGTGTGTGTTTCACAGGACAACATATTGCAGTTAGAACACTCAGCCTGCAAAAATCATATCAGAGATGACTCTTATGAAGCTTTTGCTTAAATGAGAAATGAATAAATACATGTAAAATAAATTGCTTTGGATTTTTCATAAAAACTTAACAAGACAAGGGAAACGTATCCTATCAGGCACAAAAAGGGGCCAACAATACTCTCAACATAATGGAATAGGCGGATTCCCACATGATTAAGGCGGCGCTTGAGAATGACAGTTATGCTTGTATCAATGCCGGTTTTAAAGTTAAATTTTGCAAGTAAATCGTTTTTAAAATGTCAAATAAGTATATAGATCCAATGGAACCTGTGGAACTTTGTCTTAGATGACTTCCTCGCCATGGATCTGGGTGGTGTGGAGGCCCAGGCCTATGCAGATGACTTGGTCTTGACCATTGAGGCTGACAGCATATCCTCACGAGAAATGCAAGCAAATGATACCCTGCAAAAGCTGCTACATTGGACGAAGCTACACTTGCTCAAACTAGCACCCGACAAGACAAAATCGGTGCTGCTAAAAGGTACGCTAGCCTTAAGGAGACCACCACAAATGAAGATTGAGAACAAAACTGTTAAGCTGTGCGAACAGATCAAATACCTAGGAATAATCCTGGACAGAAAATTAAATTTCAAGCCACACTTAGAATATATTAAACAAAAGATAAGACGCGGCCCTCGTCGCTAGAGTCACCCGCAGGGACTGGGGACTCAGCCCTACTATCCTGTCCCTCTACTAAAAAATTCTCTTCATCCTTGCCATCACGTATGACTCCCCTGTCTGGTACGTGACGGCGGGTCCAGAAGTGAATAAAAGGATCCTCGAAACCATTCTGAGGACCATCCTCCTCACCATGATGAGAACGACTAGCAAGGCTGCCCTCTAGGTCCTGGCAGGGGTTCTTCCCCTGGACCTCGAGGCTCCCCGCTGCTGTGTGCTCTACCATTTTGCTAGAAACACATCGACTAAAATCTATAACCTCACCACTGACATCACTATTGGCTGCAACTGTGAGAAGAGAAGAATCACCGACCATCTCGTCCAGATTTGGCAGAGGATATGGAGCGACACAGAAATATGCGCAGTGACTAGAAGATTCCTCCCCACTGTCACGAAGCTTTACCCTAAGGCGCCAGCATGGTTTCACCCCGGTCAGAATACCACCTTCCTCCTTACAGGACACGGCCCGTTTAAAGTTAAGCTTCAGCGACTTGGCATCATAGATAATGCGGACTGTCCCTGTGGCAACCCGGAGTCCTGGAGACATTTAATGTTTGACTGCGATCTGTATGATGACTTATGACTACGCCTAATAACAGCAATCCAATATATACAAGACAACCAAGAACCCAGACTGTTAGACACTCAAGAGGACTACAAGGCACTCAGTCAATATGCCCAGGATCTATTTTCCAGAAGGAAAACAATGATAGCAATACACCAAAGCCAACCCCACTAGAAGGACTGCATGAGGTCAAACAAGAACGTGACACACAAATAAAAAAAAAAAAGGTAAAGTGCAGCCATTATCAACCCAGGATGGAAGCCTCCTCAACAATTCATGCTGAAGGAAATGGATCATAATCTGCCACGCTGGTCCAGTGCGGGTTGGCAGATCGACCGTATTCAGCAGTCAGGGGCTTGAACCCCGGTCTACTCAAAGAGCGTGTGCTACTGCACTCCCGCTCGTGACCACTCGGTTACCAACAAATAAAACTTACCATAATGCTCCACTGAAAATGGAGGTAACCTTCCTATCCGACCCCTCTTCTTCCTATTTCACCCCCAGTCTTCACCCTCCCCTCCCAACACTCTTGTACAGTGACTGCCCCACATGTCCAAATTTAAATCACATCAAATTTAGCCCGACCTTTTAGGCTCTCTAGAAATAGTTCTTTCAGCGTAAAACCCCACGCAAAGCTTTCTAAATGCAATTTTACTTAAATCAACAGCGATAACTCCAACCTTTATTTTAGGTCCTAGTCACCGAAATCCCAGGAAAGTAAGTGGCAGGACCTACCAGAGTATAATTAGTCTCTTAGTACACCCGGTCGACGTCCCCGTCGCTAGGTATGGTAACGCCGGATCCCACTAGGAGCCCGGCAGTCAACAGGCCGGATGAACAATGGGATATTATTAGTATAAGTGTCAGATTATTCATTAATCTGACACTTATACTAATTATTAGTGAGAACCTACATCTTGAAGGTTCTCACTCATAGCTAAAATGACGGGTTCTGGAGGTCAGGCTAGCCTTATACCACCTGACAGTTTCAGAGATATGTTCGGGGAATTAGATAGTGATAATCCTTGCCATGCTTTTTCTAAATCTCCTTCTTTAATCTCCGATAAAGGCCAGAGTGAAAATCCCGGAGTACGTTCGATGCACTACAATGGCGATAAAGTGTCGTCGGAAAGAATGATTACTGTGCATAAATGTTATTATGGCCAATAATCAAAAATTAATTTAAACTCTTGCTTTATCTGCAGTAAGTTCTACTATGGTATCTGTGTTTCTAAATCCAATCAGCTATGCAAAACCTGCGACGGTTCTAATATTTTAAATTCACTTATCTGTATACCTGTGGCGCCTCCGTAGCCAGGTGGGAAGGAGCAGCAGTGCGTAGAACACGCTTCTTGATTAGACCGGGGTTCGAGCCCGTCACCACCAAATACGGAGGATGCGGAAAGGCCAGGGAATGACCACCGCATATCACGGAGCAATATGGCCTTAGTTGCTAATGCTCCTAAAAACCAAATAACTAACTAACTCTGTATACCTGAGGATATAGATTTACTCCCTCAGCAATCTATAACAGAATCCCAAGTAAGTACGTACGATCATCTCATTCTTCTGACTATGATGAAGAGTGGTTATGTTTTGTGGAATCTGTTGATAATAAGCTTGAAATTTCTCATTTGTAGATGAATTTTAAACAAATTCTTCAGGTACAAACTAGATATTTTGTTGCTGAAATTTCAAAATCAAAACTGGGCGTGGAAAGCAGGCTTCATTATTTGGAAAATGGGAATAAGTTTTTAACCCAACATTTAATAATCCTTATAAATCTAATGAAGAATTTTACTGATCAGAATTCTTTTAGAGCCTTGCTTTCTCCTTACCAAAATGACTTGGAACAAACAAATAATTGTAATGGATCTACATTTTACAAAGTAGACAGAGTCCGCACCTCCCAATCAAACTTACATTTGGAGGTACAGGATCTAAAAGCAAGTATTACTAAAATACACAATTATGTTAAACATTACTTTAAAATCTTAGTGATAGTTTGAAGAATATGTCATCTTGGTTGGTCCACTTCATGATGCATACACAAACCCCTCATTACAAAGGAAATTATATTCAATGGAAGGAAAGAAATTTGAAAGTCTCCGCTGATCAAACAAAGCAATCAATGTTGGATAACACTGATCTTAATTGAATGTTAACTTACCAGTGAATAATAAGGTATATTCACATAAGGGATCTAATACAGAATATAATCATAATATTGATAAAGAATCTAGTTCCACTCAAACTCACACCGAGAACCTAGTACTGGTGTCTGATAAGGACAAACAGACATCTTGATTCTACCCTTAGTTGCTGTTCCAAAGAGAAAGGAAAACTCAAAATGTGCCAACAGAGCTTTAAAACTTCTGACGCCATGAACACGTCTCTGAATCCTGATCTTACTATTCATCAAGATAAGAATTTTAAACAATTCTCTCAAGGTGAGAACTCTGAACTTACTGGTACTACATTGGTAAACCATACTAAGCACTTAACAGCCCCAATATCAAATGGTTGTATTAATAAATACGAAACCAACAATAAGACTAGTGATGACAAAATTAAACTTAACCCTGCTAGTCATTCATGATCAGTCATTACTGATCAAGAATTTTTGAATATGTCTAGCGATAAAGTTAATTTCATTGGAAGGAGAGATAATGATGATGAGAAAGGGAATAGTGATTACAAAATAAAACTTAACCATCTTAGTGATAAAACTGATCGTGGATCTCCCAGTAGTGATAGTAAAGTCAATTTTATTGGAAAGGATGATTAAAGGAAATCTATTAATAATTCCTAATAAGATTTTCTGGCATGTTTCTAGGTTAGCACCCTCTATGGAGCAGGCAAATCCTGAATACTATTTTAAGAATAAAATAAATGTGAACATTACCGCTGAAAAAACCAAATCACTTTGTCCTGAAATATATTCTTCTTTTAAAATCAGGTTTGATCAGAGGGGCCTAAGTCTGAGAAATCCAAACATAGCTTTTCTGATGGAGTAACTATTCAGGTATTCAGGTTTAAAAAACACAAAAAGGATAATAAATATATTACTCACAAAACTTACTACAATAAAACTGGGCTTGCAATACCAAAACCTATCCAAAATAAACAGCAATTAATTTGAAAAAATAAATATGACAGCTACAAAGATAAAAATAAATTAATTTTTATTAACATATATTTTCTAAACTGTCATATTTATTTTTTCCAATTAATTGAAATCTCAATAAACTTAAAATAGAGATCAGCCACTCTAATTTGGGTCCCTACAGAGACCTGGCTTACTTCTAACATCATAGATTCTGAAGTTTGTCCTCTTCAATTTAGAAAAGATGAATAAATAAAAAACGGGGAGGAGTAATGGTTATACTACACCAAGAATTAGTAATCTCAGAAATTATCCCCTTGGCTGATATAAAAGGTGTATTTATATCAAATTTAAAATTGGTAATGTAACCATTCAACCGGTGGCAATTTACCTCCCTCCTCCAATTAAAAATATTATGATAAAAACTTGAGCAGGTACTTTTTATACTATTTTTTATAGATCTTATATTTAATAGCAATACTAAAAAGTAATCATAAGGTTCCATACCTTTAATAAAGTCTTATTTCTGTACTTAGAGTGCAGGAAAAACAACAGTTTCTATTTCAGAGAAATTCCTTAACACTGGAAAAGAAATGCTACTCTTGTTAATTAATCAGGGAAATAAAACAAAAATAATAAATTACAAAAAGATTTAAGTTTATTAATATCACTCTCATCAACAATTCTTTAAACAGAACCTGCATCATGTCTCTTACTATAAATTTTACCTAATTTGATTCATGGCTTCTTGTAAATTTTTTTTGCTTAATTGCTTGTTCGGTTTTTATTAATATACATTAAATCAGTTAAGTTATTTCAACAATTTGTTTTGCATTGCTCTCTAAAACTAGTTCAATTTAGCAGCACCCTGTGTAAATTTTGATTAAGGTAGATTTGGCCTTTTTTTTCTTATTAATTACAAAGTAAATCTGTGGAGTTTCTTCTTTCACATAAAAAATATCTAAATGAAAATAATTCGTTCAAATTGGCAAACGTTGTCGGCACTGATTATATATCATCATCAAGAGTGTTTCCATTTACAATGGTTTTCCTCAGCCTACAAGTTATTTCTTGTTAGGAATTATTTCCCGCCATAAAATGCCGTTCAAGGTGTCTTGGTCGGTTAAGCCTCGGGCTGTCATGCACTCCCGTACTCCATCCATCCATCCATGTCCTCCTAGGTCTTCCTCTTCTCCTTCTTCCAGGATAGCCTTTGGATATCTCTTTTCTTGCATCCGTTTTACATGTCCATACCATGTTAGACGCTTTTCTTTGATGGTGTCAATAATAGTCTTTTTACTGATTATATATCACACTGTAAAATTCGAATATTATGAATTAATAAGAGCTATTCTTTCTTTTTTAGTCTTAAGTTAAGTTCATTTATCCTTTTTCCGTGAACCTCAATTTCTATATCCAAAGATAATATTTCTCCTTTAGTACTTGTAGTAACTTCTTGCATTTTGTGAATCTCTTGCTGCATATTGTTAAACGTTGAAGAAATGAATCATTTTATTATCTCTTTAGCTTCTTTCTATTTTTTTGGAAATATCTCTGAAAGGTGGTCCCATAAGTGAAATTTTATCGATAAAAATGGCTCAGACATTACCTGACTTGAGAGTATTTAGTTTACTCAGCAAGTTTGAGAGTATTTAGTTTACTCAGCAAGTTTGAGAGTATTTAGTTTACTCATTTGAGAGTATTTAGTTTACTCAGCAAGCAAACTAAATCGATCCTCGGAAACAATTCTAAACATAGAAACCAATTTTATTAGATCACTTTTTAACTTTTTTTAAAACTTGTTAGGAAGATTAGTCCCTTATTAACAAGTTAGCATCTACTATAATACAAAAAAATATAATCAACAATTTAAAATAAGATCTCTGCTAATAAGAATTTCGATTATAACGTCTTATTTTATCTTCAGAATAAAAGACAAATTCACTAATACATCTATTAAACTGCATTAGTGTGTTTAGTACCACATCTATTCAATATAATTAGATGCTAAAAAATGCACTCTGTGGTTACGAAATCATAATGGAATTCTTGAAGATATAAGATGTGAAATCAACATGGATAAATTGTTGGTTTGTTTGTCGTAGGGTCTTAGACTCAACAGCAACTTAATATTGCGCCGTATATAATTTGGCCTTGTCCAAACAATTGAAATTAATTGCACTCCATGGTGCATCCAAAAAGTTAGGATTTGCAGCAAGTCGAATCGGTGTTTTAATAAGGAAACCAAATTGGCCTTCATCAGGAAGCAGAAGGCTTACCGGAAATGGCAGAAATCTCAGCTTTCCTCAGACCACTATATTTAAGAAATAAAGAGCTTACTTCCCAAAAAAGAAAAGACAAGTCCTAAACCAGGCTGTTCTTGATAGGTTGAAGAGGGGTAGAAGGATTCTATCACACCAGACAAACCATCATATCGTTGATCAAAAGCTTGTCCAGGAATGGGTACAGTGCAACCTCCTGCATGCAAATCTTCCAGATACAGATTCCCCTCCCTCACAGGAGGACTGGTTATCTAGGGCACAGATGAATGATATAGAAATATCTAGGGAGATTCTGATTAATGTCATCAACAAATTACCTAACAAAGCTACTGTAGGCCAGACGGTTTCCCATTATTCAAAGTAAAAATATGCAGCACGTACATTATCGACCTTCTACTCCACATTTTCAGACGAATTTTACAATCTGGAAGAGTTCCATCAATTTGGAGATCTTACCATGTCAAGCCCATTCCAAAGATTAGGAAACCTAAATCTCCGAAAGATCTGCGACCAATTTTCATCAGTTGCTCTTTGTTTAAAATCTTTGAAATAAGCCAGCAATTGCCCAGCACTGCTTTGGTCACTGCTTTGGCCGAGTGCGTTCATACCGTTCTGCACAAGAGATCAACAACTACAAATCTTCTAGATACTCTATTCAGAATCCAACAGGCCATCAATAACAAATCCCAGATTGACATCATCTTCTTGGACATTAAATCGGCATACGAATATACCTACCAGCTCTCTTTACTATTTGGAAGCACTACTTCGGCCTGGCAGATACTTTGCTACAAATCTTGAAGTCCATCCTACTTCTCAGACTTCTATCTGTTACTGTCAACGATTTCCAGGTAACTTTCGACGTCACAAGAGGCATCCCGCAAGGGAGTGTGCTTTCAACAATTCTCTTCGCAGCAGTTTTGGAACCTTTCCTAACATGTAATCCTAACTTTGTCTCCTATGCCGATGATCTGAAGTTCTAAGTGAGTTCAAACCATCCTAATCAGATCCTGGATATTAACCAACAGGCCTCTACATAGATAATGCAACTGGAAAACTATCTAACCATAATTGGATTGCATCTGAACCCTTCCAAATCTGCTCAACTACCGATAACCAAAAAAAGAGTTATATATGATGTTCAAATCTTCGTTGGCGGGGAAAGGGTGCAAAGGGTAACTTCCCACACAAACCTAGGCCTCACTTGGGATGTTTGACTCACCTTCCAGCCTTACTTTGTCAGGATGAGACAGAAGACGTACGCGGCACTGTGGGCAGTGCGTCAGGAGCTCGTTGGTGTGCATCAGCCAGCGCTTTGTCGATACATTCTGAGGTTCATTATCCCTGTCCCTCTCTACGCATTTGAAATTTGGTCATCTGCTCCTGCCTCCCACCTAAAAAAGTACCTCAGTCTGGAATATTGGTTGCTCGGATGGATGAACAGGGTGGTGAATCACCCTTTTACTATCTCTAGATCCATCCTCCAAGCTAATCTAGGGACCACTCCCTGGAGACTTCTTATCCCGAAAAGAAATGTACCCATGCTAGCTAGGCTTATCACAGGCCGAATAGATGCTCCAACTGTATCCCCGTTAATCTCTGGCCGAAAGAAGACAAGAGGTGAACGCCGCGACTCCTGCCACCCTCTGCGATTTGTACTTACAAACATTGATTCCCTTAGGCGAATGTTTCCGGCCAGGAGATAAATCAGAAATGGGAAATTATAGACCAATTAGCTTGTTATCCCACATCTACAAGTTGTTCACAAGGGTCATTACTAACAGATTAGAAAGAATACTTGATGAGAATCAACCGAAAGAGCAAGCTGGCTTTAGGACAGGATTCTCAACTATGGATCATCCTGACGTAATATCACAGCTAATTACCTGGAGAAAGCAAATGAATATAAAACACCATTATGCCTGGCATTTGTGGATTATGAAAAGGCATCTGGCTCCATACAGCATAAGGCAATGTTTCGGGCACTGAAAAGACAAGGCATAGATACTCCATATATTATGATTTTGAAGAAAATATATCAGAATGCTACCTCCTTTATTAGACTAGACAAAGACAGTAGGAAATTTAAAATCGAGAAAGGAGTTCCACCAGGAGACACAATATCTCGGAAGCTGTTTACTGCTGCCCTTGAGGAAGCTTTCAGAAGATTAGACTGGTCGCAGAAAGCAGTCAATGTGAACGGAGAGTACCCAAACCATTTACGATTTTCAGATGACATTGTGGTCATAAGCCACGATCCCAAAGAATTAGAGGAAAATCTTAATCAGTTATGCACAGTTAGTAAGGATTTTGGACTAAAGATGAATATGTCTAAAACAAAAGTAATGATGAACAAGAAAGCCACGGAAAGGGAAATAATGATTGAAGGAGCAGTAATTGAAAAGGTGGAGTCATACACTTATCTGGGACAAGTTATTAGCTGTAATAATGATAAATGGCTGGAAGTCAAGAGAAGAATAAATTTTGGATGGATAGCATTCAGGAAATATAGTCACATACTGAAGAGCAATATCCCAGTTTGTCTGAAACGTAAAATAATGAATTACGGAAGTGAAACTTGGCACTCACCAAAAGAATGGAAGAGAACCTGAGAATTACAAAACGAAGAATGAAACGAATTGTAGTGGGAATCAGACTGTTAGATAGGAAGAGAAACACATGGATTAGGCAGAAAACTCAAGTAAAGGACATTCTTATCAAAACTAAAGAACTAAAATGGTCTTGGGCAGGACACATAGCTCGAAGACATGATGACAGATGGACTAAGAAAATAACAGAATGGTACCGAAGAGGAGCTAGAAGAAAACCTGGAAGACAAAGGCAGAGATGGATAGATGAAATTCATGAGTTTTTGGGTAGTAAATGGATGGCCAGTGCTCAAAACTGAAGGAACTGGAAAGTTGATGAAGAGGCCTTCATCCTGCAGTGAATTGAAAATGGCTGATGATGATGCCTCGAAACCTACAATAAACTGGGTATCAACCCTGATAGGTTCTGTGAGGGCAAGCTCTACAGAAAGGAATGCCTTAAGAACTGTTACCAACTATTGAACTGTGACGATCACCTACACCTGGACTTTTTGCCTTTTGTATTTTTATTTATTTATTTTTTCTATGTATTTATTTTTTTATTTTTATATTTTTACTATTATTTTTAAATTCTAATGTCTAATGCTATAAACTGTGTTTATTTGAAGCGTATTTAAGTTCAATTATATAAATATCTCGGGTCGAGCACGCATGTACTCTTGTACATCGTACATGTGGTTCCTCGCACCTCAGTATGTAAATCTCTTACCGTCCTGGCACACTGCCGTCCCGGGGTGATCCACACTTTCTTGTGGTTAATAAACGGATAATACTAATAATAATCCCGGGAATTGATAACATCCACAACTACTGGTACACGAAGCTCACCTCCACGCACAAGCACCTAGCAGAGCAGTTCCCTCAAATGATAAGGCACCCGGAGACAATCACGAAGTTTCTCACTGAAGAAGTCACATATCTGAAGCCTAAAGATGAAGATACAAGAAACTCGGCGAAATACAGGCCAATCACATGCCTCCCAACGATGTACAAGATCCTGACCAGCTGCATAACTAAGAAGATATCAGACCACTTAGAGAGTCAGAACATAACGGCTGAACAGCAGAAAGGATGCAAGCGGAGGAGCAAAGGATGCAAGGAGCAATTAACCATAGATGCCGCAGTTATGGAGCAAACCTTCGAGAAGCACCGCAACATATACACGGCCTACATCGATTACCGCAAGGCCTTCGACTCCATACCTCATAGCTGGCTAATAGAGTCCCTGAAGATCTAAAAGGTCAATCCGATAGTGACAAACTTCCTAGGAGCAACAATGGCGAAATGGAGTACCACGATTAAGGTCGAGAACATCACAACCAGGCCAATCCCCATTAGAAGAGGAATCTTTCAGGGAGATGCTCTGAGCCCACTGTGGTTCTGTCTAGCACTCAACCCGCTATCCACCATGCTCAACGGCAGCAAGTATGGATATAACCTCAAAGAAGGAAGAAAGAACCTGTACGCCCTCACCCACCTGATGTACATGGATGACATCAAGCTCTACGGGGCAACCGAGAAGCAACTCCAGCAACTACTCCGGATCACCGAAGAATTCAGCAAGGACATCAGGATGGAATTTGGTCTAGAAAAATGCAAGACCCACACACTGCACCAGGGAAAATTAGTTGGTCGAAACTACCAGCTGCTGACTGGTAAAGAGATCGAAGCTATGACAGAAGGAGAGACCTACAAATACCTAGGGATGATGCAGGCTGAGAAGTTACAACACAAGGAAATCAAGAAGTGCATGACCGAAAAATATCATCAGAGACTCAGAAGCCTGCTGAAAGCAAAATTGAACGGAGGGAACACAGTTAAAGCCATAAACATCTATGCAGCTCCAGTACTAACATACACATTCGGGGGTCATAGATTGGACTAACACCGAGTTAGAAGATATCATGCGAAAAACAAGAACAATGATGACCAAGAGTCGCCAACACCACCCGAAGTCAGCAGTGGAGAGAATAACAATACCTCAGAAAGAGGGAAGAAGGGGCCTGATAGACCTGATAGAACAACAGAAAACAGCGATAGTTAACCTGAAGGATTACTTCCAGAACAGCACAGCACCACTCCACCAGGCCGTAAGGAAGATAGATAAGTGAAATACCCCACTCAACCTGAGCGAGGAAAACCCTCTCGCCCAGACGGTACAAGAAACGAAGTTAGAAAGATGGGCAAAGAAGACACTCCACGGCAGACACTAGAATGATCTCCATCAAGATCACATCGATAACACTGCTTCCAACGCATGGCTCACAAGCGAGACGCTCTTCCCCGAGACTGAAGGATTCATGCTGGCCATCCAAGACCAGGTAATCAACACCAGAAAGTATAGAAAATACATCGCAAAGGAGCCCGGAATATCAGATGACACATGTCGACGATGCCACCTGGCCTCAGAAACGATCCAACACATTACCGCGGGGTGCAAGGTGATCACCCAGACTGAGTACACTCATAAACACGACCAGGTAGCCAGGATAATACATCAGAAGCTAGCGAGGAAATACCAGTTGACCAAAGAAAGTGTACAATACTACAAGCACGAACCCCAGGCAGTATTAGAGACCCGAACCCACAAGCTGTACTGGCACCGCGCCATAATAACGGATAAGACCATCCCGCACAACAGACCGGACATACCCCTTGTGGACAAGATGGAAAAGGCTACCTACCTGATTGACATAGCGGTGCCCAACACTAGCAATGTCCAGCAAACCTCATGAGGAAAAAATTAGGAAGTACAAGAACCTGAGACATGAGATCAAGGAGATGTGGCATATGGAAGAAGTATCAACCATCAACCATCCCAATCATCGTGTCAACCCAGTATGGTACCAAAGACTCTACATAGCAGCCTAGAAGCAATAGGTCTCCCAGAGAACACCTACAAGTAACTCCAGAAAGTCGCAATCCTGAACACCTGTAGGATAGTCAGAGATTTCCTCGACCGACAGTAACACTAGACATTACAACCACCCCGTGTACTTGGTAGCAGTACCCGTCACGGAGTGGAATCCCCCAATCAGGGAGAAATAATATAAGAGCAACAACAATAATAATAATAACATGTCTGTAAATTGCGTAAGTTCCGTATTCGACTTACTGTTTGCTGAACGAAAAACCCGAGCTACCGGAAGGAAAAAACCATGCTACCCTCTCCCGAAAAACTCACCACATTATGAAAAAGGCCCATCAAAATTCCTCACAACTAAAAACACAGGTAATCAACAATCGACGATGATTCGAACTCGGGCTTTTTCACTCAATGTGGGATTACAGTTCTACCAGTGTGCTACCACGAGGGTAAATTGTCAGTAAATGAACTGAATTTTACTTTCAGTCCTGAAAAACGTATCTTATGATTTAACAAAGTGCACATTCTTGCATTAATATTCTTCCAAGCATCATTCCCTAAGATTAATTTTAGCATACTTGTTAAAAATTTTTTTTTTTTAAAGTATTCATCAAATTGAAATCAGTAAAATGAGTTTTTCACCGAATTTCTATATCATAGTTTAGAGCAGAACTGGTTAAAGAGAAATAATTATCATGGTAATTAAATTTATTTCTAATATAAAAAAATAAATATTAAAACGCAAGGAATTATTTCCCATACAGTCTCAATCGCACCTCGCTGTTGCCTCAAATTCGACAGTGGCCGGTTCCTTTCCAGTTCAGCCGTTCCATCTCATCCCACAGATGTCACCAATAGAATTTTTTCTTTCATACTGTAAAGAATATCTAAATAGGAAGTAATACTAATTCCAGAAGAAAAAGGTGCCAGATGGATAAAGTGTGGCATGAAGGAATGAGCATGACCAGCAACAATATTCAAGTACGATGCAATATTCATCTGATGTACTTGCCATGAAACGGTCCCACAAGAGCACGTTCCTAACGCCAGTCTGCAATGTTGACAGTTGGCACGATGGGCACATTCATTCATTCTGCTGTCTCGCGACAGCAGAATGGTCCTATATATATACTGTATATATATACTATATATATATATATATACTATATATATACTGGTCCTGAAGTCAGCATAGAACAACCAGAACTGGGATTCGTCGTACCAGGTGACATTTTTCTACTCCTCAAATGCCCGATGTCGTCCCTTAGCCCCTTCCCCAGCTGTTTGTGTTTAGCTGGCAAGAGTGAAACCTGGTGAGATCGACTGTAATATACCCCATTTGTGGCAGAGTCCGACGCACTGTGCGTTCTAACATAATTCTCTACACACCACTGTTGTAGTGCGCTATCATTCGATCAACTATGGTCTGTCTATCAGACCGCTCGGTTCTCCGTGCCCTCCGTCGGCCTCTCATATCAACAAGCTGCCTCCTGCATCGAGACCACCGCTGGCTGAATGTTTTCCGATTGCTGGATCAGTCTCGGTACACTCTAGACCAGAGGCCAAAAACCCTTTCCACCAAAATAAGCTAATTTAAACACAAACAAGGTTTAAAGATTGGCCCACTCATATTTTTTTAGGTGCATTTCAATCTTAAATAAATTACACTTATTGCAGAATTATTATAAATTTTATTATATAAAAAAAAAACATTAGGTGCGTACATAAAACTTTGATGCAAACTTACAAACTAAATAAGGTACGCAATTAATGGGATTTTTAGCATTTGATATTCTCTAGAAAACTATTTTATTGCTCTGCGCTGATCAACCAAAACAGGTTTTGCATTCGAATATTTTTTGGCACCTGCTCCAAAAAATGGTGTGAGTAAGGCGATTCTGTTGGTGATACTTGTACCGTCGCATTTCGCACTATTATACTACACTCCAAGCCACTTAGGTTACGCTATTGGCCCATTCTCTAATTGAATGGTACACACACAATGTTCCTCGACATATTGACTATGCATTTTATACAGCCTTCTCAGCCTACGTATTTTATACAGACTTTTCCGTTGGCAACAGTGTCTATCGGAGCAGTCGATTCTTAGATCATGGGAGTTTACCCAAGCAACCGGCCACTCAGTGCATGTTTTGGCCATTTCAATATTTACAAATGACCAACTATAAGCATGTAAATAATAATAAGAAGAACCCTTAAGAAGTTGAAGGATTACTTTAAGAAAAACTTAGCGCCAATCTACCAGGACATAAGGAAGACAGACCGCTCAATTTCAATGATAAGACCCCACCACCCAGATAGAATAAACGAAGACAGAAAAATGGGCAAAGAAGACTCTTCATGGCAGGCACTACAATGATCTCCATTGCAGTGGCTGCATTTCATGTAAACACCTGGCTTGTAGACGTGGAGGGTGTTGCGCACAACAATGTACCTTCTGTATACAATAAAGAGTTCTTCTTCTATAAGATTTCCAACGCATGGCCCGCCAATTTTGATAGGACACCCCGGAGACTGAAGGATTCATGCTCGCCATTCGGGACCAGGCAATCGATAAATCGATACCAGGACTACTATATAAGACACACTACATATATGGACATGTTGTGTGTCTTATATAGGGCAGTATGTGTGTTGTGTTGTTTTGTTGTTTCTGGCAACTTTGTTATTGGGAAGCAGCGATCACCAGGACGGCTCCTAGTACCCGTCCACGCCGCGAGGTCAATCACAACTATGTGCACGCACTATCCTCAGTAGCCTAAATTCGGCACAACAGGCAGTAGTGTAAGTAATATTGGTACCATCATATTCTTGTAAAAAAAGAAAAAAGATTCCGCTCCTGCACAAAAGTGAATAGGCGGAATCTTAAAAAAAAAAAAAAAAAAAAAAAAAAAGGAGAGAGAGATCAGATAATAATAAAAACTAAATAAATAAATTAATTAAAAAGTAATAATAATAACAAAAACAAGTAAAATCAATTAAATTAAAGTACGAATAGAATAGAAAAATCAATTAAATAAATTAGTAAGAATAAGTAGAATAGAGCAAAATAAATAAATTAAATAAAAATTTATGAAAAATAAATAAATAAAAATTTTGTAAGCGTCTTGATTTCAAATTTTTTTGAAAACAGGCGCTTTCTAGAGATCGGACGAGTTTTTATAATGCTAGGTTTTTAAATCCCGCAACCACAGGAAGAAACACAGAAACCAGTGAGTGCATGAAATCCCATACTACAGGAGATCCCAAATCCTGGGGACAAAAGTTCTAACTCTTGAAAATTTCACAATTTCTGTCTCTCTGTCTCTAAGGGGCTGAGAAGGAACAGAATATAAAATTCTCCTTTCCATGAAAGGAAGCGCAAGTCCACATCGTCAGGTAAGTCCAAGCCAGTAAAAGTCAAATTAGACAAGTCCAGTCAAGTGCGCCCCATCAGTCCAGGTATAAATATAATTTTATTAAGGAGAAAACCACACATATCCCTTCACGGCATCGGAATTATATCGGAGTTAACATGGGTTAATAATTTCAGTGACACCCTTAAAGTTACACAATATAATTAAAAGAAGGATACACAGTGGGACAATAAGTAATTACATAAAAATGACAACAAAAAAATAATATTAATGGGGGAAAATGCAGATATATAAATGAACATATATGGAGGATATGTCCGCATGTGTTGTGCCTTGTGGCCCCTAAACATTAGTTCAACTCCGTCGTGGTTCTCTGTGATGATATACAAAATGCTGTATAATGGCCAGAAATGAGTGGTGCTATGTTTGTGCAGTAGTGTGTGTTGTTTAAGGTGTAAGGTATATTGTTGTCATGCGGCATCAGGGGTTTCCCCCATTTCCGCTTTGCTTTCTTTGTGGGTGTACCAGTTTGCTGGGAATGCCAGTGGTTTAAAAGTGTGTGGGTATTGCACCTGTGTAATGTCGTGTACCGTTGTTCATCTGGTCATTTAGCTGCTGGACCCCTGCTGGACCCCCTGCTGGAGCCCAGCGTTGCCCCACCTTCGTCCCGTGCAGGTAAAGCAGGAACCCAGCAGACTTAAGTTACTCTGGCAGGTCCTGCCGCGTAATTTCCTGAGATTTCGGCAACTAGGACCTAAAAAAAAAACTTATGTACACATACACATATAAGAACATATATATATATATATATATATATATATGCACATATACACAACAGCGATACATATATATGAAACGCATCCATGCAGTCGTAATTACTTTGGATGTTTGCATACAACACGTGTGCATGCATTCATATGGCAGGAGCAGGGCAGTGCGTGGGATAATTAGGCCGAGACTGGGCGAAGATTATTTTTGGGCTAGATTAAATTTAGTGTGTAGAGCGTTCGCGTCGTGTGTAGGTAGAGTGGGGGAGGGGAGGTAGAAGGTTGTGGGGTAAACGCAGAAGTATGGGGGGGCGACAGAGGAGATGTCCCCAGGTGGTCAGTGAGGCATGCCCATGCCTCACCAGAAGGAAAGGTGGGGTAGCATGGGAGCGAGGCGACTGGTCGTCTCGGCTCCCTGCCAGGAAGGGGTGTTAAAGGAGAGCCAGGCTAGTGCTTGGCTCAGGCCGCCAGAACGCTACTATTCGTCCTTCATTCAGATCTTTTGTCTATTTTCATGGTTGCTCGGTAAATCATCTTTGGTGTTGTGCACATTTTGGCTTCTAGCCATTATGTGGCTAGTGTGCATTCAGGTCCCGTCTTCTTCTGTACAAGTCTTCAGCAAACTTGGAGAAAGCAATATATTTCTGCCTCCCGTCCAGGAGGTGTTGTTGTTTAAGTGTAAAGTGTATTTAGTGTCAAATGGCACCAGGGACTTCCCCCATCTCCGCGTTGCTTTCACTGTAGGCGTACCAGATCACTGGGAAGGCCAGAGATTTAAAAGTGTATGGATATTGTATGAGTGTAGTGTTGTGTATCATTGTTCTTCTGGTCATTTAGCCGCTAAACCCCTGCTGGAGCCCAACGTTGCCCACACTTGGCCGAGTGGAGGCAGACCAGGTACACCAGTATTGAGAAATTATTTACTCTGGCAGGCCCTGCCACCTAATTTCCTGAGATTTCAGTGGCCCTAGCCACTGAAATCTCAGGAAATTGTTTAACTTAAATTATGGTGAAGAGGTCTCTGTGATGGCCAGGGGAATGCTCTGTCTATACTTCTTATCTTTTACCAATTTGTGCATATCGTCATCTACACTGCTCGACAAAATTAACAGAACAAAATGTTTTTCATGAATATTTTATTGTGAACAATTGAAATTGAACCCTAAAATTCAAATAAAAAAATAGGAACCTTCTAACATCCCATGAACCCTATGCTTCACCTTCCTTAAGGAGGCCAGCCACCCTGGTTTACCCATTTCAATTTAGAGTTTGTAGTATTAGACAACTTAATTAAATATTATGAATCAGATCTGTACTACTCAATATGCTCTACGTTGATAATAGTATTAGTAAAATAATAAGAGGAGTGAGTTTACCTCAATATATTGCGTAGAACACTTCCGCATGATACCCTCCAGAAATTAAAACGGAAAAAACGAAAAAATCGACAACTTACCGGTACATTAGAGTAAAATATAAATAATTAAATAATCAATTTAACACAATTCAAATAAATTTAAAACAATTAAAAATCAAATTAACGCAATTAAAAGAATCTAACGAAAATATCTAACGAAAAGGAAGAAAAATCGTTTTGAATATTTTCGTTAGATTCTTTTAATTGCGTTAATTTGATTTTTAATTGTTTTAAATTGATTTGAATTGTGTTAAATGGATTATTAATTATTTATATTTTACTCTAATGTACCGGTAAGTTGTCGATTTTTTTCGTTTTTTCGGTTTTAATTTCTGGAGGGTATCATACGGAAGTGTTCTACGCACTATATTGAGGTAAACTCCTCTTATTATTTTACTAATAGTATTAGACAACATATTTAATGTAAAATTTAGAATTAAATCAAGAAAACCAAAGTAAATTAGTAATTTTGTAAACATGATAAATTTACTATTTTAAGAAGAATAATCATTATCACAACACATAGACGATTATTTACATAACAGTGTAATTGCAATTTGTACCTACTGATCATTGATAAATTCATTTCCAGGAAAATTTAAAAGGGAGTGGTGGCTGAGGACAGCAGTCCCGCGCCCCAATTTGTTAGGAAACCCTACAATTTAGTTATATATTACAACTCACTTATATATTCTGTAAAAAAATATATATAACAAACAATAACGAAAAATAAATAAATGGAAAATTAAAAAAAGCAAAAGAAAAATGGTCAATAAAAAATAAAACATACATATATATAGTAAAATCTGATCGTGTACATATTACAGTGTGGAGAGGACAGCGATTCTACGAACTGTGCTACCGATGAGGGCTACCCACTTTAAGTAGTTCAATTTAACAATTTAAGTAGTATAGTAGTGTTTTTTATCACATATATTAATATATATAGTATAAACTTCACTGTATGCGGTTAATATTTGGATAAACAATATAAAATCTGATTTGAATGTAACATTTAATTTCTTTTCTTGAATGATTACAGTTATCCTTCACAAAGATGTTTGTCATACCAAAAGAGAGAATGAATGTGTGTTTTAAAATTGAAAACGTTATTTCATTTCCTTTTCAGAAAATAAATGAATTTATTTTAACATAAAAATGTAACTAATGAAGCAATCAAACATATAGCATATTGGAGTTATCTCTGCTCTCACCTTGTCCATATTTCTTAAGCATCAAAGTTAATCAACGTAAGTTCAAGCATCATATAAATTTGATAAATTATGGGACTAAACATACGCATGTAATTAATCACTGATGGGTTATTGAAGTTAGTTGGACTTTAGATACAGACGAAAATCGAACTTCTGAAATGTTATTTCATATAAATGGATTTTGGATTTTTGACTAATCAGTATTTGACTAGTCGTGACTTTTAATGATTTTATAAATCAGTCCTCTGTAATGTTGATAGAATCTTTAACATGCTTGCTTTTCTTTCTGCATGTATTCCCATTTAAGAAAAGGAGCGCGTTACCAATTACTTATAACAATCTAATTTGGTTAAATAAACCTTGTTGGTAAGGAGCTTTACTCCTTAAACGGTTAAAATTTGTGTAAGATGATAAGAATCATTCTCCAACACAATAACAACAAAACGACAATGGTTACATGCTGCGTAATCCAACTAGGATCCATGAATTATTCTCGAATTAACGATACCCTAGCACATATACCATCCGTAAAAATAATAGATTATCGTAAATCTAATACAGATTTTATGTAATAGTCACATGATGAATTATCGTCTTTATAAAAAATTTCTTAATCAAATTTGCAAAGCAAGTTGCGGAATAGGAACTATACTTTTTTCATTTGTCCCTTCATCTTGCTCCTGTTAATTAGTTAGGCCTAAGTCCAACAGAATTAGCGATCCTTTAGAAGAGGAAGTATCCTTTACATAAAAAAAAAAAAAAAAAAAACAATCACATTGACTTCACTAAGATCGTGATAAAAGTTAATAATAACGTGTCCATCCAGTTATTACGTGTTACATTTGGTTTATTTCAGTATTAAGCTTAAACGGCTCAATGGAAGATTCAATTCGTTAATTTTCGATGAAATAAATATAAAAAAAAACCTCAGCATTTTCACAGATTCATCTGCTTGCCCAAATAAAGTCTCAAATATGATGAAGAAATTGTTTGATCATTAATACTGTGATTGAGTCATTTCAATCTGCATTTATTATAATGCAAAACCGTATCTCGTAAGATAGAAGATGAAGTCCTTGAACTAATGGCCTGTCATTCATTTTTTATAGTTCTTTTTTTTTTTTTTTTTTTTGCTTTTCTTGTATCTAAAAACCGCGATATCTTTCAACTAAAGCACATCTAAACCGGAACACACTCACACAAATGCCATAAACGTGCTGCATGAACGCATGGTTTCCCTTGATCGTTAACATCCTTCAACAAGTACTGCAAAGCGTCACCTACTTTCTTTAACTTTCCCCCCCATACAAAGTCTCTGTTACTCCGGAATGATAACGTTTGTGATATTCACACGACTAGGTTCATTGTTATCCACCTGGCCCATATTTACAGCTGCACTAGTTCGACTAAGGAGAGGAAGGGGAGGGATTAAACCCTTCGATTGTGGGCATGGTCCCCGACGCCTTGCGAGACTCAGTGACAGATTGTTTCATGGAGTGTTTAGGCCTGATAATTATCTTCCTGCGGAGACAAAGTGAAAGTTACAATGCTACTACCACCGAGAGGTCAGTATTATGAAAGCGAAAAAAAAGGTACATTATAGTAGTTTTCTTTTCTACTCAAGTTGTGGTGTATCTTAATAATGTACCTGCCACCCAGTATGAACCTGGTTAACTCAAAAAAGCAGCCTATTTACTGCCACAAAGAAGTAATTAATAGTAGCACTCTTGTGGATGAATACGCCCTTGGAAGTCTTCCAAAGATTCATAACCACATGAGTTTGAAAGAGAATCAGGAAAGACAGGAAAGATCTCAATAATCGTTTCACATTTTCTTCTTCTTCTTATTATTATTATTATTATTTTCCCTCAAAAAACAAGTGACCTCATGGGTGGTAGAATCGCCATACTCCCCACATCGGGTGAAAAAGACGTGGGTTCGAGTCCCGTTGATGATGAAAGGAATTTTTATGGACCTTTTTCACAATGTGGCTGAGTTAGTTGGGCTCAGGTGAGGGTAGAGTGGTTTTACTCCCGGAAACGTGGGTTTTTGTTCAACAAACAGAAATTCAGCCACAGAACACACGCAATTTACAGACAGTATACACGAAGCAATGTGGCCTTAGTAGCTAATGCTCCTAAAACCCAACAACAAATAACGAGTTGTTATTTTTTTGTATTTTTCTTTAATACTAATAAAGTATATTATATAAATATCCTGGATTATGGGATACACAGATTAATACACTTAACTGGAATACACAGATTAATTAATATATTTTTTTACCATGTCAGACATAAATTTACTTTAGCGACAAGAGTATCTATATATTTTGTATTGGTTGATTCAGTTCTAAATTATATTGTAAATATCTGGGAAAGAGTCAATACTTCGGAATTGCTTATGAGGATTAAAATTATACAAGCGATACTAAAACTAGTTATTGGAAGTGATATAGGGAATAACATTAACAACCTTAAAGGTGTTTTATAACAATATAACATACTGTTTCCTACTCAGAAATTATTAGTTAATTGGATTTTTAAAAAAACCTTAATGCAATAAAGAGTGCTAGAAATCTCCGGAAGTGGCAAATTACAGTTTAAAACACATAAGGGCTTATGTATTCCAACATCCTAAACCATTAAATAAATATGCAACAAGACATCCTCATTACCTTATAAATAACTGTTCGTCAAAGATTATACGATTAGATAATCACTGACATACAGTCAGATGAAATTTGACTTACGAAGGTTTTTAATATACAATGAGTTACCTTTAGAATTTTAATTGTTAATGAGTTTCTGATATAACGTACTTGATGAAGACTAATAAATATTGTATTCTATACATTAAAATAATTTTCCTCCTAGTAATATTCATTCAGCCAATGGGAGAAGTGGAATGCGTGTTACGTGTAATACGTAACAAATACTAAAATACATAACACAAGCTTGTTTTATTGTGGTAAAACAAGCTTCTATTTTAGTGTGATCATTCTAGATAAACCTCGTGCTCACGCTTTGTTTAACTAGCATGATCACACGGTACCATTCTTGATTTTCATATATAATGTATTGGTGTTTATATATTCATAGCTGGGAAGAGAAACACACAGTGTCAAAAGCTGCTGTATTTTATTTTATTTTATCAAAAGAAGCGAGCAGGGGGCGAAGCCCACTCCTAGCAAATTATTTAACCAAGAGAAAAATAACAGTAGAAGTAGAAAATACAAAGGGAAAATCTTATAATGTAAAGAGAGGAGTACCTCAGGGCACTCATGATGGGCCAATCATGTTCAACATCTATATAAATGACATAATCGAAGTAATTAAGAATTCCTTTATAAAAATTTATGCAGATGATATAATCTTATATACAATAGGAAAGAACCTAGCAAAAATGGCGAATGATTTACAACAGAATGCAATACATTTACAAACTTGGTTGCACGATAATAAATTAGCACTCAGCTTTGAAAAAACAAAATTTTTGGTAATAAGACCTCCTCCTCATCAAACCCTGGACATTCAACCATCTATCAAATTGCACAAACTACAGTCTAAACTATATTGACTACAGTCTAAGTTGGGTAATGCATATAACAAACTTGTACAAAAAAATGAGATTTTATGTGTACTTTTTCTACTACATTAAGAATAAGTTAAATCTTAGAACAAAAGTTACCTTATTTTATGCATTAGTGGACTCCCAACTCAATTATTTAGTAAATATATGGGAACGGGCAAATAAAACAGAAATAAGGGCAATAAACAACTTAATGAATAGGATTCTGAAACTTTTAATGGGGACAAACTCTTGGAATGACCTGAACAAGAGAAGGCAATTTTTGTTGAAACATAAAATACTGTATCCAGTTCAAAAACTGAAGTTAAATCTATTCTTAAAAAATCTTAACACTATTTTTGAAGAGTCGAACCTGCAAAGAAATGTCTCACAAAATTTAAGGTACCCAAAAGCAATTACTTTGCCTCACCCTAGGATACTAAATAGATTTGGAGATAGGCACACAATGAATATAATAAACAACTTGTTGGCTAGCATTGATTTCAGGCTCAGGAGAAGTTACCCCATCTCCAAATTAAAATTCCTAATAAGAAAATTCTTGATACTCAATGACACAGTAGATTAGAATTGATATGCAGATAAACTACTACCTCTGTTTACAGTGTGGAATATACTATGTGTAGTGACTTCATAGTCTTTTCTGTAAGATAACAAATTTGTACAAAACTGTTATAAAGGAAGAATTACAACTTGTTGTCAAGAAATTTACTTTTCTTAACAAGTCCATTTATTGTAAACGAATTCTCTTGATAAATAAAATTGTATTGTATTGTATTGTATTATTATTGCTTTTTATATTATTTCTCCCTGATTGGGAGTTCCACCTCGTGACAGGTATTACTACCAAGTACACAGGGTGGTTGTTGTTATGTCTGGCGTTACTGTTGGTCGAGGAACTGTCTTACTATCTAATTATTATTATTATTATTAGCAATCCTAAACAAGTATGAGGAAAGATATACCGGGTGGTTATAAAATACGTTTTCCTATTCAGGAGACCTTAGTTTCAAAACGGTTAGAGTTAGTACTGTGAAAATCGCTGGGTATGTCATTTAGAGTATGGGGAAGCAATTTGTAAAGGAAAAAAAAAAGTAGTTCAAATTTACACCACCAGGGGGAAACGGTGCTGCACATATGTAAAAGTTGTCATTTACTTCAAGACACGCTGCTTATGCAAATGACATCCTGTTAGATAAAAACAGAAAGCGAATGCCACCGTCAAGAACCATTATGGCTCTTACAAAAAAGGAATGTGCTCTTTTAATAAAACTGTTCTACCAGAATAACAGTAACGCTAATGCAGCACTACGTGAATATCGGAAACTTAAAAGTTTGCGTAAAGGACCTTTGACATCAGTAGGGCTTCGAAAATTAATAAAGGAATTTGAAGTGACCGACCAGGGAGTTAGATGCAATTCCAGGCAGAGCACCAGACGACCACGTATCGGAACGGAGGTAGTGGATCAAGTGGCGGTTTCAATGGCCTCCAGATCAGAATGCGAGACACTACCAGTCAGTAGCGCCAGAGGTGTGTCAAGAGACTTGATCCTTCCTTGCTTTACTGTGCTTCGAATGATTTTACGCTGGTTCCCGTACAAGTTCACGTAGTGCAAGAACTAAATAAAGCCTTGTGATCAGCAACAACGAATAGATTTGGCTCTACGATTTCTCGCTCGTATGGAACTTGACGATACATGAGCTCGAATGATCTTGTGGTCTGATGAGGCACATTTCCCCTCTTCATGGGGTTGTAAATGCACAAAACTGCCACATATCGGAAACTTCTCGTTCATCTACTGTGCATGAAAGACCACTACAAAGTCCATACGCTACAGTATAGTATGGATTCACGGCAGAGTTGATAATCGTACCATGTTTCTTTGAGGAGTCTACACCTCATGGCCTCGTAAGGTGTACGGTAACTAGTGCACGGTACTGCGCTCTTCTAGGAGATCACATTATTCCCACTCTGCAAGAAAGGCAATGCTTGGAGACCGTAGTGTTCATATAAAATGGTGCCCCTCCCCACGTTGGTCGACAAGTGAAGGAACTGCTCCGTTCAACATTCGGAAATGATTGCATTATTTCTAGAGACTTTCCGCAGTTCTGGCGAGCCCGATCACGCAGATCTCAATCTGCGTGATCGGGGGATACCTGAAAAGACAGAGTTTACCGTGGCGGCATACAGATGCTTGTCGATTTTAAAGCAAGAATTAAACAGCATGTAGCCAACGTCCTCCGTTTTCAGAATGCTATCTCAAGTGAAGGAAAGCACATAGAACAATATCTGTAGATTTCTAAGTTCTGATATTAAAATCCAGTCCTCATTTAAGTATTCCATTTCATGTTTACAGTGTCAATTTCTCCTCTGGTGGCAGAAGAACCAATTTTTTTTTTTTTCTTCTACAAATCGCTTCCCCATACCCTAAATGACATATCCACCGATTTTCAGGCGCTATCTCTAACCGTTTTGACGCCAAGGTCTCCTGATAATGGAAACTACCCGGTACATCAAACATCATGGCAAATGTCGTCAAACGCTGATTTTAAAATAAGGAAAGAACATCCAATATCTAAAATGAAAATACCAAGAAGAAAACACATTATTCATGTGTCGATGGATTGTAAAATAAATAGATTCTGGAATAATTTATTCCATCTTAAATTTATTCGAATGTGAATATATAAAAATACGATTCTTTTTTTTTTTTTTTTTTAAATGTGAACTTCTTTCCTCCTCTTTTTCTTTTTTGACATGAAGAAGTGAGATGAAATAAAGATGTAATAATGAAGGTTTAAATTTTAAATAATGAAGCTGCTGACAGGGAATCAGAATTTCCATAACAAGTTTTCCTGTAAAAGAAAATTGAACGATAGAAATATAAAGATCGTATTATATGACATTATTATTATAAAAACATTTTCTCTTTTATGTGTTTTTTTTTTCCGCCCAGGGACAGGTATTGGTACCATGTGCATAGGGTTATTGGTTGTGTCCGGTTACTATTATTATTGTTATAATTGAAGTGAAGCTTCTTCGGGCGCGCCCCAGGTAGTTTACACATGGGACTAACCTGCGTCAGTGGACTGACAAAAAATTGTCACGAAAATCCGACACGAAATGAAATTCGTACAAATAAAATAAAGCAACGCATGACGCAATCAATACACCTACAGACGCCTCCGCAGCCAGGTGGGCAGGAGCAGCAGTGCGTAGCACACGCTTCTTGATTAGACTGGGGTTCCAGGCGTGCCCACAAAATACGGAGGATGCGGAAAGGTCAGGGAATGACCACCGCATATCCCCGGAGCAATATGGCCTTAGCTGCTAATGCTCCAAATAACAAACAAAACAAACAAGTACCCCTACAGCGCGGCCACAGTGTAACTCGAACGGGTGTCGCGTTTACGTTTTAAATCGCTATATCTCAGCTTCTAGCAGTCCGATTATAAAATTTTAAAAACCAAAATATTTCTTTCGTTATTCTCTACCGTATTTCATAAAAAATTTCGACGGAAAAAAAATTTTAATTCAACATACCGAACACTAATAGTTAGCGTTGTAAGGCGTATCTAGCACGTATACGTGCAATGCGATCACCGAACCCACCTCCATTGAGTACAAAGGCGAGATCTGTAAAAAATTTGTATTAAACTTTTAAAACAATTGTAAAATATTAAACCACTGTAGCATTGAAATAATAAACGTTTCAAAAGATTCTAAAGAAGTTTCACTTAACTTCCGCCATTCGTGCTTGGCGCGCGCACACACAATTTTTTACTGTTGGTCGAGGATCGCGACTTTCTGGAGTTCCATGTAACTACTTTTGTCGCTGATGCTCCTAAAAAAACCCTATTACAAGAACTATTACCATGTAAGTGTTCTCTGAGAGACTGATTGCTGCTAGGCAGTTATGAAGGGTTTTTGGCACCGTACCGGTGGTTGAAAGTGACTTGACACCATGATCGGGATGGTGGTTACTCGTTGCATATGCCACATCTCTTTGATCTCCTGTCTTAGGTTCGTGTACTTCCTGAACAATTCTTCGCGGGTTTCTGGAGGTTGTCATGGTTGGGCACCGCTATGTCAATCAGATAGGTAGCCTTTTCCTTCTTGTCCACAAGGGTATGTCCGGTCTGTTGTGCGGGATTGTCTTGTCCGCTATTACGGCGCGGTCCCAGTAAAGCTTGGGGGGTTGAGATCTCTAGTACAGCCAGGGGTTCGTAATTGTAATACGGCACATTTTCTTAGATCAACCAGTATTTCCTAGCAAACTTCTGAGGTATAATCTTGGCTACCTGGTCATGTCTACGAGTGTACTCCGTCTGGGTGATCATCTTGCATACTGCAGTGATGTGTTGGATCGTTTCTGAGGCCAGGTGGCATCGTCGACATGAATCATCTGACTCTTCGGCTCCTTGGCGGTGTATTTTCTCTACCTTATGGTGTTGATTACCTGGTCTTGGATGGCGAGCATGAATCCTTCAGTCTCGAGGAAGAGGGTCTCGCTCGTGAGCCATGCATTGGAAGCTATTTTATCTATGTGATTGATGTAGGTCATTGTTTTCTTTTCTTTGCCCATCTTTCTAGTTTCGTTTGTGCCGTCTGGGTGGGAGGGGACTCCTCGCTTAGGTCGAGTGGGGTATGCTGCTTGACTATCTTCCTTATGGCCTAGTAGAGTACTGTTCTGTTGTTTTGGAAGTAATCCTTCAGGATAGCTTCGCTGTTTTCTGTTGTTCAATAAGATCTATCAGGTCCCTTCCTCCCTCTTTCAGAGCTATTGTAAGTCACACCACGGCTGACTTCGGATGGTGTTGACGGCTCTTGATCATCATTATCCTCGTCTTTCTCATGATATCCACCAACTCGGTGTTAGTCTAATCTGTGATCCCGAACGAATATGTCAGCACTGGTACTGCATGGGTGTTTATGGCTTTAACTGTGTTCGCTGCGTTCAACTTTGATTTGAGCAGGCTTCTAAGTCTCTGATGGTATTTTTCGTTAGGTCGGCCTTGATCTCCTTGTGCGCTAACTGCCATGAAATTGTAGGTCTCTGCCCCTGTCATGGCTTCGACCTGTTTACCAGTCTGCAGCTGGTAGTTTCGGCCGACTAATATCCTCTGGTGCAATCCATGGGTCTTGTATTCTCTAGACCAAATTCCATCCGGATATCATTTGCTGGATTCTTCAGTGAGTCTGGAGTTACTTCTTGTTTGCTGTAGAGCTTGATGTTATCCATATACATCAGGTTGGAGAGGTTTTTCCTTCTTTCTTTGAGGTTATACAAATATTTGCTGTTATTGACCATGGTGGATTAGCGGGTTGAACCCAAGACAGTGGGCTCAGGACATCTCCCTGAAAGATTACTCTCCTGATGGGGATCGGTCTGGTTGTGATGTTCCGACCTTGATGGTATCACTCCATTTCGCCATGTGTTGCTGCTAGGAAGTTTGTCACTGTGGGATTGACTTTGTAGATCTTCAGCGTCTGTATTAGCCAGCTAGAAGGCACGGAGTCGAAGGCCTTGCGGTAATCGATGTAGGCGAGTACAAGTTGCACCGCTTCTTGTAAGAAGTGCTCTATAATTGCGGCATTAATACATAATTTCTCCTTGCATCCTTCGCTCATCCGCTTTCACCCTTTCTGCTGTTCGCCCATTGTTATGGCTCTCCAAGTGGTCTAATATCTCTTTGATTATGCAGCTGGTCAGGATCTTGTACATCGTCGGGAGACAGGTGATCGGCCTGAATTTCGCCAAGTTTCTTGTATCTTGGTCTTTAGTCTTCGGATATGCGATTTCTTGAGTAAGAAACTCTGGGATTGTCTCTGGGTGTCTTATTGGGTGAATTCGGGTGTCTATTCGGGTGAACTGCTCTGCTAGGATTTGCCAGTTGTAAGACTTCCTAATCGACTGTTCCTTTTTTTTTTTTTTTTTTTTTTTCCCCGAATCTCCCATTCTCTCTTTGTACGTCTTTCCCGGCTGTTATTTCTTACTTCACCTCCATATGTTTTCCCCAGAGCTCCTAGATCGTCTTCTGCTCGGGTGGTTCGCTTTCGTCTTTCCCATCTTGTCCGATACTCCTGTAGAAGGCTCTTTGGTTTTCATCGAAGATTCGGTTGTTTATTTTCCTCTGGGAGCTCTCTTTGTATCGGAGTGGTCTCTTGCTAAGTACGTGTAGGTTCTGCTTCAGTGTGTCTAAGTGTTCTCCTGTTCTCTGATTTTTGGTTTCGTGTTTGCTGTGGACGTTGTCTGTCTGTGGGTAGCACAGTGGTATCATCACCGTCTTCCTCACACCAGGTGAAAAAGGCCTGGTCGGAATTCCGTCGATGACGCGAGGAACTTTAATGAGCGTTTTTCACTCCGTGGCAGAGTTAGTCGGTGTCAGGCATGGACAGCAAGATTTTTCCCCCCGGAAACTGGGTTTTTCCTTCCAGTAAAACAGGCAAATCAACCAGAGAACACACGCAATTTACAGACATAATACATATATTAGTATATGTAAGAGATTACGGGTGGCCCTGATATAATAGTTTGAGTTTTTGTGGACTCTCTCTCTCTTGAGGATGCTCTTCATTTTTCCAATCAATTTCTTACTGCTATTACCCCGTTGCTATTCAGTCAATTGTTCTACCTTTAGTCTTAATCATCCTATCTTCTGCTGAACTCTTCTTTCCCATGCTGGGGATTCCTTATTTTTTCGGTTTCTCTGCTGTCGATCTCTGTTTCTCTTCCATTGGTCCTAGTGGGTGCGATGGCAGCATAATATACGGCTGTATGGATGGTCTCTAGTGTTGCACCATTGTTGTCGAGATCATGTGGTACTATTTGCCGATTGAGGCGGTCTGTGACTCTCCACAGGATTCTATTGGGTCCCCGCTTCGGTATGGCGAGAGGATTTGTAGTGTCCATTCCCTTGAATTCTGTTAGGGCCTTTTTCCTCTCGTCTTTTATTCTGGATATCATGATCTCATGTGTTTCTACTCAGTCGCCTGGGTTGTATTTCTCCTTGCTCTTCCTTGTCTGGTTCCATTTTCCCGTATTCTTTGTTTATTGTTGTTGTTGTTGGACACTCACATCCTGCTTCATTTTTACCAAGAATGCAGGAACTATCAGGTTCTTCGTGACGATGATCTTTCTCTGGTCTGCTATTCGCTGTTCGCTGACCTGAACATCTGGGAATTGTTGCAACCACTTGGTATGTAGTCTCGATCTGTACATTGTCATTTCAGTCTCTAGCTTGGCTACTTCGTAGTATGTTGTCATGACGAACTATTCGTTTCGATGTTCCAATTTATGCGTTGGCTTTTTCTTCCTTCTTGGGTGATCACTAGCGGAGTTGCACAGGAAGCACTTCCAGTTGGTTGGGCTGGGTTGTCTTTCCCCCCCTTTTGGTAGCCATAAAGGTGACAGTGCACTTGCTCCACTCTCTTCATCGGGAGACTTTCTCCGACTTTTCGAACCGATCCCTCTGTCTAATGCTTGAACCAGAGAAATATGTTTATTAGTTCTCTTTGACATCATCCGTCTATGGAGGTGGACTGTTTAGCCTTTCTTATATATGCCCGTATATGTGTTATGTCTGTAAATTGCGTGTGTTCTCTGGTCAATTTTCCTGTTTTGCTGGACGAAAAAAAAAAACAGTTTCTGGGGGAAAAAACCATGCTATCCACGCCTGAGACCGACTAACTCATTCACGGAGTAAAAAAATCCCATTAATGTTCCTCGCGTTATCGACGGAATTCGAACCTTGGCCTTTTCAACCCAGTGTGGGGAGAACGGTAACGATACCACTGTGCTACCTGCACAGACTGTGGTGCTACTGGACGCAAGCTGTGTTATTTGAAGTGACACCAGATGGCACCCTTGTCTGCATCAGCCGTCACTTCTAGCGTGGGGAAGTAGGTCCGCTGAAGCAACTTTCGAGAGTTTTTCTTTTTACTTTATTATTATTTTTATTATTATTATTACGGTATTCCAGGTGATGGATATGCGTTCTCTCCCGCTAAGCGGAAGCTCCATCAGGCTGGTAGGCCAGTGTCGTAACCATTAGGCTATACCGCCCCTTTATTATTATTATTATTATTAAATCTAAAGTAGGTTAATAAGAACGAAGTGGTAATTACACACCAGTCAGTCTGACTTTAATGATAGTGCAAATCATGGAGGTAATGATTTAAACATAGAACAAGGTCATCTAGAAATAGTATTTTCAAAGGAATAGTTTTTAAAAGGGATTTGTGTTTTGAATAACTTGTGCTACTGTTGCCGTTTCACAGTGTCCGTGTGTGTGGCGTTCGCAGGCCAATTTGCATGTTGTGTATGCGCAGTAAAACCCGATCTAGGAAAATCCTACTCTCTCCGCCTAAGATCCACTAACTGTACTTCCGATTGACGTGACCTTCGAGAATTTCTCATTGTTGCGAAGCAATCTTAGTCTTCCGAGTAAACTATTACGCCAGTATTACCACTCATGAGTTTGATGCAGGCAATAACGTTGACGTTTATAAGACTTCAGTAAACCATTTATTGTCTCGTACAAGATATCGTCAAATAGAACACAGATCCTTAGATGGATTACATCGATGGATACATCTATTATATAATGGCCATATGACAGGAGACTAAAGATTGTAACAAATGATTACCCTTCATAATGGGTTTAGGTTACATTGCCCATTCTGGTGATTAACTAGTGGTTCTAGTCCCGATGATCAACTGTAGCGGTTCTAGCCTTGAAGTATGAGTGTTAGAACCGCTTCTGTTTCTGATTTTCTTAAATGACAGTGCTGAAAAGATACAGAACATGATGGTAAATTTGCAAATATACAACCCAGAAAATGATAAATGACCAGAACCAAGTAGCACTTATTCGGGAAGACTTCCATAGGCTTCAGAATAATAAGGTAGGTGTAACCATCTATGCTTTAATGTTGCAAAATGAGAGGTCCATAATTAGGAAATAACAATCCCAAATACATTTTTTTTTAGACAAACGTATGTTCTCCATGCAGGGTAGTGCAGACAATTGGACGGTCCATTGTGCATCCAAAAATGGTTTATAAGACAACTGCTTGTAGAGATAGGGAGGTCAAAATTCCACTCATCTTTATCAGCATAAATTCTCTGTTATATAGCAGGTCTATGACACAGGATGACACCAAGGTGCACAAGTATTCTAAGGGAGCAATTAAAATACAGTGTCCAAGTACGGAGGACAAACCTAATAAAAGATATCACGCTTCCTGAAAAGGTACAAATACGGGCAATGTCCTTGGTCAGACTCGCTAAGGAAACCCACACCAGTGGAGACTGAATACGTGGACTTTGTAACTAAATGCCTTAAAGGTGTTCTGATTGGGGTTTATAAGGATCTGAGAGGTAAGATATACTAGTGAAATTTTCACAGTATAAAATGATGGTAGAACCAAAGAGAATAAATTTAACTGAAAAATACCTTCAACATACACCAAAAATCTATTAACAAAACTTTAAAAAACTTTTAAAACTTTAACTAAAATCGTTACATTTTCATGCCAAGATTACCAGGATATTGAAATTTCACAATCAGATCCACATTCAATGACTTTTTCGAGTGCAAGTGAATGCATACGGAAACATTTGCATGACTAATAGCGTGACCAATATAGCGAAATAAACAACTGAAAATACTTAAAATTGGCATGCAGATCCAACACTTAACAAGTTATAAACTTATAAACAAATTGCATTTATTTCTGAAAAGTTGTAATATGAAAAACAGTTGTAATATGATAAACAATTACAATACGAAAATGAAACGTTGCTAAATTTTGCTTAATCATATTTACAGAATGCGTAGAAAGAGTGTTGGTAACTAAAAAATCGACTGAAAACACGAAAATGTTAGAACAAAAGCTACCAGAAAATTGAAATTTCTCCATTAGGGAAAACACCTTCAATGCTCATATGAATAATAATACATAAAATAACTTCCAAAGAGAGGGATTGAAATTGGTGTTTTTTTGCACAAAATATAATTTTTCTCGGGTGCCTAGAGGGTTTGTATCAGATGGAGCACGTAATTTTCATACCAAAATGAACATTTTAAACTGATTTCTAACAATAATTTAGTGAAGACATGTGGGAAACAGTATTTCAGTATGGATATCAATTCCTTTGTACATTTAAATTTAAGACCATCCAATCACTGGTGTGCAAATCCTCCTTCAATGGGTTATTACCACATAATAATGTCATGGCATCGTAGAGTCAGTTTCGTGTCACGAACAACATTTGACTAGGCAAATATTTTGAAAATCTAGCTTTCAGCATGGACACTGCATTCTTTGTACAATCAAAACGCGAAATTATGCACCTTATATGAAAATTAAAACATTAAAAGACTGAAAACTGGCACGCAGACCATTCACTGAACGAGTGTAAGCTTATAAGATACATCTCTTTCTGAAACATCCTTTTTTCATATTAAACTGACACTTGCTAAATTTAACTTGATAACATTTACACAAGGCAAAGAAAAGCCACCACAAAACAAAAAATCGATTAAAAACATTTAAACAAAGCCAAAATATCCAAATTTCACAATCAAGTCTCATTCAATAAAGAAAAAAAGTTCAAACATGATTGAAACATGAAATTTATGTAGCTTTCACCACGCTAGTCCACCAGAATTACTGAAAAACGATATTTACATCCAACCTTCATATGTATGTTCATGTTTTTCCATTTGAATTAAAGTGTTTTCTATTCGTATTAACCGGATCGTGCTTAAACCAGTGTAAAAACAGGTTTTACGCTAGTGTATAATCTAGTTTTACTGTATATACACAAAAGGTTTAGAGAAAAAAAATCTTACAAAGGATTTGTCGGGGCCTATGCACAAGACATATCGCATAAATAGACTTAAACATAACAAACCTGCGCAACAGACATCTCATTAGGCTCCTTCCATAGTCAAGGGTCCATTCAAAATGATGGTCATAGAAGAAAAGAAAAATTTTATCTATTTCGGGGACATTCATGAATTTAGCAAACATTCGGAAGAAGTAATACCTCAGCGGTCAATATTAAAAAACTCCATGGTTTGTGCGCATTTTTAGTGATCTGATTTTGCTAATATGTTTCCAGCTCTTATTTTATACCAGACTGAAAACGCTTAGACAACGACATAAAGAAAATCTGAAAGTTCAGAAATAAGGACTACTTTAGTGAAGAATAATTACTTTCAACTGTATTTGAACTTTAGTGCAAAAGACTTGGACCAGTTTAACAAATTATTTTGTTCGAATAATGCGAATCTAATATAAATTCTGCTCGGTAGGAAATGAACGACATTAACAGGTAGTAGTAGTAGTAGAGACATGTGATGTAAGAAAGCAAACTTATGTAGCATCAGCCAAAAAAAAAAAAACTATTACACACATTCATTCCCTCTAAACGTTTCTCTAGTTCCTCCTTGAATTTAAGCTATCAACTTCCACAGCGACAGATGGAAGTTTATTCCAGCAATCAACTACCCACTGGCAAAAGGCAAATTTCCCACATCTATTCGACAACTGTCTTGCCTCAATTTGAATTTATGCACCCCCTCAGGTTCGCAATCTGAGCAAGAAGAAGAATCTCATCAGAACTAAGTCAACCCATTCAAGGCCTTATACACATCAATCACCCCGCAGGTGCTTAGCCTCCACACGCTGCAATTTGCAGAACTTAAACTTTTCTTGGTAAGAGGACACCTTGGTTCCCCTCACCATATGTGCACTCGCTCAAGCAATTCTAAATCTTTCCTAAAATGAGGCCTCGAGACCTGTAAGCAGTACTCAAGGCGCGGCCTGACCATTGCCTTATACAAAGAGATAATCACCTCCTTCTCCCTACTAGCAAAATTCCTGTATATCATTGACAATGCTCCATGACCTGCTCTGGCAGCCTATCTGCACTGCTCGGAAAATTTCATATCTGTCTGCACAATTACACCCAGATCCTTTTTCATTTTTTACCACCCTAAGTGTAGTACCACACAGTTTGTACGTTTCTCTGGGGTTACTTTTACCCATATTGAGTACTTTGCATTTGTCAATGTTGAACTCTCAGCCCATCTGCCGAAATTTTTTAGATCCTGTTGCAGTAACACACTGCCATTACTGTCAATAACAACCCTGCCAACCTTTGTAACATCTGCAAACTTTGACATACAAACTTTGATATATCTTCATCAATATCATTGAAAAATATACAAAACAACACTGGACCCAACACCGAACTCTTGGGGGACTTCACTTATAATATTAGTCCACGAAGAGCAGCGTCCATTGATTACCACTCTCTGTCTTCTCCCACTCAACCACCCTTTTAACCATCTTAGCAACTAGCCCTTAATGCCATACGGCTCTGATATTTACAGTTGTCTTCCATGTGCAACAGTATCAAAAGCTTTCCTGAAATCCAAGTATATGACATCAAAATTATTTTTTGCATCCAGTTCCTTTGTAACATATATTATAGTATCCAATCAAATTTGTCAGACAAGACTTTCCCTAAACAAACCTATGCTGTATCTTAACTATTACTGCAGTCTTGTCTAGATGATCCTGCAATGCTTCTTTAACCAGTGATTCCATTATTTTCCCAGGAAGAGAAGTTAAACTAACTGGTCTGTATTTACATGTGTTACCCTTTGATCCCGCTTTGTGAATTGGGGAAACATTTGCACATCCAGTTCTATGGGGGAGTTCACGAGTCCAAAGATGCTCTCACAATCATGGCTAAGGTTTTTCTTACTTCCTTTGCCACCTCCAATATAACTGGATGGATCCCATCCATCCCAGGTCCCTTTCTTATCTTTAACTTCAACAATTTCTCCTCCACTTTGCTCTTAGTTATTACAAAATCATTAAGCTCCCTGTTAGAGTTTAATAAGCATCTGTTCTCCAGTTTCCGACAGGATTCTTCATGTGTGAATGTAGATGCAAAATTCAGTTTGTCAGCTATCTGAGCGGGATCATCAACAGTCAAACCATCGATATCAAGTGGACCAATCTGATTAATCCCCTTCGTTCTAGAGTTTGTATAAGTAAAGAAGCCCTTGCTGTTTTTCTGAGAATCCTTTGCCAGAAAGTTCTTATAATCTGCCTTTGCTTGCCTAACCTCCTTTGTGAATCGATTACAGACTAATTTATATCTACCATAGGCTTATATGTCGCCTGGTAATTTACATGCATCCCATGCATTTTTCTTCTCTTCATTATTTTCTCTGACATCCATTTAGGCCTAAACCTTGAAAAGTATTTCTTAATCGGTATGATAAGCCTAGTGGTGTCCACGATTAATTCCTTGAATGCTTCCCATTTAGTATTTGCTGTTAGTAACATCATCAGTTGGTCGCACTGTATACAATTTAAAAACTGTCTGAGACAACTGCAGTCACATTTACGGAAGCAAAAACCCTTCCCTTAAAATTATTTAGATAATTTGGGCAGATGGGCTAAGAAGTGGCAACTGAAGTTTAACCATTTAACCATCATACTCATTAGAGTCATTAAACCTATAACACGCTCCTACTTTCATTCTTGCTTTCCCAGTGCTTATGTCACACCAACCTGACTCAACATTGCATTATCCACCCATGTCAAATGAATGCACTTGCTTAGATTTTATCTATTTTTTAACTATTAGTATTAGTAACACCCGCATGGTGCAAGAAAGCCTATGGCTTATGCTGCACCAGCCAAAAAAAAAAAAAAAAAAAATCCGAACAAAATGATAAAAACAAAGAAAAAAATAAATAAATAACTAAATAATAATAATTAATAAAAAAAAAATAAATAAAAAGGAAATTAAACCTATCATCCTATGCGCTTCCCTTACCCGAAAGTACTATCCAGATGACCTTTGAATTTCCCCAAACTATCGGCCTCTACCACCCATGAAGGCAACTTATTCCAGTAATTTATAACTCGCTGGCTAAAATAAAACTTCCTGCAGTCCAATCTAAACATTTCCCCCGTAACTTGAATTTATGTCCCCTAGTTCTAGCATCATTTATAATCTTGAAAATTTTGTCCTCATTCATTTTACTGATGCCTCTCAGAGCCTTAAACACCTCAATCAAATCTCCTCTAAGGTGTCTAGTTTCCAAACTCTGCAACCCACATATTCGAAGTCTTTCTTCATAAGGACGCCCTTTTGCCGATCTCACCAGGCGAGTTACCCTTCTTTGCACCCTTTCAAGAAGCTCGATGTCTTTCTTTAGGTGCGGTCTCCATACTTGAACACAGTATTCCAAGTGTGGTCTAACATAAGCCTTATATAATGGGATTATCACGTCCCTATCTCTACTTGCAAAAGTTCGATAGATCATCGATAGGACACCATGGGCCTTCCTTGCAACCTGTTTACAATGCTCAGAGAATTTCATGTCTGACCGTATCGTAACACCCAAGTCCCTTTCCTCCAGTACTGGGTTTAGTTGAACTCCACCAAGTGAATAAGTTATTTTGGGATTACTGTTTCCCAGGTGTAATACCTTACACTTTGTTGGATTAAAGCACAGCTGCCATTTTTCTGACCATTCCTGAAGTCTATCTAGGTCTCTCTGAAGAAGCCCAGCTTGACAGTGATCATTAACTACTCTACCAATTTTAACATCATCTGCAAATTTAGACATCACGCCCTCTATCCCTTCATCAATGTCGTTTATGAAAATTAAAAACAACAGTGGTCCTAATACTGATCCTTGGGGAACCCCACTTCTTACATCAACCCAATCTGAGGAACAGCCATTTATCACAACCCTCTGCCTCCTGCCCTGAAGCCATCCCTCTATCCATCTGAGGATTTTCCCAGCTAACAGCATAACCCTCCTCTCTTCTTATCGTGTCTATCTTTCCTGTACACATTTTACTCTCCAAATTCCACTTCTGCACTGCTTATATCTGTGTGACACTACGTCTCTGATATCGCAACAATATCCATCCGCCTTTGATGTGTTGAGCAGCACTTCAAATTCATCGAATTTATTTACTATACTCCTATCATTGGTGTATATGCAAATATACATGCACCTCTTCTTACTCTTAGTTACCCAAACACAGCCCATGTATTTATTTGTTCCATGATGACTCCCAGCAGTCCCTGAAAACCCCAGAACCCCGCCCTCCAGGCTACTGCTCATTCTAATAGAAACAGTGCAAGAATCACTTCAACTCTGCCTGCGGCTACTGTTAATCTTTTAGTCTGGAATCCTCCCAAGCTAGCAGATTTCCGACCCACCTAACAGTGCTTCGATAGCATTAGTAAACACTCTTGCACCCCTTCTATTTAAGTGTATCCCATCCCTGTAGAAACAGTCTCCCCTGTCAATAAGCACAGACCACGCTGAGAAAAATTACACCCCATGGGCCTTGTACAATCTGTCCAGGGCCGAATTCATTAACAAGGCTCTCATCATGTACTCCCTCCTATCGTGCCTGGGCAAAATTGCAGACACTTTCAAATTTAACCCTAACTCACGACTTTTTTTTTTTTCAACATTGTTGTTAAGTAAATCTGCAGATCTCCTACTCTTAATGTCATTACTGGCAACATGTACAATAATATCATCCGTTGTACTCTTAAAAGATTATATCTGCTCTACAACGTCATCAACTTTTGTCCCCTGGCAATAGTTGATGACGTTGTTGATAGCAGTTATACCCTGGTCCTATTCCACCTATCCTTTTTACATAATATATTACCTGTCTCTCTGACAATGGAGTCACCGACAATAACTATCTCAATTGGAACCAGCGCATTCTACCCTATGATTCTGTTTATCATGGTTTTATACAACTAAAATAGTACTACAACGGATAAAAAAAAATAAGCAGGGATCACCTTACTCGTTTTTTTTTTCTTTTTTAAGTTATCCAAAAAGGGTACGACAAGGTTCGTTGATCCCTTTAACCACAGAGAGCATAGATAATCAACCATCCCACTACATTTTCTCTAGTTTCACTTCTGGTGCCATCTGACGGTATTTATGAAAATTAAAATGAAAAATATTTTTAAACATCGCCGTTCTCAACTTTCAACCAAACTAGAAGTACTCAAAGCACGACCCGCGGGAAGGTTTGGCATACGAAAAACTTTTGAAAATTATCACTATTCAAACTCGTCATCCTAGAGCCAATATATCAATATAAGGAACTTAGATTCACATCAATTAGGGTCAACATGCTTACTATATTTGTAAAGGATATCTACTTCACTTTTTCCGAATTGACCTATGATCCCACTGCCGATCCAAAGAATGGAAAAGCGAAATGTTGGACTAAACTTCATAAAAGATGGCAAGTGAGATGAAATTCCTCGACCAAAGGAGCAGTGACCAAATGTTTTATACCTGCTATTAAATTCACTACCTCAAAAAGTAATCAGCTTTGGTTCTACCCAAGCCTTGTTACATTATACATTCTAACTCGCCACGGTTCTTTGAATGCTAGTCTTCTTCAATTCAATCTAGCTACATCAGATACCTGTTTCTGCGGCGCTTCTGAAGACTGGAGTCATATCTTATTCTTTTGCCCAGTTTACCAAGATATAAGACAAATATTGTATTATCTAGTACAGTACGTATTTTTTTCTCCTGGAAATGAAAGATATCTTATTGCAAATCAAAATGCCTTCTCAGCTCTACAGGATTTGCTACACAGGTTTTTAACAGACGACGCGGATTACTGATCTGATTTCTGTACTTAAAACTATCTAGGATAGTGTTCTTATTATCTCTCTCTCTCTCTTTTTTTATTTTTTTCCTTAATTATTTTATTTATTTTTCTTTAATAATAATTATTATTTTAACATTTTATCTAATTAAATTTATTATTATTTTTTTTTAAATTTTCTTTTTGAAACAAATATTATTTTGTCCATTTAAATATTTTTATTCTAAAATTGTTAATTATGCTAGTCCCTTTGGGGAAAGGTTTTTTTTTTTTTCTCTCTCTCTCGTATGCTAGCCCCTTCGGGGGCAGGATTCGGTGGTCTCTCCAGTTTATTAGAGACGAGATTTTCACCTGCTTGTACCCAGATTTGGGCTTCCCGAGTACGGAAACTGCTGGCATCCACTGGTATTACACTTTCTCCAGTGGATGCGAGATTCTTTGTGGTATTCACCACCGTACCTGATTATAGGAGACTGCTGTACCCATACGACTTGCGCTTCTTCCTATGGGTGCTGGTAATATTACATTTAGTTTAGTACGCGTATAGTTGGGCTCGCCTCCTCGTGGAGTGGACGGGTACCAGGAAGCAGCCTTCCTGGTGATCGCTGCTTCCCGGTAGCAAAGCGGCCAGAAACAACTAAACAACACACAAACTACGCAAACACAGTATTACACTCATTCCTGGCAATTATACAGAGTTTTGTATATCATCACAGAGAACCATGGCGGAGATAAACTAAGGTTTAGGAGCCGCCTTACATAAGACACAACGCATGTCAACAATCAGGGTCAACGCGGTTCGGGTGCAATCCAACGTTTTGATATCCAATATTTGTATTCATACAATTCAGCTACATTGTATTCATACAATGTAGTATATACAATAAAGTATTCATGGAAACATTTTGTTCTGTTAATTTTGTCGAGCAATGTATTTAAACTGTCCTGTCGAAACATTATGACCACCCAATTAATAGTGGGTATGTCCTCTTCTTGCCGGCACTACCACCACCAAACGGCGAGGCATGGACTCTATTGCCTCTGAACGTTGTAGAAGGTAGGTTGTGCCATGTCGACATGACTGCATTCCGTAGATCTACAATAGTCCGTGATGGAGGATCCAAACACCGGATTTGTCCATCCACTTAATCCCAGAGATATTCTATGGGATTCATATTCGGCGAACTCGGAGGCCATGGTAGACACTTTCGAGTTCGGCGAATCACTCTCGAAAATCACTCTCGGTAATGAGAGTGATTCGCCGAGTTCGGCGAATCACTCTCATTACCGACAAATTTGTAGAGGACATTATCCTGCTGAAATACCTGTACCAACTGGGAAGACGGTCACTACAATGGGTTTCCTGATCAGCTAGAATGGATAATAATAACTGAAACTAATAAATGGAACAATTAACTGAAACTAATAAATGTAATAATTAACTGAAACTAATTAGGGTCCCCCGAGAACCAACTCACCTGCCAGTGTGTAATAGGTCTATAAATTGCGTATGTTCTCTGGTCGATCTGCATGTTTGCTGGACAAAATACCCGAGTTTCCGGATGGGAGGAAACTTTCTGTTCAAGTCTGAGATAGACTAACTCAGCCACAGAGTGAAAAAAGCCCATAAGAGTCCCTTCATTGACGGAATTGAAACTCGAGCCTTTTCCACACAGTGTGGAGAGAATGGGTTGATTGGTTGTCTTTAGGTTCGCCGATGCTCCTAAGAGCATAGGCGACTAAGACCATGTTACTCCGTGTATATTGTCTGTATTTTGCGTGTATTCTGAGGTCGATTTTCTGATTGCTGGACGAAAAATCTGATATTCCGGAGGATAAAACCATGCTACCCTCGCCTCAGACCGACTAACTCAGCCACGTTGTGAAAAAAGCCCAGAAAAATTCCTTCCGTCATTGACGGGATTCGAAGTCAGACGTTTTCCACACGGTATGCGGATGGCAATTCTACCAACTGTGCTACCCACGAGGGGCGGAGGGAATGAGAGGACAGTGATTATAACCACTGTGATACCCACTCGGCCACAATGGATAGGTAGTTTTCAGTATTCAGATTGCCGTCTAGGGAAATGAGAGCTCCAAGTGAATCCCAAGAAAACAACCTCTATACCAAAACACTCGTCAGCGCGGTTAGCTCAGTGGTATCGTCACCGTCCTCCACACACCAGGTGAAAAAGGCCCGGGTTCGAATCCAGTTGATAACGCGAGGAACTTTTAGGGACATTTTTCACTCAGTGGCTGAGTTAGTCGGTCTCAGGCATATACAGCAAGCTTTTAACTCGGAGTAAAAACCTTGCTTTTTTTACCGACACAATACACATGGGTAGATGAAATAACTTTCAGGGTGACCCCCTAATAAATATATATATTTTTTAATATTAAAATACTGTCGCCACCTGGTGTTTGTTGGACCACGACATCGTGGAGATTCCTCTCCACAGTTTTTCGCCGTGCTCTCCATTTACTGTACATACGGCATAGCAGGAAACGTAGTTTCCTGCTATGCCGTATGTACAGTAAATGTTTGCTGGACGAAAAACCTAAGTTTCCGGGAGAAAAAAACCATGCTACCCTCTCCTGGGACCGACTAATTCAACCACGTTGTGAAAATTAACCATAAAAATTCCCCGAGGAATTTTTATGGATAAACTATCAAACTTGTTACAAAAATTAAGCATCATGGCACTGGACTCAAAACTGAATTTCCATTCCCATCTAGTCTATCTGCATACTACTAAAGTAAGAAATTACACGCATGTGATATCTCACATTTTCAGGATGACTGGGGCCTAAATCATCGTTCCTTTTCGCTCTACAACTGAATTTTTCTTTCAGTAATAACGTAATGGATGGAAGTTTGTCCCCCCAAGACTACCCTTGCTGGAGCAACTCCAGAAGAATAGTCTTGGGGTACTTCAGCAAGGATAGTCTTCTGAAGAACTCCAGATCCTTGCTGGAGGTCTTCCCCTGGATCTGGAGGCTATTCGTAGAGGACTTCACTTCCGTCTTTTCCGCGGTATCCTCACAACCATATATGACCACACCATCAGTACTATCAAGCAAGAAAAGTAGATTCTCTCTAGCAAACTGAACCAAATCTGACAAGCAATGATGGTTCGGTTCCACCAAGGGACCTATCACAAAGTTTATACCACAAGTAGCAATTGTCTATCCCAGCGCCTTCAATATGGTTCTCTCCGGGTCTAAATACCACCTTCCTATTAACAGGACGTGGACCTATCAACCAAAAACTAACATCTCTGGGCATTACTGCAGATTCCTACTGCCATTGCGGCCAGATAGAAGACTGGAATCATCTAGTCTAAATTTGAGCTATGAGGACCTTCGTAGCCAACTAATCACAGATATACACGACTTTCCACAATTTAAAGAACACTTTTTCATAACAGACTAAGTATTTCCCAACTTCGCTCAGAAGCTTTTCACCCGCATAAGAACAAAATAGCCATAGAAAATCACATTCCTGTCAGTGACTAATGTCTCCCTCTGCACCTTTCACCCAACCTGAGGATCAAACTAGGTATCCTCAGTTAAAACTTTGCCAGCTGAACCTGGACTTAAACCGGAAACGACTCTACCGATTTTGACTATACTACCCTAACTAGGAGTTACAGCATCTTGATGTATTTCCCTCCACTGACCTTCATACTGGAATTGACCTTCTGCTTCCACCTACATGGACTGCTAACCGTGGAACATCGAAGTAGGATTTCACCTGACCACACTAGCCTGGGTATACCCTGGGTAGGATGTTGCTAACCCAGTCCTCAGAATGGGTAGGATCCAGTTGTTTAAGAATACTCCAATTCCAACAGGCAACGGACTTGGAACTGTTTAACTACAGTTCCAAGTCCGTTGTCTGTCTGGTAATAGATAATCATACCTTTTTCGAAATTCGTCAGATCATTCCCTTTCTCATATCGATCAAGTATTTAATACGGATCGTATGCCACGAACCTGCAGTATCACATTTACCGATTCTCACCACGATACGTGTGCCACCAGAAGGGGAGGATTGCTAAAACACGGGGGGTCATAATATTTTCACTTGACAGTGAAAATCCTAACAATAAAATTTAAAACTTCTTACAATAAGGTAACGATTATTGTAAAATTTAAACTATTATACTGAAGAGATAGTTGCAAACTTCAACCGGCAATGCTGAAGATGTACTTAACTACCACCTGCATACAAACAAAAATTAAAAATCAAACGAAAGTTACCTTATTTTAAAATTTTGCTGATATTCAGATAGCAGTTGGCACCCCGTCTCTTCTCTTCAACATGACATAATACTGTTTTATTTAATCCCACCACGTTTAATTTTCAACATTTAATACATAATATTTTAAAACAACTTTGTTGCGATACACTGCATTCAAGTGGACATGTGGACTGCATTCAAGAGTACACTAGTGCGTTAACAAAGTATACGAGTGCACTAATAACATTTTTGCTTAGAAAAAAATCGATATATTACCACAATTTATCAAATGCAGTCAGTCTGCACTCACGCTATGGACTCTACTAAATATGCTGATTTGTAGTTAGAGAACAGCTAGTACTGTATAATTTAAATCGAAATAAACAATTCCAGAAGTAACACTTTTAACTGCATGTACAATATATATATATATATATATATATTAAATTGTTAAATATATATATTAAATTGTTAAATCTGAAAATATTTCATTATTATTTTCAGTTTTTATTTTATTTTCAAAAGGCAATGCTTTATGGAAGCAGAAAAGTTCACAAGGTTGAGATATGAGCGCGTAAATCGAATGTGTGATGTGAACAATTTTTGTTCCTAAGGCCGTAAACTGCATGTTTCGTTACCAGGGAATTTATTGTGTTGTCTTTTTTAGAACTGTTTTAAAGGTATAATGCGTGGTGTACACCTGTTCTATCATTACTAAGAAACAAATAAAATCCGCGAAGGATTTCAATTTCTCCATGCGTTCATCTATCACAAAAGGATTGCTATTATTGTTATAATTCGTTTCTGCATAAAACAGAATAAATGAAACAATAATTCTTTAGATAGGTCATGATGATTTTGCCAAAATTCATTTAAACTGATCAACTTTCATACACTTTCCAGGGACATAATGGAGGCAAAGCCGCACTATAGTCAAGCAACACGATCATTTCGTTAAAATAATAGTCAAATTGCAAAGGATGGTCTTTTAGGGGACGGAGGGGAGTTCCATATTAATTCACTGATCCACACCGTAAACTGAAAAATAAAAAAAGCCATTTCCTTTGTCATGCAAAAGAATGCTGTGAAGTCAGATAATTTGGTTGGTTAACTGGTATCGCAGCATCCTCGTTTAGTCGTTACAGTTCTCTCTCTCTCTCTCTCTCTCTCTCTCTGTAGGAGTTATTGTTTCCTGTGTAAGTTCAAACACACCAGAGGGAAGAGAAAAGGGAAGGGTAAAAGAGTGCGGTTTCCTCACATTAGAATGACACAAATCCGAATAATGATTATAGAGATAGGTTACAGCAGCGTAACCCTTCACCTGGTTTTGGATTCATTTTCTGACCTGACAAAGACCTACTGAAGTATACCTTGACCTGCTCACATTGTATATATATATACAATGTTGAATAATGTTGAATAAATAATGTTGAATTGTTAACCTGAACGGCAACCACAGTCTTTGAACGATGAAGTCAAAGAGCACTCCCGTTGTAACGTACATTACCGTGACAGAGCTATACACCCAAACTCTTAAATCCGTTCTAAGATTGTGGAGTATTTAATTTAAAGTAGGGGTCTTCAAATTCTACATACAAAAGAAATTTTGAAATACTGAACACGCGAGACAACATTCTTTTTTTATTAAGTAAAAGAGAAAAAAAAACCTACATATATTGATTTACAAAAACGAATACTGATCTATTTGTGTACTGGAAAAATAACCTTAGATAAATCATGTTTCCAAAATATGACCTTATTTATTTTATTTTTTTTATTTTATTATGACTTGCATAATTGCCACACTCCATCGCATGTCATCTGAAGGCTCCCACCGTAGTTTGGAGATCACTGATTTAAAGGAATTAACTTACAATCATAACCTAATTCCTCCAAAGTCTAAAATTATCCAAATCATTATTCGCAACTGTGTATCGCAGCATCAAATAGAAATGATGCTTTGTAGGCGAATGAATAAGAAGTGTATTCATTTGTTATAGCAAATTTGTTAAATAACAAGTGTAACAAACGAATAAGAAGTGTACACACACACATATCAAGTCTGTTCATCAGTTCAAGTCCTTGAACTGATGAAAAATGAAAACCTATGTGCCGCACGCTCCAACCACTGTTGTAAGCCAATCACAGCATATGTGGACAATTAAAAATTATTTCTCGCTTCAAAATCCAATGAAGATATATAAGAAACAGTTAAGCTAGTATCCAAATATACAAGTTATTTATTCATTACGAATGAAATAATTGATCGGGTTACTGGAACCAGTATTTGTCCTCTGATCCGCTATGTTGAATCGCAATGCTGTAAAATTTTTGTACATAAACAAACTTTACAACACAACATTTTATGGTGGCTTAAAAATTATATTCCGTGCACCTTACATCGGCTAACTAACTAAACCTTCAGTTAAAGATGCATTGAAAAATTCATCTGTTCCATGACCGAACAAATGAATAAACGAATCATCTCCAAAGGAACGGCAAGAGAAAAACTTCTACATTGTCAAGGAGAACAACTAAGTAATACAATGAACTGATTTAAAACAATCAATCTAAGCATAAATGACAAGAAATCTGCGCCAATAACGCATTCACTGAAAAAAAGAAAAACTAACTACGGTAATCAGAATTCGAAATGTCCAAATATAGTTCAGAGACAGGTGCAGTCAATAATGAGAACCTATCTTCTTGCATGCCAAAGTCGATCCCACATCATATTATAATTAGTAATTACCATCTTTTCACTGTGTCACATTCCCAGTACTTTGGCAAGATAGCATACATCAAACAGTGACGATAAGCATTTAAAAAGAGATACTGAAAGTTATTTTCAGTTGAATCCGTGGAGAATTCAACCATAGACAGCAGCGAAGCAGTAAAAACTACCGTTGTCGAGAAATTGGCTAAGGACTTTAAAATCACAAGAATAAAGTCCATCCAAAAAACAAGAAATGTTGGAATGATCATCGAAACAGCAACGAAGAAAGAGGCTCACTCTATCATCACCAATCCAACAGTTAGCACACTGGGTCTCACAGCAGAAATCCCTAAAATGAAAGGCCCGTCCATACTTATATTTCACATAGACAAGGATATCACCCCAGGGAACATCACAGATGACCTCTTCTACAGAAACATCCAAGAATTGAATGGCATAAGTAATGCCAAGGAACGCATCAAACTAAAATATCACACTAGATCAAAGTCTCCACAGCTATGCAATTGAGTGGTGGAGCTTTCTCCACAGGGATGGAACATTCTTAAAATACAGAATAGTCTTTATGGGTTGGAGCAGTCACCGCTTCAAGAAGCACGTGCCTGTTCCAAAGTGCTTCAGTTGCTGCCGTTTTGGGCACACCACCCACACGTGGACGCAAATCCTGTCTACCTGTCGGTAGTGTGCCCAAAAAGGGCAAGACTATAATTCTTGCCCGGACAGGTCCGCAGACGCAGTTTGCGCAAACTGCAAAGCAACAAAGCTTGACGCAGCGCATTCTATCCGGGAAAATAAGTGCTCCATTTATCTAAGACTAAGAGGAACCAACAAATAAAGATTGACTATAGCAGCTAGCCCAAATCATTCAAAAGCAATCATAAAGTTTATCCAACTAAAAGCCCAGCATGCACGTGCAGTAAGTGCCCAGCTTCGAATCAGAGCCGAAGAGGAAAATGCTGACATATTAATTCTATAGGAGCCATATACTCATTCAAAGCTAGCCCTGACTTTCAAAATCATACAAACAGATTAAGATACGCCCTGGACTGCCATAGTCTACTACTAGTACGGCTCCAAGCTCACTACACCGAAGCCAGTCTCTAGTCTGACCTCCAGTTTGCATTTCAACCGAGGCGTTGCACAGAAGATGCACCACAAAGGTTCACCTCTGCAGTCTGAGCTTCTACCACCAAATCTTACCTACTAATAGCAATAGATTTCGCTGGAGCCTTCAACTGGTTCTGGTGGGCAAATAATCTTCGCAGACTTGGGCAAGTAAATATTCCACTAAATTTATACAAATGCATCCAAAACTACTTATCAAATAGGAAAATTACCATATCCTCGATGTACAGAACCACCAGGTCTATCCGCAAAGGTTGCCCCCAGAGTGCAGTCCTTCGTCCTTTTTTGTGGAACATTGTCCTGGATGAGCTCCTTGGATTGGACCTGGGTCCAGTAGCTATACAAGCCTTTGCGGATGATGTCACCATCTCCATTGATGATGACACCAGACCTTCTCTGGAGGCCAGAGGAAACCAAGCACTTCAAATCCTACAGGATTGGGCAGCTCTACACAAGTTAAGAGGTTTCCTCAGAAGACACAGTCATTTTCCTGAAGGAATCACTACAGCCTACTATACCCCCCCCCTCCACCATCAAAATACAAGGCCAAACTATCAAGCTAGTTTCCTCGTTAAAACTACTGGGAAGTTTCTCTCACGAAAGTGAGAAAAACTACATTGCCCTCATTGCACGACTGAGTCGTCGTGGTTGGGGATTGAACCGGCGCATCCTTAAATATCTGTATAAGTCCATCTTCCTTCCCTTCATAACATATGGATATGGGGTCTGGTTTCGCAGGGAAACTCTACAACAATCAGCTTAACCCTTCCCTCCTGCGTACATTCTGTAACCCCCACCTCTACCCCCTGTTTTGTGTGTATGTCTCCGTATAGGAAGCTCAGTAGACCCTAACGGAGACAAGCCAGACACACCGGAAATCAATCCACAACAAAATTTGAAATTGATGCACTGCCAATTGATGTTCATGAAATTTTTGCTACCTTGGCATTTATAAAAACATCATTTTTCAGTGGCAACTTGTGCACCATGTAGTCAAATGCAGCAATGAAGTACTTCCTTGCTGTACTTAAAAACAGGGTGGGAAAAATCCGAAAAAGGAGGAGTTATTTATATGTTTCTACTTAAAGTGATTATTATAGAAGCAAGAAAGAAAGTCCGGCAACAGCTCATAGTATATGCGGCCTTCCTTCTTACTGGGCATGGGCTCACAAAGAGACTGTATGAGTTGGATCTGGTGAGAGATCAGAACTGCACTTGTGGAGAGCAGGAAACATCAGAACATATTCTGTTTTATTGCAGCCAGTATGCTGATCTTAGGAACCTACTAGAATTATTATTGGGTGGCCTTGAGCAGAATATGTTATGGACCATGTTTGTGGAGAAGTACAGATTTTGTTATTTTAACGAGTTTATACATGCTGTGTTTAAAAGTAGAGAGCATATCAAAGCTGGATAGTAGAGCCCGCCTCCCAGTGGCAGGGATGGAACCTAGGTCCACTGGGATAGGCAAGGTTAGCAATGAACCTAACCTCTATCCCACTTGGCTTGGGCCAAGCGGCAAAACAGCTCTAGTAGTTTATATTTTGCGTTGTTTTGGTTGTGTTGAATTTTAAATTGAAAGTTTAGAGTATTAACGGCCAAGTTTAAGGGACGTTAAGCACTATGTCACATATAAGCCTAGGCTTGAGTGGTTATTAATGGCACTTTAAATGTATGTATGTACTTAAAAACAGAAGCTGCTCCTTTTGTTTTAGACTTTCTACAACCTTGGCAGTAAAATGCCTATGACTAAGCCAGAATCATCCTTCTGATTCAATCAGCCATTTCAAACAACTTCCAAAATGGAGAAAGAAAATTTAACCGTTGGACTAACAAATTCAATCACATTCTTGAACGTATCAAAGAGTAATGACCTCAGTAAACGGATGTGAAGCACATTTCATTAAACGGCTGTTCAAATATTCAAACGTTCGCATAACATTTAAATAGGAGAAACAAAATGTTTTTATTTTAGTCAGAAGAAAAGAACATAAACCCGCACATACGAAGATAAGTACAAAAATCCACACATACATAATGTAGTTCAGGTTGCGTGATTTTACGATCATCCTGTTCTTTTGGCGTCCTTGTGTGCAGCACAATGGTTTCCGTCACCATACTTCCCCACGTATGGAATCATTGGTTTGAATCCCCCAAATCAAAGACAGGAATCATTTTCATGGGTTTTTGTTGCACCCTAGCGCCTGGGGCGGGGCTTTTACATTGAGGAAACGTCCAACAAACAACCAAACCAACCAAATTATGATATTAGGATCAGCCGTAAATGATTACATCTACCCATATATTTATTTTGTCTGTAAATTGTGTGTTCTCTTGTCGATTTGCCTGTTTTGCTGGACGAAAAAAATCCAGTTTCTGGGGGAAAACGACTTGCTATCTACGCCTGAAACCGAAACTCAGCCACGGAGTGAAAAAAGCCCATTATTATTATTATTATTATTATTATTATTATTATTATTATCTGTTTATTTCTCTTTCGAGACACCTATAGACAGCACGTGGCTAGAGGGTGTGGTTACATTATATTAGTATTTACAAGCATATTTACATAAACTTATTTACAAAATTTGGAGATGAAAAAACAGAGAGTATGTGGTAAATCATCCGAGGGTGAGTGATCACGTTTCCCACTTTCGGCGCACCTATTCTCTCCGTTAGTAGCTTTGCCAGAGTTAAGATGTTTCTGGTTATGATGACATACTTCCAGGGTGTGATGTCCAGATTGGCAGACAAGACCGCTCTTGAGATGATAAACGGTTTCCCGGCGATCTTGTTTAGCCATCTCAGGAGCCAGTATTCTACTCCTAAGAAGGCCTTGATGTTGTTCTCGGTGGCCGATGACCAGATAGTCGATGCGTACAGCGGAATCGGTGTAACGCATTTAAGAATGTATTGAATCATAAGATGAGGGCTTCGGAGACCGGTGAGTTCTTGTCTAGTGCTCCAGAGTGCTGCGTATGTCTTTTTCCTAATGTGTTCGAAGTGAGGTATGAAGTTTAATCCTTCATCCCACTTAAGGCCAAGGTGTCGACATGTGCGGGGGATTTTTGGATTCTGGTATTGTTCACAAAAATCGTAATTTCATTTTTCTTCTTTTTGTTGGTGAAGATCATTTGGGCAGTTTTCTTTTCATTAAGTTTCAGGCCAATGTAGTGCAGATATTCTTCTAGCTTCCTGATTGCCTTGTTTGCTTCCTCTGATAGATGGGGTGCAGTTTCTTGTTCTTTAGAGGTTACAAAAAATTTCAAATCGTCAACATATGTAATGAATTGTTCACAGTTTTGAGCTAAAAATGGGGCTAGTGCTTTTGCGAAGAAGGTGGCGGACAACACGCCCCTTTGAGGTACTCCCCTGGAGATCCAGTAAGTTGCTGTTTGTTTTCCCTTTATTGCGATAAATTGTCTTTCTTGAAGGGTGTTAGTCAGAATGCTTAAAGTGCTTCCTGAAATGAGGAAATAATCCTTGAGGATTACTGTTATAGCTGGGATCGAGACGTTGTCGAAGGCTGCTGCTACATCCAGGAAAACGATGTCCAACTGTTGTTTATTATTTAAAGCTAGCTGTATTCGGAGTAGTCTCCATTAAATTTGTAATAGTCGACCTTCGAGGAAGCACAGAATGTAAGTACTCTGGCCTGTCCCCAAAGCAGTACTGATTGACGGTGTTCAGGATTGCTTTCTCAAATATTTTTTGCCGAGATTTCAGGCCCATCCGATTGTGATGGGCCTGAAATCTTTACTGGTTTTAGGATTGTTTATTTTTGAAACTGGTTTTACGTAATATCTCTTCCATGTTTTCGGGATAACGCCCTCACTTAGTATTCGTTGGAAGAGGTGGTGGAGCAGGTCGATTATGTAAGCACTACATAATTTTATCATGAATAGCGTTAACTGGTCCGGCCCGATCGTTGCTTTACTGGGGAGCGAGTTAATAGCTTCCCTTAAGTTTTCCCTGCTGATATTAATTTCACGTAATTTGGTTAGTTTGCTCTAGTTTGGTTAGTGCCAGTGGGATCCATCAGTTTTTCAATCAATTTCAAGTTCCTCGCGTCATCGACGGGATTCGAACCCGGGCCTTTTCCACTCGGTATGGGGTGGATGGTACCACTGTGCTACTCGCGCAGACCGTGCAGCAAACAGACAAACCGAACACGGCTCATGCAATTTATAGATGCAGTGTGTAAAATGCGACTCGGGAACTCCCTAACATGAAATTGCACTTACGCCAGGTTAAGTGTGTCGGCTTTAATCGTCCGCCACGCTTTTCAAATATGTCTATTAATGTAAACGTATAACCCTTTCCAGCAATGATAAAAAAATAATAATAATAATTCGCTAACAAATCAAATAAAACGTAGTGATATTCCTTTGCCTGAAATAAGCATGAAAAAAAAAATGAATATTACAAAAATGCGAATAAACAAATCGATTATGGCAATTGGTGATATACAGAAAAATGGTCATATGCGAATAAATATTTTGTCGATTACTCCAATTAGTTGGAAAATGAACATCCGACCGTATTTTGAATTTTTTTCAATACCCTTTACATCACTGACCTGAACAAAATGTATTCGTTAGGTTAGACTTTCCCAACCAGTGTGCCACACTGGTGTGAGGGGGGAGAGATTTAATTTTATAAAATTTTGATAGTTCAATAAAATTCGAAATTTTATTGGTTTGTAATTTTATTATTCGAAAAGATATAAGAGCCTAATTGGAATGAATTGTGGCATCGCCGGGTATAGCTGAATGCGATTTCTACCAGACACTGATTTTAGTATATAAACACTTCTGCTTGACTTTTGTTGGACGTATAAATATCGCGTTTTCTTTCTTTTTTAACTTAAATTTAAAAAATATCTTTTAATGCAAGGCAAAAAACGATTTAAATCATTTCTTATACAAGGAAAATTTCTATAATTTAAAAATAATGAGAAAATCAACGGAATACTTTAAACACTAGTTTAAATATATGATAATGTTTTTTCTTTTATCTTTCATAAAAATCCTTTTTTTATATGAAAATAGTTCGATATCACCGCTTAAACGCCAAAAATGACATTTTACTTACTTCAAAGTTGCGATTTGTTTTTTGTTTTGCCTATTGCTTTTTTCGAATTATTTTGGACCAGCTTTCACATTTTTCTACTGAAGAGATATACGTATAATAAGTTATTACTTACTTTTAGGAAAAAAAAAATCAATGTTTATATCTAAAAACAAATAATTTTTCAAAATATATTTATTAAATTGCTTCATAAAGTGCTTTATTTAACCAAATTTAATTTATATATTTAACCAACTTTATTTGACCAAATTTAATTTATATATTTAACCAACTTTATTTAAACAAATTTAATTTATATATTTAACCAACTTTATTTAACCAAATTTAATTTATATATTTAACCAACTTTATTTAATCAAATTTAATTTATATATTTATTTTTCATCCATAATGGAAACTTTTTGAAGAGAGCTAGAAAGTTATCAGATTTACTGGACAAACAAAGTAATTAAAAAAAAAAAAAAAAAAGACAAAGCCGGTATTTAGGCAATATAATGACCCATATGTCTTATTTGCCAAAAAGAGCTTTCAAATGAAGAAATGGTACAAGTAAACTACGCCGGTACCTTACCACGAAACATCCATTATGTGCAGAAAAAGATTTAAATTTTTTATGCGTCTTCAGACCCAAAATAGGAAGCAAAGTTCTTTTATGAATGCAGTTACAACAGTATCAAACCGAGCTCAAGAGGCTAGTTATAAGGTCGCCCAATTGGTGTCCAAATCTAAAATGTCTCATACAATTTCAAAATTGCTTATTTTACCAGCCTGCATGGAAATTGTTAACATTATGCTTGGGGCAAAAGAACAAAGGAATTTTAAAAAGTGCCCCTTTCGAATAACACTATTAGTAGACGCATTGAAGACATATCAGATGACTTAGAAACAAAGCTAATTCAGAGAATTATCGAATCTAAAAAATTTTCATTGCAAAATAATGAATCTACAGACGTTAGTAACTGTGCTCAATTAATAGCACTAGTTAGAATCATTGAAGAGAAATTCTTGAAAGAACATTATTTCTTCTGCAAATAACTGCCAAATCACACTACTTGGGATAAAATATTCAAAGCGGTAAATGAATACTTTCAGACAAATAAGATATCATGGAAAGATTTCTTAAGCTTGTGTACTGATGGTGCAGCTGCAATGACCGGAACAGTTAAGGGTTTCACATCAAGAGTTCGTTCTGAAAACCAGGAAATTCAGGTAATATATTGTTTTATTCACAGAGAAGCTCTCTTATCTAAAAGTTAGCTTGGGGATCTGAATTCCTCATTACATGTTGTTATCAAGATAGTCATATCTGTTTTCAGCTTTGTGTGAAGAAATGGGATCGGAAAACCACTCTCTGCTATTTCACTCTGCAGTACGTTGGCTGTATAAAGGAAGAGCTGTATCAAGAGTTATGAGCTAAGAGAAAAGCTGAAAATATTTTTGTGAATAATTCTTACTTTACAGATTTAATGAAAGATAGTTATTGGCTACAAAAACTTGCTTACTTAACTAATATTTCTGAATGAGCTAAACCGAAAATTTTAAGGATCACATGAAAACATACTAAAGTATACGGAAAAACTTTATGGATTCAAAGAAAAAATTCAATTTTGGAAAAATGAGGTTAAAACGGATCACTAATGATGTTTAATCAACATTATAATTTAAATCCTAAAGAAGAATTATTGAGCTTAGTAGATCAACATTTGTGATTGATTGAGAAAAAACTTCTTCACTATTTTGTAATAATTGATGTAAACAAATTTGATTGGATTCCAAATCCATTCGCATTATCCCTAGAAATTCCAGCATTACACTCTTCCATTTCTTATCACCAATTTGAGCGAACAAATTCTCGTCGATGGTGACTATCAAGAATTCGAAGATATCATCATTAAAAAGTCTGGATCAGGAGTTACACGTAGCCATTTCAAGAATAAAACCTGATATAAAAATGTTATGTTCACCGAAGCAAGCTCAAGTTTCTCATTAAAAAAAAATATGAAAAGATTTTATTTTGAAGATTTGTATGAATTTAGTATTAAATATTTAATATCTTCCGTAGTATTTATATTTTACTTTTCTTATCATAATTACATATATAATATAACGAAATTTCCTAATTACATATATAATATAACGCAATTGTAATAATTTTTTTTTTCACAAAGTCCTTACAGACACCCCAAATCTGCCTCAGTTTATCTCTGTGTGCCGTACAAAAATTATAATTTTCCAAGTGTGCCCTGGAACGAAAAAGATTGGAAGCACTACGTTTGGTGAACCTTCCAAATAAGTCTGTTTTTGTAAACTTTTATTCACATAAACAGTTTAAAAAGTTCTCAAAGCTACTTTAAAACTAAATTTACTATTTTAGAAGCTTCCGAGAATTACCTTTTATTATTTGTTCTAAGGACCAAGTATAATTATGATGAGGTCATAATGATGAAAACACATTAAGGTTATGCTCAATATTTATCACTACTCATAAGAAATATCACTTTTCTGAACAGAATAAAAAATGCAAATATTATATTTTGTAATTTCTACTAGTGCAAGAAGAATAATATCCCAAGTATGAATTGTTCTATCATAATTCTTAATCTCTTAATTAACACTTCGTTGCTGTCATAATAATTTAGTAAAACTACAACTGTGACGAAACCCATTCAGTAAGTAGATGGGCTGTCACCTCTCGTCATCGAAACAAACGAAGAATATGGGTCATAACGACTAATACAGCCTGCTATTGCATACAATATGTTTGTGAACCTTTCTGTCCTTATTTTAAATCTTAATACCACCTTTATACTGTCATACAGAGCGCATTTCCATTCACCTTGGCCTCATCTTTTATGCGATATCGAAATACACATTCAGATAGCCACCTGAAAGTATCTACTAACAATGCTTTCTGAAATTGTACCGTCAATTCTATGCTTTGAAATATTATTCTGTTTTGTTTAGGCAACAACCGCAAATTATATTTTAATTAAGTATTCATCATACCGATTTTTATATTATTGAATTTCACCACGTAATCTGAGCCTAGGTTTGGCACCACACTGCTGCATTTTTAATAATGTGGTCACTTGAGGGCCGGAAAAGAACGACAAAATAAAAGAGGCATATTCTAAAATCGGAACAATTAATGCAATATAAAATATTCGACATAATAACGATGAACCCATCCATGCAGAATGCATGAATGGGTTCATCAGTTTCAATAAACATATGGCTTGATTGCCAAGAGAAATAACATTACTAAAAGGAGTTAAAAAACTGCAGTTAGAGACAACGTTTAGTCCCAAATCTTTATATGCCAATATTTTTGTTACATTAGCTCTCTATACATTAAAGTTTCCTCCTAGTGATATTTATTGGCGCCAATGGGATAAGAGGGTGGGGTAATTGCGTCACTTATTCGAGCCAATGGAAGAAGAGAGCAGGGCAATTACGTCACTACAAATGCGCAGGTAAATAATTACATGTCATTTCCTGATTAGATTTCGATCAGTGCATTATAATGTTACTATACGTATTAGTATAATGTTATTATTATACAAATAATAACATTATATAATACAAAACTATACAAATATTTACAAAAAACTAAACTATTTACAATCATACCTCTAATATATTAGGATGATAGGTCCCTTCATCAGCTGACATTAATATACAAAAAAAGTCACAATGGAACATAAAATGATGCCGAGCGTGGTCATGTATCAGACAGTGAAGCACGTACACGCGGTTGGTGAACGTTAAATGGAAGGAATACAAATGGGTTACTGGGCAGAATCAGACACTTGCTGTGGACAATGAAGAGCTGGTACTTGCGGCCACATGCCAAAGTTCGTCGCATTGAAAGACAACTGCCTCCATAAGACAACTGTCACCAACCTCGTGCACGTGCTTCACTGTATAATACAATATATGGAGCTTTAATTTGTGCCTCGTATGCCACGACCAAAAATTACAAAGACCTACTCTGAGTACTGACTGCTGCGGTGGGTCACCAATTAGTCCCTCCCCAACAAAGAACAACCCAGATGGCGAATTCTCTTGGAATTAAGAGATTGCTAGTTCTATCGCCGAATGGAGCCTAGCCTTTACGATAAAGATGTTCTGCGGAATGATCGACACCTGAAGTTCTGCGGAATGATCGACACCTGAAGTTCTGCGGAATGATCGACACCTGAAGTTCTGCGGAATGATCGACACCTGAAGTTCTGCGGAATGATCGACACCTGAAGTTCTGCGAATTGTGCTCGTGGAGGATGATACAGGCCAACCTCGACGTGATACCATTATTGGTCGGTTGTAACAAGCTTGTGCTGAGCGGCAGGTGCCTCCCAACTCAAATATTACCAACTCTTCAGTCCCTTGACCGTGACTGCAAAAGGTTTCTCTCGAACTAAAAATATAGGCGGAAGATCCTAGACAGCTTTCATTTACCTAAGGAATATCTTCGAGCCGTGACGGCGGGAGTTGCTCTTCCATCTGCACAATACTATCATTTCTACTAACTTGCTCCCTGTTTGTGATGAAAATGATAATCAGCAATCGGTACCAATTTAACTTATTAATTTACACCCGACAGACTGTTGCCAATTACCTTGATGTAAGCACTAATCTGTCAGGTTCTATATTTTGATTTGTGAAACCCCCTAGCCAAGCTGGCGCAGTGAAGAGTATATTGCAGGTGTATATACATATTATTGCTGCAATAAAGAATGTGCACGTGGGTAGTACAGTTCGTAGAATCTCCGTTCTCCCCACACCTGGTGGAAAAGACCCGAGTTAGAGCCCCTCGATGACGGAAGGAATTTTTATGGGCCTTTTTCACAACGTGGCTCGTCTCAGGCGAAGGTAGCATGATCTTTTCTCCCGGAAACTCGGGTTTTTCGTTCAGAAAACAGAAAATCGACATCTGAACACGCAATTTACAGACAATATACACAGAGCAATATGGCCTTAGTCGGCGATGTTCCTGAAACTCTACAACAATAAAAATAAAGAATATTTATTTATTTAAAACTATTAATCGTGATTTTGAAATGGGCCAACTGCAAAATTTTATTATGTAGACTTTAAAAGCTAAAGAGTCGAAGCGGAAAGTCTATTTTATTAAATAAAATTTACTCTTGCAATTCTCAATTAATAATTTAATTTATTAATGAAATTAATAAATAACGCTTAAAAGATGTTAATAATGAGTTATTTAATATATGTTAGAACAATATGCATATTAAAAAGTAGATCACTGTAGCATATTTAAAGTACTCATTAAAATGGAAACGGAGTACAGTACAAAGATAAAGTACAATCAGTAAGGATGGATAATAACAAATAATTAACAAGAATGTTTTTCTGTTATATCACAAAATATTATTGTAAGCCAGTTCAGAAGTATAAGAAGAGTAATCCTGCCACATGAATTCATCATGGCTACTACTCAGCAGCATATCTTTATTCATTTCATAAATTCTTTTGAATCTAGATAACTAAGAGGGGAGTTGCCTTAAAATTGTTCATCACAAGTGGACATTTATGTCCATCACAACGCTGTCTGACACATAGTGTTTTCTCATGCCCAAATATGCAGGGGCTGGGAAAAAAACCCGAAGCTGAAATCGGCTTACTCAGCCTCAACTAAAAAGACTTTAGAAATTCCTGCAGTATGACGTGACTCGAACACAGACCTCTCCAGATGAATGGTATTTAGCGAAACCGCTAACTATCCTGGAAGACTCTTAAGGATCAAAAGGACTAAAAATCAAAATCGTCTTTTTAGCTTTTGTCCCTCTTGAAACTTTTTCTTCCCGAAACATTAGCTGCTGCAGCTAAGGGAACAAACGCGAGGGTACGGTAGTACACGTTACTGCTCACGTGACTGCCAAATATAGCTCTAGCTCACGTGATTGCAAAATATAGTGACGTTCCTCTATTGACTATTATCTCTATCCAGTGAACTCCTCTGATCATATGTGGCTGTTCTGGAGTATAAACAGAAAATTAATTACATGGTTTCTGGAAGAAAAGCAACTTCACCGCTTGGATTTTAGACAACCTTACATCGTATGAAAATGAATGTTAAATTTTTTCTTTCCTAATTAGTACACAGTATTTAATAATTAAAAATGTATATATACTATCAACTCTACAAATAGACAACAAATAATAAGGATTAGTACACAGAAAGTAGACCAAACACAAAAAGAGTCCCCGCCCTCCAAAAAAAATGCTTCCAAAAGTAAACGGATATGAAAACCAATGTCTGTAGACTATATCGTTAAATACTCATACCACGCGCAAAGGTGTTTATGAGTACATGCATCTATTATTAAAGGTGAACTGACAGATAAGAATTCAACAGAAAACTACAGTAAAAAGGCAATGAGTGGAGTTCGATTATACATTAGACGTTAATCAACGTGAACAATTTCGCTTGATTAAATTTCTTACTAAAGGATAATTATATACCTTGGGAACTGCGCAAATTGTTCTATATAGTTCACAGCCTAATTAACTATTACTGATCTTACAGTTAAAAATTCCTTTCCAGGTACACACAGTAACTCTTCATACACGCTCTACTTGCTGCAATAACAAACGTGTCGAACACGATGGTCACAAGAGATCAAAGCTTAGTTAATTTCACCACATGTTTGTTATTTTCTTTCATTTCACGGTTTGTTGCACGTGCAGAGTTACATTAGTCATAATCGTAGTCTTAATTAGGGGAGCAACAAGGTGATTGAGAAGTCAAGCCATTAACAAAAACAATATTTCCAACTACGACCTACAAAAAGAGATATATGAAGTCTTTATCTAATGCATTTAAATATGACAGTGATATATATATAACATAGTTATCTGGAAAAAACGAAAAGGAATTTTCAAGAGAGGATTGCAACGATATTTTCCAAGAATTCCATTATGATTGCTAATGCACTAACGAGGAGTACAAAAAAAAAAAAGCTTTATCGATTACCAGAAAGGCACGCTTATGGTTTAATAACAAAGCCAAACGTCATTGAATAGTGGTTTTCAGATTACTAAATGTTAATAGTTTTAGCATTAGCATTAGCATTAGTAGAGGCATTTGATGCAAGAAATCAAGCTTATGCAGCATCAGCCAAAATAAAAAAAAAAAAAAAACAACCACTTCCACTTTACCCCTCTGTTCGTTCGAAATACCTGTCCAGCTGAGCCTTAAACTTATTTAGGCTATCAACTTCCACGACAAGGGATGGAAGTCTGTTCCACCAACCAACCACCCGCTGGCTAAAGGCAAATTTCCGCACGTCTATCCTACATCTGTCTTTCCTCAATTTGAATTTATGCCCTCTCAGGTGATTATTCTGAGCGAGAGGAAGATCCCATCAGCATTGAGCATGCTCAAACCATTCAAGGCTTTATACACCTCTATCAGATCACCTCGCTGGTGCCTAGTCTCCAGACACTGTAATTTGCAAAACTTAAGCCTTTCTTCGTAAGAGCACCCCTTTGTTCCATTCACTAATCTTGTTGCCCTTCTCTGTACTCGTTCCAGCAGCTCTACATCCTTCTTGAAATGAGGCCTCCAGACCTGTATACAGTACTCTACGTGTGGCCTGACCATTGCCTTATACAAGGGAATAATCACCTCCTTATCCCTGCTAGAAAAATTCCTATATATCATTGACAATACACCATGAGCTACTCTTGCAGCCCGTCTGCACTGCTCAGAGAACTTCATATCTGCCTGCACAACCACCCCCAGGTCCCTTTCATTCTCTACCACTGTCAGTGTAGTACCACAGAGTTGATACGTTGCTCTGGGGTTGCTGTTTCCCGTGTCTAGTACTTTACATTTGTCAATGTTAAACTTCATTTGCCACCTCTCAGCCCATCTGCTCAACCTTTCCAGATCATGTTGCAGCAGCATATTGTCAGTAGTGTCCTTGACAACCCTGCCTACCTTTGTATCATCTGCAAACTTCGACATTAAGCTTGATATACCATCATCAGTATCATTTATAAATACAGAAAACAATAATGGACCCAACACTGAGCCCTGAGGGACTCCACTAATAACATTAGTCCACGACGAGCAGTGTCCATTGATTACCACTCTCTGTCTTCTCCCCCTCAGCCACCCCTTTATCCACAGCAGCAATTTGCCTCCAATGTCACACTCCTCCAATTTGTGCAGCAGTCTTCCATGTGCAACAGTATCAAAAGCCTTTCTAAGATCCAAGTATATAACATCAAAGTTATTCCCTGCATCCAGTTCCTTTGTGACTGCATCATAGTATCCAATCAAATTGGTCAGGCAAGACTTCACCTTAACAAAACCATGCTGTGTCCGAGCTATAACTGAAGTCTTGTCTAAATGATCCTGCAGTGCTTCTTTAACTAGTGCCTCCATTAATTTTCCTGGAACAGAAGTTAAACTCACAGGTCTATAATTACTTGTATCAGCCTTTGATCCTCCTTTGTGAATTGGGGTCACATTTGCATGTCTCCAGTCTGTGGGTACCTCCCCTGAGTCCAAGGAAGCTCTCATAATTATGGCTAAGGGTTTGCTTACTTCCTCTGCTGCCTCCTTTAATATAACTGGATCGATCCCATCCACCCCAGGTGCCTTTCTTGTGTTTATCTTCAACAATTTCTCCTCCACTTTACTCTCAGTTATTACAAGATTCTCTAGCTTACTGCTAGAGTTGAATACACCTCTGGCATTCCCCTCGCTAAATAACTCCTCATGTGTGAATGTCGATGCAAAATAATCATTTAGTTTGTTAGCTACCCGAGCAGGATCATCAACAGTTGACCCATCGATAGCAAGAGGACCAATCTGATTCATCCCCTTCCTTCTAGAGTTTACAAAAGTAAAGAACTCTTTGCTGTTTTTCTTTGCATTACTTGCCAAAGATTTCTTGTAATCTGCCTTCGCCTGCCTAACCTCCTTTGTAACTTGGTTACAGATCAACTTGTGTCTATCATAGGCTTCTGTGTCATGTGTTAATTTGTATGCATCCCATGCATGTTTCTTCTCTGCCATATGCCTCATTAGTTCATCTGACATCCATTTAGGCCTAAACCTTGAACAATATTTCTTAGTTGGTATGTAAAGCCTAGTAGCTTCCAAGATAAGTTCTTTGAATGCTTCCCATTTTGCATTTGCTGTTGGTAACATCATCAGTTGGTCCCACTGTATAGAATTTAAATACTGTCTCAGTCCATCGTAGTCGACTTTACGAAAGCAATAACCCTCCGCTTTACCCCTAATGGTAGTTACCTCTTTGAGTAAATCCCACTTCAGCACACTGTGATCACTGCCACCTAGTGGTTCATTTATCTGCAGATTCTTAATGCATGAAGAATCACTGCTGATAATCAAATCAAGAGTATTACTCCCTCTAGTTGCCTCCCGAACATGCTGATGTAGAAAACAATCATCCAATAAATCCACAAAAGCCTTGCTAGTGTGTGAGTGACCAGCCCCCAAATTCCAGTCAATATCTGGGAAATTAAAATCTCCCATTATAAGACACTCTGATTTACTGGCCCACTCTATTTCCCTGTACAGTTTCTTATTATACTCATCAGAGTCATTAAGCCTATAGCACACTCCTACTCTCAATTTTGATCTCCCAATGCTTATGTCACACCAAACTGACTCGACACTGCACTGTCCAGCGATGTCCACTGGCTTCACTTCCTTGGATTTTATGTATTTCTTAACTAATAACATAACCCCTCCTCCGTTCCTATCCAGTCTATCCTTTCTGTAGACGTTGTACTCCCCAAATTCCAGTTCTGCATTCCTTATATCTGTGTGACACCACGTCTCTGATATCCCAACAATATCTGCCTTTGATGTTTTGAGCAATACCTCAAATTCATCAAATTTATTTACTAAACTCCTAGCATTGGTGTACACGCAAGTATACATGTGTTTACTTGTACCGCAATGACTCCCAGCAGTCTCTGAAATATCCTGCATCTTGTTTTTTCAGGCTTCTGCTCATTCCAATAGAAGCAGTGCAAGAATCTCTTTCACCTCTGCCAGTGGCTACTGTTAATCTATTCGTCTTTGTCTCCCCCCAAGCTAGCAGTTTTCCGACCCACCTAACATTGCCTCGATAGCATAAGCAAATATTCTTGCACCCTTTCTATTTAAGTGCATCCCATCCCTGTAGAAGCAATCTCTCCTGCTAACAAGTACAGTCCAGGCTGAAAAACATTTTACCCCTTGAGCCTTGCACAATCTTTCCAGGGCCGAATTGATCGACAAGGCTCTCATTATATACTCTCTCCTATCGTGTCTGGGCAGAATTTGTTTCGTTAGTTTCGTTTTTGTAGAGTTTTGTATACTCCAATAAAAAATACACAAAAAATTTTCCTTCCTCCTCGCATTATTTTCAGTATAATTATTTCTTTGTGGTTAATTAATTAATTAACCACACTATTAATTGTGGTTTATTTGATTCCCAGGTGATATGGATGTACGTGTATAATGCTTAAAATCTCGCTTTATCGGACTACGGGGTCTTTAACGGATTTGTATATTAGAGTAAGGAAAATCATGGTAAAGCGAATCACGTGATCAGGATGCCCCTGATTTCCCAGTCCACTGGATTGTGAAAAAAGGGGCATCCAGATCACATTTTGGAGGTAGCGTATATATCTACGTCTTAATTTACAAATCATGTTATTTTATGCATACTATATAGACATCCAGTATGCTAACCGTATATGGCATACTGAAAATCTTTATTTAGAAACAACACGTAAATTCATATTGTATGAAACTAGAATACCCGTGGCGAATATTCCTCCAAAACTGTTTCAGAGAAGTAGAGATTAATCTCGAAGTAATTACAAAAGCCTTTCTCTCAGCTCCCTTCACTGCTAGATAAAGTGTCAGTGGGGTGGACTCGTGTAAAAATGCAATTTGATCATTTTTTACATGTATGACTATATCGTCCTTTAAAAAATTTACAATTATTGCACAGAAATTATCTGGACCTGGAAACTGCTACGTAATGTTTGCTCATGGACAACTTTACGTAGCAGTTTCCAGGTGCAGATAATTTTTGCTCAATAATTGTAATTTTTTTAAAGGATGAGAAAGTTATACATATATATATAAAAAAATATCGAAGTGCATTTTTACCAGAGTCCGTCCCACTGACACGTTGACTAGCACCTCAAGGTCAGACTTCCAACTTTGTTAAAAGTCTGACCCTGAGATTTGTTGATTGTGATGACAAAGGCTAAGAAATTGCCTTCTCTTCAAAGTGAACGGCAAGTTAGTTTCACTGGGAGCTAAATCAATTTTCAGGATTTAAAAAAAATGGTGGGAAAATATTTTGGATTCTTTTTTTCCCTCTCAATTTTACTGCTAAATAAAACCTATTGCAAAAGGAATCAGATCAAACAGCTTGCTTATTCTTTAAAATATTCACGTTGAAAGAGCGTTCCGGTCAGAGGGACATTAGCAAATTATTATATACAATAGATGATATGAAAGGCATTAGTGATAGTCTGATGGTCACTGACGTGTGGCCCTAGCGAGTAACACTGTGGTTATAATCACAGGTCCACCTGCACCGATTGAAAAGGTTTAAATTCGAATCCAGTCAATAGGTTTCAATGTACAAGCAACTTTTATGGGCTTCTTTCACTATGTGGCTGAGTTAGTCGTGCACGGGCGAGAGTTGCATAGTTTTTCCGTCCGAAACATCGGGATTTTCGTCAGCAAACTAGAAGAACACAAGAAAATATAGATACAATATACTGACTCCTCATTGCCTTTGGTGCATAACCTAACCTAACCTAACAGTAAGTATTCACTGTTGATTGTCTAATAGTTACTGAATGAGTCTTCGCTGATGTTATTCTGGTAGTATTTCGACGAGTCTTCCGCAGAGCGACCTTGGAAAAATTTCTTTCGCTTAAACTAGAAAACACTTCAGAGTGACAATGAAGAAAAAATTCTCCATATGTTTTTTTTTTATTTTTTTCAGAAAATTCATCCAGATCCATTCCTAATTTATTTATGATTTTAAGAGATTAGATGGGAACATCGAGTGACGGGATGAAATATTAGTAAGGAGTTCTCGTTGTTTCCCTGAAGATGTTACTTCTATTATGTTTGGGGGTAGCCTACTTTTCTAGTAATTAGTTCGGCAACGATGTGCATACATTTTGATATCCCTTGAAGCCTCAAGGTTTAATGCCCACATTTCGTACAATACTGATCTTCAAATGGTGAAAGGGTTATCAGCTACTTTATTCATCAATCTAAAGATTCAGAGTTGGTGACATAGAGCCTATTAATGTAGACCTCACAAATATACAGAGAGAGAGAGAGATTGGGGTCAAGCACCTGTGTATTTTATCATAGGATTATTGATCCAACAAGCTCAATCCTTATTGACCAGAGGGAAACAACACATGTTTTCGATATTTTGAAAATGGTCACTAAAGGTAAGTTCCCAATCCCATTAAGTTGTGGTAGGAGGAAAGCTTGTGTACTCTTTGACACCAATGACCGTCTCCTTTCTCTCATCAAATTTGGATAATATTACGGGTTAGTAAGTTGGAAAGATGACGTTACGTAATATTTCATTATTAAAGAATAATTAAAGAAATAAAACACTATTATAGCACGGAGATATCACCACACATTGTACTGGTCTTCTTTTCTTATACTTTGAAAATGGCCACTTTTGTAATTATTACTTTCCTGCAGGCAACTCCGATTGTGAATATGGAATAATATATGTTGAACAATAAAAAGAACTCTGGCTAAGAAAACAAGGAAAGAAATACAATTGAAATTTTACAAAGTAATGGCAATACCAACACTTCTTTATGGTTTTGAAACATGGATACCGAAACAAAGAGAAATTAATAGAATACAAGCTGCAGGAATGAAATTTTTAAGATATGTTAAAGAATATGTACAAAATTAGATAAAATACCAAACGTAAATATTAGAAAGGAATTAAAGGTTTACTCAATTAATGGAAAAATTATAGAATATTTTTTCCATTAATTGAGACAAAGATGGAAAGAACAGGTAGAAAGACTGGAAGATAATAGATCCCCTCAATTAGCTTATACATATAGAGCAAAAGGAAAAAGAGACAGAGGAAGACCAAAGAAAAGATGGGCAGACCTCTTTGAGATCGGAACAGGCGGATCGCCTAATCCATGAAGGAAGATAAGATAAGCAACTCCGATTATTTTCCTGTAAAGAATACATTGCAGGCAATTCTTCTAGCACAACTTGGCAAGCAGCCCACCGCTTACGAAGTTGTGCAACGATTATCCAAGTTTTCCTAATAATACGAAGTCTCTGCCAAGGATTACACAAATGCAATTTACAAGTATCTGTCTATATATAAACTCACCTTTAGCTGCAAATTACTCTATTCTTATTATAATATTATTATTATAAACATTTTATTTATCTAAAAGCTTGCCGATAAAAAGTGTTGCCTAACTAACAGAAGTAATGTGGACAATACTAAAGAGAATGGCTTCACCTGAGTGGTCAATCAATGAAAGTGCGAGATACTTAAAAATCTCACCGATATATGAAAACAAATGAGTGGTTAAGTGGTCAGGCGACACCCAGGACAGCCCAGTGACTGTCCTGCAGTGCCTTCACTTCCTAATGATGGTTCGACTGTTGATGATCCTGCTCAGATAGCAAACAAACTGAACTTAAACTTATCTTATCTTATCTTGTTCATGGATTAGGCGATCCGCCTGTTCCGATCTCGAAGAGGTCTGTCCATCTTTTCTTTCGTATTCCTCTGTCTCTTTTTCCTTTTGTTCTATATGTATAAGCTAATTTAGGGAGTCTTCCATTCTTTCTACATGTTCTTTCCATCTTTGTCTATATTCTATAATTTTTCCATTAATTGAGTAAATCTTTAATTCCTTTCTAATATTTACGTTTGGTATTTTATCTAATTTTGTACATCCTTTAGCATATCTTACAAATTTCATTTCTGCAGCTTGTATTCTATTAATGTCTCTTTGTTTCGGTATCCATGTTTCAGAACCATAAAGAAGTGTTGGTATTGCCATTACTTTGTAAAATTTCAATTGTGTTTCTTTCCTTGTTTTCTAAGCCAGAGTTCTTTTTATTGTTCCACGTATATTTTGAAATTTCGCCAATTTCTGGTTCATATCTTCTTCGACATCATATGTTATATCACATCCTAGATATTTAAAATGTTTTACCTGTTCTAATATTTTATTGTCTATAACTATTTTTGTTCTCACCGTATTTTTCCCTTTAAAAGCCATTGTTCTAGTTTTCATCGTTGACATTTTAACTTTATACTCTTCTGTTATTTGGTTTAATTTAAATACTGCTCTTTGTAAATTATCTTCACTATCTTGAATAATTATTTGATCATCTGCAAATAACAGTGTATTACTAAAGTATCCTATTCTTTGTATTTAAATATATACCTGTATTAATTTCTTCTTTCCATTTACATATCATATCCTCGATATATATGTTAAACAGCGTTGGTGACAAGCTACATCCCTGAACTTAAACTACTTCATTAAATTTATGTTTTCGTTAACGAAAGTGTATATTCAATGCAGAACTCCACAGTGAGTAAAGAATTTAGCACACACTTTTAGTACAGTAAAAGTAGCCTTAGTTTAGTACAGTAAAAGTAGTCTTAGTTTAGTACAGTACACTAGCCTTGATTCAGTTCTTGTCTTTCTCTTTTCTCGATGTAAAACCCCCGGCTACTGGCAGTGACGGGTCATGTTATTGCAATGCAATAAAGATTTATTAATTAATTAAACTTAAGACGTACACCATAAGTAAAATGCAATGCATGCGTACCATATTTTGCGGCTTATATATGACGGACCCAAAGTTTCGACAGGCAATTTGTGTGAAAATATATTTTATAGAACATTTTGCTTAGCACGCACTTGTGAAGTGCTTGCTAAAGCAAAATGTTAGTGCAAAATGTAACTTTCACTCATCTTGTAACGCCAATAGCGCATCGTCATTACTGATGACTTTCGTTTCTTCTTCTTCTTCTCCTCGTCACCTTCAGGGCCAACAAAGTCATTGCTGATTGCACGTGAAAGCCATGGCACCCGTCTCGTATTTCAGTAACTCCATTAATTTTTTACCAATTCGCACACATAATAAATGATTGGTAAATTTCATTCGTCCTGTTAGTATTAAACCATGATTTTGTACCTCCATCCATTTTGTCCACTTCTTACAAATGGTTGGTTAACTGAGATGTACAATGACTATAGTTAACGAGAACATCCTGGAATTAAAGCTGACACTGTGTTTGATTCGGCAACCTTCCTTGATCTGAAATGGTCACACAATAAAAGAACTAATATTTTTAGAACGCCGACTGAATATTTTGACCTTACTGTCCAGTCATGGGCATCAATGCATACCTGGTATACTTAGGACCATAAGACGCACGGGAATTTTGAGCAACATTTTCCAAGAAAAAGAGTGCTGGTTATGATCCAGAAAGTAGAGCGATACTGAAGGGCCGCAGGTAAGTATTAGCATTAGTATCGGCAAAATTATTAGTATTAGTATTAGCATTAGTAATGGCCGTATGGTGCAAGAAAGTCAATGGCTTATGCTGCACCGGCCAAAAAAAAAAAAAAAAAAAACCGGCCAAAAACAATGATAAAAAAAATAATGAATAAAATAATAATTAATAAAAGAAAAGGAAATTAAACCTATCATCCTATGCGCTTCCCTCACCCCAAGGTATTATCCAGATGACCTTTGAATTTCCCCAAGCTGTCAGCCTCTACAACCCATGTAGGCAACTTATTCCAGTAATTTTTAACTCGCTGGCTAAAATAAAACTTCCTGCAGTTCAGTCTAAACATTTCCCCCCGTAACTTGAATTTATGTCCCCTAGTTCCAGCATCATTTATAATCTTGAAAATTTCGTCCTCATTCATTTTACTGATGCCTCTCAGAGCCTTAAATACCTCAATCAAATCTCCTCTAAGGTGTCTAGTTACCAAACTCTGCAACCCACATATTCGAAGTCTTTCTTCATAAGGACGCCCTTTTTCCGATCTCACCAGCGAGTTACCCGTCTTTGCACCCTTTCAAGAAGCTCGATGTCTTTCTTTAGGTGCGGTCTCCATACTTGAACACAGTATTCTAAGTGTGGTCTAACAAAAGCCTTATATAATGGAATTATCACGTCCCTATCTCTACTTGCAAAAGTTCGATAGATCATCGATGATGACGCCTCACAGCCTCGGTTGCTGTTTCGACGCTTAACACACGCCTAGCCTAACCCAGTGTTTTGTATTCAAGAAAAATTCTACAGAAGCCATAAATTATATTAAAACGGACAATAGAATAGAAACGTACGTCCTGTTGCTGCAAATCACGTGGTCTAAGTATTACTCCTGTGCCTGTTGCAGCCTCCCTTGACCACAATATTGTAATACAACAGCAATGTATTGTTTTGAAACCTTGACCTGATCCCAAGAAAAAAAAAAAAAAAAAGGCAAGTTGCTCTCTCTGTCCAAACAATGATATGCGTGGGTCTTGTATGAGCTAAAATTCCTGTTTTATCATCTGATGCACAGTAAATGGCGTTTTTCTGGATAAAGCGATGTCTGAAAAGTCTAATGTTTTTGTACCTGTTTTTCAGTAATGTTTTTCACACCTGTTAAACACTTAAAATTCATTGTTAATAATTAGCTTTACATTTAACCTGACTTCATTTTGTCTGCTATATGTCTTGATCGATATGTATATTGCTTTTTAATCATGTAAAACTCCGTATATCGCTGAGAAGGCTTGTACTTATGAATAAATAAATTCTTTATACAATAAAGAATTTATTTATTTACAACAACTTATTTGAGGAATGATATGTTATTTTGATTATGTATATAGCACATTTATTAAGTGTCCTTTTGATTTTATTATATGATTTTCGTATTAATCAAATACTGTAATAAAAAAGTATTGAACTGTATAATTTGATTTGATCTTTCTGGCTATATACTCATCATTATAAAAATTTTCGGAGGTAAACAGTTTCAAAGTAAAAGAATATTTATTGATACTCACAAAATTAACAAATTAGAAATAAATGAAAACGGTAGTAGGTTAAAAAGTTTTAAAACAAGAAATTATAATAATGAAAAATATGGAGTAATCGCTTAAGATTTTCAATACTCAATATGTTATTTTATGAAAATGCCATTCTTAAATAATACAAACTTTTTTATGGCATTTTCTAGAATAAAATATCAGAAAAGAACATATGAGTGTAAGTACAGTAGACTTTCAGAATAACAGCACCTTCGGGGATTCATGGTTCCGTTATTTCGATTTTTTCGTTATCGGGAAAGTTTTATTTTTAATATATATTTAATGCAGAAATAATGAGACTAAATAAGAAATTGAGAAATTAAGAATGCAATTTTATTAACTGCACATGTTGACATGTTTACATGTTTATAGTTCAACATGTGCAATATAAACATAATATAAACATGTTCACGATCCCATGTTATATTCTGCCATTAATACACTCCTACTTACGCCCCGTTCTAATTTCTTTATTATATCAAGTTCAGTCTGCGCCGGTAGCACAGTGGTATAGTCACCATCCTCAACACACCGGGTGGAAATTGCCAGGGTTCGAATCCCGTCGATGACGCGAGGAACTTTTATGGGTTTTTTTCAATCCGTGGCTGAGTTAGTCGGTCTTAGGCGTAGATAGCAAGGTATTTTTCTCCCAAAAACTGGGGTTTTTTCGTCCAGCAAATCGGCCAGAAACACACGCAATTTACAGACAGGGTACACATGGGTATATGAATTTACTTTCCAGGTGACCCTAATTTAATAGTTTGAATTATATCAAGTTTATCACTAAGCTTTAATGTTGTTCTTCTTCATCTCAATGTTCCGTTATTTGGGGTGCCATTATTTCGACAGTCTACTGTATAAGGAATTTTAAAAAATAACAGCTAATCAAAGCAACAACAGTGATATCTCTTACTAAAGATGAACGTGAGTATGTGTAATACTCCTACTTTCGTTATGTAATGGAGTGTTAGAATTATGGTGGGGAGGGCTATCTGGGCATGCTGCGATCGCCTACGACAACCGAAGTTTCCCAGATATTCTGTAATAAATATGCAGACATTTTTTCAGGAATTCAAGTCTACAAGAATCGAAAAAAGAGGCCAGATGTATTATAAAAGCATATATAATGTAGACTTTTTATATCTGATCATCATATTAAAATTTGTTCCAAATGTAATAAACGTTAATAATTTATGTTAACAGGAGTATAGAAAGATAAACATTGTTATTGAATAGGTATTACGCTTCACATAAAAGTGAAATATACGTGCAATTTCGTGAACGACGGAAAATAGCAGCTAATTCTTCTTCGAATTATATAGAAGAATTAGGAAGGATAGAATCTGGAAATTATTATTTATATTTTTTTTCATACATATCACATAAGCTATCCATACATTCTGTATCTTAGCCGAAGCACTGGATATTGTGTTTGTTGTTGTGCGCTGATTGGAGGATGACGGGCAATATAACGGATGCGTAGGAAAGAAATGTTCTCGAGTTAAGCAGCACCCAAAAAAAGTCTCTCCTTTTTGAAGAGCTCGTTTTTTTTTCTTTTTTTTTTTTTTGTTACCAGCTTACTGACAATATAAACAGCGAATTATTACAATGCAATTATATTACTCAGAGAAGATCTATGACATACATGTTGCATTTCAATTGTTATTAAAATCCATGATATAATTACCTAGCAATCACCGCCACATCGCTTTCGTTCTCCGTTACCAAATCTTTTTGAGTCTCCACTCAATGTAGTGGAGCACTATGAAAGAGTTTGGAGTGCTGTTCGACATGAAGCTCTCTTAGCGGTGCAGAGACTGCTAATACAGTTCATAGGGTTCTGTCAGTGTTACATGGGAATTGTGCTAATAGGGACAAAGAGGTGATTATCCCCTTGTAAAACAGTGGTTTGGGTGCATAAAGGTCTGGAAGTCCCAATTTAGGAAGGATGTGGATCTGTTGCAACGGATACAGATAAGAACAACAAGATTAATCGGGGGCACAAAAGAAAGAAATATTTCAGTTCTGCAAATTTCAGCAAGGAAACCTGATGTAAGTGCTAAGATTTTAAATGTAATGAAAAAACTAAATGCTGATGACGTTCTTACTCTTTCTCGAATGATACACATCAGGTGACAAATTTAAATTGAAAAAAAAAAAAAAAAAAAGATGGATTGAAAGATTGAAAGACGTGTGAAAATTTTCTTTTATAAAGAGTGTAATTGTTGGAACAAACTTTGATCCGGTCTTGTGGAAGTGGATAGTTTGAATAAGTTTATGGCAGGGTTAGACAAATTATTAGAGGACATAGAGAGAGAGAGCTGAATCGAGTTTTTTTTTTTTTTTTTTTTTGGCCGATGCTTTATAAACTTGCTTTCTTGCATTACTACCACCACTAATACTAAAATAAGTACAGTAAAAAAATGTTGTCTTCATAATACCATCGTGCCGCTATTTATTTCATTAAATCACAGCACATCCGTGAAATACGTATTTCGATTTTTATTAAAAATGGAGGAGGAAATAATTTTCACTGTGCATACCTCATTGCGAGGTGTGTGTGCAGTGAAAAATGAAAACAATTACTTTTATCTATTATTAGTTGTGAACTAATTAGTAACAAGATCATTAATTATTTAATTTTCATTTCTATTAAACACAGAAAATAAAAATATTAATTAATTTAAGGAAAAATCGAAAGCGCTGCAAATGGAACGCACTTCGTACATTATACAACTTGTTACTCTCAGTGATTAACAGAAGTGAAAACTAAATAACTAATTATATTGTTACCAATTACTTGCTAACTGGTAACAACTGCATTTATAATAAAATATAAATGCAGTTGTTTTCACTGTACACACCTTACAACGTAATATTCACTCAGCTTTAAGTAATACTTTACTTATTTCTTCCTAGATTTTTAATAAAAACTGAAATGCAACACGTACTTCACGGATCGTCGGTGATCGTACCAGTATACAGTCAATATTTTTTGTAATATTTCCTCCTGGCTTTTAATAACAATTGGAATATAACACGTAATTTGATTTTCAAATGTTATTAACATAATAAGCAAATAGTAATAATTCATGACTTATACATTTAAATAAATTAATTAATAAATATTCATTTATTGAGAAAAATACAGGCAAGCCCATCGCGGCCTTGTAGCTAGGGTACATTTTGTGCTTGTTGCACAAAAGTAATAATTTTAATTCCAACCCCTAGTAATTAATTAATCTATTTGTATAGAGATGCTATAAAAATAGAATAATTACAAATGAGAAATCTTTGACGCGCAGTCCTCAGTTGTATTTGTTAGTAAACTGAAAACAAAACAATTCTTTATAAAGCAACGACTTTCATATGAGCAGTGCTTAAAAATAAGGCCATTCTTTTCTGCATATCCACCATATCATTTCATAATTAAGTGCCTTAGCCCCTCTACATCCTAGATGCACTGCTCTCAATCTACAACTCTGTTCTTTCCGCACGAGTTTTCCCCTGCTGAATGGAATGAATACTCTGTTACTCCACTGCCTAAGGTTAAAGCGCCAACAAGCCTAAAATATTTCAGACCAATCTCAACTTCTTCCACCCTCCTCAAACTTCTTGAAAAGGTACTCCTTCCAGCATTAAACAAACAACTGATGTCACAGAAACCGAAACAGTTCCATTTCGCAGTCGCAAATAGATTCACCATAACAAATATCATGGCGGCACAGACATCAATTCTTCAAGCTTTCGAAACTAAATCCGAATTAGCTATTGTGCACGCCGATATTGAAGCTGCTTTTGACAGCCTAGACGTCACAGCCCTTCTCAGTCTTCTGCAATTCTTCTTCAGGATTAATGGAGACCTACTAGCTTTCTTCACCGCCTTATTGAGGAATAGAAGTGTCCATCTCACAATGAAGAAGACCCACTTTACAAGAAAAATCAATGTAGGAGTCCCACAAGGTGGCGTCCTGTCTGGCCTTCTTTTCTAAGCCATTCTAATTCCTTTCATGCGTCCGCATGATGATGTTCTAATATATGCCGACGATATAAAGTTTCTTACCTTAATCCCACCGTCTGCAAACCCAATGGCAATTACGTCTTCAATCACAGAGAACTTGACCGCTCCTTCAACTTACTTGAAGGTGTTTGGGTTAAACTTATCCCTTAAAAATCTGCAATAATGATTTACTCATTGAAACAGCAACCAAGTAATTCAACCATCAGTTTTGGGTACTCTCATCCCAGTGGTTACCTGTCATAAGGACTTCGGTGTCTATTTTGATCCGAAGCTGAAATTTGATGTTCACACAGAATACCTCCGGAAGCGATTTAACACTCAACGCTGGAGAGCGAAGCAACACTTACTTCATTCCAACGATGCCGCAACCACTACCAGATATCTTCAAGCCACTGTTTATCCGGTTATTTTATACGCTGCTGAAATTTGGGCATCTGCGTCGCCCTCACTTCAAAACCCGGTGTTCTGTTGTTGTTGTTGTTATTTGGTTTTTAGGAGCATTAGCAACTAAGGCCATATTGCTCCGGGATATGCGGTGGTCATTCCCTGAATGACCTTTCCGCATCCTCCGGTGTTCTCGTGTGAATACTGGACCCTGAAATAGGCCACAAATAAGCATCGCCAACCCCCTCAATTGAGAACAACTGACATGGCTGAGCAGCTAAATGTACCCATGCTCCCGAGGTTAATTGTCAGCAGGCGTTTAATGACTACATTAAAAATGTACATAGGGGTGATAAACGCCCCAAACATCTGGGATTTATGTCAGTGGCACAATCCTCTGCCATCCTTGAGGTCAGACCCCACACTAATCCTCAAATACAGCCGGTTGAAACCGGTTAGTCGGTTCCTAACTGCCCAGGCACTCCCCAAAACAGGCGCTGCTCCATCTTAGAGTCAACCTGCAGAAAATGGCTACCGACTACAAATACCGTCACATGCTCCTCGAATGGATTGCATCTGTTGAACTGGGATAAATCCCTCCAAACTGGGTTATGATGTTCAGTTCCTCTTTCTGTTTTCCTATTATTATAATTTCATTTTTAGATGTTTCATTTTGTGTAACTCAATTTCCCATGTAACTGTAATGTTTTACCAATTTAATCACATATATAATGTAAAACTCCTGCCCATGTCGCCGTGATGAGAATTATTATTCTTAGTACATGTACCGTACTTAGCAGCAATAAATAAGTTTATTTATATTGCCCATTCACAACATGCCTGGATCAAGGTGTGGTCTGAGCCTGTTGTGAATTTCAGCGCCCCGGGCAGAAATATTTTTCGGCGCCCCTTTACTAAGGATATATATATATTTTTTTTTTTTTTTTTTTTCATGATTTGTAAAATTTGTTGTTTCTTAAAGAATGACGCCACGAGCAAGGGCCCTGCTAGCTCGTACCTTAATCCGGCACTGATTCACAATTAAAAACATAATATCCAGCGCTTCAGCTACCGTATACGGGAGTTTTGCATGATATGTATGAAAAAAAAAATATATATATGGGGTGGTATCTTTAATGGATCACACCTTAAGTTCGAGAAGGGGAAGTCTTGACTGACCAATCTAGTTAATTATTAAGACGAAGTTAGGAAGCAGTTGGATGCAAGAGACAACTCTGGCATTATTTACCCTGACTTCAGAAAACTTTTGATCCAGATTCCCATTAAAGGCTGTTACATAAACTGGAACAAATTAGGTATACCGGTAAGATTCTTCGTTGGATTAAGGGCTAAGCTAGCTTAAGACAGGAGACACAGAGTAGTCATAAATGAAAATTTCACAGGGTGGAATAAAGTAACAAGTGGGGTAGGTACCTTTAGGATCAGAATTGGGAATATTTATCATCTTCCTTAATATCAACTGATGCGGGAGTGCAAGGTAAGTTGTCAAATTTTGATGATTTAAAGGCAGGAAGGGTGGTTAACAAACAGAACCAGGCCTCAGCATTCAGAATGGCTTAGAACCAGTGGCAGTAAATGATAGGAGCTAGAGGGGCTATAGCCCCCCCTTTATGATCAAAATGATGTGGATTTTTTCTGCTACATGATCAAAGCTTAATGATTCTTCTCCGAACACTGTTTTAGTCCCTCCCTCCCTTTAACTGGTTTAGCTGCTCCTCCAATTAAAAAATCCTGGGACCGCCACTGATTAGAACAGTTGCATAAATGGTCTGAAAAACAGCAAATGCAGTTTAATATTTCTGAATATAAAGTTTTGTACCTGGAGAACAGAAATCCAGGTTACTTATAAGTTAGGAGGAGTGGAGTTAAAAGTGGTCCAGAACAAAAGAAGCTTAGGGAATACAATTCAGTCATACATTAAAATTTGCATGCAGTGTAAATAAATAGGCTGGGAAGGCACATTGTGTCTTGTCTGTGATATATAGGACCCTCACAAACAGAGAAAAGGATGTCATTGTTCCTCTATATAAGAAAATAGTCAGACTGCATTTAGAATATTTTGGCAGGGTCTGGAGGCCGCACTTGAAGAAAGACATGGAACTTCAAATAAGACATGGAATTCAAAGAAGGGCAACCACATTGATGAGGGGTACTAATCGATGTCCATATGAAGAATGACTTAGAAGGTCTGGAATGCAAATCTCGGCAACTAGACATCTCAGGCCTGATAGAGTTAAATAAAGGCCCTTCAGGGAATCAGAAGAATGAACCAGGGAGATATACGTATTTCAGAAGAGAGAAAAACCAGAGGCACAAATATAAAATTTTGGGAGAAAACAGCAGGCTAGATCTCATAAAATTTTGGGGGAAAACAGCAGGCTGGATCTCATAAAATTTACTTTCGGGCTTGGTGCGTAGATAACTGAAATAAACCGCCTACCAGTGGTCAAGGCAGAGAGTTTAGTAAAGTTCAAAGCGGAACTGGACAGCAACGTTTTTTTTTTTTTTTTACGGAGATGGTATGAGAAGCAGAAAATTTATTCCCGTATTTATTTTTATTTTTTTTTTAGCAGATGCAAAAAAAATCCGCTTCCTTGAATCGTTTATCCATTATATTACTAATACTAAATGAAATAATAACTTTCGGATTTCTATTTGTCCGACTTCAGTGAAATTTGAAATGGCTCGACAAATCTTCCTAAACCAAATATACAATTTTCATGAAAATGAATCTTCCAGGAATCAAGTTTTTTCATGTTGATGGACATACGTATGGACATGGTGAAGACAATATGTGCCTTACACATTATATAAACGTGCCTAAAAAACTGATGGTTTCGCAAACCCGTAACCTGGCCACGAGCAATCACTACTTTTAACTGTGGCGTCTTTCATAGAAGCACCTGCCTATGTGTACAAGTATTTTTGAGTTCAAGATGACTTCACTTCTGCGAAACAAGGGAGGTTTCGCTGCATTTAGAAAAGTCATATACGTCACCGTAAAATACATCACTATTTCAGTCAAAAATGTGTCCTTCGCACTGCTGCAGCTGATGTTAACCCTAATTTCTGAATGTTACGGTAATCAGGACATTTTAACAAAGAATAAAGCAGTAAACCTACTCTACCACTGAGAACACGTATCTCTTTCTTGCAAGGGGAATTATTTCTATGAGAGAGCCATATGGTCACGAATTGGGAAACACGACACAAAGCAAGTAGAAATGTTATTCTGATTTGATGACCTATTGGTACAAACGAAAATGGCAACATTGCGACAGAAACGATGATCATCAGCAGAGAGGTCGACAGTTGATACTTGGCCTCGACCGATATATTACGGGGTATATTCATTTATTCAGTATCCTGAATATTTAATGCCTCCTTTTAGTAGCAAAAGGCAAACAATATAAACAGAAATTGAAATAAAATAGAATATTTACAAATGTGTAATATAAAAATAAGAAGAATTTTAATATATATTCTGAAGGAGTCATTGAATAATTCGATAAGAAAGTGTGGATTTTAAGCGAAGATAAAAAAAAAAAAAAAATCAAGCAAAAACAATTATCATTACTGCAGCTTAACCTTTCTTTATCTTAGCACAAAAATTCTCTTTATTTAATAGAAAAATATTTTTTCTGTTAAATAAAGAGAAAAACTAATAAAATAAGATGCGAATCGGAACTAAATTAAAAAACAACCAACGAATGAGAACAGTAACTCTCGATTCTTAAGTACCAGAACTATTTCATGTAATTTCACCTTGGTAACATTTAAGGACTGCAACGTTTGTGTTTTTTTTTATTCATAAAAAACAGGAAATTTCAGAAATAAATAAGCAGAAGGCTACACTCACCAACAGAAGCACAACAGCAGAGTCTCCTACAACACCTTCTCCATAGATCCAAATAAGTTTGGAAAAAATAGAAGATACAGAAGCCAAATTATCGATGAAATCTTGACCAAATCACCAGAACTACTATAAAATGCGAGCTTTATTTATGAGAAATGTAAATAATTTAATGCAAAAATATAAAGCAAAGCAAATTGTAATGACAGAAAAAATATGGAGGACAACCTGTATTTGTAATTACAATATTAATTTAATATCAATTTTATTTTAAAGTTACTGCTATTAAGTGAATGTAATTTTCTAAACAATTTCATTATTTTAAATATCAAAAATTTGTATAAAATTGTACGCTGTATTTAAAAAATATATATTTGTACACCCTCCTAACCCACTGGCTATTCATGGGGTGAACCTAAGGTTAATAAACAGATGATAATAATAATAATAATAATACTTAAAATATGGCGCAACTACTGCCGGAAACAAGCTAGGAAACTCCCACTCCAGTTAACCCAACGGGCGAATGTAGAAACCCATTAAAGGAGAAGAACCTAAAAGTTTACGGAGAACATTTACTAATAGAGGCATCGGCCCTGTGGAAATTTCCAAAACACTCGCATTACTCTTATGGCTTGACAACAGCAAAATAGCAATCGATATCCCAATGCAAGCAATCGAGGCACGACAACAGAAAATACGTCCCAAATATGGTTATCCCAATAACAAGGAAGTAACTCAAACAAACTAAAAGACAAAATGCAAATTATATGCCGACTACCCTATCGACAATCAAACCAAAATGCAAATATGCAAATATACTGTATCTTCTACAAACTGAAATTATACAATAAAGCAGCTGGCAATTAACTACAAAATGAATTACTGATTTGATAACTAAACAAAATTGAAAAAGGGCAACCATGTCTATAAATAGGGGCAATATAAAGGAGCAGCCATACACTCTGCCCTACTATTAATATCCGGACACCTATGCATCTATTAAATAACCTTTATTTACAGGAATATTTATTTAATGTGTTCTGAACAGTAATGAGCAGTCTTTTTTGAACAGTAATGAGCAGTTTTTTGAGCAGTCTCTCCTCACAAGCATCCGACGATCCGATTCATACCAAAGGTTCTGTATAGGATTGAAATCAGAATGCTGGGCTAGCCATTCCAACTTTCCAATGCTTATGTTCTCAACCCAATCCGTCACACCGCGAGCAGTATAACATCGAACGTTTGTCCCACTGATACTGGTATAGCACTTCGGGGAACTCTCTACCATTATTATCCAGTACGTCTAGATAATCCTCCGCGTTCATGGTTTTGTCCAAAACCACCACTGGTCAAAGCAAGAAAATAGCTCCGGACCATCACGCTGCCTCCGCCAAATTTCATCATCGGGATGGTACAGTTCGACATATAGCTTTCTCCGGGCATCTCGCACAACCGTCAGACTAATAGACCATGTACCGTGAATCGCTGGTCCACAGTTCAAGGATGGCTTGCCTTAAACCAAGCTTGTCGTTGTCTGGCACTGGTCGAGGTGATTAGTGGCATGGCTGGCTGCACAACAGTGGTAACCCATATCATGTAGCATCCTTCGCACTGTACTGGTATTGATACATATCTCAGCCATCTCACCGAGAGGCTGTGTCTACTGCGACAACATCGAACTGCGTTTCGAGCAGATGATTCTTTGTCGGGCTCTCCTGTCAGGTTTCTTCAGCTTCGGAAGATTTTCAGGTCGTTTCGTGACGGTTTCAGCAGCAGCCTCCTTCTATTTGCAGTTCACATCACTAATCGTCTACCTAGGGACCTTTAGTGTCGTTGAAATGTCACGTACAGACCGATTGCTTATGTGGCACCCTATTATCATTCCACGCTGGATTGGCGCACAATAGCCTTAGATGCTGATGCGCCATAAAAATCCTAATAACCAACCACGCTGGAAGTTTGTTAACTTTGTCGATCGCTGCATTTACTGACATACTGACTTAAGGCATACGAACAAACTTATAGTCGTATCTGACACATGGTGCTTGGGTAGAACGTGACCAAATATAAATAAATAAATTTTCTGTTTATACTCCGGGACGACCAAACGGTCAGAGGAGTTCACAAAATAGACAGAATACAAGAAACAGCACCGTATTCAGCAGTCACGGGTTTGAACCCCGGTCACTCAAGGCACGTGTACTTATGCACCCGCGCGCCTGACCACTAGGCTACGGAAGCCTTGTATCAACGGAGGGTTATCCGAATATTAACGGTAGGACAGTATACAAAGAAAAGAGGCAACCGTATCGAAAAATGCAACCGTAAAGAAAGGGTGGGTGGAAAATAACAAATACAGTAACATATTTCAGTTCATTAAAAGGTGAAAATAAAATGTGGGAATTTCCATAGGGCCGATACCTCTGAAGAAGTGATCACTGTTTCCTTAAACTTTGTTTTTTTGCGTTTTTCTTCTTTTGCTTTTTTTTTTTTTTTTTTTTTTATCAGCATTACTCGTTTCGTTAAGTGGAGTGGAAGTTTTCTTACTTGTTTCCAGCAGCAATTGAGCCATACTTTAAGCATAAGAACGTACCGCTCTGCTTCCCTGGGTGAGTTCCTCTTATTTATTTTTGAAACTTTCTCATTTTTATTTTTACTTGGTTGCATTATTTTTAATTTTCATTTATATACAGATGACAGTTGCCACCTCTTCCTCATTACTGGTTACAGTTTGCAACTATCCCTTCAACGTGGTATAAGAGTGGTCAAATTTAGAAATCATTAGTCGATTTCAAATTGCCCACAGGTAGCGTGAGGAGTTTATTTATAAAGCCAGTGTCTCGCCTTACAAGTTTTAACCGAGATCAAATAGTATTCAGTAATTTGCGTTTTTTATATTAAATTAGTAAAACATTCAAAAATCTATACAGGAATGAAACAGCAGTTTGATGCAAGAAAGCAAGCGTATCAGCTTATGCAGCATCAGCCAAAAAAAAAAAAAGAAAAAAAACACAATTTCACACAACCATTCCCTCTAAAAGTTTGTCCAGTTTCTCCTTGAATTTATTTAAGCTATCAACTTCCACAACGACAGATAGAAGTAGTAGGAAGAAAGGTTTACGAGAGAGCACAAATATTTACCACAGCAAAAATACTTGGTAGCCTCAGAAAAGGCCTCTCTTTTTTTTTTTCAGCATAACAAGCTAGGTCGAACGTATTTCGTAAAACTATTCGCACCATCGAAAAATATGGATCTTAGAAATCCGCCTTCGGAATTTTGGATTTTTTGGACACAAAAAAGATTTTTTTTTTTTTTTTAATGTAGTCAATTTCACGATAATAACCAAGTGATAGACGCAATGAAGACCTATCTATACATACAGTATATAAGTCCTGCGGCGAATAAATATTTGAAACAGCGCGGAAACTTTTCTACTGGAAAGAATGAATATTATGTTGAATTTAATAAAATAACATTTTGAAGTACACTTCAATTTGGTTTGAAAGCCATGTGTTTGTTACGATAACAATCTTTAAATTTTCATAAATATGCATGCTGTTATAGATGCCTAGTGAAGCTTCCAAGTGTTATAGTTAAAATATCGATCAGCAACCTACATGTGAATTGCACTGTATTAAGCGGTGACTTAATAAAACCAACATAAATTTGAGGTAGTAAAAGTAAACCTGATGTCTAATTTTTCTTTCTTTGAAATAACTGATAAATGCATAAAAGTACTCAACAGTTTATGTAAGCCCTTGTTTTGAAATCTGTTAGGAAACAGCATGCGGACAATAGCTGATAAAGCAACACGTCGTAATAAGCAACAATGAAATTAACCGCGTTTCATCTGCTCGTTCTGTTGTCACCCGCCTTTGATGGCCCACGTGCAGCTCAACATGTGCAACACTAGGTCAAGGTGTTTAGTGATGGCGCATCCTTTGGACGTCCTCCAAAATAAGGTCAGAGGTTATTTTTAAGAGAAACTCATAACCTAGTCTGAAGGGATGCTCCACCTTCTCTTCCCCCACCTCCCTTTCAGCTCTTTTCTTCTAAAGGCAGTGAAACGGTAAGAAAGCAAAGTTCAGCCAGTCATCATCATTGGAAAGTACTGTATAAATTTTTATGCATGACCTGAAATTTTGATGTCATAATAAAGTAATACTTTTTTATTTCAGAAAGGCTGAGTTAACCTTAGAGAGAAAAGGCCAAGGCACAGTAACCTTTAGAAAATCAAATAATGATTTCAAACTTTATTACATATAGCTTGCAAAATAAACTACAAACAGCTTGTCGACATTTTGCTTTTATTCTTCCAAACAACTCTGTGTACACAACGTTCGTCACCTTTCATGTCTGTGAGAACACGTTGCAGACAAGCAAAGGTGAAGGAATGTAATTATCAAATACATGCAACTAAACAGTTCTTTCTGTACCTCGTGTACTACCACTATTTTGTTTTTCACAACCGTCGTATATAAGTTATAGTAGAGGAAAGACTGCTATGTTAGATTAGTTTGGCGCTTCCTTTTAATTTGTGAATGAAAAGGTGGACCGTGAACTAATTTTCATAGTTGAAAACATTTATGTGCAGCTTGAAACACGATGTTTGACAGCTGTTGGTGAATTCATTAAATGGAAAAAATATTAAAGAGTGTTGATTTATTTCACATTTCAGTTTCCATGTCATTTTAAATTGTTTTACTTTCGTTTCCCATTTGTTATTTTTTGCTATGAAGAAACCTGGTACGTATATAAAAACAATAAAGTACGTATAATTTCTTTTTACTTATTTAATTTTATTTCAGTAATATATTAAAGAAAACTAGATACTACCATAGCAACATATGTTAGAAACAGTTTAGAACTACAACACGTAAAAACACATTTCAAATAATGCTTCTCTTTTTATATTTAAAGTGAAATTAGCCGATATTAGCGAAGTGAAAACACATTTTATATAGAATCAGTGAAAGCACATTTCACAATCTTTGTTTCCAATTTTCATTGAAATAACTGAAAAAATTCAGTTTAAACCTTCACTGGCCCTTCACTCGACACTCAAAAATTCAGGCATCCTTGCCAACGTTCTCTCTAAGCTGCGTGCTTAGAGGGAACGACTATTTCACAACGACTTTACTCCTTTTAACACAGATTACCATTTTGTAGTGCAAAAATCAAAATATATATTGTATTATTACCCATGACATCAGATACCTGTAGTATACAGCTATTCTACACCAGCTTCACAGTATTTTTTAAACGCAACAACCGCCCACTGCATATGTCAGAATGCTCACTTTCAAACAGTATTGTGTTCGTTATGCTCAGTATAGTATTTCATGCTTTCATCCGTAGAGAAATTTTGTACTCAACAAAGTAATGTTCAATGTTTTCACGTCATAACTTACTACAACTAATACTCACAAGGTTTGGCCAGTCACTCAGAGCGACTAACCCGAAAATACGCTATTCACTGAAAAAAACTTCTGGCATTCTAATTTTCATTGCGTGAACCTGTCATTCATTCATTCAACAAACTCTTAAAACACGTTTAAGAAAACAGAACGCCCGAAAGCGATTACTGGTTTTCCAGTAATTTTCAACAGTCATTTTTTAAAGTGGGAGAAATTACAGTGTCTGTTCATGGTGATGAAAAAATACGTTTGCAGGAACATAAATGTAGGACGAAAGAGAAGTGACACAGATCTCTCAATAATGATTTCGTCATTGCTGAATCTTTTGTTTTTTCTTTAATTCCCATTAATTTGGATATATCTTTTTATATAATATAAAATCAGTTCAACAATGAAAAATTCTCACATAGATTATGCCAAATACGGATTTTAATCGTATGGCCCTCTTCCTAGTTTGAATCGCAAAACAATTGAGAATACCATCCGTTTTATTAAAAAATCAAGACTTGTGTGTCCTTCGCTTTGCTTTTAATACTTTTCTCATCAGCAACCACAACAACATAAAGTTATCCGAGTCATATCCCACTATTAGGTGGTTACAACTGCCACACTTCAAGTTCTTCCGGAATTGAAACGACGCAACTAGATGTTTTTAATAGTATAAAACAGAGCTACAATGCTCAATACGTTCTACGTTGTATTTCAATATTTGTAGAAGAATAAGAGAAATTTACCTCAATATGGTACGAAGAACACTTCCATATGACACTCTCAAGAAATTAAAACGAATATAAAATTAACGCAAAATGGTTACAGTAATCAATTAAAAAATTAATAAAAAATTAAAAGTTTAAAGTAAATTTTGAAAAAAACGACTTTCCTTCCATATACCATTGAGTTGCGAAAGGGGAATGGACTGACCGATTGTTCTGTATAGCGTGTAATTTCCGTATTGGTCTGGCCACAATTTTCAATTCGGTATCTTTACAGCTTAACAGATTCTTTAAAAAGAATCTGTTAAGCTGTTTCTACAGTTCAACGTATCGGACAGAAATAAAGTATTTTTTGATGTTACTATTGTTGATTGGTGTAGTTTTTTGAATGCTATTCATAGCTTGTACCCTACTTCGGTTTACTGTCGCAAAGGGGATAACCCCTATTTAAGAATCTGCTTGTTAATATCTGTATTTCTGAGTCTAAAGCAGATTCCGTCGTTGAATATTTATAGGCATTGATAAATTGATTAAAAATAATTGATCTTTTGTAGGTGAACGGGTGAGAGCTGTTATAACGCAGAAGCATACCGGTGTTTGTTGGTTTATGATAGATGTTAAATTGGACTTTATTCGCGTACCGAGTAAGCCTGAAATTTAGAAAATTTAATGACTCGGTATCAGTATTTTCCTTTCCAATGTAAAATTGACTTTAGGATGAATATTGTTAAATGAATGTAAAATGTCTTGAATAGTGGAACTATCAGTAATAACAAGAACATCATCTAAATACCTCTCATAGTATGTGATACGGGGGGTAAAAGTAAGGAAAGTCGTTTTTTTTTTTAAATTTACGTTAAACTTTTTAATTTTTTAATCAATTTTAATTCTTTTTTTAATTTATTACTGTAATCATTTTGCGTTAATTTTATATTCGTTTTAATTTCTGGAGAGTGCCACACGGAAGTGTTCTACGTACTATATTGAGATAAATTTCTCTTATTCTTCTACAAATATGCAACTATTTATATGTATACTGATAGTGGTGGTGGTCATTTTCACCATCTGAGCTGGATCCATTTCACATTATCTGATATATGTTCAATGTGTTTTCTATAGGCCTACATTTCTAAGCATTTATTGCGTCCTCCATGACAGTTGAGTTGGCCCAATACATCGGTGTCTGCCACTTGTTTCGGGAGATATGTTTCAATTCCCGTCAACGATTGGAAGAATTTGATAAAGCCCTATTCAATATAGATTGTAGTTAAACGATCTCAGGAAGAATTAGGTCTCTCCCATGAATTATTCCGGGTCCTTCAGTAAGCACAAGTAAATCTGCCAGGTGAACGTACTCTTCTACAGACAAATGCACTATACCTACGGTGACCATACGTCCTTTATTTCAGGAAGCTATCCTTTAGATTTATTTATTTTTCAAAACCCCACTTTTGTCCTTTTTTGTTTACTCATTTAACTTTTATTGTACGAATGGAACCACTTAATACACGGTCTGATTGCTATTGTAAAAAGTACATACAAGGCATTAACAATTAGGATTTGGGGTAATAGTGCTGCTAATGTATAATTAGGTTCTTTTGAAATGCGATACTCTTATCACGAGATTTGATTAAATTAATTTTTAATGTCCATGGCACCTAAAAGAAAAAGTGTTTTCAATGAAAAGTTGCAGGAAGAGTTTCTTCTCATTAAAAAAAAAAAGCTAGTATGGAAAGTGATGTCAGGTGTGAGAAATGTTCAGCTAATTTTAGTATCGTAAATAGTGGCAAAGCAGCAATTACTCAGCATTTACATACAACAAAACACAAAGAAACTGATGTAAGGGCTTCACCAAGTAAACTGATAACCTCATTCTTCAGAAACGAAACTTTTGATGACAAAGTGAAACACTTGGCCCTTAAAGAAGCAACTTGGTGTTATCACTCAGTCCAACATAACCATTCATTTTGTTCAAACGACTGCACTTCAAAATTAATCCAAAAGTGTTTTGATGAAAAATATTCTTGTGGTAGGACAAAAATGGAAGTTATTGTTCGAAATGTTTCCGATCCATACTCTGTTACTTTAGTCAAAGCTGATTTATCTAAAGTAAATTATGTTACCATTTATTCAGACTGTTCTAATCATGGTAATATAAAGTTGTGCTCGAGTCTTGTAAGGTATTTTTTACCAAACCAAGGTGTTAAAGTTAAAGTATTGTGTGTAAAGCAACTACCAGGTGAAAATTCTGACATAACAGCTTGCATAAACGAATCGCTGGACAGATATGAAACTACTTTAAAATTAATTGCTTTATGTGCGGACAATACCAATTGTAATTTTGGTGGTGCCCAAAGAAAAGGCGAAAACAGCGTTTTCCATTATATTCAAAAACCCTTCGGCAATAAGTTGATTGGTGTCACTTATGCCTGCCACATATGCAACAACTGCATTAGTATTGGTGTATAATGCCTTCCAGTTCATACTGAAGTTGTATAGTGAAAATTTATTGGAATTGACCCTTCTACCGGCTTTAGAAAGGATTTTGAAACTTTTTAAGCCGCTAAAATTTGTATTTTTTGGAACAAGAAAGATGTCTCACAGTTCTCAAAAACTTTTTTTAACGATCCGTTAGCTGAATCATGGTTATTATTCGTTCACAGTTTTATATTTCTTCATCTTTTCATAAACATATTCTAAAATATGTTCATAATAAAAATATGTTCATAATTTAAGTATAATTGCATTTAGTATAAATTGCATTTATACTAAATACAATTTCTATGTGAGAAACTTTTGTCAATTTAAATGAACTGAAATTAAAGTTGAGTGAACAAAAAAGTCAAGAATTTTTACCAATGAATATTAAGAAAATCATTTCATAATTAGAAGAAAAACAAAACAACGTTGATATAAAATTATTAAAGGGATCAGTTCAATAATTTTACCAAACCTGCATTGACTATTTGAATCAATGCGACAGCACCTTCCTAGAAATAGAAGTATTTGAATGGAACCTTTTGCGAGAAATTCCATTGTGGACGCGTTTATTTTATTTCAAATAAAAGAAAACTGAATATTGACGATGGCGAGTTATTCGATGAAGTTTGTTGTGTTAAAAATTGTTACTAAGGAAACACTCGAACAGTGGAGGACAAATTGAGGAAATGACCTGCCATCATAAATGGGTGAAATATTTAGATATTTTATTGATAAACATATATATTTTAAAAATTGTAGAATTTTGCTTATGTCTCCCGAGATCAAATGCTCCTATTGACAGAATATTTTCATTAATAAGCAATATCTGGACCATCCAAAAAACACACTGTTGAAACAGTGGAAGCATACATTTATACTAAATGCAATTTTGATATGAGTTAATTGCAGTTTTATGACTTTTTAAAAGATTAGCGTGATATTTAAAAAAAAAAGTACATTCATGCAAAAAATATGAAAATTGAGTTGTCTTTTTTAGATAAAATTGCATATATTATATGATGTTAGATATTTTTATTAGAATATGTGTTTTCTTAAATATTTTTGCTCTTAAACATTCCTTTGCAAAACAAAGTAATAAAAATAATAAAAATAATTTTTTTATCCTATGGACCTATTTCAAATTTGCCCTTTATTTTTTCAGGTTTGTCCTTCGTTTTCTCCAAGAAAATATGGTCACAGAAACTATAGGAATATGAGTGACAAGCTCAGTGTCATTATCCACTCACACCAACTAACTCAGCCAAATGAAAAAAGTCTATAAAAATCAATTAATCTTTATTTGTCTCACCAAATATAAATATTTAGTGCTCACGTTATTGAGGGGATTCTAACTCAGGCCACATTTTAAACAGTTTTGCTATAATAAACTAAACTACAAGGAAATAACTGAAATATATTTTTTTACAAATGGCACTTTACAATTCAAAATTCTTTAAAATCAGGCACATTTAAAAAAAAAAAAATCAATTCGACATTGGTATCAACGATTGTTTTTTTCTTTAAGAATCCAGACAAAAAAGGTTGACATTTCTCTCTTTCATAAGATACTCGCATGGACTGTCCAGTTTTTTTTTTTTTTTTAATAGGTTTTTGCAGCTAGCAAGATTTAAACTGCATAGATAATGCAATAGTCTTAATTCCCACATAAGAACACGCTTGCCTTTGCAACGAATTTCCCTAGTATTGCACTACTTTCAAACAGATGGCTCGCCAATAGGTTAATTTTCCATTTCCTTAAAAGATGCGACTGCTATGTTAGCTTGTTGCAGGACTAACTGAAATTGGTCTCTAGTAACAACAGCCAGACGACACAGTTGTAAAGAAGTTGTTCGGAATGAGCAGCCATGCAATATAGGAAATCAGTTTTCACAGTTATAAACTATCTGTTGAAAGCAATGCAATATCAGATCAACATGTTACAAATTCAAGTTTGTTCTGTGAGAATTAAGACCATTGCATTATCCATGTAGTTTAAATCCTTCTGCCAACAAAAAAAAAAAATGAAAATAAAAGATATTAATAATTTGTTTAGGTATGTAAATAAATTCAACAGTCCGTGTGTATTTATTGAATTGTGCTCTAGCCGGAAGAAATGGAAAGGAGCTGGTAGCTGAAGTGGAACGGGGGAAGGCAGGAAACAGAAGAGGAAGAGGAAGAGAGTAAGAGGATTTTCTATAAAAGTGATAGAGAAGGAAAATATACATCAGCGAGAGAGAAGTTATTTCAAACTTAGAATCCTGGGACACCGTAAATATGTCGAAAAGGAAAGTGCACTCAACTTACTGTGATCACGGATAATATTATCATTTGTTTAATATCATCACTTTTATGAAATCCCACAAATATGTATACTAATTACGTACAAAAAACAATTTTATTGTAATCATCGCTTCGGTTTATGTTATCGCTTTTTTGTCCTACCACTGTTTCGCATGTGCAGTGGAAGTAGCTATGTAGCATCCCGATTTCAACCCCCACAAGACCGCCGTAGCCGAGTGATCAACGCGTGGTGCATAACTATAGGTTCTTTGAGTGAAACGTGACTACTGTTTCTTGCATTCTCTATCTTCTGAGCTCCACTGACCGTGTGGCCGTCCCGGAATAAAAACGGAAAATTTATTTATTTATTTATTTAAGCTGAGCGTCCAGTTACTTCCTGCAATTAGTATGGTTACTACGTGAAAGAAAATATTCTGTCTGTACTCCTACCAATCTGACTGTTCTGCAGTAGAGAATTAACTCTTTTACAAATTCTTGGTTTTAATATTTTTATTTATTTGTTTTAATGGTTTGTAGCGATTTCCAGAAATATTATGACAGTTTCATTTTTATTGATGACTTTCTCGAAGATAAAGTCATCAATAAAATAGCGTACAGCAATTTTAAAATAGCGTACAATAAAATAGCGTACAATAGCGTACAGCAAATTAAAATATTTTATATTGCTTGATTTTAATGTTTTCTTTCTGTAGCCGTACACCTTTTACGTAAAAATTTGCACTCTGCATCAATAAACAACTCTAGCTGCATTCTTATTTTACTGGTTTTTATAATCACTTTAGCCGAGTCACAATACAAAAGTGATCACAATACGCGGCGTCCATTGTACTAGGAAATCAGAAATAGCAGAACGCGCATATGAATGCCCCACCTTTTAATGTTAAAAAGAATTAAACTTATTGTGGGAGGGGGAGATTTTATCAAAAGAAAAATTAAAGATAAGACAAATAAAAATGCATGGAAGGTTGCAGATGCATCGATTCCGTAACAGAATACCAATTTACTATTAAAAAACGTTTTTCCGTTTCATTTTTTCTTTTTTTTTTTTTTTTACAAGACAACCCATTTTTAGAAGGTAGTGGTTGGTTACCGGATCTCTCTGACTGATCAATCGGGAGTTAATCGCTCTCTTAAAAAGCTATTTCCCTTAACTTATTATCCTGGACATAATGACCACCGAGAGGAGTAGTGCATGTGACTAAGGGACTGGCGTAGGTTCCGGAAGGCGATGCTCTGTACGAGCATAAAGGCAACAATGGTTTAAATTGTAATTTTTTTCTTAATGAAAATAAATCGCGATAGCAAAGACTCTTAAAATCATGATTACAGATGGATAGCCATTTCGCAGTGAGAATAGAGCTTCAGTGCATGGAAACGCAGCTGGGGTCAGCAAAATTGGATACCGCGGAAGAAATGGTATCAGCCATCCCACCCCAGCAACCAGCTGCGTTCAGAAAAAAAGAATATCCCTTACTGCATTCCTCCAAAATGGGGAGAACGCAAGAAATACCACACTGGAAGGCCAAGGCCTTGCCAGTGTCAACGCGTAGATTCCACCCCTTGGTGCATCAAACACCGTTAAGAAAATAAAAGTTTCAAAATACAGAATAAGTCGCTTGTATGGGCACTGTCTAGCTACTAAATGTCAATTATGACACTTTCAAAATTTCCTCTATCATGGAAAAGTTTCAGCAGGTCATTAAATTCTTTCAGATTTTCGAAAATGCTTTTGAAAAACTAAAGGTCTATAAAGCACTATTACAAAACAGTACTTATGAATAAAATATTTTGGAGTGCTGTCTGTTCGCATTTACCTATATAAAACATTAAAAAGGCTAATAACCAGGAGATGTATACATAACGTGCAAGTGGATAAAATCCACAGATATCAAAGAAATTGGTGGGCTAATGAGTGGTGGGAAGAGAGAGAGCAAGAAAGCCTGAAGATGTCAAAAGGGATTTATAATTTACTTTAATTAAAAATATTTTTTAAAAAAAAAAGGAACATATGAAGAACGCCAGTGCAGTTCCGTGACTAGAATAATCAACCTTCACACACTGTTTAAATGAAAGTTCCGTTGCCCTTCATATATATTTCCACTATGTGCATACGAAACTACCTAAATGAAACTTTCAACAGGAGACGAAGCCTTAAAGGTCACGCTGAAGCTTTCGACACTCTCTCTAGTTCTAAGAATGATATTCCACTGTTTCATCATATATTACGGCCTTACTTTCTTCCTGGGAGTTCTGCGGTACGACGCATACGTCACGTTGTTTTTCCAGCTGTCCTTGATAATACTATATGTTTCGTTAGCTTTTCCTAGTGATGCTTAATCTGAAATATAGTGACCTTCTTAAACTGATAATATTCTCTTATCTTGTAGTTGTGAAAATGACCTGAATCTGGGCTCCGGCATCAAATTCTATGCTTTCTACTAAAAGGATTTCAATCGGATAACAAATCTATTATTACTATTATTATATATATATACGAGTAAATTCTTCTTTCTTTGGTAGTGTATTGCATTTTTCGTTAATATCTTAGATCTTCGTGATAAAGAGCAATTGATTCTTAATGAGTTTGCCTTTGTATGATGTTTGGAAAAGTTTTAATAAATATTGTATTGTACAAATATACCACAGAACATGCATACGGCGTGTAAAATTTCTGAATTTATTGTATTAATCAAACGTTAACCCTTAATATTTAGTAATAGTAGTAATGGCAAATTATGCAAGAAATCAAGCTTATATAGCAACAGTAAAAAAAAAACCCTATACAGTTCATCCATCCATACCCTTCAAGAATTTGTCTAGTTCTTCCTTAAATTTATTCAACCCATCCACTTCCACAACAACAGATGAAAGCCTGTTCCAACTATCAACCACCCGCTGGCTAAAGGCAAACTTCCGCACATCTATCCTGCAACCATCCTTCCTGAACTGCAATTTTTACTCCTTCATGTATACAGTCTCAGCAAACGGAAAAGAATACCATCCAGTTACTCAATCCATTCAAGGCTTTAAACACCTCAATCAGATCTCCCGCAGGTGTCTAGTTTCTAGACGCTGAATTTGCAGAACTGAAGCCTTTCTAGGTAAGAGCATAATTTTTGTTCCCTTTACTAGTCTAGTTCTCCTATCCTGCGTCTGTTCCAGCAGATCTACACCCTTTCTAAAGTGTGGCCTCCAGACATGTATACAATACTCAAGGAGCGACAAATCATGACCTTATACAAAGGGATAATCACCTCCTTATCCCCGATAGCAAAGTTTCAGTATATCATTGACAAAACCCCGTGAGCTGACATGGCAGCATGTCTGCACTGATCAGAGAATTTCATGTCTGACTGCACAATTATCTCCAGGTAGTTTTTATTTTCCACTACCCTAAGTGTAGTACCACACAGTTGATAAGTTACTCTAGGGTTACTGTTACCCACATGCAGTACCTTGTATTTGTCAATGTTAAACTTCAACTACTATTTTTCAGCCCATCGACCCAATTTTCCTCGATCTTGTTGCAGTAGCTCACTCTGATAACTGTCGTTAACCACACTGCCAACCTTTGTATTATCTGAAAATTAGACTTTAAGCCTGAAAACAACAATAAGCCAAGCACTGAACCCTGGGAAACTCCACTAATAACATTAGTCCACGAAGAGCAGTGCCCATTGATAACTGTCTTATTCCATTTACCCATCCCTTTATCCATTGTTTCCGTTTGTACAGCAATTTTTTATGTGCAACAGTATCAAAAGCCTTCCTGAAATCCAAGCATATGATGTCAAAATTATTTTTTGCTTCCAGTTTACTGGAAGCAAAAAATAGTCACTGCATCATAGAAACATATCAGAAGAAATAGAAACAAAACCATTGCTTAACAAATCCATGCTGTGATTCCAGTACGACTGCATTCCTGTCCTGCATTACTTCTTTAACTAGTGATTCCGTTATTTTCCCTTTAACAGACGTTAAGCTAAATGGTCTATAATTACTCACGTCGCCTTCTGGTCCCCCTTTATGAATTGGGGATACATTCGCACATCTCCAGTCAATAGGGACCTCTCCTGAATCTAAGGATGCTTTCATAATTATTACTAAGGGTTTGCTTACCTCCTTTGCTGCCTCCCTTAATATAATTGGATAGATTCCATCCACCCCAGATGACTCTTTTATGTCCATCTTCAACAATTTCTCCTCAAATTTCCTTTCACTTATCACAAAATCATTTAGCTCCTCGTTAGAGTCTGATAAACTTCTGGCAACCCCATCCCTAAAGAATTTCTCATGTGTGAATGTAGATGCAAAATACTTTACCAACACATGTTCTAAAATACCTTTAAATACAGTCACCTTTTCAAAAATATTTTATTACTAAATTAAATACATCAGTAAACTATTATTATAAATTATTACTGATTAACAATAGATCACAGAATTCCGAGCATTCTGCCGACAAGGCCGATTATTAGATTGTTATTAGGCTATTATAATATATAACGTTCGACGGTTAGTTTATTTCATCGGTAAAAAGTATTGCAATTCATAAGTATCCTCGTTTATAAATCATTTATTTAATGTTTTTGTCAAAACAATCAAAAAATAATCAAGGGAAAAAAAGAACAAAAAAGTCGACGTTAAACAGCTGCAGGTTCTTGAGGGGTAGAATATTTTTTTCTATTAATAATTTTTAATATATACTGTACTTTTGTAAACCACAAAAATTTTAACATGTTTATAAGGAATTAAGATTTCTTAAAAAGTTCTCCTTTGTATGGGATTGTAATTCCATTTTCTTTGTTAGCGAATTTATGCTCCATCGGTATCCACATTAATCTCTGGCCCGAGGAGAGCAAGAGGGGAGCACCCCGACTCCTGTCTCCCTCTACGCCTTACGCTGTCAAACATTGATTCCCTGAGGAACATGTTTCCAGCCAATTGTCTTCGGATCTTCAATAAATTTAGGATCCACCCTGATAGGTTCTGTGAAGACAAGCCCTACAGGAAGGAAATCCTCAAGAACTGCTACCAGATTATGAACTTATAATACTCACCTGCTCCTGGACATGACTGACTGTTTTTTTTTTTTTTTTTTTATATTTTGTATATTACTGTTTATTTTGTATATTTTTGTATGTTTAATCCTGTAAATATCTCGGGTCGAGCACGCATGTACTCTTGTCTATTGTACATGTGTTCCTCGCACCTTAGTCTGTAAATATTCACACCCTTCTGGCACAGAGCCGTCCCAGGGTGACTCAAGGTTTCTTGGGAAATAAACTGATTTAATAATAATAATAATAATAATAATAATAAAATATATTAAATTAGTATTATTATTGTTGGATTCATGACACCTGGCTAGCCAGAAATAAAAACAAAACAAATATTATAGTGATCAGCATAATTTTTGCATCACGTCAGATACCGGAATGTCGGCCAGTGGTAACACTGAATAGCCATGAGTGTTTGCACAGAGTCAGGGTTAACACTTGTACTTGTGATATTTAAATTTGGTTGAAAACAGAATAATTAGGTTTATGCACAGATTATGTTCTCATTTGGAAAACGCACGTACTTTACTTGATTAACAAATTAAAATTAATTTATGTTTTTTTTCTTACATTAAAAACAAATTATCCTTACATGCTAGAGTCCTTATTTACTTAAGGTTAGTGGACTCCATGACAGTGTATCCAGTTAATGCGAGTTTAAGAGATAACCACGAGATTTATATATATCAACGATAAGATAATTTCCTATTGAAACTCTCGAACAAGTAACAAGGAATGAAATCCAAAAAGAGAGATTATGTTATGTTACCTCACAAAAGCTGAAACTTAATAATCGTGAATAATGTAGCTGTCACTAATATTTGGACGGAATCACAGAAGGAAACTCCATACGACTTCCGAACATCTAAATTTCCCTATCTTAAGCATCCAAAAATTCTAAACAAATATGGTGAAAGAAACAATTTTTCATAATATTAACAAGTATACAGTATTTACTAACCTTTATTTGAAATTTAGAAAGACCCACATACATCAGACAGATATCACAAGGTTTGTAAATCTGAATGACGAAAGAAAAAAAAAAAGAAAAGAAAGAAAGAATACTAGCTTATCTTCTTTTCGAGTGGAATGTTACTTAATTAGGCTATTGTGCTGTCTCTCCTCCATTTGTTATTCTGTTGCTTGTTTGGTTGTAAATATGATGTTTGTATAGAGGGGCAATTAACTGAATTTATCCTGTCTTATGTACCAAATGATAACTTGCTGATAAATAGCGTATCTGCTTAACAAGTTCTGTAATTATGCCTTTTTTATTGGAAGTAAAGATTGTATTATTATTATCATTTGTAACACTGAATTTGTAACTTTAATTAGAAATGATAAAAGTGTATTCATATCTCATTTAGGACATAAAGCTAACGTTTCAGCACAACATCAATCATCTGCGGATCACATATTTTTTTTTAATGTGGAACATAAAACGTCGGAATTTCAGTTCAGAACCGCGTTGTAAATTATTCTCCTAGATGCATTAGTCATCTGGTCTTCCTCTCCTTCGTACCAAATGTGTCTTCGATGTGAATATTGGCTCATGAGGTGGATTAACCGGAATTCTAATAACCCCTTTACAATATCCAGATCTGTTCTTTACAAATAAAACCGTGGAACCTCATTATTATATCAACGAAAATCAAAATCCTATGCCAAGTGCTTTCATACAGAATCAGTGCCCCTTCGATCAGCCATAATTGTCTCCTTTAATCCCAATAGAAGGCTTACTTCAAAAGAATCCAGTATTAAAAGAAAATTGGCAAATTACAAAAACATTAACAAGATGTTTCCACATGAATACCTTAGACACATTTAACAGCCTGCAAATTGGCCCATTCATATTTTGCACACAAAAGAAAACAGGATACAGATCTTTGAAGATGCATGTGCTTTTTATTCACTTCCAATTTTGAATTATCTACGCCTCTAACTTCATTAATACTTCTGATTTGATTTTCTATAATTTATATGAGAAACTTTTGTTAGCATTACATGATTACAATTGTTTCTTACAACAACTTTAGCTTGTTGCTGTCTCGGAGCATGTATATATATGTATTATAACGAAAATAATGAAGTTTTAATTCTCAGAAAGTGAAATAAGAGATTGTATTTCTCTTTTTTTGAGAAATAATATATTTGTATTAATTTTTTTAAATAATAAAGTTGTATTATACTGTATTAGTGTTATTATTCATAACGTTTTATTGCTTTTTTTTTGTTAAATTAGATAATTTTAATTGAAATTACTGCTCACACGAATTCGATACGTTATTCACAGGATGGCATACATTCGCTAATATAGGCCACCCATGAGAAATGAGAAACCAATAGGTTTGAAAATTGTCATAATAGGGCCTCGGATTTTAAACAAACAGTGGATTAACCTTTTGGTGATTCCTTTTGATTAAATCTTATTACAAACGGTGTCATCTGTGATGCGAGCATATCAAGTCTTGACGGCAGGCTTTCGGACGCTTCACTGCAGCGATCAAAATGTCTTCAAAGAAACCTATGTACTGTTTACGAATTCCAAATTATAAAAAAAATAAGGTTTTATTTGGACGTAGCCGAGAGGCCGATTAACAGATGCATTTGAGTGTACCAAAAAAAAAAAAAAAAAAAAAAAATATATATATATATATATATATATATATATATATATATATATATATATATATATATATATATATATATATTATATTAGGTAGCAATGAATGGGCCAGATTTGACTCCCGCAAATGATTACATATACCAGTTTATGTATTATGTCTGTAAATTGTGTGTGTTCTCTGGTCGATTTGCCTGTTTTGCTGGACGAAAAACCTCAGTTTCTGGGGGAGGGGGGGGAGAACCTTGCTGTCTACGCCTGAGAACGACTAACTCAGCCACGGAGTGAAAAAAGCCCATTTAAAATTGCTCGCGTCATCGACGGGATTCGAACTCAGGCCTTTTCCACACGGTGTGGGGAGGACGGTGACGATACCAATGTGTTACCCGCACAGAAGCATTTGAGTGGACCGTGGTTCAAGCTGACATAACTGCTAAATAGTTAACAATTGTAAGCATTGTCAAGGTGGCAATGAATGCAACAGATTTGACTCGCTATCGAATTATAATTCATTTTGCCTTTAATTAGGGAATTAAATGAATTTGGGAATGAAATGTTGGGAGTGGTGAACAATTTTTAGTACCTAGGGATGTATTAACAAAGGATGGCAGCCTAGATATGGAAATAACAAGGAGAACAGTAGCTAGTCAGAGCTTCTGTAACGTTAACAACAGTATGCTAGGGAAGTTCCAATGAACTGCAAAAAGCTGATAAATAGGGTATATTTTGTCCCTATTTTGACCTATGCTGCTGAGACGTGGAGGATGAATGAAAAGGATTCCAGCAAAATCCAAGCAATGGAAATGAAAGTGTTAAGCATTATGATAACTAAACCCAGAAGAGATAAAATTAGAAATATTGACATTAGAATGAACCCGGGAATAGAAAGTTTGAGGGAAAAGATGACTGCATCAGGTTTGAGATGGTTTGGACACATGAAGAGAATGAACTCGAACAGAATATTCAAGAATAATGTTTGAGATGAAAATGGACAAGAAGAGGCCCAGAGGAAGATTTCGGAAAAGATGGAGAGATCAGATTAGGGAAGATGTGGAAACGAAGGGAACTGAGTGGCAGAGAATGACAGAAGATATAATTTGGGAAGATAGAAAAAGATGGAAGGCTTTGATTCACCTGACCCAACCCTATGTTGGAACAGCGAAGAAGACAGATATAGATTGGCCTTTAATTATGCCTTTAAACACAAGGAAAAAGCTAATCATACAGAGATAACTATAATAGAAAATGCATTAAAAAAATACCAAAACTGTATTTGGACAAAAAATATGGTGAATCATAATTCTAAAAAATAGATACTCCATGAAGCCATTTGTCATTTGAATAAGCTTTCATCCTAGTCGACAGCCGAGATTTCGCCCATATGCGACTAGTCCTCATTTGTACATTGCGTCATACCACTTCCAACAGGTTAATGATATAACACAAAAGATCCCAAAGGTCAACTCAAATGACATAAATTAGAAGTTAATAGCAACGACCATTTGGCCCCGCAGAGGGGACGGCATCACCACCCCCACCACAAGGGAGTACATCGCCCTATCCAGCGTTATATTGTACCTCTTCTAAAGAAAACATGTTTTATAAATTCAGCAAACATGTTGAAAACTACTTTATTATCGAACAAGTCCACTATCTTTTAACAGGTCATGGGGCCCTGAACGCCAAACTAAACAGTTTTAAATTAGTAAACGATCCCCGCTGTGTCTGTGGGGAAGTGGAGACATGGTCTCACATAATGTACAACTGTGAAAACTAGGAGGATCTCCGCTGCCTCCTGATGACAAAGCTGACTTACTTCCCTCGCGATAGGGAATCAAACCTGTTGGACTCGCAAGAGGAGTATAAGGAGCTGACAAAATTCGCCCAGGGACTGTTCACCCGAAGAAGGACACTTATTGCTATCTACAGGGATCAAGAACAGGCACCACAACTACACTAACCATCCTTGGACTCAACGAAACTGGCTCTCACCCAGATACAAGACCTTCCTTTGGGACTCTATAGAATTTTTTTTTTTTTTTTTTTAAGCCACGCTCCCTTGCGTGGCCCTTTGCCTCCACTCCCTGGGTGGGAGGGGGAGGTGACTTCTGGGCTCCTCCTCTCTTCGCCGCCCCTCTCTTCCCTCTGGTGGGGCATGGGTCTGCTCCACTGATTTGGGGGTCATCTTCTCTATGGACCCCTTATTTCTGTCTTTTCCCCCCAGTCTTCAGTCTTCCCACCCCTCTCTCTCTCTCTTTTAATTATAATTACTAGTGTCTGAACCATTGTTAAATTGCTTGAGCCCTACACCCAAAAACTTAACGACATTTATTTGCATAAATAGTACTTCTTTTTGGCTGACCCATAACTATAACGGTTTTTTTTTATTATTATTATTTTTTATTTTATTTATTTATTATTTTTTTTTTATTTATTTTATTTTTTTATTATTATTTTATTTATTATTTATTTTATTTATTTTTTTTATTATTTTTTTAAGGTCCTAGCCACTGAAATCTCAGGAAATTAGGTGGCAGGACCTGCCAGAGTAAATAACTATAATAGTGGTGTACCTGGTCTGCCTCCATGAGGCAGAGTGTGGTCAACGTTGGGTCCCATTAGGGGACCAGCGGCTAAATGACCAGAGGAACAACGGTACACGACACTACACTTGTACAAAATCCATACACTTTTAAACCTCTGGCATTGACAGTGTTCTGTTTCACACCCACAATGTATAGCACGCGGAGATGGGGGAAACCCCTGGTGCCGTTTGACACTAAATACACTCTACACTCTAATGTGTACTGTGAGAGAGCGAGTGTCCCTCGCTCGAATGTTGTGATATAGTGGACAGGTCAGCATAATGTCAGCCAGTTTCCGGCTCCCCACAATAACACATTTTTGAGGCGGCTAACCCCAAGCCATGTCCAATCAGGAGACAGCATGTCGCCAAGCCAAACTGGAGACATGGCCTTCACCGGTTCAGTCTGCACAGAGGGAATTAAGATGTGCAAGTGACGTCTTTTCTCAAAATTAGTCCACTGCAGTTGCCAGATGGTCTCCAACTCATCATCGACTCGCCTCCGCTCTGATAAAATATCCAAGGCGAAACCCGTCCGCCCAATTTAGGCATGACTGGACGACGAATATCTGTCGGGGAATTCCTCTTTTCGGGGAATATCTCAGGGAAGCTTTGGCCACCAGCAAGTCGTCAGGAACCTTTCCTGCTAAGACACAAAGCCTCGATGGCCACAGTCAGGCAGGCCCTGGTGATGTCGAGTGGAGCAAAACGCTGAACGGAGAGAAGGATCCGACGGACTTGAGAGTGTTTCGCCCTCACTCCCTAGCCATGTATGTCAGGATTGGTACAAAGACAATGTCCTTAAGGAGATGGAGGTCCCCCTTTATGACCCAAGCCACGCGGGTGACTTGCTGGCATATGTCCGCTTCACCATCTTTCGGATGTAACTGGCATAAGCCAAACAGCTTAGCCGCTCTTCAAGACAGACACCAAGGTACATGGTCTTCCTCACGACCCGAAAAGAGAAATACTCGGACCTGCAAACGGGGGGCCGCAACCAACTGAGGTGCCCCTCAGCAGCACAGCCGCGGATTTGTGCGCAGAAACGTGCAGTTTATGCAGGGAGGCCTAAGATAATAAACTGGCCAAGAAGGCTCTACGAGTTCCTTGCAGGAGTTACTCCCCCCACAATTAAAACGAGATCATCTGCATGATGTTAGACTTGTATCATGGTGAGACCATGATGTTAGTGCCTTCAACATTATGTGCAACCAGGTACTCATCGAGCACCCAGTTCCAAAGTGTGGGCCCAGGACTGAACTCTGTGGGCAGCCTCTTTCAATAGACCTAGTCTGATCTGTATATCGTGTTCTTATTACAAACTGTCTTCGATTGAAACATTCAGAAGATGGTACAAATTTCCGGGACAGAGAGACGCTCTCGCCCTACGGAGAACACTGCCCGACACATCAAACACAGGACATCAAACGCCCCCTGAAACACCACTTGAAGTACAAGATTCAACTTCCATTAAAAATTGCACTTTTTTTCTTTTTTTTTTTTTTTGTATTTGTTGGCGCATCGGCTTCTGTGGCCATAATGCACCTCCCAAGGTTTTTGCAGTAAGGTTTTTGATCCAAGCCCGAGGCGGGATTCGAACCCGCGACCTTTGGGTTGCCAGGCAGGCACTTTACCCACCCGGATAGCCCGGTCGGCATTGCACATTTAACACTTTCTTATTTTTAAATAGAAATTCTATTTGTTAATCAATAAAATCAGCCACCCCCTTCTTTTATGCTTAGCTATTCGATATAATTACTTCTGTATCATCCTGCAGCATTAAATAAACATGGTTCAAGACTCATTCCTATCATAATATAACTGCTAACATACTTAATACATTTTATTTTACCCTCTAGGAAATTATCCGTTTGCAAACATAAAATTCTTAGTCCTTAATGAAAACTAAACTTAGCACAGTATACTAACTTGCACGTTTTCTTTTGTATTTTTTCTTTTTTCATGTCTATGAAATCACTGCTAAAAAATGAAGATTTTACTGTCCCTTTTTGTGCACAGAAGATAAACTTCTCACCGAAACAAAATGTACATTTTTTGTAATCTACTGTACTATTAACTTGTTGATAAGGGTCGTTATAATGCTCAACAAATGACATTATTGTAACCCTACCGACAGATGAATAAAGATGCTGTCATATTATTATTATGTACATTTTCATATCATCTCTAGCTTCGCTACTTCATAGAATGCTCGCATGATGAACGTATTCATTTCGATGCTCCACTTCACGTACTGGTTTTTTCTTCCTTCCTGCGTGATCACTAATGCAATTGGGCAGGAAGCACTTCCAGCTGGTCGGGCTAGAAGTTCTTTCCCTTCCCCTGTGGTAGACATAGGGGGAGACAGCGACACTTGCTCCACTGCCTTCCTCGGAGAATGTCGTCGATTTTTCGAACCGACCCTTCTGCCTAAGGCCTGAACGCGAGTGACTTTATCCTGCGCCACACCCGATGTAGCATGTTCATTATTTCTCTTCGACAGCATCCATCTATGGAGGTGTACCAGTCTAGCTGCGTCTTGAGTCCAGTGGTGGGTTCTTGGGAGTGACACCAGATGTCTTAGGAGTGACACTATTTGTCTCAGCCGTCACTTCTACCTTTGGAGAGTAGATCACATGAAGAGACTTTCGCGATTTTATTATTATTATTATTATTATTATTATTATTATTATTATTATTATTATTATGCCAGTCTTCCAGCGTGATGGACATGCGTTCGCTCCCGACAAGGCGGGACTAGAACCTGTGTTCAACAGGCTGGCAGTCTAGTGTCGTGGTCACTAGGCCATTACGCCCATTATTAAGCTAAGGCGCATTTAGGGCTAGAGCCTCAAGCTGCGAACAAATTTAGACTATGTATATATAAAGTGCTTTAGCATCATAATACACAGCCATTTCTGAATAAACAGAAAATTTTTAAGGCGGCATCGTTTTAGGTTATATCTCATATTGTGAATACCTTCACAACGAGTTGCCATGATATTGCACTACTTCGAATAAGTAACACTTCACCTAAGGATAAGACTAATGTTACTTATTCTCAGATGCTTCATAACTGTTTTTGCCATCATTGCATCACTTGGGTACCTACCCACTCACCGAAGAAGGGCCAAAAAGCCCTGAAACGGTGCCGTCTGGGTGGTGGTACCTATCTGAGAATAAGTAACATTAGTCTTCTCCTTAGGTGAAGCGTTACTTATTCGAAGTAGTGCAATATCATGGCAACTCGTTGTGAAGGTATTCACAATATGAGATATAACCTAAAACGATGCCGCCTTAAAAATTTTCTGTTTATTCAGAAATGGCTGTGTATTATGATGCTAAAGCACTTTATATATACATAGCCCATTATTATTATAAATATTATTAATTTATTTATTTGAAGTGTAAAAATCTTTGAAGTGTAAAAATCTTTGAAGTGCAAAAATGTTTTATTGTAAATAAATATTTCATTGTATTATTATTATTTAAGTTCGTGAATATGTTTTGCTAGTAGCGGGAAGGACATATTATTATTCCTCTATATAAGGTGATGGTGAGATCACACTTCGAATAGTGCGTATAAGTTTGTATTCCTCCAAAAATAAATTTGACATTAAGCCACCGATCGAAATGCAATGCTCTAACGAAATTAACGGCTGAATCTCTAATAACAAACTTAGTAAACCTAATAACTATAAACTATCATGAATAAATACAGTTCCTCTTGCATAGCTCTCCGAAGCAAAAATTTTAAACATGATGCATTTCGGATAACAGAAAGCGTCTCCGAGTCGAACGGTGAAACAAAAAAATGAATTCAAAAGGCATAAAGTGAGATTGAAAACACTTAGTACAATAAAAGATGTCTACTATTTTATCATTTTTCATGAATATATTACATGACCTCCTTCGCTATAAAGCAATCGTTTCGTTCCAGCACTACCAAATAAAAATAAATAAATAAATAAAAAAAACAACTCCAGTCGAGCATCCCCTCATTGCTATTATTCCCACACACAAAAGTTAAGTACAATTATTCAATATCCCACTCTGCAATGTGCTGTGGTACCTTATAATACTATCTATCCCAACCTCTTTCACAGATGTTTCTCTTGCAACATTGTTCCCTTTTGAAATGACACTCTTATTATGGAGCGCGACGTCTAGTGGCGATTTCATTCAATGATGTTGCTCTCCTCTGCGCTGTTTTCTCAACCCAATTAGAGCTTGTCACATCTCGAAATGGACTGTTATTTCTGTCTTTTTTTTTTTTCCTTCCTTCTTTCTTTTTTTTTTTTTTTTTTTTTTTTCTTTGCTGATTCCAGGTTCTAGGTGCGATGCATACAAGCGCTGAACAATTATTACATATGCATAAATGTTCTGCATGTATTTTTTTATAGAAAGAGCACAAAATGTTCACCATTTCATTCAAGTTTGTCAGCATAGGTAGTTGGGATTGGTGCCAAGACAACCTAGGCCATAAAATGCCAATTTATCGTGTCTTTAAACTACATGTGTTCTCAGGCCGGTCTGACTACTTAAAGAGATGAAAAAAATCCTACTGTTATAGCTGAGACCCGTTCAGTATTGCTTCGTCTGGATTCGAATTCGGAAATTTCACAGTTCGCCAACTGTGTATAATGTTACAGTTATTACGAACTACTATGTCGGCAGTGGCCAATAATTGAAGCCTGGAAAGCCACCAAGAAAATTTTCGAAGGCTTGAGAGCAAGCAGCAATGTTAATTTTATTAAACAGAATTCAGTACGCAATTAAAATTTACTTTTCAGGTCGACTCATTTCGAAATAACAATGAATAGCGTCGCTTAACTACATTTAACACGATCATCAATAAAAAATAGTATCGTAGCATGAAAATACCATAGTATAACCGTTTGAAAAATAATAGGAAAAATACTGTTCATTAAAAAATATCGACTATAAGCAACTGCCAAAAAAAAAAAAAAAAACTTCCCACATCACCTGTCCATCCCCTCCAATAATTTGTCTAGTTCTTCCTTGAATTTATTCAAAAAATGTCTGGCGATTTAAGAGGATACATAGGATTACGGAACTTACTAATGAAAAAAAAAAAAAATTAAAAACAGTTAGATATTATCTAAGTATATACAGTATAACAGAACCTTATAAATCCGGGCATCCTCCGGGACCCAACACACACACACACACACACACACACACACACATATATATATATATATATATTTATTTATTTATTTATTTATGCAAATAGCCTAAATATTCAGAGGTAATTCATTATTTATTTTCATTAGGTAATACAACGCTAACGATAGTCACCAAATAGTCAAAGACTAACGATACTCACAAGAGTTGAGCTAACAAAGTTAATCTGTACTATGGGATCGGTCCAATAGATAACGTATATGCTAAAGAAATAAAGGGTCGGGTTCGAATGCCGCCTCCCTAATGGGTGTTGTGAATGTCCATTTTTTTAATATGAGGTATAAATAGTAAGATATGATTTAGGCAATCGACTCGCCTTAAAAACTAAATGCTGCTGTACTGTTGAATGTCTCGCAAAATGAATTATTTTAAACGTTACAAATAGAAATAAAAACAGAAAGAAATTGGTGTCTGGAAATTATTAATAACTGAATTACGTAATGAATAAATCCGGCACCTGCTGGCTTTATTTATTTTTTTTAAGTCCAGCTAGCCTATTTCCCTACTGCCCTTATACAGTCGACTGCCGTCCGAGAAATATTCAAAAAGTGGCGGATTTTTGATAATTGCGATTTTTTAAATTCAGGATTTTTGAGGTTTTACTGTATCTTTATTTAGAGGCCGCTTGTGATCTGGTGATCGAAGTGCATATTAAATGTTGACCAAGTCTTCTGAAATGAAAGAGAACACAAGTTAAAACAATGGCTATAATGCGGCCGCTGAGAAAATTTGTAAATTAAAATCGGGACACCTGTAAAAAAAAAACAAAAGAGGGGAAAGTTAACTTTTTACCGGTTCCCTGACAAAAGCCCACACGAAAATTCAGCACAGAAAAAAACTCGTCATAAATGGTCACAAGAAAAATACCCACACCGAAAATTTCTCACACGGATAAATGCTCACATTATTTTTAGTTTACAAAACACAAATTATTTCATATTTCAAAACGCAACAAAACGTTGAATTTATGTATTTTATTTCTACTTCTATATAATATAACTTTTGATATAAAACTTTTCATTTTAATATAAAATAGAATATTTCGATGTAAAGGTTTGTAAGGCAAATTACAGGAAATAAAATGCTCTGGTTTTATTGCAACTAAAGCCTTTTATTTTATTTATAAAAATAAATTATTTTTTCTCTGTCTTACAAAGTGAACAGTCAACATTTTTTGGTTTTTATCAACAAACAACTAATTCAGACATATTTCAGTGATTTATTTATTTGTCAACGATTTGAATAGAATTTTCATTCCTGTAAGTTAGCCAATCTCTGCAAATATTGCAGATGTCTTCTACCTACTCATATTCCTGCACAAAAGTGGCAACCAAGTCATGCAGTGCATCATATCTTCTCTTTTTCATCTCTAGACGGACCCGCCTGTGCATTAGCCAGTGTCAATCTGTGGCAAGCCAGGTCCCTCTTCAGTCCATCAAACAAAAACCAGACGCTGGGATGACTGCAGTGGAATAGGGAATTAAGTGCATTGTGAAATCCCTTACAGCAGTTTGTAGTTTTAGGCGACCGTTCAAGAGCTGCATCATGATGATTCCATATTCTTATTGGAAACTGGGGATCTCTACCTGCTGCACCCTCAATTGTCACTCAGTTATGAAGACAAAAGATGGCAACATAGTACAACAACCAACCGAACATTGTCATTATTCCTGTCCTCAAAAAGCAGAAGCCAACGTTGTCAGAAGCAAAATGAGGCAATACATGAGAGTTGTTAGTTCTACTCCTCGCATTGTGATGGGGAATGTGTTGTCAGAGTTGAGTAACGAGGTACTGGCCTATATGCCCAAACTATATCCGATAAATCTTCTCAATTGCGATAAATCTTCTCAATCACAAAAAACACAGTCATTTGCCTAATCCAACAACAATAAATTTTGACAATCCTGAGAAGTACCGTCAACTGATACTTCATGATTCAGGTGTGGATAATCCAGAGAGAATTCTGGTTTTAGGTGATAAAGAACTCTTGGCTGAATTGAACAAAGATACAATTTATGGAGATGGCACCTTTTATAAAGTTCCAAACATGTTTTACCAACTGTATACGTGGCATGCTAAGGTGGATAACTCATATCCGCCATGTATTTACATTTTGTTACAGAAAAAGAAGTTAGATACTTATAATATAAATCATGAAGCTGTTGGTTCCAAATCTGGTGCCTCAAAAGGTTTTAGTGGATTCTGAGGCTTGTATGAATGCAATGAAGATTGCCTTTCCACACGCTGAAGTCAAAGGGTGCTATTTCTATCTATGTCAGAGTCTCGTCAGGAAACTCAACAATGTTGGCTTGAAGACTGAATTTGAAACTGATATAAATATAAAACTCAAGCTGAAGTCTCTTGCTGCATTAACCTTTGTCCCAGTCCATGATATCAGGAGTGTCTTTGATGAGCTTTCCGCCACATTTCCAGACGAAGATAGCTATAATGAAGTGCTCAAGTACTTCTTTTCCACATACATTGAGGGTGCAACAGGTAGAGATCCCCAGTTTCCAATAAGAATATGGAATCATCATGATGCAGCTCTTGAACGGTCGCATAAAACTACAAACGGCTGTGAGGGATTTCACAATGCACTTAATTCTCTATTCCACTGCAGTCATCTCAGCGTGTGGTTTTTGTTTGATGGACTGAAGAGGGACCTGGCTTGGGACAGATTGACACTGACTAATGCACAGGCAGGTCGTCTAGAGGTGAAAAAGAGAAGATATGATGCACTGCATGACTTGGTTGACCCGTTTGTGTAGGAATATGAGCAGGTAGAAGACAAACGGAAATACTTGCAGATATTCGCTAACTTACAGTAATGAAAATTCTATTCAAATCCTTGACAAATAAATAAATCACTGAAATATGTCTGAATTAGTTGTTTGTTGATAAAAAACCAAATGTTGACTGTTCACTTTGTAAGACAGAGAAAAAATAATTTGTTTTTATAAATAAAATAAAAGGCTTTAGTTGCAATAAAACCAGGGCATTTTATTTCCTGTAATTTCCCTTACATCCAATATTTACATCCAAATGTATTCTATTTTATATTAAAATCAAAAGTTATATTAAAATGCATCGTATAGAAGTAGAAATAAATATATAAATTCAACATTTTGTTGCGTTTTGAAATATGAAATAATTTGTTTTTTGTAAACTAAAAATAATGTCAGCGTTTTTCCGTGTGAGCATTTTCCTAAGTGAGCATTTATCCGTGTGAGCAATTTTCCGTGTGGGTATTTTTCATGTGAGCATTTATGACAGTGGGGATTTTTTCTGTGTGGAATTTTTGTGTAGGCTTTTTTCATGTGCGCATTTATCTGGTCGCCCTTTTTACCATTTCCAGTTTAATTTCGTAGTTCCAGTAGTACACATTTTATTCCCCATACAAAAATTTCTTTCAACAAAAGCACTAGTTCCTGATAAGCATAATAGGTAGTTCATTTATCTATTTAAAATTTCCAAGAAGCACTTGCTTTTTTTTTTTTTTTAAATAGATAAAATACGCCCATCCATCTCATATCAGTCGAAATAATTTTGTTGTTCCATTCTGAAATCCACAGAGCAACTGGTCTAAGTGGCTCTTGCCCCTAAAAACCTAATAAGTGATTTACTCAATCAGATAAATAAGTTTCTATCTATACTCTAAGATGGCCGGATATGGTCATAGGAGTTTACAAGATAAAAAGTAAAGAACATTATTCTAGGTGGGTTCGAACCACGTTCAACTCAAACACGTATAATACTGTACTCCAGAATTTAACCATATTCAAATTAATTCCACTTTAATGTCTTCGTTATAAGTGGGATTGATAGTGTTAAATGGATCTTCAGTGAATTACTTCGTGTAGTGTCATCGTGTTATAGTATATCTCCTTTCGATGAACTGGGTGGGCAATGGGAATGTATGGCCTAAGGAAGACAGAAGGTAAGCTACCGCCTTCTGTCTTCCATTGGCTCGAGACGTTTCAATCAAAGTGATTTTAAATATTCCACTCTTTTTGATATCTGGCAGAACTCGAACCCAACCCATTTCCACATCGTGTGGAAGGAGAGAGATCGAAAGCGTTGTGCTATCCACGAAGGTGCTTCGTAACGGATTGTGATAAGCATTTAATTAATTTTGATTACGAATTAAGATTAAAATCCTTTATACAAATAACACACTTCTAAGACGTGTCTGAAGTAGATTTTATGGGAAAATTATGAAGCATTCTTTATGAAAATCTCTCTCTCTCTCTCTCTCTCTCTCTCTCTCTCTCTCTCTCTCTCTCTCTCTCTCTCTCTCTCTCTCTCTCTCTCTCTCTCGCCTTTCTTAACCCAGTAGATATAGCACGGGGTGAGTGGAATTGCACTTTGCTATGCCTTTCACGCCAAAACGACTCGACACCAGTACATCTCATCTAAATAAGTCTCGCAGAACTACACCACCCCACACTCCCTCCTCACATAAAACTGCTATCTTTTGAAAATTAAAAAATATACGATAAAGCATGCAATTTAAAACAGTTTAAATTGCAATCGTCTCGAGCCAATGGCAGACAGAAGGCGGTAGCTTAACTTCTGTCTTCCACAGACCATTTTTCCCGAAAATTCAAGAGGTTTATATCCCATTTTAAATTAATCATTAGGTAGGTGTGATAAAAATATAAATGTCAGGGATTCATTTTTAGTTTTACATTAGTACGATGTACAAGTGGTTTATATTGCATAAGCTTTCGATGATTTATCAAGTGAATATCTATACCATTACGTTTTTGTTCTTGCAGACAATACAAACAGAATAGATATAGCACGGGAGTGAGTGGAACTGCACTTCGCTATGCCTTTCACTAAACGTCCTTGTCCTACTCAGAAACTCCAAATGACAACAACGACCTTGGCCATCTAGCGTGCACCTCCTTAGTTGCACTATAGTAATGATGACGATTTTTTGATGTCTTCCTGTTGTACACAAACAGATGACCTACATACCTATTTGGGTAATATCCTTGAATGAAAAAATAAAAAGACAGAGAAAGGAGGACCAGATTAGGAATGTTTCGTTAGTGTATAACGAAGAAAGCATCACTTTTTCTCACATACAGTTATCTTCCTTTACCACTGCTAGGCAACGATAGGCAACGATAAAGGTCAACTAGGAAAATAAAGTGAGGTGATAAATAGATTTCAGAACTATGAACTAAAATTTTATGAGCAATGAAAACACATGCAGACAGCACAAACAGATGAACAGGAACCACTTCAGAGCACCAACCTAAGAGATAAAAACATTTAGAAAGACTGTTGTTATGTTCCTCTTTATTTAAAATTCATTTGTACTGTAGTGTATATCGAGCTAGCATAACCTGAAACAATACAAATGAACATCAATTCATGAACTGCGTAATGAATTCCAACGGAGTCACTTATGGCAGATTATTATTAGAATTAACTTAAGTATTAGTATCAGCAGTGACAAATGATGCAAAGAAGTAAACTTATACAGCATCAGCCAAAAATATACCTACTCACATCATCTGTCCATTAACTCTAATAATTTGCCTAATCCTTCCTTAAATTTATTCAAACTACCCACTCCCACAACACTAGATCGAAAGGAAACCAAGAATCAATTAAACACTGACTGAAAGCAAATTTTCGCACATCTCTTCTGCAATAATCCTTTTTTCACTTTAAATTTATGTACCCTTCTGTATATCATCCGAAAAACAATAAGGATACCACCAGTTTATTCAATCTATTCAATATAGTTTATTCAATCTATTCAATCAAACGCTCAACCAAGTCTCCTCACAGGTGACTAGTTTCCAGACGCTGCAGTTTTCAGCAAAATTCCGCCTTGGTAAGAGTACCTTTCATACCCCAGACTAGGCATTTACAAAACGACTGCATCACTCAGAGAACATCATACCTGACTGTACAATTACCCCTAGATCTTTTTTGTTCTACATTACCTAGAGTGTGGAACCATCCAGTTGGTATGTTATTCTGGGATTACTGCTACCCATGTGCAGTACGTTGCATTTATTAACGTTAAACTGCAAGCCATTTTTCAGCCCATATGCCTTATTAATTTTTCTAGGTCTTGTTGAAATAGAACATCCCGATTCCTTCATTCATTCAATCCTGCCAGCCTTTGTATCACACAGGTCAACAAGTAGTTTTGGTCGGTGGGGGGAGGGGGAGTATGTGGACTGCATTGGATGATAATTCAAAATCAATTTAAGGTTTTCCTCCAGCACGTCTATTTGCTGTGATGAAACCGATTTACATGAGCGTGATCATACCACTCACATACTTATTCAACCAACCTATTGAGCCCGCCGTAGCCTAATGGTCAGGCGCGCGGGTGCATAAGTACACGTGCCTTGCGTGACCGGGGTTCAAGCACCGTGACTACTGAATACGGTGCTGTTTCTTGTATTCTGTCTATCTTGTTAACTCCTCTGACTGTTTGGTCGTCCCGGAGTATAAACAGAAAATTTATTTATTACATGGATTTTTATCATTTATTTATTATTATTGTTTATTCATTATGTATTTGTTTGAATGTACTGTACTTATATCCTTTTTTATTTCATAATTTAATTATTTGATTGTAAATTGTTTACGGTAAGATCCGGTGAATTACTGAAACACATTCACTCTTTCTTAACTAAATCACAACGGCTTACAATCTCGATGGATATTTGGAATATTTACCAGTTATATTCTGGTTGCCTTCTAAGTGAACAGAATAAGGTATGGGCACAACATTCTATTTGTATCGCTTGTACGAATGGATTATGTGACTTGTTAAACAAAACGGAAAGTTCGGTGCCGTTTGCCAACATTATGGAGGAGCCAAAAACCAGGATGGTAATTATTAGGTTCGTAATGTGAATGTGTAACTGAATTCTCAGCGAAGAATAAGCACAAAGCTCTTATCTGAACCTGGATTCAGCGATAAGACTAATCCTCCACAATGACATTACTCCAATTCTGGTACCTCCACAGCATGGGCTGGATTCTTTAGAAGATGAAATGGAATGCATGGGATGAAGGTGCGATTGGCGACACCTGAGAACTTCTGCCGATTCTGAGTACACATCCAACGAAGAGACATTGGAGCCTGGAGCTGTTTACTCAAGATGAGTTGAATAATTAAATTACAGATCTAGCCCAATCTAAGTATAGACAAAAGCTGAAACACCTGGTTACGAAGAAGGTCAAAGTGTCTCACTACCGTAAAAGAAACCAAGTTTTTGTGAAAACCTTTACAGTAACGAGATTACTCTGCTATTGGCTTTATATCAATGGAATTTTTAGGGAATTGTCACAAGTACACCTTACATGGGAATTGGGCCTCTTCTTCGACTCGTCACAACGAAGTTTGAAAGCTGTTCTCTTGCATAACGGAAACTTAAAGCCATTCATCCCTATTGCTACTATGTTCAACTAAAAGAGACATACTATAACATGAAGAAACTACTCGAAGAAATTCAATACAGCACTCATCAACGGAATATCTGCAGTGACCTCAAAGCCATTGGTATGTATATGGACATGCAAGAAGGGTTCACAAAATATTGTTATTTTCTATACCTATAAGTCAGCCATTCTATTGCAGACCAATTACATCAGACTGACGGGCCACAACGAAGCACATATAAGTCGTGAACGAGTAGTATTCAGTAGTTTCCATTAGTGAAGATTTTACTTCAACTGCTCCATGAGAGTTGTGTGAAAGCGACTGGCAAGTTGAATTCGATAGATTTCACTACTCACGTGAGAAATGTCTAATTCTAGTGGCGTGAAAGTGAAAGATGGAATCTTTGTGGAGCCTTGAATCCACGCTTCTGCGGTACGTAAACCTTGAAAATGCCTGAATGTATTAAAATTAAAAGATTGGCAGGCTTTCAAATGCTTTGTGGAAATTTTTTGGGTGACCACAGTCTCCGCATACAATGAGAGGAATCGTAAAAACTGCTCGATGCATATAAAGAAATTGGTTGCCATCTGTCGGTGAAATTTCATTTCTCGATTTCTCGCATTTATATTTAGACTTCTTTCTAGAAATTCTTGGCAGGGTGAATGACGAGCGGAGGGAACAGTAGATGTTAATGGTAGATGTTCCCCGGAGACATTCCGGTCACTGCAATATCCACCGATTGACTTAATGTACTTCTTAATTACCTCTTATTGTTCTAGAGGAAATGCTCTGCACAATATTTTTAAATTGTACTTTGTAAATTGACAATACAATTTTTAAATTGTAAATTGACAATACAATAGTACTATATTGTTTTAACTATTTGTATAAAAGTGTATTGGATTTAAACAGTAGTGATAAAAATGTAATTGTAACCAGACTGATGTGTTTTGTAATGAAATCGTCTTAATAAATTTGTACTGATATTATCAGCAGTTTTTATTACAAAAATGACATGAGCTATTAAAAAAAAAAAAAAAAAAAAAGGGAACATATTTGAAATCAGCACGCAGAAAAGTGGTTTGGTAAATTGTATTTACCTCTATGATGACCTAAAAAATATTTCATTCTGTTGATCAGTGTCATCAACAAACTTAACATACATGATATGCTTTCATCGATATCTTAAATCAATATCGTAAACGATAAGGGGGATGCAGTTTTCAATGTCACCCCTTATTGTTTAGGAAGTACTGAACCCTGAGGGACTCTACTAACATTAGACTAAGGAGAGCAGTGCACATCAAGAAACACCGTCTTCTGTCAGTTTTCATCATCCCTTTATCCATAGCAGTTAATTTTCCCCTAACGCCTCCAATGCAGAGCAGTCTTTCATTTCAAATAATATAAATAAATGCATGAAGTCAAAATTATTTTTGCATCCAATTCCTTTGTTACTGTGCATTGGCAGCAAATCAGATTGGTCAGATAAGTCAGACTGGTTTCCCTCTTAAAATCCCGTTAAATCCAAGCTGTCATTGCGATATAACTTAATTCCAGTGAAGATGACCCTGCATTATTTCTTTAACCATTTACTAATTACACAATTATTTTTCTGGAATAGAACTCGAACTTACAGGTCTCTAATTACTCCTTCGCCCTTTGATTTCCCCATTGTAAATATGAGAGACCTTTGCACATCCCAATCTACACAGATCTCCTCTGCATCCAAGGATGCTCTCATAATTATGCCTAAAGGCTTTCTTACCACTTTTGCTGCTTCTTTTAATATAATTGGATAATCTAGATTCGTCAGGCCTTAGTGCCCTAATCCCTTTTAGCTTCATCAATTTCTCTTCTACTTTCATAAAAAAAAAACAAACAATTAGCTCTCAATTATAACATGGTATGTAGTACCACGCATTGATACGTTACTCTGGGGTTACTGCTTCCCGTATGCATTGACAAATGTAAAGTACTGCATATGGGAAGCAGTAACCCCAGAGTAATGTATCAACTGTGTGGTACTACACTGACAGGGTAGAGAATGAAAAGGAATATGGGGCTAATTGTGCAGTCAGATATGAAGTTTTCTGAGCAGTGCGGACGGTCTGCAAAAGTAGCTCATGGTGTCTTGTCAATGATATACACCAATTTTTCTAGTAGGGATAAAGAGGTGATTATCCCCAAGGCCCACCTTGAGCACTTGAGTACAGATCTGGAGGTCTCATTTTTAAAAGGATGTAGAGCTGCTGGAACAAGTACAGAGAAGGGCAACAAGATTAGTGAATGGAACAAAGGGATGCTCTTAAGAAGAAAGGCTTAAGTTTTGCAAATTACAGTGTCTGGAGACTAAGCACCTGCGAGGTGATCTGATTGAGGTGTATAAGACCTTGAATAGTTTGAGCATGACCAATGCTGATGGGATTCCTCTTGCTCAGAATAATCGCCTGAGAGGGCACAAATTCAAATTGAGGAAAGACAGATGTAGGATAGATGTGTGGAAGTTTGCCTTTAGCCAGCGAGTGAGTGATTGCTGGAACAAACTTCCATCTGTCGTTGTAGAAGTTGATAGCTTAAATAGATTCAAGGCAAACATTTGGCGCGAATGGATGGGTGAAATGAGAAGAGTTTTTTTTTTTTTTTTTGCTGATGCTGTATAAGCTTGCTTTCTTGCATCATATGCCTTTACTAATGCTAATGTATACTTCACGCGGAATGTAAAATAAAATATTTATTCAGTGTGTCAAAAACCTGTACAGGATCATCAATCGTTATGCCAGTCATAACGATTGATGCCAGTCAGCAATGTGATTCACCCCTTTCCTACTAGTGTAAATATAATAAAGAATAATTTAAATAATTGAATAAGAATAAGAATTTAATAACATTAAGATGCTGCAATTTAGATAGGAATAATAAGACAAAGGTTCTGAATTTGCTGCTTTTCTTTTCATTCTTAGCCAAAGATTTTGAATTTGGTCGCAGACTATTCTGCACCCTCTCTAGCTTCCTGTGTCTCCTGATAATTTATAATCATCCCATGCATTTTCATTCTCTTCATCCTGTGCATTTTTATTTTTCTTCTCTACAACTAGTCTCAGTTCATCTGACACATTTAGGTCTAAAACTGATCGTTGATATAGTAGCTTAGTAGCTTCTATGATTACTTCTCCGAAAGCTTCCTATTTAGAATTTACAGTTCGTAACATCGTCAGTTTATCCCATTGAAAAGAACATAAAACTGTCTAAGACCATCGTATTCACCTTGACGAAAACAAAATTCCTTTCCTTCCCCTTAAGAGTAGTAATATCTTTAAGTAAATTCCACATCAGCACACTATGATATTACCGCGGGACACTTTATGTAATTATAAAGTGTCCCGTGGCTTTCGGGAGAGTCTACTGCAGCCATTAATTCAATCGTCGGCAGTTTCGCTTTATGGTTTTCACATCCCCTTTGTTTTTTTTCACAGCAAGAGTCTACTTGTGGCTAATACTTCCTTTGTATACTGCAAACAAGGCAGTTTGGTCGCAGCCTATAAACAATACATTTTATAACCTTTTCATTATATATGCATTTGTACTGTAATATTGCTTGTTTGTTTGTTTGTTATTTGGTTTTTAGGAGCATTAGCAACTAAGGCCATATTGCTCCGGGATATGCGGTGGTCATTCCTTGACCTTTCCGCATACTCCGTATTTGGTGGTGACGGGCTCGAACCCCGGTCTAATCAAGAAGCATGTGCTACGCACTGCTGCTCCTTCCCACCTGGCTACGGAGGCGCCCTGTAATATTGCAAGATTGCATGAAATATGCTTAGAGGGACCAAATGAGATATCGGAAAAATTAATAAATGAAGTGATTGATATGCATGCAAAGAAAAAGCAAAGAAGAATAAGATCATTACAATACAGTACTTGCATGTTTTAATTATAATTTGTATAATTTTTTTTGCAAATTTTAATCGGTGATCGGAAGTTTAATAATTCACAGTTATTAAACTGTGAATTATTGTCAGTAATGTGGTTTTTGTGAACACTATTAGTATTTAGATGTTAAATAATAAATATTTCCTTTTGTTTCTTATTTTGTTTTCTCGTATTATAACATTCATAAAAATGCATAATCTGTATATTTATATTTATGCATAAATATAAATACAGTATACAGATTTGTTTGTAACATATACATTTGTTGTAAATATTAAATAATAATAAAAATATATACTACATGTACCCCCGAAATTTACATTCCCCCCCCCTTCCCGGTGCAAACGCTCTGGATTCAACACTGCCGATGACTACCATCGATAGGATGAGCCACGTTTGCAAATCATTGCTCAAGTCAGGGCTTGACCAAACCGATATAACTGTATACCCGATTTTAAAGTGAACCAAGGGATCTTTCATAGGTGGTAGATGACTTTCATCAACCGTTGAAACACCACCACTTTGCTTATTGGAGGCTTGAAGTGGTGAAACCCATGTTTAGTCTCTAGAGCAAAGTTTCCGGCATCCCCCTCCCCCATACTTCTCCTTCAACCCATGCACGGTACTAAGTACTATAGGTTTTGATACCTTTCGTGTTTGGGGGTTTCATAAAAAAAATATAATAAATAAATAATCTAATCACAACACGGAAGTTCATTCAGCCATATTAATTAAAGAATGCATAAGTATCAATCACATTTGATACTTATGCATTTTTTGATACTTAAATTTATACAATAACTGTCCTGATCAACGCATCTTCCTATGTATTTGATTACTTTGATTAAATTTAATTTTGTTTTTAAATGTAATGATAAATAGGTACGCACCAAGGATTTTTCTTTGCAGTGGGCGGAAGGAGCTGAGAATTCGAGCCACTGCTTTGATGTAGATTTTTTAATGGGGTCTCTGTGGGCCTAAACCCCCACAGCCAACCCCCTGAGTGTGCGTCTCATAAAGGGTACGCAGGCATTTATTTAATAATTGAGGCAGCTAGCATATTAATCAGGAACTTTTTTGATCTCAAAAAAAAAGATCCTAAATAACATCATGTCAGTTCCCCTACCCCAGGGGTTCCCAACCGGTGGTTCGCGAAAGTGTTCCAGGGGGTTCTCACTAAAAATTTCGTAATGGCGTCTGCTTAGATTTAATTCTGTGTGTTACAATAATAGGTATATTATTGTAAACTACAAAATATAACTAATAATAAACAATAAAATAAACTAAAATAAATAAAAAGTAAAGAATTGCAAAAGAAATAAACCACATCTCCCACAATTCCTTATAATTACTTTACTATCTTACAGTATATCATGTTAAATAAATATCTAAATTATTTCTTGACTAAATGTCTAATAGTATAAAAAAGGTTGTTTATGCATGGGTAATGCGAGATATAATGAGATGCATGCATACTACCTGGGTAGCAGAAATGATGGAAGTGCATTACCAATGCATAAACAATCTTTTAAAATAAATATGTTTCCTAGTAATTTTTTTTTTCATTCTCAAGGATAATTGTTATGTATGGGTAATGTATGCCGCATTGCTGGCTGATTGAGAACTCAAGATCTACTGCAAAGTCAACCCAATACTGACACTTCCTACAAGCACCCATGGCAAAATGAAGAACTACCATCAAGGTCAAGAACATTATGACCAGACTGATGCTTAACAGAAGAGAAGACATCCAGGGAGATGCGCTGAGTCCAATATGGTTCTGTATAGCACTTAATCTACTGTCCACTTTGCACAATAACAGCAAGTATGGATATACCCTAAAAGAAGAGAGGAAGAACTTGTACATCCTCTCTCACCAGACGTAAATGAATGACATCAAACTATGCTGTAACTGATAATCAACTCCAATGGCTACTCCAGATCACAAAAGGGTTCAGAATTAAAATCAGGATGAAATTTGAGATAGACACATGCAAGACCCATGATTTACATCAAGGACATCTAGTCAGACAAAACTACCAGCTGAAGACCAGAGATTGAAACCATGACAGCGGTAGTGACACACAAATATCTGAGGGGGCTGCAGGTCCACCTGTTAAAACACAATGAGATCAAGGCTATGCCTATCTGACTGAGAAGCCTGCTAAAATTAGAGCTGAATGGTGGGGAAACGGATGCAGCCATAAACACTTCGCAGTTCCAATACTAACTTACTCCTTCGGAACCTCAGATTGGACCAACACCAAGCCGGAGGAGACTATGAGATCGACCAGGTTAATGAGGACCATGAGCCACCAACACCATCTAAAATCAGCCATTGAGAGACTGACCATAGACTGTTAAGATGGAAGGAGGAGATTGACTGACTTCATTGAATGAGAGCAGAAGGTGATTAAGAACGTGCGGGATTACTTCTAGGAAAACACAGCGCTAATCTACCAATCCATAAGAAAAACAGACAACAGACAGATGGCACTGAACACTCAACCTTAACAAGAAGACCACACTCACACAGACAGAAGAAACAAAGACAAAAACATGGACAGAAAGGCACCTGCGTAGCCAGGTGGGCAGGAGCAACAGTGCGTAGCACACGCTTCTTGATTAGACCAGGGTTCGAGCCCGTGACCACCAAATACGGAGATTGCGGAAAGGTCAGAGAATGACCACCGCATATCCAGGGAGCAATATGGCCTTAGTTGCTAATGATCCTAAAAACCAAATAACAAATATAGTCCAGGGCAGACACTACAATGATCTCCATCAAGGCTACACAGATAAGATGGCTTCCATAGCTCGGCCTATGAAAGAAAAACTCTTCCCCAAGACAGAAAGATTCATGCCATCCAAAATCAGATAATCACCAGGAACTACACTGCCAAAGACCCCACAGATGACACGTGCTGTCAATGCCACATGGTCCCAGAAACAATTCATCACATCACTGCAGGTTGATAACGTAGACAGAGTACACCAAGATACGTGACCAGGTAGCCAGGATAATAATCGGAAGTTAGCGCAAAAATACCAAATGATCAAAAAAAGTTTATAGTATTACAAGAACGAGTCTCAAGTCATACTAGAAATCTTTACTCACAGAATATACTGGGACCATGCCATAATAATGATCCTGCATAACAGACCAGACATAACCCTCATCGACAAGAAGAAAATGGCTACCTACCTCATCGACATAGTAGTACCCAACAACAGAAACCTCCAGAAAACATAAAAGGAAAAGATCAGGAAGTAGTAGTAGTAGCAATGAAGGCATGTGATGCAAGAAAACAAGCATATGAGCTCGTGTAGCATCAGCCAAAAAAAAAAAAAAAAACAATTTCACATATCTATTCCCTCTAAAAGTCCATCCAGTTCCGCCTTGAATTTATTTAAGCTATCAACTTCCATTACAGATGGAAGTTTGTTCCAGCAATTAACCACCCACTGGCTAAAGGCAAATTTCCGCACATCTATTCCACAACTGTCTTTCCCCAAATTGAATTTATCCCCCCCCAGGTTTGTAAACTGAGCAAGCGGAAGAATCACATCAGAATTCAGCGTGCTCAACCCATTCAAGACCTTATACACCTCAATTAGATCACCTCGCAGGTGCCTAGTCTCCAGCTGCTGCAATTTTCAGAACATAAGCCTTTCTTCATAAGGGGTCCCTTCGTTCCCCTCACCAATCTTGTTGCCATTCTCTGTACATGCTTAAGCAACTCTACATCCTCCCTAAAATGAAGCCTCCAGACCTGTATGCAGTACTCAAGGCACATGGCCTTACCATTGCCTTATACAGAGATAATCACCTGCTTTTCCCTACTAGCAAAATTCCTGTATATCATTGACATCCCATGACCTGCTCTGGTAGCCTGCCTGCACTGCTCAGAAAACTTCATATCTGACTGCACAATTACTCCTAGATCTTTTTCATTTTCTACCACCTTAAGTGTAGTACCACACAGTTGGTATATTTCTCTGGGGTTACTTCTACCCATACGCAGTACTTTGCATTTGTCAATGTTGAACTTCAATTGCCACTTAGTCCATCTGCCCAAATTTTCTAGATCCTGTTGCAGTAGCACACACTGCTATTAATGTCATTAACAACCCTGCCAACCTTGGTATCACTGGCAAACTTCGACATTAAGCCTGATATACCTTCATCAATATCATTGATAAATATACAAAAAAACAGTCGGCTCAGTACCAAACCTTAAGGGACTCCACTAATAACATTAGCCCATGAAGAGCAGTGTCCATTGATTACCACTTTCCATCTTCTCCCACTCAACCACCCTTTTATCCAATGTAGCAACTTACCATTAATACCATACTGCTACAATTTGTACAGCAGTCTTCCATGCGCAAGAGTGTCAAAGGTTTTCCTGAAATCCAAGTATATGATATCAAAATTATTTTTTGCATCCAGTTCCTTTGTAATCACATCATAGTATCCAATCAAATTTGTCAGACGAGACTTTCCCTTAACAAACCCATGCTGTGTCTGAATTATTACTGCACTATTGTCTAGATGATTCTGCAATGCATCTTTAACCAGTGACTCCATTATTTTCCATGGAACAGAAGTTAAACTAACTGATCTGTAATCACCCATAGATCCCCCTTTGTGAAGTGGGGATATATTTGCACATCTCCAGTCTGTGGGACTTCCCCTGAGTCCAAAGATGCTCTCATAATTATGGCTAAGTGTTTGCTTACTTCCTTTGCTGCCTCCTTTAATATACCTGGATAAATCCCATCCACCCCAGGTGCTATTCTTATGTTTAACTTCAACAATTTCTCCTTCACTTTGCTCTCTGTTATTACAAAATCATTAAGCACCCTGTTACAATTTGATAAATTTCTGGCATTTCCCTCCCTTAACAACTCCTCATGTGTGAATGGAGAAGCAAAATACTCATTCTGATTATCAGCTATCTGAGCAAGATCATCAACAGTCGAACCATCGATATCAAGTGGACCAATCTGATTCATCCCCTTCCTTCTAGAGTTAATATAAGTAAAGGTTTTTATAGTTTTTATGGCGCATGGGCAACTAAGGCCATGATACACCAAGTCCAATAAGTAAAGAAGTCCTTGCTGTTTTTCTTAGCATATTTTCCAGATTTCTCGTAATCTGCCTTCGCTTGCCTAACCGCCTTTGTGACTTGATTACAGACTAGCTTATATCTGCCATAGGCTTCTGTGTCATCTGATAATTTATATTCATCCCATGCATTTTTCTTCTCTGCCATGAGTCTCATTAGTACTCAGACCTAAGACAGGAAGTCAAAGATATGTGGCATGTCGAACAAGTAATGACCATCCTGATCACCGTGTCAACCACCAGCATGGTGCCAAACAGCCTCCAAAAGAACCTAGCCGCAATAGGCCTCCTAGAAAATACTTACATGGAATTTCAGAAAGTTGTGATCCTGAATACCTGTAGGATATTAAGAGAATTATTATTATTATTAGCCATAGGGTGCAAGGAAGCCTGAAGCTTTTGCTGCACCAGCCAAAAAAAAATTTCTCAATTATCCCAAGAGAGAGACAGCAAAATGATGATATCCAGCTCAGGACCTTCAGTCTGCCCATACTCACCAGATGTTCGACCAACAGGAATAATAGTAACCGGACACACCCAACCACCCCATGCACTTGGTGCCCTACCCATATGGGGTGGAAAAAAAACCCATAAAGGAGAAAAAGATTTTATAATAATAATAATACAATACAGTACAATATTTATTTCCAATATGTAAAGCAAAATTATTGAACTTTTTAAGCAGTTAAGCTTCTTACCAACAAGTTTTCTTTTGGTGTACATAAAATGGGGTTAAAATTTAGGCCTAAACCTAGTAGCTTCCAAGAAAAATTCTTTGAATGCTTCCCATTTTCAATTTGCTGTTGGTAACACCATCAGTTGGTACCACCGTATAGAGTTTAAATACTGTCTCAGACACCGTAAAGACGACTATGGTGGTCTGAGACAGTATTTAAATTCTATATGGTGGGACCAACTGATGAAGTTACCAACAGTAAATTCACAATGGGAAACATTCAAATAATTTATCATGGAAGCTACTAGGCTTTACATACCAACTAAGAAATATTGTTCAAGGTTTAGGCCTAAATGGATGTCAGATGAACTAATGAGACATGGCAGAGAAGAAAAATGCGTGGGATACATTATTATTAATGTTATTATTATTAGCTATATGGTGCAAGGAAGCCTGTGGCTTATGCTGCACCAGCCAAAAAAAAATTCCCGAGTTACCCTAAGAGAGAGAGAGAGAGAATCATAAGTAGAAGGAAATCACCAAGAAAGAGAAGAATGATGATATCCAGCAATGGGTGAAATGGAAGCTTATGATAGATATAAGCCGGTCTGTAACCAGGTCACAAAGGAGATTAGGCAGGCAAAGGCAGATTATGAGAAATCTTTGGCAAAGGATGCAAATAAAAATAGCAAAGAGTCCTTTACCTTTATAATCTCTAGAAGGAAAGGGATGAATCAGATTGGTCCACTGGATATTGATGGTTCAACTGTTGACGATCCTGCTCAGGTGGCTAACAAACTAAATGAGTATTTTGCATCAACATTCACACATGAGGAGTTATTCAGGGAGGGGAATGCCACAGGTGAATTAAACCCTGGCAGTGAGCTAGATGATTTTGTAATAATTGAGAGGAAAGTGGAAGAGAAATTGTTGAAGATAAACATAAAAAAGGCACTCGGGGTGGATGGGATCTATCCAGTTATATTAAAGGAGGCAGCAAACCCTTATCGATAATTATGAGAGCTTCTTTGGACTCAGGGGAGGCACCCATGGACTGGAGATGTGCAAATGTGACCCCAATTCACAAAGGAGGATCAAAGGGCAACACAAGTAATTATAGACCTGTTAATTTAATTTCTTTTACAGGAAAATTAATGGAGGCACTGGTTAAAGAAGCACTGCAGGACCATCTAGACAAGACTTCAGTTATAGTTCGGACACAGCAAGGTTTTGTTAAGGTTTGTTTGTTTGTTTGTTATTTGGTTTTTAGGAGCATTAGCAACTAAGGCCATATTGCTCGGGGTATATGCGGTGGTTATTCCCTGTCCTTTCCACATACTCCATATTTGGTGGTCACAGGCTCGAACCCAGGTCTAATCAAGAAGCGTGTGCTATGCACTGCTGCTACTGCTCACCTGGCTACGGAGGTGCCTATACCAGAGTACCATTCCAGTTTACATGATTTACTCATTCCTTTGTAAGTGCTTTTTTGCAATGGGCACCTAGAGTGAAAATTGTTATGGCAGCTGGGCCAAATAACTTCTTGAATAATAATGATGCACTTCTTCACTACTAAAAACAAAGAAAGGTTGAATAATAACAAATTATTATTATTATTATTATTATTATTAGCCATATGATGCAAGGAAAACTAAAGCTTTTGCTGCACCAGCCAAAAGAAAAAAAAAAAAAAAAAAAAAATCTCAGTTACCCTGTGAGAGAGAGAGAACAAGAGTCAGAATTAGAAGGGAATCACCAAGAAAGAGAAGAATGGTAACGTCCAGCTCAGGACCCTGGTTGCACCAAGCCATACTCACCAGATGTGAGTCCCTAATTGTTAAGAATAATCAAATAAATAAACCTCGTTAACAAATCCATTATCTAAATCAAGTGTTATTACTATAAACATATAAAGAAAGTGCAATATAAAAAGAAATATTACTTACATAATACAAAAATTAATTAAAGCATATACTTCTCAAATTCAAGAACTTATAACAGATCTCAACTTAAACTCCAAATTATAAAAATTCCATTATTACCAAAATATGTCTTGTTCCATACTTATTTAAAATAATAGGTTACTCCCCTGTTAACAAGAGAGACTACTTCTACAGGGATGGGATACACTTAAATAGAAAGGGTGCAAGAATATTTGCTGATGCTATCGAGGCAGTGTTGGGTGGGTCGGAAAACTGCTAGTTTAGGGAGATACAAGGACTAATAGATTAACAGTAGCCACTGGCAGAGGTGAAAGTGATTCTTGCACTGCTTCTATTGGAATGAGCAGCAGCCTGGAAAACAAGATGCAGGGTATTTTTAGAGCCTGCTGGGAGTCATTGTGGTACAAGTAAACACATGAGTTGTGTTAGGGTAGCTAAGAATAGGAACAGGTGCATGTATACTTGCATGTACTTGCATGTTTAAGTAGGTGATTATTCCCTTGTATAAGGCAATGGTCAGGCCACACCTAGAGTACTGTATACAGGTCTGGAGGCCTCATTTCAAGAAGGATGTAGAGATGCTGGAACGAGTACAGAGAAGGGCAACAAGATTATGAATGGAACAAAGGGGTGCTCTTACAAAGAAAGGCTTAAGTTTTGCAAATTACAGTGCCTGGAGACTAGGCACCAGCGAGGTGATCTGATAGTGGTGTACAAAGCCTTGAATGGGTTGAGCATGCTCAATGCTTAATGGGATTCTTCCTCTTGCTCAGAATAATCACCTGAGAGGGCATAAATTCAAATTGAGGAAAGACGGATGTAGGATAGACGTGAGGAAATTTGCCTTTAGCCAGCGGGTGGTTGGTTGGTGGAACAGACTTCCATCTCTTGTCGTGGAAGTTGATAGCCTAAATAAGTTTAAGACTCAGCTGGACAGGTATTTCAAATGAACAGAGGGGTGAAGTGGAAGTGGTTACTTTTATTATTTATTTATTATTATTATTTTTATTTATTTTTATTTTATTTTTTTTATTTTTTTGGCTGATGCTGCATAAGCTTGCTTTCTTGCATCAAATGCCTCTACTAATGCTAATGCTAATGCTAATGTACACCAGTGCTAGGAGTTTGGTAAATAAATTTGATGAATTTGAGGTATTTCTCAGAACATCAAAGGCAGATATTGTTGGGATATCAGAGACGTGGTGTCACACAGATATAAGGAATGCAGAACTGGAATTTGGGGAGGACAAGGTGTACAGGAAGGATAGACAAGATAGGAAGGGAGGAGGGGTTATACTATTAGTTAAGAAAGACATAAAATCCAAGAAAGTGAAGCCAGTTGACATCGTTGGACAGTGCAGTGTCGAGTCAGTTTGGGGTGACATAAGCGTTGGGAGATCAAAATTGAGAGTGTGTTATATGCCTAATGACTCTGATGAGTAGAATAAAGAACTGTACAGGGAAATAGAGTGGGCCAGTAAATCAGAGAGTCTTATAATGGGGGATTTTAATTTCCCAGATATTGACTGGAATTTGTGGGTTGGTCACTCACACACTAGCAAGGCTTTTGTGGATTTATTGGATGATTGTTTTCTATATCAGCAAGTTCGGGTGGCAATTAGAGGGAGTAATACTCTTGATCTGATTATCAGTACTGATTCTTCATGCATTAAGAATCTGCAGATAAAGGAACCATTAGGTGGCAGTGATCACAGTGTGCTGAAGTAGGATTTACTCAAAGAGGTAACTACCATCAGGGGTAAAGGGAAGGGTTTTTGCTTTCGAAAAGGTGACTATGGTGGTCTGAGCCAGTATTTAAATTCTAAACGGTGGGACCAACTCATGATGTTACCAACAGCAAATTCAAAATGGGAAGCATTCAAAGAATTCATCTTGGAAGCTACTAGGCTTTACATACCAACTAAGAAATATTGTTCAAGGTTTAGGCCTAAATGGATGTCAGATGAACTAATGCGACATGTGGCAGAGAAGAAAAATGCATGGGATACATATAAATTAATGGGTGACATGGAAGCCTATGATAGATATAAGCTGGTCTGTAACCAAGTCACAAAGGAGATTAGGCAGGCAAAGGCAGATTATGAGAAATCCTTGGCAAAGGATGTAAAGAAAACAACAAAGAGTTCTTTACCTATGTAAACACTAGAAGGAAAGGAATGAATAAGATTGGTCCACTGGATATTGATGGTTCAACTGTTGATGATCCTGCTCAGGTGGCTAACAAACTAAATGAGTATTTTACATCTATATTCACCCATGAGGAGTTATTCAGGGAGGGGAATGCCAGAGGTGAGTTAAACTCTGGCAGTGAGCTGGATGATTTTGTAATAACTGAGAGGAAAAGTGGAGGAGAAAGTGTTGAAGATAAACATAAAAAAGGCACCCGGTGTGGACGGGATCTATCCAGTTATATTAAAGGAGGCAGCAAAGGAAGTAAGCAAACCCTTAGCCATAATTATGAGAGCTTCCTTGGACTCAGGGGAGGTACCCATGAACTGGAGATGTGCAAATGTGACCCCAATTCACAAAGGAGGATCAAAGGGCAACACAAATAATTATAGACCTCTTAGTTTAACTTCTGTTCCAGTAAAATTAATGGAGGCACTGGTTAAAGAAACACTGCAGGATCATCTAGACGAGACTTCAGTTATAGCTGAGACACAGCATGGTTTTGTTAAGGGAAAGCCTTGCCTGACCAATTTGATTGGATACTATGATGTGGTCACAAAGGAACTGGATGCAGGGAATAACTTTGATATCATATATTTGGATCTTAGAAAGGCTTTTGATACTGTTGCACATGGAAGACTGCTGCACAAATTGGAGCAGTGTGTCATTGGAGGCAAATTGCTGCTATGGATGAGTGGGAGAAGACAGAGAGAGTGGTAATCAATGGACACTGCTCATCGTGGACTAATGTTATTAGTGGAGTCCCTCAGGGTTCAGTATTGGGTCCATTGTTGTTTTCTGTATTTATAAATGATATTGATGATGGTAAATCAAGCTTAATGTCCAAGTTTGCAGATGATACGAAGGTTGGCAGGGTTGTTAAGGAATGCTAAGAGTAGGAGACAGGGTTGCTAAGAGTAGGAGACCGGAGGAATTACTTAACAAGTACAGGTCACTGTTGAAAAAAAGCCGTGAATTAGGGTTGAATTTGAAAGTGTCTGCAATTCTGCCCCGACACGATAGGAGGGAGTATATGATGAGAGCCCTGTCGATCAATTCAGCCCTGGAAAGATTGTGCAAGGCTCAAGGGGTAGAATTTTTTTCAGCCTGGTCTGTACTTGTTAACAGGAAAGACTGCTTCTATAGGGATGGGATAAACTTAAATAGAAAGGGTGCAAAAATGTTTGCTGATGCTATCGAGGCAGTGTTAGGTGGGTCGGAAAACTGCTAGCTTGGGGGGATACAAGGACTAATAGATTAACAGTAGCCACTGGCAGAGGTGAAAGTGATTCTTGCACTGCTTCTATTGGAATGAGACGCAGCCTGGAAAATAAGATGCAGGATATTTCAGTGACAGCTGGGAATCAACAGGGTACAAGTAAACACATGGGTTGTGTTAGGGTAGCTAAGAAAAAGAACAGGTGCATGTATACTTGTGTGTACACCAATGCTAGGAGTTTAGTATATAAATTTGATGAATTTGGGGTATTGCTCAAACCATCAAAGGCAGATATTGGGGGGATTTCAGAGACATGGTGTCACACAGATATAAGGAATGCAGAACTGGAATTTGGGGAGTACAATGTCTACAGAAGGGATAGACAGGATAGGAAGGGAGAAGGGGTTATGCTATTAGTTAAGAAATACATAAAATCCAAGGAAGTGAAGCCAGTGGACATCGCTGGACAAAGCAGTGTTGAGTCAGTTTGGTGTGACATAAGCATTGGGAGATCAAAATTGAGAGTAGGAGTGTGCTATAGGCCTAATGACTCTGATGAGTATAATAAGAAATTTTACAGGGAAATAGAGGGGGCCAGTAAACCAGAGAGCCTTATAATGGGGGATTTTAATTTCCCAGATATTGACTGGAATTTGGGGGCTGGTCACTCACACACTAGCAAGGCTTTTGTGGATTTATTGGATGATTGTTTTCTACATCAGCATGTTCGGGAGGCAACTAGAGGGAGTAATACTCTTGATGTGATTATCAGTAGCGATTCTTCATGCATTAAGAATCTGCAGGTAAATGAACCACTAGGTGGCAGTGATCACAGCGTGCTCAAGTGGGATTTACTCAAATAGGTAAATACCATTAGGGGTAAAGAGAAGGGTTATTGCTTTCGTAAAGGAGACTACGATGGTCTGAGACAGTATTTAAATTCTATACAGTGGGACCAACTGATGATGTTACCAACAGCAAATTCAAAATGGGAAGCATTCAAAGAACGTATCTTGGAAGCTACTAGGCTTTACATACCAACTAAGAAATATTGCTCAAGGTTTAGGCCTAAGTGGATGTCAGATGAACTAACGAGACATATGGTAGAGAAGAAAAATGCATGGGATACATACAAATTAACACGTGACACAGAAGCCTATGATATATACAAGTTGATCTGTAACCAAGTTAGAAAGGAGGTTAGGCAGGCGAAGGCAGATTATGAGAAATCTTTGGCAAGGGATGCAAAGAAAAACATCAAAGAGTTCTTTACTTATGTAAACTCTAGAAAGAAGGGAATGAATCAGATTGGTCCACTTGATATCGATGGGTCAACTGTTGATGATCCTGCTCAGGTAGCTAACAAACTAAATGAATATTTTGCATCAACATTCACACATGAGGAGTTATTCAGCGAGGGGAATGCCAGAGGTGTATTCAACTCTAGCAGTAAGCTACAGAATCTTGAAATAACTGGGAGTAAAGTGGAGGAGAAACTGTTGAAGATAAACACAAGAAAGGCACCCGGGGTGGATGGGATCTATCCAGTTATATTAAAGGAGGCAGCAAAGGAAGTAAGCAAACCCTTAGCCATAATTATGAGAGCTTCCTTGGACTCAGGGGAGGTACCCATAGACTGGAAATGTGCAAATGTGACCCCAATTCACAAAGGGGGATCAAAGGCTGACACAAGTAATTATAGACCTGTTAGTTTAACTTCTGTTCCCAGAAAATTAATGGAGGCACTGGTTAAAGAAGCACTGCAGGATCATCTAGACTAGACTTCAGTTATAGCTCAGACACAGCATGGTTTTGTTAAGGGGAAGACTTGCCTGACCAATCTGATTGGATACTACGATGCAGTCACAAAAGAACTGGATGCCGGGAATAACTTTGATATTATATACTTGGACCTTAGAAAGGCTTTTGATACTGTTGCACATGGAAGACTGCTGCAGAAATTGGAGCAGTGTGGCATTGGAGGCAAACTGCTGCTATGGATAAAGGGGTGGTTGAGGGGGAGAAGACAGAGAGTGGTAATCAATGGACACTACTCATCGTGGACTAATGTTATTAGTGGAGTCCCTCAGGGTTCAGTGTTGGGTCCATTATTGTTTTCTGTATTTATAAATGATACTGATGATGGTATATCAAGCTTGATGTCCATGTTTGCAGACGATACAAAGGTTGGCAGGGTTGTCAAGGACACTACTGACACTATGCTGCTGCAACAGGATCTGGAAAGGTTGAGCAGATGGGCTGAGAGGTGGCAAATGAAGTTTAACATTGATAAATGTAAAGTACCACATATGGGAAACAACAACCCCAGAGCAACGTATCAACTCTGTGGTACTACACTGACAGTGGTAGAGAACGAAAGGGACCTGGGGATGGTTGTGCAGGCAGATATGAAGTTTTCTGAGCAGTGCAGACGGGCTGCAAGAGTAGCTCATGGTGTCTTGTCGATGATATATAGGAATTTTTCTAGCAGGGATAAGGAGGTGATTATTCCCTTGTATAAGGCAATGGTCAGGCCACACCTAGAGTACTGTATACAGGTCTGGAGGCCTCATTTCAAGAAGGATGTAGAGATGCTGGAACGAGTACAGAGAAGGGCAACAAGATTGGTGAATGGAACAATGGGGTGCTCTTACAAAGAAAGCCTTAAGCTTTGCAAATTACAGTGCCTGGAGACTAGGCACCAGTGAGGTGATCTGATAGAGGTGTATAAAGCCTTGAATGGTTTGAGCATGCTCAATGCTGATGGGATTCTTCCTCTTGCTCAGAATAATCACCTGAGAGGGCATAAATTCAAATTGAGGAAAGACAGATGTAGGATAGACATGAGGAAATTTGCCTTTAGCCAGCGGGTGGTTGGTTGGTGGAACAGACTTCCATCCCTTGTTGTGGAATTTGATAGCCTAAATAAGTTTAAGGCTCAGCTGGACAGGTATTTCGAACGAACAGAGGGGTGAAGTGGAAGTGGTTATTTTTTGTTTATTTATTTATTTTATTTTTTTTTTTTTTTGGCTGATGCTGCATAAGCTTGCTTTCTTGCATCAAATGCCTCTACTAATGCTAATGCTAATGACAGTACACTGCTGCAACAGGATCTAGAAAAGTTGAGCAGATGGGCTGAGAGGTGGCAAATGAAGTTTAACATTGACAAATATAAAGTACTACATATGGGAAGCAGCAACCTCAGAGTGACGTGTCAACTCCGTGGTACTATACTGACAATGGTAGTGACGAAAAGGACCTGGGGGTAATTGTGCAGGCAGATATGAAGTTTTTTGAGCAGTGCAGATGGTCTGCAAGAGTAGCTCAGTGTCATGTCAATGATCTTCAAGAATTTTTCAAGCAGGGATAAGGAGGTGATTATTCCCTTATATAAGGCAATGGTCAGGCGACACTTCAGTACTGTATACAGGTCTGGAGGCCTCATTTTAAGAAGGATTTAGAGCTGTTGGAACAAGTACAGAGAAGGGCAACAAGATTAGTGAATGGAACAAAGGGCTGCTCTTATAAAGAAAGGCTTAAATTTTGCAAATTATGGTGTCTGGAGACTAGGCGCCTGCGAGGTGATCTGCTTGAGGTGTATAAAACCTTGAATGGTTTGAGCATGCTCAATGCTGATGGAATTCTTCCTCTTGCTCTGAATAATCATTTGAGAGGGCATAAATTCAAATTGAGAAAAGACAGATGTAGGAAGTTTGCCTTCAGCCAGCGGATGGTTGGTTGGTGGAACAGACTTCCATCCTTTGTTGTGGAAGTTGATAGCCTAAATAAATTTAAGGCTGAGCTGGACAGGTACTTGGAACGAATGGAGGGGTGAAATGGGAGCGTGTTTTTTTTTTTTTTTTTTTTTTGGCTGATGCTGCATAAGCTTGCTTTCTTGCATCCTATGCTTCTACTAATGCTAATGCTAACTCTACTTTCTCCAGTTTCTTAAAGACCAATTGAAAATGACATTAATCAGTTTATTCTGACATAATAATATAGTTAATATATGTTAGAGCAAAGTAATTTATATCTTAGTTCTGCTAAGGGAATAATATATTAATAAATTATTATTGTTATTTTATTCCAAATAACCTTACCCATAATCAATATTATATGTAATATCAGTATTTTATGTTTGTTTGGGTTTTTTTTTTAGGAGCATTAGCAACTAAGGCCATATTGCTCCAGGGATATGTTGTGGTCATTCTCTGACCTTTCCACATCCTCCGTAGTTGGTGGTCACGGGCTTGAACCCCGCTCTAATCAAGAAACATGTACTATGCACTGCTGCTCCTGGCTATGGACGCACCAAGTATTATATGTAATAAAGTATTTATCAAGTTCAGCTCAAATTGATTAACTCTAATCCAAGTATTAGGTTCATAAATTAAACAGAATCTATAAAGGCAAAATAAATAGTGATTTTTCCTACTTGTGATAAAATAGGTAAACAAAGAAAAGTTACACTTTAAAATCAAATAATTAATATGAGTTAATAATAATAATACAAGGAAAAAATTAACCTATTTATTAATTACCAACAACTGTATTACATCAAAAACCCACTCAACACCAACTTCTTAGAAATAAGAAGGGAAAATATAATATAATAATAATAATAATAAAAGTTCCGCTGTTCTAAACAATCAATATGATTACAACAAGAGTGATACTGCAAAAATGCTGTTCTGCCATTATTATTATTATTATTATTAGCCATATGGTGCAAGGAAGCCTGAAGCTTATGCTGCACCAGCCAAAAAAAATTCCCACGTTACCCAGAGAGAGAGAGAGAGAGAGAGAGAGAGCGCAAGAGTCAGAAGTAGAAAGGAATCACCAAGAAAAAGAAGAATGATGATATCCAGCTCAGGAGCCTGGGTGTGCCAAGCCCATACTCACCAGATGTGATCCCCTGGGGTGAAAATCTCTCTCTGTTCTGCCATCTCTCCAAGAGATGGCAGAACAGAATCTGTTTTATACATTTTTAATAGTAATATAGGCATGTGATGCAAGAAAGCAAGCATATGAGGTTATGTAGCATCAGCCAAAAAAAAAAAAAAAAAAAAAATATATATATATATATACTGTATATATATATATATATATATATATATACAGTATATAAAATAAAAATAAATAAATAATTGGAGAGATGGCAGCACAGCATAATCAGCTTTATTGGTTGGTTTTATTTAGTTTTTTTTTTTGTGCGCAGTACAACAGATTTTTAAAAATTCTTACTACAACTCAGTATTACAATTTTTTGACTGTATAATCTAAATTCTTATCGACAACTAACCAGCAGTTTTATTGAAAACGAAAAAAAAATACATTTAAATAGACGTGCTGTAATTATCCGATGTATTAATTACCGACTGCCAATAGATGGCAGCACACTGCAGAATCTGCTTTATACATTTTAATAGTAATACAGTACAGGCATTGGATGCAAGAAAACAAGGTATGTAGGATCAGTCCAAAAAAAAAAAATAATAATAATATATATATATATATATATATATATATTTTTTTTTTTTTTTTTTTTTTTTGTGCACAATACGACAGATTTTTAAAAATTCTTACTACATCCCAATATTAAAATTTTTTGATTGCGTAATCTAAATTCTTATCGACAACTAGCCAGCAGTTTTATTGAAAGCAAAACAAAATACATTTATATAGACGTGCTGTATTCATCCGATGTATTAATCACCGCCTGCCAATAGATGGCAGCACACTGCAGAATCTGCTTTATACATTTTTAATAGTAATAGAGGCATGCGATGCAAGAAAGCAAGCGTATCGAGTTATGTAGCATCAGCCAAAAAAAAAAATATATATATATATATATATATAATATAAAAATTAATAAAATAAATAAATAAAAAATTCACACAACCATTCCTTCTAAACGTATGTCCAGTTCCTCCTTGAATTTATTTAAGTTATCAACTTCCACAACGACAGATGGAAGTTTGTTCCAGCAATTAACCACCCGCTGGCTAGAGGCAAATTTCCGCACATCTATTCTACAACTTCTTTCCACAATTTGAATTTATGCCCCCTTAGGTTCGTAATCTGAGCAAGTGGAAAAATCCCATCAGAATTCATTGTATTCAACCTATTCAAAGAATTAAACACCTCGCGTAATTGACGGGATTGGTTCGAACTTGGGTCTGGTCTTTTCTGGTCTCTTCCCGATTAGGGAAGGGGGTTAGCAGAGCCGGCCCGAGGGGGGAGGGTGCGAACGGTGCGGGAGCACAAGGCCCCGAGTTTCTGAAGGCCCCGCTGATTAAGTTTTTGCAAAATAAAAATGGTCTCATTTTTTTTTTTTTAATACTGTCGAAAAATCTAACGACATCGCCATAAATTGTCCACATTTTTAATATACATAAGAAATAAAATGTCAATAATCATGTTATTAACATTATCTGAAAGCCCGCCAAGAATTCTCCAAAGAACACGGAAAAATATATTTTCTTTCCAACATATTTAAAATATCTCCCCTTACAAGTCGGTCAGACGTACGATTATATGTTGCCAGCATTTGCATAGTTATCGTACTCTAAAGGCTATATATAACACTGACTAGGCTATTCATTTTAAGTCTCTTTAGTAGGCTACTCATTAACTACGCTTCGTTAGTAGGCCATTTACTCATTTGATCCTAATCTAGGCTACCGCAATATTATTGAGTCTCTTAGAGACATTATAAACAATTAGGCTGATCGAAGCCTACAAATAGAAATAATAATTATATAATAATTTATTGGAGTTTCATCTGAAATTATTGAATAAATATTGCCCACAAATACGAATATATATATATATATATATATGACAGCTGATCGTACATCATACGTTTTTATCGCGATTCGCGAGGTGTGAAAATAAATAACATATTCGTATCTATTTCGCAACATGACTAGTAGAGACAGAGATGCAGAAAGAAAGTATATGTATGGCTCTAATAAATTGAAGAAAAAAAGAAAGAGAGAAGAAATTACGGAAAAACAGAGGAACTCCCTTGCAAAATTTTTAAAAGCAGAAAATGTGCAACAAACTGAAGAAACGCATAATTCAGTTACTGAAAGATCAAATTTACGGAAATTAAATTACGCCGTGCGACATCCACGAAAACAATCCTGGTCATCATAAATTTATTACGAACATGAGACATCATATAGTTTTTTATATAATTCGGATAATATTCAAAAACTGATTGAAAACGATCTTCTTAAATGTTGCAAAGACTTATTAAATGCGACCTTGCAAGACGATATTGATTGCATTGATTTATTTAATAAAATCAAAATTTGTCGTCGAGTTTTGCCTTCCAGGATCACAATATTACAAATATTACAATATTTACTGAAAAATAATTTATTTGAATTGTATCCAAATTTTGTTACTGTTCTGAAAATTATATTAACCTTACCAATTACCGTCGCATCTGCAGAAAGATCTTTCTCAAGATTGAAAATAATAAAAAATGACTTGAGATCTAGCATTAGTCAAGAACGATTTACCTCCTTAGCCATTTTATCTATCGAATCCGAAATAGCCAAAAAACTAAATATGATGATATTATCAACGAATTTGCTATAAAACATGTAAGAAAATGAAACAAAAATCACATATTGTGATCTTATTCGATTAAGTCGCATACCAAATTGTATTTTATAAGTATATGAAGCAATTATTTTTCTTATATGATTTATTAGAGATTTTTTTGTGATTGAAATGTTAATTTTATTAAAATAATTTAATTATTTATCATTTTCATGTAATCCTTACTAAACCAATTTGTACAATGTAATAAATATCAAAATGCAATAAATTATTTTGTTGTACGAAATTTGTATCAAGGCCTTGCAAGTCAACTTTGCACCGGGTCCCGCTTTTGTTCGGGCGGGCCCTGGGGGCGAGTATATCAACTGTGCTATCTGAGGAATAAAATAATTTATAAAACCGTTCACTGAATCATACGGTGATGTACTGTTAATCTTTGTTAATATTAAATTACAGAAGGTCCATAAAATAGACGTTGCATTTCAATTTTTATTAAAAATCCAGGAGGAAGTAAGGTTTACAAAACGTTCAGTGAATATTGCGTTATTATTATTATTATTATTATTAGCTATATGGTACAAAGAAGCCTGAGGCTTTTGCTGCACCAGCCAAAAAAAAAAAAAAAAATTCTGAGTTACCCTGAGAGAGAGAGAGAGAGAGAGAGAGAGAGAGAGAGAGAGAGAGAATAAGAGAGTCAGAAGGAGAAGGAAATCACCAAGAAAGAGAATACTCGCCAGATGTGAGCCCCTGGGGCTAAGTATGTGCAGTGAAGTAAGATCACGTTTATATATATTAGTTAATTAATTTGTAATTAATTGATAACGAGATAATTATTTATTTTATTTTCACTTCCATTAACTATAGAAAAAGAAAGAGTTCAATTATTTAAGAAATAAAAATCTCTAACGCGCATGAAATTCAATGCACTGTTATTTGTTTTGTGGTCAAGTTCTGCTCGATCCTGCATGGGCATCCAAACGATTACAGGTTAACTCCAGAACCACACTTAGTACAAAGCTTAGTTATATATCATTATACAAAAAAACAACCTCTAAAAACACACAACGTTGAATGCTATCTCTACATACGGAATTCGAGAGAAATTAATAATGCATAAAATATATATATATACTGTATATACAAAGTTAACAGTGTATACGGGTTAAAAATTAGGGTATTATAAGAAGTATAAGCATACTTAATATAACAGGCGATAACTGATATATCAGTTATCATATATAGTAAATCATTCTTAAATATTTAATTAACTCCACCCCACACGTTTGAACGCCATTATTTATTTATTTTTTTAAGAACGTCATGTGGTTGTTATTATTATTATTATTAGCCATATGGTGCAAGGAAGCCTGATAGCCCAGGCTATTTGCATTTAGACCTGGGCAAAACTGCTTCAGAAGCTTTCTAAACAGTTTCCAGCTCAACAGTCATTGCTGAATAACATATCCAAAATCTGACCTCGGAAATACTCCCCCCCCCCCGCAAAATGGATTTCAAAATGGCGGACTGGCTGTGTCCTAATAGATGCAAAAAGAAACTAATTTATGCTTTGTAGAGAGAGATAATGCTTTTATTTACAGTTAAAAATGCTTCAAATAAAAAGAACTTTCAAAAATATACCTCACAACCATTTTTTGTTATGAAATTTTGATATTAAAAATATTTTACAGAATTTTAAACTCAAGAAAACGATTGATTCAAAATATGTTTCATGTTCTGATCATTACAGAAGTCAACTTAGTCAAAGACAAACTTAAACGTCTTTATCACTGTCATCATATTCATTATTGGCAGTGGGGGTGGTTGTTATCGCAACCACTGATTTGGCACTCGCCACAAGCAGTTGAAGAGGATAATCCGTTACGCTTGCATCCACATCGTGAAGAACCACATTTCGTCTTGCAGGAACAGCGGATCAATGTTGAGAAGATAATCTGGAGCTGGTGGCATGTCGCAGAGTATAGGGTAGTAGGAATTATTCTTTACATACCAACCCCACTGTTCTGCGTTGATCCTCTCTTCTGTAGACTTCCAGGTCTTGTTTGAAAGTATGTGCGAAAGCTGTCGTACTTTGTGGACGAGTCGGTAGGTGGCAAACGCTCGAGTGTAACAAATGACGTAGCTGCAGCTACCTTTTCAACTAACATTCGATGACGCAGTGCGTTTGTGGATGCCAGTGTTTTGCAGCCATACAACAGAAGCATTGCCTTTCTTCCAGCGGCTTCAATATTGAGTGTTCCCAACAATGAGAACAAAATGCATTTGCAACTGAACGGAGTTCAGCCACCTTCATCAGTTTGTCAAATGAATCATTCATCAGAGTACTGATTGCGCCCAAAAGTTAATCAGTGTGTGAAATGTTCTTAGCATTAAAACAATCTCTTGCAGGTCTCTTTGTTCATTGATGATTTGGGAAGCCTTCCAAAATAAAGGCTGATCAAAGGTAATAAATAATACATGGGACGTTTTGATCGTGTGCTATCTTGCTCAGATATCGTAGAGTCGAGAATATGCAGGTCATGTCACTTGCCGCCATATCTATGATGGGAAGGAACGTGATCGATGCCACACCTGAATGTGAAAGTTGATCCACAGTGAATTGCTTGCATTGTTCCTGACCAACTTGGACCTGATCTTTCTGCTGCTCAGATCTGCCAGAGAAGACTAAATCTACTTATCGAGGCAGTGGGTACTGGAAGTTTGCTGAAGGAGATGCCCCTCAGCATGCTTCTCGCGTTTCTATATTCCCTAATGTCAACTGTTGCAACCTTCTTAATGTCACTTTCACTAACCTTACGCCTAATAATTGGATGGATCTTGATCTTCGGAGTTATTGCGGCAAGCATACCCATTCCGTGAAAGGTATTCTTCCCATCCAAAGTACAGACGTCATGATCGACGTTATCTGCTGCTAGCAGTGCAGTGTTTTCAGCAAAATTAAAAGAACCACAGTCGCCTGATACCGCGGCGTTTGTTTCGAATCGCGTTACTTCTGCATACGACGAACAGTAACCCAGATGGCAGAGAACGTCAATAAAGTACCTTGACCTACAGTTGTGGTGCAGCTGAATAAACAAACCGATCTGTAATGGACATAGTAATCCTCTTGGACGGATACCTTGCATAATGCTCTGGCCGATTGCACCAATTTTCATGGAAAGATTCTTTCCCACAAATGCTTTTGATAATAGCAATTTCAAACTGTTGGGAGTGTAATCCAGAGCACTTTCTTCAGTGAGGTCACTTGGAGATGGATACACATCTACTCTAGAAAAGTCGAGAGACTTGACATCATTTCTGATTATTTTTGCAGCAGCTTCTGTTATATAAATCTTCTGTAGCTCAATATCACATTCTTTCGACTTTTCTCGAAAACTTATCGGTGGAAGAGTATTCGCGAGGAATGTTTTTCCCACTTCGAAAATTGACGCTGCAGGTGTGATGGTAGACGCAATCTGCAGCATTAAGATCACAAAAATAATACTCCAAATGGCCTCTTAACTTAAATAACCATTCATTACAGCGGCTTTCACAGGACATTTTTATGGTTTCAACTAACTCTGAAATTCGTACTTTCCGTGCTCTGACTTTGGTTTATGTTTGGAAGAAAAGTCCACAAAGGTATCACAAAACAAACAGTGAGTGGCACTAGATGATAGGCCTTCATTTAAACAAGCACTTTTCCTTGATATTGCTTCGCATGTGGTCTGTCGTTTCTTTATTTCAATGTTCTTCTTATCCGTAAATATTTTCTGACATGCAACGTGAACACTTACTCCAGCTGTTGCAACAACATTGCTTCCACGACTGCGGTTGGCTTCATTTATACCATCTGCTCCTTTTTGCGAAATTTTAACTACTTCCTGTCCACTGTCCAATTTCTCCTTACAAATCAAGCACAATTTTTCAGGGGTCTCCATTCTTTAACTCAAACTTCAGTCTGAAACTGAATCTAAACACAAAATATTAAAAATTATTCAATAATTTTTTATATTTCGAAATTTTATTTTTAATAATATTTAACTCCGCCATGGACGGTCCCAAGCCCGGCTGCGAAAGGAGGAGGGTGGTCATCCTGCCGAAATGACCAGAATCGGGAAACCGGGGAAACTAGGCAAGAAACCGCATGAAATTCGGAACAAGCTCTTACAACAATGTTACCGCATCCGGGGTAGCCGATGCGCCAGCACTGGGGACCCAGGGTACTGGTGTGAAGTGGACCACTGGCCACAGAACAAGCTGTTATAACAATGTTACCGCATCCGGGGTAGCCGATGCGCCAGCACTGGGGACCCAGGGTGCTGGTGTGAAGTGGATCACTGGCCACAGCAATAAGCTTACTACGCCGAAAAGGACAATTAACATTGGCGAATGGAATGTTCGAACGGGGCACCACGTTGGACAAAAGGAAATCATTGCCCAAGAACTACTTAGGTGCAAGATATCAATCGCAGCATTATCTGAATTAAGGCTCACCGGGTCTGGAACGATGATCATCCAACCACCAGCACCTAACAAAGCGGTTATGCTATTCTACTCTGGTGGCGAGAAACGAGAAGCAGGAGTGGGCTTTATGGTCGATGCTCAGGCCACCAGTAGTGTGATCGCTTTCCAACCAATATCGGACCGCCTGGCAGTCCTTACTGTCAAGGGCACCATCAAGACCCATATTATCTCCGCCTATGCGCCAACTGAGACTAGCCTGGACCCGACCAAGAATGACTTCTACAACCAGCTCCAACATACGCTGGATTCAATTCCGCAGACAGAAGTGATCATCCTCGCAGGGGACTTTAATGCCCATATTGGCGTGGACAGATCTGGTTGGGAAACAACAATGGGCAAGTTTGGCCATGGGAAGATCAATGACAACGGACTACGTTTGTTGTCCTTTGCCGCATCTAACAACCTGATCATTGGAAACAGCCATTTCCAGCACCCTCAAAAACATCAACTTACATGGCGAAATCCATCTGGCAAGGACTCAGCAATCCTGGACTACATTTTGATCAATGCCAGATTTCGCTCATCACTCATGGATGTTCGTGCCATGAGGGGACCTGATTGCGGATCTGATCATTACCTCATCCGGGCTAAGGTGCAGCTCGAATTACGGCATGCAAAAAGATCATCTCGGTCAGCCAAGCTGGACTGGAGGCAGCTAATGAATGCTGCCAACAAACAGGCATATCAGATCGCCCTATCCAACCGCTTCGAGATGCTGGCCGTGCCCGAGGATATAAATGAAGAAGAAAAGCAGATCTCTGATGCCATCCTGGAATGTGCCAAGCCCCTATGTCCACCTGCCCGACGTCGAACGCAACCATGGATATCAGATGAGTGCCTCGACCTCGTGGACAAACGGAAACAGGCAAAGTTGGTCGACTTTGAACGGTACCGGCAGCTAAACCGAGAAGTCCGACAAAGAATGACAGCAGAAAGAGAAGCATACTGGAACCAAGTGGCAGACGATCTTGAAGTGGCGGCATCCAAAAACGAGTACCGCACTCTCTACCGCACCCTCAGATGTCTGAGTGGAAAGACTAAATTGACTAGTGACAACATCAAGAATGCTGATGGGACCTTCGTGCGATCACCATCCGAACGCCTGCAACGGTGGAGTGAATTCTTCAAAGCTCTGTATAATCACGACCCACCTCAGGGACCGCCAGCAACAGCACTCTCGATCGACCCCCCCCTGAGATCTCCATGGTCGATGTTGAGCCTACAGTAGAAGAAGTGAAAGCAGCCATACAATCCCTGAAGAATGGCAAGGCACCAGGAGTGGACCAAGTCACCACAGAAGCGATCAAAGCCGGGGGAGATGTACTGCTTCGCCGACTACACTCACTCCTCAAAACCATCTGGTGCACTGAACAAATTCCGTTAACATGGAGGAAAGCCATTATCGTACCAATCCACAAGAAAGGTGATAACCGGGACTGCAAGAACTACCGTGGCATCAGCCTCCTTTCCATCATTGGAAAGGTCTTTATGAAGATTATCCAGTCAAGACTGCAAAAACATCGCGAGCAAACCAGTCGAGAAGAACAGGCAGGATTTAGACCCGGGCGAGGATGCTGTGATCAAATCTTTGCCATTCGTCAGCTGATGGAGGAGAGGATCCGGTGTGGACAGCGAACCGTCATTGTTTTCATTGACTTTAAGTCTGCTTTCGACTGTGTCCACCGGCCTGCCTTATGGAAACTACTAGAGGTTGAACATGTACCTCGAAAAGTCATCACACTCCTCCAAACTGCATACAACGGTTTAACCAGCCAGGTGCGCATCCAGAACGATTTATCTGAGGAATTTACCATCCAAACTGGAGTCCGCCAAGGGGATGTAGCCTCCCCGTTGCTTTTCAACATCGTGGTCGACGCCATTATGAGGCAAGCATTCAGAAACAGACAGGGCATACAATATGACAAGGATCACTATGTGACTGACCTGATGTTTGCTGATGATAGTGCTATCCTTGCCGGTAATGACGCTGAAGCCACGGAAATCCTCTACGACATTGCCCGCATTGCCCGGCCATACGGTTTGAAGATCAATGCTGGTAAGACAAAGGCCCTGACAACAGATGGGTCGCAAGCCACCATCTATTTCGAAGGCGTCCAGATCGAGCAAGTGCAGGACTTTAAATACCTTGGGTCGCTGGTCCAGGAGAAGAAAGTTGCATCCACCATGGAAATTCACAGCAGAATTGGACAGGCGGCCACTGCGTTCGCCTCGCTCAAATGGTGTCTGTGGAAGAGGACCAACATTTCCACAAAGACTAAAATCCGACTCTTCCGGACTTTGATCCTGCCCATTCTTCTTTACGGATCGGAAACATGGATTTGTTCTCAAGTTAGATTTGAACAAACTTGAGGTATTCCAAATGCGATGCCTGCGGCAGATCTTGGGCATCTCTCTTCGCGACCGCATCACTAATGATACCATCCGCGCCAGATGCCAACAGCAACCAACCATTGCCGACCAAATCCAGAAGCGAAGGCTCAGATGGTTTGGCCACGTATGTAGAATGGGCACGAACAGAATACCATCCACACTCCTTTGGAGACAACGACCCACCCAATGGAGCATCCAACGGACCGCGCCTAGGAAAACGTGGGCCAAGCAAGTGGAAGATGACTTGAAGAGCCGACGTCTCGACCTTAACCAGGCCAGGACTGAAGTCGTGGATCGTAAGGTATGGAAGAACATCACAGAGCAAGTCCGAAACCCTGCGGCACCTACAGCAGCATACTGGTTGCGTGGCCAACCGCCTCCCCCAGCTGCCAGCTAAGGACCAAAGAAGAAGAATAATATTCAATAATGTTAATATTTTATTAAATATAAAAAAAGCAAAAAAATATTACAAAATTCACAAATAAACGAAAAATATTCAATAGAGGCGTAAATTAGTTTCTTTTTGCATTTAGGAGGAAACAGCCAGTCCGCCATTTTGAAATCCATTTTGGGGGTGTTCCCGTGGTCCGATTTCGTCGTATTTTGGATATATTATTCAGCAATGATTCCTGAGGTGGAAACTCTTTAGAACGCTTCTGAAGCAATTTTGCCCAGGTTAAAGGGAAAATTGCTTTAGTTTGCCTGGACTATGAGGCTTGTTCTGCACCAGCCAAAAAAAATTTTTCTGAACTACCCCGAGAGAGAGAGAGAGAGAAATAAGAGAATCACCAAGGAAGAGAAGAATAATTATATCCAGCTCAGGACCCCGGTTGTGCCAAGCCCATACTCACGTTTTACGGCTGGTCTACAATGTGTCGCCAGTCTGATCATGCATTACAACGTGCTTAAAAACGTTCTTACCGTATTATGATCGCATTAATTCATTATTCGAAAACCAAAAAAAAAAAAAAAGAAAACCAAAGGCTTCCATTCACTATAATGAATTAATTTTATATATTAATTTATTTTAGCTAACATTTCCAAACAGTTAACGTATGAACAGCCATTCGTTACCAGCAGAACTGCTTATGGTATTTTCTTCAGTTAGCAAGCATATAAAGTTTGATATCTTACGTTAATACGTTGCAATATTATTTCTGTTTTATTTTTATTTCCTTTCAACTTATCGGGGTATAACCAGCGATGTGATCGTAAAATTAGCAGAAAGTATACTCTATGAATGTTACGAAAGGCAGAGATTATACTGTGGAGGGTATACGCGGGTATACGGCGTATACCCTCCACTTCAGCCCTGAGTATAACTCCAATTACAATGTATGACAATATAATAATTATATATTAACAAAATTTACAACAAATAAGCAGTTATTCTAGCATTATAGAATTCATTAATATACTTTTATATCGAAATTACCTGATATTTTCCGCTTATTTTCATTGTTCGTTTCTTTCACCAGAATATCCGATTCTAGCTTATAATCGTTTCAAAAGATATATGAAAAAATGCGCTATATAAGCGGTATATAACTGATACAAACTTCTGCTTTGTAATATCACCGTTAACTTATAATACAGCATTGCAAGTATTTAATATGCTTCACCACTGATACACATATTAATAGATTAGCTGATTTAAAATCACTTTGATTAGATAAAGCGAAAAGTCACACAACGAACAAACTCATCGGCGTTCCTCTCTTTCAACACAACGCAGACGATTACCTTAAGATATACGAAGAAATTTAGTCCTGAGGGCGCTGCATATGCACAAATTAATCACCTAAATAAATAAGCAAACGTGAATTAAAGTCGTTACCAGGGTTGCCAAACGTCAGTAAATTTACCAATAATTAAAGTAAAAAAAATAAAAAAATAAAGCTAAAATCGGGCATGTTCGTAAAAATATTCAGCTGCACGAAAAAATACAAAAACAAGAAATTTCGGGAGTAAAGAATACCTCATCTCTGGATCAATTTACTGCTTAGTCATGACTCACGAGGCATGCCTTTGTAAAAGTTTGGGTTGATCACCGTTGATCTCGAGCGGGGATTTTCTTGAGATGTTCCTGAGATTTTTCCTTTGTTTTTTTACGCCAGCAAGCAGACTAATCGGCCCTGAAAACCATATGAAGCAACAGACCAGAACATGGGCACATAAGCAAGGGAAAATCACTGCAATAGCCTGTATTAAATTTCCAGGATTAATGATCTACTTTCGTGAAAAACACTCATCACCACAAAGAATTCACGCAGTTTGGTAGTGCTTACTTTTGAGAAAACAGGATCCGTTCTTTTAATGTTACAAATCAAAGGTGAAAAAAAAAATATATATATATATATATATATCAATAATAAATGAACAGATTTCTGTTTATACTTCAGGACTGCCACGTACAGTTATAGAAGTTTACAAGAAAGAAAGAACAAAAAAAATATTATCGTAAATTGTAATATTATGTGATTCGAACGCGAGGCGTCAGTAATTCTGTACTTGCCTACCCGGCTACAACGCATTCAGTAGTTGATTTAAATATTTAAATACACACACTTTGAATTGTCCGACTCTGCACATGTAAACAAATCAACCACTGCACATGGTCGACTTACATCCCTGGAGTCAATAGAGTTTCGGGAATGAAAATCGGGACAAAATGAATTCTATAGGCGAACAAATCGAATGCTAAATTAAAAAAGAAAAAGCGGGACATTTATGGGACACATAGAATTCACATTAGTTCTGGAAATATCCGAGAAAGCCAGGTTTACTATTATAGTTCTGACTTTTCTAGGTGACCGAAATATTATCAACGCTAATATAATTTCATAAAACAGAGCAAAAAATTAACTGTAATTTTATTTTTGGTTTAATCCTTTCAATCAGTTAACCATAGGAATAAAGAAATCCTAATCCAGTTACAATTATCTTGTTTTATATAAGAAAATGATAATTATAGGAACAAAAAATATCAAAATATATTTTACGCTACAAAATACCAGATAATACCGTTTATAACTATTAGTCGTGTCCTACACAATATCCTATTTTGTTTAGAAGTTTCTCTCTTTTATAACGAAGTTGCAAATTACAAACAAGTCAATTTGTAAACAGTTGTTACTTGAAATATGGCTTCCGAAGTAAAGACTGCCATTAGATTTACCTCTTCTGTTCAGTATGCATTCAAAAAGAATATTATTAAAACATAACAAAGATTAATTTCGCTTGCACAAGCAAGCAATATATAGTTCAGTCAATGGTTTTTTTGCTACGACCTAGCACTTCGACAACGTTAGATGTAAAATGTACGAGTGTGTATTAAGATAATTCTTGATGCTATTTTATCAAATTATGATAAACTATTTTAATTAACTATATAATACGATAATGTTAATCGCATGCTAAATTAAAAAAAAAAAAACGTCTACACTAAATTTTAGCGTAGTGTGAATATTATTACAGTTGACAAAAAAAAAAAAAAAAAAAATTATTTGGGGAAACAATTTTTTGGGAACGGAGGGACGTTGGGCCAAAAATCGCGACTATCCCAAAAATCAGGTCATCCTACCGCGCAAATCTTTGCCCTAACAATTCCCCCCCCCCCTTACTATTTTTTACGCTATTTCCAAGTTTCTTTTATTATTATTATTATTGCTCTTATATTATTTCTCCCTGATTGGGGGTTCCACCTCGTGATGGGTATTGCGACCAAGTACATAGGGTGGTTTTTCTTATGTCTGGTGTTATGTCTGGTTCTTATGTCTGGTCGAGGAACTCTGATTATTCTACAGGTGTTCAGGATTAAGACTTTCTGGAGTTCCTTGTAGGGTTCGCTGGGAGACCTATTGCTGCTAGGCTGTTATGTAAGGTTTTTGGCCCCTTATATGTGGTTGACACAATGATCGGGATGGTCGTTATTTGTTGCATATGCCACATCTCTTTGATCTACTGTCTTAAGTTCGTGTACTTAAAAGGATGGTTAAGTGGGAGAAGACAGAGGGTGGTAATCAATGGGTGCTGCTCTTCTTGGACTAATGTTATTAGTGGAGTCCCACAGGGTTCGGTGTTAGGTCTACTGCTGTTTTGTATATTTATCAATGATATTGATGAAGGTATATCAGGCTTAATGTCGCAGTTTGCAGATGATACAAAGGTTGGCAGGGTTGTTAATGACAGTAAGGCAGTGTGCTACTGCAACAGGATCTAGATAATTTGGGCAGATGGGCTAAGAAGTGGCAACTGAAGTTTAACCTTGACAAATGCAAAGTACTGCATATGGATAGAAGTAACCCAAGAGAAACGTACCAAATTTGTGGTACTACACTTAAGGTGGTAGAAAATGAAAAAGACCTGGGAGTAATTGTGCAGTCAGATATGAAGTTTTCTGAGCAATGCAGACAGGCTGCCAGGGCAGGTCATGGGGTTTTGTCAATGATATATAGCAATTTTGCTAGCAGGGAGAAGGAGGTCTCTGTATAAGGCAATGGTTAGGCCACGCCTTGAGTATTGCGTACAAGTCTGGAGGCCTCATTTTAGGAAGGATGTAGATTTACTTGAGCGTGTACAGAGAAGGGCAACAAGATTGGTGAGGGGAATGAAGGGATCCTCTTACCAAGAGAGGCTTAAATTCTGCAAATTGCAGTGGCTGGAGACTAGGCACCTGTGCGGTGATCTGATTCAGGTGTATAAGGCCTTGAATGGGTTGAGCATGCTGAATTCTGATGGGATCCTTCCACTTGTTCAGATTACGAACCTAAGGGGGCATAAATTCAAATTAAGAAAAGACAGATGTAGAATAGATGTGCGGAAATTTGCCTTTAGCCAGCGGGTGGTTAATTGCTGGAACAAACTTCCATCTGTCGTTGTGGAAGTTGATAGGTTGAATAAATTTAAGAAGGAACTGGACAGGCATTTGGAGTGAATTGTGTGATTTTTTATTTTTTTATTTTTTTTGGCTGATGCTCATAAACTCATACACTTGCTTTCTTGCATCACATGCCACTACTACTACTTCCTGATTTTTCGCCATGGGTTTTTAGCAGGTTGCAAGTGTTGGGTATCGCTATGTCAATCAGATAGGCAGCTTTTTCCTTCTTGTCCACAACCGTTATGTCCGGTCAGTTGTGGGGGATTGTCCTATTGGTTATTATGGAGCGGTCCCAGTACAGCTTGTGGGTTGGGGTCTCTAGTACTGCCTCAGGTTCATACTTGTAGTATGGTACACTTTCTTCGATCAACTGGTATTTTATTTTCTTGGTAGCTTCCGATGTATTATCATGGATACCTAGTCGTCACTCTGAGTGTATTCAGTCTGCGTGATCACTTTGCATCCCGCGGTGATGCATTGGATCATTTCTGAGGACAGGCTGCATAGTCGACATGTGTCATCGAACGCTCCTGGCTCCTTGGCGATGTATTTTCTATAGATCCTTGTGTTGATTACCTGGTCTTGGATGGCGAGCATGAATCCTTCAGTCTCGGGGAAGACCATCCCGCTTGTGAGCCATACATTGGAAGGAATTTTATCTCTGTGATCTTGATAGAGATGATTGTAGTGTCTGCTACGGAGTGTCTTCTCTGTCCATCTTTTTAACTTCGTTTGTGCCTCCTGGTTGGGGCAGGCTCCTCGCATAGGTTGAGTGGGGTATATCACTTGTCTATCTTCTTTATGTCCTGCTGGAGTACTGCTGTGTGTTTCTGGAAGTAATCCTTCAGGTTAACTGTCACTGCCTTCTGTTGCTGTTGTTGTTATTTGGTTTTTATGAGCATTAGCAACTAAGGCCATATTGCTCCGGGGATATGCGGTGGTCATTCCCTGACCTTTCCGTGGTCACGGAAAGGTCAGGGAATGACCTTTGGGAATGACCTTTGGTGGTCACGGGCTCGAACCCCGGTCTAATCAAGAAGCATGTGCTACGCACTGATGCTCCTGCCCACCTGGCTACGGAGGTGCCTGCCTTCTGTTGCTCAATGAAGTCTATCAGGCCTCTTCCTCCTTCTTTCCGGGCAATTGCCAGTCTCTCCACGGCAGATTTCGGATAATGTTGGTGGCTCTTGGTTATCATTGTCCTTGTCTTTCTCATGATAACCTCCAGTTCGGTGTTAACCAGTTTATGACCCCGAAAGAGTATGTTAGCACTGGGACTGCATAGGTGTTTATGGCTTTATCTGTGTTCCCTCCGTTCAGCTTTGCTTTCAGCAGGTTTCTTAGTCTCTGATGGTATTTTCCGGTCAAGAAGCCCTTAATTTCCTTGTGCAGTAACTGCTGAGATTGCATCATTCCCAAGTGTTTGTAGGCCTCTCCCTCTGCCATGGCTTCGATCATTTTACCAGTCTGCAGCTGGTAGTTTCGGTTGAATAATTTTCCCTGGTGCAATCCGTGGGTCTTGCATTTGTCTAGACTAAATTCCATCCTAATATCATTGCTGAATTCTTCGATGATCTGGAGTAGTTGCTGGAGGTACTTCTTGGATCCCGCGTAGAGCTTTATGTCATCCATGTACACCAGGTGGGTGAGGGCGTAAAGGTTCTTCCTTCCTTCTTTGAGGTTATATCCATACTTGCTACTGTTGAGTATGGTGGATAGCAGGTTAAGTGCTTGGCACAACCACATTGGGCTCAGGGCATCTCCCTGAAAGAGTCCTCTCCTGATGGGGATTGGCCTAGTTGTGAAGTTTTCGACCTTAACACTGGTACTCAATTTCACCATCGTTTCTTCTAGGACGTTTGTCGCTATCGGATTGACTTTGTAGATGTTCAGCGTCACTATTAGCGGGCTATAAGGCACCGAGTCGAAGGCCTTGCGGTAATCGATGTAGGCTGTGTACACGATGCGGCGCTTCTTGTAGGCTTGCCCCATAAGTGCAGCATCAATGGCTAATTGCTCAGCCGCTTGCATCCTTTCTGCTGTTCGGCCAAAAACTGTGAACAATTTATTACTTATACTGACGATTTGAAAAATTTTGTTAACTCTAAGGAACAAGAAACTGCACCCCTTTTATCAGAGGAAGCAAACAAAGCAATCAGGAAGCTAGAAGAATATCTGCACTACATTGGCCTGAAACTAAATGAAAAGAAAACTGCCCAAATGACCTTCACCAACAAAAAGAAGAAAAATGAAATTACGATTTTTGTGAACAATACCAGAATCCAAAAATCCCCCGCACATGTCGACCTTGGCCTTAAGTGGAATGAAGGATTAAACTTCATACCTCACTTCGAACACATTAGGAAAAAAACATATGCAGCACTCTGAAGCACTAGACAAGAACTCACCGGTCTCCGAAGCCCTCATCTTATGATTCAATACATGCTTAAATGCATTACACCGATTCCGTTGTACGCATCGACTATCTGATCGTCGGCCCCCGAGAACAGCATCAAGGCCTTCTTAGGAATAGAATACTGGCTCCTGAGATGGCTAAATAAGATCGCCGGGAAACCGTTTACGATTTCAAGAGCAGTCTTGTTTGCCAATCTGGATATCACACTCTGGAAGTATATCATCATAACCAGAAACATCTTAACTCTGGCAAAGCTACTAACGGAGAGAATAGATGCGCCGAAAGTGGGAAATGTGATCACTCGCACTCGGATAATACAACCGAGAATAAACAGGGAAGAACCAAGTCTCAAGTGCCAATTGACTCAATTGGACCCTCTGGGGAGATTCTTCCTTAATTCTTCTGTGAATTATTTTTATAATTTAAATATAGATCCAGAGAAATTATGTACAGACAAAATGTATAGGACAGAAATCTTTGGTAATGTGTACCGGCAGGTACAAATATAATAAGACTAACTTAATAATTTATATAATAATATTTAGCATTTAACAATCATTTAATAATTAATTAAACCAACTTAACAATTAATTCATTAACTATATGCTCTGTGTTTTTTCATCTCCAAATTTTGTAAATAAGTTCATGTAAATATGCTTGTAAATACTGATATAATGTAACCACACACTCTAGCCATGTGCTGTTTATGGGTGTCTCGAAAGAGAAATAAAAAGATAATCTGTTTTTTTTAAACAGAAATAATTTTCTGTTTTTTTTTTAATAAAAAAAAAACAGAAAAACCAAGTGCAAACTACTCTGGTTAAAAAGGACATTGTATTATTAGGAGACTCCATTGTCAGGGAAACGGGGAATATTTTTTGTAATAAAGATAGGTGGAGGAGAACCAGGGTATGTCTGCCGGGAGCAACTATTGATGATGTCACCAACAGACTGTCAGATTTTAAAGGGGGTAAAGAAAATATTATTATTCATGTGGGGACAAACGATATTAAACGTACACGATCTGACGATTTGTTGGAAAAATACAGAACCATGCTGAGGAAATGTCGCGAGCTAGGCCATAATGTCTATGTGTCTGCAATTCTGCCCAGACACGATAGGAGGGATTATATGTTAAGAGCCTTGTGGATTAACTCAAGACTTGAAGGAATCTGCAAGGCTTTAGGGGGTAAATTTCTATCAGCATGGCCCACACTTGTAGGTAGAAGGAATTTGTTTTGTAGAGACGGGATACACTTAAACAAAGGTGGTGCAAAAGTTTTTGCCAGTATTATTGAGGAAAACTTAAAGGTTCAGGGAAACTGCTAGTTAGGGGGGATGTGGGTAATACTGACACGCGTTTATCTGATAATATTGGTCAAAGTAACTCTTGCACATACCTCAAGAGTTCTTATCTGTTACCCCAACTGGACGTATTATCTAGATGTTCTGGGGGCACAAACGTTTCACGTGGGCGGGTAGCTAATGCGAGGGAAGAGAGCCTAAAAAACTTCAAGGGTTGTGTTAGGGTTGTTAAATATACAAGAACAGTAAATCTTAATTGTTTATACAGTAACGTTAGAAGTGTCGTCAATAAAATGAGCGAATTCGAACTGCTGGTTAAAACAAGTAACGCGGACATAATAGGGCTTACAGAGACGTGGTGCCACCCGGAAATTGGGGATGATGAATTTCAGTACGGCTTGTATAATGTATTTAGGAAGGATAGGTTAGATAGAAGGGGTGGTGGGGTAATGCTTCTTATCAGAAGCAGCCTGAGTGCGACGATAGCTTTCCCGGATTCAGACGTTTCACATGCTAGTATAGAGTCTGTATGGTGTGAGATAGTTGGAAACAAAGGTATAATGCGAGTAGGAGTAATCTACAGACCAGGTGATTGTGAAGATTATGACAAAAGCCTCTACATGCAAATGGAATGGGCAAGTAAGCGTCAATGCCTTATTATGGGTGATTTCAATCTGCCTCTAATTGATTGGAGTAAATGGGAAGGAAAATCGACATGGGGAACAAAATTTTTAAATCAACTAGATGACTGTTATTTGTATCAACATGTCAGGGAAAATACTAGAGAAAAGAGTATCCTAGACCTCATCATCACACATGAATCAGATGACATAACAGGGCTGACAGTAGAGGAACCAGTAGCAGGAAGTGATCACGGAGTTCTACGGTGGATGATGACGAGAGAGGTAGCAGAAGTAAAAGGCAAAGGAATGGGTTTTAATTTCAGAAAAGGAAATTACGATGCCTTAAGGTACTACATGGCCTCTATTAACTGGGTAGATATCGCGCAGAGAATGAATACAATTGAACTGTGGTACGCTTTTAAAACATTAATCACAGATGCCTTGAATGCGTATATACCATTAAAAAAATACTCCACGAGGAGGGTTCCAAGTTGGATGACTAGTGAAGTTGCCGCATTACTTGAGCAGAAAAAGGTGGCATGGAAAGGTTACAGAACAACAAAAAGTACTGAAGCCTATAACAGCTACAAGGTGATGTGTAATAGAGCCACAGAAAAGGTTCGACAGGCAAAGGCAGTTTATGAGAAATCACTAGCAAACAGAGCAAAGAGGGGGGATAAAGAATTCTTCACATATATAAATGCCAAGAAGAGCAGGACAAACCAGATCGGACCTTTATGTAAGGGAAAGGGGATAGTAATAAATACACCAGCTGCCGTTGCAGATGAACTCAACAGTTATTTTGCATCGATATTTACAAATGAAAAGCCTTTTGTGGCAAAGGGAAATTGTGGGAGCGAAGTTAAAAAATATGTAATTAATGATATTGAAATTTCGCAAGATTATTTAATGAAAAAACTTTCGAGCCTACAGACCAGTAAGGCTCCTGGAGTTGATGGAATATACCCTATAATCTTAAGAGAGGCGGCAAGCGAGTGCATTGAACCATTGAGGCTAATTATGCGAGCATCATTAGACTCTGGGGAGATTCCCTTGGATTGGAAAAGTGCAAATGTATCTCCCATACATAAGGGTGGCTCTAAAAGTGAAGTTGGAAATTATCGACCTGTCAGTCTGACTTCAGTAGTAGGGAAAATCATGGAGGCAATGATCAAGGGTGGAATTCAGGATCATTTGGATCGAATTGAAATTCTCAAGGATACTCAGCATGGTTTCGTAAAGGGAAAATCATGTTTAACAAATCTGGTTCGCTATTTCGAAAGGGTCACTCACGAGCTGGATTTAGGGAATAATTTCGACATTGTTTATTTAGATTTCAGCAAAGCTTTTGACTCAGTCCCACATGAGCGGTTGCTTTATAAGCTGGAACAGGTTGGAATCACTGGGAAAATCCTTAGATGGATAGAAGGATGGCTTCAGGGCAGGAGGCAGAGGGTTGTGATAAATGGCTATTCCTCAGATTGGGTTGATGTAAGAAGTGGGGTTCCCCAAGGATCAGTATTAGGACCACTGTTGTTTTTAATTTTCATAAACGACATTGATGAAGGGATAGAGGGCGTGATGTCTAAATTTGCAGATGATGTTAAAATTGGGAGAGTAGTTAATGATCACTGTCAAGCTGAGCTTCTTCAGAGAGACCTAGATAGACTTCAGGAATGGTCAGAAAAATGGCAGCTGTGCTTTAATCCAACAAAGTGTAAGGTATTACACCTGGGAAACAGTAATCCCAAAATAACTTATTCACTTGGTGGAGTTCAACTAAAGCCAGTACTGGAGGAAAGGGACTTGGGTGTTACGATACGGTCAGACATGAAATTCTCTGAGCATTGTAAACAGGTTGCAAGGAAGGCCCATGGTGTCCTATCAATGATCTATCGAACTTTTGCAAGTAGAGAAAGGGACGTGATAATCCCATTATATAAGGCTTATGTTAGACCACACTTGGAATACTGTGTTCAAGTATGGAGACCGCACCTGAAGAAAGACATCGAGCTTCTTGAAAGGGTGCAAAGAAGGGTAACTCGCCTGGTGAGATCGGCAAAAGGGCGTCCTTATGAAGAAAGACTTCGAATATGTGGGTTGCAGAGTTTGGAAACTAGACACCTTAGAGGAGATTTGATTGAGGTGTTTAAGGCTCTGAGAGGCATCAGTAAAATGAATGAGGACAAAATTTTCAAGATTATAAATGATGCTAGAACTAGGGGACATAAATTCAAGTTACGGGGGGAAATGTTTAGATTGGATTGCAGGAAGTTCTATTTTAGCCAGCGAGTTATAAATTACTGGAATAAGTTGCCTTCATGGGTGGTAGAGGCCGACAGTTTGGGGAAATTCAAAGGTCATCTGGATAGTACTTTCGGGTAAGGGAAGCACATAGGATGATAGGTTTAATTTCCTTTTTATTTATTTTTTATTTTATTAATTATTATTATTTAGTTATTTATTTTTATTTTTTTGTTTTTATCATTGTTTTGTTCGGATTTATTTTTTTTAATTTTTTTTTTTTTTTTTTTTTGGCTGGTGCAGCATAAGCCATAGGCTTTCTTGCACCATGCGGCCGTTACTAATACTAATACTAATACTAATAATAATAATTATTATTATGTTCTGACTCTCCAAGTGGTCTTATATCTTCCTGGTTATGCAGCTGGTCAGGATCTTGTACCTTGTTTTGAGGAAGGTGATTGGTCTATATTTCGCCGGGTTTGTTGTATCTTCGTCCTTAGGGTTCAGATATGTCATTCCTTGAGTGACAGACTTCGTGATTGTCTCTGGGTGCCTTATCATTCCATTCCATTTTTTTCCCATTTATTTACACACAGAATTGTTATGTGCATTCTCATATATAAACAATTTATATACTAGATTATATACAGTTTTAATATATACAAATTTGTATATATATCCATTCTATATAATAGTAATCAAGGTACTGTGTGTGTGTGTGTGTGTTCTTATATCGGAGTGGCTCCTAGGCGTTAGCCGATCTCCACCTTTGTACTCTCTTATGGTGCAGAAACTGTGCATAATGGGTCTGAAAAGACCCATTATGCACAGTTATATTAATGTGTGTTGTATTGTTTGTGTCAGGCTATTATGCCACCAGGGTGCAGCCAACGCATGGGTAGCTGCTACCTGGTGCCCATCCCTAGCACCGGGCCTGGGTCAACAGTCATCCTGTACCGGTGTAATTACCACCGAAAATCTCGAACCCGCCAGAGGTAGTGCAATACTGGCGAGTGCCTGCAATCCCGCTCCCAGGTTGCCCTTACTTGAGAGCCAGCAAAATAAATAAATAAATAAAAACTAGTAGTTATATACATTTATGGTCCCGAGTCACCAGGACCAACCACTCCAAGGCTAGGAGGATGTTCTTGCAAAACAATTGTAACAATTGTATTAACATATATACATGATTTCCTAGTCTTAGACTTTTTCAACAGAGTTCAATTATTCTCAGTACATTTTCTTATTTTTAAATGATTGATTTCATTCAAGAAAGAAGTCAGTCCCAGTAGTCTTCTCCGTTCTGTGTCTTAAAACTCTTCTTCAAGTGGTTCTCTTCTAGTTGCTGAAGACATCTAATTATTCTCTTTTTCCCGAGAATCCTAACTTATGTATGATTTGGAATTCAAATGACAGTCCATAGGTAATAAAATGGAGTATTTTCACTTACAAAAGTTCTCGTTGTGAAAAACACCTTTCATTAAGTTCATGTAGTTTTCAAGTGTATGTTTCCAGTAGTTCATATCTAAATGGTCACAGATCTAAATGTCACTTAAGACCACATAAGGTATTCTGAAACTGCATTAGTTTCAGAAGAAGTTATGCTTGTAAACTATGTTTCCATCTAGTTCCTTAGTTTTTAATTTCAGGTATCATGCCCCAAACCAATCAACATTCTTTTGAGAATCTTGTTAACACCTGAGGGTCCCTGTATATCCTCCCATTAGAGTTCTATCGAAGCATCCGATCTGCGACTTCCAACAAGCTGAGAACCTAAACAAATAATCTTAGTATATGTTTCTTTAATAATTCATCTGTAAGTCTTACATCTAATTTCCTCGAGAGTGAAAGGATCTTATTTCTAGTCTTCTTTTAAAAACAGTCACTGAAAATGTCTGTAAAGCATTAAAATTCCTACAGCTTCCGACCAAGGGACTTACGTTATCTTCTGTCAGACCCATACACTGCTAAACAACTCTAAACGTGCCTGAAGATATTGTGGGCAGTCGAATAAAATATGAGACCAAGTTTCCACATCCCCACAAGTGCAGTAAGGGTCTGGCTCAAGTCCACGTTCATGTAACTTGGTTCTGTGGGAGCCATGTCCCGTTCATAAATACGTTGTACAAATTCATCGAAGGAGCAAACCAAGGATTTATTTTCTTGGCTGCAGTAAAGTCCACTTTGTTTATAAATTTAACTATTCCATGTTCGCTGGCCTTATCATTCGGGTGAACTGCTTCCTTATCATTCGGGTGAACTGCTTCCTTATCATTCGGGTGAACTGCTTCCTTATCATTCGGGTGAACTGCTTCCTTATCATTCGGGTGAACTGCTTCCTTATCATTCGGGTGAACTGCTTCCTTATCATTCGGGTGAACTGCTTCCTTATCATTCGGGTGAACTGCTTCCTTATCATTCGGGTGAACTGCTTCCTTATCATTCGGGTGAACTGCTTCCTTATCATTCGGGTGAACTGATTTTCCAGGTGCATGTGTGTGCAAGTGCGCTTCTTGTACCAGTAGTTGTGGAAGTTATCTATTCCTGGAGTTCGCCAGTTGTGAGAATTCTTGATCGTCTGTTTTATTTCTTCTTCCCGAATTTCCCACCCTCCCATTTCTTGTACGTCTTTGGTTTTCTTGCGTTCTAGTTCTGTCCAGGGGACTGGGCTGTTATGTCTTACTTCCCTGCTCCACATGTTTCCACAGAACTCCTCAATTGTCTTCTGCTCGGGTGGTCCATTCCCTTCTTTCGCATCTTCTCCGAGACTCCTGTAGAAGCCTCTTTGGTCCTCACCGAAGATTCGGTTGTTTAGTTTTCTCTGGGAGCTCTCTTTGTATCGGCGTACTCTCTTGCTCAGTGCAAGGAGGTTCTGCTTCAATGAGTCCAAGTACTCTCCTATTCTCTGATTTTTTGTTTCTTGACTGCATTGGACTCCGTCTCTCTTGAGAATGCTCTTCAATTTTCTAATTAATTTCTTACTCCTATTGCCCCTTTGGTACTGGATCAATTGTGTTATCTTGACTCTTAATTCTTCTATCTTCTGCTGAAGTCTTCTTTCCCAAGCTGGCGGTTCCTTCTGTTTTCTGTTCTTCTGCTTCTGGTCTCTCGCTTCTCTTTCATTAATCCTCGTGGTTGCTACCGCAGCACAATACACTGCTGTGTGGATGGCTTCCAGTGTTGCACCATTGCTGTCGAGGTAATGCAGTATTATGTGCCGATTGAGGTGGTCTGTGACTCTCCACAAGGTTCTATTCGGCATCGACTTCGGTATCACGTGGGGTCTATTCCTTCGAATTCTGTTGGGGCCTTCTTCCGCTTGTCCTCTATTCTGGATATCATGACCTTGTCTCACCCCACCTCAGCCGCTGTGGGTTGTATTTCTTCTTGCTCTTCGTCCCCTGGTTCAGTGGTGGTATGATATTTCTCCTCTGGTTCCGTATTCTTTATCCTTCATAGTTGATTGCTCACGTCCTACTTGATTTTTTCTAAGATTGCAGGAGCTATCAGGTTCTTCTTGACGATAGTCCTTTCTCTGGTCCGCTATTCGCTGTTCGGTGACCTGAATATCCGGGAATCGTTCCAGCCACTTGGTATGTAGCCTCGCCCTGTAAGTTGTCATATCGGTCACCAGCTTCTTTATTTCATAGTATGCTTGCATGATGTACGTATTCATTTAGATGCTCTACTTCATGCGTTGGCATTTACTCCCTTCCTGGGTAGTCACTAATGCAGTTCTGCAGGAAGCTCTTCCAGTTGGTGGGGCTGGATGGGCTTGCCATTCTCTTGTGGTAGCCATACGGGGGACAGCGCCACATGCTCCACTGTCTTCCTCTGGAGACCGTCTCTGAATTTTCGAACCGACCCTTCTGTCTAAGGCCTGAACGCGACTGACTTTATCCTGCGCTCCACTCGATGCAGTATGATTAATAATTTTCTGAGACATAACATTATTATTATTATTATTATTATTATTATTATTATTATTATTATTATTATTATTATGGTTGTTGTTGCTCTTACATTATTTTTCCCTGATTGGGGGTTCCACCTCGCGACGGTTATTGCTACCAAGTACACAGGGTGGTTGTTGTTATGTCTGGTTGGTCGAGGAACACTTTGACTGTCCTATAGTTGTTCAGGATTGCGACTGTCTGGAGTTCCTTGTAGGTGTTCGCTGGGAGACCTATGGCTTCTAGGCTGTTATGTAGGATATTTGGCACCATACCGGTAGTTGACACAATGATCCGGATGGTCGTTTCTTGTTGCATATGCCACATTTCTTCGATGTTTTCTCTTAGGTTCGTATACTTCCTGATTTTTCTCTTCACGGATTTTCTGGAGGTTGCCAATGTTGGGCACCCCTATGTCAATCAGATAGGTAGATTTTCCTTCTTGTGAACAAAGGTTATGCCCGGTCTGTTGTGCGGAATTGTCTTGTCCGTTATTATGGCGTGGTCCCAGTACAGTTACTCCCTGGGTTCGTACTAGTAATATGGTGCCCTCTTTAATCAACTGGTATTACCTTGCTAGCTTCTGACATATTATCCTGCCTGTCTGCGGGGGGTAGCACAGTGGTATCGTCACCGTCCTCCCCACACCGGGTGGAAAAGGCCTGGGTTCGAATCCCGTCGATGACTCGAGGAAATTTAATGGGCTTTTTTCACTCCGTGGCTGAGTTAGTCGGTCTCAGGCGTAGATAGCAAGGTTTTTCTCCCCAGTAACTGGGGTTTTTTCGTCCAGCAAAACAGGCAAATCGACCATGGAACATACGCAATTTACAGACACAAATACGGGTTAATGTATTTAATTACCGGCAATCCTAAAATAATAATAATAATAATAATAAAATATTATCCTGCCTACCTGGACGTGTGAATGAGTGTACTCAGTCTGGGTGATCACACGGAGTTTCCGATGACATCTGTCATCGGACACTCCGGGCTCCTAGATGATGTGTTTTCTATAGTTTCTGGTGTTGATTATCTGGTCTCGGGTGCTCTTCCCCGAGACTGAATCCTTCAGTCTCGGGGAACAGCATCCCGCTCGTGAGCCATGCTTTGGAAGTAATTTTATCTGTGTGAACTTGATGGAGATCATTGTAGTCTGTGCCATGAAGTGTCTTCTTTGTTCATCTTTCTAATTTCGTTTGTGCCTCCTAGTTGGGAGGGGACTCCTCGCTTAGGTTGAATGGGGTACACCACTTGTCTTTCTTCCTTATGGCCTAGTGTAGTGCTACTGTTTGATTGTGGAATAATCCTCAAGTTTAGCAATCGCTGTTTTCCGTTCCTCGATGAGGTCTATAAGGCCACTTCCTCCTTCTTTCCGAGGACTTGTCAGTCTCCCCACGGCTGACTTCGGGTAGTGTTGGCGGCGCATGGTCATCATTGCCCCTGACTTTCTCATGATATCTTCCAATTCGGTGTTAGTCGAATCTATGACCCGAAGGAGTATGTGAGCACTGGAACTGCATGGTGTTATGGCTTTAACTGTGTTCACTCGAAGCTTTGCTTTCCGCTGGATTATGAGTCTCTGATGATATTTTTCGATCAGGCTGGCCTTAATTTCCTTGTGCTGTAACTGCTGAGCATGCATCATCCCCAAGTATTTGTAGGTCTCTCCCTTTGCCATGGCTTCGATCTCTTTACCAGTCTGCAGATGGTAGTTTTGGTTGACTAATTTTCCCTGTTGCAATCCGTTGGTCTTTCATTTGTCTAGACCAAATTCCATCCTAATGTCATTGCTGAATTCTTCGGTGATCCGGAGTAGTTGCTGGAGTTGATTCTTGGTTCCCGCGTAGAGCTTGATGTCATCCATGAATATCAAGTAGGTGAGGGTGCATAGCGTCTTCCTTCCTTCTTTGAGGTTATATCTATACTTGCTGTTGTTGAGTATGGTGGATAGTGGGTTATTATTATTATTATCTTTCGTTATTTAATATATATATGTATATATATTTTTTTGATTTGTTGACTTATTTAACTGATATGTGGAACGCATAAACATGACCTTGCCTGATAATAGTATTGTACAACTATTTGGAATATTCTGCAGGCAGTTTTCAAAATGGATTATTAATTACAAATAGAAATGTACCGAATGTTTTTTATTATTTTTTTTAAATTTTATTTACCATTTATTTATTTATTTTATTTTTTTGTACATTGGTTAATTACCAGTAATTGAAACTCATTTGCTCTGATCACATGAATCCCTCTTCAAACACAGCCCAGCATTGCTGTCCGATTTCCGTTTTTCCTGTTTCTCTTTTTCAATAATTGATACCCTAGTGAAATGTTTAATACAGTACAGTACTGCCTTTCACTCATTGCATCACGTTCCTGTGGAAACTGGTGAAAGTAGCCATGAAAAATTTTTACTTCAAACAAATGCTGATGTCTGATTTTTTGAAATCAATAAGCATGTTGTTCTCGATATTCACATCTCAGTTTGTTTTATGAAAATGGCTAAAACATTTTCCAGTATTTTTCTATTGAAATCTTTCTGAGAATTAAAAGTTACAAAATTTTCATCTACCTGCAGCTGTCTGATTTCCAATCTCTTCAAAACACATAGAGTTCACAATCATTTATCTCTGGAAACTTTAAAAGTTTCCAGAAAATAACCTCTCGTTTTATGTATGATACCTTCAAAACAAAATGAACTGAACACGTAGAAAAGGTGGTGTAACTCGTGCAGCTTGCGATGAAGCCGGACAATATTTGGTATGGTGGTGTACCATAGTCTAACAATGAAATGAGGAGACAGCGATAAACTTCACGTATAAGTGACATTTATAAGGGTTAGATTAGGATTACCAAAAAATTCATATTACAGAAGTCGATACAACCTTTTCGAAAATATGGTTACATGATATAACTATAGCGTAAGCTCCCCTCCAACGGCTAAACAGCCTGACAGCGGCGAAACATGCTTGTTATAATAGTGTATACAGTATAAGATTTAGTGGCAACAAATCGCATTCTTCCTCCAGTAAGGTCACCAGGTGACTAAGCAGTTGCCGGTCGGCGTGCAGTGCGATGCTGAAAGGCATCCCACGTTTTCGACCGGATTTGTCTGCTAATCGTGCTGGAAACGGCAGTCATTCATTATCTTCAGTTTTAAGATATATTTCTCCACCACTTGAGTACTATTTGCAGTGGCGTCGTCGTGCGTGAAAAGAAAATCTTGGCCAACCCCACCCCTAAGAAGCCTCACATAGGGTTCGAGGATTTATTCTCGGTACCTTTACACAATCACGGTACCCCTATCAAAAACATTAAGTGATCTGTTTTGCTGGACGAAAAACCAGTGTTTACGGGAGAAAAAACCATCGTACGTCGCCTGAGACCGACTAATTAGCTACGTTGTGAAAAGGGCTCATAAAATTTCCTCACATCATCGACAGAGTTCGAACTCAGGTCCTTTCCACCCGGTGTGGAGAGGACGGGGGTTTCTACCATGTGTTATCCATGAGATATTGCACTAATTACATTGATATAACTAAGTTATTGAAATCATTTAGTTACTTTTGTGGTTTAAAGTAGACGGAGGGAACGATGTAGTGAAGAAGAAGATAACCGATATCTGACCACCAAACATGTTATTCTTATAAGTACTGGGCTGGTGCTCTCGTGGGTATCAGAGTTAGCATAATCACTGTCCTCCCCACACGGAGTGGTAAAGACTTGAGTTCGAATTTCGTCAATGAACTTTCATGGACCTTTTAACAACATGGCTGAGTTAGTTGATCTCAGACGAAGATAGTGTTGTGTTTTTTCCTTTGAACTCCGGTTTTTCGTCCTGCAAACAGCAAGTCGACCACACAATGCTAGCAATTTACAAACATGATATGCACAGCGCAATACAGCCAATACGGCGATTCTACCAACTATGACAACCGCAAGGGTGTTAGAAAATGTAGTTTTTCTAGATCCTAAAATCGGTCTGTAGTAACAGGCATAAGAGAATACTGTAATTTTTTTTTCTTTGCAATTGTCATAAATAGTCTGTGCGGGGTAGCACAGTGGCATCACCATCGCCCTTCCTACAATGGAATGGAAAAGGCCCGCTTTCGAATCCGTTCAATAACGCGAAGAAATTTTAAGATCTTTATATTACTCATTGGCTCAGTTAGTCGGTCTCAGGCATTGATAGCAAGATAATTGCTTCATTATAACGACTGTACTTTGAAATGTTCTTTAAATTTTGGAATTTTATTTTGTCTTGTTTGTCTTGTTTTTACATTTCACAGAATTAAGGAAGGAATCACAAAATTGATGTTTTCACGAGTAGTTGAACAAACTCCAGTCTACATTACTTTGTACCAATTTGAAATTTCATTTCACAGAACAAAACCAATATATGAAGGCGAATTTTTTTTGAAGTTGGAGTTCTTACACTCAACATTTCACAGAATTGATCTTTTCTTAAGAAGCTGAACAAATTCAAGTCTGCACTACGTTTTACCTTTGAAAGGTGTTCATTTGAAATTTATCTTTTTTACTCATCTAAAAGAATATAACCAAACTTTTCTTAACACTACAGGTAAACACAAACTTAATATTTTCTGAAGTACTGCACTGTATTCTTAAGTGTACTGTATTTCAAAGCTAGATAAGTGTTAAATTGTCAAACTCGCTTTCAGACGCACTGATGGGGATGAAGCAATATTTTCTCAAAAAGTTGAATAAAATCAAGTCTATTGAAAGAGAGTAGCAGGAAAATCAGTTTTTAATAAATCAAATTTTTTCGCTGAAAGAATCACCCAAAGTCTGACCTAATTTTCTCTGACATCAAGCACAGCATTGTAAGGAGGCCCCTTTATGCATAAATCGGCTAGAACCTCATCCTAATCTACTAAGAGCCTTAGTAGATATTCCTGAATATGTGTTTTGGTATTTTTCCTAGAAGAGAACAAGGACGAACAGTCGTTGTTCAGTATGTTGAGAGCAAACTCTATGTCTTCATTACAGATGTATACAAATAAGGATATCACATTGTGACAGGAATTTGATCATGAAGAAGAGAATACTGCCTTCAGAAGCAATCTGAAGGCAGTATTCAGATTGCTGCTGTAGAAATCTGAGTTATTGCCTTGAGAGACATCAAATAATTCAGAGAAAGCATTGGCAATTGTCTACTTCCATAGACAGATAAATTCTCTCGGATTTGAGATATGGGATATGCTAGCATGAGTTATAATTAGATTTTATAACGTTCCAACAAGGTGTGATGACATTATTGGTAATTAAGCTCTTTTGAAGAGGATTTATAAAGTATGATAAGCAGATAAAAATAAGATTTTTGACTTCACTCCTTAAAAGCTGATAATTGATAAGGTGTGCTTTTTACTAATTCATTGAAAATTCTCTTAAAGAATTCCTTTGATTTTATCTTAATTTTAACCTCCTTGTTATACCAATGAGGAAATTTACGATCTAAGTTCTAGAGATAGGAACACATTGTTGATGACTGAGATAATTGTATGAAAGAGAGTATCAGCCAAATGGTTCACGTTGTTATGCAAGCTCGATGGACATTGAGATTCCTCAGTATGACATTTATAAAATTCCAAATCGTCAACTTAAAGAGTTGTATTTAGGTTTACAAATAAACGATGAATTGGGATATTTTATAACCGAGTAAGCCTCTAAACTAAGAGGAATGTAATCCGACTGTAAGAGTGGAGTATCTTATCTTACCGTGATATTGGAAGAAGCAAAACAAGAAATTCAGAAATGAAAGTGACTCGAGGGAAGATGAGATAACTGCTGAAGACCAAAGCTATTCATACAGTTAAAAAAAATCGATCTAGTTGTGTTGAATCTATATAATCCGAGCTCCGCTTTTTGCGCGTTAAAGCCACCAGCAACAATAATAGTGAGAGGATTCATTCTCTGTAAATATGGCTTTAAGCCATCAATGAAGGCGATGGACATTAGTTGAGATAAGTGGAAGCAGAAAATATACCAAAAATATGAGCATCTTGTGGCTCCTTGTTTGAAAAATGCACTAATGAGCCTCAAGATCTTTAAACATTACAGATTAAATACGTGTAATTCTCTTAGAATGACTTAGTTTAACACTAAAACCACGGGATATTGAATTTTCGATTCGTAATTGCCTCAGTGCAACCAGGTTTCAGTCTAAAGCTAGATATCGAAGTTATTAGCCTTTATTGTGTACTTGGAAACACAGAAATTTTTTATAATGCTTCTGCAATTGTAAAAGTAAACGATGCTGACAATTATCCTCGTTTTTTGGCTAGAGGGAAAGCAGAGAAAAATTTTCTATCCATGAACCAAGGTTGCTATAATTTTACAGGCTTTCTAGAAAAGCCATTTGTAGGTCTATCTTTAAACAATTTAACTAAGATTCCTGGAGGCCACGACATAGTTGTTGTATAATCACCGTCTTCCCCACATCGAATGAAAAAGACACGAGTTCTAATCCCGTCAAAGACGAAAGGAATTTTTATGGGTCTTTTAACAATGCGACTGAGTTAGTCGGTCTCATGTGGGGATAATTTGGTTTTTTCGCCAGTAATCCCGGGTTTTTCGCACAGAAAACAGCAAATCGACCAGAACCCACACAATTATAGATATATTTTATACTAACCAGGCCTAAGTTGCTGATGCGTTAAAAATCATCAGCAACTTAGGCCTTGTCATGGCATCCAAGACAGTCTGATGATTGCTAAAGGATAAGTAAATATGAAGGAAGAATAAGATGGGAAACATGTTTTCACTGCACCGCCATCATACATATTTTTTACTCAGAAGCATAAAGATTTTTAATGTTGGCAAAGGCAGTTGAAGGAAAAAAAATTTTTTTAGTCCTAATGGGGTTAGCAGTAATATTATATTTAGTCCTAAAAATGTGGGCCTTTAGTAGAGCAGTCCAGATCCACACTATTTCCCATGTCAACCCATGGGAAATGGAAGAAAAGCTGATTTGAGGTAGTGCATTTTAGATCTTCTGAACCAACAAGAAATGCGGCGCAGTACAATGATGGAAACAATGAAGTTGATCGGGCGGAATAAGTGCTGAAGCGATGGCTAAACTAGCAAAATCGGGCATTGTCCAACCTAAGTCAACGGTAGTAATACATTTGCATAGCAAGTTGTGAACGTCTGGAGTGGTGTAATTCTGAAGTTCACAGGAAAAAAAATGATGATATCAGGTCCCCTCTAAATGATTAAATCTACCCATATATTTATTTTATCTGTCACGGAAGATATACATTCAGTGATCACTGAATTTCGACCAACTGAGACGTAATAAATAAATAAATAAATAAATCTTTATTGTGAAGTAGAGTTACAGCACAATATCCCATCACGGCGACGAGCGCCAGGGGTTCACATATAGATAAGATGAGTACGGCGTACAAATACAAAAGGCTACAAAATAAAGCGAACACATACAAAAAGGCTACAAAATACCGATCATCAGTGCAAAAGAAATACAAATACAGCATAAAAACACAGAGCTAGACACCAATATAGAAATAAATACACCTTTACAATACATCCGGGTTCAAAGGGCTTTGATAAAGTTGTGTCTGTCCTTCTTCTTACTTATTATGCTGTCAATGTCGGCGTCCACACGGTTGAGGGCAGGGAGCATCTGCTTGGGAAGAAATCTCTCAGTGAGTAAAAGCCTGTTGTGGTGAGCCACGAGTGCTGGTACCAACCTTAGGCTTGGCTGTGGAATCCTCCAAGAGCAAGCGTTCCAAATATTTGGAGATGATATCTGGCCTGTGATGAGTTTGGCTGTGAAGACCAGCCTCTTTTCCACGATCAGGAATTTCATCCTCGGGATGTCGAGTGCTTGTGCCATCATGGTGGTTGTGTTAGCGGGAGGTAGCCGAAGCTTGTTATTGGCCCATTTCAGTAACCAGTATTAAGCGGTGTACACCCGCTTGAGGTTTGTATGTGCAGCGGAGGCCCATATTTCTGCACCATAGAGAATGGCGGGGTAGACGGTGGAGGTGACGAACCTTTTAATAGTGACAGGATGTCGGACGTGTAGCAGCTGCTGCTTTGAGATCCACCGTAGACGAGAAAATCTGGTACTGATTTTGTCAATCTGGTTGACAAAGGACATCTTTTGGTCAAACAGAACGCCAAGGTCTGTGTGCGAGGGTACGTTTGGTATTCGTACCCCTGCGAGTGAAGCGTTGAGTACTGTCGGCATGGATTTAAGGAAGAATATAACCTGAGCAGACTTCAGTGGGTTGATTTTTAGATTGAAGTTTGCCAGATACAATTCTAGATCCTTAAGTTTGGAATTGATCCTGTTGCTGAGCTGAACGGGATTGTCGCCAGGATTAATTTGAGTCATCAGTTTGAGGTCATCGGCATAGCATAGGAGACCATTCATTGAGGCAATGATTGGCACGATGATAGCTGTGAATAGGACATCAGATAGGACACCCCCCCCCTGCGGTACTCCAGCAGTAATGTCGCAGGATAGGGTATGTTGCTGCCGATGGAGAATAAGTATTCTGTGACAGGGAAGAGACTCCAAAAAGCACAGCATATCACCTCGAAAGTGAAATTTCTCCTTAAGTAGGAGGAGCAAGGCTGGGATCGACACGGCATCAAAGGCTCCGCTTATGTCCAGGTATGTGATTGCTAGCTCAGTTCTTTGTTCGAATGCTGAGAGAATGCGTTCTGTGGTGGCCGCCAAGTTGGTGATTGATGATTTTCCTGCGATGGCATAGCGAATTTCAGGTGGTTTCGTCTGGAGGATTTGTTGAGTGATTGTGGGTAGCAAAGCCTTTTCAAGAGTTTTTAACAGACAAGAGGCAACTGATATGGGTTTGAACTGGCTGACGTTTGTGGCAAATTGGTTTTTAGGGATGGGCTACACTCTGTACTTATTCCATTGTGGTGGGAAATAATGCTCAGCGAGGCATCTGTTATAGATCGAGAGAAGAGGGTCTATGATGAATGTGCTCAAGCATTTGATCATAAATTGCGAAATTCCATCCTCCCCAACAGTGGCTGTTGTGCGAAGGGAATTGATGGCACGTATGAGCTCCTGTTTCGTGATCTGGGTGGTCCCTAGGACATCTGAAGGGCTTTCGTAGTCAGGCTAGACATCTGTAGATGGGGCTGTGGTTGTATTTGAAAACCTGGCGATATATTTGAGCCATTCTTGAGGATCAAGCATATGATTGAATCCATCATGTGGGGCAGCATAGAATGGCTTTCCTTTCCTCAGAGTGCGGTTAAGATTTACTTGGATTGCAGCAGCTTTCTTCCGATTAAAGTGAGCCCTGGCGAGGGGAAAAGGCTATTATGTCTTGACTGCCATTCGTAAGCTTCCATTTCTTATGTAGGACTTGTTTCATTTTGAAGCTGTTGTTGAGGTCAGCAGTCCACCACGATCTGGAACGGGGAGCTACTGTTACTCGTTTGGTGGCAGCATAGTCGGTGACAGATTTAATCCAGTTAGACAAGAGTATCACTGCGAAGCTGAGGTCGCAGTCAATGAGGACATCCCAAGGAATGCAGGATGCTGCTTCTACGCAGAGTTGAGGATTAAGGTATTTAGGTGCTGAAACGTATTTGATTATTTTGTTGTCAGGGATGTTGAAGTTTGACACTTGCAATGACCATGTCAAAATTATGGGCTGGTGATTGGACACGAAGAATGCGATGGGATCATCCTCAGCTGTGCATTGTGTTGAAGCAAAAGCGAGATCCAGTAGGTTCAATCCCCTGGTGGGGTTCTCATTGACCCGTGTCATGTTGATGGATTTGAAGAACTTGCAAAGCCTGATAAAGAGGTGATGTCGGTTTGAAGGCAGGTTAAAATCACCACAAACAAGGCGTTGTGCAGACAGACGAAGGTGGTTTAAGAGCCAGTTCCCTAGAACTGGCTCTTAAACCACCTTATTTTTTGGAAGTACACTCTGATGACAGAGTGTATTTTGGAAGTACACTCTGATGACAGAGTGTATTTTGGAAGTACACTCTAATGACAGGTATTCGACGAACTTCCGTCCTGATTGGAGGTGTTCTGAATTGGCATGTTGGCCAGCAAATTACACGACTTCCTAACGAAATATGGACTGGTATTTTATGGGGACCATCACATAGGGGACTCAGGATACTCTTATCATGGTAGGGTGGTGCTTTAACTGTGGAGCTTGGCAGAGCAGTGGTATGAAAGGAGGACTGCTGAGATCTTTGTAGGTTATCTGGGAATGCATCCAGTCAGCTGTGGGTGGTGATGTTGCAGACTTGGTTTTGGGGCAGAGGTGGAGGTTGGGGAAGGCGACTGGTTCTCCCATTATAGAAGGGTCGAATAATGGTGCCAATAGGCCAGATAGATTCGGTTCCAATTAAGTTGAACAGGTCCTGTGTGCATCCAACCCTGAACGATGCGCAGCGGGGGTTCCTGGTGTGAAGTTGGTGCACCTTTAGTCGAAGGTTTAGTTGATCACGTAGAACCTCAGCAACATGATTTGCTGTAGTATTTGGGGCTAAGCGAGATATGAAAAGTCCACTAGAGGGTCTGGACTTCTGCCGTCTGGGAGGTGTGTGGGAAGGCTGCAGTTTGGAGTTGGTCGATGTGCCAATTCGAAGCCATTCGCGTGAAGCCGTACTTGTTCGTTGGCTCACTCTGAAGTTCATACGTGTACTTTCTTCTGATTGCATAGGATAGGATGGATTTGCAGTGGGGTGAACAGGGAGTGGAAATTGTAGTGTGGAAGATTCCGCTGGTTCAAATATTGAATTCGCTCCGACACTGAGTCCGAGGCCGTGTGAAGATGGGAAGTGCGAGTGAGGTATGACAGGACAGGCATTGCGATAAGTTGGGTGTGAAGGTGGAAATGATGACTTTTGCCTCATTGGCAATGAAGTAGAGAATTCGTTATTGCAAGTAAGAGAGTTTCTACATGCGGTGCCATTGACCGTTGGTGGAGCCTGCTTCTGTAATTGTGGAAACCTCTCTTTTGTTGAGTGATGATTAACATCAGTTGCCCTTTTCAGGTTCTTCTTGAGCGTACGTGAATGACAGGCATTTGTGTATGGTTTTTGCCCTTTCTCATCTGTTTTTAGAAGCTGGCTGGAGCGAGGAGATGGCGCTCGACGATGTACAGTGTTTGGCCGTTTTTCAGATTCGTTCCTACCTGGAGCTTCTGCTGGAGGACTGGGGATTGATTTTTTGCTACATTCGGGGCAGACTGATACTGTAATGGCCTTTGGGTAATTTTTATATAATCTACGAAGATCGTCTGAGTTCAGAAGGTTAGTGAGTCTGCTCGGATCTGCTAGCTTACACAGTTCGATCTTATTATAGATATCAAGGATTATAATTTCATCTCCTTGTTTTCTTTGTGTAGCACTGTGATGTTGTCTTGTAGCTCTGCCAGTTGTGCTTTTGAGATTTCATTTCCATGATCTTTTTCGCTATTGCTTCTGACGAGGGTGACCTAAAGTTTAATAATTCATTTTCGAGCTGATTAATTCTGGAGATCAACCGCTATGTACTCTCAACAACTGCGTCCGTGGTTCCTCAACATGATGCATCGAGTTCAGGTATCCTCAGCTCTAGAAGTTCATCAGGTTTAGCACCTGTGATGTCGGTTCTCTGTTGCCCTGAGTCCTTTAACTTTGCAAACTCAGCAGAAAGTTGAGAGATTGCGGTCTGAATTTCGTTTACAGAATTACTTAGCTGAATAAAATCATGGCGGGATACGCACTCCGGATCAGTTTGCAAATTAGGTGGAGTGTCATCGACATTCCTCGAGTCATTTTCTGCTTGTTTGCAAAGTTGACATTTCCAAGAATTTTCTTTGCGAGTCTTTTCAGATCAGCGTATGGGCTACATGGTCCACAGAGGCGAACGGGTTTGCACGAATTGCACACGAGGACATAGTCAACTTGATAACCACACCCTGTGCAAGTAGTAGGTTCGCTCATGGCTGCAGAAACCGTAGGTATTTGCGATTTAAAGGATAATCAGCGTCCTTGAAGACAGCGAAAAACTTAACGACGAATGCAGAACACGTGTAAAGTCGCTGAAGGCACGGTGAGTGAGTGAGGAGTGGGTCAATGAGCCCTGAGGCATAAATTCCAGAAATGTTCAGAAGCTTAGTGTCGGCAGCTCGTGCAGGCAGGGAGTTCTGTATGTCGTCATCCAATCCGGAAAAGCAACGGACAATTGCCTTTATCACTGAGAACAAAGTAATATTCAAAATTAACCTGAATCAAATTAAGAGCTGCTTGTAGTTATAGGTGTAAGTGCACTTTACTGTCACAGAAAGTTAGGGCTCTCTTTCAGCCTGGGTTTAGCATTGATGGGGGGCAACCTCCCCAGTCAAATGCAGTGTATTTACGTGGCAACCACGAAATAGCGGCGTCTCTCTATATCCCTGCTGCCAGCCACATGGTGACCACTGCGGTCTGGCAAACAAAGGATACAGATATTAACGCAAATAACCTGCTAATTTCCCAACAGAAGTTTCAAATTCTCTTACCGGGGGAGTCCACTAGTTGACATCTTTGAGTGAGAACACATTTTGAGATAAGAACTGAAGTTAAAACACATTTTTTAAACAAATTTCTACGGAACGTTAAACTGCACGTCTTCACTATACGGCGGCCATGTATGGACTATTCCGCATAATTCGCAGCATAAAAAACGTCTCCGCCGCAAGACTTCCCACGTCAAAGCTGTGCCATTTTGCATCTGGTCATGCAAATCAAAGTGATAAAGCAGCAGTTATAGGACGTGGTAAAGATATTACGGAGTTTGAAAAGGGTATGATTGTGAGAGTTCGTGCGTGGGGTGTTTCCATATTGGAAATGGCACGTATTGTCGGTTGCTCACGGTTCACTGTGTTGAAGGTGAATAAAGACGGCTATCGAACAGGTCAAACTACCACTTCACACTGATAGAATTGTAAAGAACTATGCAAGACGGATGTAAGCGGCTCAGCGTCAAGTCACTCTTGCCCAGTTGACATCGCAATACACTATGGGGAAGGCAAGAATAATGTCTCAAATTACGACGCTCCGCACACTAAGACGTTCAGGGTTCCACAGCAGACAACCCAAGAGACACCCTTTCCTCACCGCTGATCATTGTCAACGGCGAATTCTGTGGTGTGAACAACAACAACAACAACACGATGATTGTCAACTGAAAGACTGGAAATGAGTGTGCTGGTCGGATGAGTCCAAATACCTAGTGCAACGCTCCAACTCAATCTACTGTATGCGGCGCAAGCAAAACGAGTACCCATTGTGCACTGCAAAGCCGTACCAACAGTGAAGCGAACGAGTTTCTTGCCTCACGTGAAAAGCTGAAGGTGGGTTCTAAAATAAAGATTAAATAATTGCTAACGTTGCCATCATTAACAGTAAGGCGCAATTTTTCATCCTTGCCTCAGGTGCAAAAATGGCTCGGCACAGCCCTGGTGCACTGTGCCTATTATCCAGGTAGGTGGCCGTGACCACTTAACGAGGGAACATGTTTTATTTGAAAGAACTAGGACGAGCCTTAGTGCATATGGACCAACATTTCACTGGTGAGGTCTAAAACACTAAATGATTACATTAGGGTCACCTAGAAAGTTATACGCCGACTGTAGGGTGTGTAGTATCAACGAGTGCGAGCAAATCCCGCGTACTTGGGGACCTAGACGTAGGCTCCCAGCAAAAGAAACAGATAAATAAAATAAAATAAAATAAAATAAAAAATAAATAGAAACACAAAAAATAAAACGCAATAAATAAAAAAAAATCAACGAAAAAATGCGAAAATCATTTTTTTTTAAAATTGGGGAAGTGTCCTTACTAGAAAACATTTCTGTTAAAATGTCGAATTACAGTACATGAAAACTTATAACCTGTACTACTCTATTATAACAGTTAACAATAGTATTTTTCGTTATATGAATATAAAATTATACAAAACAATTAGCTCCAAAATAAAGTTTAACTGAAATATTTTGCGGTTTAAAGAAACAGAAGTGGGTTTATCCAAGTTAAATCGTGGAGTAAAACATCAATATTTAAATAAGGTACACAGATCGATGAGTAACATTTATTCATACAAAATGTAAAATAACATACGATTATTTCCAGTTGTTAAATACATGGATTACCTAATATCAAATTGAAATTGATGGTGTAACGTTAAACCAAACGTTTTGCAGAAAATTTGCATTAAACTGTAGAGATTAAATTTAATATAGTTGATTATCATTAATATATAATAAGGACTTCCGTCTGTTCAAGACGTCATTGACAAAATTTTGCAGAACTTCAAAACAGCTAGCAGAAGAAAGAAATTTTGTTTCAAATTCGGGCAAAACACTGCCAGTAACATTAAAAAAGTCCATCCCTAAATGAGAACGTTCTAGCAATCTTCAACAAGACCACATTAGCAAAAAACCGAAGGAGAAAAATTAAATTAGCTCACTTTTGCATTGAAAGAAGCATGTCCGGTTAAAATGAATGTTGTATACGTGCTTGGCGAAAACCATTTAAGAGAGAGTTTATTGATGAATGAAACATCAGGGATAAATTTTTTGGCAGTAAGGCCTTTTAGGAAAGCAACCACGGATTATGCCATTTGGTAAAGAGACGATGAAGACAACGCAATTTCTTGTCTTTAGGGGGAGTAGTTGGATTTATTACAATATCATCATCGAAATCAGTAGCAAATTCCTTTTCTAATGTAATAACAGATCCCACGATAGATTAATCGAAGATCAGTAGTCATTAGTGCAGTGAGAACCTGAAGGGCAGAAATTGACAGAGTACAACAATTTCCTTCGAACGGACCAGAAGAAAAGTTCTCTGGATTGAACAGAACTTACACTGCACAGTGAGAAGTTTGTTCCTATGGACCCAAAAAGGCGCACCGTATGTCACAATCGGCACTACAACGGCGTTGTAAAAGGATAAGTAATATCTGCTGTTTAAGGCCTCAATCAAGCCGAGAAATGGGAAATATCTGGAAGGAGAGATTTTTTTTTTTCCCGCCGAATGAATGAGATTAGCATGATGAGAAGACGTTTTTAACTAGTAGCGAAATTACAAATTCTGCAACCCCCACCGCCGCTTCAAGATTGAAATGACGATGAACGTCTCCTTGCCTTTAAAACCATACGATAGTAGGTGTCTGGCTCCTTTACTCTTCCGAGTTCCTATGGCGTACTAGCGTATGATTACTTCCCCACTGTTTTAACCAGCACTGGGAGGAGGGAGGGGAGTGTTACGAAATCCTGCGGGGAGAGAATTTGTAATTTCGTTTGGAATAACTCACAGGTTCCAATTAATATTTTAAAAATTAACCCCCCCCTTGATAAATCATTTTGAATTACTGTCCCTCTGTACTTGTCTGAATAATTGTTCGTTATCATAGTCATCACAGTCATTATGCCTTTAATATATTCTTATTGTTAAGTTTTCCTAATGCTTGTATCATACCAGGCTCCCTGAAACGTGGAACAACAAAGTAGAAATTGTGATTTTACTATAGTATTTACACTGTTAACGTTCGTTGGTTTTTGAAAATATTTGTTTCGCGATTTCTTTATTAATTAAGTTGAAAGAAATTATTTTTACAGCAATTTTTACTCTTCCCATGATCCTCAATTGTGTTGCATTGGTTTCAACGCCATCTTTGATTTGCGTTTATTGAGTGCATGGTTTCTGTGGTAGTTGTAATTGGTTGTCAACCTGAGTAATTTTGGAATCGTTTTGTTTTTCTAGTAGAGCTTTATAATGAGTGATAGGGAGGTAAATTTAAAAGTTGATTTATTTTACTTTAAGAGTATGTTTTTTTTAATATATAAGCAACATTTTTTCACCTCAATTTATTGATTATTACGTTTACTTTGCTTCAGTGGGTTTTGTATCGTTGAATTGACGTTTCTATTCCTGTTGCCGAAATATTGTTCAGACCAAACCTATAGAAAAGTTAAAATTGTGGGTACTTTTAAATGTGAACAACCTAATCTAATCATGCACATCTAGGTATTTTATGAACTATGAGTGGTTCCTTTATATGTATATATATATATACATACATGTATGCAGTGCGAATTAAAATTCCATTTCTTTCATATATATTCTAGAATGCAACCGACATACTTCGAATAAAATAAAACTGCCAAAAAATAAGTTTTTAAAGATATTTAAATAGAAATATATATAAATTGCAAAACACGTTATTGATTAAAAAAAAAAAAACTATTTACACGTGATAAAAAACCAAACAAACTGGATAAAGTTTCTTGTTGCTAAGAGAAAAAGAATTTTCCTCCCTTGTTATTAAAGCAGAAAGGACATCATTTAGTGGTATTAGAACAATGCACTTATGACTTAACCATATGGCCGACCGGGCTAGCCGAGTGGGTAAAGTACCTGCCCGGCAACCCAAAGGTCGCGGGTTCGATTCCTGCCTCGGGCTTGGATCAAAGTACTGCAAAAACCTTGGGAGGTGCAATATGGCCACAGAAGCCGATGCACCAACAACTGCCAACTTAACCATATTCAGTATTCTGATGACAGTTTCTGGAAGTTTATCCCCCCCACAGCTATTGTGTAACAAAAAAAAATTAACTATTTATGTGATTCCCTCCTTGTGTTATCAATATCACATATTGTTGTGATACAACAATATCACAAAAGGTGATATTGTTGTACACATAGGCACTAATGATATCATGAGTAGAAGACCGGCAGAATTGCTTAACAAGTACAGGTCACTGTTGAAAAAAAGCCGTGAAATAGGGTTGAATTTGAAAGTGTCTGCAATTCTGCCCAGACACGATAGGAGGGAGTATATGATGAGAGCTTTATCGATCGATTCGGCCCTGGAAAGATTGTGCAAGGCTCAAGGGGTAGAATTTTTTTCAGCCTGGACTGTACTTGTTAACAGGAGAGATTGCTTCTACAGGGATGGGATACACTTAAATAAAAAGGGTGCAAGAATATTTGCTGATGCTATCGAGGCAGTGTTAGGTGGGTCAGAAAACTGCTAGCTTGGGGGGACACAAAGACGAATAGATTAACAGTAGCCACTGGCAGAGGTGAAAGAGATTCTTGCACTGCTTCTATTGGAATGAGCAGAACCCTGAAAAACAAGATGCAGGATATTTCAGAGACTGCCGAGAGTCATTGCGGTACAAGTAAACACATGGGTTGTGTTAAGGTAGCTAAGAATAGAAATAGGTGCATGAATACTTGCGTGTTCACCAATGCTAGGAGTTTAGTAAATAAATTTGATGAATTTGAGGTATTGCTCAAAACATCAATGGCAGATATTGTTGGGATATCAGAGACGTGGCATCACACATATAAGGAATGCAGAACTGGAAAATTGGGGACAACGTCTACAGAAAGGATAGACTGGATAGGAAGGGAGGAGGGGTTATGCTATTAGTTGAGAAATACATAAAATCCAACGAAGTGAAGCCAGTGGACATCGCTGGACAGTGCAGTGTCGAGTCAGTTTGGTGTGACATAAGCATTGGGAGATCAAAATTGAGAGTAGGAGTGTGCTATAGGCCTAATGACTCTGATGAGTATAATAAGAAACTGTACAGGGAAATAGAGTGGGCCAGTAAATCAGAGAGTCTTATAATGAGAGATTTTAATTTCCCAGATATTGACTGGAATTTGGGGGCTGGTCACTCACACACTAGCAAGGCTTTTGTGGATTTATTGGATGATTGTTTTCTACATCAGCATGTTCGGGAGGCAACTAGAGGGAGGAATACTCTTGATTTGATTATCAGCAGTGATTCTTCATACATTAAGAATCTGCAGATAAATGAACCACTAGGTGGCAGTGATCACAGTGTGCTGAAGTGGGATTTACTCAAAGAGGTAACTACCATCAGGGGTAAGGGGAAGGGTTATTGCTTTCGTAAAGGCGACTACGATGGTCTGAGACAGTATTTAAATTCTATACAGTGGGACCAGCTGATGATGTTACCAACAGCAAATGCAAAATGAGAAGCATTCAAAGAACGTATCTTGGAAGCTACTAGGCTTTACATACCAACTAAGAAATATTGTTCAAGGTTTAGGCTTAAATGGATGTCAGATGAACTGATGAGGCATATGGCAGAGAAGAAACATGCATGGGATACATACAAATTAACACATGACACAGAAACCTATGATAGATACAAGTTGATCTGTAACCAAGTTACAAAGGAGGTTAGGCAGGCGAAGGCAGATTACGAGAAATCTTTGGCAAACGATGCAAAGAAAAACAGCAAAGAGTTCTTTACTTATGTAAACTCTAGAAGGAAGGGGATAAATCAGATTGGTCCACTTGATATCGATGGGTCAACTGTTGATGATCCTGCTCAGGTAGCTAACAAACTAAATGAATATTTTGCATCGACATTCACACATGAGGAGTTATTTAGCGAGGGGAATGCTAGAGGTGTATTCAACTCTAGCAGTAAGCTAGAGAATCTTGTAATAACTGAGAGTAAAGTGGAGGAGAAATTGTTGAAGATAAACACAAGAAAGGCATCCGGGGTGGATGGGATCTATCCAGTTATATTAAAGAAGGCAGCAAAGGAAGTAAGCAAACCCTTAGCCATAATTATGAGAGCTTCCTTGGACTCAGGGGAGGTACCCACAGACTGGAGATGTGCAAGTGTGACCCCAATTCACAAAGGAGGAACAAAGGCTGACACAAGTAATTATAGACCTGTGAGTTTAACTTCTGTTCCAGGAAAATTAATGGAGGCACTAGTTAAAGAAGCACTGCAGGATCATTTAGACAAGACTTCAGTTATAGCTCGGACACAGCATGGTTTTGTTAAGGTGAAGTCTTGCCTGACCAATTTGATTGGATACTATGATGCAGTCACAAAGGAACTGGATGCAGGGAATAACTTTGATGTTATATACTTGGATCTTAGAAAGGCTTTTGATACTGTTGCACATGGAAGACTGTTGCACAAATTGGAGCAGTGTGACATTGGAGGCAAATTGCTGCTGTGGATAAAGGGGTGGCTGAGGAGGAGAAGACAGAGTGGTAATCAATGGACACTGCTCGTCGTGGACTAATGTTATTAGTGGAGTCCCTCATGGCTCAGTGTTGGGTCCATTATTGTTTTCTGTATTCATAAATGATATTGGTGAGGGTATATCAAGCTTAATGTCGAAGTTTGCAGATGATACAAAGGTAGGCAGGGTTGTCAATGACACTACTGACACTATGCTGCTGCAATAGGATCTGGAAAGGTTGAGCAGATGGGCTGAGAGGTGGCAAATGAAGTTTAACATTGACAAATGTAAAGTACTACACATGGGAAACAGCAACCCCAGAGCAACATATCAACTCTGTGGTACTACACTGACAGTGGTAGAGAATGAAAGGGACCTGGGGGTAGTTGTGCAGGCAGATATGAAGTGCTCTGAGCAGTGCAGACGGGCTGCAAGAGTAGCTCATGGTGTATTGTGAATGATATATAGGAAGTTTTCTAGCAGGAATAAGGAGGTGATTATTCCCTTGTATAAGGCAATGGTCAGGCCACACCTAGAGTACTGTATACAGGTCTGGAGACCTCATTTCAAGAAGGATGTAGAGCTGCTGGAACGAGTACAGAGAAGGGCAACAAGATTAGTGAATGGAACAAAGGGGTGCTCTTACGAAGAAAGGCTTATGTTTTGAAAATTACAGTGTCTGAAGACTAGGCACCAGCGAGGTGATCTGATAGAGGTGTATAATGCCTTGAATGGTTTGAGCATGCTCAATGCTGATGGGATTCTTCCTCTCGCTCAGAATAATCACCTGAGAGGGCATAAATTCAAATTGAGGAAGGACAGATGTAAGATAGACGTGTGGAAATTTGCCTTTAGCCAGCGGGTGGTTGGTTGGTTGGTGGAACAGACTTCCATCCCTTGTCGTGGAAGTTGATAGCCTAAATAAATTTAAGGCTCAGCTGGACAGGTATTTTGAACAAACAGAGAGGTGAAGTGGAAGTGGTTTTTTTTTTTTTTTTTTTTTTTTTGGCTGATGCTGCATAAGCTTGCTTTCTTGCATCAAATGCCTCTACTAATGCTATCCAGTCAACCTCTGAATTTCCCCTAACTGTCAGCCTCAATCACCCATCAGGGACAACTTATTCAAGCAATTAACAGTGCATTGGCTAAAAGAAAACTTTATACAATCTAGTCTAAACCATTTCCCCTATAATTTCAATTTATGTCCCCTAGTTGTGTAATAACAGTGAAAATTTTAATCATTTTACCTTCCCCTCTCAAAGTATTCTGGGCCTTAGTTAGCTCTCCCCCCCCCCCCCAAGGTAATTAATTACCAAGCTATGTAGTCAGCACAAAGGAACTGGAGTCAAAAAATAATTTTTATATCATATACCTGAATTTAAAGTTTAGCCTTTGATACTGTTGCACATGGAAGACTATAAAAATTGGAGCAGTATGGCATTAAGGGCAAGTTGAGTGGGAAAAGACAGAGTGGTAATCAATGGACACTTCTCTTTGTGGATTAATGTTATTAGTGGAGTCCCCCAGGGTTCTGTGTTGGGTCCATTGTTGTTTTTTGTATTTATTAATGATATTGATGATGGTATATCAAGCTTAATGTCTTAAGTTTGCAGACGATTCAAAAAGTGGCAGGGTAATGACAATACGCTACTGAAACAGGATCTAGAAAAGTTGAGCAGGGGCTGAGAGGTGGCAACTGAAGTATAACATTGACAAATGGGAAGTACTGCCTATAGGTAGCAGTAACCCCAGAGAAACACACCAACTGTGTGGTGTTACACTCAGGGTGGTAGAGAATGAAAAAGACCAGAGGTAATTGTGCAGTCATATATGAAGTTTTCTGAGTATACTACAGACAGGCTCTGGAAGAGCAGATCATGGTGTTTTCTCAATGATATACAGGAATTTTGCTAGTAGGGAAAAGGAGGTTATTATCTCTTTGTATAAGGCAATGGTCAGGCCACGCCTGACTACTGCATACAGGTCTGGAGGCTTCATTTTAGGAAGGATGTAGAGTTGCTAGAATGAATACAGAGGACAACAAGATTGGTGAGGGGAATGAAGGGGTATTCTTACCAAGAAAGGCTTAAGTTCTGCAAATTGCAGCATCTGGAGACTAGGCACCTGTGAAGTGATCTGATTTAAGTGTATAAAGCCTTGAATGGTTTGAGCAGGCCCTGTGCTGATGGAATTCTACCTCTTACCAGAATTAATTGCCTGAGGGGACATAAATTCAAATTGAGGAAAGACAGTTGTAGAATAGATGTGCAGAAATGTTCAATAAATCAACAGGGTACCATGGACCATTCTTCCTGCCTGCTTTCTACACTGCACAGAGAATTTCATAGCTGCTTGTATTGTAACTCCGAAACCTATTCTTCACCTAGATTTTTTTTTAATTTAACACCACAACATATATATAAACTACTTTTGTTATTGCCCAAGTGGAAATAAAAACCTGCTTTGAAGTAGTTATCCTCCCACTAACAGAGCTGTCACTTCTCTGACCCTCCCCGAAATCTAAGTATTCCCAAAGAAGTATTGTAGTTAATTGCTTTTAATTATCAGTGCTTGGTACTGATAATTAAATACAGCATCAGCCAAAAGAGAAAAACCCATTCCCATTTCATCCATCCATTTGTCTAAACGTTTGTGCAGTTCTTCCTTGAATTTATTTTAGTTGTCAACTTCCATAACAGATTGAAGTTTGTGCACTCCTGTTCATTCTTTCACTCTCAAGGGGCTTGACAAAGCTTTTCAAAACAGAAAAAGCAATTGATTTTTGAGTCACAAGATTCAAATTTCGAGCACACTAGAAAAGTTGCTACAGATTTAAAAAATGCTTATGCATGCTGTTATGAAATTTATAAAGAAAAGAAGACTGTTTTGGAAACAAATGACTCTTGAAGCATTTCCAAAGAAGACTACTCCTTTTGCTTCCAACAAACCAACGAGTGCCTAGCTAACAATGAGTGAAGAATTGAGCGAAGAACCATCAACGAGTGTGCATTTAGTTGATGATGATGAAGAATAAACATTCTTTAACATTTGTATGACATAAATAATTCCTTTATTATTGACGCACAGGTTAGTGTAATTGCATCATTTCTGTACATAGCCAACTACTCGAGTAGTTATAATATGGGTTCCTTTATTATAACTTCTATATGTTCCTTTATTATTATATAAATTTACTTGATTTTGAAGGCTGGTTTCATTTCTTTGGATAAATAAATGATTGTTTAAGCATGAACTATTGTTTAATTGACCTTTATTTAATATTACTATGGTCAAATTTCATCGTTGAGAATGTAACCTGTTTTTAACATTACGTCTATGGGAAATAAATTCCCATTTTACCAGTGCGGGTTAGGAATGAATTAACTTGTAAAGTTGGGAACTACCTGTATATGAATAAAAATTATTTTTTGCATCCAGTTCCTTTGTAACCACATCATACAATCAAATTGGTCAGACAAGATTTCCCCTTAACAAACCCATGCTATGTTTGAACTATAACTGTAGTGCTGATTCCATTATTTTTCCCGAAACAGAAGTTAAACTAATAGATCTGTAATTACTCGTGTCACCCTTTGTGAATTGGGGATACATTTGCACATCTTCAGTCCATGGGGGCCTCCCCTGAATCCAAGGATGCTCTCATAATTATGGCTATAAGGATTTGCTTACTTTCTTTGCTGCCTCCTTTTATATAACTGGATAGATCATATCCATTCCAGGTGCCATACTTATGTTTAACTTCAACAATTTCTCCTCCTATTTGCTCTCAATTATTACAAAATCTTATTGTTTCCTGTTAGCTTGATAAACTTCTTGCCTCCACTTCCTATAGAATTCCTCATTTATATAGATACAAAATACTCGTTCAGTTTGTCAGCTACCTGAGGAGGATAAACAGTCGAACCTTCAATATCAAGTGGACTGATCTAATTCCTCCTCTTCCTTCCAGAGTTTACACAAGTAAAGAAGTCTTTGCATCCTTTGCCAAAGATATCTTGCCTAACCTCCTTTGTGACTTGATTACAGACTAGCTTATCTAACATAGGCTTCTGTGTCTCCTGATAATTTATGTGCATCCATACATTTTTCTTTTCTTCCACATGTCTCATGAATTCATCTGACATATGTTTAGACCTTAACCCTGAACAGTATTTCTTAGTGAGAAAAGCCTAGTAGCTTCCAAGATTAATTCTTTGAATGTGTCCCATTTAGAATTTGTTGTTGGTAATATTATCATTTGGTCAGACTGTATAGAATTTAAAAACTGTCTGAGACCACTGTAGTCACCTTTAAAAAAGCAAATACCTTTCCTTTTATCCTTGATAATGGTTACATCTTTAAGTATGCACATTAGTACACTGTGATCACTGCCACCTCCTAGTGGTTCCTTTATCTGCAGATTCTTAATGAATGAATAATCATTACTGATTATCAGTAATGAATGATCATTGCCCCCCTCTAATATGCTGCTGTAGAATACGGTCATCCAATAAATCACAAAAGGCTTGCTGGTGTGCAAGTGACCAACCAACAAGTTCCAGTCTATATCTGGTAAGTTAAAATCCTCCATTATAAGCCATTCTGATGTACTGGCCTACTCTATTTGTATGTGCAGTTGTTTGTTGTACTCATTAGTCTTTAGGCCTATAACATACTCCTACCCTCATTTTTGTTTTCCCATTGCTTATGCCACACTAAACTGACTCACCATTGCACTGTCCACCCTTGTTGGATGCACTGCCTTAGATTTTTTCTTAACTAACAGCATAATCCCTTCTCCCTTCTTACCCTTTCTTTAATCATTTTACTCTCGAAATTCAAATTCTTCATTCCTTATATCTATGTGATACCATGTCTCCGATGTCTTGACCAGCACTTCAATTTCATCAAATTTATTTACTATACTCCAAGCATCGGTGTTCTTACTCTTCGTACCCCTAATCAATGTTCTTACTCTTAGTTACCCCTAACATAGCCCCTGTATTTACTTGTTCCATGATGACTCCCAGCAGTTCTTGAAATCCCCAGCACCTTGCTCTCTAGGCTGCTGCTCATTCCAGTAGAAGCAGTGCAAGAATTGCTTTTGCCTCTGCCTCTGGCTACTGTTAATCTATTTGTCTGTGAATTGCCCCCCCCCCCCCCCCACAAACTAGCAGTTTTCCAACCCGCCTAACACTGCCTTGATTGCATCAGCAAATATTCTTGCTGTATCCTCTCTATTTAAGTGTATCCCATCCCTATAGAAGCAGTCTCTCCTGTTAACAAGCACAGACCACACTGAGAAAAATTCTACCCCCATGAGCCTTGCACAATCTCTCCAGGGATGAATTGATTGATAAGGCTCTTATCATATACTCCCTCCTATTTTGTCTCAACAGAATTGCACGCACTTTTAAATTTAACCGTAACTCCCCCACAACTTTTTTTCAACGTCCTGTACTTGTTAAATAAGTCCGTAGATCTACTTTTAATGTCATCGGTGCCAACATGTACAACAGTATCACCTTTTTTGCCCTTAAAAGATGTTTGCTCTACATGTTGTTACCTTTTGCCCCAGGCAGACACACTGGTCCTATTCTACCTGTCCTTTTTGTACAAATTTCCCATTTCCCTGAGAATAGAGTCCGACAATAACTAGCTCCTGTGGGACCAGTGCATTCTGCCTTGAAGATTGCTGTTGTGTGTTGCCTGATGCATAAGAGTGAGCTCTGATGCTGAGTTGGGCAAGCTGAGAGCTTGATGGTCCCCCATTTTAATTCCTTTGAGGGCAATCTACCCTACTTCTCAGACTCATAGATGCACATCAGAACATTGAGTTGCACCTTATTTCTTCACACTCTCTGCACCTAGTGCGCACACACACACACACACATGTAAAGACACACTAGATCATGTCCTATTCAGGAAAGTCTGGAAACATTTCACAAGTTGCATATTTTTTTAGGCTGATGCATTGGAGTATCGCCTCCTTTAGTTCTCCCCCAAGCCACAGCAGGCCTGCCACTTTGTGCCTGTTGCTTTACTACTCTAGTCGGGAACATAATTTCCATTTAAATACAATTTAATTGATTAACAATGAAAATTAATAGATTAATAAATTTAATTGATTAATTGACAATACTACGCTAATCTAAATAGATTCCTAAATGCTCTGATTTGTAATACGGCTATCTAGTTTTATGTTATACCTTATGTTATCAAGTTCGAGATATACGTTGTCATATACTGTAGCGATCACAATGTTAAATTAGTTATGTCCTTGCTAAAAGTAAAAATTCCTTAGCTGAACACAAAAAAGATATATGCCCAGCAAGTGATTAGAATCTTCGAGCTACTTATTTATCACAATTAAAATTCTACTAGTCCTCTGCACTACTGGCTATGTGCTACAATATTCATGCCAAAACACCATTACAATAGCAGTGCTAGTAGTGAGTGATAACTTAAAAAATCACTGGATAAATTTAAATAATAAGCTAATGAACATGACTAGGACTATTTAATCTATTTGTAAAACACAATTTAATATCTTACTTAATCAAGAAGACTAAAATTTCCAAAAAGCTTAGTTTGAAAATTTATTTATTCATTATTGATTTTAAAGTCTATAGTTAAGTAAAACGAAGCATACAGTATTGCTGCTGCATTTTAGAAAAGGGAGCATAGTTTTTTTTGAGTGAATAATGGTTCTTTGAAAATAATTGAGTGATATGTATTAGCATTAGATTTCATTGCAATGAAATGGTTGTTCTCTTAGAAATTTTAATGGGTTTTACTATACTATGAGTTACTGCATTAGTTCTTAAGTAGTACTTTAAAGTTCTACTTAAGTGCTAACTTTAGTAGAATTTGGGTAACTTGTATAAGAGATATCCTCATATAAAATTTCATGAAAATCTATCCACTGGGAGTTACTGCATGCAGATGGGAAAAAAAATAGTTATTGTTGAATTTTTATTGGTCTGATTTTAATGAGATGTAGGATGACTTGACAGATCTTTTTAAAAGGTCAAATATGACATTTCATGAAAATCTGTTCACTAGGAACCAAGTTATTGTGTGAAGATAGATGTGGTAAAGGTAATAGGTTTATTATATGCTAGTTTGCCTAAAAAAAAAAAAAAAAAAAAAACTGGAAAGCCTTAGTTTTATATTAGAGTTAATGAGTAGCTAATATTAAATCATAATTAAAATATTGCTGTTATTGATGTATTTATTATTTTTTTTTCAATGAAGAAAAAAAATGCTATTTGGAAAATAGTTCATGTACATATGTAATATTTTCTTTTGTGCAACACGATTTAAAGAAATTTTTGTCTAAGATATGTTGTTCATTTATAAAATTTGAATGTGAGGATATGTATGTTTGAATGAATTATAGCAGTGTTCTGTCATTTTCATTGCATTTTTTTTGAAAAGGTAACAAGAGAATGCTTTGTTCATTGCTTTAGCTAATACTTTTATGAATGAGAGTCTTAAGTTTGTTTGATTACTTTTACAGAAGAGACAATTTTCTTTGTTCATTGGGTCTGTCTATTAGAAATAATAATAATATCTTTATTGCAGGCAATGAATAGTTACATGGATGCCTGATGCAATAATACCCATAACAGCAACAATGCTAGAGGTTTAACATAAAATTAATCAATACAGGAATAATTACATAATAACATACCTGAGAAGTATTTCCTTTTATTATTATGCTGATTATGATATATTTGTTACTCAGTCTAGTGCTTATAAAGGAATTATTTTAAATTTTGTAAAGGACAGTCCTAGAGCCGTTGAAAATGGGTCTCGTCGTTCTAGGGATGGGAGTGCTACACCTGAGCATTCACCATCACCTTCACCTGATGATAGGAGGCATTCTAGAAGTCCACGTAGTCATAGTCGATCACGTTCTCGGTCATATTCTCGCAAAAGACATTACTATTCACGGTCAAGGTAATCTGTTTTCTACTTAAAATAGTTTTGACTTTTTTATATTTTTTATACTTGTATTGAATTTTCCATTTCATTTAGAACAGTAGGTACTTGTAGGCAGGGATTCAGGAATAAAACTGAAATCCACTTATCTGATGTATGTTCTCTGTGACAGTATAGTGGTTTTGTCACTGGATTGGAGTGGTGGGGGTTTAAATCCTTTCAGAGACTGATAGAATTCTTAAATGCATCTTTAAATTTAAATTAGCCAACTATCATCTTTAAATTAGCCAACTATCATACTAGGCTGAATACACCGGTTCTCGTCCGATCACCGAAGTTAAGCAGCGTTAGGCCCGGTCAGTACTTGGGAGGGTGACCACCTGGGAATACCGGGTGTAGTTGGCTTCCAAGCGGGTGGTTGGTGGGTGGAACAGACTTCCATCCCTTGTCGTGGAAGTTGATAGCCTAAATAAGTTTAAGGCTCAGCTGGACAGGTATTTCGAACGAACAGAGGGGTGAAGTGGAAGTGGTTATTTTTATTTATTTATGTTACTTTTTTTTTTTTTTTTTTTTTCTTTTTTTTTTTTTTGGCTGATGCTGCATAAGCTTGCTTTCTTGCATCAAATGCCTCTACTAATGCTAATGCTAATGCTAAATTGGGTACTGTAGTTAGTTGATCTCAGGCAGAAGCAGTACGATTATTCCACCCATACAACATGAAAATCCTCTTGTAAATGCACAATACATGCAATGCAATATGGCTATAGGTGCTAATCTACAAGATGTGGCTATTCACCTTGTTAGCAACCTGAGCAACATCATCAACATTTGAACCATCTATATCAAGTGGACCTATTTGATTCATCACCTTCCTTGTAGCATTTACATAAGAAAAGAAGTCTTTGCATGCTTTTGCCAAAGATTTCTCATAATCTGCCTTAGCTTGCTTAATATCTTTTGTGATTTGGTTGCAGTTCAATTTATGTCTACCATAGGCTTCTGTATCACCTGGAAATTTATATGCATTCCATGCATTTTTCTTCTCTATAATGAGACATCTGACATCTGTTTAGGTGTAAGATTTGAATGGTGTAAGTTGGTATGAAAAGCTCAGTATATCTTTTATGATTATTTCCTTGAATGCTTCCCTTTTAGAATTTGCCAATGGTAAATCAATTCACTGTGATCACTACCACCTTATTCTTTTATCTGCAGATTCTTAATGCATGAATAATCACTGCTGATAATCAGATCAAGAGTATTGCTCACTGTTGTTGCCCCTCTAACATGCTGCTGTAGAAAACAATCATGTAATAAATCGACAAAATATTTCTAGGGTTTGAGTGACCAAACTGCAAATTCCAGTCAGTATCTAGAAATTAAAATCCCCCATTTTAAGATATTCTGATTTTTTAGCCCATTCTATTTCCTGTACAGTTTTGTTCTACTCGTCAGTCCTGTAACCCACTCCTCTCATTTTTGCTTTACCAGTGCTTATATCACACCGAACTGACTCAACATTGGACTGGCCACTCATATTAACTTGGTGCACTGCCATGGATTAACTTCTTAACCAAGAACATACCCCCCCCTTCTATTTTTTCTGTACTTTCTGAACACATTATACTCCCCATATTTATTAAATTTTGCATCCCGAGTGACACCACATCTCTGATATCCCCACAATCTCTGCATTTCATGACTTGACCAGCACTTCAAATTCATCAGATTTATTAACTATGCTCCTAGCATTGGTGTACAAAGTATTGGGGACATTGGTAGTTACTGGTGTACAGAGTATTGGTATCGTGCAAGCATTGGTGTAAATGCAAGTATACAAGCACCTGTTCTTACTCTTAGTTACTCTAACATACCCCATTATGTGTTTTATGATGACTCACAGCGGGCCTTGAGATCCCCAGCACACCTTGCTTTCCAGGCTGCTGCACATTTCAATAGAAACATTGCAAGAAACACTTACCTCTGCCTGTAGTTCTTATCTGTTAGCCCATGTATCCCTCCTCCTTTAAGCCAGCTGTTTTCTCACCCACCTAACACTGCTTCAATAGCATCAGGAAATATTCTGGCTATCTCTTTAAGAGTATTACATCCCTGTAGAAGCAGTGTCTCCTGTTAACAAGCACAGACTGTGCTGAGAAAAATTCTACTCTGTGAGCATTGCACACTCTATCCAGGGATGAACTGATTGAAAATCTCTCATCATATACTCCCTCCTATCGTGCCTGAGCAGTATTGTAGACATTTTTCCTTAGCATTGTCGAACTTCTAAAATATACCATCGAGACTGGAAAGGCTATGCTCTTTACTTCCTAGACATTATGATAAAACGGATATTCCCACACCTATTAACATCAGTATGCCAAAAACCAGTGTTCCCCAAACTGGGGTCTGCAGACAGACCACTTGGGGTCCGTAGACCAGTTCAGGGCGTCTGCGATACATTCAGAAGGTATCAAGTAATGTTTCTTTTCTTAAAAAATATACTGATAGAATCACACGAATTTCATTATAGAACATTATTTATTTTTGATATAATTAGTATATATAATTGTATACATATTTCAAATTATTCGTTCTATGTATAGCAAACTGATGATAAATAAAGTTATTATTATATATCTGTATAAAAATAAGAATAAAGTTGAGTTGTTTCACACACAAAACTCGGAATTTTTTTTCCAGAAAATCGTGTGTATGTGTGTGTGTACACAAACATATGCATGTGTGTATATATATACTGTACTGATAGAATCACATGAATTTCGTTATAGAACATTACTTATTTTCGATATAATTGTATACATATTTCAAATTATTCGTTCTATCTAGAGCAGATTTATGATATATGTCAGGGGTGGTTAACGAAGTCGATTGCGGATTTAATTTCTGTCGATCACGACGAATTTTAAATATACAGTCATCCCTCGATTTGTGCCCCTTGTGCAATGTAATTTTTGATATGTAGATCGCAGCGCATTTTGAAGGAAAAATGTAGATCGCATCACAAATTAAGTAGGCCACTCCTGATATATATATATATATATATATATATATATATCTACAAATATATATATATATATATATACACACCATAATTAGATAAGTTATAGTGCAAGAACCCTCCATAGTTTGAAAATCGAGGCAGACACGATGACACGGAAAACACGATGACATTAATCGATTCGTTCTATATTTCTATATTTAACATGTAATATTTTGTTATTTTATTTTAACATTTTAAACGCCGTAATATTACGATTCTATATATATATATATATATATATATATATATATATGTATACTATCATTGAATTATATTAAATAAAGTTAAATTATAATAAAATGAAGAAATAATTAAGCATTCATTAGAGGCAGCGACATGCAATTCCTCCATATGAAGCTGAAATACATCCATTATTTTAAATTAAATAAAACATAAGCCAGTAGTATGGCAAAAACTGTAGAGCGAAAATTAACATAAAAATAACCCAAATAAACAATCGAACGAAAAGAAAGAATAGATATAAATAGTAGCCCAGAAACCCTAATATAATTTCGATCTTTAAATCCAATTAACAAAAACTATACAAATTTTAGAATAATGCCAATTAGTTATTAATTTAGCGGCGGTACCCCCCCCCCCCCGGAGAGGTACCAGTTCCGAAAGACGTGAAATATCACCCAAAGAGGGTTAAAGGAACCACCAAACGATAACAAAATCAAAATAAACTAAAATAAAATAGAATAGACTGACCATCATGCCCCATATCGACAGAGGACCACGAGGCCAATAATGGTCATGGAATCGCTGCATTTCAGTCGTCATACAAAACATCGCAAAGGCGGAAATATCGAAGAACCAAACCACCCTTTTCCTTTCTTTTCGTTCGATTGTTTATTTGGGTTATTTTTATGTTAATTTTCGCTCTACAGTTTTTGCCATACTACTGGCTTATGTTTTATTTAATTTAAAATAATGGATGTATTTCAGCTTCATATGGAGGAATTGCATGTCGCTGCCTCTAATGAATGCTTAATTATTTCTTCATTTTATTATAATTTAACTTTATTTAATATAATTCAATGATAGTATATATTTCGGCTTCATATGGAGGAATTGCAAGTTGCTGCCTCTAATGAATGCTTAATTATTTTAATTTTTTATTATAATTCAATAGTAATGGGTCGATATGCTAATTTAGCAACGCCTGTGCCGCCATCTATTTTCTTTTTTTCTTCAATATAAGCTGATTCAGCTTACAGTATGTCAGTAGTGTGGCTCTGCTTTAGAGTGCTGTCTGTTCTATAGTTTATTTTCGCTGCATAAGGACCACCGCCATGCAAATCCTCTGCATTGGTTGATCTATCGGAGAATGGAAGGGTGGTTTGGTTCTTCGATATTTCCGCCTTTGCGATGTTTTGTATGACGATTGAAATGCAGCGATTCCATGACCATTATTGGCCTCGTGGTCCTCTGTCGATATGGGGCATGATGGTCAGTCTATTCTATTTTATTTTAGTTTATTTTGATTTTGTTATTGTTTGGTAGTTCCTTTAACCCTCTTTGGGTGATATTTCACGTCTTTCGGAACTGGTACCTCTCCGGGGGGGGGGGTACCGCCGCTAAATTAATAACTAATTGGCATTATTCTAAAATTTGTATAGTTTTTGTTAATTGGATTTAAAGATCGAAATTATATTAGGGTTTCTGGGCTACTATTTATATCTATTCTTTCTTTTCGTTCGATTGTTTATTTGGGTTATTTTTATGTTAATTTTCGCTCTACAGTTTTTGCCATACTACTGGCTTATGTTTTATTTAATTTAAAATAATGGATATATATATATATATATATATATATATATATATATATATATTTGTGTGTGTATATATATGTGTAGGGTCTGCAAACATATTTTGATTTTTGAAGGGGTCCGTAAATCTCAGTAGTTTGAGAACTGCTGCCATAACCTCTGCAAGTGTGTGTGTATGATAGTATACCAATTATAAATCATTTCATACAGCCTCACAGTGACAGTACCATCTGGTTACTAATGAGTAGGGTATAGTCATATTGCTCCAATAATTTGGATAAAGATAAAGAAATCAGTACAGTCAGGACTGAACTCAAGAAATATGCCTTTTCCAGAACAAATCCTAGATTACTGGGAACTACTTTAGGTCTGAGTTCATGTCAATGAGAACATGCCACATACGATACATCCTCCAGGCACAGAGGCCTGCCACTTCATCACTTTTGCATATGTTCCATTTTATCCAAGAATGTTGTAGTGTATATACCGAGATTCTGTAAAGTTATGACATCCGTCTATATAAACACCTGTAAGAAAACTATATACTGTATAACCTCTTCTAAAAACATTTACACCACCATTGAAAAGAGGTGGGGTTATTTATTGTATACCCTGCAGAGATTGTGATGCGAACTACATTGTTGAGCCCATCATTGTCTGGGGGATCAAATCAAAGATCACATAACACTATTAAGACAGCTGATTTCAGCCGGCCAGTAGTAGCTGTGCGCTACTGGCAGGAAGGACGTAATTTTAATAGGGATAACAGTACGTGTGCAAACACCATATTTTGAAGCAATTGCATGAGATGAGGAAACCCTTCTCCACACAAACCTTATTGTGTTTCCACTCAGTCTGCATCATTAATTGTTTTGTTATTGAAGAAAAGTGGCCATAAATAATAAAAGCCAGCATTTTCTTAAGCTTATTCATATATATAAATTATCTTATGCTGAAAAACAAAAATTTTAAATTAGTGATATCTTTCACATCCAATTACTGAAGTGCACTACTGTCATATTTGAGCTATGTGTCCCTAATGGAAATGCTTGCTTCCGATTTTTATATCTTTCTCAGTTGTGACCATTCACCACAGTGAAGTTTATTCAGTTTTATTTTCTTTCAGGTTTCACTCACTAACAGTTTGTTGAGCCCATTATTAATGCCGGTATTTTTTAACATGTGAAAAAAACATCTGAAGTGTATGTCTAAAGTGTGGCAGAGGGAAGTTTTATTTTAAAAAAATAATTAAAAATATACACTTTTAATATAAAAAATGGATTATTCACAGTTGTGTTCATAATACACTCACTGTCCATAAAATCAGAAACTTTTTGCAGTTGGCATCATCAGATAATTAAACATAAGGTATGCAAATGTAAATTCATACATAATATGATCACAAGTTCCATGTTATCAGATAAATACTGCATGCTTTTGTGTGGCTTCTTAGTCAATCAGGGCATGAATAAGACAGGTGATCTTTTTGATTTTCAGAAAGGTATTATTGTTGGAACATGTATAGCAGGAGCAACAGTTGAGAAAACAAAGAAAATCATTGCCATGTTGAAAGTAACTGACTCAAAAGTATACAATGAGTGAAAGGAGAATGCAGCTCTAAAAGAAAGAAATGCTGCAAAAAGTTGGTACTGCAAGAATAAGTCTGCTAGTAGTTAAAGTGAATTATGCATTAAAATAGGAGGTCTAATGTGCCGAAAATGACTGAAAATTTTAATTTAGACAAAGAAAGACCAATTTGCAACCAAACTATGCAGTGGAAGTTGGAATCTGGGATATGATGGTTATCTGCCAATATGAGAGCTACTTCTTTGTCTGAAAAAATCAAACAATTTTGACTGGAATGGTGCACCAAGGCTGGACTGTAGAAGTGTGAAAAAAGATTGTGATTTGATAACCCTCAATTTAAACTTTTATTTACCATATACCTATAAATCATGTATGTATAATTCAGTGATCACAGAATGACCACCTACCTAATACAGTGTTGGACCACTATTTGCATGGATAACAACCACTATTTGCCTAAGCATTGACTCCAATGCCTAGCACTTCCAACACTGTGGAAAGCCTTGCAGACAGCACGGTCTGCAAGGCTTTCAGTGGCAGAATAGATGACCGTTACATGTTTATATATATATATATTTTTTATGTAGACCCCAAACACGAGAGGTAGTAGAACCTATAGTACTTAGTACTGTGCTTGGGTTGAAGGTTGAGAAGACGAAAGAAGATATTTGTTGACATTGAACTTCTGTAGACTGTAATTTTCAGGAAATACGTATGAAGGAAGGTTGTTCCAGAAAACGGCAGTTGAATGAATAAACGCGGAAGATGAAAAGTTGGTTCTATGAGTTTGAAGTTGGACAGTAAATGGATGTTGGCTAGTGGCTACACGTGTTCGGACTGTTTTGAAAGAGAGAGAGAGAGAGAGAGAGAGGGAATAATAGAAGCCAATTCAGAAGAACAGTGCCCTTGAAAGTATCTGTAGAAGAGGCATGCAGCAGAAACAGTACGTCTATGAGACAGCGAGTGGAGAGAGACTCTGGAATCATTAATTAACCTAACTGCCCTCTTCTGAATGGAATCAAGAAGCCTGAGAGAGGTTTTAGGAGCATCACCCCAGATGTGGGAACAATATTCCATGGTAGGGAGGATTTGTGATTTATACAGAGTGAGCAGCTGTTTGGAAGAAAAGTAACGCCGAGAGCGAAAGAGAAAACCAAGTTTTTTTAGACACAGAGGAAGCAATATTTGTAATGTGCTTGTGCCAAGAGAGATTAAAAGTCAGAGTAATCCCCAAAAGAGATATATCATTTTGCCTAGAAATCAGAGTGTTACCAAAGATAAGAATAGGAGCAGAAGAATCCTTTTTTGCAAGATATAAGACAAGACTGAGTTTTAGAAGGGTTGAAATCAACTAAGTTGTCTTTGCCCCACTGGAGAATTACCTGAAGATCGGCATTTAAGGAACTGGTAGCAGATTTTCGAGAAGTTGAAGCTGATTGAGCAGGGCAAGGTTTCTTAAAATGGAAAATGGAAAGTGGAATGCAATGTGCTATCATTGGCAAAACTATGGATAGGATTTCCAGTCAATGGAAGAAGGTCATTAATATACAAGAGCAAAAGAGTGGGGGAAAGAACTGAACCTTGGGGGACATCGGCATTGGTGGAGAAGACAGAGCCATCTACCATCACCCTCAGTGAGCAATCAGAGAGAAAACTGAATAACCAATTACAAAAAACAGTTGGCAAACCATAAGATGGAAGCTTGTTTAAAGACCTTTATGCCAAACACGATCGAAAGCCTTTGAGGTGTCAAGAGCAACTATTTGTGTTTCACCGAACCTTTCCATTGAATTAGTCCATAAATGGGTAACATAAGCCAAAATATCACCAGTGCATCGACACTGACGGAATCCATATTGGCGAATAGTTGAAGTAATTGCAATGGGACGATAACTGGATGGGAGGGATTTTTCACCCTTTTTAGTAACTGGCTGGATATGAGCAAATTTCCAAGCAAAAGGAAAAACACCTTTGGAATAAGAAAGTGAAAAAAGGCGGCAAAGAATAGGAGTAAATTCAGGAGCACAGGTTTTAAGAAAAAGTGGAGAAATACCATCGGGACCTGGAGCTTTCTTAGTATCAAGATTCGTCAAAATCCTTCTGACATCCTTTTGATGGAAGACCACAGGAGGCATTGAATGGAGCGTGTTGGGAATGGTGGGAGGTGTTTACCAAGATCATTAATACATGAGTTGGAAGAAAAATGGGATGCTAGCAGGTCAGCTTTATCCTTGGCTGAAGTGACAACAGAACCATCTGATTTTGACAGAGGTGGGCAAAAGTTGTGGCGAATGGCTTTGGCTGGAGACCAGAATGCTCGGCTACCAGTAGGGCAAGAAGCACGTTTTCTACTCTTAGCCTGTTCAAACTCTAGTTTAGACTGATTAATAACTGCTTTACAATTTTTATGAGCTTTGGTGTAGGCAGAAAATGAAACTGAAGAATTAGAAACAAGCCAATTACGATATGCAACATTCTTCTCTTGAACAGCCTTAGCACATGGAAAACCAAGGTTTAGATAAAGGACAAGATTTTAAAGTGGAGTGTGAGATAAAGGATTTCATTCCTGCAAGAATAATTTCACTGACACGATCTGAGCAAATGTTGACATTAGAAGTTTTGAAACAGTAATCCGACCAAGGAAAAGAAGAAAAGAAATCTTGCAGGTCATCCCATTTTCCATTCTTGTAATGCCAAACAACACGAGGTTGGGAATAGCCATGAGATAAAGGCTTCATTGGAGAAGAGACAATCACCAAGTTGTGATCTGAAGTGCCTAAAGTACCTCTCACTTCAACCGTGTACTTAGAAGTGTTGTTTGTGAGAAAAAGATCAAGCATGTTGGCTGTATGATTAGGATTGTCGTATTCTTGTAAGTAAATGAACAATCTGTGCAAGGTAATTAGTAATTGCAAAAGCCTCAGCATCTCGACCAGCTGGGTCGGTGTTACTAGAAAATGGAAGCCAGCTGGAGGTGTGAACATTAAAATCTCCAAGGAAAATTACCTCATTGGTAGGAAAGTTGGACTGAAGAAAGTCAAGTTGCAAAGAGAGGAAGTCAGAGCTCCAAGTGATTAGTGGAGTTGGGAGAACGGTAGAGACGACAGATGAATTTGGCACAATGAGGTAGAGAGATTTTAAGCCAGAGAAGATCGAAGAGAGGAGATTCCAAACTGCTAAGTCTCTGACAGGGAATATCACAACGGACATATATGCATAAGTACCACCTTTGAGGCGAAAGGAATCATACAGCGAATAATTTGGGCATCTGGGCAGTAGTTGAATCAACTGATAAACTGAGATTCTGTCAGAAAAAGTACATGGGGTTCGGCAGACTGCAAGTGGAAATGGACATCATTCAGATTAGAATTGAGACCACGTATATTTGTGAAATGAATTAGGAAGTGTTTGGGAGGTTTAGATCTTTTTGCAGATAAGCTTGCTCTATTAGTTTGACAATTCATGGTGTATTCAATAGTAAGAAAAAGTGGGTGGGAAATGCTATATGACGCAATGAAATTTTTGCATATGGCGTACACATGGTATGAATATACCCAGATCCTTGACATAACGTGGCCTCGACAATGCCCCCCGGCATACACACTACTCGGACTCCCTCCAGTCACTATCTGGCAGAGTAGAGGTAGCAAGATTATACACTAGCTGATCCGGAAGCCTCCTAGAGAGTTACCAATAGGTTTGGTCTGGTGTACTAACTAGTGGCCGGCCTGCGAACACCATTTTAGAGCTGTACCTCGAAATGTAAGGAATATTGGATCTCGCCATGATGTTCATCATAACCTCAAAAGTCATCAATCATACTGCATGAAGGAAGAGATGGGGAAGGGTTGACCAGAACTTAGCTCTAGAGACCAAACATGGGTTCCACCACTTCAAGCTTCCAATAAGCAAAGTGGTGGTATTGCACCGGTTGATGAGTCATCTACCACCTAGTACTGCCTGGTAACATAGAGGGGTGGCATTCCTCCATGTGGTGTGGACGCCACACCTCGACCTCTGCTTACGTTGGTTCACACCTGGGTGGTCACCCACCATGTACTTATGCATGGAGGTTATACCCAGGATTACAAAGATGCTATATGGTTGCGAATAATCGTATGAATGATGTTCTTTGTGCCACCCGTGTGAAAATTTCTACCAGTGCATCGTTCCAGCTATATCCGAAAGCCATCGGTTCTTGCAAATATCATCGGTCTTTAAAATAAAAGATCCCTGAGAATGTCAATGTCATTGGAAGTCAAGGCTCCACTGTAATTTAACACTTAAACCCCATGGGAAAGTAGAATAGAGGCCAAAACCAGTGAGAAACCAAATAGAAGAAATTTACGATGCTTTACTTGAATTAACTGAATACAAAAATAGATATGGATTCAAGGAATCATGTTAAATCAATAGCCTTAAAAATAACATCTTATATTTCTTTATTCAGTTATAATTTGACATGATATTTTAATAAAATTAATCCTGTAAGTAAAATGCTCCAAAAGAGGAATTTTGATGTACGTGAAGCTTTTGCATGTCTACAAAATATTATGAAATATTTTAAACAAAATAGAACAGAGTAAGCATTCCAAAAAATTCTTGATTTGGCTAATAATATGGCTACTATCATTGGCATCAATGCCAAACAAAATTTCAACATTAATTTTTTTCTTTCAAATTATGGACAAAACAATTTTCTTGTTAACCAAAAGGTTTACAAATATGAAAACATGTAAAAATATTTACATGTTAAATTAACTGACAGTATTGTAATGAGTCTAATATGGATGTTTTAGCATTATTTGAATAATTAGATTTAAATTTATATTAAAGATAATATTACTCCATTTGAAGCATTACAATATATTTTTAAAAACAATTTTACAGATAACTTTCCAGTTGTAGCATTTGCATTAATTAAGAATTTTTCTAACTTTACCAGTTTCAGTTGCCTGAGGTGAACAGAGTTTTTAAAAATTAAAATTAATCAAAAATTATTTACGATCTACAACGTGTCAACAACAAATCTCTAATTCGGCAATAATTTCAATAGAAAATGATGTTTTGAAAGAAATAAACATAAATGAAATAATAAATTCTCATTTCTTAAAGCAAGAAAACATAAATTTGTATATATATATATATTTTTTTTTACTTTATAATTTTCCTTTTAATTTATTATTGTGATAGAATACCATTACTGTGATTTAGAATTCATTTCTAGAATTTCAGAATTTTATTTTTGTTTGTTTCATTGTATTATATATGTGAGATACGTTGTAATTCTTTTCTTTTTTAAATAAATGAATAATAATTATTTACGCCTTATTTTATTTTTTAATCCAAATATTTTAGAGCGGAAAATTTGATTTCGCTTACTGGCAGCACATAGGGTTGCAGTGGCCCTGTGTCTAACCAGCATGTTGACACCACAATATTCCCCATTGACGATGATCAGCAATGAGGAGAGGGTGTAACTTGAGTCGTCGGCTGTTGAACCCATTATGTTTGAACCCATCATCATTTCGGATATTGTTCTTGCATTCCCCATATTGTATTGCAATGTCAACTGTTGCACAGTGACCTGCCATTGAACCCGTACCGTGCATTGCACTCTGCTCACCATTCTACTCCATTCTTTGTACACCTTAACCACAGTTTTCTTGAGAAACTGGCAAGATGTGATGTTTCCAATGTTGAAGCGCCTAGCGCACAAGCTCCCACAAGCATGCCCTTTTGAAACTCCACGATATCTTTACTAAGTCCCATAACTGCTATATTATCACTTTCAAGTTCAAGTACAAGCTTGAATTCTATATCCTGGAAAAAACTACATATTTATAACTCCAATTTTGAGCCAGTAGAGTGCAGTTGTGTTCCTTTTCCACTAAGTATCGCCACTGGTTACAGTAGAAAAGTGACAAATCAGAGTTGTAATAGACAAGATTATCTTTGTTGCACTAGTTAAACGACACTTTTTTTAATTGTGACTGGGTAATAAGGGTGATATTTTCTTATTCTATTACAAATCTAAATTAAACTGCTATAACTTTACAATTTCAGAACTTAAAAGTGATAAAGTATAGTGTTTCTTCTGGCACGAGGGTGAAGGTAACTGGCGGACCATAGAAATGGACACTTGCATTTACAAATATTTAGATTGCCAGATCCGTGAACAGTAGTGATCTTCGATTACCTTCCGCTCAGACAACAGAAGAATAAATTCACTGTTGCCATATACATGCATGCTGTATTCACGTTGAGTATTCAAGCTGTGGCCATCACTTAAAATTGATTCTCGATTTTTTTTTAAAATCATAGATAAACTGCTTGCAGATATGCCATATTTCTCCGCAACATCTTTTTTCTTAAAACCCTGGTCAATATCATAACAATCTTTGCTTTATCATTAATACTTAAACATTTTCTCTTCGACATTCTATTCACAATTGTAAAAATTACTGGACTGCACCTCTTGCCGATACATACTCCGCAAACTTTGCTGCGCTGGCCATATAGTGAATTGTTAGTACCGTCTACTCAATGATGTTCGCTTGCCAATTCAACAGTATCACTCCCTTTGAAGAAATATACGACTTTGTGAATTTCTTTTATTCTGGTTTCATTCATATATATACATGAAAGAGAAAATTTATGATTAACGTATGCTGTATGTTACTTTTCAGAGGGGAAAAAAAAAAAAAAAACAAGAGCATATAGCCTATGTGATTGATGACTAACGGGAGGGGGGGGGATTCATGAAAACCATCTACTGGGGGTCCAGTTAAACGAGAATGGACATATCATATAATGATTGACACGAAGGTCACGTGGTACAGTTGAGGTGAGAAGCGAATGTCACTCAGTAGGCGTTACTAAAAACCAACTATGGTAGCATTCTATGTATTGCCGCTGCAGCATGCTGAAGGTTTACCGCAGCGAATTTCGCTTTCCCCTGAGCCAACATCAGTTTACAAATCTATCCTATTTATTGTAAAGTTTATGACCACTTTTAAGAAAACCCATTTGGTTTAATAACTGTAACAAAAATGAAACAAAGACCCTCCTACGGGCATCAACGGCCACAAGTGTTCACCAAAAGGATGATTATTTAATTCCAGATGCTAATGCGAAATTTCGGAGGGAAGGAGGCAGTATATTTGAGTGGCTGTTTAGCAGTAAATGCTTGAAAATCTTCAAAAATGCTTTTACTAATTTTTTTAAAAATTCATTTTAGAGAGACTAACACTTTGTTATGTGGGGTTAATTTTACATGTAATTTCGTTTCAAGGTGCAATGTTTTGCGAAAAAATCGTAATATAGAGAAATTCATTAAATAGAAGTTCGTAATAGAGAAGTTCCACTGTATTTTAATAAAAGTTTTCCACACCATCATATTTGTTTCCTTATAGCATTTAAAATAATATGTTTCTGAATCTTGAATAATGCTTTTCTAATTTGGACTATCCCATCTTTCTATTAATTGAATCTGAATTACTGAGACTTTACATGGTGATTTATGAGTGTTCCTTAACTTCAGGAGCATATTTATAAGGTCATTTCCAGTGAAAAATGTAGTTTGATGCTTACTGGTTATGGAGTTATCATTACCTGAATAAAAATAAGAATAAGTGAACAAGAATTTGTGAACTTTTTATTTATGAATTTATAGAAGTTCTTGTTTACAAGAAGAGCCACTGTAATTGAGATGTTTCACTGCACTGCTAAAGTGAGGATGCACTCTATTGTGTTGGACATATGTATGTAATTTTTTCCAAAGGTACCACTTCTTACAAGTTGTTCAGTTTGCTCTGCAACAAACTGGCAGAGGAAGAAGATGAATGACTAAAGCTGATTGTGAATCGATGTGGAAATTGTGGCATATGTACATATACAAATCTATATTTTGGTTATTTTAATTATTACTGCCTATTTTGTTAATTTGATTAGTTTTTCAAATTTGATCAGTTTGGAAATGACTTCTGTCATTGAAATCATCATGTTATTATAAGCAATTAGCATGGGAAATCTTCAACATTGTTTTTATCTTGGAAACTTGTAATTAAAATATTTATACTACAGAGGGTAGAAGAATTTTCAGATGCATAAATCTTGTAAATTGTAACCATTTGTGTGTTTCTTTGCAGAGATTTATATTAGTATTGGTATTATTAGAAATATGGTGCATGGAAGCCATAGGCTTTTGTTACACCAGCCAAAAAAAAAAAAATTAATTAAAAAAAAAATAATAATAAAATAAGCTACCTGTTTGACTGTCTCCTCACACTTAATCTGAAGAATCGGTCTAGCTAACCTTTCAGTTTCCCCACTCTATCAGCCTAAACTGCTCATGGAGATTACTTATTCCAATAATTAATATTTGCTGGATAAAAGAAAACTTCCTGCAATCTATTCTAAAACCTTTTCCCCTGTAATTTGAATAATTTGAATTTGTATTCTCTAGTTTTGGAAATTATTAGAGTTAAAATTTCAACTTGATTAATTTCAATTTTGCTTCTTGGAGTTTTATACATATCAGTCATCTTCTTTGAGTGCTTAGGTTCAAAGCTGTAGACCACACCACATATTCAAAGTGTTTCCTCATATAGATACGTGTTTGCCAGTCTCACCAGGTGAGTTGCCTGTCTCTGAACCTTGAAGAAGCTGTTTTTTTTTGGATTTATTCTGCATAATTCAACACACAGTATTCCAAATGTGGTCTTACTTTGCCTTGTACAGTGGATTATGATCTTCTTATCTTTACAAGTAAATGTTCATAAATCAATAGGACATCGTGTGCCTTCCTTTCTGCTTCTCTCTAATCAGAAACAATGGTGGTCCAAGTACCAGGCCTTGGAGAACACCACTTCTTACACTTAACTTGTTTGTTTGTTATTTAGGAGCATTAGCAAGTAGTAGTAGTAGTGGCATGTGATGCAAGAAAGCAAATTTATGAGCTTATGCAGCATCAGCCAAAAAAAAAAAAAAAAAAATCACACCATTCCCTCCAAATGCCTGTCCAGTTCCTCCTTAAATTTATTCAACCTATCAACTTCCACAACGACAGATGGAAGTTTGTTCCAGCAATTAACCACCCGCTGGCTAAAGGAAAATTTCCGCACATCTATTCTACATCTGTCTTTTCTTAATTTGAATTTATGCCCCCTTAGATTTGTAATCTGAACAAGTGGAAGGATCCCATCAGAATTCAGCGTGCTCAACCCATTCAAGGCCTTATATACCTCAATCAGATCACCGCGCAGGTGCCTAGTCTCCAGCCATTGCAATTTGCAGAACTTTAGCCTCTCTTGGTAAGAGGAACCCTTCATTCCCCTCAACTAAGGCCATATTGCTCTGGGAATATGCAGTGGTCATTCCCTGACCTCTCCGCATCCTCCGTATTTGGTGGCGACAGGCTCGAACCCCTGTCTAATCAAGAAGCATGTGCTACGCACTGCTGCTCCTTCCCACCTGGCTATGGAGGCGCCTTACACTTAACTTAATCTGAAGAATAACTGTTAATGAGAACCTTTTGCATCGCAGACCTGTGAGTCCAGCATGTTCCAGCTTATATAGTAACCTCTCATGTTGGACTAAATCAGTTGCTTTGCCGAAATCCAAGTAAATAATGCTGAAATTTTACATTCAGCTAATGGGTGACTCTATCAAAATAGCTAACCAGGTTAGTTAAACATGATTTTGCCTCTGCAGAAAAACTATGCCCACTGTCTTTCAGAATTTGATTTCTGTTTGAATGATTCTGTACTGTACTGTATTCTTGATCATTGCCTCCATGATTTTCCTTACCATCGAATACAGATTCACTGATCAGTACTTACCCACTTCACTCTTAGAACTGCCTTTATGTATTGGCAATTCTTCAATCCAAGAGAATCTTTCCTGAGTCCAATGATGCCCTCATAATTAACCTTAATGGTTCAGTGCACTGTCTTGTTGCTTCCCTTAAAATTATAGGGTAGATGCCATCGACTCTGGGAGACTTACTTGCCCAAGGCTTGGAAGTTTTCTAATAAGTAATCTTCTGAAATTTCAATATCACTAATTTCATGTCTTTCCATCTTTACTTATGTAATTTCACCTCACATGAAAGATCTTTCTACTGTAAATATTGATGCAAAGTATCTGTTCAGCTTATCTGCAACATCAGCTGTTAACCAAGACTGTCCTACACTCATTGTGTAAGGGTCTGATCAATTCATCCTTCTCTTCATATTGACATAGATAGAAAACTTTGCACCCATTCTTAGTTCTCTTAGCCAACGATTTCTCATAATCTAAATTTGCCAGCCTAACCTTTTCTGTATCTGTTGTGTATAGGCTTTAGTACTTCTTGTCGCTCTAACTTTTCCATGCCATATATTTTTCTGCTCTATTAAACTGTCTAGTTCAGGGGTGGCAAACCTTTTTAAGGGTGCATGCCAAAATTAGCTAAATATTTTAAAAAAGTACTCTCGCTTTTCAGAATACAAAATACATAATGCTTTATTATCGTTATTCATACCAAATCTTTCACTCAAAGATTCTTGAAATTCTCTTCTACTTCCCCTCTTCATTTGAACATTTTTGTTTCTTTGCTGGGTGAGCTGATATTCTAAACAATTTGTAAAGAGCAAATAACAATTAAAATATTTTTGAGAATTTGTGGGAATTAATGAAGAATAATCTCCAATCTCCATGGCACATACAAACCGTAATAGACAATGAAGGAGGCTGCACTAAATACTGAGAAACTTTACCAATAACTTATGCTCTGAATAAATTTGTGAAATATACGAAAAAAAAAATTTTTTCTTTTCGTTTCACAATTTTATCAATACATCTCACCACTCCAACTTCAAACAAATCACTGTGTGAAATGGCCGACCGGGCTAGCCGAGTGGGTAAAGTACCTGCCCGGCAACCCAAAGGTCGCGGGTTCGATTCCCGCCTCGGGCTTGGATCAAAGTACTGCAAAAACCTTGGGAGGTGCAATATGGCCACAGAAGCCGATGCGCCAACAACTACCAAAAAAAAACTGTGTGAAATAGTATGTTTAGTGTCAGACGGCACCAGGGGTTTCCCCCATCTCTGCTAGTACATTTTGGTGTGAAACAGAACACTGTCAATGCCAGAGGTTTAAAGGTGTATGGATCTTGTATATCTTTAGTGTTGTGTACTGTTGTTCCTCTGGTCATTTGGCCACTGGGCCTCTGGTGGGACCCAACATTGCCTACACTTTGCACTGTGGAGGCAGATCAGGTACACCAGTATCAGTTGTTTACTCTGGCAGGTCATGCCACCTAATTTCCTGAGATTTCAGTGGCTAGGACCTTAAAAAATAAATAAATAAACTGCTATAGATAAGGGTCAGCCAAAAGGAGTACTGTTTTATGTGATTTGATGTTATTGAGTTTTTGGGTGTAGGGCTCAAGCAATTTAACAATGATTCAAATGCTAGTAGTTGTAAGTTAAAGGGAATTAGACTGAAAGATGAGGGGAAAAGACAAATATGGGATCGATCCCTCGAGAAGATGACCCCCGAATTAGTGGAGCAGGTCCATGTCCCACCAGAGGGGCAGTGAGGGGGGGGGAGACCAGGAGTAACCTGCCCAGGGAGTGGAGGCAAAGGACCACACAAGGGAGCTTGGCTAGGAAGGCCTAATGGCGGCAGCTGAGCTGTGCTGGTGGTTGTGTCACACCTGGGACAGCATTCCACAGCATGCTGGCTAGGAACAACCAACAGCATGGATGCTGTTGGTTGTTCCTAGCCAGCATGACTAGCCTTATGGACCTTGGGTCCATAAGGTTCCCGTGTCCATCTGTTGGGAGAGGCTGCAATAGAACATGCAATTTGTATCATTTGCTCACGCACCATTTTTTTTTTTTTTTTTACATTTTATTAAATTTCTATAGTTTTCTCCCCCTACATTTGAAGGCAACATTTTATAGTTTTTGCATTTTGCATATTTTTTATACTTTTCTCCCCCATTCATCCATCATTCTCATTCACACAAGGGGGATGACTTATTAAACAAGCGAAATTGACATCATGCTATAATCCTGCCTGTCCAATTATTGCTTTTAAAATAATTCAGTGCTTGTTTAACCATTACTTTAAAGATGAAGCAACAATTTAAAGAAAGCTCACAATTTAAATGACATACAAATAATCAAATTTAGAAGAATATTTATCTACATATCTAATTGTACAAAAAAAAAACAAAAACACACATTAATTTAACAATTATACTAATGCTAAAATTTTTTTTTTTTAACAAACTTCCTGTCATACTTTTACATCTGCCTTAGACATTTATACATTCAACACACTATTTCTCGCATTCATTTACTCATCCAGGCACACACTTTTTCACCCTTACATTCACACAGTCCATTTCACTCAGACTCCATAGTCATTTGCTAATTTTACTCAATTTCCACATTTACTCTTTTAGCACTCACCCTTTCTCACATATTCATTCCCAGAGGCATACATTATCATTCACTCACCCTTCCTAGCATTTCCTTACATACTTTCACGTTTACATTCACTCCAGTTCTCATTCATTCAATCTTCATTCATACTAGCATACTTCAGAAACCTGCAGCCTACTAGTTTTTTCCAGCTGACAGGTAACCCTTGGCTGCATGTCTATACCAGTCTCTTTAAAGTTCTTTCCATGAGTGTTGGCATGTTTGGGAACTCAGCCTGTTTTGGTTGGACGTATGCTATGATGAGGGTAGTACCAGCCTGCCTTTATTCCCATCAGTCACATTTGGTTATTTCTTACTGCAGTGGTCCCCTGGCAATTAGCCAAAGGAGTTCCCAGAGGCAGGGTGTCAAATCTGGTAAAGTCCGGTAATTTCTGAGTCAATTCAGATATGTTCAGTCACATCGAGATTGTCATTCACTGGGCATGGGGAGAGAAATGGGCTTGTTATATATTTGTTCTATTGATTTGGTACAGGGACTGGTTGAAGAGCCTGTCTCTGGAAGTTTCGGCAGATTTCAAAAACATTTTGAGCATAGTTGAAGGCATTGTAAAAGGCCTCCTCCATGATGAATTGGTATTCTTGGCCCCTAGGAAGGGGTCCAATTTCTGTGATTAACTGTCTACGTTGATTTTCATAGATTTACACAGTCATATAGAATGTGTGCCCAATCCTCACTTTCGCCACAGGTACAGTGGGGGGTCATCGGCCAGTCCCAAAAAAATGCAATTTAGCTTTAAGAAATCCATGACCTATCAATAGAAATGTGATCAAGTCCTGGAGCATACCACTTAAGTGGTTTCGGTCTAACCATAGCCACCTGTGGAAAAAACCTTTTGGTAGTAGCACCTTTGGTCTCTTGCTCCCATTCAGTTTGCTATATCTGATGTAGTTGTGTGGCAATTTGTTGTTTCTCTGGCTTGATGTCATTGGCAAGGTTTGGAGTTATGCCTAGGAAACCCATGGGGATTCCTTTTTTAAGTCTATAATATAGCCTTTTTTTTGCAATTTCAAGGTGTATTGGTAGGGTACCAGCCAAGACTTGCAGGGCTGGGATTACTGGTAAAGTCTAGTATCTACAGCATGCTCTACTTATTGTTAATAAGATTGTTCTTTGAATGCTATTTAATTTTGCTCTGTTTTTGACTATGGCTGTGCAATGGAACCATATACCAGCACCATAAGAGATTACAGGTAAAAACACTGCTCGGTAAATGAGTGCCAGGGTTCTACACTTGAGACACCAATCAGCTGGGCTGATTCTGGCATAGTTTTGGACTTTTTTGGCCAAGTATGACAGGTGTGGATAGAATGGTAATTTGGAGTCTAGAATCATGCCTAAGTATTTCAATTCTTGGACCATGTGAATTGAGGTATCATATGTTTTTATCACTGGTGGTCGTCTTATATTTAGATTTCGGTCGTCTTATATTTAGATTTCCTTTCAGTAGGATACATTTAAATTTTTTTTTTCTGCTGAAATTTTGAGCATTGGGTTAGTCCCCATTCCTTCAGTTGTTTGAGTCCCACTTTTGCTCTTTCTTCTACCACCCTTCAAAATTGCACCACCGCATATCCCCAGAGCAATATGGCCTTAGTTGCTAATGCTCCTGAAAACCAAATAACAAACAAACAAACCTTCAAAATTGCGGACCTGTCTAGAACAGGACATGATCTAGCCAAGGAGGATGTCTGTGTGTGTGCTAGGTGCAGAGACTGTTAGGAAATTAGGCACTAACTCAGTGTACTGATGGGCGTCTGTAAGAGTTTGAGGTATAAGGTAGATGCCCTCGAGGAAATTAATAAGAGGGGCCCATCAAGCTCTCCGCCTAACTCAACTCCTGTGCATCAGGCAACACAGAGGCAATCTCCAAGGCAGAATGCGCTGGTCCCACAGGAACTAGTTATCGTTGGTGACTATTGTCAGGGAGATGGGGAATATATTATGCAAAAGGATAGGTGGAACAGGACGAGGGGCAAAAGTTGATTGCATTGTGCAGATATTGTATTTTAAGGGCACAAAAGGTGATATTGTTGTATACGTTGGCATTAATGACCTTAACAGTAAGAGATCTGCAGATTTAATTAACAAGTACAGGTCAACTTTGAAAAAAAAGTTGCAAGCTAGGGTTGAATTTGAAAGTGTCTGCAATTCTGCCCAGACATGATAGGAGGGAGTATATGATGGGAGCCTTGCCAATCAGTTCAGCCCTGGAGAGATTGGGCAAGGCTCATGGGATAGAATTTTTTTCAGCGTGGTCTGTGCTTGCTAACAGGAGAGACTGCTTCTGCAGGGATGGGATACACTTAAAACAAAAGGGTGCAAGAATAGCATTAGCATTAGTAGAGGCATTTGATGCAAGAAAGCAAGCTTATGCAGCATCAGCCCAAAAAAAAACAAATAAATAAATAAATAAAAAATAACCACTTCCACTTCACCCCTCTGTTCGTTCGAAATACCTGTCCAGCTGAGCCTTAAACTTATTTAGGCTATCAACTTCCACGACAAGGAATGGAAGTCTATTCCACCAACCAACCAACCACCCGCTGGCTAAAGGCAAATTTCCTCACGTCTATCCTACATCTGTCTTTTCTCAATTTGAATTTATGCCCTCTCGGGTGATAATTCTGAGCAAGAGGAAGAATCCCATCAGCATTGAGCATGCTCAAACCATTCAAGGCTTTATACACCTTTATCAGATCACCTTGCCGGTGCCTAGTCTCCAGACACTGTAATTTGCAAAACTTAAGCCTTTCTTCGTAAGAGCACCCCCTTTGTTCCATTCACTAATCTTGTTGCCCTTCTCTGTACTCATTCCAGCATTTCTACATCCTTCTTGAAATGAGGCCTCCAGACCTGTATACAGTACTCTAGGTGTGGTCTGACCATTGCCTTATACAAGGGAATAATCACCTTCTTATCCCTGCTAGAAAAATTCCTATATATCATCGACAATACACCATGAGCTACTCTTGCAGCCCGTCTGCACTGCTCAGAAAACTTCATATCTGCCTGCACAACCACCCCCCAGGTCCCTTTCATCCTCTACCACTGTCAGTGTAGTACGACAGAGTTGATACGTTGCTCTGGGGTTGCTGTTTCCCATATGTAGTACTTTTCATTTGTCAATGTTAAACTTCATTTGCCACCTCTCAGCCCATCTGCTCAACCTTTCCAGATCCTGTTGCAGTAGCATAGTGTCAGTACTGTCCTTGACAACCCTGCCAACCTTTGTATTGTCTGCAAACTTGGACATTAAGCTTGATATACCATCATCAATATCATTTATAAATACAGAAAACAATAATGGACCCAATACTGAACCCTGAGGGACTCCACTATTAACATTAGTCCATGATGAGCAGTGTCCATTGAAAATATTTGCTGATGCTATCGAGGCAGTGTTAGGTGGGTCAGAAAACTGCTAGCTTGAGTTGATTCACAAACTAAAAGATTAACAGTAGCCTCAGGCAGAGGCAAAAGCGATCTTCGCACTGCTATTGTAATGAGCAGCAGCCTGGAGAGCAAGTTGCTAGAGATTTGCTGCTGAGAGTCATCATGGACAAGTAAATGCTGCTGAGAGTCATCATGGACAAGTAAATACGTGGGTTGTGTTAGCGTAACTAAAAGCAAGAACAGATGCATGTATACTTGCATGTACACCAATGCTAGAAGTAAAGTAAATAAATTTGATGAATTTGAAGTGGTGATCAAGGCATCAAAGGCAGATATTGTTGGGATATCAGAGACATTGTGTCACACAGATTAAGCAGTCCAGAATTGGAATTTGGGGAGTACAATGTGTACAGAAGGGATATACAGGTTAGGAAGGGAGGAGGCGTAATGCAGTTAGTTAAGAAACACAAAATCTAAGGTAGTGCATCCAGTTGACATGGGTGGACAGCAATGTTGAGTCAGTTTGGTGTGACATAAACACTGGGAAAGGGAAAATGAGAGTAGGAGTGTGTTATAGGCCTAATGACTCTTATGAGTATAACGACAGAGAGAGTAATACTCTTGATCTGATTGTCGGCAGTGGTGACTCGTGCATTAGGAATTTGCTGATAAAGGAACCACTAGGTGACAGTGATCACAGTCTGCTGATGTGGGATTTACTTAAATATGTGGCTATCATCAAGGGTAAAGGGAAGGGTTTTTGTTTCCATAAAGGTCAGTACAGTGGTCTCAGGCAGTTTTTGAATTCTGTACAGTGTGATCAACTGATGATGTTAAAAACAGTGACTTCTAAATGTGATTTCTTCAGGTAATTAATCTCGGAAGCTACTAGGCTTTTCATTTACCAACTAAGAAATATTGTTTGATTAATGCCTAAATGGATATCATATGAACTAATGAGGCTTGTGGCGGAGAATAAAAATGCATGCGCTGCATATATATTAGCAGATGACACAGTAGCCTATGGCAGATATAAGCTAGTCTGTAATCAAGTCACAAAGCAGGTTAGGCAAGCGAAGGCGATTATGAGAAATCCTTGGCAAAGGATGCAAAGAAAAACAGCAAAGATTTCTTCACTTATATAGCCTCTAGAAGGAAGGGGATGAATCAGATTGGTCCACTGGATGTTTGTGGTTTGACTGTTGATCCTGCTCAGATAGCTGACAAACTGAATGAGTATTTTGCATCTACATTCACACATGAGAAATTCTGTAAGGAAGGGGAGGGCAGAAGTTTGCTAAACACTAACAGGGAGCTAAATGATTTTGTAATAGTGGAGAGCAAAGTGGAGGAGAATTTGCTGAAGTTAAACAAAAAAAATCACCTGGGACAGATGGAACCTATCCAGTTATATTGAAGGATCCAGCAAGGGAAGTAAGCAAACTCTTAGCCATAATTATGAAAGCATCCTTTGATTCAGGGGAGTCCCCATGGATTGGAGATATGCAATGTATCCCCAATTCACAAAGGGGATCTAAGTGTGATGCAAATAATTATAGACCTGTTATTTTAACTTCTGTTCCAGGGAAAATGGAGTCACTGGTTAAAGAAGTAATGTAGGATCACCTAGACAAGACTAGTAATAGTTCAGACTCTGCATCGGTAGGGGGACAAATTTGATTGGATACTATAATGTGGTCACAAAGGAACTGAATACAAAAAATAATTTTGATATCATATACTTGGATTTTAGGAAAGCTTTTGGTACTGTTGCACATGGAAGACTACTATACAAATTGGAGCGGTATGACATTAAGCGTGAGTTGCTGCAATGGATAAAGGGATGGTTGAGTGGGAGATGGCAGAGAGTGGTAATAAATGGACACTGCTCTACATGGACTAATGTTATTAGTGGAGTCCCCAGGGTTCGGTGCTGGGCCCATTGTTGTTTTGTGTATTTATTAATGATATTGTATATGTCCAAGTTTGCAGATGGTACAAAGGTTGGCAGAGTTGTTAATGATAGTAAAGACGGTATGCTACTGCAGCAGGATAGCAGTATTATACTCAGGAAGGTGGAGAATGAAAAAGACCTGGAGGTAATTGTGCAGTAAGATATGAAGTTCTCTGAGCAGTGCAGATGGGGTGCCAGAGCAGGTCATGGAGTTTTTGAATGATATATAAGAATTTTGCTAGTAGAGACAAGGAGGTGATTATACCTTTGTATAAGGCAATGATCAGGCCACACCTTGTACTGTGTAAAGGTCTGGAAGTCTCATTTTAGGAAGGATGTAGAGTTGCCAGAACAAGTACAGAGAAGGACAACAAGATTGATGAGAGGAACAAAGGGGTTCTGTTACCTGGAGAGGCTTAAATTCATTAAGTTGCAGCATCTGGAGCCTAGGGACCTGCAAGGTGATCTGATTGAGGTGTACAAGGCCTTGAATGGTTTGAACAGGCTCAGTGCTGATGAGATACTTCCACTTACTCATCCCTGATGAGGTCATTAAGCTCACTTTCTGTGATCTTATGTGGTTCAAAAGGATAAAGGTTTGGACAAAACGGATCCCTTGACATAGATGGCTGCTGTACTTCGTGTATATAATATCAAATTGATGTTTATCGGTTTCTTCATTTTCATCAGAGTGTACAGAAAAATGGTCAGGTGGTTCAGAAATAGGTAGTACTTCACTGTGAGGCATGGGACGAATTGCAGATGGTATTTTTGGGTACGTCACTGTCCACTTTATCTTCATTGTCATCCCTTTTCTAATAGGAGGCACCATACAGAATTAAGTCTGTGACATGATTTGTTGGCTCACTCCATATCATGGGCACTTGGAAAGGCATAAGATGTCCCTTTCGATTCACATATGGGTTGAGTTTTGAAGAACAGGTAGTGCAGCATATGTGTGGAGCCCAGTTCCTGCCCTGGTTGCCTACTTTTCACCTTAAGTACAAGGAGTAGGTTTTTTTATGTCTTGAGTTAAAAGGGACGCTCTCTTGAAGCTAATGTGACTTCTCCACATCTGTAACAGAAGTAATCCGGAGTATTCGCACAATTACGATGAGACCACAACTGTAATTCGAGAACAACAGCCAATTGACAAATTTTAATGTGATTTTTGTGTTAAGCTGCATGAAATTAGTCAAGGTTGGTTTTCGTTTTTCTAACGTTTTACGTGTTGTCCAGTGTTATAATTCTAATGCGTTCAGACTCTGTGAACTATCTCCTTAGTTGATAGCGGCCATATAGTACCTTAAGCTCTCCTAATGTCATTTCCTAAAATTGAAACCCATTCCTTTGCCTTTAACAACTGCTACTTCTCTCCCCCCCCCCCAATCATCTAACATATCTCCACGATCATCCTCTGTTAATAGTTCAGGTACTGTCATCCTTATGATAGCACCTGATTTGTGGATGATGATAGTCTAGTGCAGGGGTGGGCAACAGCCGGCCCGTGGGCCACATCCGGCCCACAACGATGTTGAATCCGGCCCCCTCGGTAAATGCATAAATACAGAAAATCCATACCTGACTACACTCGCCGTAAACGTTCAGCTTAATTCGGTTCAATCGGGAATCGCGGCCAGTACAACAGTAACCAAGTGATTCTATGCAGCGTCAAAGAGTTATTTCCTAATTATTATTGTAGCATCGATTGAACGAAGTTCCTTTGGGTTTGACTTCTTATTGAAAAAAATAATATTGGTGCGAGATATTTTATGTTTTATGCCTTTTTTAATTATTACAATTTTTAATTTAATATAATTTATAGCCCATAAAATGAGCCAATTAAAAAAAAAAGAAAAATTGATGCCGAATGCCGCATTTTCAATGATAATTGGACATTCAGATATTTAATTGCAAATATAGACGATAAAGCTGTTTGTTTGGTTTGTAACGAAATTATTTCCGTTTTTAAAGAATATAATCTAAAAAGGCATTTTTCAAAAAAAAACATTTCGTAAAATATAAGCTATTTTCACTGGAACAAATGAAAATTGAAGCAGAAAATTTAAAATGTGGTTTGTGTAAGCAACAAAATACTTTGAAAATTTTGTCAAAACAGATAGAGCTCTGACAAATTTAAATATTGTATTTACTTTTTTTAAAAATACATTAATAATTTGGTAATTCAAGTAATATAACATTTTTTTATGTTCTGATTTTTTTTATTAAATTGTTCAATCTATTCCGGCCCGCATCATGATGCGAAAATTTCATTCGGCCCGCATCATGATACGAAAATTTCATTCGGCCCGCTGACGAAAAAAGTTGCCCACCCCTGGTCTAGTGTATACTCTGCCCCTGTTACTATCCTTGATGTGTTGATAAAAATAAGTCTAGTTGATTTAAAAATTTTGTTTCCCATAGTGAGTTCCCCTTCCACTTGCTATAGTCAATTTGGAGAAAATTGAAATCACCCATAATAACATTCACAATTGCCCACCCACTTTGTTTGCATATAGAGGTTCTCATCGTAATCTTCACAATCTTCTGATCTGTAGTTTTCTTCTGCTCCCGTTATACCTTTTGCTTTCAGCTAATTCACAGCACATGGATTCTATACTAGTGACTTCTGAATATGGGAAAGCTATCATTGCACTCAGGCTGCTTTTGATAAGTAGCATGATCCCCATCCCTTTTATCTTCATTATTCTTCCTAAATACATTATACATACCATAGTGAAACTCCATCTGTTTTTCTTGTGGTACCACACTAGCCCTCTTGTGCCAGTGTTAGTTGTCCTACCCATGATGTTTGTTTCGGAATTTATTGGGCGCATCGGCAACTATGGCCATAGTGCGCCATCCTACCCATGAGTTCAAATTCACTCTCATTTTACTGGCACTCCTGACACACTATTGGAGTAAGCTTGTTTCTTAGCATTAGTGTCCTCATTTTAAATGTTGCTATCCTCAGAACGTTTTGATGCATGCAAGTGTTACCTTGACCCATATCATCAGATAGATGTGTATCTATATTACCTCTGTCCCTTTCTCAACTAGCCACTTACCTGAACCCTTAAGGTATCTTCAGTGATACTGACAAAAACCTTTGCACTGTCTTTATTCAAATGTATCACATTTCTACAAAACAGTTCCCTTCTACAAGTGCAGGCAATTCTGATAAAAAATTTCTCTCCACAAGCCTTGCAGAGTCCCTTCTATTGTGCCTGGGCAGAATTATAGTCATGGACATTATCACCTGATTCATGGATATTTTTATGCATGGTTCTATATTTATCTAACAAATCATCAGTTTATGTGTGCTTAACATCATTAGTCCCCACACAAATGATAATGTTCTCTTAACCCCCACTTAAAATCTGATAATCTGTTGGCATTATTTATTGTTGCTCTTGGCTGATACACCATGGTTCTGGTCCTCCTATCCTTATTACAAAAAAAATGTTACCCATTTCCCTGACAATAAAATCTCCCAGTGAACAAAATCCTTTAGAACCAGTGCAATATGCACTTGATTATTCTGCTCTGGGGTCCGAATCAGGGGTTCATACATGACAGGCTACTAGCATCTTGAGTCCCTGACTAGCTCCCAGTTTCATTAGTATCTAGGGCAAACTTTATTCTAGGTTTCAATCTAGGGCAAACACCCATTTCTTCAGTGACTCAAATTCTAATAATGTCCCAAGTTTTAATTTGAGATTGGTGCACACCATACATCAGGAACAGTGAAATGAATTGTCAGTTGAGCTTTGATTAACAACTAGATGATGTTTGAATGCATGACACAGGCTGTGCAAGCAATGAACTCATGATTCACATGAGAATTAGCATTTAGCATTAGCAAGGGCACATGATGCAAAAAAACAAGCTTATATAGCATCAACAAAAAAAAACTGACCCTTCTCATTTCACCCATCCACTCACTCCAGATATTTGTCTAGTTCTGCCTTAAATCTGTTTAAGCTATCAACTTCTACAATGACAGATGGAAGTTTGTTCCAGCAATCAACCACCTGCTGGCTAAAGGCAAACTTCTGCACATCTATCCTACAACTGTCTTTCCTCAATTTGAATGTATGCCCTCTTAGGTGATTATTCTGAACAAGGGGAAGAATCCCATCAGCATTGAGCATGCTCAAACCATTCAAGGCTTTATACACCTCAATCAGATCACCTCCAAGTGCCTAATCTCCAGACACTGTAATTTGCAAAACTTAAGCCTTTCCTCGTAAGAGCGACCCTTTGTTCCATTCACTAATCTTGTTGCACTTCTCTGTACTCATTTCAATCGCTCTACATCCTTCTTAAAATGAGGCCTCCAGACCTGTATACAGTACTCAAGGTGTGGCCTGACCATTGGCTTATACAAGGGGATAATCACCTCCTTATCCCTGCTAAAAAAAATTCCTGTATATCATTGACAAGACACCATGAGCTACTCTTCAGAGACCATCTGCACTGGTCAGAAAACTTCATATCTGCCTGCACAACCCCCAGGTCCTTTTCACTCTACCACTGTCAGTGTAGTACCACACAGTTGATACATTACTCTGGGGTTACTGCTTCCATATGCAGTACTTTACATTTGTCAGTGTTAAATTTCAGTTGCCACCTCTCAGCCCATCTGCTCAACTCTTCTAGATACTGTTGCAGCAGTGTACTGTCATTAGTGTCATTAACAACCCTGCTGACCTTTGTATTGTCTGCAAACTTGGACATTAATCCTGATATACAATCATCAATATCATTGATGAATACAGAAAACAATAATGGACCAACACTGAACCCTGAGGGACTCCACTAATAACATTAGTCCACGAAGAGCAGTGTCTATTGATTACCACTCTGTCTTCTCCAACTCAAACATCCCTTTATCCATAGCAGCAATTTGCCTCCAATGCCACACTGCTCCAATTTGTGCAGGAGTCTTCCATGTGCAACAGTATCAAAAGCCTTTCTAAGATCCAAATATATGATATCAAAATTATTCTTTGCATACAGTTCCTTTGTGACTACATCGTAGTATCCAATCAGATTGGTCAGACAAGTCGTCCCCTTAATGAACCCATGCTGTGTCCGAGCTATAATTGAAGTCTTGTCTAGATGATCCTACCATGCTTCTTTAACCAGTACCTCCATTAATTTCACTGGATTTCTATATCTGGAATTCTTCATTTCTATAGCTAAGTTAAACTAACAGGTCTGTAATTATCTGTGTCTCCCCCGGGGTTCGAGCCCATGCCCACCAAATACAGAGGATGTGGAAAGGTCAGGGAATGACCACTGCATATCCCCGGAGCATTATGGCCTTAGTTGCTATTGCTCCTAAAAACCAAATAACAAACAAACCTGTGTCTCCCTTTGATCCTCCTTTGTGGATTGGGGTCACATTTGCACATCTCCAGTCCGTGGGTACCTCCCCTGAGTCGAAGGAAGCTCTCATAAATATGGTTAAAGGTTTGCTATAACTGGATAATATAACTGATAGATTTCATCCACCCCAGGTGCCTTTCTTATGTTTATCTTCAACAATTTCTCCTCCACTTTTCTCTCCGTTATTACATTATCTAGCTTACTGCCAGAGTTTAATTCACCTCTGGCATTCCCCTCCTTGAATGTGTGAATGTAGATGCAAAATATTCATTTAGCTTTGCATGCTGCAGTTTCCGTGTGAGTCACTATATCCTTAGATGAAGTATTTAATGTGGATCTTGTAATAGCCATTGCTAAATTTACAAAATATCACAATTTCTATCAAAATTAAATGTACAGTGGTACCTTGGATTACAAGTAACTTGGTATGCGAGTGTTTTGCAAGACGAGCAAAAATTTTTAATAAATTTTAACTTGATAAACGAGCGAGGTCTTGCAATACGAGTACAGTCAGTCCTCGTATAACACGTGTTTACACTACACGAATTCGATCATACACGATTTATAAATAGGGGAACGATATCTTATATAACACGAACCGAATTCGCTTATGCACAATTAGCCTTTGTGTTTACAAGAAATGGCAGTCGAACGCAGAATCACCCCAACCGAACGCAACCCGATAGGAATGAAGAGAAGATTTTGAAAATGTATTTATGGTTTTTTATATCAGTGAAGGGGAAACACATTTCACCATAATAACGTAAAAACCAACAATTCCAGCTATCGGTATAACCGCAAATGCAATTAGATCGAGTTTACTCCAGTTTATAACAGATTCCACTAGCAGGAACGCAACTGGAAATTGTTTTTATTGTTTTATGATAGTAACCCCTAGAAATGTGCTTTAGTAAAATGTGAGGTGTTAATAGTGTATCTCTGCCTTTATGGTGTTGTTTATTCAGTTGCTACACGCGCGCAGCTTTGTTTATGTGTATCAAGCGTGCCTCCTCGTTTTGTAATAGTGCAAGCGATGAATCTGATTTCCGTGAAATCCTCAAAAGGAGGCAAAAGCAAGTGTCATTGGAAAGATTCCTTGTTAAAGTCGCACAAAAAGAAAAAAATCAACAGATAGCAGTGATTCCGTTAGAGACAGTGAAAGTCGTCCTACCCAATAATTAATAAATTCGATTGCTTTATGTATATTAAATTTAAATATTAAAAATATTTAGACTAAGGCGCTTATTTAGACTATGATGCTAAGCACTTTATATACATATTAAAAATATAAAAAGGTATGTATTTTGTATTAATCATTTTTACAGTATATGAATATTTTTGAGTTTTGGAACAAATCATCTGGGTTTCCATTATTTCTTATGGGGAAATTCGCTTTGATATACGAGTGCTTTGGATTACGAGCACGTTTCCGGAACGAATTATGCTCGCAAACCAAGGTACCACTGTATAATATAATGCATGCTTTTCTTGTTTTATCATTATAGTGTTATCACTTTTATGAAGTCCTGATCAGACATACTGATATTTTAAAAAAAGCCACGTATTGTAATCAGCATTTCAGTTTATGTTATCACTTTTTTTGCTTTATCATGGTTTATGCAGGTGCTATAGAAGTGACTATGTTACATCCCAGTTTATTATGGAATTCTGACATGTTGTGTGGCTCATTACTGCAAAAATAAAAGAAAGTTCTGGATCTATACTCCAGTCTGACTAATGTTTTGGAGTAGAGCATTAACTCTATTCTAATTCTTGATTTTAGTATTTTCTTTATTTGTTTTTAATGGCATGTATGGATTTCCAGAAGCATTATGGTGGTATCATTTTATTGATTACTTTCTAGAAGAAATAGTCGAGTCACATTAAAGTATTTTATATTGCTTGATTTTAATGTTTTCTTTCTATCCACTTCCACATTTTTACAGACACATTTCTGCTCTACATCAGTAAACAGTGCTGAACAGTTGCATTATTTCTTTGGTTATTGTTATCAGTTTAGCTAAGCTCCATAGTGATTACAATAAGTAGTCCACTGTATAAAATTTAAATTTACAATATATTAAAGAAATTAAGCAAGCAAAAAATTAGTCTACTGTAGTCAATATCCAAACAACCAATCCTTTAGTCTTTAATCCACCCATCAACAGAGGAAAGGGAGAAATGTCTACTCTCTGCAAATTCCAAATATTGAACATTTGTGGCAAAATTTCATAAGCAGTCATATGCAGGCCACTTACACCAAGGTTTTGCTTGAAATGTATTCTGTACATGAATTAATGCTTAATTGAATAAAGCTTAATGTTTCGGTTTTACTAAAAAAATTTACACAGGAGGCAGCTGGAGTTTTCATTCAAAATGCCAAAAATCAAACCTGTTGCTAGACATGGAATTGTGGATCAGCAATCATGAAAAAAGATTTTATTGTGTGTGGCAATATACGATTCCATAAGCATAGCAGCAGATTTGATATTTGGAATTTTGAATGAAAGTTCCAACAGCCTATTCTGTAAATTTGTGAAAAGACCATGCGATACAGAAAAAATTGCTATACCAGTCACTTTTTACCAAGCTTAGGTACCTTAAGAAAAAAGTAACTTTTCAGGGAGATGCTTGTTTCAGTAGTGACACTATCATTATCCCTGATCCATTCTTGGGGATGGGGGGATTCCCCAACAATATTTTCTCCATACTTTATTTCAGAAACATGAAGTTGCCTGAAATACTGACACAAATACTGTGCTGTACCATTTGATTGATGAATTCTTTTTCAGCCACATTTCATCATTGCAGTACTCAGCCGAAATTGATATGCAAGAAAATTCACTTGTCCGTTTCAATCTCTGAAAGATATTTCTAAGTATTCTGTGACCCAGAATTCCTCAATTTGGAAATCATCTAGGTATTTGGTAGCAACAGTAGCATATGTATTTGCTTCACAAAGCCCATAAACTCACATCATATTTGTATATTTGGCATCCAAAAACATTACAAGACATACTCAATTTACAAAACAAACAGCATGCTGACACACAGTATTCAAATGGTTTAATAACTGCCAGTTTTAATAATAGTTCAGTTCAAAGTAAACTACATATATGCCAACGTGTGTTTTTGTTAATTAAATTGTTTCAATCAATTTATTATTATAATCACTCTAAAACTTTAAATACCTACAGTGACATAACCAGTACAATTCACAAATGAGCAAGCGTGGTTATTGAATCTGAGGGTAGCCATTTTCAACGTTTATTATCTATTGTTCATCTCTTCTGCTAATTTTAATATCCAGATAATGATAACTCCATAACTATTGAGAATTAGACCTGTTTGTGACATTTTTCGCTGGAAACAAGCATTGGGAATATGCTTCTGAAGTTACAAAAGTAAAGTCATGAGAATCACCCCGTATGTCTTTCATTAGTTAGTTTTTTTTTTTTTTTTTTTTTTGGTAGCTATGCCACCGTAGCCTAATGGTCAGGTGCGTGGGTGCATAAGTACACGTGCCTTGAGTGACCGGGGTTCAAGCCCGTGACTGCTGAATACGGTGCTATTTTTTGTATTCAATTTATCTTGTGAACTCCTCTGACCGTTTGGTCGTTCCGGAGTATAAACAGAAAATTTATTTATTTATTTATTTATAATATACACACGGGCCAAAAAATATGACCCTTTATTCATATCGAATCAGGCCACCTTTGTTTCAAATAACAGTGGTGTATGGCGTGGCATGGATTCGTTTAGCTGAGTTTTGGTCTTCCAACAAAATATTGCATTGCTGTGACAAAATTGAAGTAAAGAGGACTTCATTGCCGAATAGCTCTCCCTGCATATTCCACATGAAATAGGATCGAGATCACGTGAATGTGAGGGCCAGAGAAGATGTTGGAAATTTGTGTCATGTTCTTTGAACCATTCTTGCATGATTCTGCCACGATGAGCTGTTGCATTTCTTCCATAAAGTGGCCATCACTTTCAGCATGAAAGTCCATCATTGCAGAGTGCAGTAGATCTGATACAAAATTCAGGCACTCTTTGTATGACATACAACCTTCCATCAAACCCAGTCCATGCCAACAAAACATTCCCCGTACCATGATGCCACTTCCAGGTACTTGGGTTGTCTTAACAAGACAGTGGTCAGGCCACACATTGAGTGCTGCGTACAGGCATGGAAGCCTCATTTTAGGAAGGATGTAGAGTTGCTAGAAGAGTACAGACAAGGGCAACAAGATCGGTGAGAGGAACAACGGGGTGCTCTTACCAAGAGAGGCTTAAGTTCTGCAAGGTGCAGCATCTGGAGACTAGGCACCTGTGAGGTGATCTGAATGAGGTGTGTAAGGCCTTGAATGATTTGAGCAGGCTCAACACTGATGGGATACTTCCACTTGTTCAGATTAAGAACATGAAGGGGGGGTATAGTTTTAAATTGAGGAAAGACAGTTATAGAATAGATGTGCAGAAGTTTGCCTTTAGCCAGCAGGTAGTTGATTGCTATTAAAGACTTCCATCTGTTGTTGTGGTTGTGGAAGTTGATAGCTTAAATAAATTTAAGGCTGAACTAGACAAACATTTGGAGTGACTGGATTGGTGAAATGGGATGGGTTTTTTGGTTTTTTTATTGGCTGATGCTCTATAAGCTTGCTTTCTTGCATCATATGCCTGAACTAATGCTAATGCTAAAAAGACAAGTAGGGTCCATCGCATTGTGTTTCTCGCCACACTCTCTGCCTATCATCAGTGCAAAACCAAGTGCATCACATGATTTGTCTGGACATATGACTTTCTTCCATTGTTCCACTGTCTAACCATGCTGTTCTCAGCACCAATGCAAGAGCAGATTTTTCTGTTTTTCTCTGAAACAAGTGGCTTGCAAATAAGCATACTTATTTGCCAGCAATTCAAGAGCAATTCTGGGCTTGGTTGAATTCAGCTGTTATTTGCTGCACTCTGGGTGGCCTATTTTTTTGTACGGTCCTACTTAGAGTATGATGGATTTGCTCTTGAAGTATTGTTTTTCTGCTACATTTACACCTTTGAGATGTGGACGAACTGCTTGCTTTCGAGTCATTAAAAACCTTTGATTTATATGATTTTGAGAAATCAGTTATGTGTTTCATTTCTTGAACCATGTGTCATCACCCCACATCAGTTTTCTTTGCATTTATTTGCATTTCTTCTGTCTCTGGCTATCTCAATACAAAGGTTCATATTTTTTTGGCCAGTGTGTGTAATTTTATGTATGCCTGAAGCAGTCTGTTTTCTATTTCCAAAAAAGAAAAAAAAAATTCTGCATATCCATTCCTGTCACAACACATGCAATTGCAAAAATTGGGTCTAATTAATGAATAAGGATATATCAATGCAGTTGCCATTTGGCCTTATGCCACAAAATCCAGATCATTTGGTATGTTCCTCTAGTTTCAAAGTGCTGATCACACTTATAGGCAAAAGTATCATATGGACACATAAACAGTGCCACCCTTCCACTGCATATTTGGCTGAAATCATCAACAGGTGTGCAAATTTTTTTGATTCGATCACCAAGTAACAGTTTGGATACTGGCAGAGAAAGTTGAACATAAGCAAAAACAATTGGCACCAAGTTTTGACCGAGTATTTGGGTAAAAGAAAACTGTGAGTTTTGGTTCCATGTAGCCCGACACTAGAGCAAAAGGAAATTGCAATTGGTGCTGACCTTCTGCACACTCTTCATTACATCTTCATTATTTCTATTATTGTTAGAGATGAAAGCTGGTGCTTTCTAGTCTGAACCTTCAACAAGACAAGATTCATTTAGTGGGGAACCCTATCAACTTCCTTGAAAAAAAAGAGTAGTTTAAAATTTTTCTGAAGAATTTAGTTATGCCTTGGGTCTCTTTCAGATACTAACATGGTTTCACATATGCCTTCTACCACACATTTCAGAAGAGTACAGCATATAATTATTCTGATCTTGATTACTTTAACCAAGATTGTAATAAGCCTCATAATTGTCAATAAAATAATTGGAAGTTCAAATTATGTAGTAGCACATTGTCTTACCATACCTTTTTTGTATGTATGTAACTGAAAGTGCAGAAGCACCATTATCTTACAAAAGGATTAGTATAATTTATATTTTTACATATTCTATGTGAAATTCCAACTACATTGGATAAACCAGCAAAAACTTGCATCTGAGAATGAACCAACACAGATATGACATTAATAATCCCCCAATTATTGTAACATTGACTGTCCTTAAAATTTGAAATAAAACTGAAAAAAAAAAAAAAATATTATAAACAGTATAGCCAACCTTAAATTAAACATAATTTAAGCAAGCATATGACACTGTTGCCAAATTTATTGAGAAGTTCAGAAAGACTAGAAGTGTTACCAATTGAGAAGTGGTTGTCCATGAACATCCACCAATGAAGGCACAACCGACATGCTGCTGACAGCATTTGCAAAGAGTCCCCAAAAAAAGTGTGACAACCATATAGAGAATGTTATGTGAATAAAGTGGCCGTTTGTTAAAAAAAAGTGACCATTTTCCCTATGTATGTAGACTTTTCAGTCACCCAGTATAATATTATTATTATTTGATATAGTTTTCTTTCTATAATATTTATTTAAAAAAAAAAAGCTTTTGAACAGACCTGTTCCACCTTCCAAACAAAGAGAATGTATCATAGATAGACAGGGGTCAGAAACTAAAATATGTTATGTAAGGGTATAATGTATAATGGAATTGAAAAATATATAATTAAACATTCTGCACTGCTTGGGTTAAGTGCGATTTGTAAGATGAATTTGATTACAGAAAATTACAAGGAATGTGGGGTTACATTTACTTACAGGAAATATGGAACAAATCTTCAAAAGGATGCAGTGTTGGATGGTGATGTTGATGAAGCTCTTAAACATTTCATATTTCTGATAGCAGTAACTATAATGAAAGGATCCCCCAAGCCTTGGATGCATTTGCCTCATCAGTGTTTCTTATGGAGATCAATTTAAAAGCATACACAGTGGTGTAGCAAATGCTTATTAACCTCGTCATTAATTTTATTATCGATATCAGAGAATTGGTCATCTGATAGTGTGCATCTGTAAGATGAAGTTAAAATCTACAGAAGAAAACAATTTGGAAATTATATAGAAGAATTCTGATAGAATTGTCATAAGTTTGATAAACTTAATCTTACTTGATTAATGAGTAAATGTCCTTCAGTTTAATGCATTAGTTATTTATTATTATTATTTTTTTCTTGTGTGCTGTTTTAAATTGTATCATTTACAGTTGTTAAACTTTTCTAGGAGCCATTCTCGTTCGCGTAAACACAAAAAGCATTACAGCAGATCTCATTCACGCAGCCCGAAAAACAGCCGCAAATAGTAAGTATGAACCTTTCTTATTAAATTTCTAACATAGGTATTTTAAATATATAGCTGTATTAGGAGACATTATAAATTTAAACTTGCTTTTTGTTTGAGGTCACAAAATTTTTAGTATTCTAAACTCTCCCCCCCCCCAAACTCCCATTTTGTTAAAATTATATGGGAATGAAATGTAATTTTGTAGTGCACTTCAACTATGGGATAAATAAATCTCTTTACTCCATGGCAGCAGTGAAGCGATTTTGATGGATTTTGGCTTGTAAATTGATCCTGCCAAGTTGTTGGAATTCAAGCTACTAAAGTGAAGATTTCACTGAAAAAAATGTTGAAACTGTGCCACGTTACCAGATTTAACAACTTCTGACTGTTTTCACTTGAAAGATGTGAAAATACAGATTCATTTATTGTTATTTTCAAATTTGAATGCACCTTACAGATGTAATAAATCATGTGATTCATTATATTTGTAAGTACCATGCAAGGTAGAAACCGAAGTCAGTATACAGGAAAATACTTTGAATGTATAGTGATCGATGCTTTCCAATTTAATTTTTCTCTTTGCATTCTGAATCTTGTTTAGTACCAAACAGTTCTGCACCCTCTAATCACTTGTGAGGGTGTAAACATTTTCTGATCCACCATTCACCATTTAGAAATTTCATTCTTTCTGTGCTTGGTGACCATATCCAAATTTCCTGAGGGCACTGGCATGACTGCATCTTTCTTATCTCCATTCATGTAGCATTCCTACCAGCTTATTCAGCAGCAATTAAATATCAGTTGGATGTTGATTTTATTTTCATTGATAATTTCCTTTGGTGTAAACATGAATATTGAATTGCATCAGAAACTGGAGAATTTTTTAGGGACTCTTCACTCAGGACTGTAATGAGTGGAAGTAGTAGGAGGATCCCTCATGAGTTTGAGGGAAGTGGTCAACATTTTCAGTCTGCACAATGCATATCTGCATTGTGAAGGCTGAAACACTGGTGTAGATTTACACACACCCCTGTACAGACAAAATAAACTGACACAAAATGCTGACATGCCATAAAATCTACTGAATTTTTCATCTGTGTATTTGATGGAGAAGCGAGGGATATCCATTAGAGATATCTATTCACAGCATGTTTTAAACATTTAAAGATAGGATGAGATTTTAAAAAGAGGGGGGGGAAATACTTTGCCACTGTTGAAGATATTTGATATCTATGATCTTTATAGTATCATTTACCAGGAAAAAAATTGAGATATATTCACTGTGCCCATATACTTAAGAATTTTTTAAAAGCACTATTGCTGCTATAAGTGTGATAGTTTACTGATGCATTGAGCACTACAAATGGTAATTAAAAACTAGTTTTACAGCTCCAGAAAACATTTATAAGAACTTTTGTTTTTATATGAAAGGAAAACAAGTGATATGAAAATGAAGAGAAATAAATTAATAGGTGCTTAATATGAATATCAATAGTGATGTGTAAAACATCCCAAAGAAATTCTGTTCCTGCCCACACTTTATAGAGCCACATCAGAAGTTATTTGAGCCATAGAAATTATCCTGCTCTTTAGTTAATTTGTGTCTTATGTTAATGGTGAATGATAAACTGCATCGTTTAGTGAAACTGTACATGAAGAAATTGAGTAGGGTTAGGTCTGGTGGATAAGGAAGCCACCTAAGGGGGCTAGGCTACTATGACTGATATTTTTTCTCCAGTATTTTCAGAAAAAGGACCATGTGACATTGCTCCTGTTGATGGAATGATGAACAGTACAAAATGTTTGCTTGTCATTCTTTGAGAGCTGTTAAAGCTTGGAAATGGCATTACACAATTGACCAGATAATTCACCTCACATTAATCCTCTAGAAAATTTGTGGGCAATCTGTAAAGGTAAATTGAGAAAAACGGAGTGCACAACAAAAGTTAAAATGATTCAAGTTTTGTTTTTTGATCCAGGAATGCCAAAATTTTGTGAAAAACTGGTGGAATCTATGCCAAATATAGTGAAATAACTTATTTCAGTCAAAGGAGACCATATTGTTTACTAATGCCACTTTTTTGATGTATTTATTCAATAAATACGATATAATTGGCATGTAACCATTAATTTGCATGCTACTGTAAACTGTAAAATTCGTAAATTTTCTGTCAATTTCACTTGTATGTGTGGGCTTGTGGATAAAGGTTTCAGGAACAATTTCATGAACCTGAACATAAAAGTGGTTCACTTAGTCAGCTCTATATGAAGCTACTCTCTTCTGCCATGATTGGAAACATTTTCGGAACTGAGTTACTGGTTTCAGTTTTACTGCCTAAGACACACAGTACTGGACTTCTAAGATCCAAAAATTTATTTTATTATTATTAATTAATTTATTTTTTTTTTTGGCAGAGTTTTGATAATTGGGAATAGAAAGAAAGGAAATGTAGCCAAATAAAGGAGCATGGAGTAAGTTTTTTAACTTGAAAGTAAAATGTCTAGTTGACAGCTTATTCTTGGGAAATGAATTTTGAGTGTACAAATAGTCTTTTTTGTCAAAGAAAATGAGCAGCATAATTTTGCATTTTTATTTATTCATCCTTTATATATATATATTTTTTTTTTTTTTTTCACTCCTCGGTCTTGGAAAGTTTAGCATTCCAGTGTTTCCTCTGCCTTTCTGTTTTGGAATAATACTGATACATTGTCATAAAGATAATTAACTTTCAAATTTGTTATAAAGGAAGTAACAAAATTAGTCTCTAAATTATATCGGTTAGTTACAAATGATGAAATTTTTATTTAAAACAAATGCATAAAAAAGCATCCATATTAACATTAAGAAAAGGTATAATTTAGGTAATCACCTTTGTGTATTTTCATTTTGTATGACCACTCATTGTTATAAGGCTATTCACACATTCCTTGCCCAAAAATATAAGCTTTGTTAGTTCACTCTACTAAAAATTAACATAGCCAAGTTATGCTTTTTCACTGCTGCTATTGCTGATGTCTGAGAGTGTGCAGCATCTTAGCAGTGATATTGAGAGAAGCAGAAAATTTGAATACAGAGTATTCCAGTTTTTTGCTAAGATGCTGCACTTAGTTTTCCAGTAAAGATTTACTGAAGGTTATCTTAATGATAATATTTGTTTTCACTGTTTAGCAACAAGTCCAACTTCCCATGTTAGCTTTTTTTTTCCCAATGGAAAGTGTCTTAAATCCTTTATTTAATCAAAATCAGAGTTATATAATTATAGTATTCAGGAAACAACAGTAAGTGTTGAATGCAAAAGAACCAGAGATCATTTGACTACATGTAAAAGGATTACTTTACAGATATTCATTGTTCTGGAATTACTTAGGGAAAATTAAATGGAGAAAAAGTTTCCTTCTTTAATTTGTGTCTGTGAGAAAAAAGGTAAGAGCTTTCCATAGAGAACTATTTCATAGCAGCAATTTTGGTTTCACTGTTGGACAAATTAAAGAAACAATTAGCTCATTCTGGTGGCCAACCTAAAAGGCTTGGAACTCTAGTCAAATACAGATATCATTTAAATCCAGAGATTTTGGTTTTAAGTTTTAAAGTGTGACTGGTCCTTGTTATTTTTCTGCATAAAAAATTGAGAAATTTGTATTGTCAGAACTATTTGCTTTAAGCATGTTTTGGAAAGGTTAAGAATTTTAAGAAATAAAAAGTTGAGAAATTTTAAGAATTTTCAGAACCTGCCCTTTGATCAGTATAATTTATTTTGTTAAAGAGTGGCTTGTGTTTTATTTATCAAATTTTACTTTGCAGTTATACTCACTTTTGCCAATAATTGAAACTTGGTATTTCAGACTTGGGTTGTTTTGGGAACAAACTCCTTTTCGGTCACTGGGGAACAGCCAAAATATAATTTGGATAAGTGCTTGAGTTATTTTGTTATTCAAGGGTGCAATCATTTGTAAGAACCTGATATGTGATTATAACTGTTCCTTGCAAAGGATTGTTGCTCTCTTCCAATGTGTCTTGTGATTTGTTTTATTTCAGTAGAGATCAACCAATCCTTAGATTTTAATACTGTGGACACAACTTGGTAAGGATTTAAATTTAGTTGGACATCAAAGTGCACCAAAGTGATTGTCTACATTATCCATATTTTGCTCTTTGTGACAGTATATTTGGTTTTGTCACTTGTTTGGAGAGGTTGTATTCTGTCCCCTGTTACCATTATCCATAAAGTTTAGTTATGCTCGAATATTGTCCAAAAGGTCAATGCAAAATTGTGGACAATCATGAAAATCTGCCATGTCGTCAAGATGGAAGGACACTGACATCTCAGAAATGAAAGTGTTCCTTGAACTTTTATTACAAATGGGTCCTTGTTCTTTTCCTTCAATAGAGTGTTACTGGTGTGTTACTGATGATGATGTTACTGATGTTACAATAGAGTGTTACTGATGAGAGAGTACAAGTGCATTCTACAATGTTATGTTTTGACAATCATGAGTCGAAATAGATTCCAATTAATATTATGATATTTTCACTTTGCAGTAATTCATTACAATCTTCTGACAGGCTATGCAAAGTAAGACCTATTTTGAATCATTTCAATAATGTTATGCGCAATGATTACATACCGAATAAAAACATCTGTATTGACGAGTCATTGATGTGGCATGGGAGACATTTCCGTCAGTACATAAAAAATAAAAAGCACAAATACGGAATCAAACTTTATAAACTGTGCGAGTCCAACGGCCTTGTTATGAAAATAAAAATTTTACTCTGGTAAATCGGAAGAAACAGAACAAAACCATATGTTATACTGCCGAAGCTGTGCTATACTTTCTTGAGGACTACTTAGACAAGGGATATGTATTGTATATGGACAATTTTTATAATTCCGTTGCTCTGATGAAATTGTTGTCTGCTCGAAAAACTTATGTATGTGGAACATTACACACCAACAGAAAAGAAAATCCAAAAGATTTGGTGATGCAAAAATTGAAGAAAGGAGAAGTTGCATGGCAATAAAATGGCCCTGTTGTAGTATGTAAGTGGAGAGATAAAAGAGAAGTTCTCAATGTTTCTAATATACACATTGTTGAAATGGTCGAGGTACTTAACCAGAATGGAAAAATTTCGATAAAACCAAACATAATTCAAGATTACAATAGTGGAATCCCTGGCATAGATCGATTGGATCAAATTCTCTTTTATTATTCAGCGCTAAGAAAAACCATTAGATGGCCGAAAAAAATTGCATTGCATATTATGGAAATATATATACATAACACATACATCCTTTTCTGTCAAGTTACAGGTTCCACTATAAAATGTGTGAAATTCAGAGAAACATTCATTGAATCTTTTATTGGAGAAAAAATTCTAAACGTGACAAAGAAGATTAGGTCTGAACGTGAAATTCATTATTTAGAGGCTATGCCACCAACTGAAAAAAATCATGTACGACTAAGTTGTGTCGAGTATATACAAGGAATGAAAAATGCCACAAAACCAACTATTATTGTCCAGTGTGCCAAGAGAAGCCAGCTCTTTGTGTAGAAGGATGTTTCAGGAAATATCACAAATAATATTATTTTTGTGAGTTTTAGCAATACACTTTTCTTTATATATTTGTGAATAAATTTTCTGTTTTCTGACACCATGGTTGATTTTTCATTCTTATCCCAGAAGCCCACTATCCATCAGTTACACATATTTGCTATGAATATACTTGTGGCTGCACCTGAAAGGTAAGTCAAGTCATACCAGTCCAAGTTGACTCGTATGCAGTGTCCTGCGCCAGATCGTCAAATATGAGTTAACTTGTATTTGGCAGTCAATGTGTTAATGATGATATGCAAGCACTCTCCTTCAGAAAGACTAGGTTTCAGTGATCGTCATAGGTGGTAGTTTTAATCCTATAAAATGTACAGATTTGGGGTTTTAATTCAACCCTCCAGGAGTTAAATTAAAAATGGTACAGAAAGAATGAAAGAAAGGGATCTGTGCATTGCAGATAAGTGGCAAGCAAGCCTGTGGTGTTTTTTTAATGATTTATGAAACAACTACATGTTAGAGATGGGGAAGTTATAAATATGCTGTATAAAGCAGTTGTGAGGCTGTACTTGGAGCCCACAAATGCAGCCTCACAACCTTGTTACTAAAAGCCACTCCTGGAGGGAGGGGGGGGGAGAGATTGAGCTTCTCAAGAAGATCCAAAGGGGCTGGCTAATCTGATGAGCTTGGCAGAAGGGCACTCACATGAAGAGAGATTTCCAAGATGAAGACTGCAGTACTTTGTAACAAGGTACCTTTGAGGGTATTTGATGGAAGGTTTATAAGACTGAGGAAAGGCATTAAAATGAATGAAGGTGATATTTTAATAGATTTAAGTGACACTAAAACCAAGAGCAAGATATAAAGAAAGGGGAAATAATTATAGACTCGATTGTAGAAAAATTTCCTTTGGCTAGCAAGTTGATACACATTGAAATTAAATTGTCTGCTAGGAGAGGGAAACAAGTTTTTTTTTTTTTTTTTGGCTGGTGCAACCATAGCCACTGTCTTCCTTGCCTACTGATGGCCAGCATTAATACTCTGCATTCATTGAAACAGTTAATACCTGTGGATGTTCTTGTTTACTTAAGTGTATTTTAATTTTTTGGTTCTAAACAGCAACACTCAGAAGCACATGGAAAACAAAAAAAAAAATTGCTGTTGTGCTTTTATTTCAGTACTCTATAATAAAATGTTAACCTTCCTTAACTTACTTGTCTGACTGACTGGATTTTTTTCTTTTTTGTTAGACGTCTGATCAGTTGGATTTTTTTTTTTTTTTTTTTCTTTTTTGTTAGATGTGTGTGTTATACATAGAGCTTGTTTCAATTAAAAGTCACGAGGATCTATTTTGTTTATTTCCAGGTTTAGATTATCTATTGTCTGGACTTTTTTGTCATATTTTTTAGCCGAAATTTTTGAATTTAATGTTAAAATTGGGCTAGGTGTTGCCATTTCGATTTTACTCTTCTGATTTTTGCCTAATCTGAGTTTTGCCTAATCAACTGCATTTTTTTCGCAATTAGAAGGCTGTTTCCTGCCCTTAGTTTAGCCTAAAAACATCACCAGTATGTTTTTGAAACAAACTAATTTTATTTTAAGAAGGAAACAAATAGAACTATTTGTTTCTTTCTTGTTTTTTTGTTTTTAGAACTATTGGCTCTGAGAGGATTATTTTATATATATATATATATATAATTATTATTATTATCATCAGTTTATTTAACAAACACCCCTGTCATACATACATCCAACTAAACTTATTAGAGTGTAACATATCAGAAAATACATAAACTAAATAAATAGAGAGGAAAAATTACATAGATACAGAAATCATACAAAAATTTACAAAACATTATACGTATATAGAAAAAAATTAAAATTACAAAATATACATACACTACATAGTGTAAATGACTGTCATTTTCCTATGTGATTCTGATTGTCATTCTGTTGAACAAAAAGGAATATCCTCAGTCCTATAAGAGTCTTTTTGAAGACACTATAAATCATTCGTTCCAGATTTTTATGAGTTCAAGGGCACTTGAAGTCTTTCTTGAATTTCATTCTTCATTATATTTTCAGTTTTGTATACAGATCCTCCGCAATGAGCTTCCTGTCAATTTTCTCATGGCAGTACCTGTCCGGGTCCATTTTGAAGTCTCTAAAGAGCTCAAGAGGAAATTGCAGGAAACATCCACCTTAATCCATCCATGTTATGGAGAGTGCTACAGAGACAATGAGGGTAGTGGAGGTGGGCTCCACGGTGGGGCCTGACCACAACATTTTCAATTTGAGGAGCATCTAACCTCCCAGTCAGAAGTTGTGCTAGAGTGCAGATGTTACATAATGTGACCATCTAGATCCACGGAGCTGTGTTCAAGTTTGCATACAGTATGGAACTACCAGAGCAACCAGTATTCCAGGCTGAGAAATTTCCTAATAGTATTTGGGGCTGCAACACTCAGAAGCACATGGACCAAAGAAGACCAGATTGTCAAAGCATATAGGGCAGTGTTTCCCAAACTGTGTTCCGTGAAAAATCATAATTAACAATTGAAAAAATGAAATAAAATAAACTTTGCATATTTGTAGAGTACACCACTTTTGTATCATTATAATTTTTAACATATTTTTTTTTATCAATTATTAATGTACTGGCAAAGACTAATAATCAAATAGACTGCGGAACACTTTATTTTGGTGGGCTTTTGCATAGAGAAGTAATGACGTCTACGAAAAAGTAGCAATGTAGTAATCTAACATGCCATTCATATGCGAATTAGTGTGAAGTACTGTACACGGATTGAAGGAGGGAGGGAAACAAACTGATATCATAATTAAACTTACTTCCTTGTATAAATTTTTTTTGATAATTATCAGTATTTCAAAATATTATTATTAAAATAAATAACCATGGATTTGTGGTCGAAAAACGTAACTTTAAAATGAGAAGCGAGTACTTCTAGTATTGCAACTGTGATCAATGAAAATGAACACAATGTTGTCACACTTCAAAGTGAGGATCAACAATCGCAGGGCCGACCGGGCTAGCCGAGTGGGTAAAGTACATGCCCGGCAACCCAAAGGTCGCGGGTTCGATTCCTGCCTCGGGCTTGGATCAAAGTACTGCAAAAACCTTGGGAAGTGCAATATGGCCACAGAAGCCAATGCGCCAACAACTACCAAATCAAAAAAAAAAAAAAAAAAAACAATCGCAGCCTTTCGTTCCCCAAAAATCCGAAATGAAAAAACAGGAACCAACTAATAAAAGACAAAAACAAAAGTATGGTGGCAGTTACTTGAATTTCGGCTTTACATGTGTTGGAAATAAAGATGCTCCTGATGCAAGTGTATCGTATATAATAAAATATTGACAAACAGTTCTTTGGCTCCTGCTAAACTTGTGTTTCTGTTTCCTAAGTGTTCTGTAAATATATTGTGAGATGAAAAGTGTTCCGTGACTAAAATGTTTGGGAAACACTGATATAGGGATACAGGAACGATACTTTTGGGTATATTGGGTCACTAGTTGCTGGTTTTGAATCCCAGTTATCTCCTGTCTTACAGCCCATATGGCACCAAGAGTTTTTGATCTCATTTTCTGAACGTGCCTTTGGAAGGTAAGGCCCATGTCACTCCTAGGTCGGTGTACGAGCTGACTTTCTTAACCTGTGCTCTATTAATAGATGATTTGATTTTTTATCTTCTTATTAGTTATTGTCAGTTGTGCTGACTTGTCTGAGTTTAGCCATAAACCGATTTTACATAGGTGTCTCCAGTTCATACAGCTTAGTGTTGGCGTGGAAATTGACATCGGACACTAGAGATCTTTTGTTAGAGACAAAATATTTTATATTGTCAGCATAAGAAAAAATTCTGATTCTGCGCTAAAAAATAATATATATATATATATATTTTTTATATGTAGTAAGCGTCAGTTATAGTGATCACTGGTTATTAGAATCAGCCGCTCAATAGAATTAAATTTCGAAGAACCGATCCAAATCAATAAAATGCACTACACTTTCATCATTTACTAGAATCATATTTTCGTTTATAAGAATCAATTTTGAATGCCTCTGTGATATTTTTCTAAAGCACATTTCTGGAGGTTACAACCATAAAATAATAAAAACAGCTTGCAGTTTCCAGTTTATTGTGCTTTTCTGTTAGTGCAATAAATGGGTAATAAATTCGATCTTATTCATTTGCGATAATACTGATAGCTGGAATTCTGTGTTTTCACGTTATTATGGTGAAATATATTTCCCCTTCTCTGAAATCTGCTCTTCATTTCTATACATCTAAACTCAGTCTCACTTGTGTGTGTCATGTTAGTTCCAATTTGTGTGCCACATGCTTTGTTATTGATTGAAACTTATCTCTTTTACTGTTTTAAATTTTACTACCAAAAAAAAAAAAATGTCGGTGAACAGAAAGAGTTGATTTGAGTGTAAAAGATAAGTTATGAATTATAGAAACGTATGATAAATTAAACTTAGGCAATATATCTTGAAGGGGAGCAGCAGTAAAATTAGGAGTGCCTCAGTCATCTTTATCAAAATTGGTAAAATCACATCACACATTAAACACTAATGTGATTAGTGAAACCAGAAAAAGGAAGTACACACTTCTTGATCAGACCGGGGTTTGAGCCCGTGCCCACCAAATACAGAGGATGTGGAAAGGTCAGGGAATGACCACCGCGTATCCCCGGAGCAATATGGCCTTAGTTGCTAATGCTCCTAAAAACCAAATAACAAACAACAACAACAAACAAAAAGGAAGCATGAAATGCCAAACAATAGATGAAGCTCTGTTTGTTGGTTCAAACAGGCCAGCTCATTTAATGCACCAATCAGTCGTAGTATTCTTCTTCAAGAGGCTAATGATTTTGCTGAAAAACTACACGAAGAGTTTAAGGCGGCGGACGGATGGCTGACAAGATGGAGAGAGAGGCATGGTATTATTTACAGAAAACGTCACGGAGAAAAACAGGATTCCGATAAAACAGGGCTGTACTACAGTGCTACCCAAGACCAATGCATGATTTTTAAAAATTTCTTTGCATCTGCAGGAAATTTTTAAAAATCATGCAGTGGTCTGCGGTAGCCTTGTAATACAGGATTACTGTGCTTTTAACATGCAACATGATGGGAATAATCATGATGATGTTTTAAAGGAGTAAAACCGCTGCCTGTTGAATATGCCAATAATACCAATACTTGGATGACAGCTTCTTTATTTGAAGATTATCTTTGTAAATGGGATTTGAAATTGGATAAGAAAAACAAAAAAAAATTGCATTGGTTTTGGACAGCTGTCCGGCTCATACAAAGTTTACTTTCAGAAACATTGAATTAGTTTTTCTACCTTCAAATACCACATCACTGATTCAACCTCTCGACCAGGGAATAATAAAAACCTTTAAGGCCTTTATAGATCAGATAAGAGGCGAAGATTCATAGTCTATAGATGAAGGTTTGGGAACATCATCTGATATTGCAATTGCAAAGCAGATAACTGTTCTAGTGCACTTCATATGACAATGAGTGCCTGGAATGAAGTTTCCGTAACCTACAGTAGCAACTGTTTCAAAAAATGTGGATTAATTATTCATGATGGACAACTAAGTCATAATACTGATCACGTTGAAAAGCCCGAAGACATGGGTGAACAGAAGTTTAATGATTGGGTGGATAAAGATGGTGAGCTACAACTTACTACAGCTTTAACAGATGAAGAAATTGTCCAGTCGTTACTGATAATTTCACCGAGGAGGAGGAAAATGAAGATGAACCCAAATTAATTCCAATTACAAAACGGCAAACTCGTGAAGCTATAGCTGTCCTGAGGAGAGCATTGGAAGAAACTGGTGCAAGTGATCGTGAATATAGACTTTGTAGTGATAATTTAAAGCAATCTAAAATAAATGACTATTTTAAATTATAATCATATTACAAATTGTTATGTTTAATTAATATGTATATTAATTAAGCTATGTACGTAAGTATAAATTTATTTTTATTTTGCCAAAATCAGAATATTCTTCTGATTTTTATGTATCATTTAATTGGTAATAAACATTTGGTAATAAAGTGTAAATTTGTGCTTTATATCTTTATTTTTATAGCCTCTGGATAATGTTTGTTGATAAATCAAAATTCAATTTGCAGAGGTAATCACTATAACCGGTGCTTACTGTATATATAATTTATATATATTTGTATATAATTATTTATATATATATAAAATCGGTTTGTATTCATTCCAAAAGTAAACTGACATTTTTAGGCTAAACTGAGGGCAGGGAACAACTTTCCTATTGAGAAAAAAAAAGCAGTTGATCAGGCAAATTTTAAATTTATAAATTGTAAAATCTGAATAGTAACACTAAGTCCAATTTTAATATTAAATTAAAAAATTTCAGCTCAAATATGACAAAAAAATAAACAGAATAGATAACTCCCCTAACAATAAGCAAAATAAACTCGTGCCTTTTAATTGAAATACCTTGTTTATGCAAGGGGGTATCAAAAAGTTCATACCCTGACCTAGATAAAACATCAGTAGGAAGATGCCATTTTTAATATAAGTTGTTTACAGCACATTCAATGACTAAAATATGAAATTTCATTCCCATAGGTGATCGTACACCACAGGCAGAGCTCAGAATCTGAGGAAGGACACTGGTTGACAAAGTGGAGTATTGAGCGGTGATCAAGTTTCCTTCATTTGCAGGGTAAGAAGAAATGAAAGCTGTGTGTGGGCAGAATTGTCCATCCTATGACACCAAAAAAAAAGTGGAAATGGGAGTTCCAGTGTGGTCGTACAAGTGTCTTTGATGAGCCAAGAGAAGGAAGGCCATCAACATCCACAGACAGTGAGACAGTTGCAAAGGTTGAGCAGCTGGTGCTGAGTGACAGATGAGTGACAATTCATTTCAATTCAAATGCAGTGGGAATTAGTTATGAGTCTGCCCACAGCATTTTACATGACCATCTGCACGTCTAAGGTCTCCTCACAATGGGTTCCAAGATTGCTGACGCCTTTGCTTCTGCAGAGGCGTCAGTGAATGCAATGTTCTTGCCAACTGTTGGATTTGTGTAATGCGGATGTTGAGATCTTTTTTGAACAGTTGGTAACAAATGACGAATGCTGGGTGTACCAGTATGATCTGGAAACTAAAGACATGTCAGAGCAGTGGAAGCACACCTCCTCCCCACCTCCCAAAAACACAAAGACCACTCTATCTACGAAGAAGGTGGTCTTGTCCGTGTTTTGAGATAGATAAGGGGTTATCCTGACAGATTTCCTACTTTGTGGCTCCACACATACTGGAGAATACTACAGAAATCTTTTGAAAAAGTTACACGATGCTTAGAAGGTGAAAAGGCGTGGAATGTTAACCAAAGGTGTCTATCTTCTGTCAGACAATGCACCGGCTCACTGGGCTGTTGCCCAGTGCCACTTTGAACTACCGTAGCACTCAGCCTATTCTCCTGACCTAGCACCGTCAGACTTCTTCTTGTTTTGAGAAATGAAGAAACCATTGGTTGGACGCTGCTTTGATTAGTTTCAGGAAGTCATCATGGTTTCAGGCGAAAAGTGTGGACTTCTATGATCAAGGCATTAAACAACTGATCCATAGATGCCAGAAATGCATTACTATACATGAAGAGTACATAGAAAAGGGTTAAAGTTCCTGTGAAATTTCACCTGTCTAGGGCTATTATTTCTAGGTAAGGGTACAAACTTTTTGATATCCCCTTGTATATGCAGCAGTTTAAAAAAAAATCATCTGGTCCACAGTTGACATTAATAGTGTTCATTCTTTATTGGTATTCTGCCAATGGTAAGTCTTTGAGTGTATGTGCCAATGTCACATACACTCAAATTTTATTTGAAGAAAGAAACAAAACTGCCTGTCTGCCTACCCTCAACCCTCTTCATCTCCCCATCCACCATTTCCTGTTTCATATATTATAGTTTTCCCTAATCTCCCTCTGGTCTCCTTATCTTTTCTCCCCATCACATCCTTCATCAATCCTCACCTTGCAACACATATCTAGTCCAATTTCTCTCTTGCTTTCTGATTATTTCAATCAAACATCTCTTCTTACCTACCCTTCTCAAAACCCCCTCATTTCTTACTTTATCATCCCACCTTATCTTTTCCATCCTCCTTCATACCCATGTCTCAAAATGTGGCTTATCGACTGAGAAACAGGTTTACATTTATTTTGTTTATGCACTCTATAGCAGGGTAAATTGTTGTTTTGCAGTCAATTCATGCAGCTACATTAGGCTGCATGAAATAGATTGCAAAACAACAATTTAGGCTTCATGAATCTCTCCAGGTAAATGCATTTCTAAATGCATTACAAAGAATTAGTAGAATATTTATTTAAAATTTCAATAAATATCTGTATGTATCTGAAATGGTTAATTTTATTATTACTATCAATTATAGCACAGAATTAATGGAATTTATTTTATTTTTCAGTTCAAGAAGCAGAAGGTAAGTGTTCAATTTTGTCAACCTAAAGTATATTGCTGAAACCTGATTTAAATTACAGTAATCTCCTGCTTTGTAAACATCTGATGTACAAAATGTCAGGCTTTATATAAGATTTTGTGACACTGCATTTTCTAATTATGAGCTCAAAGCTCAATCATATACACTTTGGCTAATCTTCAACAGTTTCACAAAAATGACCATTTCAAAGTAATGTGAATGAAAATGAAATGTTTTCAGTATTTGTGTTTAAAATGTACTCTCTACAGTACCTAACAGATGTCCAAACCTGTAGGAAAAACTCTACTACAGATCTTACGATTATAAATTTATTAGTGTTTCAGGTAACATTGTTTAGAACTTCAGTGCACTAAGTGATGAACTTGTAATTCTTTCAAAGTGTGAACATATCTGAGCATGCAAATTCCTAGTGTGTGTGTGTGTGTGTGTGTGTGTGTGTGTGTGTGTGTAATTTTTCTGCTTTCATATAAATTGGCCTATGGACACATGTATAGACATAAAACACTTGCATGATGGGACAGATGCTGATGCACCATGAAACCAGTAACACTAACTACATTTATGTATTATTACATTCTTCAGATCAATCATCATCCTCAGTTTTTTATACTCCCATGAAAAGGCCAGTTGGGACAAATCAGGATATATGATTGATTCATATCATATAAATATTGTTATACAAGGTGTGGCAGTAAAGTTATTGGATGTAATTCTGTTGCAATCATGTTTGATAAGTTTGAAAAAAAGGAAGCAATATGTTGTAGTTCAAACTTCCTCCAGCAGATGGTGGTCTGCTGGAGGAAGAGATTGTCCAGCAGGATGGCAGGATGCAAGTAACAACCAGTTTTGTTAGTAGCGTTAAAGTTCTATGTCTCTCTGTTTTTTGTTGTCTCTCTTGTTCTATTTTGTAATGGAGCAATGAACAAATATCAAATTTTGTTTCAAACTGGGAAAATCTGGAACGGAAACGTATGAGATGTTAAAAAACTGTTTATAGTGATGACATGTTAAGTGGTACCAGTGTATTTGAATGGTGTAAGCAGTTCAAAGACAAACACGAGGATGTTTGCAATGGCCCAAGAAGTGAGCATCCATCAACCCAGTGGCACGTTATCCTATAGGCAAAAAAGACATCTGCTTAGAATCCTGATCAGAGGCCCCCCCCCCCCCCAAATCGCTATTTCAAAAACTCATTGCTGTTTTTTACTGTCTGCAGGGGTAGCACAGCGGTATCGTTACTGTCCTCCCCACACCGGGCGTAAAAGGCTCGGGTTTGAATCCCGTCATGAGGAACTTTAATGGGCCTTTTTCACTCACTGGCTGAGTGACTGCTGTTCAGATGAAAATTCATCCTCTGTGATTTTAACAAGCTGTACAAACGGCTCCTGAAATCCTTTCAGACTGGCCTCTGCAAGCTCTGGTGCGACAGTCAGATCACCTGACAGTCCATCAGATGATGAAGAGCTTTCATCAGACATATTTGTAAATTTGATAAAGCTTAGAGGTACATAGCAGAATTAGATAAGTAATAATTCTTAAAAATTAACTTAGACAGTTTTAGAAGATGATAACAAAATGTCAGCAAGCACAGAGGTAAATAACTTTGTTAAGTCGAAAATTGCTCCTGAGTAATACAGTTGATCCTGTTTTCCTTGGTTGAGGAATTTGCTTCAGGTGGTTAAATCTCCCTTGGGGATTTCCCCGACCGGAGCTGTGACTCGCGGATGACATTTTCACAAAAGAATGTTCTTGGAATCACCAACCCAGCAACTTGAATCAGTTACTATTACTCCAGTAGGAGTATATCGATGGTAAATTAAAATTACAAAATACAGTCCATTACGGTTATTTGGGACACATCGGGACTAGTGCATTTTGGCTCGATTAAGCGGCTGTCCCGATTATCCGAAGTTTCACATAAGTAGTTTTTTTTTTACAATTGGTTCACTGTACAATCAAATCACGTTATGACAAACTCAACATAGTCAAGTACGTTTCACTATACGATGTGCAGCAAGCGCCAGTCATTGTGATCACGCTTGTGAATTGAATTTTAATTCTATTAAACAGCGATTATAATTAGTGAAAATAGGAGGAATATTATCCACAGGCTATGAAAGCAAAGATATATTAAGCACAAATTTACCCTTTATTACCTTACCAATTAAAAAATTAAATGATAACTGAAAATCGGAAGAATATACGTGATAATCGGAATAAATAATACGTACTGTAATATGTACATATGAACTAGTTGACATTTCTGTTCACTGACATTTGTGGGCGGGTTAAAATTAAAACAGTAAAAAGATATGCAATCAATAACAAAAAACATGGCACACACAAATTGCAAGTAACACAATACGCGCAAGTGAGAACGGAGTAACGAGTTCCAAAGCTTTAAAAATAGGAATGAACAGAAGATCTGAAAATTAATTTTTTTATATGATTGAAGATTTCATGGAAGTGTAAATACATTTCATCATAATAACCCCACAGAATTCCAGCTGTCGGTATTATCGCAAATTCAATAAGATTGAGTTTACTGTCCGTTTATGATAGATTTCACTAACAGAAAAGCCCAATAAACTAATTGTTTTTATTATTTTATTGTTGTGACCTCCAGAATTTCGACCGAACTACGTGGTACCAGTGCTGCGGTCTCCTGCCCCGATTAAACGGCATACTGTCCCAATTAAGTGAAGTAAACCCTGGCTATTTTCTTGATTGGTTTCTGTTTTTTAAGATTTTCCCCAAATAAACGGCTTCCCCAAGTAACCGGTGGCCCAAATAACCGGAATTCACTGTACTAAATACCTGTTCATTTCTTGTAACTAGAAAGCAGATTATCAGTTCAGCCATCTTCTTTGGTATACATTAATACAAAACATTGCCAGAGACTGTAGTTTGATTGGTTGATTTAGAGATTTCTAAGGCCATAGTGCGCCACTGTAGTTTGACCCTCAAGAATGATGGCCGATGAGTTGAATATGAATAATGATAAAATTCGTCAAATTCTGCATGATAAAGATTTAGGGAACAGGAAGGTCTGAAAAATTTGTGCCTCACAGCTTCATGGATGAGTAGAAGCAACAAGGAATGTCATCATGCAAAAACTTCATTCAGACTTATCAAGAAAATCCTAATCTCCTCAACTATATTTTCACTGGAGATGAGTGTTGGGTGTTTCAGTATGACCCAGAGATGAAGCTTGAGAGCATGTAATGGACTTAAAAATTATCACCAAAGCCCAAAAAGGTTTTGTTTACTGAAGTCCAGGATCAAGGTGATGCTAATCACATTTTTCAACAAATAGTGTGATTCACAAGGGATTTGTACCTGAAGGGGAGAGAGTCAATGGTACATTCTACATACAGGTGGCTCAAAGGCTATTGAAGGGCATTTCCTGGATGAGGCCACAATTTTGAAATGTAGGCAACTGGTTCTTGTTGCACAAATGCCCCTACTTATTCTACACTTATTGTTAAGACATTTCTGATGAAACATGGCATTGTAGAGATCTACTTTACTCTGCCAGTCTAACACTGGCAAACTTCTTCCTCTTTCCCAAGTTGAATACTGCTCTCAACAGAAAGAGATTTCAGGATATTGAGATATAAAGAAATACTTGAACAAACTGCTGAATCGAACATTATCTCTTTGGATGCTTTCGTCAAATGTTTTCAGAAACTTTTAGAACAGTAATAAGTGCAGTCAGTCAGTCAGATGGTGATTACTTTGAATAAAAATAAAACAATTTTTGAGCTCCTTCACTTTTTGTTTTTTTAATTACACCAGTCTGGGAACTTTATTGCCTAACCAGATGTAAATTTAAAACTAATTGAATATTTTTGCTTTAAATTACATCAGGTAAATTACAGGACTCTAACCATTCAGAAAAATATTACAGTTCAACAAAAATATTTTTGTGGAATCTAATAGCCTAAATAAATTTAAGGCTGAGCTGGACAGGCATTTGGAACGAATGGGAGGGTGTTTTTTTTTTTCTTTTTTTTTTTTTTTTTTTTTTGACTGATGCTGCATAAGCTTGCTTTCTTGCATCTTATGCCTCTACTAATGCTAATGCTAATAAAAAAAAATTATCGCTGGCAGCCATGGGTTGCACTGGCAGGATATTTTGCAAGGTGGTGCATGTGGGAATAAATTTTTTGTTCACCAAATTTTCGAATACATGCAATATTTTAATTAACTACCCCAGTGGCTCACATCTGGTGAGTATGGGCTTGGCACATCCAGGGTCCTGAGCTGGATATTATCATTCTTCTCTTTCTTGGTGTTTCTCTCTCTCTCTGTCAGGGTAATTCAGAAATGGTTTTTTTTTTTTTTGCTGGTACAGCACAAGCCTCAGGCTTCCTTGCACCATATGCTAATAATAATAAATAATATTAAGAAATGACTACTTACATGATGTACACAATATATTAGTACACTTTTAAGAATTATGTCGTAAAATATTTGGTTATTTTTTGTTGTACACTAGATTTTACTGTTCGTCGTTTATAAAGATATTTGCATTTGTTTAAGCACTCAAATATATTTTCTTGCACATTTTCTTCACACTGAAGGCCTCAATGCAAAGTTTCAATCACTGAAAACATTTCATGTTTAGAAGGTTTAATATTGCCCTCATTGCTTTCAGTTTCATACAACTCATCGTCGATATTCTCACTAGTTCTTTGAATACTATCCAAAGTGTTGTAGTCACTTGGATATTCAGCTACTGTGACATCGTTATGAACTCCTAGAAATTCTTCAAGAACAGTTTCTCCACTGATCAAACCTCTTGCTTGGAGTTCTTCCCAAGATTGTAGCAGTTCATCTCTCTCATCGCTGTTAATTGGAGTTTTTGCAAAATAATTCTTAATCGTTGTTTCCGTCACATCTTGATGCCAAACGTTTGCCAACTTTGATATGCACATCTGCAAATCTATAACAGAAACTATAGGTTGGCTGGTTTCTATTCTCAGTATAAATTTTTTTCAGTATGTGCCTTCGGTAGTGCATTTTCAAATTCTTGATAATGCCTTGGTTCATTGGCTGCAGTTTAGATGAGGTATTCGGAGGGAAGAAAACAAGCTTCACATTTGTGAGTTTTGAAATTACCGAGTGAAGGTGGGCATGCAGTTGTCGACAATCAAAGCAATTTTTCTGTTTTCTTTCATCATCTTTCTGTCAAATTTTAAAATCCACTGTTCAGAAATTTCACTTGTCGTTCAAGCTTTTTTGTTGTAGTTCTAGTCCAACTCTAACAACTTTACTTCTTAGAAACGTCGGGGTTGTTTACTTTTGCCTATTACCAAAAGCTTTAGTTTTTCATTACAAGCCATATTTGCACTAACTGAGACTAATTCTCTCCTTACTATTTTTACCAGCTACACATATATCACCTTTAAAATTTTTATATCATATACAGTCAGTCCTCGTATAACACGTTTACACTACACGAATTTGATCATACACGATTTATAAATAGGGGAACGATATCTTATATAACACGAACCGAATTCGCTTATGCACGATTCGCCTTTGTGTTTACAAGAAATGGCAGTCGAACGCAGAATCACCCCAACCGAACGCAACATGATAGAAATGAAGAGAAGATTCTGAAAATGTATTTGTTTTTATATCAGTGAAGGGGAAACACATTTCACCATAATAACATAAAAACCAACACAATTCCAGCTATCAGTATAATTGGAAATGCAATTAGATAGAGTTTACTACCAGTTTATAACCGATTCCATTAGCAGAAATGCAACTGGAAATTGTTTTTATTGTTTTATGGTAGTAACCTCTAGAAATGTGCGTTAGTTAAATGTGAGGTGTTAATCTCTGCTTTACGGTGTTGTTTATTCACTTGCTACACGGGCGCAGCTTTATGTGTATGAAGCGTGCTTCCTTGTTCTGTAATTTTGCTTTATTCCCTAAAAATGAATAAAATACTTAAAAGGTGTGAAAATGAAGCATCCTGGTGAAGACACTGCAGATTCAGAGAGAAAAAGAAAAGCAATATCGATAAATAGAGGCGGACTGGGTCAAAATTCTTACCTGGGAAAATTTATAGTGGCCTCATACTATGGTTTATGGCCAAAATCACCGGCCTCCAACCCACCAGGGTTTCTCCAGTAAGGCTTATGGCCATTCTGCCTCTGTCGATAGAGAAAAAATATGAAATTGTGAAATGCTTTGAGCGAAATGAAACACCATGTGATATTGCACGTGCTACAGACCTAAATGAGGCAATGCCGAGAATTACAAAGAATGCAGAGAAAATAAAAACAACTTTCATAGCAGGAACAACTCAAAGTGTAATTAAAATCCATTAGATTAAGACAAAGAATTGGAAGAGATGAAACGGCTGTCATCTGTTTGGATAGAAAATCAAACAAAAAACAAGTTTGCTTACGATAGAAGCAAAAGCATTAGCAATATTTTATTACGACTGTTTTTGTTACAAATGTGTGTTCAATCTTGGGTGGTCGGCACCTAACCCTATTTTTCCCATAGGGCCTGTTGTTTATATTGCACGATTTTGCATTGCACGAGGGTTTATAGGAACACAACTATCATGCTATACGAGGACTGACTGTACTTGGATTTCAGGAAAGCTTTTGATACTGTTGCACGTGGAAGACTGCTATACAGATTGGAGCAGTATGGCATTAAGGGCAAGTTACTGTAATGGATAAAGGGATAGTTGAGTGGGAGACAGGAGAGAGTGGTAATAAATGGACACTGCTCTACGTGGACTAATGTTATTAACGGAGTCCCCCAGGATTCGGTGCTGGGCTCATTGTTTTGTGTATTTATCAGTAATATCGATGAAGGTATATCAGGCTCAGTGTCCAAGTTGGCAGATGATACCAAGGTTGACAGTGTTGTTAATGACAATAAAGACAGTATGCTACTGCAGTGGAATCTAGAAAAGTTAGGCAGATGGGCTGAGAAGTGGCAACTGAAGTTTAACCTTGACAAATGCAAAGTACTCCATATGGGTAGCAGTAACCCAAGAGAAACATACCAACTGTGTGGTACTACACTCAAGGAGGTGGAGAATGAAAAAGACCTGGGGGTAATTGTGCAGTCAGATATGAAGTTCTCTGAGCAGTGCAGATGGGCTGCCAGAGCAGGTCAAGGAGTTTTGTCAATGCTATATAGGAATTTTGCTAGCAGAGACAAGGAGGTGATTATCCCTTCGTATAAGGCAATGGTCGGGTCACACCTTCAGTACTGTATACAGGTCTGGAGGCTTCATTTTAGGAAGGATATAGAGTTGCTAGAACGATACAGAGAAGAGCAACAAGATTGCTAAGTGGAACAAAGGGGGTGTGCTTACGAAGAAAGGCTTGAGTTCTGCGAGTTGCAGCATCTTGAGACTAGGCACCTGCGAGGATGATCTGATCGAGGTGTATAAGACCTTGAATAGTTTGAGCAGGTTCAGTGCTGATGGGGTACTTCTGCTTGCTCAGATTAAGAACTCGAGGAGGCATAGATTGAAATTGAGGAAAGACAGTTGTAGAATAGATGTGCGGAAGTTTGCTTTTAGCCAGTGGGTAGTTGATTGCTGGAACTGACTTCCATCTGTTGTTGTGGAAGTTGATAACTTAAATAAATTTAAGGTGAACTAGACAAACATTTGGAGTGACAGGATGGGTGAAATGGGAAGGGTTTTTTTTTTTTTTTTTTTTTTTGCTGTTTAAGCTTGCTTTCTTGCATCATATGCCTCAACTAATGCTAATGCTAAAAGTCAGTGTCTTGTTTAGTGAAAGTGTGGATGACTCATTTCTGTGAAACAACAGATGAATTTCCGGGATAAAGGAAAATCACTCTCTCCTAATTCTCTAATATGGTGCTTACAATAGAAAACAGGTTGACCAGAGCATATCCATGTCGGAAATATTCCTTAATCTTTGCCAATGACTATGGACACATAGGTAGCAGTTGACCAGCGCGACTTCTCGGTACAGTAAATGCTTTACACACAACACTAAATTGTGGAATGCTCTTAAGAATTAAATCCTTTAGCTATTAAAAGCTAAAGTGTTTAATTCTTTATCCTTTCAGTTCTTAATTTGTGCTTTCTACAGTGTCAGCTCTATTGCCTAAAGGCCAGAGGTGCGAAGAATGTGTACCCAATTCTCAAAATTAGTTCGTTATATGGAAATTTTCTTTGTTATACAGAAACTATTTTCAATGTAAGGGGAAATTGAAAAAGTTTGCTACATAGAAAAATTCGCTATATGGAAGTTCGTTAAAGAGAAGTCAGACTCTATTTACATTAGCAGTTATCAAAATACAGTGGATGCCACTTATTGTGGCGCCTCCTTTGCCAGGTGGTAAGGAGCAGCAGTGCGTAGCACACGCTTCTTGATTAGACCGGGGTTCGAGCCATCACCACCAAATATGGTGGATGCGGAAAGGTCAGGGAAAGGCCACTGCATATCCCCAGAGCAATATGGCCTTAATTGCTAATGCTCCTAAAAACCAAATAACAAACAAACAACCACTTATTGTGATTATGAGACATTTAATTAAGGACATTTAATTGATAACAGTAATTGAAAAATGTAACTGTTCATAATTGTTTATTGATGCATGCTAAAATGTGTATGTAAAAAACTGGAAGTGAATAGAAAGATGATTAAAATCAAGTGACAAAAATACTTTAATTTGAATATCCACCATTTCTTCAAGAAAGTCATCAATAAAAATGAAACTGTCATAATGTTTCTGAGATCCATACAAACCGTTAAAATCAAGAATTAGAAAATGGTTGATGCTCTACTGTAAAATAGTCAGACTTGTAGGAGTATCTTCTTTCATGGAGTAATGACACTAACAACCATATATTGCCTGTATAATAGCAGTAACTGAACACACAATGTGTTGAGGTTAAAGAACAGTTGGGGGCTATTACATTATTATTATTATTAGCCATATGGTGCAAGGAAGCCTGAGTCTTATGCTGCAGCAGCCTAAAAAAAATAAATAAATAAAAAATTCTGGATTACCCAGAGGGTGAGAGAGAGAAGTAGAAGGGAATCACCAAGAAATAGAAGAATATCCTGCTAATAAAGTCAATGCACACTTGCATAAAAATTCAAATTTTTAAATGAGCCAGATGAAAATGTTACCACGAAGGAGATAACTGTAAAATAATTAGATGAAATCTTTCATATCGCATAGAACCTCAAACAAAAGATTTGAGGTTCTCTACGATATTTATTTCGCCAGGGGCCAGAGAAGATTGTTGTCGGCAATCGGAAATTGATTGATGAAAAGAGAAAGTCAACACTGTTCAAATATTTCCGCAACAGTCATTTCTTCATTGTGTATTTCATGTCAGAGGTTCCCAGACTTTCTCGGTTCATGGCGCCCTTAGTGTCTCAGTAATTTTTTCAAGGCGCACCCAGACCAAAAGAAATACCTAACAGTTCCATTTAGTAGTTATGTCCAAAAATCGTAATAAAAAATGCTGAAAGTGAACTACCTCGAGCTAGTAGTTCGTGCCGAGTCCGACAGATGTCGTGTATTGCCGTGTTTCCCTTGAAAATTTTAAATATTCAGTTTGGGAACCACTGTTTTATGCAATAAACATTTAATTCCATAATTATTTCCATTATCTTTTACATTGTATACAGTTAAAAAGTTATTTAAAAGGTATATTTAAAATTCTTTATGGACATTCCAGAAGGTCAAGGACCAATTATAATTTTTCCTATTGATTATTATATTCGATTAACGCGTTTGCGCGATGTGCTCGCGGGACAAATTAATCGCGTTAATCGAGACCAGCCTGTATTTAATTAAAAATACATGTGTGTGTATTCAGATGGGTATTTTTCTCCAAATTTTATGTAGAAAAAAAATTTTAAGTAATTTTTTTAAATGTTTGATCATTTTTTGTTTTGCTCATTGTGATCTGTTTTTTCTACTAAATCTCAAGCTCCTTAACAATATCACTTTGATTATATCACATTCTTCCTGTTTTTCTGCACATTTTAGTGCTTTCTTTTCTTTGATATTTTACTGTAAAAAACTGAGAAAAATAATAAATTGCACAGTTTTGGGCTCATATTCTTACCGAATCTGGTGCTAAACTAAAAATATGAAATGAAGAGAACAAAATATGCTGAGGAAAATTGGGTTCATGGAAGCGAATGACCAAACTATGACTCCTCGTTTCCTAATCTAACATTTCACCAGATATACAAAGTAACAAAACAGATAGGAATACTCTCGTAACATAAACATTTGTCTCAAATACTACCATTAAAAAAAAACATAAGAGAAATCAGTCTTTCAAATTACAGCCACTCCCCGACTTTACTTTAGTTTACTTAACTTTACTTAAGTTTTTGCCAGCCAGTGCAAACTTAAAAAAAATCATGGAAACGTATTTATCATTCTGTAGGAATAAATGGAGGTATTGTGAAAATTATAAAATAATTTTCGCAATGTATAAGATATAATGTTTACATTATATCTTAATGTAAACCCAAAAACATTGTTTTTTTTTTTTTTTTTTTAATTCGTTCCAAGTCCTCTGGAGTTGAAATTTTCACTATATAACTAAGCTATTTATCTCTCTAAAAGGTCATTTTTATAATGGAAATTGCACTACACTTTCATCGTTATCATATGTTCCATTATAAGAATCAATTTTGAACGCTTTTGTGATATTTTTCTAAAACACATTTCTGGAGGTTACTGCCATAAAACAATAAAAACAATTTCCACGTTCTGGTTTATTGGGCTTCTCTGTTAGCTCAATCTATTAAAAACGGGTAGTAAATTCGATCTTATTGCATTTGCGATAATACTGATAACTGGAATTCTGTGGGCTTTTATGTTACCGTATTAGGTGAAATGTGTTCCCTTCACTTGAAATCTTCAATCATAAAAAACATAAATAAATTTTCAGAATCTTTTCACTCTTCATGGGGCTGTAAATGCACAGAACTGCTGAACATGGGGAACTTCTCGTCTATCTGCTGTGCATGAAAGACCACTACATGCGTTACAGCAGCATTTCTCAAACTGTGTTCCACGAAAAATTGTAATTAATAATTAAAAAAAAATAATAAATTTCGCCTATTTGTAGTGTACACCACTTTTGTATCATTATAATATTTAACATGATTTTTTTTTCGGTTATTAATATACTGGTGTAGACTGCGGAAAACTTTATTTTGGTGGGCTTTGCATAGAGAGAACCCTTGTACTCCAGGAAATTTAAGCCTGGCTGTACAAGGATTGAAGGAGAAGAGGAAGCAAACGAATATCATAACTAAACTCACTTCCTTGTATAATATTTTTTTGTTAATTATTAGTATATCCTTGAGGTTGTCACAGACACTCTCTCAGATATGCAGACAAGCTGTACTTGCGACCTGGGAGTCTAAAATGCTGATGGATCTGATATTCGGGTGACATTCAAGTCAAGTGGACCCAATTTCGGCGAAGTATGGACGATCTGTGACAGCCAAATCCTCTGCTTGCACCTTCACGATGGTGGGACTGTTAGTAATCCTGGGTATAACCTCCATGCACAAGTACATGGTGGGTGACCACCCAGATGTGAACCAACGTAAGCAGGGGTCGGGTTGTGGCGCCCACACCACATGGAGGAACGCCGCCCCTCTATGTTACCAGGCAGTACTAGGTGGTAGATGACTCTCAACAACCGGTGAAATACCACAACTTTGCTTATTGGAGGCTTGAAGTGGTGGAACCCATGTTTAGTCTCTAGAGCTAAGTTCCGGTCAACTCTTCCCTATCTCTTCCATCATGCAGTATGATTGATGACTTTTGAGGTTATGATGAACGTCATGGCGAGATCCAATATTCCTTACATTTCGAGGGTACAGCTCTAAAACGGTGTTCGCAGACCGGCCGCTAGTTAGTACACCGGACCGAACCTATTGGTAACTCTCTAGGAGGCTTCCGGATCAGCTAGTGTATAATCTTGCTACCTCTACTCTGCCAGATAGTGACTGGAGGAAGTCCGAGTAGTGTGTATGCGGGGAGCATTGTCAAGGCCATGTTATGTCAAGGATCTGGGTATATTCTTACCACATGTACGCCATATCCAAAAATTTCATTACTTCATACAGCATGTCCCAACCACTTTTTCTTACTATTGAATACACCATTAAATGTCAAACTAATAGAGCAAGCTTATCTGCGAAAAGATCTAAACTTCCCAAGGACTTCCTAATTCATTTCACAAATATACGTGGTCTCGATTCTAATCTCAACGATGTACATTTCCGCTTGCAGTCTGCCAAACCTCTTGTCTCAGTTATCGGTTGATTCATCTACTGCTCATCTCAGATGCCCAAATTATTCGCTGTATGATTCCTTTCGCCTCAAGGTGGTACTTGTGCATATGTCCGTTCTGATATTCCCTGTCAGAGACTTGGCAATTTGGAATCTCCTCTCTTTGATCTTCTCTGGCTTAAAATCTCTCTACCTCATTGTGTCAAATTCATCTGTTGTCTCTACCGTTCTCCCAACTCCACTAATCACTTGGAGCTCTTTGACTTCCTCTCTTTGCAACTTGACTTTCTCCAGTCCAACTTTCCTAACAGTGAGGTAATTTTCCTTGGTGATTTTAATGTTCACAACTCCAGCTGGCTTCTGTTTTCTAGTCACACCGACCCAGCAGGTCGAGATCTGAGGCTTTTGCAATTACTAATGATCTAGCACAGATTGTTCATTTACCTACAAGAATACCAGACAATCCTAATCATACAGCCAATACGCTTGATCTTTTTCTCACAAACAACCCTTCTAAGTACACAGTCGAAGTGAGAGGTCCTTTAGGCACTTCAGATCACAACTTGGTGATTGTGTATTCTCCAATGGAACCTTTATCTCATGTCTATTCCCAGCCTCGTGTTGTTTGGCATTACAAGAATGCAAAATGGGATGACCTGCGAGACTTATTTTCCTTGGTCGGATTACTGTGTCAAAACTTCTGATGTCAACGTTTGCTCAGGTCGTGTCAGTGAAATTATTCTTGCAGGAATGGAATCCTTTATCCCACACTCCACTTTAAAATCTTGTCCTTTATCTAAACCTTGGTTTTCCAATAAATGTCCTAAGGCTGTCCAAGAGAAGAATGTTGCATATCTTAATTGGCTTGTTTCTAATTCTTCAGTTTCATTTTCTGCCTACACCAAAGCTCGCAACAATTGTAAAGCAGTTATTAATCAGTTCAAACTAGAGTTTGAACAGGTAAGAATAGAAAACTTGCTTCTTGCCCTCATGGTAGCCGAGCATTCTGGTCTCTTGCCAAAGCTATTGGCCGCAACTTTTGCCCATCTCTGTACCCACCTCTGTCCAAACCAGATGGTTCTGTTGTCACTTCAGCCAAGGATAAAGCTGACCTGCTAGCATCCCATTTTTCTTCCAGCTCATGTATTAATGATCTTGGTAAAACACCTCCCACCATTCCCAACACGCTCCGTTCAATGCCTCCTGTGGTCTTCCGTCAAAAGGATATCAGAAGGATTTTGATGAGTCTTGATGCTAAGAAAGCTCCAGGTCCTGATGGTATTTCTCCATTTGTTCTCAAAACCTGTGCTCCTGAACTTACTCCTATTCTTTGCCGCCTTTTTTCACTTTCTTATTCCAAAGGTGTTTTTCCTTCTGCTTGGAAATTTGCTCATATCCAGCCAGTTCCTTAAAAGGGTGACAAATTCCTCCCATCCAATTATCGTCCCATTGCAATTACTTCTACTCTTTCTAAATTAATGGAGAAATCAATTAACTGCCAACTCCTAAACTACCTAGAAACCTTCCGTCTGATCAACGATCACCAGTATGGATTCCATTGGTATCGATCCACTGGTGATATTTTGGCTTATGTTACCCATTTATGGACTAATTCAATGGAAAGGTTCGGTGAAACACAAGTAGTTACTCTTGACATCTCAAAGGCTTTTGATCATGTTTGGCATAAAGGTCTTCTAAACAAGCTTCCATCTTATGGTTTGCCAACTGTTTTTAGTAATTGGTTATCCAGTTTTCTCTCTGATCGCTCACTGAGGGTGATGGTAGATGTCTCTCTGTCTTCTAACTTCTCCACTAATGCCGGTGTCCCACAAGGTTCAGTTCTTTCCCCCACTCTTTTCCTCTTGTAATTTCAATGACCTTCTTTCATTGACTGGAAATCCTATCCATAGTTTTGCCGATGATAGCATATTACATTCAACTTTCCATTTTGAGAAACCTTGTCCTGCTCATTCAGCTTCAACTTCTCGAAAATCTGCTACCAATTCCTTAAATGCCGATCTTCAGGTAATTCTCCAGTGGGGCAAAGACAACTTAGTTGATTTCAACCCGTCTAAAACTCAGTCTTGTCTTATATCTCGCAAAAAGGATTCTTCTGCTCCTATGCTTATCTTTAGTGACACTCTGATTTCTAGGCAAAGTGATATATCTCTTTTGGGGATTACTCTGACTTCTGATCTCTCTTGGCACAAGCACATTACAAATATTGCTTCCTCTGCATCTAAAAACTTGGTTTTCTCTTTCGCTCTCAGTGTTACTTTTCTTCCAAACAGCTGCTCACTCTGTATAAATCGCAAATCCGCGCTGCCACAGAATATTGTTCCCACATCTGGGGTGGTGCCCCCAAAACCTCTCTCAGGCTTCTTGATTCCATTCAGAAGAGGGCAGTTAGGTTAATTAATGATTCACTCGCTTTCTCATAGATGCACTGTTTCTGCTGCATGCCTCTTCTACAGATACTTCCACGGGCACTGTTCTTCTGAATTGGCTTCTATAATTCCCGCTCTCTCTTTCAAAACAGTCCGAACACGTGCCGCCACCAGCCATCATCCATTTACTGTCCAACTTCAAACCCACAGAACCAACTTTTTATCTTCCTCATTTATTCATTCAACTGCCGTTTTCTGGAACAACCCTCCTTCATATGTATTTTCTGAAAATTATAGTCTACAGAAGTTCAAAGTCTAATGTCAACAAATATCTTTTCTCGTCTTCTCAACCTCCAACCCAAGCACTGTACTAAGTACTGTAGGTTCTAATACCTCTCGTGTTTGGGGTTCAAGGAAAAAAAAAAAAAATTTCAAAATATTATTATTAAAATATGACTGTGGATTTGTGGTTGAAAAAAAAAGGAACTTTAAAACGAGAAGCAAAGTACTCCTAGTAGTGCAACTGTGGTCGATGAAAACGAACACAATATTGTCACACTTCAAATTGAGGATGAGCAATCGTAGCCTTTTGTTCCCCAAAAATCCGAAGTGAATAACCAAAACGAAAGTATAATGACAGTTATTTGAATTTCGGCTTTACGTGGTTGGAAATAAAGATGCTCCTGATGTACAGTGGGTCATATGAAATAAAATATTAGCAACAGTTCTTTGGCTCCTGCTAAACTTGTGTTTCATAAGTGTTCCGTGATATGTTGCGATGAAAAGTGTTCTGTGACTAAAAAATTGTGGGAAACGCTGTGTTACAGTATGGCATGGATTCACAGCAGGGTTTATAATCGGACCGTTTTTCTCTGAAGAGTCTGCACCTCGTGGCCCCTTAAGGTGTACGGTAACTAGTGCATGGTACTGCGCTATAAGTTTTTTTTTTTTTTTTTTTAACTGGCGCTGTATAAGGCTTGCTTTCTGGCATCATATTGCCAGTACGAATAGTTTCCTGCCAATCATCCTTTTGAGTAGAGTTGAGCCCCAGTACTAATGCTAACATACTGGGATTTAATGTACCAGTTTATTGCACTACTTGATAATGATGTAGTAGTGCAATGAAGTGATATATTATATCCCATTATACACCAGTTTATTGCACTAATTCATCATTGTCAAGTTGTGCAGTAAATATATAATTATGTGGTAACTACTTACATATCAAAATTAAACTTAAAATTCCAATTAAAATCATGAATTTAATTGATCTAAATTGATTTAATTTAATTTATGAATTTAATCATGAAAAATGTGTCGATTTTGGGTTGGTACTCTTCTAAATAAACTAAAAGGGGTATTAATTTTAAATCCCCCGCAGCGTTACCACCCAACAATAAAGTCACCCGATCCTTTGCCGCTTTAAAACCTGGCATGTTTTTTTTCTTCTTTCAATATGAAACTTCTTTTAGAAATTCGTTTCCACAAAAGTCCTGCTTCCTCTATGTTATAAACATGTTGAGAAGTATAACATACAATAACCCTCTTCAATATTTTTAACAAGTTCTTTTTTGAAAGTTTTGGTTCCTTGATCTGCACTTGCAGCTTCTCCCTAGATTTTAAATCTATTCAACCAGCCCTTACCAGTTTTAAATGGTTCCACTTTTTTCTTTTTTTTTTTTTTTTTTAGGAGAGTTTTCTTCAGATCATCATATTGGCTAATCTCACTCTCTCTTTTATAACATTTAACTTAACCGAATTTCGCATTGGATATTATCTTCAATAAAATTAGTTGGCACTAATTCAATTTAATTTACCAGTCTTTCCATTTCAGTCCTAATAGTCGGCCTAGCTATTTTTCCCGCTGCTAAAATTAATTCTTTATTTTTTTATAATTGTTCTTACAGTTAAATTTGCAAGTCCTAAATTATGGCACACATCCGCTTGTCGTTGACCGGAATCGATTTGCTTCAAAACATCTAATTTAATTTTGAAATTCAGTCTTTTTCTTACATTTATAGTCTTCGTACTGCATCCAGACGTTGCCTTTTCATTCTTATCGGCCATTATTAACTCTTTGAAAATGTAACTGCGTTGGTTGCATTAATTATACAATGTTTGAGTAAACTGTCCATTACGCACGATGTCTAATACTGTACTGAGCGATGATTAGTCTTTGGATAAATGCATATAATGCAAATATTACAAGCAATATACTTGATAATTTTTTAAAACGTTGATCTCGGAACTATGTAACAAGTCACTGTACTGCATTAAATTAGCGTGCGAGAAAATTTCACTGAGCATGGGAAAATTTCTCAAGTCGGCATGGGAAACGTTTTAATGCTGTTTTGCTATTCATTTTCAAGCTATTGACTCCATCAAATGAAACGATTTCGTTGAATATGCCAAAAATGCAATCTGTAAAAGAGCGTTATAGTGATCTGTGACAGCGTTGTAGCGAACCGCATTATAATTAGGGCCTGCTATATACAAAATTAAATTGTTAACATATAACACTGGTTTAACACCAGTGACACAGAAAATGTCCACCACATTTTTTATCGAATATGATAAAAAAAAATGTGGTGGACATTTTCAACATTTATTATTATAATTTTTTTATAATTACTTATCATTATAGTTATTAACATTTACATGCTTATATAATCATATGATAAAAGAATGAATAATTTTGAATTGTGGTAAATTTTGAACCATTTTGTATTATAACTGTTTTACTTATCGTTGACCTTGTTAATTGCATTAATTTTTCTCTTCACTTTAATATAATTGTTTGAGAATCAAATAAATCAGATATTCTGAATTGTACAAATTTTTAGAGCACTTTTTGAAGCAGATTGACTACATGACATGCTGCTTTTTAAGTGTATTTTTTAAATTAAATAAGTAAATAAATTAAATAAGTGTATTTTTTTTAAAAAAAAAATTTGAAATGATTTTCATGTATGTAAATTTTATCTTTTTTGTACTGCTTGGTGAAATGCAATAAAAAAAAATAGTCATTCTGCTGTAATAATGTGGATAGAAAATTGGTAGTGATGCAAGTGTAAACCATTTTAATTCAAGGGCCATATGTTCTTAGCTCATAGTGCCTGTTTTTCTTTCCTATTATATTAGATAAATTGCTATCTACTACATGGTGATTCTGATTTCCTGAATAACTATAATCTTCAATATATAATTTTTTTTATTATTTTTTAAATAACAGTAGCAGTGGTGGAAGCAGGTATGATAGCTATGATTATCATCAAAAAGACTATTATAGAAGCCGTAGTCGATCTCCTATGTCCACGAGGAGACGACATGTTGGGAACAGGGTAAGACTGATTATTTATATTTGAATATTGATTTTTATATTCAAATATTATATTTAAAAATGTCAACTTTTGTGTTCATTGCATTGACAGTTTATTAGCATATATTTAACTCTTTTAATGGTTAGCATCACATGGGGCTCAAGTTTATAATACAAGATAGCCTCTGTGATGACACACCATAGCCTCTGTAATGTTATTCGGCTGTTCTGTTATGGTTTCATTAGCAATAGGATTCTGTCTAAAACAAAGTCCACCTTTGTATTTTTCAGAATTATACCTATTGATCTGAAGATGTTGATGATAGCATTAAAGTAATCATCATTCACATTTGTTGTTATTCGATGGGTGTACAGGTCTCTGTGGTAGTACATATCTGCTCTCCTTAGCTATCCCGGTTGCTCTGTCATATCATAATGAGAGGTTTTAACTCTAAGTTATGTCAGCTCTTATTGTCAGCTCATCCTCATTTGTTCAGAAACCATGCAGCTGGCTTCATATTGACTTGGCTACAAATGGCGAGGAGTGGATATTGGACCTCAGTCAGTTTCTCACCATCTAGGCTTGTTGGGAATTGGATAGACTGGTTAGATGGTCTCTGAGCTTTTAGTAAACTCTGTTTTTATTAATTTTTTTTTCCCTTGACTATTCCCATCTCACATTTTTCATACCTCCTGATATTGGAAAATGTGAGATGCATTTACTATATTTTGGTGATTTTTATTTGTTGCTACATCTGTAATGCAGCTGTTTGCTATAGTAAAATCTCAAATCTGGGGGGAAATAATAAATAATAATCTAGAAACTACTTTAAAGTTCTGTGTTTTAGTTATTGGAAATTACATGCACATTGCTGTTGTTTTTTTATTTTTTTATTTATTAATTCATTTTTTTTAATTCGGGCACAGCAATTTTTGCTTTTCACTCGCCTTCAGAAATTTTTCTTTGAACATTGCTTCACATTAGTCAGGCGATAGTTTCTGAATGTAATATTTTAAATTTTAAGTGTTGGAGAAAAAGAATAATTCACTTTGAAAGTTTGAGTGATTCACAATTTGAATAATAGTAGTAGTCAGTTATTATTAGAAGGATGCAATGAGAGCTGTGGATTTAATTGACATTTGAAAACCCCCCACCACTTTGGGAATGTACAACACAGTTTCCCTAGGGTTATATTTACACAATATTAATCAACATTAATATTAATACAATTGGCAATATTAGGTTTATTAGGTAAATAAGGTTTATTCTGTATAGAATTATGTAAACTTCTTAGGAAATGCAAAAGTAAATATTCCTTGCAAGCATTAATTGTCCATGTATTAAGAATGCAGTATAGGCTTGTATAAGCATTAAACTTTTATTCCTGACAAGATTGTGTATTTGTTTAAATAAATTTAATGACTGTTTTCTTCATCTCACTATTTTTCACTTTTTTTTTTTTTTTTTTCCCCTTTCACCACCTTCCTTCACCTAGCCTTCATGTTTTTTCACCTTGAACCCATTTTCTGTCCAGTCTATAAGATTAAGACATGGCAGCTGAGCTGTTTATCCTATATATAGCAATTATATTCGGTTATATCTTTGGATCTCACTAGCAAGACTGGGTGAGGTAACAATACACATGGAAAAGCTCCCTTAGCTGACTTAACCTTAAGGGTGCCCAAACAGTGATACATACATATGTTGTCATTCAGATAACTTAAGCCACATGTGATGAGTTAAGTTACCACCCATACATTTAAAATATAAATAAAAATATGTATCTTATAGAATTCAATAAAACTTTTTGGAAGAGTATTATTACGAGACTAAAACTATCATAGAACTCTAGTATTTTTAAAAGAATCATTGGAATGCTGTTCGAAAGTTAAGGTACAAATGCAAAGTCTGACATATCAAAAAAAAAAAAAAAAAAAAAAAAAAAAACTCATCAGCAACTTAAGTCAGCATTTTTCCCCCTCCCCTCCTAGAAAATGTTTCCCAAAAACTGCCTTTTAAATCTCCTTTCCAAACTGGTTGACTTATGAGATTGTCACATGGTTGTATGTAACTTCATTCTAATAACATTTCTGTTTGCAGTTGGTTGCAAACGAACATCATACACGTATCTCTCCCCCCCCCCCCTCCCACTTTGGGATGTTCAAATACCTGTATTCCAAGGTGTATTGTTTCAAGGTGTTGAATATCAAAATAGAAGTATTTTTGTATTTGTAACTGTAAATGAGTTACAAACAGTAACACCTAAACGAAATGGTGATCATCTTGTTTCAAAATGACGGATAAATTAATCCTCTCACTGTGTGGGGGAGGTATAATTTTCTGTTATATATTATACACCGATGAGCCAAAACATTGTGACCACCTATCTAATATGATGTTGGTCCTCCACATGCAGCGAAAACAGTACCCAGCGAGGCATGGACACTACAAGATTTCTAAATGTCTTGTGGTATGTGGAGCCAACACGTAACTAGCAGATCCTTTAACCCCTGTAAGGTCCGTAGTTGAGACGCCACAGATCGGAGTTGCTGTTCCAACACAAACCACAGATACTCATCTGGGGAATTTGGAAGCCAGGGCAATACCTGAAAGTCTTCCTCATGTTCCATGAATCAGTCTCGAACAATCCAGGCAGTGTGGCATGGCACATTATTCTGCTGAAAGATGGCACTGCCAGAGGGAAGACCATTGCCGTGAAAGGTGTACCTAGTCAGCAATGATGTTTAGGTAGGTGGTAGTCAGACTGCCCGGCACATGGTTGACTGGACCCAGGGTATCCCAGCAGAACATCACCCAAAGCATGACACCACTGCCACCAGCTTGTTTTTGTCCCACAGTGCATCCAGGTGCCATCACTCCCCCAGGTAAACAACGCACACGTACCCTGCCATCCACGTGGTGCAATAGGAAACGTGATTCATCGGACCGGGCAACCTTCTTCCAATCACTCAAGGTCCAGTTTCGATGCTCATGTGCCCATTGTAGGCGCTGTCGCCAGTGAACCGTGGTTAACATGAGCACTCAGAGTGGCCTGCGGCTACGCAGCACCATTTTCAGCAGGGCCCGATGTACTCTGTATTGTGACACATTACTCCCATCACCAGCATTCCAGTTACCGGCGAGTTGTGCTACAGTTGCTTTTCTGTTGCCACGTGCCATCCGGGAGAATCTTTGCTCACCTCAGGCATCGATGAGCCGTGGTCATCCAACACCTCGCTGGCAGTTCGTGGGTTCCCCCTCCTCGGACCACTTTTGGTAGGTACTAACCATGGCTGACTGTGAGTACCCCACCAGCCATGCCATTTCGCCATGCTCTGACTCAGTTGTCTGGCCATTACACTTTGGTCTTTGTCAAACTTTCTTAAGTCTGCTGCATTTCCCATCAGAAGAACGAGTAACATTGATTAACGGAGCTCAGTATCAGGCAGTTTTTATACTGTGTCCCAACCTGCGCACACGCCGTAGTTCACTTGCAGTTGCTTCAATTTGCATAACGACTCTCTGCTCATACTGTTTTGGCTCATCAGTGTATATTTGAAGCTTTGAAAGGCTTAAGCAAACTTAATGCTGATGAGATTCCTCTTCTTTCTGAGACTCACATAAGGGGACATAAATTCAAATTGAGGAAGGGTGGTTGCAGAATAGATGTATGAAGTTTGCCTTCAGCCAACAGGTTGTTGATTGATTCCTGAAAAAAGCTTCCATCTGTTGTTGTGGAGGTGGATAGTTTGAATAAGTTCAAGGAAGAACTAGACAAACTATTAGTGGGGATGGATAGGTGAATGGGATATTTTTTTTTTTTTTTTTTTGTTGATGCCATATAAGCTTGCCTTCTTGCATCATTTGTTGCCACCTAATACTACTATTGTATATGGAGCCTTTGAATTAAAATGCACTAGGGTCTATCTTAATTATTTTTGTTTTTAGGCAATTTGTTTTTTGGATTTTTTTTAGCTGTTGTAGTTTAGCTTTTTCTTTCAAATAAAATTGGTTTATGTTCATTTCAGAAGTACATGATGACAACAAAAGGATGCAGAACAATTTTCTAGTTGAGTAAAAAAGCAGTTGATTAAGCAAAATTTTAAGTTAAAAATCTGAAAATCTATATAGTAACACTTGGTGCAATTTTAATCTTAAATTAAAAAATTTTAGCTCAAATGTAACAAAAAGGGTCCAGAATACAAATAACTTAACGCTAAAAATAAGCTCTAAGATAAAGAAGGAAGTGGATTCTGGGAATCCACTTCCTTCTTTATCTAGAGCCTCAACAAAATTCTTCATTAATCCAAAATTTGCATGAAAACGAGGGAAGAAGAGCTTTTTTTAGTTCAACAAGTGGAACATATTTTAATTACTTCTCCCTGGTAAAAATGCCTTTCTCTTTTTCCACTGCTGCACAATATAATATTTTTCTGTTGCATGACTGTACTGCAAACAGAAAACAATAGTATTTTGTGAAACTCTCCTGTAGACCATTGGCTAATCTAAATACCTTAAGGTCACCACAGACATTCCAAAATTATGGTACTTTATTGCTCAGAATCTTGGACATACTTTCACATATTTCTTTCAATTTAAGATTCTATCCTGAAGTCAGCTGAGAAACGTATATATTTTTGAGTTTTGTAGAACAATATCATGTAAAATTTTAACTATTGTAAATGTCCATATAATATTTTATTATATATAAATTATTTTTTTTATGTTGATATTTAATAAATAAAAAAAATTGATATTTATGAAAATTGTCTGGTGGCCACACGGAAATGTCTTGTTGGCCGCATTTGGCCACCGCGGCTGCACTTGAGAGCCACTGGTTCTCGAGTGCAGCCACAGTAATGTCAGGAGTGGTCAATAAAATGAAAATTTGAAATCCTGGTTAGGACAAGTAATGCTGATATAACAGGGCTAACAGAAACATGATGCCACCCGGAAATTGGTGATGACGAGTTCCACTATGGTATGTATAATGTACTTAAGGAAGATAGAAGGGGTGGAGGGTCATACTTCTTATCAAAAACAGCCTGAGTGCAGAAAGAGCTTTTGATGAGTTACGTCTGCCAGCATAGAATGTGTGTGGTGTGAGTTAGTCATAAGCAACGGAACAATGAGAGTGGGAGTAATCTACAGACCAGAATATTGTGAAGAATATGACGAATTACATGTAGATGGAATGGGCATGCAAACTTGAATGTCTTGATATGGGTGACTTTAATCTGCCCTAGATTGATTGGAATAAGTGGAGGAAAACTCACGATGGGGAAAAACTTTTTTAAATAAAATAGATGATTATTATTTGTACCAGCATGTTAGAGAAAGTACTAGGGATGAGAATATTCTTGACATCATTGCTAACGATTCAGATGGCATCACAGGGCTTAAAGTACAGGAACTATTGTCAGAGAGTGATCATGCAATCGTCACTTTCACAGTTTAAGGCACTATGTGGCATCTGTGAACTGGATGGATTGCCCAGGGATGGCAAAAATCACAGAAGCCATGAATTTAAGAAATTATTACAGGAGGAGGATGGTTAAAGTTGTGGATAGCCAGAAAAAGTTGTCCTCTCAGGTAGTTGAGGCTGACAGTTTGAATAAATTTAAAGGTCTACTCCAGTGGTTTCCAAACTACTGAGATTTACAGACCCCCCCACCAAAAATCAAAACAAGTTTGCAGACCCCCATATATATATGTATATTAATATTATACAGTAATAATATAATCATCAATTTGCTGTACATAGAACGAATAATTTGAAATGTGCATACAGTTATATATACTAATCATATCGAAAATAAGTAATATTCTATAATGAACCTCATTGTGATTCTATCAGCATATTTTTTAAGAAAATAAACACATATTACTTGATACCTTCTGAATGTCCAGTTGACATAAATGGACAGTGCAGTGTTAAGCCAGTTTGGTGTGACATAAGCACTGGGAAAGCAAAAATGAGGGTAGGAGTTTGTAGGCCTATTGACTCTGATGAGTACAGTGAACAATTATACAGAGAAATAATGGGCCAGTAAATTAGTGTGTCTTATAACGGGGAATTTTAACTTCCCAGATATAGAGTGGAACTTGTGGGTTGGTTACTCGCACACTAGCAAGGCATTTGTGGTTATTGGATGATTGCTTTCTACGGAAGCTTGTTAGAGAGGCAACAAGAGGGAGTAACACTCTTGATCTCATTATCAGCAGTGATTATTCATGCATTAAGAATTTGTAGTTGAAGGAACCACTAGGTGACAGTGATCACAGTGTACTGATGTGGGATTTACTTGAAGTAACTACCATCAGGGGTAAAGGGGGGGGTTTTTGTTTTTGTAAAGATGATACAGTGGTCTCAGACAGTTTTTAAATTCGATACAGTGGGATCAACTGATGATGTTACCAACGGTGAATTCTAAATAGGAAGCATACAATGAAGTACCTTGGAAGCTACTAGGCTTTTTGTCCCAAGTCTGAAATACTGTTCTAGGTTTAGGCCCAAATTGATGTCTGATGAACTAAAGTGACTTGTGGCAGAGAAGAAAAATGAATGGGATGCATATAAATTATAAGGCGACACAGAAGCCTATGGTAGATATAAGCTAGTCTGTAATCAAGTCACAAAGGAGGTTAGGCAAGCAAAGACGGATTATGAAAAATCTTTGGTAAAGGATGCAGAGAAAAATAGCAAAGACCTTTACTTATGTAAACTCTAAAAGGAAGAATCAGATTGGTCCAAGTGATATCAGTGGTTTGAATGTAGGTGATCATTCTCAGATAGCTGCCTAACTAAATGAATATTTTGCATCTACATTCACACATGAGGAGTTATTCAAGGAGGAGAGGGCTAGACATTTATCAAACTCTAACAGGGAGTTAAATGATTTTGTAATAACTGAGAGCAAAGTGGTGGAGAAATTGAAGTTATACATAAGAAAGGCACCTGGGGGTGGATGGGAGCTATCCAGTGGTGGCAAAGGAAGTAAACACTTAGACATAATTATGAGAGCTTCCTTGGACTCAGGAAGGCCCCACGGACTGGGGATATGCAAATGTATCTCCCTCTAATTCACAAAGAGGGATCAAAGGGTGACATGAGTAATTACAGAGCTGTTAGTTTGATTTCTGTTCCTGGGAAAATAATGGAGTCACTGGTTAAAGAAGCATTGCCGAATCAGAATCATATAGACAAGACAGCAGTAATAATTCAGACACAGCATGGGTTTATTGAAGGGAAGTCTTGTCTTACCAATTTGATTGGATACTATGACGTTACAAAGGAACTGGATGCAAAAAATAATTTCAATATCATATACTTGGATTTCAGGAAAGATTTTGATACTGTTGCACATGGAAGCCTACTGTACAAATTGGAGTAGTGTGGCATTAAAGGCAAGTTGCTACAATGGATAAAAGGATGGTTGAATTATTCCCATTTTATTAAGACATGCTGATATTCAGTCTGGTAATGAAGTGGATGCAGCTGCTTTCCTCCCTAAGACAACTGCATCTGTATCACATTCCACTGAATGTAACAGTTATACTGCTGAATTACATGCCATTAAACTTGCTCTAAAAATATTCTCCATTTTTTCATCTAAAAATCATAATATATACTGACTCACTCACGAATTGCTCTAGGCGCTTCCGTAGCCAGGTGGGAAGGAGCAGCAGTGCGTAGCACACGCTTCTTGATTAGACCGGGGTTCGAGCCCGTCACCACCAAATATGGAGGATGCGGAAAGGTCAGGAATGACCACCGCATATTCATGGAGCAATATAGCCTTAGTTGCTAATGCTCCTAAAAAAAAAAAAACCAAACAACGAATTGCTCTCATAGCTTTGAAAAACACTTCCACACCTAAAAATCCCTTATTAAAGCTCATTCTGCACTAGAATACAAGGAAATGAATTTTTAAAATAACTAAATGCAACAACGGATAATACGTTAAGAGCAGTGATGCCTCCTATGCAACCATCGTAGTTTCTTAAGAGTTATCTATGGTGTATCTACACTGAAATTATATAGATATTAAACTCTTACTCTTAATGTATTATGCATTTGTTGCATTTAGTTATTTTAAATATTATCATATAAACCTTTTGGCATCTCTCATATTGTGTGATTATCTTCACAACTGGGTTGTCATGTTTGCAATACCATGGTACCTGCCCACCCACCGATAAACACAAACAAACACTTAAATCTGTACTATGATCATAGGCCTCCAACTTCCATTCAAATAAATAGGAGGAAGTAATCCTATGTAGAACCTGAATAGGTCGTGCTCATCTGTTTTCTTCTTAAAGGGGATGAACCTCGACGGTGTAGGCACTCCCACTTGTTGAATGTGCTATGTACAACAACACCTGACTCTTTTCATTCAGTGTTCTTTCAAAACTACAGGAACCTTTGTGAGTTGGCCATATCATAGATGATAATTCAAATCTCTCAGACTTTTTCCTTTCTTAAAGTGAATATGACTCTACAACCACTTATTGTTCCAACAGTCGGAAGAAAGTGTCCACTATAAGGTGTTCAGTTTGGAGAGGCTGGTGTAGCCGGTTTCAGTAATTTGAAGAAATGAAAAAATTCACTAACTAATTGCTTACTCAGTTTTTGTTTCTGTTGATTCATATGTGTGTCAATTATTTTTTTTTTTTTTTTTACAAATAATAACTTTTAGTAAAATTGAATATAAATGGCTTTTTTAGATCATTTTTGTTATGGAGCCTATATTCATCATTTTTGTTTGCTTAGAATATTTTAGTTAATAGGTTACTCCCCCTCCTTTAATGGTTCAAACTCATCCATTTTTAAATTCTTGCATACAACCCTGCTGATGAAAAAGCAAAAAATTTAATTTCTTAAAAAAATTATTAAAATGCAATTTGTGTAATGCCTAGAAAAATTTTGACCAGTATTCAAAAAGGTAGATAATTTGAATATACGAACAAACTTCTTATGTAGCTACTTAAATGACCAACATTTCTCACTGCCAAGTGAAAGTAATAAGTAATGGCATGGGACAGTGGTGTCCAACCTACGGCCTGAGTGCCGGATATATATGGCCCACAAATTATTTTTATACGGTCCGCACGGAAAGTGAACTAAAACAGCATTTAAAATTTTGTTAATTATCAAAAAAATTTTCTCATTAAATGTTTTGTTCAGTAATTGTGCGTTGTACTTAATAACATTTTCAAATATTTTCAATTTTAGGTGTATCATTATATTTATTTATTTATTCACCTTAATATTGAAAAGCAGTGATCCTTTTCAGGTCATCAATTTTCTGAAATGAGCATTTAAAAGCAAACGTAAGGTATTTTCTTTAAAAACCAAAAGTAATATTTTTATAATTTTAATAAAATCTAAAAAAAGAAATCACTGACAGATTTGTTGTATATAAGTGTTGGGAATTTGCATTTTTTATATATAGCCTGAAAATAAAAAATGGTAACTTGAAAACAAACTTCTTTTTACATGTGACAAGATAAGGAAAATGTAACACACTGGTTTTTACTCGAATCACTCAGTGTGGCCCGTGAAACAAATCTGATTTTGAATATGGCCCCTGTACGGGAAAAGGTTGGACACCACTGGCATAGGAGAATTGTCACTGTCCCTCAGTCAGAAAGCAGGACACTGCTGTCACTAAAGCAGTTATGAAAGTAATGTCAAACATCATTTAGCATTTTCATTGAATATACAGTAATATTGAATGTATAGTATGTCAGCATACATTCTTTACAAAATTAAAATGTTATTGCATGAATAATAGGGTATGCGATACAAATTTGAAAAGATTTATGAATGACGTTCAAATTTTTATTCACCAATCATAAAATGTGTGCTTGAAGTAGGGGGCAGCGTAAATTTATGCTACCGATTTCCCACTACAAATAAAAATAAGAAATGATTCCTACTCAGAGATAATATCAGTCAACAGCTTCTGTACAAGCTGTAGCTTGATCAGATTTGTCCTCAGACAGCAATGTGGCTTGTTACTCACTGTTGACCCTGACATGTTAATCTCATGACTGGCATGTTGTGTGGATTCATGTGAGCTTTGTGTAAACTTCCTTGAGCCATCTTCACAGTCATCCTTAATGAATTTTCCGTACTATTGCAGAACTGTGAATCTACTCAGCAGCTTCTTTTTAAATCATATTCAAAATTGATGCATAAAAGCAGTAGCAGGCTGCAGCTCATTGAACCAAAGTACACACTCTGCCTTCTTGTGATTGGTAAATTCTGTCACAATTGCAGTTTTGCGTTGATGCTGCCATCTACTGCAGCACATAAATATTTTCCAGTTGGTGAATGAAAACTTGGAGACATCTATCACCTGGAAGTGGTTTCAGGTGTGTTTCAGATGTTTTAGTTTTGTAAAGCGGTTGATGGATACCCTTGTATTTGTGATAGCGCAAAATTCTCATGGGCTACTGGTAAAAATTATCTATGCAGTCTGTTGGTAGAGGGATTTTTTTTTTTTTTTTTTTAATAGCTCTATTCCTACACTATTTTTTTTTTTTAATATACATATCACAAACTGAATCCTGTGTACAGTCTTGCAACAATTCTGCAAACAGCATTTCTCGGTTTGGCCGGCAAGGCCAGCTGAGTGATGTGGAACTGCATCAGATAAGTTTGTAAACATTGTTTACAGCCGTAGTGAGCATACTAAGAGTTCAGGCCTGGGCAGCCAGCTTGTAAAAAATTCAGCTTGACATATCAACATGGAGGAACGAAATGTTCCATCCATGTCACTGGGACAAACAGTGCGGATAATTTTTTAGTGAGCATACGAACGTATTTTGTGATACGCTACATGAGTAATGAGTAACCCCTGTACATCACAAATCTAATTGGTATTACTGTAATGACTTTGAAATTCATTGAAAATGGCCACTGACTAACAAAAATGAGAAGTGTCCATATCCATTTTAGTGTGTCCATTTTGGAGAGGTTATCTGACCACCTGGGTGTCTGCAACAAGAGGTGTCCCCTGAGGGGGGGGGGTTTCACTGTATATTGAAAATTGAATCAATAAGTTCATAATATTTAAATTATAATCAGTTATGTTAAAGGCTGTTTTGTATGTTTCTTAACTGTTCTAATTTTGTTAGGAAAAATGCTTTCTTAACCAGTTTTGTTTGGTCAGTACATTTCAATTATTTTATTATTTTTTTAATAGGATAATCCACCATCAAGTCGATGTTTGGGTGTCTTTGGCTTGAGCTTGTATACACAGGAAAGAGACTTAAGAGAAGTATTTGGCAAGTATGGCCCTGTAGATGATGTACAAGTTGTTTATGATGCACAGGTATGTACTGTGTTTTTTTGGAAATACTTTAAGGTATTTATAGTTCAATAATTGATTTTCAGGCAGGTTATAGAATTATAAGTAGGGAGATGCTTTAATCCTTGCCTGACATTTTTTGTGAGGAAAAAAATGTTCTTATGAATAAAACTATTGTGGAAGATAGTCAATTCATTGTCTAGAGATGATGTTGACATCACCATTTACGTTTTAGCATGACAGTTGGTTTAATTTTTATTCCTTGTTTTACAATATCTATAGTTTTCAAATAATTTAAAGGTATTTTTTAAATACATAGTCATTAGAATTCATAGTGCAGGATGTTGTATTTGTCAGTGATTCACACTGACTCTTTAATTTAATCAAATACAGCATTTCAAATGATGGTTATTATTAGCTATATTTTGGAGGATACTGGAATTTTATTCAAAAAATAGAAAGAAAGAAATGTTGATACAGGGTTGTTCTAAAATCTGTAAATTTTAAAAATATCTAAATAATGAAGACAAGTAACAATATGAAAGGGTGATTTTCATATGCCTTTTTAATCTTTAAAGATTACATAGATATGAAAAAATTAATTAAAAAATATAATAAAATGAAATTGAAAAAAAAAAAAAAAAAAAAAAATTACAACTTCTGCTATCAGAAATTCAGTATAGTTTTTTTACATGTCAAATCCAGTATTTGGGTATTTTAAAATGTTTACTGTGGCCCATGTGCTAGTTTATAACTGTTTAGAACATAGGGAATGACATTGTGGATCAGAGCTGCTACTTTCACCTCGAGAAAATTACTTTATTATGTTTATTGAGTCCTTTTTGTGGGAGAGATGAGAATGAAACCCTGCAGCACTCCTGTTAGTACTCACCTGAAGCATGTCAGAACAGATGAGATGGCATAAACCTATTGAATGTGAGATTTCAGGAAATGCAAGAAAACAGGGCTAGCTCTACAAATGCAACTTTTAAAAAATAAAAATAACAAAAAGTCATTATGGGAGTGGGGAAGAATATCAGCTCCAATTAACACAAGGCAAGGAATTTTCTCAATTCCTAGAAATTATCTTCTATATGAATGTCATATGGAATAAATTAGACACTAATGAAACTGAGTGTTTTCCTAGTATAGCCAATACTAGTAATGGTTTGCATTGTGGAAACCTCAAAGTGAAAGCACAATTCTACACATCAGAATGTGACAAAAATGTCTTCTCGTTTTATAAACAGTAAGATGGTATTGTATACATTTGATGAAATTAGTGACAATTTTTTCCCCCCAGACAAAAAAACTGCATCACCTTAAAAAAAAGGAACATTTGTAGTGAAATATATAAGATATTGTTTGATTACAGTCATTTTTTTGTTGCAAAGCAAAGGTATTGCATCAGATAATACTTCTATTGCATCAGACTGTAATTGCAAGGTATTGCATCAGCCGTTTCTATAAATATGGTATTGGAAGGGTATACATGCTCATTAGTATCCTGAAGTTTTTTTTTTTTTTTTATGAAAACCCCAAACACAAGAGGTATTAGAACCTATAGTACTTAGTACCGTGCTTGGGTTGGAGGTTGAGAATACTGAAGATTTTTTGTTGACATTAGACTTGAACTTCTGTAGACTGTAATTTTCAGGAAATACGTATGAAGGAAAGTTGTTCCAGAAAACGGCAGTTAAATGAATAAACAAGGAAGATGAAAACTTCGTTTTGTGAGTTTCAAGTTGGACAGTAAATGGATGTTGGCTGGTGGTGGCACGTGTTCGGACTGTTTTAAAAGAGAGGGCAGGAATTATAGAAGCCAATTCAGAAGAACAGTGCCCATGGAAGTATCTGTAGAAAAGGCATGCAGCAGAAACAGGACATCTATGAGACAGCGAGTGGAGAGACAGAGAGGAGTCATTAATTAACCTAACTGCCCTCTTCTGAATGGTATCTAGAAGCCTCAGAGAGGTTTTGTGGGCACCACCCCAGATGTGGGAACAATATTCCATGGTAGGGTGGATTTTCAATTTGTACAGAGTAAACAGCTGTTTGGAAGAAAAGTAATGCTGAGAGCGAAAGAGAAAACCAAGTTTTATAGATGCAGAGGAAGCAATATTTGTAATGAGCTTGTGCCAAAAGAGATTAGAAGTCAGGGTAATCCCCAAAAGAGATATCATCTTGCCTTGAAATCGGAGTGTCACCAAAGATAAGCATAGGAGCAGAAGAATCCTTTTTTGTGAGATATAAGACAAGACTGAGTTTTAGAAGGATTGAAATCAACTAAGTTGTCTTTGCCCCACTGGAGATCAGCATTTAAGGAATTGGTGGCTGATATTTGAAAAGTTGAAGCTGATTGAGCAGGGCAGGGTTTTTCAAAATGGAAAGTGGAGTGCAATGTGCTATCATCGGCAAAACTATGGATAGAATTTCCAGTCTATGGAAGAAGGTCATTAATATACAAGAGAAAAAGAGTAGGGGAAAGAACTGAACTTTGCGGGACACCAGCATTAGAGGAGAAGTTAGAAGACAGAGAGCCACCTACCATCACCCTCAGTGATCGATCAGAGAGAAAACTCGATAACCAATTACAAAAAACAGTTGGCAAACCATAAGATGGAAGCTTGTTTAGAAGACCTTTATGCCAAACATGATTGAAGCCTTTGAGATGTCAAGAGCAACTGCTTGTGTTTCACCAAACTTTTCCATTGAATTTGTCCATAAATGGGTAACATAAGCCAGAATATCACTAGTGGATCGACACTGACGGAATCCATACTGGCGATCGTTGATCAGATGGAAGATTTCTAGGGAGTTTAAGAGTTGACAGTTAATTGATTTCTCTATTACTTTAGAAAGAGTAGAAGTAATTGCAATGGGATGATAATTGGATGGGAAGGATTTGTCACCCTTTTTAGGAACTGGCTGGATATGAGCAAATTTCCAAGCAGAAGGAAAAACACCTTTGGAATTAGAAAGTGAAAAAAGCGGCAGAGAATAGGAGTGAGTTCAGGAGCACAGGTTTTGAGAACAAGTGGAGAAATACCGGGACCTGGAGCTTTCTTAGCATCAAGATTCGTCAAAATCTTTCTGACATCCTTTTGACGGAAGACCACCGGAGGCATTGAATGGAGCGTGTTGGAATGGAACGAAGATCATTAATACATGAGTTGGAAGAAAAATGGGATGCTAGGAGGTTAGCTTTTTCTTGGCTGAAGTGACAACAGAACAATCCGGTTTTTACAGAGGTGGGAGCAGAGATGGGCAAAAGTTGCGGCCAGTACTTTGGCAGGAGACCAGAATGCTCGGCTACCATTAGGGCAAGAAGCAAGTTTTCTACTCTTAGCCTGTTCAATATCTAATTTGGACTGATTAATGACTGCTTTACAACAGTTGTAGTGAGCTTTGGTGTAGGCAGAAAATGAAACTGAAGAATTGGAAACAAACCAATTACGATATAGTAGTAGTAGTAGTAGTAGTGGCATGTGATGCAAGAAAGCAAATGTATGAGCTTATGCAGCATCAGCCAAAAAAAAAAAAAATCACACCATTCCCTCCAAATGCCTGTCCAGTTCCTCCTTAAATTTATTCAAGCTATCAACTTCCACAACGACAGATGGAAGTTTGTTCCAGCAATTAACCACCCGCTGGCTAAAGGCAAATTTCCGCACATCTATTCTACATCTGTCTTTTCTTAATTTGAATTTATGCCCCCTTAGGTTCGTAATCTGAACAAGTGGAAGGATCCCATCAGAATTCAGCGTGCTCAATCCATTCAAGGCCTTATATACCTCAATCAGATCACTGCGCAGGTGCCTAGTCTCCAGCCACTGCAATTTGCAGAACTTAAGCCTCTCTTGGTAAGAGGATCCCTTCATTCCCCTCACCAATCTTGTTGCCCTTCTCTGTACCCGCTCAAGTAAATCTACATCCTTCCGAAAATGAGGTCTCCAGACCTGTACGCAGTACTCAAGGCGTGGCCTGACCATTGTCTTATACAGAGGGATAATCACCTCCTTTTCCCTGCTAGCAAAATTCCTATATATCACTGACAAAACCCCATGACCTGCCCTGGCAGCCTGTCTGCATTGCTCAGAGAACTTCATATCTGACTGCACAATTACTCCCAGGTCTTTTTCATTTTCTACCACCTTAAGTGTAGTACCACACAGTTGGTACGTTTCTCTGGGGTTATTTCTACCCATATGCAGTGCTTTGCATTTGTCAAGGTTAAACTTCAGTTGCCACTTCTTAGCCCATCTTCCCAAATTATCTAGATCCTGTTGTAGTAGCAGACTACCATTACTGTCATTAACAACCCTGTCAACCTTTGTATCATCTGCAAACTTCGACATTAAGCCTGATATACCTTCATCAATATCATTGATAAATATACAAAACAACAGTGGACCTAACACCGAACCCTGTGGGACTCCACTAATAACATTAGTCCGAGAAGAGCAGCACCCATTGATTACCACCCTCTGTCTTCTCGCACTTAACCATCCTTTTATCCATTGTAGCAACTTACCCTTAATACCATTCTGCTCCAGTTTGTACAATAGTCTTCCATGCGCAACAGTGTCAAAAGCTTTCCTGAAATCCAAATATATGAAATCAAAATTGTTCTTTGCATCCAGTTCCTTTGTAACCACATCATAATATCTTATCAAATTTGTCAGACAAGACTTTCCCTTAACAAACCCATGCTGTGTCTGAATTATTTCTGCAGTCTTGTCTAGATGATCCTGCAATGCATCTTTAACCAGCGACTCCATTATTTTACCCGGAACAGAAGTTAAGCTAACTGGTCTGTAATTACTCATGTCACCCTTCGATCCCCCTTTGTGAATTGGGGATACATTTGCACATCTCCAGTCCATGGGAACCTCCCCTGAGTCCAAGGATGCTCTCATAATTATGGCTAAGGGTTTGCTTAGTTGCCTTGCCGCCTCCTTTAATATAACAGGATAGATCCCATCCACCCCAGGTGCTTTTCTTACGTTTAACTTCAACAATTTCTCTTCCACTTTGCTCTCAGTTATTACAAGATCATTAAGCACCCTGCTACAATTTGATAACCTTCTGCCATTTTCAAACCTTAATAATTCCTCACGTGTGAATGTAGATGCAAAATACACATTCAGTTTGTTTGCTATCTGAGCAGGATCATCAACAGTCGAACCATCGATGTCAAGTGGACCAATAAGATCCATCCCCTTCCTTTTAGAGTTTATATAAGTAAAGAAATCCTTGCTGTTTTTCTTAGCATCTTTTGCCAAGGATTTCTCGTAATCTCCTTCGCCTGCCGAACCTCCTTTATGACCTGATTACAGATTAACTTATATCTGCCATAGGCTTCTGAGTCGCTTGATAATTTATATGCATCCCATGCATTTTTCTTCTCTGTTACGAGTCTCATTAGTTCATTTGACAACCATTTAGGCCTAAACCTTGAACAGTATTTCTTAATAGGTATGAAACTTTTAGTAGCTTCCACGATTAATTCCTTGAATGCTTCCCACTTAGAATTTACTGTTAGTAACATCGTCAGTTGATCCCACTGTACAGAATTTAAAAACTGTCGGAGACCACTGTACTCGCCTTTACAGAAGCAAAAACCCTTTCCTTTACCCCTGATGGTAATTAAATCTTTAAGTAAATCCCACGTCAGTACACTGTGATCACTGCCACCTAGTGGTTCTTTTATCTGCAAATTCCTAATACATGAATGATCACTGCTGATAACCAGATCAAGAGTATTACTTTCTCTGGTTGCTTCTCGAACATGCTGCTGCAGAAAACAATCATCCAATAAATCCACAAAAGTCTGACTAGTGTGTGAGTGCCCAACCCACAAGTTCCAGTCAATATCTGTGAAGTTAAAATCCCCCATTATAAGACATTCCGATTTACTAGCCCACTCTATTTCTCTGTACAATTGTTCATTGTACTCATTCGAGTCATTAGGTCTATAACACACTCCTACTCTAATTTTTGCTTTTGCAGTGCTTATGTCACACCAAACTGACTCAACAGTGCACTGTTCATCTATATCAACTGGATGCATTTCTTTTGATTTTATATTTTTCTTTATTAACAGCATAACACCTCCTCCCTTCCTATCCTGTCTATCCTTTATGTACACATTGTACTCCCCAAATTCCAGTTCGGCATTCCTTATATCTGTGTGACACCACGTCTCTGATATCCCAACAATATCCGCCTTTGATGTCTTGACCAACACTTCAAATTCATCAAATTTATTTACTGTACTTCTAGCATTGGTATACATGCACCTATTCCTATTCCCAGCCACTCTAACACATCCCATATACCCACCTGTTTCACGATGACTGACATCCGTCCCTGAAACCTCCAACACCCCTCGCTCCAGGTTGCTACTTATTCTAATAGAAGTTGTGCAAGAATCACCTTCACCTCTGCCTACGGCTGCTGTTAAACTATTAGTCCTTGTATCCCCTCAAGCTATCAGTTTTCCGACCCACCTAACACTGCCTTGATAGCATCAGCAAATATTCTTGCACCCTTTCTATTTAAGTGTATCCCGTCCCTGTAGAAGCAATCTCCCCTGTTAACAAGTACAGTCCAGGCTGAAAAAAATTCTACCCCCTGAGCCTTGCACAATCTTTCCAGGGCCGAATTGATCGACAAGGCTCTCATCATATACTCCCTCCTATCGTGTCTGGGCAGAATTGCAGACACTTTCAAATTCAACCCTACTTCATGGCTTTTTTTCAACAGTGACCTGTACTTTTTAAGTAATTCTGCTGGTCTCCTACTCTTAATATCATTAGTGCCAACGTGTACAACTATATCACCTTTTGTGCCCTTAAAAGATGATATCTGCTCTACAACGTCATCAACCTTTGCCCCTGGCAGACATACCCTGGTCCTGTTCCACCTATCCTTTTTACACAATATATTTCCCGTTTCTCTGACAATAGAGTCACCAACAACTACTAGTTCCTTTGGGACCAGCGCAATCTGCCTTGGGGGTTGCCGCTGTGTTGCGTGATGACCAAGTGCAAGCTCTGGCGTTGATGTGGGCAGCTGAGAGCCTGATGGGCCCCTCAATTTAGATCTTTCGAGGGCATCCACCCTGTCCTTCAAACTCTCATATAGACCCATAACAACGCTGAGTTGTCGCCTGATTTCCTTACACTCCTTACATCGCGCACAGACAAAGACATCCCCCATGGCAATATCATGTTCCGTTCCAGATAGTTCGGCAAACATTTCACAAGTTGGACATTTTTTTAGGCTGTGATGCGTTGGAGAATCCCCCCCCCCCCCCGCGGCCGCAGTTCTTCCCTGATTCACAGTACTCCTGCCGCTTTGGGCCCGTTGCTTTGCTGCTCTAGTTTGGGGCATGATATTTTAAATTAATAAGATTAATAAATTAAATTAAATTAAATGTCAATACTACGCTATCTAATAGAAACAGTGAAGCGTATTACTGTTTCTATAATTATACGTTAGAGCTACCTAACTACCTCAATTAAAAATTTGAATTCCCTATCACTATATACAAAAACAATGCCTGCAATATTCGAATGAAATAACGGTTTTATAAAGTATTACGTATATCTACAAAAACTGTTTATACAAATAAAAATAAACAGCGTAATTAGAACTATAAGACTACGTATTAAGTACAATATAAAATAACAATTATGTAAATAAAAGGCAAAAACTTATCGTTTTTTTTCGGAGCCTGTAACTTGCAGCTGTATTTTCGAAAGAGAGTCAGCGCCCTCTCCAACATTCTTCTCTTGAACAGCCTTAGCACATTTATTGGAAAACCAAGGTTTAGATAAAGGATGAGATTTTAGAGTGGAGTGTGGAATAAAGGATTCCATTCCTACAAGAATAATTTCACTGACACGATCTGAGCAAATGTTGACATCAGAAGTTTTTAAACAGTAGTTCAAGGAAAAGAAGGAAGGAAATCTCGCAGGTCATCCCATTTTGGCATTCTTGTAATGCCAAACAATACGAGGTTGGGAATAGCCATGAGAGAAAAGCTCCATTGGAGAAGAGACAATCACCAAGTTATGATCTGAGGTACCTAAAGGACCTCTCACTTCGACCGTGTACTTAGAAGGGTTGTTTGTGAGAAAATCATTCAGCGTTTTGGCTGTATGGTTAAGATTGTCTGGTATTCTTTTAGGTAAATGTACAGTCTGTTCAAGTTCATTAGAAATTTCAAAAGCCTCAGCATCTTAACCAGCTGGGTCGGTGTGACTAGAAAATGGAAGCCAGCTGGAGTTGTGAACATTAAAATCACCAAGGAAATTTACCTCACTATTAGGAAAGTTGGACCTGAGAAAGTCAAGTTGCAAAGAGAGGAAATAAAAGAGCTCCAAGTGATTAGTGGAGTAGGGAGAACAGTAGAGACAGCAGATGAATTTGACACAATGAGGTAGAGAGATTTTAAGCCAGAGAAAGTTGAAGAGAGGAGATTCCAAATTACCAAATCTCTGACAGGGAATGTCAGAACGGACATATGCACAAGTACCACCTTTGAGGTGAAGGAATCATACAGCAAATAATTTGGGGAACTGAGATGAGCTGTACTTGAATCAACTGATAACTGAGATTCTGTCAGAAAAAGTACATGGGATTTAGCACACTGCAAGTGGAAATAGACATCGTTGAGATTAGAATTGAGACCACATATATTTGTGAAATGAACTAGGAAGTGTTTGGGAGGTTTAGATCTTTTCGCAGATAAGCTTACTCTATTAGTTTGACAATTCATGGTGTAGTGGATAGTACGAAAAAGTGGGGGAGACATGCTGTATGAAGTAATGAAATTTTTGGATAGGCAAACACATGGTAAGAATAAACCCATATCCTTGACATAACGTGGCCTTGACAATCCCCCCCCTGCCGCATACATGCTACCCTGACTCCCTCCAGTTACTATCTGGCAGAGTAGAGGTAGCAAGATTATACACTAGCTGATCTGGAAGCCTCGTAGAGAGTTACCAATAGGTTCAGTCTGGTATACTAACTAGCGGCCGGCCTGTGAACACCGTTTTAGAGCTGTACCCTCTAAATGTAAGGAAGATTGGGTCTCGTCACGATGTTTATCATAACCTCAAAAGTCATCAGTCATACTGGATGATGTAAGAGTTGACTGGAACGTAGCTCTGGAGACTAAACATGGGTTCCACCACTTCAAGCCTCCAATAAGCAAAGTGGTGGTATTGCATTGGTTGATGAGAGTCATCTACCACCTAGTATGCCTGGTAACACAGGTGTGGCATTCCTCCATGTGGTGTGGGTGCCACACCTCAACTCCTGCTTACATTGGTTCATACCTGGGTAGTCACCCACAGTGTACTTGTGTATGGAGGCTATACCCGAGATTACTAACAGTCCCATCATCGTGAAGGTGCAAGCAGAGGATTTGGCTGTCACAGACCGTCCGGGGTTTTCCGAAATTGGGTCTACTTGACTTGAATGTCACCCGAATATCAGTTCCATCAGTGTTTTAGACTCCAAGGTAGCCAGTACAGCTTGTCCGGCCTATCTGAGAGAGTCTGTGACATCCTCAAGGACCAAAGGTGTAAGCATGGCTCCATATGTTCAGTTGACACCAATAAAAGAAAGTGTAGCTGTTGCTCTGTCCCAGGGAAGGCTTTCTACGCATGCTATTGCTGATAAAATAGGCTGCCACCAGTCAACGGTATCCCGGGTGCTGAAATTAAAGCGTGAAACCAGTGATGTGAAGAGAAGACCTGGATCAGGCCATAAGAGAGTGACTATGCATTCCCAAGATCGATATTTGAAACAGCTATGCCTTCGTAATCACCATGCTAGTGCTCCTGATCTAAAACTGGACTTTGAGATGGCCTCTGGTGTGGAAATGTTCACGAACTATCCGAAGACTGCTTTCGGAATGTGGTCTGCATGCCTATTTGTCTAAGAAGCCTTTGTTAACCCAACAAATGAGGAAGAAGCGACTTTCTTGGGACACTTATCTTTTCTGCCAAATTGAAGTTAAACCTGTATGGTTCGGATTGGAAGCGATATGTCTGAAGGTGAAAATCAGAGGCATACCATCCTGACTGCATAACACTGACTGTTAAGTTCACTGCCGGTCAGATGATCTGGGGATGCATAACAAGTAAAGGGGTGGTGCAAATTAACTTTATAAATGGAATGGTGAATGCTGAAACCCGTTATTAGGGATTCACCACACAGACGTCCAAAACTGCATTTTTCAACAGGACTCAGCACCTTGCCACACAGCAAAATTGGTAAGTTTTATGCTATTTAGATTTAATGATGAGTTTGTCTTCATGTCTTAGATACTTACACCAATGTTTTTCTGTGTTTTTCTCTGTTAAGGTGCAGTCATATCTCAAATGCTGGCATTACAGTGTTGGATTTGAACTCTGTTGAAAATTGCTGGTACGTAATGTCGTCTAAAATTGCTCAGGCGAAGCCATCAAGTAAGATTCAGCTACAGGAGAGCATTGTTAAGGGTCTACACTATGAAATTCGGCAACCATATATCCAAAAGTTGATTAACTCTATGCCAGATCGTTGATTAACTGTAATTGCAATTCAAGGAGGAACAACAAAATATTGAGGACTTGTTTTGCTGATTTACGGTACATAATTCTATTACGTTAACTCGTCATTTCAATTTGTACACATAAATGCAATAAAATGTATGTTTGGTTGCCATTTGCATGATTTCTCATATTTCCATTAATTACACATTTTACCCTTTGGGAAGATGTTTATGGCAATTAGGTATATCAGGTGAAGTCTTTTTATTGAATTTCATTCACAGAGATATATATCCCATCTAACAAAAGCATTTCGAACATTTCTACAACCCACAATTCAGCACAAAACACATTATTTACAAAATTCACAAGTGATGCAGTTTTTTTGCCTGCCACTGTAGATTACATAGTTATGTGAAAACCATATGGGGTTTCCTACTCATAACAGTCATTTGGCTTATAACACACTCCTATTCACAGTTGTGTGTTCCAGTGCTTATGTCACACCAAACTGGCTCAGCATAGCATCCAGTGCTGATGTGGAGGAGACTAAAAAAATTTAAGAAGGCACTTTTGGACATTGTCATAAAAGGAGGCTATAAGCCTTAACAAGTATTTAATGTTGATGAATGATATTCTCTTCTAAAATAGATCATGAAAAAGGATTTTTATTTCCTGGTAAGAAAAATCCATGCTGAGTTTTAAAGTAGCAAAAGATAGAGTAACAATAATAGTGATGCTGGCAGTTTCAAGTTGAAGCCTTGTTAGTTTGCAACTCAGAAAACCACAGGACTTTGCACAAATTTATTAAATTAAGTTTGCCAATTATATGGAAATATAATAAGAAAACTCAAGCCACTAGATGTCTTTTTCCAGACAAAGGTTTTGGATTATACGTGACCAGCAGTTAACCTTTAAAGTAAAGCTCTTTAATATTTGATAATGCACCAGTCATTTTTATGCCCTTAGAACACCTTTGTCCGATCAGTGAATCAGGGTGTGATAATGGCTTTCAAGGCCTGCTACATCAGGAGTTCTTTTTCTTAGGTTATTAAGGCGAGGGGGAGGGGGAGGAATGCACCATTCTTCAAGGAATTTTAGAAAGTACAGGAACTCTCCCCGGCTTATGTAAGGGTTATGTTCCACGGAACACTGCATAAGTGGGATTTTACATGTCGGAATTTCCCCCATGCTTGTGCAGCACTTGCAAGTGTGCTTACTGAAATGGAATCAAAAAAGATATGATTGAGAAACATGTAAATAGAATTATTTATTGTATTTATTCAATTTTTTTAATCTCACGTGCAGGAAAAATTACAAAAGCGTGCAATTTAAAAAAAATTTTAAAATTACAAAAAAAAACAGGAGACAGGCATAATGTCAGTAAGTTTTTACCTCTCGAACATCGTTGCCAGAATCGAATTCTTTAGCTGATAAGTACGCTGCTGTTGGAGGTTGAGGGCTGTGGAGATTTAGAAGGGGTCGACCGCTCAACCGTACGAAAGAACATATTAATGGATGACTGGACGTAGCTTTTTTTTTTTTTTTTTTTTTCATTGTAGATTTCTTTGTAGCAAGCAAGCATATAATTCACCCCTCTGTTAACTTTTAAGAATGGTTTGCTGTCAGGATCCATCTTCTCAAACCAAGCCATTGCTGATTCAATTTCATGAAATGCCATTGCCATCTCTCTGGTGATGAAGCATCTCGGCTCCTCATTTGGTTCATCTTGAGCTTCGTCAGCATTTTCTTCTTTCACTATTGCTGCCTGCAAGTCAATAAGTTCTTTGTTAGATAATTCCTTCTCTTCTTCCTCTATTAATTCCTCAGCGTCTTTGGCATCAACCTCCAACTGAAGTAGCTCTGTAACCTTTACAATCTTATCTGTAACCTCTTCATATGATTCGTCTTTTTCAAATCCTTCGTAGCCTTTTATGTGCCGTGGGCATATTTTCTTCCATGCGCCATTCAAACAACTTTTAGTAATTTCTGCCCTAGCCTTATTAATGTTTAAGATGGTGTGGTAAATATTGTAAGATTTTCAAAAGTCTCTTAACATAAAATTTTTCTCACTGTCTACTGTAGACAATGCTTGAGCAAATGTTGTGCGTAAATAGTATGCTTTTAAATTCGAAATAACACCCTGATCCATAGGTTGGAATAGTGAAGTCGTGTTTGGCAGTAGAAATATGACTCTCACATTCAAATTGAAATCATCTAGATGCGTAGGATGTCCAGGACCATTATCTAATAGAAGCAAAATCTTGAAAGGAATGTCGTCTTTACAATATTTTTCAACCTTCGAAATGAAGCAGCATTTAAACCAATCCTCAAAGAGAGATATTGTTATCCATGCTCTCTGGTTCTATTGGAAATGCATGGGTAGGGTGGCTTTATTTGATGCCCTCAAATGCACGAGGATTTCCAGAATGGTACACAAGAAGTGGTTATAATCTGTAATCTCCCACTGTATTAGCTCCAAGCAAGAACACGGCCCTATCTTTTGATGCCTTGAAACCTGGAATTGTATTTTCCTCTTTGGCAATGTATGTTCGATCCGGCATTTTTTTCCAATACCTTGTCAACATTAAAAATTTGCTGCATTGAGTAGCCACCTTCACGAATAATTTTTTTCCAACGCAACCAAAAATTTCTCTGCAGCTGCAGAATCGGCACTGGTGACTTCACCGCATACTTTAACATTATGGAAACCAGCGCGATGCTTGAACTTAGTAAACCACCCGTTGTTTGCCACGAACTTGTGTTGGTGTTCGCCGTACTTATCCTTAATATCTATAAACACTTGTTGCTTTTGCTTGAATGGTCATTAGACTTAGGGGCACTCGCTTCTGAATCTGATTTTCCATCCATATTATTAATAGCTGTTCCATCTTCGATATAGCACCTGAACGCTGTTTTGTGATTACAGTTGACCTTAAGTGCATTGATCCTTTGACATGTCTTTTTATACGTCCGCTATCCTTTAAAATAGTAATAGTATTCATTGTTGAAGCAGTGAGACCTAATTCCTTGCAATAGATAACAAACTTTGTCCTACTTCGTACTTCTTAATCATTTTCATTTCTAAATCAGATTTGTTTTGTTTCCTGGCACTACCACCACTTGGCCTTTTTGTTGGTCATTTTCCCTTCATCATTGTAATACATAACTAGGAATGAAGAGAAGTTTCTGAAAATTTGTTTTTTATATGATAGATTTCAGTGAAGGGGAACACATTTCACCATAATACCATAACGTAAAAACCCACACAATTGTGCAGTTATCAGGATATCGCAAATGCAATAAGGTCGAGTTTACTACCCATTTATAATTAGATGCACTAACAGAAAAGCCCAATAAACCGGAAAGTGCAAATTGTTTTTATAGTTTGATGGTAGTGACCTCCAGAAATGTGCTTTAGAAAAATATCACAAAGGCATTCAAAATTGATTCTTATGATGGGAACATATGATAACGGTGAAAGGGTAGTGCAATTTCCATTATAAATATTACCTTTTAGAGGAATAAATAGTTTAATAATATAGTGAAATTTTCAACTTCCAATTACTCAGAACCAATTACAAAAAAAAAAAAAAGTGTTATTGGGTTCACATTGCAATATTTTAACGATACCTCCATTTATTCCTACGGGATAATTTTTTTAGTTTGCACTGGCTGGCAAAAACTTATGTAGAGTCGGATTTGGGTAAGTCGAATTAAAAACAACATAGTAGAACTTTGGAAAGGACTTGGAAAGTTTGGTGATAGTGAATATGAAGTCAAACAAGAGCCCAATTAGAACAAAAGATTGCTTAAGTAGTGAAGAACCCATACAAAATGTTTCTGAATAGTTCTATTCAGAAGCCAGCCATAGAAATGTTTCTGAGTATTTCTCCTATTCAGAAGCTGTAGAAAAGACTTCTGAATAGGAGAAATCCCTTGAAGACATTGAATAGGAAAAAGAAATGGAAGAACTTGAACCTCCCTCAGATCATGACCACTAATGGTGTGTCTGAGTCTTTCCAGAAGCTCATTGAAAAGTATCACCAGCTCTTATTGAAAATAATGTAAATACAGTATACATATAAGATTCCATAATTTTAAGGTAAGTTTTATTTGATTTTCATGCACATATTGCAATTTGTAATGAAAAGTGACACAAGTCAAAAATGGCATTAAAACAAAGAGAGGTGAAGTTTTTATCTCGAAAATAGTCACGAGTGTAATTGCACTGCTTGCCACTATGAAGCACTGTGTCACTTGTTTCCTAAGCATGAATGGTTAGCCATGAAACTAGATTTTTTCATCATAATGCATTGAATGGTGGTATGGTTCACTCCTAACCATTGAGCTAGTGTGCACATTATAGTCATCGAATCATATGCTACTGCTGTCAGAACTGTTCCACAGGCCTAACCATAGGCATGATGCTGCAAACAATTTCACTAAGTCATGTGAAGACATTGGTGTTAGGCTGATGTCAACCTGGATGTTGTGCGTGTGAATAAATGGAGCAGTTTCACTGTCCCAGCATGAGATACTTATTATTTATGTGTACCATCTCATCAGAATCAGTTCTTGTCATTAACATGTCCATTTTTTCCACAGGTTGGAATGGCTTTCTTTGACGTTCTCAACAGCTAATAATTAGTTGTTAAAGGATATGCTTTGCCTATTGTGGAAGGCATGTCTGTACATGTGTGATTTGCAGTGGAAACACACTTTTGGACTTCATTTTCAGAGCAAAATGCTCAGCTTAAAATGTCATCAGTCTTTCATTGTGAATGTCTTGTTAAATAAGCATTAGATTGAAACTGTTCAGAACAATTTTGATTATTTTTTAGCTAAGGAATCATTTCCCATGGCAATTATGCAGCATTAAGAGTACAATGCATGTTCATTCGACAATCGGATACTTTTATGATTTCACAGCCTCCAGAAGCCCTAATTTAATCCTGTTGATCTGTCAGGGTTAAGTTAATAAAAATGTATGCAGACTGATGTTTTTGCATGCCTTCAGACAGAATTACTACAGCATCCATTGCCTTAATTTTGACATTGACTTAATGGTTTCACAGTTTTACCTTCTAGGGATAACAGTGCAAGACATCTATAATTAATCATGTTAGTTGTGTCCTGTGTATTCTTGATCTTTACAGTGACCTATGGAATCAAGATTCTACTAACTTATGAATTTTATTGTTAGGTAAAGATGCAAGAAACCTGTGATTAATCAAGTATTGTGTACTTTGTATTTTTTGTCCTTATCTTTATAGTGATAGTTTATCAAGTAACCAGTGTTTACAGTAGTACCATTTTGCTGTTTGTATTTTACTTTTGGGCAACTAATACAGAGTACAGTTAAAGTTAATTTAATACTTTGCCCCAGAATAAAATGAAGTTGCTTCCAACTTGTTAGGCTGTGTTCCCTAGCTGAGTAGTCATGAACATGAGTGCAGTAGCACATGCTCTTTGAGTAGACCAGAGTTCAAGCCCCTGACTGCTAAATACGGTTGATCTACCAACCCACACTGGAGGAGCAGGGCAGATTATCCCTCAACATGAATTGTTGAGGAAGCTGCCATCCTGCAGTGGATTGATAATGGCTGCCGCTTACTCTTTTCTGTTACTTATGTCTTTTACCAAATTCTAAATCAATGCATTCATTTCAAGTGGAATGCAGAGTTTTGTAAAAATGTCCAGCTTAACTTCTTTTATTTTCCTCTATTCTATACTGAGCCATTTAATGAATCATATATGTCAATTGGATATAGCATAGAATTGCTTCAGTCTTAAATCCCACTGAGAAGGGCTAATATTATCATCCAAATCTGTTATACCAGTTGGTGTACTATGATAGTAGAAATAAGACTTTCTGAAGTGTCAGCCTTTGGGCATCCAGAAGCATACATTTTAATTCTCCCTCGAATTCAATATTTTCCTCTATTCTATACCCTAGCTACAGCAAAGCCCCCCTTTCCCAAAATGCTTGCTTGACACCATTAATCAGTCCGTCTTCCTCTTGATCTGCCTTAAGATCTATTACCATTATTCATTTTTGTTCTGAATATCTGTTTACCTTTCTTCTTGAATCATTTCTACAGCTTCATGGCATCTTAAGTTTGATTCGCATACTTTTCATTGGATATTTGTTCCCTAAGATTTTTCCGTATTTCATCATTTGTTAATGTATCTGTGCCAGTTCCATTTATATTTATTAAAACTTTAATTTCTCTTTTGCTCAAAATGAATTTGTTTAAGTGGCATCTTATACTTCCTGCTTTATTTAGTCTGTTGTTTATTTCCAGGTATAATTTCCCTTCTTCATTCATTAAAGACTGTTCCCAGATTTACAAAATTACTAATTTATTCCAGTTTTTGGTTTTAGTCTACACTTTAAACTTTTCTTATCTCTCTTAACTTAGCATTAGCATTAATAGAGGCATATGATGCAAAAAAGCAAGCTTATACAGCATCAGCCAAAAAAAAAAAATCCATTCACTCCAAATGTTTGTCTAGTTCTGCCTTGAATTTATTTAAGCTGTCCACTTCTGCAACAACAGATTGAAGTTTGTTCCAGAAATCAACCACCTGCTGTCTAAAGGCAAATTTCTGCACATCTATTCTACAAATGTCTTTCCTCAATTTGAATTTATGTCCCCAAAGGCGATTAACCTGGGCAAGAGGAAGACTCCCATCACCATTGAGCTTGCTCAAGCCCTTATATACCTCAATCACATCACCTTGCAGGTGCCTGGTCTCCAGATGCTGTAATTTGCATAATTTAAGCCTTTCTTTGTAAGAACAACCCTTTGTTCCATTCACTAATCTTGTTGTCCTTCTCTGTACTTGTTCCAGCAGCTCTACATCCTTCCTAAAATGAGGCCTCCAGACCTGTATACAGTACTCAAGGTGTGGCCTGACCATTGCCTTATTAAAGAGGATATCGCTTCCTTTTCCCTGCTAGAAATATGCCTGTATGTCATTGACAAGACACCATGAGCTACTCTTGCAGCCTGTTTGCACTGCTCAGAAAACTTCATATCTGACTGCACAGTTACCTCCAGGTCCTTTTCATTCTCTACCACACTGGGTGTAGTACCACACAGTTTGTGTGTTACTACCTTATAAAAAATATAAGGTAGATTCCTTCTACCTTAATAATAGATAGTTTCCAAAATTTTCATAATATTTTTGTTTGTCACTGTTCATCAACTCCTTCATTTAGCAATTCATCAAAGTATATACTCTATACTTTTAAAATAATCTTCTCTTTTCTTTTAACCTGACTCATCATTTTTGATTACCTTAGTTATGATTTTTTTTTCTGTTCTGAGATTATTAACTGAATGTCAATGTTTATCAACCGTCCTGATACTTTTTCTGTATCATTACCAAAACCTTCCCGGTTTTTTTATTCAACCCATTTTCACTCTTACGCTTAGTCATGATTTATCAATTTTATTTGCCAAAAACTTCTTATAATATTTTATTTTCTCTGACTGACTCTAACCTCTTTGGCTCACTTTGGAATTCTAAATTTTCTGTTTTACCGAATTTCCGACAAACATCATTTACAACTCCCACTAAGGTTCACTTAAATTTTTTTTCCATTCTTCATCTAAAAATCAAGGTTGTTCTAGAATGCTCTAGGCGCTTCCGTAGCCAGGTGGGAAGGAGCAGCAGTGCGTAGCACACGCTTCTTGATTAGACCGGGGTTCGAGCCCATCACCACCAAATACGGAGGATGCGGAAAGGTCAGGGAATGACCACCGCATATTCACGGAGCAATATGGCCTTAGTTGCTAATGCTCCTAAAAACCAAAATAAGAAGAGAAGAATGCTCTTTTAACTTTTGAACAAGAACATTTTTGTATTTAAAGATCACTTGGAAATCTGTGAGCTTATTAATTTTTGTTCAATTTAATGTCATTTTAGATATTTTATTTTTGACTAATTACCATTTTTAATTTGCTGAGTACAAAATGATGGTCAGTTCTAATATCAAATTATATACATGCTCTTGTGCCTTGAACTAGTTGTAAAATCCTTTTCTTGTACTGGCTGTGTCAGTACAAGAATCTGATTTTCTGATTTCTGTTATACTCCCTCTACATAAGTTTAACTTACTTTTAACTTGTTAAACCTGTATTATTGTGTTTGCAATTAAGGATACATTTTCCTAAAATATCTCTGTAGATATAATAATTTCCTACCTTGCTATTTAAAACTCTGACCATTACTGTTCTTGCTTTGCATTTTTTTATACTGCTGTTCCTTAAATTTAACAGGCTGTTCTATTTCATCTTATTTTGATCCTTCAGCTAGAGTGAATACACAGACAAATTTCATCACTCAGCTTTCCATCTTAAATTTTGTCCACATAACTATACCCTAATTCTTCACAGCAAGTTAAACTTTCTTCCAAAGTAGTTGTCTTAACTAGTTTCAAAGAAAGTAAGATAAAGTGTAAGCTTACACCCACATCTTCTAGAATAAATTCATTTGTTTAGCTACAGCTTCCCAGTATCCATCCTCTTGGTTTTTGTGATGTCTTCTATTAATTCCATTTCTTTTCTATTTAAGCTTCTAACATTGGTGCTACCTATTTTGATTGTTTCAGAAGCATATTTAACACTGTTCCCTGACAAACACAGTGGGACCCTGTCATAGCAGCCAGTATCAGTCTCAATTGCTTTGTCTTACCATAATGAGTGGTTTCATCTTTGTAAGTAATCCAGTATGGTCAGTTTAGTCCTGCATTGGCAGTCCATCCTCATTCATTCATTAGTCATATAGCTAGCTCCCTACTAACAGGTTACACTACAAGGAAGTGAGAGGGGGACATTGGATAAGTTCCCCACATGCATAGCTTATACGGTATGCAGTGGGTGGGGCCTACTCCTGGTTCAATGGTCTCTGACCTCAGTTGATTATAAGAAATTTGTATGTTATATCATGATGTTGCATTTGGTTCTATGTCAACATTTTGTAGGAATTAAAATCAAACGAACACACCAGAGTGCTTAAGTTTTCTGCTTGTATTAACATTTTGTTATTAAATGCCAGTATGTTTGGATATTTCTTTGGAATTTATAATTTGTGTTGTATACAATAGGCATTTGTAATTAAGCTGTTGGTGGAAAACTGATTAATTGGTTTTGAATTATATAACTTGTTTAGAATACAATAAAGAAATGTTGAAAGTTTTACTCTTAATTATTACTCATATGTCATCAACTTTTTTACTTATTTAAATATAAATTTATCAAAAAAATGAAAGGAAACAAGCATTCTTTTCTATCTAAAGTGTGGTTTGGTATGCACTTGCTGCACCAAAGGGCCGGGTGATTTTTGAACATTGTAATTGTTGCATTGATTTATTGATAATATTTATATAATGACTTGTAGTTGCTTTTTGCCTTTCTTGAGGAGTGTATTACAAAGCTGGTGATTCCTTGCCTGTAGGAAATTAAGCTCTCCTTGTTAATATAGTATTCTTCAGGAAGTACTAAAATTTATAGTTAAAAGATGAACATAAATTATTGTTTAGAAATTGTTTTGTATAATTGTTTAGAATTTCTTATTGTTTTCATATACTTATTGAATCATATTTACTTGTGCCATCCTCTTCTCTTTTTTAGAGTGGAAGATCTCGTGGATTTGCTTTTGTATATTTTGAAAATGTGGAAGATGCCCAAGTTGTAAGTATATATCACTGTCAAAATGTGTTTATTTATCACTACTAAATATATTTATACTGGTTTATAACCTATCATATAATGACATGGAAAATGGGTGTGTAAATCTACTCATGACAGGACATTGGGCAATCTCAGATGCATAGCTTCTGCTGTTAAGCTTGTACCTTTGTGCAGTTTTCTGAGTCTTGATCAGTTGGATTAAAATGAATAGTGCAATATAAACCTGACTTTAAATTTTGTCCTATGCCAAGTCTATCAGAAATTTTTGCCCCCATTAAAGCAAATGATATAGTGCTATTTTAAGTTCTGTTATTTTTTCTAAATTTTTATAATGTAGAGAACTTGGATGTAATATTAGTTCACAAGGAAAGTCTGGTATTGCTCATCTGAATTCTAATTTTAATTTTCCTTTGTGGCAAGAACTGTTAAATTTTTTACTCAATTCAACTCCTCCATCTTGCTATAATATACAGTTGAACTTGGTTATAACGAGCATGGAAATAATGAGATCACTGCTGTAATGAGCAAAAAAACCACAATGATTTTAATTTACATGTATTCCCATACAATCGCTTACTGTTATAACTAGCGTACTACAGGGATATATCAAACAAATTTTGGTAACTATGCAAACATTCTTAATTGCTCAGGTAATCGAAAAAACTGAATTCTTGGAATAGACGAAAATGAAAAGGGAGACTTAGCTTTATGACCACCTGCATCGGATTAGTGACCGGTTTGTGACCTTGTTCTGGGGACGTGGACTATACATTAGTGCAGTGGCACTCCACTTGTCTCATTACTGTATTTACAGATTGTCTTGTGTTCACTGAACCATAAATTTATTTTGGGACTTCTAAGAACTTTGTATGGATTTCAGGACTTCTAAGAACATTGAATGGATTTCGGGACACTTCTAAGGAAGTTGAATGGATTTCAGGACACTTCTAAGGATGTTGAATGGATTTCGGGACTTTTAAGAAAGTTGTATGCATTGTGGGATGTCTAAGAAATTTGTATGCAGATCACTTTATCATTCTTAAAGTAAAATCAGTTAGAAACGAACCCGTCCTTCTGAAACATGTCTACTAACAAAAGGAAGTGTCTCTTGATTTGCGAAAAGGTGGAAATTATTCGTGAGTTAGAACTTGGTGCAAAAAATGTTGAAGTGTGTAAAAAATTTTCTTTGTCCTCTTCAAGTATATCAACATTGTGGAAGAATAAAGATGCTTACGTGTTGGCACTGGAAAAGAACATAACCGGGGGGGGAGAGAATTTACAAAGTGTGAGTTTACAGACACAATGAAGCATTACTTCAATGGTTCACTCAGCTCTTCCAAAACAGCCATGGACTAGATATCAATCCTATGTGAGAACCCCCACCAATAACATTGCATGACCTAAACAGACAGCAATCGGACCAACACTCTAATCTCCTGCATGCCGACTATGGATGGAGTCCACTCTGCGGTGATTGAACCCCATCCTATTGATAATTGACCAATGGACAGGACTTGGGTCCCATGAGTGAATACCAAACAAATGACCATGCAGGACCTGCACAAATATCTGACAGACTTGGACCAAAACCTAGATGGAAGTATCTTGACTGGACTCCAAGGAATCATGGTTGGGGCAGCCCTCATGCCTTGGTGCCTGGGCTGTGGCCACCCTGCATCTACACCCTATTGGTGATCTGGACCAGCTCCCTTGCCTGGCTTACTTTCCTCCATTCCCTGGTGCAGGGGGATTTGCTGTCTCCTCCCCTTCCTGCCACTCCCTTCTTTCCCTCCTGGTGGGGCATGGGCATGCCCCACTGTAATCTGGAGTTGCCTTCCCTATCAGCTCCATATTCTATCTATCTCCCCCGTCTTCTGCCTCCCCCCTACTCTACCTGCTAGCAACGTGAATGTCCCACACAATCAAAAGTCAACAATCTAAATTAATTTCTCCCATTATTTTCGGTTTTCCCTCTGTGCAATAATTTTTTTTTTTTTTTTTTTTAGGTCCTAGCCACTGAAATCCCAGGAAACTAGGTGGCAGGACCCTGCTAGAGTGAATTTTATCCTACTGGGTACCTGGTCTGGCGCGGTACATGGCATCACACATATACAAAGTCCACGCACCTTTAAATCGCTGGCTTTTCCAGTCAACTGGTTCACCCACAATGTAAACTACACAGAGATGAGGGAAACCCCTGGTGCCGTTTGACCCTAAACGCACTTTAACACAAAGAAGTGCTGGGTTTTCAATAGACAGTCCGATCTTGAAGGCTCAAGTGGAAAAATTTGCTAAACAATTTGGATGTGACTATTTTGTATGTAACAATTCTTGGCTGGATCGATTTAAAAACCAACATAACATCGTTTATGCAAAAATTAGTGGAGAAACTTAATCTGCAGATCCAGTAATGGCAAATGAATGGATTGATTGTTTGTCAGAAATCAGGAAAGATTTCAATGACGAAGACATCTGTAACGCTGATGAAACAGGACTGTTTTATAATTTGACACCTGGCAATACATTTAAATTCAAAGGGGAAAAATGTGTTGGTGAAAAAAAATCAAAGGCTCACTTGATGGTGCTCATATGCGCAAATATGACAGGAACTAATTGGGAAAAAAACTGGTTGTTATCGGAAAATCATTAAAACCTTGGTTTCAAAGACGTAAGGAAACTTGAAAGCTTGGATGACTTAGGATATTTTTCGGCAGTATGTAAATGATTGGAATAAGAAGGCTATTCAAAAAGAAGAAAATTATTTTATTGTTAGTTGATAACTGTCCTGCACATCCCCAGATTCAAAATTTTGCCCAACATTAGGCTAGTGTTTCTGCCTCCCAATGCAACATCAGTTTTATAACCAATGGACATAGGTTTAATCAAGTGTTTGAAAGGGTTTTATAAAAGATTTTTAGTTCTACATCTGATCAGTCAAAGAGAACAGAAACTTGCCGAGTTTATATCAATATCGGATTCTATAAATTTATTGACTGATGCGTGGAACGTTACTTCGACCATATCGAATTGCTTCAAGGAATTGAAATTAAATTCAAATAAAATTTTAGTCGTAGATGAAGATGATGGAAACGGAGAAAATAACTTACCGTTATCTGAATGGTTGCTACTTAACAACATTATAGGTTTTAATACAGATAACATTGATGAATTTGTATGAGTTGGCGACAACTTGTTACTAGTGGTCTTCCTAGAGAGTGATATTGTAGATGCTGTGCTCAACGATGATAAAGATGATGATTGTGATGTCGACTGTAGTTGGTTACAAAAAGTTTCTCCATCTTTTTTTTTTTTTTTTCACAATATAAATAGTAAAAATGTACAAAATGTGATGTGAATTTCTACTTATTTCAATAACAAATAATATGATAAATGAATCAAAATCAGTGGCGAAAATCTCACAAGCTCAAGGTGCAATGGACACATTAGTCAATTTTTATTTGAAGGATCTGAGGCAAGTAATGAGACTTAACGTGTTGAGTGTTTTAAGGGGAAACTTAAGAAATATCAAAGTGAAATCTTAAAAACAAACATCAATTTTAAGATTCATAAATAAAGACTAATTGAAATCGTGTTTATTATTAAGTAGTATTGTTTTTAATTACGGAGAAATAAATTGTGTTTAGTATAAAGTGTATGGTTTTAAATCAAAAAATTAAATCAAAATCAGTGCTGAGAATCTCACAAGCTCAAGTTGCAATGGACACATTAGTTAATTTTTATTTGAAGGATCTGAGGCAAGTAATGAGACTTAACGTGTTGAGTGTTTTAAGGGGAAACTTAAGAAATATCAAAGTGAAATCTTAAAAACAAACATCAATTTTAAGATCCATAAATAAAGACTAATTGAAATCGTGTTTATTATTAAGTAGTATTGTTTTTAATTACGGAGATATCAATTGTGTTTAGTATTAAGTGTATTGTTTTAAAATTACAGACAAATAATATGTAGGTATATACTTATATTATTTTTTTCCCTCTAATATTTCTTTTGTTTTTTGAATATATCTTTTTATCAAGTTATTGAGAATTTAAAAAAATAGGAGGTAAAGTTAACTCTTCACTGATATAAAGTGTTCATTGTTTAACGGCCCCAGGGGTTTCCCCATCTCTGCTATCACTGATATATATATATTTTTTTTTTTATGAAAACCCCAAACATGAGAGGTATTAGAACCAATAGTACTTAGTACCTTGCTTGGGTTGGAGGTTGAGAAGACGAGAAAAGATATTTGTTGACATTAGACTTTGAACTTCTGTAGACTATAATTTTCAGAAAATACATATGAAGGAGGGTTGTTCCAGAAAACGGCAGTTAAATGAATAAATGAGGAAGACGAAAAGGGGGTTCTATGAGTTTGAAGTTGGACAGTAAATGGATGTTGGCTGGTGGCGGCACATTTTAGGACTATTTTGAAAGAGAGAATGGGAATTAAAGAAGCAATTCAGAAGAACAGTGCCTATGGAAGTATCTGTAGAAAAGGCATGCAGTAGAAACAGTACGTCTATGAGACAGCGAGTGGAGAGACTCATCCTGTTAGAGATGAGTCATTAATTAACCTAACTACCCTCTTCTGAATGGAATCTAGAAGCCTGAGAGAGGGTTTTGGGGGCACCGCCCCAGATGTGGGAACAATTTTCCATGTTAAGGTGGATTTGCGATTTGTACAGAGTGAACAGCTGTTTGGAAGAAAAGTAATGCCGAGAGCGAAAGAGAAAACCAAGTTTTATAGATGCAGAGGAAGCAATATTTGTAATGTGCTTGTGCCAAAAGAGATTAGAAGTCAGGGTAATCCCAAAATTGATCATCTTGCCTAGAAATCGGAGTGTCACCAAAGATAAACATAGCAGCAGAAGAATCCTTTTTGTGAGATATAAGACAAGAATGAGTTTTAGAAGGATTGAAATCAACTAAGTTGTCTTTGCCCCACTGGAGATCAGCATTTAAGGAATTGGTAGCGAATATTCGAGAAGTTGAAGTTGGTTGAGTGGGGCAAGGTTTCCCAAAATGGAAAGTGGAATGCAATGTGCTATCATCGGCAAAACTGTGGATAGGATTTCCAGTCAATGGAAGAAGGTCATTAATATACAAGAGGAAAAGAATGGGTGAAAGAACTGAACCTTGGGGGACACCAGCATTAGTGGAACAGTTAGAAGAGGGCGCTGACTCTCTTTAGAAAATACAGCTGCGAGTTACAGGCTCCGAAAAAAACGATAAGTGTTTGCTTTTTATTTACATAATTGTTATTTTATATTGTACTTATTACGTAGTCTTATAGTTCTAATTACACTGGTTATTTTTATTTTAATTTATATAAACAGTTTTTGTAGATATAGATATACGTAATACTTTATAAAACCGTTATTTCGTTCGAATATTGCAGGCATTGTTTTTGTATATAGTGATAGGGAATTCAAATTTTTAATTGAGGTAGCTAGGTAGCTCTAACGTATAATTATAGAAACAGTAATACGCTTCACTGTTTCTATTAGATAGCGTAGTATTGACATTTAATTTAATTTAATTTATTGATCTTATTAATTTAAAATATCATGCCCCAAACTAGAGCAGCAAAGCAACGGGCACAAAGTGGCAGGAGTGCTGTGACTCGGGGGAGAACTGAGGGGGGCGATTCTCCAACGCATCACAGCCTAAAAAAATGTCCAACTTGTGAAATGTTTGCCGAACTATCTGGAACGGAACATGATATTGCCATGGGGGATGTCTTTGTCTGTGCGCGATGTAAGGAGTGTAAGGAAATCAGGCGACAACTCAGCGTTGTTATGGGTCTATATGAGAGTTTGAAGGACAGGGTGGATGCCCTCGAAAGATCTAAATTGAGGGGCCCATCAGGCTCTCAGCTGCCCACATCAACGCCAGAGCTTGCACTTGGTCATCACGCAACACAGCGGCAACCCCCAAGGCAGATTGCGCTGGTCCCAAAGGAACTAGTAGTTGTTGGTGACTCTATTGTCAGGGAAATGGGAAACATCCTTTGTAGAAAGGATAGATGGAACAGGACCAGGGTATGTCTGCCAGGGGCAAAGGTTGATGACGTTGTAGAGCAGATATCATCTTTTAAGGGCACAAAAGGTGATATAGTTGTACACGTTGGCACTAATGATATTAAGAGTAGGAAACTGGCAGAATTACTTAACAAGTACAGGTCACTGATGAAAAAAAGCCGTGAATTAGGGTTGAATTTGAAAGTGTCTGCAATTCTGCCCAGACACGATAGGGAGTATATGATGAGAGCCTTGTCGATCAATTCGGCCCTGGAAAGATTGTGCAAGGCTCAAGGGGTAGAATTTTTTTCAGCCTGGACTGTACTTGTTAACAGGAGAGACTGCTTCTACAGGGATGGGATACACTTAAATAGAAAGGGTGCAAGAATATTTGCTGATGCTATCGAGGCAGTGTTAGGTGGGTCGAAAACTGATAGCTTGGGGGGATACAAGGACTAATAGTGTAACAGTAGTCGTAGGCAGAGGTGAAGGTGATTCTTGAACAACTTCTATTAGGATAAGTAGCGACCTGGAGCGAGGGGTGTTGGGGGTTTCAGGGACGGATGTCAGTCATCGTGAAACAGGTGGGTATATGGGATGTGTTAGACTGGGAATAGGAATAGGTGCATGTATACTTGCATGTATACCAATGCTAGAAGTATAGTAAATAAATTTGATGAATTTGAAGTGTTGGTCAAGACATCAAAGGCGGATATTGTTGGGATATCAGAGACGTGGTGTCACACAGATATAAGGAATGCCGAACTGGAATTTGGGGAGTACAATGTGTACAGAAAGGATAGACAGGATAGGAGGGAGGAGGTGTTATGCTGTTAATTAAGAAAAACATAAAATCAAAAGAAGTGCATCCAGTTGATGTAGATGAACAGTGCACTGTTGAGTCAGTTTGGTGTGACATAAGCACTGCAAAAGCAAAAATAAGAGTAGGAGTTTGTTATAGGCTAATGACAAAGGAAAAGAAGAAAATGCCAAACAACATGAGGTTGGGAATAGTCATGAGATAAAGGCTCCATTAGAGAAGAGACAACAACTAAGTTGTGATCTGAAGTGCCTGAAGGACCACTCACTTCGACCGTGTACTTAGAAGGGTTGTTTGTGAGAAAAAGATCGAGCGTGTTGGCTGTATGATTAGAATTGTCTGGGATTCTTGTAGGTAAATTAACAATCTGTGCAAGGTCATTAGTAATTGCAAGTAATAGATATAATGAGATAAAATAAACAGATATAATTAGATATAGTGAGTAACAATTATAATGAAGAAATTTTGTCAGTCACAATGCTCATTATAGTCAAGTTTGACTGTAGTTGGTTACAAAATGTTTCTCCATCTTTTTTTCGCAAAATAAATAGTAAAAATGTGCTAAAATAGGATTTTTTTTTTTTTTTATTTCTGTGAATTTCTACTTTGATAACAAATTGGCTGTTGTGTATGCTGTCTCCATTGCAAAATTAATTAAAACATGGGATAATAGCCTTGTTCTTACTAATGTGTTACTGTTTTATATACTTATATAGTGCAAATGTGATTAACACTGTCTTTCAGTAAGGTGCCAAAGAAATGTGATGTAAAATTTCAGAAGGCATATGTTCAGAATTTTCTGTCTATTGTAAAATCTCAAAGAGGTAATACATTAGCATTGTGTTCTTGTACGTAGATGTGATTTTTCAATTACAAGTGGTGGGAAACACAATATAATCAGACCTTTGCAAACAAACAAGCACAAGGACAGCATGCAGTGCATAGAAAGAAATGCAAAAATAGATGTAGTATTTTTCAAGTGATGATGGTATCATATGTACAAATTGTTTCCCAATAGTAAAATTACAAAAAAATGCATTTGTGGAAGAACAAAAATAGCATGCACTGTTAGTGAAATTGCATGGGTAGCAAAAGGAGAGTTAATTATGACTCTGAAAAATGGGCAATTTATAGTGGCTGCAGATGGCAGTAATCAAAGTGATTCCAAGCTAGATCCCATTTCGGTGGCCTTTTTAATTAAAAAAAAAAAAAAAAAAAAAAAGTCAGATTGAAAGCAGCATTAGAAAGGTGACTACAGGTATAACATTGGGCACCTTCAGAAACAACCTGAAAGCATATGGAATTTCTTCAGAAAACTGTCTTTCACTTATTGTTGATAATGCCCCTTGAATGGTAGACCTAAAAGCTGGAGTAGTTATGGCATTAAAAGAGAAAATTGAGTGCTTGGTAGTATTATGCTGTCCTTGTAATCTCATTAATGTGTGCTGAAAAGGGGTTATATGCCTTCCTTGGAAAGTGGATGAGTATTTGGTGGACATTTACTAATATCTCAACGGAAGTGTTAAAATGAAATATAGATTTAAAGAGTTTCAAGTAAAGCATGCTACTGAAGCAAAAAATATTTTGAAGCCTATGTGTACATGTTGACTGTCTTTTGGTAAATGTTTAACTTGGCTGGTAGAATAGCAGTGAGAAAAGCAATATGAACACTTTTCAGAGTGATCAAATTGAAAAGTACAAAAAGCAGATCACTAATGAATGGCACTGGTTCATGATCCAGAAGTTGTAAAAGAAGACAAATTGATGAATTATAAAAAAAAAAAACCCAAAAAACTCTTGAATCAAAAGCTTCTGGTGAAATCAATCCTAAGCAAACTAATAATTCTAGGCATGTAGAATTATAATCAGTCTGAATATGTGCCACAACTAGTCAGCATCCTTTACTGTCCAACTTCACACTCATAGAATCAACCTTCATTTATATGTATATCCTGAAAGTTACAATCTACAGAAGTTCAAAATCTAATGTCAGTAAATATCTTTTCAACCGCCAACCCCTGCACGGTACTAAGTACCATAGGTTCTAATACCTCTTGCGTTTGGGGTTTTTCATTAAAAAAAAAAAAAGTTATCCTCATTCGTAGTTTGTTCATGCTCCTCTCTTCTGGCTTGAATAAAACAATTGCATGTTTTATTCAAGCTATGCCAGTGTTTGAAAATCTAAACATACTTCTTCAATCCAATGTACATTACATCTATATACTGAAATTATTACTCCTAGATATGTTGAAGAATGTTATGTGTATATTTATTATACAAACAGTTTTAAATCTTCTACTTCTATTTTGGAATCAGTTACCATTGAAAAATTAAACTAGAAGAATGATTCCAACTTAGTCATAGTCATTTCTTCTGCCAAGGTCATGAAGAGTGTAGAAACAAAGCAAAGATTCTCTTCTTTTGTTCGGCAAGGAAGTACAAGTTTCCGTTGAAAAATGGTCTTATAAATTTCATCAGTTGGCAGTGCGTTATTTTCAAATTTGAAACTTTTTATAGACAAGTGTTCAGTACTCAATGTCATTAAAGATAAAGAAATAGATGAATCCTTAGATGTTTTGCAGCATTAGTTCTATGCACTTCAGTGTGAGAACCTACCAGACACTTATGAAAGAAGAAAGAATTGATGTATAGTAGTCCTTGGTTGGAGAATTGACATGTTTACAAGGAAGCTTGAAATATAACAGGGCATTTTAACAGTTCCTCACAGTAATACTTTATTTGAAAGAATATTCAGCCAGGTGAGAAATGCAAAAACTGGCTGCAGGTCTTCTCTTTCTGGTGAAGCTTTGCAAATATGATTGACAGCCAAATCTAGAGAACAACCATTACCATGATTTTAACTCTGACTCACCATTTCCAAAGAGTGCAAAATCTGCAACCTGTATCTTTTTGAAGCAGTTGAATTTGGTTGATATCTAACAGAAATCTACAGACAGAAATATACTAGGTAAGCTAATATTTGAAACATACTGTACTGGTAAACAATTCTATACCTGCATGTTAATATAAAATGTGTATGTTTTCGGTGAAATTTAATTTCTAATGTAGTATGATCTTTAAAACCTTGCTGTTTTTTCTGAAAAATCATGTTTTTTTTTTTCTTTTTTTTTTTTTTTTTTTGGGAAGAACTGCCTTTCCTGAAAAAGCTTGTCTTTTGCATGTTTTGGAATACAGATCTGTTTTTTGCATGCTTACGATTACCTGATCTCCAGCTTTTTGGATGTCAAAAGTTGGCAGCTGTGGTTGCAAAACTCAAAAATAGTTTTCATTGGACCACGGTTTGGTTGTTCACTGTGTTTAGTTCTGCAGAATTTTGATCTCTTCTCTCAATTCCTGCTTACTTAATTCAATTCAGTTTGATTAGAATTTGTGGCTACATTCACTTTTATTTCTAATGCTGTATTTGTCAGAACTGATATTCTGGACTGCAGTTCTTTGTCTGGCATTGTCAGCTGCTCTTCTAATTTTAATTTGGTCAAGGGTTTCATATCTCTTATAGTGGCCATTTGTTCTGCATTCGAAGTTTTTATTTATTTAAGAGTTTCTTGACTTTGAAACTGCAATCAATAGTTTTTATTCTTTAACTAATAACTTTTTCTTTAACTCAGAAGATTCATCACTGTGTTTCATCTTTCTGAAATATCGATCACCTTATAAACTTTTCAAATAATTGATACCTCAACCTATGCTTTAATTATATTTAAAAGTAACACAATTCATAAATAAACAAAGAATACTCACATATAGTTAATAATCTTTGAAATAATTATAAAATAGGTATACTGTTCATATTATGCTCATAATAATGTATATTGGAACCTCAATATCAACTAATGCTGGTCTTGCATACTACAAGGCACTCTTCAAACATCACATACTTGACCTCACATTTAAACTATGATAGGCTACTGTGAGAGCCAGGCTCCTATTGCACCAGACAGCACGTTGCCAAGCATGACAGGAATGTAGAAGCTTTTATAGTAATAATCGTATTACTACTATAATGTTCATACAATATTTTGAAGTGTGTATACAATAGAAATGCAATGTTGAAATCTGTAAAATTTGTTTTATTGTGTCATGTACAGGCGCCTCCATAGCCGGGTGGGCAGGAGCAACAGTGCGTAGCACACACTTCTTGATTAGACCAGGGTTCAAGCCCGTGACCACCAAATACAGAGGATGCGGAAAGGTCAGGGAATGATCACCGCATATCCCCGGAGCAATATGGCCTTAGTTGCTAATGCTCCTAAAAACCAATAACAAACAAACAACTGTATATACAGTGAAATGTGGTCTACGCACCATTGAATGAAGTGCTAAATAGTGTAACCCACACGGAGTTACACTATTTAGCGTAACCCTGTGTGGGTTATAATACGATATGAGCTTAAAATAAAATATAATAAAATATTGGTGTAAATTCACCATAGATAGCTCATAAATAAAAAACTAAATCAGCGTAAAGTGATTGATTTAATTGTATCTCATATTGTGACTACCTTCACAACAAGTTACCATGCATTGCGCTACCCTGTAATTGCATGTATTGTACTAGGTAGTGCAATACGTGGTAACTCGTGAACTAGTTACCACGTACACGCCAGTGTTCTTTTGCCCGGTTGAGGTGTGGTGTTAGCAATGGACTCTAGTTGGGCGAGTGGCTCCCATAACCTATTGCAGCTAATGATCGCCTGATGGTCTTCGTGGAAACATTTCTGGCACCTCCCTTATCAGAGTCAGCGGTGATTTGTGCCAGTGTCACTCTCCAGTTGGCTGAAACAAAGCGAGACAGATGTTGGCGGCCACTTTCATCCACCACCTTTCTTCACCCACAGCAGCGCTATTCACAGTGAGATGTTATTGCGGAAATGGCATATTCCCGATACACTCTTGATACTGTCGAATAGCGATAGTGCAATTTAAGTCCAAAGCAGTGTAAATTTTTATATACTACGTTTTGCTGAAGGTAGTAGCATTCAGAAGAGAGGAAAACCAAGTAATTTGAAATTAGACTTCGCATAAGGGAATAGCACCAGCTCTGCATTCACATTCTTTAATTCTTCTGTGTCAGAAAATTAATAATGCGAAATATTGAAAGTACTGAAATCCAGAGGCATCAAAAGCTATTGCTACAATGCATTACAGAGTGACAAGACTACCTACCCTAATACCCATGCTGAATCCCCTAAATGGCTGTACCCTATTCAATGGTTTCATTACCTTGCAAGATGTACAAAGGTAAGCTTGCTTCATCGTCAGCACGCACACACAAACCACAAGAAATAAGTGTTACGATGATTGAGATGGAACGTCTTTTAGCCATTTGGATAGAAGACTGCAATCAAAAAAGAATTCCAATCTGCACAATGACCATAAAAACAAAAGCCTTGAGTATTTTTGCAATGTTAAAGGAAATGTCAACAATAGAAAACTTGGGTAGAGCGGTAACTGAAGAAAATGTTCAATCAAGTTCTTCAAAAGAAAAAGTGATTGAAGCGGAAATGGAAGAAAATTTCACTGCCGGCATAGTCTGGTTTGAACATTTTAAGAAAAGGACAGCCCTGCATAATGTTGCATTGACTGGAGAAGCAGCAAGTGCAGATAAAGATGCAGCCCTGAAATATCCAGAAATTTTAAAGAAAATTGTTGATGACTGCTGCTAACACAGATGAACAAATATTTAATGTTGATGAAACAGCCTTTTTTGGAAACGAATGCCAAAAAAAAAACCTTTCTAGCAAAAAAAAAGAAAAGGCTCGAGCAAGCTATAATGTTTCCAAAGATAGAATAACACTTTGTAGTTAATGTTTCCAAAGATAGAATAACACTTTGTAGTTAATGTTTCCAAAGATAGAATAACAATAATGTAGCGTCCAACATTCCATGTTGATAAACTAAGGTCTAATTCACTAACCTTACAGGCTTCCAATGTACTGCTATTGCTGCACTGAAACATCCACAAGATTTATATTGTGTGTATGAATACTTATGGTCACATGGTATATATATATATATATATATATGTTGTTGGTTGTTATTTGTTTTTAGGAGCATTAGCAACATATATATATATATATATATATATGAAATATGAAAACGAAGAAGTGGAAAAAAAGGAAAAACAGGAAAAACAGTACGTGTACCTGAATGCGCAAAGCAGCAAAACAGGATACATGTATATAAATAAGTGTCATCGATGAAAGTAAAATAAAATAAAATAAAAATAAATATAGATGGAGAAGTTATTAAACACAAAATGCCGAGCCTAGTTGAAGAAAAAAAGAATGTTAAGAACCTATATAAAATTAAGTAGAATTAAATCTGAATTAATGCCGAATTAACAGGCCAATCATATGTACAAAAGCTGAAAGAAAAAGAGGGGAGGGTAATAGAGATAAAAATTATAAAATAAAAATTAAAATTATAAAATAAAAATTAAAGAATTAAAAATTAAAAATTGGTACATAGATCAGGTATTTCATCAGGGGGCTACACCTGATCATGTACCAAACACTGTGTTTCTATGCAAACTCATGCTGATGGAGAAGCTGTAGAAATGAAATGGATATAAAAAAAAAAAAATTAAATGGATATAAAAATAATTTTTTTTTAATTTTTTAAAACTCCAGAAACATGAGTGAGGTAGCCCCAATGCAGTGTATTTAGATTAATAAATTATGTAACGTAGTGTATTTAGAAATAAATTGAGTTGATAGTATGTAAGAACGCAAACGCAGTGTGTTTAGTGAATTAAGTGTGTAAGAACGTAAGTTTAAATCAAAAGTATGTAAGTTAAATAATAAATAATAATGAATAACAAGATAACAAGATTATCATTTTCATTTTTCGTAATTTAATATCAGTATTTATTTATGTCCAATCTTATTTTCTCTATTTTAACCACAGAGGGCTCCCACAGTTCTTTTCTTCTGAGCAACTCCACCATCGTTGTCATAGTTTTCCCTCTGTGTACATTCCATTCTTATTAATCATATTCGCATAATTGTATCTTATTAATCATGATCGCAAATTTGTATCTTCATTTCTTGATTATATTTCACTCAACTTATTTGTGCCAAATAGCATAGGTATTTAATTTTTCTCCTCTTCATATTTTTTATTATATTTCATGTCTATCACTCAAAATATACACTACAAGCTAGCGGTATTAATTTCCACTTCTACTAACACTCTCATAGCCAAGGCCCTCTCTATGAGGTTGGGTACTTACACACCCAGCTTGCCTAGTGTCCTTTAAACTCTTTTCCTTCTCTTTACATCTTTCTACTTTCTGATCTTCGTTTTTCCGTCCGTTGAACTATTAGTGTAATACGAGGGTGATTCGGACATTCTCACTTTTCTTATTCTCACTATCTTCGCCTCTATATTTTTAACTTCTTTTCCCTCCCCTACCTTGCATTGCTTCCTTTTTCTATACCGCTATCTTGTTATCTTGTTATTCATTATTATTTATTATTTAACTTACATACTTTTGATTTAAACTTACGTTCTTACACACTTAATTTACTAAACACACTGCGTTTGCGTTCTTACATACTATCGACTCAATTTATTTCTAAATACACTACGTTACATAATTTATTAATCTAAATACACTGCATTGGGGCTACCTCACTCATGTTTCTGGAGTTTTAAAAAATTTAAAAAAATTATTTTTATATCCATTTCATTTCTACAGCTTCTCCATCAGCATGAGTTTGCATAGAAACACAGTGTTTGGTACATGATCAGGTGTAGCCCCCTGATGAAATACCTGATCTATGTACCAATTTTTAATTTTTAATTTTTAATTCTTTAATTTTTATTTTATAATTTTAATTTTAATTTTTATTTTATAATTTTTATCTCTATTACCCTCCCCTCTTTTTCTTTCAGCTTTTGTACATATGATTGGCCTGTTAATTCGGCATTAATTCAGATTTAATTCTACTTAATTTTATATAGATTCTTAACATTCTTTTTTTGTTTTTTTCTTCAACTAGGCTCGGCATTTTGTGTTTAATAACTTCTCCATCTATATTTATTTTTATTTTATTTTACTTTCATTGATGACACTTATATATATATAATATATGTTGTTATTGTTATTTGTGTTTTAGGAGCATTAGCAACTAAGGCCATATTGCTCCGGGATATGCGGTGGTCATTCCCTGACCTTTCCGCATCCTCCGTATTTGGTGGTGACAGGCTCGAACCCCGGTCTAATCAAGAAGCGTGTGCTACACACTGCTGCTCCTTCCCACCTGGCTACGGAGGCGCCTCACGCACACACACACACACACACACACACACACACAGTGAATTATCATGTATAGTTAATGAGCAAGATATGCAAAATTAAAAAATTGGGAGGTGAAGGTAATTCTAGATTACTGTTTTTAAAACGGTAATCGAAACAGTGATAGTTGGAATATGAACAGGTTTATAGGGAGGTGGCAGATATCCACGACATAGCCGTAGATATCAGTGGCACATGTCTTATCTTTTGCTTACTTTCTTTGTTATGCAAAAAGACACCTTTCTAAATGATATTTTATTTATTATTATTTATTTTTATCTTTTTTTTTTTTTTTTTTCTAATTCAAATGCTTACACAATTAAGAATAAGCAGAAGAAATGGAATAAAATAACAAAATGGTTTCTGTTTATGCCATGGAGCTGCAGTATAGCAAAATAAGTATTCACACCTTCATTTACATGGTAATCAATTTTTCTTTTTTCAGTCTTTTTTTTCTTTTTTTTTTTATTGGTTACAAAAATAAACAGCAAAAACACATTAAAAACCTCCACAATATTAAGAACACTGATTGTAGGGCATATTAAACAATGGGGACCTTTGATTGATATTTATATTTTCCATCGATTATATTAGGGGCATTTAATAAGTTATCTGCCTTGACTATAAATATGCTTGTTATATAAAAAAAAACGAGTTGCTCTTTTAAACCTCATCTTATATGTTCAGTTCCGTCTTAGTAGAGTGAAGTAGGGAAGAACAGAATTAGCCAACTTAAGGGAAAACATGGATGTTGTTAAATTGGAATATCGCACCATTGTCATTCGTGAAAGCTGTGTATGGTGATGCTGTCCATTCTGAATACCAGTTAGAATCTACAGAAGGTGACCTCCAGTTGCAACAGAACTGTGCCAAAAAAGTGAAGACCGGGTTACACAGGATAGGCATATTAAAGTGTCTGTGATTACTGGAGAATGTAATATTTCTGAGGGGTTGGACTGACCATCCTCTGTGAACACTTGGCCATGTACAAAACCAGTTCTTGCTGGGAGCCAAGAATGCCCACATATATTCAGAAACAGTGCAGAGCTGAAATTTGTGAGAAAATTTTACACATGCATGATGCAGTTCTGGTGGGGGGGGGAGATTTCTCTCAAGAATTGTAATTAGTGACAAAACATGGACTTGTCACTGGGACTTGGGCGGGGGATCTTGGCAATGGAAACACTATGAATCACGATTTATTTTGATACACTACATGTCACATGAGAAAATTGTCACTGGATATGCCTTTCTTGCTGTGCTCTAAAATTTAAGAGGACACCATAAAGGAACAGAGATGCAAGAAATTGACATGTGGTATCCTGTTTCTTTCTAACAATGATGTTTTACACAAGTCCCATAATTAATTCCTCTTCAGGAATCTGCATGGGTATCAATTTTTAAATGATGGTGATGATCTCATGGAAGCTGTAATGTAAAATTACTTTTTTAGAGACCATAACATAGCTCTCTCTCTGTGTGTCATGGGTTAATACAGTGGTTAACTTATACACTTCAACATTAAACTTTATAACTGTTCTGAACTTAGAACTATTCTTAACAGTACAAATCTGATCATTGCAAGTCAGTGTATACATTTTCAGTCACATGCAATGCATTTTGGGCATCAGATTTTTTTTTAGGTAATGTGTGCACAGCTTTTTCATCATCATCTTCTTCATTATTATAACCTTTACTTCTGTTACCATACTGAGTATTTAATAAATATTTTGGTGTAGCTGTGGTGATGATAGCCATCTGCGCACAGTCTGTCTTAATTCTTCTTCGAGGTTCAGGTGTCCCCTCATTTCCTCCCATTCATTCATTCACTTGATAATCAGATTCATTTTGTGGAAGCGTCTTGATAGTCAAATTCATTTTCTGCAATTGTATTATGTCAATGCCATAATATGATTGCAGTGCAAATACCATGTTGCCATGTAATTACAATGTTTCGAAGGGCATCTAATGCAGTCTATTTTTTGGACAATGATGTTTTGCTTTCAAGATAGCAGATTAAATAATGTGCAAGGCCGAATCTGTAGGCTTTCTTCAAGCTATGAATGATACCCTGATTCAGTGGCTACATGAAACTTATGGTGTTTGGTGCAGAATGAGCACTACAAAGTGCTCTTTTTGCATTGGTACACAGCAGCATAAGCACCCTGTGTTTATTCAGTTGTTTTCTCCCATGCCAAATGTTTTATTAGGAAGCAAATTGTAAAATATTCCTGTCTCATATACATTGAAAATGTCTTTTGTTTCATATGTGCTAAGAATTTATTTCACAGACTTCAGCCAATCTAGGGTTTTCTCCTTGTGACTCCTCCAGATTCAGCTCATATACCAAGCAGGACTTATTTTGCTCTTTAAGGCCATGCATCCAACCTTGCTACTTAAAATCACTGATACCAAGGCTCAGTGAAAACCAATTAGCCTTTTGTTGTAGTAAGGGGTTTGATATTCGTAAATTTGATGCTTGCATCTGGTTAAACCATTCCAGTAGTCTTTCTTCAAGATTTTTATGCTTTGCACCACATGCTCATTTTTTTTCTTTTTAGTGCCATTCTGGCTTTAGAAGTGTTTTATTTTTGTTGGATAATGTTGGTAAAGGAATGCTCAATTGCTTTGCACTTTCTGTTTTAGTGCACTCCATCTTATCAACTTCTTCAGTGACCTTGAATTTAGTATCCACATGTAACTCTTTTCATTTTTACTTTTTATCCATGTTACCAGCACCTCCGTAGCCAGGTGGACAGGAGCAGCAGTTCGTAGCACACGCTTCTTGATTAGACTGGGGTTTGAGCCCGTGACTACCAAATACGGAGGATGCGGAAAAGTAAGGGAATGACCACCGCATATCCCCAGAGCAATATGGCCTTAGTTGCTAATGCTCCTAAAAACCAAATAACAAACAACTATCCATGTTAAACAGCAATAATTTTCACTTTTGGCACAAACCTGAATATTTGCGTTGCATAGAGTAACTTTACATTTTAAATATATGTACTTTTATGACCATGGTTCAAACCTACTGAATACAAAATGCAGTGATATTATTGTATTCTCTCTATTTTGTGTGAACTCCTCTGACCTTATGTGGTTATCCTGAAGTATAAACAGAATTTTTTTAATTAATTAATTTTTTTTTATTATATTGTTGCCTATAGCTGTAATGCGAATTATGCAACTCATGTTTTAGCTCTCATATTTCACAATAAACTGATGGATATGACTCCCTGTTTTTCTGAAATGATGAAGTGACCTTGGCAGTTAGGTTTTGCTACATGATCAGTATACTTTTTATTAACCATACTGAAATGTATTGTTATACTATCCATGGCACAATCATTAACTTAGTAATACATATTAACCACGTTTTGTATTAAACACGTTTAACATGATCATGCCTATTCCTTTCGAAGATTAATGAGTTGCACTTTACATGAAGGAGAACTTTGTATAAACTGATGTTCTATTAATGAGGTTTTCCTGTATTTCCAAGAGTGTAAAGGACAACCTACTACACATTAAATATTGTCCTTCACAATATGTTGTTACTCTGACGTCTGTTTTTCCCCCATTCTGCCCAATTTCAAAAATTGGGAGATTTCCAGGTTTTTATTGGAAAGAAGGATATTTTTATATTAACTCTTTATCACTCATAAGTTATCATTTGAACAAACTTGTTCTTCTCCAACATAAAGTCCTCATAACATTAAAACATAAATTTTTTTTACTAATAGCATTTTAAAATCAGTTTATTCTATAGCAGTTGTACATAATGTTGTGAACAAAATTTAACCAGCTTTCTTCAGTTTAAATCAGATTGACTTAGAAATGGGCATACATAAGTGGTCTGAAATTAAGATAGTTAATTAGCAGGAATTCTTTCACTTGTGATTAAAAGGCACTACTTCTTAATCTTTTCAAAACACTGCAGTGCTCCCCTGCTGCTATCTGCTTGTTCCCTGGTTCATTCTCAGTTGCTGCCTGAGAATTATTAATTATTTACCTATGTTTTAACTTCCAAGTTCATGTCTGAAGGAAAAAAATGTTTAGGTATGAGTTTTTCTGAACAGGTTGACCTTTGGGGGGGGGGGGAGTGATGGTAAACATTGTTCCCGTTTTCCAACAGAGGTGAGGAATGTTCGTGATGTAGACCGGATGAAACTGTATACCCTAAATGTTGTCTTCTATATCAACCTGGGTAATGATGTATAATTTAGTTACAGAGCTCACCATTGCTATTTGCAATGGTGAGCTCTGTCTGCCCTTATTCCCTCCCCAGTTTTGGACTCTAAATACTCATTTTTCTTAACCTAGTAATGGCTGCAGTGGTGTATTGGCATGTGGCAAAAATTAAAATGGCTATCACATTGATGTAAATATGAATTTTAATGGTTTATTATACTTCAGCATATTTTTGACTTTTGATCTGCATCCCTAATTTTGTTGGAACTTGAGAAGCACGTCCGTAAAAAGATCAATGTCTTAGGTGTTCTGCATACACTGTTATGCTGATTCTGTAATAATAGGCATAAGCATTTGTTTAAAACACCATGAGTTTGTAATAAAAATGAACTTCATTGGTCAGAAAAATTATTACTATAGGAACATAGATGTCTACCATTAATTTCTTTTTGGTTTTGATTTTATATCTTAAACCAGTGTTTCTCAACCTTTTCGTTTTTGCAGCACACTTTTAAAGACATTAAAATTTTGTGGCACACTACAATCACCATTATACTCATATATATATATATATATATATATATATTATAAATAAAAATATATGTATATATTCAAACTGGAAGTTATTTCTGTTGGGTATATTTAATAATACATTTATTATTTGATTTAAATGCTTTAACATTCTTTTTTTTTTTTTGAATATACATGGATTGCATGAAATTTAAAAGAAAATATGAAAAAAATTAACATAATTATATAAAAACAAACATATACAATTATAACGTTTTAATCAGTGAGACATGTGGATTTGATGGGAAGTCCATTTTTTTTAATACGAGGATTTGTTGTGAATAGGCTTACTCTCACTCCTCTTCTACCGACTTCTCTCTCTCTCTCTCTCTCTCTCTTTTTTTTTTTTTTTTTGTTTGTTTGTTTAGTCTTGTTTAAAGCGAAAAGCCCTGTTTTGCACAAGTAGGAAGTGAAAAATGATAATAAAATTCTAATTGCCTTTTTCATGGATTTATTAGCAAATTTTGAATTAAAATTCAAAATTTGCTGATATTAGTGTTATTAAAGTGAATTTCCAGCAACTGATCACTGTGGATCTCAGCCAATTCTTTTTCCTCTTGCACATTCCGAAGTTCTAATGTTGGAAGGTTTCTTGTTGCAAATGGGTCTCTTACCCACAAATATTTTTTTGATATCAAGGGTGGAAAGTAATGCTCAATGTTTGTCTTTAACAACTCTAATGTTTCACTTATTACATTAATTATTTTAGTATAATTCGTTTTGGCAGTCAAGGGAAACATTTCTAATTTTTTTTTTCTTTTTCATTTACATATTTTTTCCATATACTCAACTTTTCTTTAAAGGAAAACAACTTGTCAGTAGAAGTAAGTAAATTTTCCTGTGGGCATTGCATACTGATATTTAATTTATTAAGCTGCACAAATAAATCTGCTAGAAAAGCTAATTTACAGCACTAAATTTCATCACTTAAATAATCACAAAATTCTGATTGCTCCAGTGAAAAAAAAATGAGCATTTCTTCATGCAACTCGTCCATATGCATAAGTACATTTCCTTTCAATCTCCACCAAACCTCAGTATGCATCATTAAAAGAGAAATGATCAAAATCCAGTTCCTTGTTTAATTTTCTGAAAATATGCATTTTTTATCGTATCAGGTTTATCGAAATTTTTTTTCGATAAACCTGAGAAATGCTATTAATTGGGCTTTACCCCTAAAATATGTAGAATTATCTACTTGCAATGCAAACAGTCACCCAAAATTATTAATATTTTGAACAAATTGCCCTTCAATATCATCGGACATTTTTTTTTAATATGCCTGCTGTTCGAAAGTGGTACTGCCATCATTATTGTTTTTTCCAGCTTCCTCTCCCAAAATACTCTTTACGATTACTCAATATGCTGGTAAAATCAGACTTTCTGAAATCAGGTGAGATAAATATCTGGCTTCTTGAGTTTTATCAGATATTTTAGCCATATTATAAAATTCTGTACCTTGCTTTCTAGTAGAGGCCTGCAGTCTTTTAAAATATTCCATACTTTTGGACAATAAATTCTCGTGTTTTGTTGAAAAATTATGCTACAATTTACTTGGTACCATTGATTTATTTGACAGTTTTAAACCACACACCACAAATAAAGGTAGAAGACAATCTTGGGTATCAGTATACGAAAATCCTGTTGCCAAATAATTATCATCATATTTACGATAATGTTTTCTTCTTTTTTGATGTTGATGGTTGTTCATTTTTGTTTTTGTCATTTTCTTCAAGCTCTATCAATTTGCCTCTTCTGATTTCCTTTCACTAAAAATTTATCCATCGCTAATAATTTTTAAAAAAATTAAAAGTTACCTGTAGAATGTACTAATACAGTTAACTGAAAATACCTGTTCTATACGAATTAACTGAATATGATGTTTTAGAGATATAAAAACACAAAAAGTATTGTATTTTTAAAACACAAAGGAAATTTCTTACTATACTGCTTACAAGTTGTACTTATACAACGGCAGGGTGCCTGGGAGAGTTTCTTAAATGATAAGGATGGCTGAATAAAGGTGACCAGATCTACTAACTAAGAATCAAAAGGTGAACAGATCTACTACTAGGAATCAAAAGGTGAATAAAGGATTAAAGGTGAACAGATCTAGTACTAAAAATCAAAAGGTGAATAAAGGATTAAAGGTGAACAGATCTAGTACTAAAAATCACGTTTGATTAGGAATCAAATATGAGTCACATTGACCGTAGGAAGGGGCTGGGGTTGGTGCGGTGTGAATAAATGATTTTTTTATTTGCATTTTCTGCAGCACACCTGAAGCATAGTCGTGGCACACTAATGTTCCACGGCAAACAGGTTGAGAAGCACTGTCTTAAACTATTGTTTCAGTTTAAAGTGTTTTAGGTGGATAATATCATTCTGATTACAAATTTTTGATTGTCTATTTTTAGTGGACTTGACATTCTGCACATATAAGTGGATTTTTTATTTTAATTTTTGTAAGTTTTCTTGCCAGTTTTTAGTAGTAATGTTCAGCTAGCTTAGCCTAGAACACAAAATACAGCAGTTACTAGGAGGCTTCTGATATAACATGAAATTTCTAAATGTATCAGCCCTTCAGTTCCACATGCAGCCAGGATTACTGGCCCACAATATGAAACAATAAAATAGTAAATGTTTATAATTATATCAGCATACAAGATTATAGATTTCATTTGCAGATTTATTGTTGACTTGATTTGCATTCTGATTCACGTGTATTATGTGCTCAATTGTGGAAATTCACTCAAATGCAGGAAGGTGGCTGGAGCAAATCTGGCTCTCAAATTTAAATTTTTAAAATATTTTTAAACCACCATATAATGAAAAACTTAAGACTTTTTAGTTTTTTATTTTAAAACTTAAAAATATATTTTTGCCATATATGCTTAAAAGATATTCCACAGCATATTTCCGTGTGCATTTACATGCTTATGAAAATATCTACTAGCCATTATCAAAATTTTTTAAATTCCGTTTGATGAACGATAAAATTTTAGTGCAGAAAGCCTCAAACTATGACAGTTAAATAAAGTCGAACTCATTTATAATGAATGCTGTTAAATGAGAGTTTGGCTATTGCAAGCAAACAGAAAAGAGTTGATTAGAAACAATGTATTTTATGACCAACATTTCACGGTTAAAGTGATCACAGTAGTTAAGAGTTTCGTGGATATAACGAGCAAATCTTGAATCCATTACAACAAGCAGTGGCTGAACTGCTGTATGAGGGACTAAGATAAGGGACTATTATTGCTTTGCCCGTTTATGACATTCCCACTTATTGCTTTCCACGTCCCTGCCAATAGCAATTTACGTATAACCCCTTTAATGATTCTTAGAATATTTTTAGTGCGGTACGCCACTACAAAAAGTATAGTCCTCCTTTCAGTGGCACAGCGGTCATCCTGGAACACCTCGTGTGTCGGGGTTTTTGAAGGTCTATGGAGGGTTCTAATGGTTACATGTAGTGGTGGGGGGGGATAATTCTGGTATTCTACCTCATTTGAATAGAGCATGTCCCATGCTGCAGGTGCACATTCACATTTAGCTTTTTGTTTTCTTTCCCCAATCTCTTAATCCTCTTTTGTACTGTCCCTTTCCTATTATTATAGATTCTCAGAAGACCTAAGGAGAGAAATCATCGAGCAAATTAACCAGTGAAATTTTTCTGTATCAGTATGAAACATTCAGCTTTCTGATTTAGACAAAATTAAGAATTCGGTGTAACTTCAAATCTTTGTATGAGCATTTCTTTTTAAAACTTGGGAAGAACACTTGGTATTTTTAAAAAAATTTTGCTTCTGTGGTTTAGGTTTTGTTGTGCTGCATTAAATTCAGTTCTTTTTTTACCTTGAAATGGCATGGGGGAAAAAAATTTGACAATCAGCGAGAAAGTGTAAGTTATCTGTGACTCAGAGAATGGAACAAGCAGTGCATCCATTTGCAAAAAGTTTACTGAATTCATCAACAGGGTCAACCATTTGGAAAAATCGAGAAAGAATTACTAGTGCTTTCGAAAAAAAAAAAACATCTTTGATAAAAATTTGCTTAAGTGTGGTAAAAGTGATCTTGATAAGGCTCTTTTGAGTTAGTTTACATTGAAAAGAAATTGCATTCCTATTAGTGGCCTTCTATTGAAACTACAAGCTGAAAAATTTGACTCATCAACTTGGATATGCAGATTTTGTTTGTAATAACAGGTGGCTTGACAGATACAAAAAAAAAAAAAAAGAAAGAAAGAAATATTGTTTATATGAGGACTGTTCCAAAAATACGCAGACTGGCAACACTGCTTCGTTGCTATGGAAACAAGTGACAAGTTTGCGGTCTAGGAATGTTCTTCCACTTTTTCTTAGTTAGTTTGTGCAAGCACATCATGTAGTATTCATTTTATGTGAAGTGTGTTTTATGATAGGGGATGAGAAAGATATTTCGTTAATTATTAGACAAAGAATTATGATTGAATTTTGTGTAAAGCTAGGCAAAAGCGGTTTTTGAATAAAATAATCATGTGATGAGCCTGGATTAAACATATTGATCCAGAGTCCAAACAGCAGTCAAGCATATGGAAACACCATGATTCACTGCCTCCAAAAATATTTTGAGTTTTTGGTTCATCAAAAAAATTGATCTTAATTTTGTTTTTTGATGCCCACGTAATAATACTGCAGCACTGGGTTCCTGAGAAACAAACTGTAAATGGATAATGTTATGCTAACATTCATTAGCAAAATATTCATTTAGTTTGTTAGCTACGTGAGCAGGATCATCAACAGTTGACCCATCGATATCAAGTGGACCAATCTGATTCATTTCCTTCTTTCTAGAGTTTACATAAGTAAAGAACTCTTTGCTGTTTTTCTTTGCATCCTTTGTCAAAGATTTCTCATAATCTGCCTTTGCCTGCCTAATCTCCTTTGTGACTTGGTTACAGACCAGCTTATATCTATCATAGGCTTCTGTGTCACGTGTTAATTTATATGTATCCCATGCATTTTTCTTCTCTGCCATGTGTCTCATTAGTTCATCTGACATCCATTTAGGCCTAAACCTTGAACAATATTTCTTAGTTGGTATGTAAAGCCTAGTAGCTTCCAAGACAAGTTCCCTGAATGCTTCCCATTTTGAATTTGCTGTTGGTAACATCATCAGTTGGTCCCACTGTATAGAATTTAAATACTGTAATAACCCATAGTAATAACCCATACCCCTGATGGTAGTTACTCCTAGCATTGGTGTATGCAAGTATACATGCACCTGTTCCTATTCTTAGCTACTCTAACACAACCCATGTGTTTACTTATACCGCAATGACTCCCAGCAGTCTCTGAAACATCCTGCACCTTGTTTTCCAGGCTTCTGCTCATTCCAATAGAAGCAGTGCAAGAATCACTTTCACCTCTGCCAGTGGCTACTGTTAATCTATTAGTCCTTGTATCCCCCCAAGCTAGCAGTTTTCCAACCCACCTAACACTGCCTCGATAGCATCAGCAAGTATTCTTGCACCCTTTCTATTTAAGTGTATCCCATCCCTGTAGAAGCAGTCTCTCCAACGGACATAACCTTCTTGGTTATGTCCGTTAACAAGTACAGACCAGGCTGAAAAAAATTCTACCCCGTGAGCCTTGCACAATCTTTCCGGGGCCAAATTGATCGACAAGGCTCTCATTTACATTTACAATAACCAGAGTTAAACTTCTCACAGACACACCACTGTCGTCGAGTTTTTTTCAGAAGTTCAACTTTATCTGTTATGGACACTGTGTGGTGTTTGTGCTTTACACCACGAGAAGCACTTCCTTTATGCATTGGAACCATGGCTGGGGTTAAAAGTGAGCAGGTTATAATAATAAATGCAGAAAAACAAGTAGGAATGGCTTGCCAGTGTTTACAAGTTTGTGCCGACAGCTGATCTACAACCAACGGCACCAAAACGGTAGTTGCACGTCGGTGCACTGACCCGGGAAATTTGAAAGTACATTCGCGGAAATTGTGTCCGAATTAGTGGTGGAACCAGATTACCAGTGGGTGGATTAGTGATGGTCGACCTGTAACCTGTATTAGGAAGATACAAAAAGAACCAAGTACTAATTCCCAAACAGTGACTCACCAGAATGAATTTTTCCACTTTTCCTTTTAGATGTTATTCTACTGCCAGGGTAAAAGAGACTCAAATAATGTTGCCAAATGAATAAATACAAATTTCCCTAAATCCTTCTCTGATTTCTCCTTTCACTGATATTTATATCAGCACATGATTAATGGATAGCATCCATCTGGACTTGACCCCCCTTCCCCTATTCTGTTACCTCTCCTTTCTCAAGTAGTGAGTGCAGCTGACCTACGTTTGTTTTTTACAAGTCCAATGCAACTTTCTCACCTGATAAGGAAAAGAGATTGAAGGAGCCAATACTGTGGTTTGAGCTGTACCATTGTCTCCCCCATACCTCCACCACAGAATTGGGGGGACTATGACATGATTATTAAAAAGCAGGGGGGTTGAGCCCAAAAGTGGTTCACCTCGGCGTCAATATTCTTTGATGCTACACATGAGGTAACTGTACAGTCGGTGAAATTAAAGTTATTTTATGTGAAATTTTTCTGAATGATAATCAGCAGGAGAACTTAATCTGAGCTCCTTGAAGTGTTTATTGAGAAGCCCACTGTGATCTATGAAGAACCACTGTCTATCCATTTCAACGATCTATTAAATGAATGGAATAATTTAAAAGGGAAGCAAGTTTTTGAAGTAAAAATCAAAAATTAATAGAAATAACCATTGCCATCAGAAACTTGGTGGAAGTCACTATTGAGGCTCAGTAGGGTCGGAAAATTGTGGGAGGGGGGCCTTCCTCATCTAGGGACAATGCACTAGTGTATTGTGTGTAATAGTTAATCTAGCTGTGGTTCGCTGAAACCTTGGGGTAATTTAAAGGTCAGAGCTGTATCAGCATTTATGCAAGGGGAAACAGGATTTTTTTTTTTTTTTTTTTTCCCCTCTCTTTTGGACCCTACAGGCCCTCAATATGAGTTGCATAGCAGATATTAATTCAGGGTCGATTTCTTTCCTGGACCTTTATTATTACTCTGTGGTAGTTGATATTACCTCAGTGACACTGCCACTCTATCAAGAGACATAAACATGCCATCCTTCACATATCTCTACAAAAGGAAACCGAATAGTGAGATCCTGAGAATGGGTGGGGGAAGGGGGAGCAAAGAGCAGAATGTTATCACCGTTGGTTTCTCATTTCATCCATTGTTGAGGTGGTGCATTATTGAGATATCCTCCTATTTATATGTAAAAATAAGCTGGTCTCACAAGAAGATTAAAAGTGGAATCTTCATGGAGTAGAGGCATAATCAGTAATTCAACCTGTCCAGCATAGTTGAAATGTTATGATACTTTATGGTTCATTTTTTCCAAAGAAGTTTGCATTAAATTATATTTCTGGAATTATAAATAATTTGTTTATTTATTGGCTAGGATTGGAGTGAACATATACGCTGTATTTCTGACACCCCTGGGATTTTGGAAGAATGAACCATACCTGTCATCCGCATTTCTGGAATAGGTATAAAAGTAATTTTGTTCATGCTATAAGTAAGCAGATCGATGAAATGCAGTAGGTTAGTCGAGGCATTGAGTTTAGTGACAGGATTCGTCATAGAATGCCATGTTAGCAATCAATCCATTTGAGCCATTGCAGAGAAACTAACACCATAGATTAATATTGGCTGATGTAATCACCATATGAAAATGTAATGGCGATACTACAGCTGGGAAGCATTTTTGTGGACTGTAGAAATTGACAAAAAGAGGCTGACAAAAAACAAGGAATTCAGGAAGGCCATGAGAACTGATATTAGTACAAGGAAATTTGTTTTGATGTCATCTACATCTTACTGTTGTAACAGTGTCTTCCATGTTTTTGTAATAGCATAAATTTTCTTTGCCTTTCCTAAAAAAAGCCTTAGATGCTAATGCACCATAAAATCCAAAAACAAACAAACCGAAAAGAAAAAAAAGAGTAAAACTAAGATAAAATCTGAATTTTTAAAAAATTTCTGCTTATTTTCAATAACAAATTGGCCATCAAATAACTAGTCTACATTGCATAATAGGAATGTGAGATAAAACTGTTCTACAACATGCAGCCATTTCATCATACTTTGTGTGGTGTTGAAGCTAATTAACGGTGTTATTCAGTAAGTTGCTAAATTTCAGAAGACACATGCAAGATTTTCCTCGTTTTGTAAAATCGTGATTGTAACACATCTGCTTTGTGTACTGCATGTAAATGTGCCTTTTCAATTTCAAGTGGTCTTAAACACAATTCACAGTTTCTGCCTTTTGGTAAAATGGCAACATCTGACAAATCTGTTTAAAAAGAAGCGATGAGAAGAAGAGCCACATGAGCACTTTTCAGTTGCCAGATTGAAAGGTATAAGTGAATACTAATGAGTGGTACTGGCATACATCCAAATCCAGTTCATGATCCAAAAGAAGTGAATCCAGTAAGGCTGAACTGGACAAACATTTGGAGTGACTGGATGGGTGAAATGATTTTTTTTTTTTTTTTGGCCGATCCTCTATAAGCTTGCATTCTTGCATCATATGCTTCAACTAATTCTAATGCTCAAGAAAAAGACTGCATTGCAAACTTCTGGTGAAAGCAGTCCTGAACAGGCCAAGAAAGTTAAATTGTAGGGATGTTCTCACTCATTCAAAACGTCTATTCATGTTCCTGTCGTCTGGCTGGGATAAAGCAGTTTGCTTATTTCCTTTGGATATTATGCCAGTGTTTTAAAATCTGAACATAGATATTCAATACAGTATACCTCACAACTGTGCCCTTGCACATATAAATGTCGAGGTAGTGCAGATTTCATAAATTTTGCTTTGCATCATTTTCAGTTTTGAAATTTTTTATGGGCAAGTTTCCAGTACTTCTTGGTGTTGTTAAAGATTAAAGTGATTAGTTGTTTTGCGACTTTTTTTTTTTTTTTTTTCCCAACATCATTTTCAGTGTTCTGAGTTCTTCTCTTTCTGTGAAGCTTTGGAAATGCTCTTGACAGCCAAATCTAGACAGCATGGCCATTGTTATGAACAAAACTTTGACTCTACATTTCTGAAGATGGCAAAGTATGCAGCAGTATCTTTTGAAGCAACCAAAAACATGTAAGAAAAAATCAAAACAGAAATCCATCGACAGAAAATTTCTAGATAGGCTAATGTTTGAATGTACTACTAAACAATGCTATGGGTGTATTTAATATAAAATGAGTAACGTTGCCAGTGAAATTTAATTTCTAATGCAGTATGGGCTCTAATAAATCTACATTTTTTCCAAGAAATGTCCTGTTTTCAGCCTGCTTTTTGTGAAAAAGTTATTTTCCTGCTGCTTACAGTTACTCAACATCTGGCTTTTTGAAAGGCCAGAGTTAGCAGCTGTGCAAACATCACAGCATGCAGTGCATAACATCAACTTGCCTGGTGCATAACCTATTGTAATTAGTTCTTGAAATATTGGAAAGCTGCATTATGAAGTGACATGATGTGAAAATTTGTGATATGTGAACTTGCCATGTTATTCTATAACACATTTCCAATGTGTGTTGGCCATTTGAGTTTGGCAGATACCCAAAGAAAGTTATTTATTGTTTATCGTCCCAGCTGAGCAGAGTTTCAGGTAGGTAGAGGGGGGTGTGTGTATTTGCATAAAAGTGAACAAACATATACTCAATAGGATTGAGATTTAGAGCTTGTGTTGGCCAGGGCAGATGTGGTAATCTTCCAAACTACACATGTACACGTTTGGTATATTGACTAGTTGCATTATTGTTATGGAAGTATCCCTCCCTGTCAAAGTAGACTTGTAACATTGTCATTGGCAGGTGCACTTGACCTGCAGTGATGCTCAACACAATCTCTCTTGTCCATACTACTGACTATTGGGTTGAGTATGCCATAAAAGTATGTTCCCACCACTCCTTTACTGGTAGCCTATACTGCTGCTAAACACTAGGTGGGAGTTTGTTTTATGTGGTTTCCTCCATGTTTTTCTGGGTCCACTCTTTTTTCTCTTGGTGCCATTTCATATTCTTTTTCCAATTCACTTCCAAGATGCAGAATGATCTCCAATTGCTGTAGTCTGTTCTCCACATGATGTAGGTGCTAATGAGTCCCATAGTTCCTTCATCAAAAGATGCCAGTTGGTTGTACCATTATTTGATGACAGTCACTTCCAAATGCTATGTAACCAATTCACCCACCACCTCTAACTGTCCCTTTTACTACTGAAAAATGATGAATCTTGGAATCCCAACCGGAGTAACTACCTTTTGTACTAGCAGTTGCTACCTATACACACAAACTGTCATTACTCTTCTGAAGTTGATATGGGCAGTTACTTTTCTCATTACTAGTTTGTGATAGTGATATTCCAGCCCCGCCTTCCCCTGGCATATGTCACACGTTTGCATTCATTTGTCTAATTAGCAAAAATATGCTCCAAGCAATAGGTTCTCATTACTCATTATAAAGTTGTCAAGTGTATTCACTAATGATTGAAAAAAAATCAGTATTTAGTTATGCACTCCCACCAAATCTTAATTCGGTTCTCATGTGATCAATCGTTTTTGATATTTGTAAAGGGAAAAGAGTGGATAATGCATTCAAGATATATTGGGAAGAAGTTATGTGGAGAAGTAATATTTAAACCTTAATTCTGAAAAGTAGGCAAAAATCGAGCAGGAAAGTTTGGTTAAATTATGGTTTGCTTCCTGCTGCCCTTAGAGAGAGAGAAAAAAATAATAAAAATCTGACTACACAAGTGAACTCCGGAAACCATCAATAGCAGCTTGCACCATTACTGTGAAAATTAAAGTAAATGGAAAGAGGGGATATTGAAAATTAATATTCTTAAAATTTTAGTACTACAGTATTTATTCTACTAAATATTTAAAGCTGTAAAGCAGTTAAGATATTATTTGTAAATTTCAACAATTGCTTTAATTCTGAAGTACTGTTTTTTCTAATAGAAGCTCTCTGGATGAACACTGCTCGGTAAGAGCATAGATGTCTGCTTATCTCTTGGTGCAAGTTATGAAGATGGATGTTATATGAATAATGCATTGGGACTTCAAAAGCGTAGTTAGTATTTGCACTGTTTTTAATTCCGTTAAGGTTAAATGAGAGCCTAACCAGAGTGCATTATTTTGCCTGTATTGGGAACAAAGATTGGTTGTTTTCCGAGTCTTAACTTGTTTGCCCATCTTTTTCATTCTAGATCCGTCCTAAATGTATTCTTGACAAAACTAAGTTATAAAATTAAAATTTTTGTCTTGGTGGAACTTGACATCACAAAAAAAAAAAAAAAAAATATATATATATATGTAATAATAAATAAAAATACAATTAGAATTTCTTTCAAACAAATTATTAAAAGTTTGAGATTTAGGGTGTGGGCCTTAATTTGAAAGTGGAGAGTATCGAAAGGTTTAAATTTGCCATTTTAAATATTTAGCTTTGAATCCTATGCATTGTAAAATGAATATATAAGGAATTCGGATAATGTTACTTAACTTTTTTTATGTATAGGATATTAATAAAAGATTGAGTACTGCTTACGAGATCGGTTGTTCTCATCAAAATACCAAGAAAGGGCTATAATAACAAATGTCCACTGAAACTACATTTCTTATTTACAGCTCTTTTTGTATTTTATTTCCAAAATTTTGATGAAAAGTGAATGCCACAGAAAGTAAATCAAATGTTAATATGTGCAGATTACCTTTATTAAAATGATCTCTGTGAGCTCTATACATCTTTTGAACATGTCTTGCTATATATTGTGTGACATTCTCGAAAATGTCTTGTTCCAAGAATTTCCTGACCTCCCTTTTCAGCTCACTGGGAGAAAGTAAACTGTTGACTTCAAGTGACCCTATACATTAAAATCAGATGGATTAAGGTTCATTAAACGGAGCCATGCAGTTAGGCCTCCACGCCTATCCATTTTACTGTGCAGTTGGCATTAAATGCCGTCATGCCATCATGCATAACCATAGACATCCTCTAGTTGTAAGACCAGCTTCATTTGTAAACAGCACAAAGCCAAAGAAGTCAGTTTTGTCAGCATAGTTGTGTGGGTTAACATTTGCTGCATTTCTTCCACTACTGACATCAGTTATTTGTTTTGTGCAGTTTAGCACTTGTTCTTTCAGAGCAACTGTTTTTAAAACCTTCATCTTCATACTTTGCTGTTTTGAGTGTGAATGATCCAGTTTAATTTGAGTGTTGATCTACCATTTAAATGTCTTTGTATTTGGCAAACACTGATGCAAAGACTTCTGTATAAATTAATGCTGTTGTTTCTGTAAATAAATGCCTCTGTATTGGTATCCTGACTTTGCTAAAATATATACAGATGGATTGAAGTCTGAGAGTGGATCGGGTGCAGCAGTGGTACTCCCTGATACTACCATTTCTCTATCTCTTCTAACAGAGTGTAGTAGCTGTTAGACTGAATTATATGCTATGAATCTAAAGCTTGCACTAGAAAATATTTTCCATATGTCAATTCAAAAGAGCATAATATACACAGACTCGCAAAGTTCCTTATTAGCCATGCAAAACAATTCCCCACCTACTCACCCATTATTAAAGCTCATCAGAACACAATTTATACGTCTCACAGAGCATCAGCAAAAGGTTATCTTCTGCTGGATCCCAGGCCATACTGGAATACTAGGAAATGAAATTGCAGATGATGCTGCCAAACATCCATCCAGCTCAGCCTAAACGAATTCACTAGTACCGTTCACAGATTATAAAATGAATATACAAAGTATATGTAAAAGTCAACGGACTCTTCAGTGGCAAGCACAAGTTCATAATAAACTACTTCAAATTAAACCTGTACCAAAATTATCGACTTCCAGCCTCATTGCAAACAGACAAGAAGAAGTAATTCTAGCCATAATCGGCCATACTAATTTAACCCATATGTTCTTTTTGTCAGGGAATGACCCTCCTCAGTGTAATCACTGTCATATGCCACTCACAGTCAAACACATACTTCTGGAATGTACTCTATATAACAGTGCTCGACTAGTGTCATTCACTTCTCTGGCAAGTTTAAAGGAACCTTTGTCGCTTAGCCATATCATAGGCGAAAAATCAAATCTCACAGAATTCTTCTCCTTCCTAAAACAAATAGGATTGTATAGCAGTTTTTAACTGCTTCTAAATCATCCAACACAGGCAGTATGAACCACTTACATAAGTGCAATATGGCCTAAGTAGCCATTGCACTTAAAACTCCAACAACAACAAGAACCTCTGCACTGGTACAGTATTTGGAATGCTCACAGAATGAAAACCCTGACTTAGTAACAGAAATATAAACTTCAACTTTAATCTCAAACTTCATAAACACTAATATATAATGTCATGTTACATGCTTACTTTGCTCGTAATGACAGTACAACTTTAAACACTACCTGACCTCCTACTATTCATACAAGTGATGACAGACTGACCAGAAATGCTCAAAATACACAACAGAGTCATCATAATGAATGTAGTTAGTATGCAAAATTTCATAAATGCAAACCCAACTATAACTTGAAAATTAGTCATTGGTGAACATCTCTTTATATGGACTTGGTGTTTGAAGGTGAACAACAATCCTGTAAGCAGTGTAAAACCTTTTATTAATACCCTATATATATGTATAATTTTATTTATTGACTCAGAATTTACATAATATGTGTAAATAATATGAATTAACTATTGCTGATAGTTAATTCATATTATTAAACAAATCTTTGTCATAATAGTTCACATTCAGTATTGCTGTCACTTTTTGAAATGAATTCTTTGAGGTTTACACATAACGTTATGGTTTAAGACAAGTACATTGCTCTGTCTACTAGTGTTTCTTACAGTATATACATAATATATGTGTATATATGAATTAACTATTATCGTGTTTCACACAATGTATTCCTTATTAAACAGGTCTTTTTCATAAACAATTCACATTTGTTATCTCTATCACTTGTTGAAATGAATTTCTTTGAGGATTACACATCATCAAACAGAGTGTTTCTTACAGTACATACTTTGGAAGGATGTACATTCCATAGCATGGCTCCTCTCTTGCATAGCAAAAATTACTTTAGAAAGGGAATGAGATGAACTGTAATCAACACTGGAAAATAAGCCAAAAAATAATATAGTATGTAATACAAACAAAATACTTTATTTTAAATACAAATTTATTTCAATTTCATTAAATCATTTCATTACTTTTCAAATCTTACTTGCATTGTAGGCTAAAGAAAGAAGCAATGGACAAGAAATAGATGGGCGTAAAATCAGAGTTGATTATTCAATTACGCAAAGAGCTCATACTCCCACACCAGGAATTTACATGGGGAAACCTACCTAGTAAGTATTTCAGATGAATTTTAGAGAGAAAATGGAGAGAATTTTCAGAGATTGTACCATTATTCTTTACTGATATAATAAATTATAATCAGAAAACTGTATTAATGCTTTTGATACTGTATTAGTGTAGTTTGATAGTATAAATCCAAGCTACAATGGTCAATATGTTTTACATTGAATTTTAATATTTGTAGAAGAATAAGAGAATTTACCGCAATATGGTACGTAGAACACTTCCATATGACTCCAGAAATTAAAACGAATATAAAATTGACAAAAAATGATTACAGTAATAAATTGAAAACAATTTAAAAAGTTTAATGTAAATTTTGCAAAACATTTACATAAATTTCTCTTATTCTTCTACAAATGTATTAGTGTAAAGAAGAATTTTCCACTTTAAAATTTCAAAAGTATCACCAGAAAGAGAAAATCTGACCTGTGTTTTTTTTTTTTTTTTTTTTTGTTATTGTTGTTTTCACCTGACTGATCAAAATGCTAAACATGACTTAAAATAATCTGTTATTTCAAATTTCCTTGTGCTATTTGAGGAATACTTGCATGTACACCATGCTAGGAGCATAGTAAATAAATTTGATGAATTTAAAGTGCTGATCAAGTCACCAAATGCAGACATTGTGGGGATATAGGAGAAGTGGTGTCACTTAGATATAAGGGATGCAGAATTTGAATATGGGGAGTACAATTTGTACAGAAAGGACAGGCAGTATAGGAGGAGGAGAGATTGTTTCTTAGTTAAGAAGCACATAAAATCTAAGGCAGTGCATCCAGTTGAAGTGAGTTGCCATGTTAAGCCAATCTGGTGTGACATGAGCAGGAAAACAAAAACAAGAGTAGGAGTGTATTATGGCTGAATGATGAGTACAATGAACAACTGTACAGAGAACTACAGAGGCCAGTAAATTAGAACGTCTTATAATTGGGGATTTTAACTTTTCAGATATAGACTGGAACTTGTAGGTTGGTCACTCATGCACTAGCAAGTCTTTTGTGGATTTATTAGATGGCTGTTTTCTACACCAGCAGCATGTTAGAGAGGCAACATGAGAGAGCAATACTCTTGATCTGATTTTCAGCAGTGATTCTTCATGCATTCAGAACTTGCACTAAAAGAAAGATTGGGTAGCAATGATCACAGTGTATTGATGTGGGATTTACTTAAAGATGTAACTACCATCGGGGGTAAAGGGAAGGGTTTTTGCTTTTATAAAGAGTACTACGGTGGTGTCAGACAGTTTTTAAATTTTACACAGGGGGACTAACTAATGATGTTACCAGCAACAAATTCTAATTGAGAAACATTACCTGAATGCTTCTCATTTAGAATGCTCTTTGTGGGGTAATTTTATTAGTGGAGTCTCACTAGATTCAGTGCTGGGTTGGTTAATGAGAGTAATGAAGGTATGCTGCTGCTGCAACAAGATCTAGAAAAATAAGGCAGAATTAAGAAATACTGTTCAAGGAAGTCCACCAACTAAGAAATACTGCTCAAGGCTTAGACCTAAATGGATGTCAGATAAACTATTAAGACAGATGGAAGAGAAGAAAAATTCATGGGATGCATATAAATTACCAGGTGATACAGAAGCCTGTGCTAGATATAAAGTAGTCTGCAATTAAGTCACAAAGGTTAGGCAAGTCTCTGCCAAAGAATGCCAAGAAAAGCAGCAGAGACTTCTTTACTAATATTAACAGTAGGAGGAAGTGGTTGATCATATTGGTCCACTTGATGTCAGCGGTTTAACTGTTTATGATCCTGCTCAGGTTTATCCGTCAGACTAAATAAGTATTTTGCCCCTATATTCGCTCATGAGGTATTCTTTGAGTGGAGTGGGGGAAAGCCAAAAATTATCAAACTCTAAATGGGAGATGAATGATTTTGTGATAACAGAGGAAAATGAAAGAGAAACAAAAAAAAAAGGCACCTGGGTTGGATGGGATCTATTCAATAATATTAAGGGATGTAGCAAAGGAGGTTAGCAAACCTTTAACCATAATTAAGAGAGCATCTTTGGATTCAGGTTCCTGTGGACTGGAGATATGCAAATGTAACCCCAATTTACAAAGAGGAATCAAAGGGTGACACGTAATTACAAACCCTAGCTTAACTTCTGTGTCGGAGAAAATAATGGGAGTCACTGGTTAAAGAAGTAATGCAGAACCTTCTAGGTAGGAGTGCAGTTATACTTCACAGCATGGGTTTAAGAGGAAATCTTGTCTGACCAATTGGATTAGATACTACGATGCAGTCACAAAGAAACTAGATGCAAAAATTATTTTCATATATACTTGGATTTCAGAAAACTTTTCATACTATTGCACATAAAAGACTGCTGTCCAAATTAGAGCAGTGTAGCATTAAGTGACAGTTACTGCTTTCGATAAAGGGGGATTAAATGGAGAAGACGGAGTGGTTGTCAATGGACATTGCTCTTTGCGGGGTAATTTTTTTATTAGTGGAGTCTCACAGGATTCAGTGCTGTGTGATTAATGAGAGTAATGAAGGTATGCTGCTGCAACAGGATCTAGAAAAATAAGGCAGGTGGGCTGAGAAATGGTATTTGAAGTTTAACATCGACAAATGCACGGTACTGCAAATGGGTAACCAAATACGGAGGATGCAGAAAGGTCAGGGAATGACCATCGCATATCTCTGGAGCAATATGGCCTTAGTTGCTAATGCTCCTAAAAACCAAATAACAAACAAACAAACAACAAACTGCATATGGGTAGTAGTAATTCCAGATTAACATACTAACTGTGTGGTACTACACTCAGGGTAGTGGAAAATGGAAAAGACTCTGGGGTTATCTTGCAGTCAGATATGTAATTCTCTGAGAAGTGCAGATAGGTTGCCAGGACAGCCCATGGGGTTTTTTTCAATGATATACAGGAATTTTGCTAGCAGGAATAAGGTGGGGATTATCCTATTGTATAAGACTGGTCAGGCCACATCTTGAGTACTGCATAAAGGCCTGTAGGCCCCATTTTACAGAGGGTGTAGAGCTGCTAGAACGGGTACAGAGAAAGGCAATGAGATTGGTGAAGGGAACAAAGGGGTGCTTTTACTGAGAAAGGCTTCAGTTTTATAAATTGCAGTGGCTCCCAATCTTTTGTCACTCGAGTCACACTTTAAGTTAAAAGATGAATATTAACGGCACACCGAAAAAGCGATAGCCATCGAAATCAGTGGAATTTTTCCTAATCTCACAGCATACTTGAAAAGGATCACAGCACAGTGGTTGGGAACCACTGGTCTAGAGACTAGGCACATGTGAGATGATCTGATTGAGGTGTTTAAGGCTTTGAATGGCTTGATCAAGAAATTCTTCCTCTTGTGCAGACTATGCACATGAGGGTATATAAATTCTAATTGAGGAAGGATGGCTGCAGAATAGATTGTGTGGAAGTTTACCTTCAGCAAGCTGGTGGTTGATTACTGGTACTAGCTTCCATCTGTTGTGGAAATGGATAGTTTGAATAAATACAAGGAAGAACTAGACATACTATTGGAGGTGATGGATAGATGAAATGGTTTTTTTTTTTTTTATTTTGTTTGGTGGATGCTATGTGCTCTTTTTGCATCATTTGCCACTATTAATACTAATACTAATTTAGTTCAACCAAGGCCAACAGTACATCAGTTCTTTCTTCTTTTATAATAGATTCTGGTAGATTCACTTGCTGAAATTGGTAGAACTGATACTGCAAAATTTGCTTCATTTATTTCTCTACCTTGGATGTAACAGATGTACTGGAAATCTGGCAACCTTTGAAACCTTGGCAGTAAAACTGCCTACTACAAGTCAAAATCAACCTGATTTAGTCAGCTATGGTAACGAACTTCTAAATTTTTTAAGCTTAATTTTTGTACTTATTAAGGGAAAAATTTTTTCATGTGGGAAGACAGCAAATTTCATATGCTTTGATCACTCAGCTTAATGAAATTTAGCTGAGTGGTCAAGCATGAGAGTGGAGTAGCATATGCATTTGAGTTAACTATGGTTCTAGCCTGAATTACTGCTAAATACAATTATGATTATATATTCTTTGTAAAAATGATTAATCATAAACTCTTCTGACCTAGTAGTCATGTCTGATTATAAACAGAACATTTTTTAAATGGAACTGAAGAATTTAAGAAATATGCAAATCAATTCTTCAACCTATCAAGGAGTAATAACCTCAGTAAATGAATATGGAACACATTTGATTGAAGAAAGGAAACGAATAGCCTTTCCACACAGATGAGAATAACTTGCCTAAAGTTATGAATTTGCTTAAACTGTTTTAGATTTCTTGCACTGATATGTGATTCGGTTCTTTTTCTTCAGGAATTTATTAACTTTTCTTGTTTCAAAAAGTAGTAGTAGAAGAGGCATGGGATGCAAGAAGGCAAGCGTATGAGCTTGTGTAGCATCAGCCAAAAAAAAAAAAAAAAAAATTTCACACATCCATTCCCTCTAAAAATTTATCCAGTTTCTCCTTGAATTTATTAAACTATCAACTTCCACAACAACAGATGGATGTTTGTTCCAGCAATTAACCATCCACTGGCTAAATGCAAATTTCCACACATCTATTCTACAATTGTCTTTCCTCAATTTGAATTCATGCCCCCTCAGGGTCATAATCTAAACAAGCAGAAGAATCCCATCAGAATTCAGCATGCTCAACCCATTTAAGGCCTTATATGCCTTGCAGGTGCCTAGTTTACAGCCGCTGCAATTTGCAGAACTTAAGCCTTTCTTGGTAAGAGGACCTCTTCGCTCCCCTCACCAATCTTGTTGCTCTTCTCTGTACACTCTCAAGCAACTCTACATCCTTCCTAAAATGAGGCCTCTAGACCTGTATGCAGTACTCAAGGCATGGCCTGACCATTACCTTATACAAAGGGATAATCACCTCCTTTTTCCTGCTAGCAAAATTCCTGTATATCATTGACAATACCCCATGACCTGCTCTGGCAGTCTGTCTGCATTACTGAGAAAACTTCATATCTGGCTGCACAATCACTCCCGGGTAATTTTCATTTTCTACCACCCTAAGTGTAGTACCACACAGTTGGTATGTTTCTCTGGGGTGACTTCTACCCATATGCACTACTTTGCATTTGTCAATGTCAAAGCCTAATATACTTTTATCAATCAATATCATTGATAAATATACAAAGCAACAGTGGGCCCAACACCAAACCCTGTAGGATTCCACTAATAATGTTAGTCTACAAAGAGCAGCATCCATTGATTACCACTCTGTCTTCTCCCACTCAACCATCCTTTTATCCATTGTAGCAACTTACCCTTAATACCATACTGCTCCAATTTGTACGGTAATCTTCCATACGCAACAGTGTCAAAAGCTTTCCTGAAATCCAAGTACAGTCAGTCGTCGTATAACACATGTTTACACTACACGAATTCGATCATACACGATTTATAAATAGGGGAACGGTATCTTATATAACACAAACCGAATTCGCTTATGCACGATTTGCCTTTGTGTTTACAAGAAATGGCAGTCGAACGCGGAATCACCCCAACTGAACGCAACACGATAGGAATGAAGAGAAGATTCTGAAAATGTATTTATGTGTTTTATATCAGTGAAGGGGAAACACATTTCACCATAATAACGTAAAAACCAGCACAATTCCAGCTATCAGTATAATTGCAAATGCAATTAGATCGAGTTTACTACCAGTTTATGACAGATTCCATTATCAGTAATGCAACTGGAAATTGTTTTTGTTTTATGGTAGTAATCCCTAGAAATGTGCTTTAGTAAAATGTGAGGTGTTAATAGTGTATCTCTGCCTTTACGGTGTTGTTTATTCAGTTGCTACACGCGCACAGCTTTGTTTATGTGTATTAAGCGTGCCTCCTTGTTTTGTAATTGTGCTTTATTCCCTAAAAATGAGTCAAATACTTAAAAGGTGTGAAAAGGAAGTGTCCTGGTGAAGACACTGCAGATTCAGAGAGAAAAAGAAAAGCAATATCGATAAACAGAGGTGGACTGGGTCAAAAATTCTTACTCCGGGAAAATTTATAGTGGCCTTATACTATGGTTTAAGGCCAAAATCACACCAGCGTCTGGCCCACCGGGGTTTCCTGGTAAGGCTTATGACCAGTCCGCCTCTGTTGATAGAAAAAAAAATATGAAATTGTGAAATGCTTTGAGCGAAATGAAACATCATGTAATATTGCCCATGCTACAGGCCTAAATGAGGCAACGCCAAGAATTACAAAGAATGCAGAGAAAATAAAAACAACTTTCATTGCAGAAACAACTCAAAAGTGTAATTAATTAAAATCCATTAGATCAAGACAAAGAATTGGAAGAGATGGAACGGCTGTCATCTGTTTGGATAGAAAATCAAACAAAAAACAAGTTTGCTTATGTAGAAGCAAAAGCAGTAGCAATATTTTATCACGTAATAGTCGTAATAAAATACTTACGTATTTTATTACGATTATTTATTGTGTTTGGTAATGTTTTCGTTACAAATGTATGTTCAATCTTGGGTGGTCGGCACCTAACCCCATTTTTCCCATAGGGCCTGTTGTTTATATTGCACGAGGGTTTCTAGGAACACAACTATCGTGCTATATGAGGACTGACTGTATATGATATCAAAATTATTTTTTGCATCCAGTTCCTTTGTAACCACATCATAGTATCCATTCAAATTTGTCAGACAAGACTTTTCCTTGACAAACCCATGCTGCAGTCTTGTCTAGATGATCCTGCATTGCATCTTTCACGCCTCCGTAGCCAGCTGCTCCATAGTGGGAAGGAGCAGCAGTGCATAGCACACGCTTCTTGATTAGACCGGGGTTCGAGCCCGTCACCACCAAATACGGAGGATGCAGAAAGGTTAGGGAATGACCACCACATATCCCGGAGCAATATGGCCTTAGTTGCTAATGCTCCTAAAAACCAAAATAACGAACAATGCAGCTTTCACCAGTGATTCCATTATTTTACCCAGAACGGAAGTTAAACTAACTGCTCTGTAATTACTTGTGTTACTGTTAGATCCCCCTTTGTGAATTGGGGATACATTTGCACATCTCCAGTCCATGGGGACTTTCCCTGAGTCCAAAAATGCTCTCATAATTATAGCTAAGGGTTTGCTTACTTCCTTTGCCACCTCCTTTAATATAACTGGATAGATTCCATCCACCTCAAGGTGCCTTTCTTATGTTTAACTTGAATGATTTTTCCTCCATTTTTCTCTCAGTTATTACAAAATCACTTAGCTCCCTGTTAGAGTTTGTAAAGTTCTGGCACTCCCCTCATTGAATAACTCCTCATGTGTGAATGTAGATGCAAAATACTCAATCAGATTATAGTCAGTTCTGCTATAACGCGGTACATGTGCTCCTAAAAATCTCCTCATTATGCTATTTCACACATTAAAAACAATAGGATAAGGCAGAGCACTCAAAAAAAAAAAAAAAAAATGTTCAGTCTGGTAAGTAAAACAGTATGAAAAAGTTAGAAACCCAATAATATTGCTAACAGAGGTTTAAACAACCTAAATTTCCAATAAATAAATAAATAAATATTACAGTAATTATAGCATTTTACCTTGACAAGATATGAAATTTGTTTGGTATTTCTGTTCACTGACTTTATTTATTTTTTTTTTTTTTGATTGTAAAATTTAAAACAGTAAAAAAGATGAACAACCAATAACGACAAACACAGCACGCACAAAAGAGAAGATTCTGAAAATTTATTTATGTTTTTTATATGATTTAAGAGGAAGGGGAAACACATCTCACCATTACGTAAAAACCCACAGAATTCCAGCTATCAGTATTATTGCAAATGCAATACGATCAAGTTTGCTACCCGTTCATAATCATACTGTGCTAACAGAAAAGTCCAGTAAACCGGGAACTGAAAAATGTTTTTGTTTTATAGTAGTGACCTCCACTCACACAATTCCTGCATCATGAAATTTCTGTTCGAACAGAAAATCTTGTGAATACAGTGAATGATGTTTGATAACAGTGTCTCCGACCTATACAATTACAGTAAATAGGAAATATAGCTCTCACACATTTGACATTTGACATTTTTTAAGTTTCGTAAACTTTATGTATTGCGGCACAGGTCTCTACTTTCAGCTTGATGCTGGGTTTTACATTCACCTGGTGTAACTTGCAGACGAAATCGTGCATGGGCCAATGCAAAAATTGCATTATAGTTGCATTGTTCCCTAATGTATGAATCGCATTGGAGCAAATTCGCATTGCAAAAATACGAATTATAGCAGAACTGACTGTATCAGCTATCTGAGCAGGACCATCAACAGTCGAACCATCAATATCAAATGGGCCGATCTGATTCATTCCCCTTCCTTCTATAAAGTGTTTTGGATCGTGAAAGGAATTTGAATGACACAGTACTACTACACTAATGGTTTCTTGTTGCATTTTTCAATTTGATAAAATTTCTTTAACATAAGAAATAATCCTGTGAAAAGATATTTATAAAATATTTCTCCCTGTAATATGTATTTATAGGCCAGGGATTCAATTTTCTCACTTAAATTAACACTGGCTCTGATTAAGCATATCACTTAGTTGAGTTTTCTGTATTGTCTATTTTTTATAAATAACAAGTCTCCTGTTTAGAATAAAAAGAAAGATATACTTAATAAAGCAAGATATATAAGTGGAAAATAAGCAAATGATTCAATCAAAAAGCAGTTCTCAACTTCAGTATTAATTTTTGATATCATATAGTTTATATATATATATTTTTTAACTTTGATAAATAACTAAACTAGGACTTTGATAAATAACTTTATCAAAGAGGTAACTACCATCAGGGGTAAAGGGAAGGGTTATTGCTTTCGTAAAGGTAACTACAATGGTCTGAGACTGTATTTAAATTCTATACAGTGGGACCAACTGATGATGTTACCAACAGCAAATTCAAAATTGGAAGCATTCAAGAACTTATCTTGGAAGCTACTAGGCTTTACATACCAACTAAGAAATATTGTTCAAGGTTTAGGCCTAAATGGATGTCAGATGAACTAATGAGACACATGGCAGAGAAGAAAAATGCATGGGATACATATAAATTAACACGTGACACAGAAGCCTATGATAGATATAAGCTGGTCTGTAACCAAGTTACAAAGGAGGTTAGGCAGGCGAAGGCAGATTACAAGAAATCTTTGGCAAGGGATGCAAAAAAAAACAGCACAGAGTTCTTTACTTATGTAAACTCTAGAGGAAAGGGGATGAATCAGATTGGTCCACTTGATATCGATGATTCAACTGTTGATGATCCTGCTCAGGTAGCTAACAAACTAAATGAATATTTTGCATCGACATTCACACTTGAGAGTTATTCAGCGAGGGGAATAACTGAGAGTAAAGTGGAGGAAAAAATGTTGAAGATAAACACAAGAAAGGCACCTGGGGTGGGTGGGATCTATCCAGTTATATTAAAGAAGGCAGCAAAGGAAGTAAGCAAACCCTAAGCCATAATTATGAGAGCTTCCTTGGACTCAGGGGAGGTATCTATAGACTGGAGATATGCAAATGTGACCCCAATTCACAAAGGAGGATCAAAAGCTGACACAAGTAATTATAGACCTGTGAGTTTAACTTCTGTTCCAGGAAAATTAATGGAGGCACTGATTAAAGAAGCACTGCAGGATCATCTAGACAAGACATCAGTTATAGCTCGGACACAGCATGGTTTTGTTAAGGGGAAGTCTTGCCTGACCGATTTGATTGGATACTATGATGCAGTCACAAAAGAACTGGATGCAAGGAATAACTTTGATATTATATACTTGGATCTTAGAAAGGCTTTTTATACTGTTGCACATGGAAGACTGCTGCACAAATTGGAGCAGTGTGGCATTGGAGGCAAATTGCTGCTATGGATAAAGGGGTGGTTGAGGGGGAAAAGACAGAGAGTGGTAATCAATGGACACTGCTCATCGTGGACTAATGTTATTAGTGGAGTCCCTCAGGGTTCAGTGTTGGATCTATTATTGTTTTCTGTATTTTTAAATAACATTGATGATGGTATATCAAGCTTAATGTCCAAGTTTGCAGACGATACAAAGGTTGGCAGGGTTGTTAAGGACTCTACTGACGCTATGCTGCTGCAACAGGATCTGGAAAGGTTGAGCAGATGGGCTGAGGGGTGGCAAATGAAGTTTAACATTGACAAATGTAAAGTACTACATATGGGAAACAGCAACCCCAGAGCAATGTATCAACTCTGTGGTACTACACTGACAATGGTAGAGAATTGAAAGGACCTGGGGGTAATTGTGCAGGCAGATATGAAGTTCTCTGAGCAGTGCAGGCGGGCGGCAAGAGTAGCTCATGGTGTATTATCAGTGATATACAGGAATTTTTCTAGCAGGGATAAGGAGGTGATTATTCCCTTGTATAAGGCAATGGTCAGGCCACACCTTGAGTACTGTATACAGGTCTGGAGGCATCATTTCAAGAAGGATGTAGAGCTGCTGGAACAAGTACAGAGAAGGGCAACAAGATTAGTGAATGGAACAAAGGGTTGCTCTTATGAAGAAAAGCTTTAGTTTTGCAAATTACAGTGTCTGGAGACTAGGCACCGGCGAGGTGATCTGATAGAGGTGTATAAAGCCTTGAATGGTTTGAGCATGCCCAGTGCTGATGGGATTCTTCCTCTTGCTCAGAATAATCACCTGAGAGGGCATAAATTCAAATTGAGGAAAGACAGATTCAGGATAGATGTGCGGAAATTTGCCTTTAGCCAGCGGGTAGTTGGTTGGTGGAACAGTCTTCCATTCCTTGTTGTGGAAGTTGATAGCCTAAATAAATTTCAGGCTCAGCAGGTATTTCGAACGAACAGAGGGGTGAAGTGGAAGGTTTTTTTTTTTTTTTGGCTGATGCTTCATAAGCTTGCTTTCTTGCATCATATGCCTCTACTAATGCTAAACTAAACTTTTTTTTATCCCAGTAATTAATGTACAGTGTTTATCATTAAACTTGTGTAGCAAAAAAGCCTGCCAGTGCAATGTAAGCAGTTTAATAAATTGCCATTGTAGTTTTAATTTCTGTTCAGGAACAACTTTGCATTATAGTATCAATGTAGAAGTGTTTACAGTGCCTTGAGTTCCATAAATTTTGCATGTGGCATTAGTAATAAGTATAAAAAAAGGTTTTGTTGCTACCTTGGAATATCCTTTTGGATCTTAGGTTCTCTCATTTGTGGAAACATAATGACATTTGAAGTGATCTTTGATAATAAAATATTTACTCATATGTGACAATTTTTATTTAAAACCGTACTGTTATATAGGCCATTCATTATTAGTAAAACAAGCTTTTAATAATCCTATAATATTAGTACATTGATAAATATACAAAGCAACAGTTGGCCCAACACCGAACCCTGTGGGACTCCACTAATAACATTAGTCCACGAAGAGCAGCGTCCATTGATTGCCACTCCGTCTTCTCCCACTCAACCACCCTTTTATTCTTAACTTTGGAACTTCTTTTAAATTCCACTTAAAGAAGGGAGTGGGATAACTCTTTTGTTATCCCACCCCCTTTTCCCCCCTCTTACCTGTTGTTCCTAGTGATACATAATGTGTTTAACACATCTTGAGTGTCAGGTGAAGTGATTGAAACATTGTTTTAATGAATAATAATTTCAGTTAAACTGGTAACAATGAACACTCCCTAACAGCTTAGATATATCAAAGACAGCTATGTTCAAAAAGTGAAACTACAACAAACATGTTTCATTCACAAAATGATTTTGCCGACTGGGCTAGCCGGGTGAGTAGAGTGCCTGCCTGGCAACCCAAAGGTCGCGGGTTTGAATCCCGTCTCAGGCTTGGATCAGAGTAGAAAATGCAAAAACCTTGGGAGGTGCACAGAAGCCGATGCATCAACAACTAACAAAAAAAAAAAAAAGATTTTAGAATGGATTGATTTTCGCATATTTTTAAGAGAATTAAACCATCTCTGAGTCATTTTTAGCATTGCTTCTTGTCCTTTAAAAGTTTTAACAACAGATTTGAAGTTCTATAAACCTTCCACCTTTTTTCAAAAAAAAAAAAAAAAAAAAAACATTTTTTAAAGGAAAATAATAGTTTACATCTAAATAACACAACAATCAAACTTTACAACTAATGTCTTTTTACGAATTCTAAAAAAAACTAGTTTCCCTTTAACTTATTGGAAGAAATACAACTTATTTCTAATAGAAGTAGGTTTCCTTATATTAGAAGTATGTTTAGTTATCTGATTAGTATTTTGCTTAATAGAAAAATTTGTATTGTGTTGTGTGTGTTGACTTGCATAATTTTCTCCAGTTGTTAAGGAAAACTGAAATTTTAAGTTATGCTCTTGATTATCAGGATTAATATTTTCCACTTCTGGGGTTTGTGACAGATGCACAAGTTTTCTCAGGTGGTATCATTTCTTCTGATTTACCTTCATCAGGTGACCTATAGCAGTTACCACTAGACTCAGAAATATTTATGTTTTGCTTTACACTCACTGTCCATTATGAAAATGTTGGGATTCGGGTTTTCCAAGGGACTGGAGGTTTAGAACTTCTTAAGCGGGAAAACTTCTTAGAAAATGACCTGAGGGTATGAAATACTAACTACACAAATAAAAATGAAAAGATACACATAAGTTAAAGATGATTTTTAAGTACTATTTCAGAATTTATAAATATTTTACTCTGCCTATGGGAAACATTTTTAAACTGAGGATTTCTAATTGCTTAACATTCTGTTCATTAAACTCATTACCAAGTTGGAAGAATGAGTTCCTTTGAAGTTTCAACTCACCTTAAAAGGTCACAATTGCAGTAAGACAGAGCAACAGTCCACTAAGTAATTCAAAACTGTTCACAACCATCAGAACTTAACTCTTAATGTGGTCGACGTCCAATTATGGATATCAATGAAAACATTTGCAATATGTCACTTCCATTACTTCAAAATGTTTATACTAAAAAGGTTTTAGCGCTGAAAGCTTCAAACTACGGAAAATTCACTAATCAAACAAATTAGTGCATAGTATAATTTTTACTTTTTAGCAAACCACTGACCGAAGTTGGTGAAATGGCATTGTTTTTGATATACATGTATCTCATATTGTGAATGCCTTCACAACAAGTTGCCCTGATATTGCACTACCTCCAATAAGCAATACCACCACCCAGGATCTGCCCAAAATAAGTAACATTAGTCTTCTCCATCGCCGAAGCATTGCTTATTGGAGGTACTGCAATATCAGTGCAACTTGTTGTGAAGGCATTCACAATATGAGATTAATGTATATCAAAAATGATGCCATGTCACCTATTTCGGTGGTTTACTATGAACTAAAATGATGCTTGGCACTAACTTTCTTGATTACCAAATGTTTATATTTTTTTAATATTAAAAATAAATAATTTCTATATTTAAAAAATGTATTAAGTGGGAAAACGTCATTATAATAATACGCTGTGTTTTCTTTATCATGAACTTTTTATGCAGAAAATTTTTTACCCGGGAAACTTCTTAAGGGGGGAAATAATACATAACAACATGGAGTTGAAATTGAGACTTAAGAAACCAAACCTACAGGGGGAAACTTCTTGTGTGGGATTTCTTATCCTGGTTCTACTGTATTTTGTTTTAACAAGTTATTTAATGGAACACCAAGAATAATAATGGTACTGTCAGCCACAATATTTTCTCAGATTGTCTCGATGCACAATCGGAACTTCATATGGTGTAGTGATAGATGTAATTTTAAAATTCACAGATGTTCTTTGTGTGACCTAAATGGTCCTCTTGATTTCAATCTTATTTTGTCCTTAAGATAACTGTCTTGCTTTGTAAATAAATTTTATTTTCTCTATTTTTGCAAGCTCTATTTTGTTCAGAAATCTGTTCACTAACTTTATTTATCAATTCTTTGATAAAGGGCAGGGGGAACAATGGTGTAAGGAAAAAAAATAATTAAAATTTTAACTTGCAATATTTTCAAATGTTTCTTTTTGATCTAAAAGCATTACTTTAATGGCTATAATAATATAATTTTTATTTGTTTTGACAGTCCAAAATATGGTGGGAGCAGCAGTGGAGGATACAGAAATCGCTCACCATCTCCATATTATAGATCATCAAGCAGATACTCTCGATCTCGTTCCCGCTCCTACTCACCTCCCCGTAAGTACGGGTACTACTGAAGGACAGGAGCAGTGCTGCTTCTCTAAATTTTTTTCCTCTTTGGGCAACAGCTAGTGGGGAGAAATTACTTTACACTGCATGTGAACTCCTGTTCCTTTTTTTTTTTTTTTTTTTTTGGAAATCGCATCTTTTTAGCATGATAACTTGTTACCTCCCTTCATTATTCTCATATTCACTATTAGAATGATGTATATGTTTCTAAAAGTACTGTAATGTAACTGTAACATGTAACTGTTCATTTCCTGTTCATTCTGATAACGTTTTCGTGTTATTTCACTAGTAGTTTGAGCCATTTATTTTGTCAGCTGAAATTACCTGCTATCTTCCCACATTTGATACATGTAGGGACATTTGTAATATACTTACCTTGCAACTGTTTTAATTGTAGTGGTAATTTGTTGTGATTGTAATAATGTTATTTGCTTATTAAAGTTGCCATCCCATTTTTAAAATGTAGTTTTCAATAAAAGTCTTCTTATTGATATTTGTTTTTTGTTTAAATTCCAAGGGCTAGAAAGAAGGAATAATGGATGAAGAAGGAAAATAAAGATTACTGTTACTTCCATTTGAAGATGGTGAACATGAAAACACAAGAACACATTTTTTTTTCAAGATTAGAAGCAAAGAAAATGATATGAAGTTCCTTCTTTCGATGGTCGTTAAAGGGAATTTCAGCTTGAGAAATTGGAAAAAGAAAGGAAGATTTTCTTCCAGAAGCTTGAAGAAGGACTTCTACTCAGAAGAAACTCATTGATGTTTGTTTTTAGGTAAGCAAACATCAAGTGAGAATCTAAACATTTACATCCATGCACAGACACATTAGAACACTATCTACTCAAGTACAGTGGGATGTCGATTATCCAAACTGATGGGGATATACTTGTTCAGATAATTGATTTATAGGAAGCAGATTGCTTTTGAACTGCTAGAATTGATCATCGAAGAAGCAAAATTTAAAATTTTACAATAAATTTTCTGTTGTTTTTATCCAAACATTGATTTTTGACCTACTGCTTATCAGGTCACCAGCTTGACATTGTTAACACGTCTTTAAAATACAGTAACTGTTTGTCCAAAATCACTTATTTTTTCCTGCTCCTTAATGTATCACCAGCTCGCTACACTATTAAAATTCTCTCTCTCTCTCTCTCTTTCTCGTAGCACAGTTAGTAGAATCGCCATTCTCCCCACACTAGCTGGAAAAGACAAGGAATTTTTAGGGGCTTTTTCACAGTGGCTGAGTCTCACAGTCTCAGGCAAGGGTAGCATGGTTTTTCTCCCGAAAACTCAGAATTTTTTTCCTACAAACAGAAATCAACCACAGAACACGCCTAATTTACAGACTGTATATGGAGCAATATGGCCTTAGTTGCTGATGCTCCTAAAACCCTACAACAACAACAAATCTGTGTCTCTCTCTCTCTCTCTCTCTCCTTTTTTTCCAGTGATGTCAATTTATTATCTTCTGTCTTCCCAAGTGAGCAAAATTCCTTATCGATCTTTACAGGTTATGCAAACAGAATTATGAACATAAGTAAATGTGTTTTTTTTTTTTTTTTTTTTCTGTGCTGCAAATTTCATCACGGCAGAAGCTGTAAATGTGACTGCTTGGTATTATATAAGCCATTACATTACTGGTCTTAAAAGGGAATAATTTTCCACCTGATATTGCTAAACAAAAGCAAGCCTGTCTATCTTGTTAGCTATAAATTAAATAGCTTTATTGTCAAAATATTTTAACTGATATAAATTAAGCTGACATGCATGTTGGCACTTTTAGATATTACTCTTTGCCAGTTCCTTGCATGGTTCAGATAATCAACGTCCCACTCTAGTGTACTGATATTAATATCAGCATATGGTACATGCATGCATCCTGAATATTCAGTCATTTCATATTTATTATTTCGTGTGATTTTTGGCACAAGAGCTAACACCGTTGTATAACTTCTTAATATTTGTTCTAATGTATCTTTTGTTAATTTCAAATATAATATAAAAATAGTCCAGCAAGTCTGAGGAACCTTCACTTTATGCAGCTGTTCAAAAATTGCAGTCTTGAGTAGCAGTATATGCCAAGCATTACTGGTTATTGTATGTATTTTACACTATTCTGCATTAAAATTTGTGAAAGTACACATTGCTTGCTTGGATATTTTCTTCTCTCTGCCTTTTCGAACAGTTTTGTAAAACTTTAGCAAGTTCCTTCCAAAATATTCTTTGATTTAATATAGTGTAAAATGTGCTATATTTCCTGTACATATTTACCCTTTGCGTGTGTGTGTGTGTCATAGTATGTATGGTTCAAACTGGCTTTTGAAGAGTATCTCTCCTTTCTGCAGTGCTTTTACAATAAACAGCTAATCTAGTAAGTGCAGATCTGTACCATTTACTTTATTAACTCTACAGGCAATTTTACATTCCCTTTATTAAATAAATTACAGTGGAAGCTGTAAATGTGACTGCCCATTATTTTATAAGCCATTACATTACTGGTCTTAAAAGGAAATAATTCACCATCTGAATGCAGATTAGCATTCAGCACTGCTTAGAGTTTTGTGAATGCTGATTGCATATGTTAAATCCTCCCATAGGTAGTAAAATTGCATTGTAGTAAAATCCACATAGTACACCAATGTTTGGTATCTCCCCCTTATCATAGAATGGTAATTTTAATTGTACTGTTTTTCACTAGGAAATCAGTAAACGAGGCAGTGTTTTGACATGCAGCTTGAATTTTGTCCAGTGCACTGTAGCAGGGGAACATACATCCGATTTGTTTATTGCATATTTTCTCAAGCACTTTCCAAAATATTCTTTCTGATTTAATGCAACATAATATAAAATCTCTCTACCTCATTCTGTCAAATTCATCTGTTGTTTCTACCTTTCTCCCAACTTTCCTAACAGTGAGGTAATTTTCCTTGGTGATTTTAATGTTCACAACTCCAGCTGACTTCCGTTTTCTAGTCACACTGACCCAGCTGGTCGAGATCCTGAGGCTTTTGCAATTACTAATGACTTTGCACAGATTTTTCATTTACCTACAAGGATACTGGACAATCCTAACCATACAGCCAACACGCTTGATCTTTTTCTCACAAATAACCCTTCCAAGCACACGGTCGAAGTGAGTGGTCCATTAGGCACCTCAGATCACAACTTAGTTGTTGTCTCTTCTCTAATGGAGCCTTTATCTCATGACTATTCCCAACCTCATGTTGTTTGGCATTTTCTTCTTTTCCTTTGTCGGATTACTGTTTCAAAACTTCTGATGTCAGTGTTCAGATAGTGTCAGTGAAATTATTCTTGTAGGAATGGAATCCTTTATCCCAAACTCCACTTTAAAATCTCGCCCTTTAAACCTTGGTTTTCCAATAAATGTGCTAAGGCTGTTCAAGAGAAGAATGTTGCATATCGTAATTAGCTTGTTTCCAATTCTTCAGTTTCATTTTCTGCCTGCATCAAAGCTTGCAACAATTGTAAAGCAGTTATTAATCAGTCCAAACTATATTTTGAACAGGCTAAGTGTAGAAAACTTACTTCTTGTCCTAATGGTAGCCGAGCATTCTGGTCTCTTGCCAAAGCTATTGGCCGCAACTTTTGCCCATCTCTGCTCCCACCTCTGTCAAAACCAGATGGTTCTGTTGTCACTTCAGCCAAGAAAAAGCTAACCTGCTAGCATCCCATTTTTCATCTAACTCATGTATTAATGATCTTGGTAGAACACCTCCCACCATTCCCAACACGCTCCATTTAATGCCGCCTGTGGTCGTCTGTCAAAAGGATGTCAGAAGAATTTTGACAAATCTTGATACTAAGAAAGCTCCAGGTCCTGATGGTATTTCTCCGCTAGTTCTCAAAACCTGTGCTCATGAAATTACTCCTATTCTTTGCCGCCTTTTTTCACCTTCTTATTCCAAAGGTGCTTTTGCTTCTGTTTGGAAATTTGATCATATCCAGCCAGTTCCTAAAAAGGGTGACAAATTCCTCCCATTCAGTCCCGTTACAATTACTTCCTCTTTCTAAAGTAATGGAGAAATCAATTAACCACCAACTCTTAAAACTACTTAGAAACCTTCCGTCTGATCAACGATCGCCAGAGTGGATTCCGTCAGTGTCGATCCACTGGTGATATTCTGGCTTATGTTACCCATTTATGGACAAATTCAATGGAAAAGTTCTGTGAAACAAAAGCAGTTGCTCTTGACATATCAAAGGCTTTCGATTATGTTTGGCATAAATGTCTTCTAACTAAACTTCCATCTTATGGTTTGCCAACTGTTTTTTGTAATTGGTTATCTAGTTTTCTCTCTGATTGCTCACTGAGGGTGATGGTAGATGGCTCTGTGTCTTCTAACTTCTCCACTAATGCTGGTGTCCTTCAAAGTTCAGTTCTTTCCCCCACTCTTTTCCTCTTGTATATTAATGACCTTCTTCCATTGACTGGAAATCCTATCCATAGTTTTGCCGATGATAGCACATTGCATTCCACTTTCCATTTTGAGAAACCTTGTCCTGCTCAATGAGCTTCAACTTCTCAAAATTACGCTACCAATTCCTTAAATGTCGATCGCCAGGTAATTCTCCAGTGGGGCAAAGACAACTTAGTTGATTTCAATCTTTCTAAAACTCAGTCTTGTCTTATATCCTGCAAGAAGGATTTTTCTGCTCCTGTGCTTATCTTTGGTGGTACTCCGATTTCTAGGCAAGTTGATATATCTCTTTTGGGGATTACCCTGCTTCTAATCTCTCTTGGCACAAGCACATTACAAATATTGCTTCCTCTGCATCTGAAAAACTTGGTTTTCTCTTTTGCTCTTGGCATTACTTTTCTTCTAAACAGCTATTCACTCTGTACAAATCACAAATCCGTTCTATCATGGAATATTGTTCTGACATCTGGGGCAGTGTCCCCAAAACCTCTCACAGGCGTCCAGATTCCGCTCAGAAGAGGGCAGTTAGGTTAATTAATGACTCATCTCTAACAGAGTCTCTCCACTCACTGTCTCATAGACATACTGTTTCTGCTGTGTGCCTTTTATATAGATACTTCCATGGACACTGTTCTTCTGAAATGGCTTGTATAATTTCTGCCCTCTCTTTCAAAACAGTCCGAACACATACCAACATCCATTTACTGTCCCGCTTCAAACTCGCAGAACCAACTTTTCATCTTCTTCATTTATTCATTCAACTGCCATTTTCTGGAACAACCTTCCTTCATATGTATTTCCTTAAAATTTCAGTCTACAGAAGTTCAAATCGAATGTCAACAAATATCTTCCCTCGTCTTCTCAACCTCCTACCCAAGCACAGTACTAAGTACTATAGGTTCTAATACCGCTCGTGTGTGTAGCTACACATAGTAGCTTATGCGCCTTTAAACTCCCATAACCTCCCAAACCTCTCGTGTTTGGGGTTTTCATAAAAAAAAATAAATAAAATAAAATACATGTAGTTGTAATTGTGGCCCATGACTTGTGCTGTATACTGTTATTTCATGGTACTTGGTGTGATCAGAAAGTTCTGAGAACGGTATAAAAGACAGATACGAAATTCTGTCCCACCCCAACCTAGTCACCACAAAGTTAAGTACACTTATATTTAATGTACAAAGAATTTAATCCTTCAAAAAAAAATTTTTTTTTTTAAATCTTCAAGTTGGTGGCCAGGCTTATGCAGTTTTTTTTAGTTCTTTATCTTTGAAATGTTCCACAAAGATGAGACTTGGAAGTTTCTGAACAATTAACAGATCAGGGGTGTAATTGATCAAATCCACATTCATGAATTTTAACATGCACAACCTGGGATTTGTGTATAGATGCATTGTCATGGAGAAGCAAACCCAATGACAACTTTTCTCATCTCTTTTTCTGAATTGTAGCTTTAACCTCAGCATAAGGTTAGCATAATATTTCCCTGTTGCTGTGGTTTTAGGTGCAAGGTAACCAATTCATAACAATCAATTTGTGTCCCAGAAAATTGGGGCCAGCATTTTTCTACATGATGATTTGGTTAAAAATTCTTCCGAGTTTGCAGATTCCTTGTGTTTCCATTGGATGCTTCTAATTTGGATTCAGTATCATCATTCAGTAGCCAATTTTCATCTCCAGTTACCAAATGGAATAAAAATCTATCTGGATTAAAAGAATTAGTTTTAAATTCTCTTTTGATGACTCTGCCTGCTGATGTTTGTCACGAATGGAAAGGTTTCTGGGAACCCATCTTGCACAAACTTTGGACATTCCTAAATGTTAATATATTATTGTTAAAATATTTCCCTGAAATGTTAAGTAATTTTTCAAGTTTCGACACTGATTCTTCTATTTTCAGATATATTTTCTTTGACAATGGCAATTTTTTCAGAATTGATTCATTCAGATGGCTGACTGTACCTTGCATCATCTTGCAACATTAGCATAGCTGGGTTGATACTTACCCAACACTCTAAGTCATTCATTGATTTCTTTAGCATTTCTGCTCTCTTTTGTAAAAAATTTGATTGCTGTATTGCTGGATAATCATTCTTCCAGATATAAATACAGGAACTCTCCGACTTATGGAAATTTTACTTGACGTAAGTTTTTGCCGGCCAGTGCAAACTTTAAAAAAAAAAAAAAAAAAATTGTGGAAACGTATTTTGTATCCCGTAGGAATAAATTGAGGTATCGTGAAAATATCGTAATGCGAACCCAAAAGTACGGGTTTTTTTTTTTTTTTTTTTTGTAATTCGTTTCAAGTCCTTGGAAGTTGAAATTTTCACTATATAACTAAGCTATTTATCTCTCTAAAAGGTAATTTTTAATGAAAATTGCACTACCCTTATATCATATGTTATCATGTTCCCATTATAAGAATCAATTTTGAACGCTTTTGTGATATTTTTCTAAAGCACGTTTCTGGTTTATTGGGCTTTTCTATTAGTGCTTCTAATTATAAACAGGTAGTAAACTAGATCTTATTACATTTGTAATAATTCCGATAACTGCAATTGTGTGGCTTTTTACGCTATTATGGTGAAATGTGTTCCCCTTCAGTGAAATCTTCAATCATACAAAAAGCAAATTTTCAGAAACTTCTCTTCATTCCTATGTACATAGTACAATGATGAAGGGAAAGGGACCAATGGAAAGTGCAAGTGCTGGCAGTGCCAGGAAACGAAACAAGTTTGATTTAGAAATGAAAATGATTAAGAAGTACAAAGCAGGACAAAGTTTGCCATCTATCGCAAGGGAATTAGGTCTTGCTGCTTCAACAATGAATACTATTTTAAAGGACAGTGTGTATAAAAAAAATGTCAAAGGATCAATGCACTTAAGCTCACCAGTGATCACAAAACAGCATTCAGGTGCTATATCTGAGATGGAACAGCTGTTAATAATATGGATGGAAAATCAGATTAATAAGAGAGTGCTCCTACGTCTAATGACCATTCAAGCAAAAGCAACACATATTTATAAAGATATTAACAATTAGTACAGCGAATTCCAACCCAAGTTCGTGGCAAGCAAAGGGTGGTTTAATAGGTTCAAGCATCGTGCTGGTTTCCACAACGTTAAAGTATGTAGTGAAGTCACCAGTGGCGATTCTGCAGCTGCAGAGAAATTTTGTGTGTGTTTGAAAAATTATTGATGAAGGTGGCTATTCAACGAAGCAAATTTTTAACGTTGATGAGACTGGTCTGTTTTGGAAAAAAATGCCAGATCAAACATACATTACCAAAGAGGAAAAAATAATGCAAGTTTCAAGACATCAAAAGAAAGGGCCACGCTCTTGCTTGGGGCTAATGCAGCAGAGATTACAGATTAAAACCACTGCTTGTGTACCATTCTGGAAATCCTTGTGCATTTAAGGGCATCAATAACCCACTCTACCCATGCATTTCCTATTGAACCAGAGAGCGTGTAACAGGCGGAAATTACTAAAAGTTGTTTAAATGGCGCATGGAAGAAAATATGCCCACAGCACGTAAAAGGATTCGAAGAATTTGAAAAGGACGAATCGTATGAAGAGGTTACAGTTAAGATTGTAAAGGTTGCAGAGCTACTTCAGTTGGAGGTTGATGCCAAAGACGTGGAGGAGTTAATAGAGGGAAAGAAGACTTATCTAACAAAGAACTCATTGACTTGCAGGCAGCCATAGTGAAAGAAGAAAATGCTGACGAAGCTCAAGATGAACCAAACGAAGAGCCGAGATGCTTCATCACCAGAGAGAGATGACTGGCATTTCGTGAAATTGCATCAGCAATGGCGAGGTTTGAAAAAATGGATGCTGACAACGAACAATTCTTAAAACTTAACAGAGGGGTGAATGATATGCTTGCTACAAAGAAATATACAATGAAAAGAAAAAAAGCCACTGTCCAGTCATCCATTAATATGTTCTTTTGTAAAGTTGAGCAGCCGACCCCTTCTAAATCTCCAAAGCCTTCAACCTCCGTAGCAGTGTACTTATCAGCTGAAGACATCGATTCTGGCAATGATGCTCAAGAGGTAAAGCTTACTGACGTTATGCCTGTCTCCTGTTTTTTTTGTAATTTTATAATTTTGAAAATTTTTTTTAAATTGCACGCTTTTGTAATTTTTCCTGTGCATGAGATAACAAATTGAATAAATACAATAAATAATTCTATTTACATCTTCATCGAACATTTCTTTTTTTGATTCAATCAATTCAGCGAGCACAGTTGCGAGTGCTGTACAAGCATTGGAATAATTCCGACTTATGTAGTGTTCCACGGAATGCAACCCTTACGGAAAATGGAGTTCCTGTATTAAAAAAATTCGAATTTTAGAAGCTGCATATGACACTGCCATACAGTTTTCTTTTTATAAGACATCAAGTGATCAAAATAACTAATACATTTGTATATACCGTGCTCTCAGAACTTTTGACCATCCATCGGAAAATGATTTACCTAGAGTGGTTTAGGCTCTAAGTTTACTAGTTTTCCAATTCAGGCTGGCACAGTTTGTTGTTCCTCCCCACGTTCCCATCTTCAATTCTGCACCCTTTATTTCTTCTTTTATATTTATATTCTGTTTATACTTATGTCAGGATAGTTTACAACTAATCATTTTGACAATATTAGCATTCATATGGGCTTGAGTTATTAACTTAACTGCATGCAGTACTGCACTCCTGTTCAGACTATTTGGTTATATCACTTGATAAGTACTCTGATCAAGGTTATAGTGTAGAACCACATCTGCTTAGAACCACATCCTGTTTCTGTGCAGAGTTAAAGGATTATTTAAAAAACATGCATTCTTTAAAGGTACTAACTGCACAGGAAAGTCTTGGCAAGCATTGTGTATTTTCATAAGTGTCTTTCAAAATAATTTCCAATTTAATGCAAAATTGTATAAAATACATATAGTTGTAATTGTGTATATTCACCCTTCATATATATATGTGTGTGTGTATTAATATAAAAAAATATATTCACTAATTTAAAAACTGGTAGAAATACAGTACTGGTCAGGACAGATCAATGCCATCAGAGATGATTAAACATTACATTTGCCTACAAAAATAGAAAATTTTTTTAAAATTCAATAGATATAGCTTAAACTGGAGGTGAATAACCATAACCTACAAAGGACCCTATCAGTCTCTATATATAGCAAAGTCAAACAAAATCCAATAATTCCATATATACAAAATCTAAAATACCAATTTAATAATAACTTTTAAAATTTGGTATTTTTCTGTATTTTGTATTTTGTAAATATCGAATTATTGGATTTTGTTTGACTTTGCTATATATATATATATAGAGAGAGACTGATAGGGTCCTTTGTAGGTTACGGTTATTCACCTCCATTTTAAGCTTTATCTATTGAATTAAAATATATATATATATATATATATATTTCATATGTTACTAGTTAAGTGTGTGCATTATAATGCACTCCATACATAAGGAGATTATTATAACCTACAGAAGATGAATATTCAATTCAGCAAATTATAACAAAATCTTTAGTTTTGAAAAATAGGCCTTTAGCATTTATTTTAACATGAATTTAAAATAAATTTATTGAAAATAAATAATATCTACATAAAATACTAAAACAGATATAAAATAAAAGCGTTAAAATATGATAAAATATGGACAAAACTAATAAAATATACAGTAGCTTTCGAGATGAAGTGCCTCTTCTTAAAATTAGTCGGTGAATGGTATATTGCAGTATATATATGTTGGTTAAAACAGCAAAGGTCAACTGAGCACGATCATTCATCACGAGTTTGGTGTCGGTAGAGCAGGATTACGTATGTGTGACGATTGGCAGTGCTCATGCACTGCAAAACAGATTCCATAATGGGGTGCGAGTGCACTCCCCTATTGCAATTCATGGTACTATTACTTCTAGCTATGTGCAGTGCCTCAAGCCATGAGTGCTAGCGGTAATCATGTGAATAGTCAAAAAGATTTCAATATCCCATTGGGGATCAAGGTTATGCTTCTCAACCCAATAATGCTTGGCAACTGCAGAGCAGTCAAAATTAGCGGTACGAAGAGCCACCTCATGTTCAGAAACCCGATCTTTCAGTCTCCTGGTGGACTCACCTACATAACGGCCTCCACAATCTGGACATGTAACACGGTATACTGAACCACTCTGTAGGAGAGGAGGAGGAATGTATGTTTTCATCTTAGAAATAATAGAATGTAATTTCCTCCCCTGGAAGTTGCACATGTATATAGTAGAGACGCAAAATTCTAACATGACGTTCTGACACGCCCGGATAATAGGGGATGTAGGTGGTACAAATAGATTCATTGATGCAAGGTTGGATTTCAAAGGAGGGTTAAATTTCAAAACTAATTCATCTGTCTAGAACCAGGGGTGGATAACCACAATTTGAAAGCTCCGCCCTAATTTCAGAAATCTCCAATTGCCTGTCACTAATCAAACTAGAGTGCATCCAAGCACAGGAGAATAAAGTGCGAGCAGTGATGAGAAAATTACCAGGGGCGTGCGCAGACCCATAGATCGTAAATTGGCCTGGGTGTGTTGGCTTCCTAAAAGCGGAAGTTACAAAACGTGAACCAATGTGCTGGACTAAAACATCCAAAAAAGGAAGAGTATTATCGAGACCTCCAGTTGAATGAAAAGTGACAGGGAATTGAGATATTGCAGTAGTCGAGTTTCTGATCCTAGAGGGACAATGGCAAAGATATTGTCAACATAACGACACCAGAGAGTGATAGGAACAAGTAAATTTAAGAAAATCTGACTCAAGTTCTTCCATGGCAATATTAGCCACAATAAGACTAACAGGAGCACTCATAGCTGTGCTCCGTATTTGGCAAAACAGAGAGTTATTGAACATGATCATGCTCCCTGTTAAACGCAGATTAAGAGTGGTATGATATGAGAGTAGTAAAACAAATGTCTGTTGTACAGGAGGAGAAGCGAACAGGGAAACCACATCAAAGGAGACCATAACCTCACTCTTACAAATAGTAAAATCTTTAATAATATGCAAAAAAATGTGTACTACTAGAAACAATGTAAACAGTTTTTCCAACAAGGGGTGCTAATAACTTGGCAATATATTTAGAAAGTTCATACATTGGTGAATTGTGACAATGGGTTGTAAAAGAATATCAGTTTTATGGAACTTTGCCATGGAAGAAATTGAGAGTCAAATTTTCTTGACCTTACCTGTTCCTATCCCTGCCCAGCATTGTTATGTTGACGACTTCACTATTGGCCCTCAGGGATCAGAAACTCCACTGCTGCAATATCAATTCACTGTCACCTTTCATTCAGTTTACGATTGAACTGGAGGTTGATAATACTCTTCCTTTTTTGGATGTTTTAGTCCAATGCATAGGTTTGTGTTATGGGCACAGGCCAATTTACCAATGTGGGTCTATTATTTTTATTATTTAGTTTAATAGTTACATTCTATTATTTCTAAGGTGAAAAGACCCATTCCTCCTCTCCTACAGAGTGATTCAGTATACCATATTACATGCCTGGGGGGGGGGGTTATGTAGGTGAGTCCGCCAGGAGATTGAAAGATCAGGTTTCTGAATATGAGGTGGCTCTTTATATTGCTAATTTTGAACACTACAGCCGCCAAGCATTATTGGGTTTAGCAGCATAATCTTGATCCCTGACAGGATTTTGAAATCATTGACCACGTGACTAGTGCTTGTGGCTTGAGGCACTGCACATAGCTAGCAGTAATAGTACCATTAATTGCAATAGGGGAGTGTGCACTTGCTGCACCCTCTTGTGGTGGAATCTACTGTTTTGCAGCACGATGAGTGCTGCCCAACATCACATATGCGTAATTCTGCTCTACCAACACCAGCCTCATGATGCATGATCGTGCTCAGTTGACTTTTGCTGGTTTAACCAACATATATATACTGCAATACACCATTCACCGGCAGCTGATTAAGAGGCACTTCATCTCAAAAGCTACTGTATATTTTATTAGTTTTGTCAATATTTTATTGTATTTTAACGCTTTTATCTGTTTTAGTATTTTATGTTGATATTATTTATTTTAAATTTATGTTAATTCAGTTTGTCGGTAATTGCTTGAATGTTTTGTGATCTTTAGTTTTGCTTGCTAACCAACTTGAGCACTTGCTGAAAGAAGTGAGTAGCCCAGGAAATATCTACAAGATGGTAAATTGCCAAGTTGCCTTTCACTTTTTGACAGAAAATTCAGCTCACTGCAACTTCAAGCAGTATTGGTCTTTTGAATAAAATAGGAATTTGATTGTATAAAACAGAGCAAAATGCCCAATACATTCTACATTGTATTTATAGAAGAATAAGAGAAATTTACCTCAATGTGGTATGTAGAATACTTCCATATGATACTCTCCAGAAATTAACACATAATCCGTGATTTCCATTCCTGTGATCAAGAAAAACTCCGTCAGCTTCTAGAAGGAGTTTTTTTGCAAAATCTACATTCAAATTTTTTAATTGTTTTTAATTTATTATTGTAATCATTTTGCGTTAATTTTATATTCTTTTTAATTTCTCGAGAGTGTCATATGGAAGTGTTCTACATATCGTATTGAGGCAAATCTCTTATTCTTCTACAGATATCGAATAAAATAGATATTTATTGATGGACTACAAGAAAAACCACTTTTCATTCGTAAATTACACAGCTTGTTCAAAGTCTTAATTTTGCGTACTACTTGAGAAACTAAAGTAAGTCTTTTGATCAACTTTTAGAATATGAGATGGTTACAGTGCAAAGAAACATGCATTGACTTATATTGAAGAATTTAAAAAGGTCTCTTAGTGATTTTAAAATCCTTCAATACCAATGGTTCTACTGTTGATGAACCTGCCCAGGTAGTTAACAAACTAAATGAATATTTTGCCTCTACATTCACACGAGTTATTCAGGGAGGGGAATGCCAGAGGTGTATTAAACTCTAGCAGTAAGGTAGATAATCTTGTAATAACTGAGAGTAAAGTGGAGGAGAAATTGTTGAAGATAAACATAAGAAAGGCACCTGGGGTGGATGGAATCTATCCAGTCATATTAAAGGGGGCAGCAAAGGAAGTAAGCAAATCCTTAGCCATATTTATGAGAGCTTCCTTGGACTTAGGGGAGGTACCCATGGACTGGAAATGTGCAGATGTGACCCCAATCCACAAAGGAGGATCAAAGGGAGACACAGGTAATTACAGACCTGTTAGTTTAACTTCTGTTCCAGGGAAATTAATGGAGGCACTGGTTAAAGAAGCATTGCAGGATCATCTAGACAAGACTTCAGTTATAGCTGGGACACAGCAAGGGTTTGTTAAGGGGAAGTCTTGTCTGACCAATCTGATTAGATACTATAATGTAGTCACAAAGGAACTGAATGCAAAGAATAATTTTGATATTATATATTTGGATCTTAGAAAGGCTTATAATACTGTTGCACATGGAAGACTGCTGCAAAAATTGGAGCAATGTGGCATTGGAGGCAAATTGCTGCTATGGATAAAGGAATGGTTGAGTGGGAGAAGACAGAGTGGTAATCAATGGACACAGCTCTTTGTGGACTTATGTTATTAGTGGAGTTCCCAGGGTTCAGCGTTGGGTCCATTGTTGTTTTCTGTATTCATTAATGATTTTATATCAGACTTAATGTCCAAGTTTGCAGAAGATACAAAGGTCGGCAGGGTTGTTAATGACAGTACGCTTCTGCAACAGGATCTAGAAAAGTTGAGCAGATGGGCTGAGAGGTGGCAACTGAAGTTTAACATTGACAAAGTACTGCATATGGGAAGCAGTAACCCCAGAATAACGTATCAACCGTGTGGTAGTACTACACTGACAGTGATAGAGAGTGAAAAGGACCTGGGGAGTAATTGTGCAGGCAGATATGAAGTTTTCTGAGTACTGCAGGTGGTCTGCAAGAGTAGCTCATGGTGTTTGTCAATGATATACAGAAATTTTTCTAGCAGGTATAAGGAGTGATTATCCCCTTATATAAGTCAATGGTCAGGCCACACCTTGAGTACTGTATGCAGGTCTGGAGGCCTCATTTTAAGAAGTATGTAGAGCTGTTGGAACGAGTACAGAGAAGGGCAACAAGATTAGTGAATGGAACATAGGGTTGCTCTTACAAAGAAAGGCTTGTTGTTGGGTTTTATTGGCGCATTAGCAACTAAGGCTATAATGCGCTACAAAGAAAGGCTTAAGTTTTGCAAATTACAGTGTCTGGAGACTAGGCACCTGCAAGGTGATCTGATTGAGGTGTGTAAAGCCTTGAATGGTTTGAGCATGCTCAATGCTGATGGGATTTTTCGTCTTGCTCAGAATAATCACCTGAGAGGGCATAAATTCAAATTTAGGAAAGACAATTGTAGGATAGATGTGCGGAAGTTTGCCTTTAGTCAGTGGGTTGATTGCTGGAACAAACTTCCATCTGTTGTTTTAGAAGTTGATAGCTTAAACAGATTCAAGGAAACTGGACGAACATTTGGAGCGAATTGATGGGTGAAATGAGAAGTCAGGTGTGTGTGTGTGTGTTTTTTTTTTTTTTTTAGGTGATACTATATAAGCTTGCTTTCTTGCATCATGTGCTAATGCTAATAATAATAATAGTGACAGGAAGGAATGTGATATGGATAGAATATCTGAAACTATCAACTTTGAGACCTGGTAACTGGCATTTTTTCAGTTATTCCAGTGTTTGCCAATATAAACAAGTATGAACTGTCAAATTAAATGACAAAATCCAAGTAGGTGCTGGTAAACTGAGTATGTATCAGTAGTTTGCTCACCTGGAAGCACTGCACACCCATGTTTTCCCAGTTTATCTACGTGATTAACTTGCTTATTAACTTTGTTAAATATATTATTTTATTTATGTTTATTCTTTTATCTCATTTGACTTGCTGAAAATTTGGAAACAAGAAATGTGCAATCAAGAAATTTGGGAAAAACTTAATTTCTGAGTAAGTAGTTACTAACAAAATAATGTTAGTAATGTTCCATTAAAAAATACAAAAATTTTAAAAATAAAGTGCTGCTGATTATAATTTGTCATATGACAGCTGTTTCTTGCCTGCATTTCTCAATTGTGATCTTGTTCCCATATTTCTTACCAGCCACATATTCTGCATATAGAAATAAAAGTTAGTCACAAACAAACTGGCAAAAAAGTAGGTGACATAGTCAGCAATTTGTTCTCCATTTATTTCTGGTTGAATCTTTCCAGTTAAGTTCATATAGCTTACCACAGCATTAAACACAGTTTAAAAATATAGAATAATGAAGCTCTATTTATTCAAAAATGTATCTTTATTTTCCTCTTACAGTAAAGTACTGTTAATAAAAAAGACGTAATGTAAGTTTATTTAATATGCTATAAATATTTAACCTAGTTATCCAAAAAAGTGACTTTTTTTTTTCTTTGTTGGTTTGCTTTTGCTTTCCTTTTAATTTTGGTTATGTTATTTATTTATTTGTAATGTTGGATTTATCCTCTTTGGCTATTGATAAAATTTAGTCTGTGACAAAGCAGTCATATCCGCCACCTTCTGGATCTGTCATGCTCTGTGAAAGCGTGGTGTTTATTTATTTAGAAATAAAAACTTTCTTATTCCTGTCTAGTATTGCACTAGCTTTAAAAATAAATCTGTTAATTGTGTTTTGCTTCTCCAGTATGCACTCAGTATATGAAAGAGCACATGTTATGGTTTCATGGACAGCAGACTTTCAATTGTGAGTTCGTAAATCATAGCCTGTATGATTTACGAACTTTTGCGAGTGTGTAAATCATTTGTGGCCTTTACTTATAGCAAGCAGAAGTCTGCTAGCTGTCAGGCACAGATTGTGCTGATTTGTACATTGAAGATTATAATTCAGTCTACAAAAGCAAGTTGCCAAATAGATTTTCAGTTTCATTAAATATTATTTAACTTTAAATTAAACATAATTGTATTAAAAGAATCAATTTACCATTGAACAGCATTATTTGGAGAACAAGTTTCGTACCATTTGTTGGGGGGGGGGGGGGAACTGAATCTTAAAAATGTAGTTTTTGTGGTCAGATTTCTGACATTGTAGTGATTAACTATCCAGGACTTGCATCTAAAGCATGCCACATTTTTCTGTTGTATTTATGAATTTGAAAATGGGTCATATACTCCCATGTTCACACCAATTATCTCTAAATGATGTAATATTTTCTGTTTTATTTCATTTGGTTACTGATTGCAAGTAGTTTATGTTTATGGAAACAATTGGAAAATTCAACTATTTCAGCCTGCAGAGAATAAAATCTGTCTTAATTTTTTAAAGGGATCATAGATAATTCTCAGATGTTTTGTGGTACTTCCTGTGCTACTTCTTCAGGGATTTTATTGCTTTTCCCACTCAACAATACCATCAGCTTCACACACTGTATAAGAACATCTTAGTTCTTTTTTAGTCTTACAAAATCAATTTCAGAAATACAGGGCACCTCAGAGTTCATCTCGATATCCATTCTTATAAACCAGGGTTTGAGGAATGTTATGTGATAAAAGACATTTGAAATTAAGAATTGGTTGCAAGAAACAAATTTTAAGTAATAGATTATGAATCATGTTACACAATAATTATGCTTAATATGTCTATAATCGTAATAATTTACCTAGTTTTGTGTTTCAACAAAGTACATAAGCAGTTAATACTATAAGACCTTGCTTCGTTGAGCTCTAATTTGAGCTGATTAATTAGTTTCTTAAATTATATATGATTAATTCCTAAACCAGGGCAAGTTGCCAACTCTCTGGATTTAGGACAGAGACTCCATATTTTTTATTTTCCATCTCACCATCATAATATAGTTGATGGCAAAGAGTTTCTCTGTCTTTTTCTTTTCACAAAAAAATTAAATTAAATTTATTATTATTTTGCAAATTTCTGCTTATTTTCATTAATGAATTGGCCTTCAGGTGTGCTTTGGTAATCTATGTTGCACAGTAGAAATGCACCATAATAGTGTTATTCAGACATTTCATTTCAGTTGTGCAGTGTGAAGCTAATTAACAATGTTTAGTTTAATTTCAGTAAGATGCCAAAGAAATACAACGTAAAATTTCAGAGGACACATACACAAGATTTTCCATATGTTGTAAAATACAAAAAAGGTAACATTTTTGCTTTGTGCACTATATGTTGATATGATTTTTTCAACTTCAGGAGATGAGAAATGTGATGTAATCAGATATTTGTAAACAGACATAAAGATAGCATTTTGTGCATAGAAAGAAATGTAAAAATAGATGTTACATTTTGTGGAATTGATGCTATATGTGCTAAACGTTTATTTGTGCTGTTTGTCATAGAAAAGCAATCTTTTCTGGAGTTGTGTTGATTGAGCACCCACATTAAATATGTCTCCCAATAGTGAAATAGCAAAAAAATATGGTTGTGGAAAATAATAGGCATTGTTAGTGAAGTTGCACAGATAGGGAAATAAAAGGTAGTGATGGTTCTGAAACTCTCAGATTTACAACAAAGTATCCATCTTTCACTCAGTTTCACCCCTTTCCATCTCACTATTGTAATGTCATTGTACCATAGAGTTTTCCAAGCTTTTTGCAAAGACACAGTTTTCCTCAATCTTTTCATTTCCAAAAAATGGTAAACTGCATTGAAATCATCATTGTTTTTAAAAATTCTGTGAATTTCTTATTTTTATTAATGAATATGGCTATGATAAATACTTGAGAATAGTTTGCTGTAATTGTTCTGTTAGTTATATATATATATATATATATATATATTTATAAACACACACACACACAAAAACACAAACATTTTAATAAATGAACTTGGAGTTTATTAAAAACTAACATCATTAAAGATTTATTTTCAAAGAAATTAAATTACTTGTTTTTCAACATCCCTAACTTGCATTGCCAGTAGTCTAGAAATACGAGCCAAAACACTGCCGTCTCCTGTCAATAAATGAGCAAAACCTGCCTTCCTTGTCAGTCGCAGTTAAGGTCAATGAGACAAGTATAGTGGCAGTACAGGATAAAAGTAAAAATAGGTTGATGCAACAAAACTTTACTATAAGCTGTTTTGTACATATGCTTAAAAGACAAAAGTAGAAGGGGCTAGTACAAATTTACACATACCATCAGGTTGATTTATATGCTGATACAACCCAGTGGAGTTACAATATCAGATATTTAATACAGTAAATTTTGGGCTAGTTTGGCAACCAAAAATCATAAATTCTTAAGAAGAAAGTGTGTTTCCTTGTGGCAATCAAAAGTCTGCTAGTGCAAAACATAATTCATAGATAGAAAGTATATTATCAAAAGTGTTAAGCTAAATATTATTTAACCTTAACTTAAATGCAATTGTATTTTGAGAACCAGTTTGTTATCCAATAACATTATTCAGAAAACAAGTTTTTTTGAACCAAATTGAAACAAAATGCTTTTGATTTTGATTTTTTTTTTTTTTTTGATTTTGCAAAAAAAAAAAAAAAAAAAAAAAGTTTCTCAACTTCATTGAAGGTAAAAAAAGTTAATATTTTTCAGATCAGTTCTGTTAGTTGCAGAGTGAGAACCTACTAGATCTGTTATGAAAGAAAGAATTTATGTACAGTGGTGTTTAGTCAGAAAACTGACAAGTGCACAAATATAACAAAATTATCCTAAGTCATCCTTGGCATTTTGATAATTCCTAATAATGATACTGAATATCAGTGAATATTGAACCATATGTGGGAAAAAACTGAGTTTAGATCCATTTCTGGTGAAGTTTTGGAAATGCTCTTGACAGCAAAGTCTGAACAGCAGTGCTGTTATTATAAACAAAGCTGTAAATTACCTTTTTGAAGAAGTGCACAGTCTGCAACAATATCTTTCTTGAAGCAATCATAATCAGTTGATTTCTGACAGACAATCTAAATCCACAGACAGAAAAAGATCTTGGAAAAATTAATTTTTGAAAGCCTGCTTGAACTAGTAAACAGGCCTTATGTCTGTATTTTAATATATAGGTATATGTCATCAGTAAAATTTAATTTCTAGTTTAGTGTAGGAAAAAAAAAAAAAACCTGCTTATTCTTTTTTTTTTTTTTTTGGAAGAATGGCTTTTGGCAAAATGTTTTGGCCACAAAACCTACTGCTTACAGTTACTTGATCTCCATCTTTTTGAAAGTCAAAATTTGGTAGGCTATGTACTGTGGTCTGGAAAATTTATCTTAATTGCAGAATTGACAAAGAATGGGTATCTTGCCAGTTTTTGATAAAATAGGTATAAGATATCACAATGGCACAAAGCTTGTTTTGGGAATGTCATGGGAATCTACTAGATTTAAAAATTAAATCTAGTATGTTCATGATTTAAAAATTAATCTACTTCAAAATATAAAAGTACTAAAAAAAATTTTGTGGATGCCAGAATTGGTAGTGAATGACCAAAGAAAAGCAGCATAAAATCATAATGGAGTCAGGTATGGTCTGGAATACTTTATAATGATCTTGGTGTCAGAAATCAGAATAACCTCTAATTATCATAAAGCTCTTAGTAAGCAACATCTGATTTTAACACAGTGAAGACCAAAAGTAAGTTTAGAATCAAAATTTATGCCAAGAAATTGGTTGGACTGGAGGGGACGTAAACTAAATAAATCAATGTTCTTAACTCAATGTTAAGAAGGGCATGAATCACTTGCAAGTTTTTGTATGCTGTTCAAGTAAAATTATTTCAGGTGAGGGATCAATAATATCTTCACAGCTTGTTTTAACTTCTTCACGAGGGTCACATCTGTTGTCTTAGAGGTATTCTTTAAGTTTTGGGACAAAAAAAAAAAAAAGTGCCATTTGGGTCCAAATTTGAACCATAGAGAGGATGCAAAAACTTTGTGAAATTCTTGCTAGGTACTCCTGCAGTGAGGTTGTATTATAGTGAGTTACTCATTTCCTTCTTTTTGAGCTTGTCCATTGTCTCGGTGTTCTGGACTGAACTGATTGTGATCCCTTTTTTTCAAAAAATTGAGTGTGGATAACATCCATATGAATCACAGCAAATAGTCAACTTTTCCGGCTGATGCTTTAATTATAGAGATGTTTTATGGCAAAATTCCTTGGACTGTCCCTTATCCTTCAGATCATAGTGACAAATCCAGAATCCATTTGTTCAGGGTTCAATGTGTCTAATGTTTCCAGCAGTAAAACTCAATAACTGCTTGCTTCCCTTTAAAACTTACTTATACAAGGGATGATAAAGTTGCTCTACCCATATTGTTGAAATAGTTCTTTTGAAATATGTATTATGTACCTGCATGTCTGTGATGCACATACACACAATTAGATGTCATTCATAATACTTTTTTTTTTTTTTGTTGTTGCAGATGAGCAACTGACTGAAGGAGCTATCCATTTAAGAAATGGAGAAAACAGAGGTTAGAGCTGTTATCAAATATTTTGTGAAAAAGAACTGGACTCCGACTGATATTCACAAAGACTTGGTGGATTCGCTAGGTGACTGCTCCATCATGATATAGTTAAAAGATGGTACCGGGAAATTGTGTGAAGATGAACATGCCAGAGTTGCGCAAGGAACTGCCACAACTCAGAAAATGTCAGTGTCCACAATTGTCCCTGCAGGACCTTTGTGTCACCATTCAATGTGTTACTGACCTTGGAAAGTCAGCATCTTCTCTCCACACTCCATGCCAACCCAGAAGACTTATGACAGATACACAGCAATGGGTGAAACATGGCTCCATCACTTTGAGCCTCAATGAAAACAACAAAGCATGGAACAGATTGGAATGAGTGGATGATTCTGGTGTAATGGATGCTGTGGATGCCTGGCTGGATAGACAACCACAAGAATTTTTTTCTTGTGGTTGTCTATAAAGAATCTATAAGTTTCAGATGGTTTGGCGGGGGGGTATGGAAATCTGTGATAGGATGAGAAGAAATCCTGGTTATAAAAAAGATCAAACCATAGGTTCTCTATTATCACAACTGGCTTCACAATCTTAATTATCCATTTATCTAAATCTTCTGTAAAACACTAATATATTTAAAAACAGTTAACAACAAACTAAAAATAGTAATAACATGTGTTCAGATTAAATTTTAAAATTTGATGATCCCCCGCTGTTCTGTGGTACACTTTGAAAATCACTACCTTAACTAGATCTGTATCTTTTATATTTTTTAATTTTTATTAAATTATTGTTAATTATCTCAAAAATCCTCATTGCAGATCCTTTTTCCAATTTTCTGCCCCCTCTTACATTAAAACACAAAGGCAAACATTACAACAATTGTAAAATTATCTTTCTCACATTAAAAATCACATGGAACCCAAAGATTCCACATAACCCATTTTTGAAAACCTGTGTCTAAATTAAAATTTCAGTGCACTCTCACTGGTACAGAAAATTTTCCATTATAGGATTTCATCAAAACAAAATCTAATATAACTTGAGACTTAGCTACTTGAATATGAGATCACACAGCAGAAAACCAAGAATAATTACCAAGGAAAAAAAGTGAAACAAAAAAACAAGGAACTTATTCATATACTTGTCTGTTCAGATGGTAGCTACAAAATAGATGAGAAAGTTACCAGGAGATGACCACATAACATTCTGCAAAAAGCATTGATGTGCACCATTAAATAAACAGATAATCTGAATATATTGAAACAAAAGCATGTGTGGTGTAATGCTTGTTCATTCTAGCACCAACACAAGTGAAGGAAGTTCACTTGCGTTCACTCAGCTGAGTTTAAAACATTTAACTGTGTCAGTAAGAAATACTTTTCCACCTCTGCTCTAAACCATATTTGCTTTTACTTGCAATAATTCAACTGTCTCTAACCACTACTCAACTTATTTTAGCTAGTTTATCATGCTATAGTTTCATTTTAAAGGTGGTACTTTTTATACATGTCTGTTATTAGTAAAATAATAAGAGGAGTATACCTCAATATAGTGCGTAGAACCCTTCCGTATGATACCCTCCAGAAATTAAAACGGAAAAAACGAAAAAATCGGCAAACTTACCGGTACATTAGAGTAAAAAATAAATAATTAAATAATCAATTTAACACAATACAAATCAAATTAAAACAATTAAAAATCAAATTAACGCAATTAAAAGAATCAAATGAAAATATTCAAAACGATTTTTTTGAATATTTTCGTTTGATTCTTTTAATTGCGTTAATTTGATTTTTAATTGTTTTAATTTGATTTGTATTGTGTTAAATTGATTATTTAATTATTTATTTTTTACTCTAATGTACCGGTAAGTTTGCCGATTTTTTCGTTTTTTCCGTTTTAATTTCGGGAGGGTATCATACGGAAGGGTTCTACGCACTATATTGAGGTATACTCCTCTTATTATTTTACTAATATTATTATCAACGTAGAACATATTGAGTAGCACAGCTCTGATTCATACTATATACATGTCTGTTATATATCTTATCAGAGACTTCTTAGGATGGAAGCATCTGTGATTTTATCCCATTCTGCAAAATTCACTGTGTTTATTTTATTGCTGGTCCAGCTCTATAAATAGGAAGTTTTTGATTCCCTTTACTGGAAACTACTTTCTCCAGTGAAAAATATTTCCAACAGTGAAATATTTTTCATTTGTAACCACAATGTTTAAAACCCTAGCCAGCTTCCATTTTCTGGTTGTATGGACTCAGTAGGCTTTTGGTGTCACTAATGACTGTACAAAAATTGTTCATTTACCTAATAAATAGTTCTCCAGTATAGTGGGTTAGTCTCTAGTCACTCATTTAGAGAGATTTTCTGATCAGATCCTTTTGAAGACTAGAAAGTTCTTAAAAGTAGCTTCTTCACTTGTGGCTGTAGATTAGCTGAGAGGTATTAAATCAGCAGTATGCGTATACCCATTGTGGTTCACCAGCTCCTTTCTAGGAGATATGTTAATGTACAAAATTGGCTTTGTTATAAAAATAACCAAAACTTTTTAATGTCAGTGTAAATTTATTTCATTTAATCATGTGTTCAGGCTAAGATGCATTTAGGGCTAAAGCCTCAAGCTGCGAACAAATTTAGACTATGCATATATTAAGTGCAATAGCATCATTAATATAGAGCCATTTCTGAATAAACAGGATATTTATAAGGCGGCATCGTTTTAAGTTATATCTCATTGTGAATACCTTCACAACAAGTTGCCATGATATTGCACTACTTCGAATAAGTAATGCTTCACCTGAGGAGAAGACTAATGTTACCTATTCTCAGATAGGTGCCACCACCCAGACGGCACCGTTTCAGGGCTATTTTGTATATGTGTGGGATAATAATTCGATCCACTAGTCCCTATTAGACTTAGAAAAGCAAAAAGGTAGAGGGAAAGTAATAGTAGGAGTGGAAGAGGAAACGAAACGGTGTAGAAGAATGAAAGGGACAGTAACTCCTTCAACTCACACCACTCAAAAACTTGAATAGGCAACGCTTCCCCAATGGAGAACGCTGTTGTTACCTATTCTTGGAAACTCCGGACATCATCAGGCTCCCCTGGTGCCATTTCAGTGCTATTTGGCCCTTCTTCGGTGGGTGGCTAGGTACCCAAGTGATTCAATGATGGCAAAACAGTTATGAAGTATAACTCCACAATATGAGAGATGCCTGATGACGTATGATGTATTTAGACTAAGATGCATTTAGGGCTAAAACCTCAAGCTGCAAAAAAATTTAGACTATTTATATATTAAGTGCAATAGCATCATTAATACACAACCATTTCTGAATAAACAGAATATTTATAAGGCAGCATCGTTTTAAGTTATATCTCATATTCACAATATGAGATATAACTTAAAATGATGCTGCCTTATAAATATTCTGTTTGTTCAGAAATGGTTGTGTATTAATGATGCTATTGCACTTAATATATACATAGTCGTGTGTTCAGGTTAATTCATTAGTTATAATCAATTTTATAAGTAGGTGTTGTCTTTAAAATGTATTTAGGAGATATAAATATAGCAGGGAATAAAATATTCTTTGAGAAACATGTAAGGAGCATGTCAGCAAAAAAAAAGGTTGAATACTAATGGGTTAGCTGTCTCAGACAGAGGGAGAATAATGTTCCCACTCTGAGTTAAGGGTTTTTCAGTCTGCATAACAGTACAAATTGGTCTGTGAACCCACTTTTACACATGATTACCCTATGAATTGGCACGTTTTGACTAAAGTAGTATACAAAAAAAAATTTTAAACACAACCAATTATTAGAACACCAGACAGTCTTGTTCTTCATCAACAACCTTCAGAATACACAGTGTCAGCTGTCCTCTCAAGACTTACCTCATACCACAATTTTCTGTTGACCTCCTTTCCCTTCACTTTCCATGAAGCTTTTTTCTTGTTGTTCCTAGCTTAGTGTATAACTCGGCATAACAGTGCCAAATGGGATAATCTGCCCAACTTCATTTTCTTGGTTAAACTGGTGTTTTTAAGTATACTCATTCTGTAGACATAAGTAATGAAGGGCATTACATTATGCAAGGATAACTATTATAATCTCAGAACACTTCTGCATACATTTTTCAAATGCTTCATGCTACAAGGGCTATAGAACTTTTGTACACTTAGGTCATAACCCCCATTTTCTATGTAGCATTGAGCAAACTAAGTTTGCTGCCAAGTGTCTCCTTATATTATCTGTCACTCCCCAGGAGGCTACATATGAACTGGGGCTCTGCCCTATCTATAAAGATATGTTTAACTGTTCTTTAAATTTATAGTAGCATTAGTTACTTAAAGAAGCATTGCCAAATCATTTGTCTACTTATGATAGCATAAGATTAATATGTTTTTATATTATCAGCATATTCAGTCCTCAGGCTACCTTCAAAACAAAGATTAGTAGATTAAGTTTATTACTATAACATCTTGATTTTAATTAATTAAAAAGGTGTTATGATAGTTAAACTTATTCTGTTGCCCTGAAGAATATTCACAAATAAGAACTGGATATCAGTGTTATAATATTAATGTATTCTTAGCTATATGGATTTATGATCAACTTGATTTTTTTTTTTTTACCCATTTACCTTTCTAACATAACTTTTCTCCATCTTTTTCACAAAAAAAAGTGAACTTTTTTAAATATTCGGTGCAAAGCTAACTTTGTTAAAATTCTGAGGAAGTACAGTAGTGTTTATGAAGATATATACAAAAGATTTTCCATGTACTGTAGAACCTCATAAATGGCAGTGTCAGGACCTAGCATGGGCCAGATTTTTGAAAATTGGTTTTTAAGGTTATGCACATAGCCTGATTTGTAGAAGAATAAGAGAAATTTACCTCAGCGTGATACATAGAACACTTCTATGATACTTTCTGGAGAATATCATATGGAAGTGTTCTATGTATCATATTGAGGTAAATTTCTCTTATTCTTCTACAAATATTGATATCGATGTAGAGCGTATTGAGCACCATAGCTCTGTTATTTACTGTCAAGCACATAGCCTAAGTATTCAGGAGTAATTCATTATTTATATTAGATAATACAGTAGCTCTGATCCATATTTCGAAAAAACAATAGTTGCCAGCATTAAGCCAAAATGTTAACTTTTACTGCCAGGTTGGTCCAGCAAGTAATGTACTTGTCTAAGAAATAACAGACCCAATGAGTTCATATCTGCGCTATCATATTCCACATACTGAATACAAATTTGTCATCAAACAGGCATACTGAGCCCAGTGGGTGCAAGTCTGGCAGAATTATGCAAATAATACTTCAAATAAGAAGTATATCAAGCAATGGAAGTCAAGTTTTCTTACGAATCAGCATGAAATCATTCTAGCAAGGTTACGTATCTGACACACTCGTCTTACAGACTTGTACCTACCGAAAAGACAAACCACTAGAATGTCCCAACTGCTGCTTTTAACTTACTGCGAAGCATCTGCTTATAGAATATCCAATGCATCACATGGCACGACAAACAGCCTTCCGTATCCCAATATGTCGATAAGATTATTTTGACTATCACAAATGCTAGGTGAAAACTAATATTGACAAATTTTCTGAAACTAGTAGGATACTTCAGCTGCATATAGTATGTCTGACCAAGAAACATTGGTACACAATATTAACAGTTAGGTATAGAATGGCCGAAGTTGCTGTTGCACCAAAAATTCCTCAATCAAATAACAATGACAAATAAGCATTCATAGGTTTGAATTCTGCTTCTGGTATGGGTGTTGCAATGGTACAATATTTCTTAATATGAAGTATAAATAGTGCAGTATGATTTCAGCAACCAAATCATCTTAAAAATTAAATATGCTGTACTATATGGTGAACTAGCTTAAAAATGCTGTACTATATGGTGAACTAGCATTGAATGTCTCAAAATAAATGATTTTATACATTTCAAATACACAGTAACATGTGTACACAGTAATGGCATACAGCCTAGGAAAAGTGTAAGGTAGAAAGAAATGGGTATTGAAATTATTATTGTAGCATTGTGCATAAATCTGACACTTGTGTTGCTTTTTTTTAGAGTGTGGCCAGCCTATTTCCTTCTGCACTTATACAGTCAATTACACTCAGAGAAATGTGTTGGATTTTTGAGATTCTACTGTAACTATAGATTATATATGTTTTATATAGATGTGATTTTTCATTTTCAAATGGTGGTAATCAGGCATTTTCAAACAAATAATCATAAGAACAATGCTGTGGTACATAGAAAGAAATACACTGAGTTGGCTTTGCATTAGTAGCATCCCCTTCTTGGGAATAGACTAGTCTGTGACACTGGTGATTGCTCAAAGTCGAGAATGGCTGATATAAGATTGTAGTTTGTACATATGGCAATCAGTTTTCGAGTGTCTGTGAGGAAGAATGGGTCTGTATTGAAATCCTTCCGACTTCAGATGTGAAATGGCTGTGGAGGCAAGACATGCAGGCCAGTATTTTGACAACGGCCAACATTGTTAAGTGCTCCCATTCTGTGGTTTTATAAGTCTACCATGATTTGCTCAGCAGTGGTTAAACAAACAGCGAAAGGTCATATGGGACAGCTATGTGTGATCAATGGTGACCCTTGGTGAGCAATGTTGTATCTCTTAACACAGCACATTGGCTGATCTAAACATCCACTACAATGCAGGAACAGCAAGATCCACATGGACTGTGTGCCGGACATTAACTCATGTAGGCAGTCGGCTGTCAGCACCAACACTGGACCACTGATGTGTAAATCTGTTGGTTGTCCAGTGATGGTGCTAACATGAAATACGGATACACCTACCTTTCAAAAGATAGGCATACCGACATTTTGAAAAAGCAACATGAGGCCTGGCACTTGGATGCGCTATTGATGTTTGACAGGTTGGAGACGTTGTGGTTTGGGGATTGTTTTCTTGTCATGCCCTGGATCTTCTGATCACTGTTAAACAACAGCTCGATAGGAACACCTACCTGGCTATCATTGCTGACCAAGTACGCCCATTCATGATGACAATGTGCAGGCATTACTGACATGTTCAGTGCATGGATAGCACTACCACAAGACATCCTGCAACATGTGGACAGATGTGTGAGTTTTACTATGGGCAAAAGGTGGTTCCACAAGGTACTAATGCAAAGCCAACTCATTGTAGCTGTAGCATTTCAAAATGAAGATGATGGTCTCCATTGCTATTTTTGTTGAAATAAAAATAAGTTTTGGAATGCACTCCTCCCTGGCCTCCATCCTGTCTCCACTTATCTTATTTATCCTATAATTTGAACTGGTAACTGTTATATGCCCAGTGTTCTTCAAAATAGTCATTGGACTGAACACAGCCTGTCTGACTATAGCTTTACCAAAACTTGAATGATTTGTGAACTTATGTGAAGTCAGATATGGCATTTTGAAAAACTGGTATGTGAACGAATGTGTGTTAACTGAAGTCATTATTATATTAGAGGCACATTATCATAGAGTCCTACCTTTGAGGCTTGTACTGATATTATTGAAGAAGGAGAGAAATTTTTGTAGGTTAAAATTTCTGTGCACTGATTTCTTAGTGTTTCAGTTTCTGTTTATATGCAGTTTGATACCTTGGGAGCTATTTGTGATGTTAGAAAACTGAAAACACTTTTGAACTCAGGAAAATACATTAGATGAAATATCAAAGTTATACAAAGTTGACCTCATTGGCTAGAAATTTTCTTGAAAATATATTACAAAACTGGGTGTATTTCCAGGCTTTTATACATGCATTGTACTATGTTGAGACCTTTTTAATACCTAAATATGCATTTCGTTTTTTAGATTTACTGAAATACAAGAATTACAGCTTCTCTTTTGCCTTTTGAAGGTAGGTAGATATATTGGATATATGTATATATAAACATCTTTTTGGCATCCTTTGAAATGGGCCACATTCTGTGAGCTATTTCCATTGAGGGATAACAGGAACTATATCAACACTGCTATAAATAAAATGATTTATTCTGCAAGACGTTTTACAATACAAAACATCACATTATAGAACAGCTCAAAGAACTGTAAATAGGTTCCTTCATAATAAATCATTTTATTTATGGTACTGCATGTGTATTTCTCATGGCCTTTTAGATATTTTTAATCCCTTTTGGGTATTCATATCAATTAAATTATATAACAAAGCTCTTTCTATATTAATTTGACTACAGTCACCAGGTGGTAAAGAAGGTGGATTGATTCTTGGCAATTCTGTTTGGCAGTATCTTGAACTAATTTGGTGGTTTACGAATGAAATTTACTAGTAAAATTGCCTAGTAATCAACACCAAATCCAATGGAGACTACACTTTGAATTGTCACATAAGTATCCTCTCCTTTACTTTTGATCATTTATGTTAATGTCATTTCTAGATCCAATCCAGAATTTTTAAATAAAACAAAACATGATCAGCCTTGTCTGTAGTGGTGGCTGCACACAGCCAATATGTGTTCTAAAGCATTTAATAAAATTTACTGTGGATAATTTCCTTTCATTTATTTTTTCCCAGAGTATAATATTCGTTTGAAATAAGATTTAATATCTTATAAACCTACTTTTAGTATTAATATTTAGTATTAGAATGGCCGGCTACTGAGATTAGTTTTTTCTAGGTAGATTCAGGGAAAAAAAATAATAAAAAGTCTACTTCCTTGCAGACTTGTCTGCATCTGCTTAAAAAAAAATCCTGATCACTTATACCCCTACCTTCAAAAAAAGGGACGTACAGTTGTCTTGAACTTATTATGTGATAACTCAAGACTAAAAAATGTACTGAACCTCAGTCACCTTGAGAGGTAAGTACAATATACTGAATACAGTGGTACCTTGGTTTGCGAGCATAATTCGTTCCGGAAACGTGCTCGTAATCCAAAGCACTCGTGTATATCAAAGCGAATTTTCCCTTAAGAAATCATGGAAACCCAGTTGATTTGTTCCAAAACTCGAAAATATTCATATACTGTAAAAATGATTAATACAAAATACATACATACCTTTTCATATTTTTAATATTTAAATTGAATATACGTAAAGCAATCGGATTTATGGTAGGACCACTTTCACTGTCACAACGGAATCACTGCTATCTGTTGACTTTTTTTTGTGCGACTTTAACAAGGAACCTGTCCAATGACACTTTGCCTCCTCTTGAGGATTTCGGAAATATGACATTGCATTGTCGTTAAACAGATTCATCGCTCGCACTATTACAAAATGAGGAGACACGCTTGATACAAATAAACAAAGCTGCGCGCATGTAGCAACTGAATAAACAACACCGTAAAGGCAGAGACATACTATTAACACCTCACATTTTACTAAAGCACATTTCTAGGGGTTACTACCATAAAACAATAAAAACAATTTCCAGTTTCGTTTCTGCTAGTGGAATCTGTTATAAACTGGTAGTAAACTCTATCTAATTGCATTTGCGATTATACCGATAACTGGAATTGTGTTGGTTTTTACGTTATTATGGTGAAATGTGTTTCCCCTTCACTGATATAAAACACATAAATACATTTTCAGAATCTTCTCTTCATTCCTATCATGTTGGGATGATTCCAGTCCAACTGCCATTTCTTGTAAACACAAAGGCCAATAGTGCATAAGCGAATTCGGTTCGTGTTATATAAGATATCGTTCCCCTATTTATAAATCGAGTATGATCGAATTCGTGTAGTGTAAACACGTGTTATACGAGGACTGACGGTACTCGTATTGCAAGACCTAGCTCGTTTATAAAGTTAAAATTTATTAAAAATTTTTGCTCGTCTTGCAAAACACTTGTAGACCAAGTTACTCGCAATCCAAGGTACCACTGTATAAATCTATAATATACTGCCCAAAGATAAATTTCATGATATCCAGCCTTCTGTTGTCCCACCCTAAGATTTTTAAATTTGTGCCCATTGGTTCTTATCGCTTCTACCATGGAAAATATACATCTCCCTCCCATTTCATTTTATTAATCCTTCAGGGCCTTATATGCCTCAACCACGCCCCTTCCCCCCTTTAAGCTAACTAGTTGCCAAGCTTTGTAGTATGCTTTTCTAAGCAGCTCCTTGTAAGGTCAGTAATTAGGACATACCAATCTAGAAGATCTATGCGTTTTTTTTTTTTTTTTTTTTTTCTTTCTTCCCAGGTGAAAGCTACAGATCCGAATACGGTATTCCAAGTGTGATTTTTCTGTCCTGTTATATAGAGAAATAATATTTCTTCCTACTTGAAGAAGTCTAATAAATCATTAATGGGATAAATGTGCCTTTCAGTTTTATTGTTCAGAATGCATGCTAAACTTTATATATGATTGTATTGTAACTCATAGTCTGTAAGTTACCTCTTGGTTTCCAATTCCAAATGTACCATATTTATGTACCTCTTTTGCTGCTTTTAATATTACTGAGTATATCTCATCAACCCCGGTAGCCTTATTTACTGTTAGCTTCAGCAATTTCTCTTTCCCTTCCTCAGTTATAACAAAATCATTTAGCTCTCTCTAAAAACTTCTTCATGTGTAGATGCGAAATATATATTTAGTTTGTCGACAACCTGTCACAGATATTTATGTCATTCATATCTGTTGGGCCAATATTGTTCATCCCTTTTCTTCTAATGTTAACATAAGGAAAGAATTCCTTGCTACTTTCCTTTGCATTCTTAGCTAGTGATTTCTCATAACCTACTGTAATGACCTGATTGCAGACAAGTTTGTACTTACTGTAGGAATTCATGTAACCTGCTAATTTATAATCTCACACATTTTTCTTTTCAGGTACCAGTCTCATCAGTTCATCTGACATCTGTTTAGGTTTAAACCTTTTACTATATCTCTTAGTTAGTATAAAAAGCTTAGTAGCTTCTATGGTGACTTCCCCAATTACTTCCCATTTAGAATTTGCAGTTGTAACATTATCATTTGTTCCCACTGAAAGGAATTTAAAAACTGTCTAAAACTACTGTAGTCACCTTTACAAAAGCACATAAGTACGTATATCTTTAAGTATATCCCACATCAGTTATATTATGATCACTGGTTTCTTTTTCTGGATATTCTTAATGCATGATGATTATCACTGCTGATGATCAAATCAAGAGTATTGCATTCTTTCTTCTGTTTCCTCTCTAACATGGTGACTGTACAAAACAGTCATCAGATAAGTCTAGAAAATTTCGGTGACCAACCCCACAAATTCTAGGCAACATCTGGAAAGTTAACATCCCCAATTGTAAGATAATCTGATTTCTGCCTATTGTTTCTCTGTGTAGTTGTTTGTTATACTCGTCACAGTCGTTAGGCCTATAACGGTTAGTCTGTGTATCTCCCTCCCTTCTACTCTCATTTTTGTTTTCCTAGTGCTTATGTCACAGCAGACTGACTCAAAATTGTACTGGCCATCAGCATCATCTGGTGCACTTCATAACCAAGAAGCATTCCTCCCCATCTGTCCTTCCTGTAGTTCACATTGTCTGAGTGGCACCATGTTTTCAATATCCTTACTATCTATGCATTTATTGACTTAACAGTACTTCAAATTTGTCAAATTTTTTTATTGTGTTCCTAGCATTGGTGTACGAGCAAGTATATGTGCACTTTATTTTGTTTCTTTGTAACCCTAACAAACAGCCCATCTATTTGCTTGTCCCATGATGACCTCCAGCAGGTCTCCAACACCTCACTTTTCAAGCTGCTGTATGTCCCAGCAGATGCAGTGCAGTAATAATTTTCATCTCTCCTTGTTGCTGCTGTTTTAGCAAAACATCCAAGGGAAAAAAACAGAAAGGAGTTTTTTACCACAATTCAGTATGCCGGAGTGGGATAAAATCTGTTAGTCTGTGTATCCCTCTCCCATGCTAACAGTTTTCCACCCACCCAACACTGCCTCAGTAGCATTGGTAAATATTCCTGGACCCCTTGATATTTAAGTGTACCCCATCCCTGTAAAATCATTCTCTTGTTAACAAGTGCAGTCCCTCCAAGGCTGAATTTATTGACAAGGTCTCATCATGTACTCCCTCCTATTGTGTCTGGGCAGAATTGCCGGTATTTTCAAATTTGTTCCTCTCTCGTTACTTTTTCTCAGCATTGCCCTGTACTTGTTAAGCAGAATCTTAGCTCTCCTACTCTTAATTAGTACCATTGTGTAGAATGGTATCACCTTTTGTGCACTTAAATGATGATAGCTGCTCTACAACATCATATTTAGTTCCTGGTGGACATATCATGGTCCTATTTAACCTATCCATTTCACCAAAGATATTTCATATTTTGTGTATAGTTCAGCTAGACATGAGTACTAAAAGCATGCAGATACAATCTTTCAGTTTGGGAAAAACTAAAATTCGGTTAATTCAAGAGATAGAAAAAAAACAAAAATTGTGTTGCTGTTAAAGAATAAATTGAGATAACTCTTCATTTTCCTTTCTTAAAAATCATGGTGTATGGCTCATTCAATGGCAGGATATTCGAAAAAATATAGTATTAGATTTTTATTCAGTAGTACAGATTGTCTGTTTCTTGAAAACATTGCAGTAACAGTTTTCATTGCAAACTTGAATATTCTTTTGAGCAGGATTTATTATCTGCATCTAACCTACCCTCCTACAGAGAGCATGCATCACTTGATCCATTTAATTAGCCTTCTTCATATGGGGGATATTTTCAATATGAGTGATATAAAAAGTTGCAATTTATTAGCATTAGCATTAGTAGAGGCATTTGATGCAAGAGAGCAAGCTTATGCAGCATCAGCCAAAAAAAAAAAAAAAAAAAAAACCCACTTCCACTGAACCCCTCTGTTCGTTCAAAATACCTGTCCAGCTGAGCCTTAAACTTATTTAGGCTATCAACCTCCACCACAAGGGATGGAAGTCTGTTCCACCAACCAACCACCTGCTGGCTAAAGGCAAATTTCCACACGTCTATCCTACATCTGTCTTTCCTCAATTTGAATTTATGCCCTCTCAGGTGATTTTTCTGAGCTAGAGGAAGAATCCCATCAGCATTGAGCATGCTTAAACCATGCAATTATATCCAAAACTATTGCTGATCACAGCTGTGATCATCTCTAGAGTTTTGGATATCACTGCAACTTTTGAATGATAAAGTGTCTGTTAATTTCTGTTGTTATGATAGAAATTATCTTTGTCACTCACTCTGTCGTCACATTTATAAAGAGAAATATAATTAGTACTGATCGTTTTTTTGGTAAATATGCCACAGTGAATGTACTAATTGCACTTAAAGTTTTATTTAAAGTTTTTTTAATTTTTTATTTAGGTATTTCTCAAGCTTTGCTCAAACTCTGTGGTAATAGTGTGTTTAATTTTTTTTTTTTTTTTTTTTTTTTTAATTTTTGTGTAATTTTGTAAATTTATCTGTAAAGATATTAGATGTAAAATACACTACAATGTATATATGACCAGGGCTTTTTTATGCCAGAATGGCATTTCAGAAATTATAAAGAAATGGAAATAAGAAGTCATATATTTAAAATAAAAAATATTTTAAAATAAAAATTATTTATTATTACTAATGCCTTTGGTGCATCAGCAGAAGTTAAGCCAGACTCACAGCTTGACTTTGTGACTCATTGAAGCAGTTGCCAATCACATTGTTTAATTAATAATTAAAACACTTAATAAAACCATGGCTTATTCATGGCCTTCATGCAGATATAGACATAAACAGTAAAAAAGAAATCATAATAAGAAATATAATAACTTGCTTTTATTATGGAAATCTTTATTAAAACATTCTGAAATGTTTTCATAATAAATTAAAAATAAATAAATAATACCTATTAAATTAGTTTTGTGCAGAACATTATTTTAAATAATGGCCTTATGAGGCCATTATTTAAAAGCATCACTGGGGAATGAGAATGGGTCCTGCTTATTGTGTAAATGCAATATTATGGTATCAAATAAAGGAAAAGGCAACTATAAAACACACTGCAACAAAGAAGCAAGAGTGCAAGGTGAGCTGTAAAAGTAATAAGCGGGCAACACAGTAAAATAATTTTTTTCTTAAGATTTCAGAAAAAAAAAAAAATATATATATATATATTTATATCATTCAAAACTAACTGTTTAAGACATTCGAAAATTTGTCGGTTGGCACCATGATTTTATAAAAATTTACTTGAGGAGGAACCCCAGATCCCCCCTCCCCTCTTTCCTAGGAGAAATTTCTCAGCTTTCTGAAAGTTTATATTTTCCAAAAATAGCCCTGTATATAACTATAAAATAAAATAGAACATAACAAAATTTAATATCGTTTTCACTGCTTCTGCCTGTTGCCAGTTTGAAACATGATTGTCATTTTTTTTTTATTTGAAGCAGATCACCAAACTTGCTGTATGTAGATATTAGCTGTGCACCTGTGGCATCACAAAACTTGCCGTTACCATCAGAGCTGGCATTAATTATGCATAAGATAGAATAACTTTCTCTTCTTTCTGCTGTTCAGTAGAATTGACCTCTGTTGTTTATTATCTATAGTTTAAGACTAATAAAATTTTGAGCTAAAGCCTCAAACCACTGAATTTATTAGACATACACATTAGTGCAATGCACCAATTCTGTTATGTAGTAAATCACTAAAATTGGTGAAATGGCATCATTTTCATTACATCTCATATTGTTGAGTATCTTCACAATGAGTGGTCTGTCATTGTACCCATTAGAGAATACTGCTGTTACTTTTTCTCAGTGGGGCTAAGTGGATACTTGGCAATACCCCATCTGGGTGGTGGTATCCACTTAGAATAAATAATGGTTGTCTTTTTTAATGGGGAAGCATTACTTATTGAAAGTAGTACAATGACAGGCAACTCATTGTGAAGGTAATTACAATATATGAGATGTTATGAAAACAATGGCATTTCACCAACATTAGTGATTTAAATCACTAATGTTGGTGAAAAAACGTCTAAAAATTATTATTATTATTATGTTGTGGATGGGGTAGGAAATTGATATATGGCAGATTTTAACAATATTTTTCAGCATTTATGAATTTTTTTAAACCACCAATTTGGTTATATTGATAAGATTTCTTAACTATTTGCTATAATACACTTTTACTCAGAATAGTAGAGGCGCCTCCGTAGCCGGGTGGGCAGGAGCAGCAGTGCGTAGCACACGCTTCTTGATTATACCGGGGTTCGAGCCCGTGACCACCAAATATGGAGGATGTGGAAAGGTCAGGGAATGACCACGCATATCCCTGGAGCAATATGGCCTTAGTTGCTAATGCTCCTAAAAACCAAATAACAAACAAACTCAGAATAGTAAAAGTTGCAGAGTTATTTTCACCATTGGCATTGAAGTAAATTGAATAGAAGGGACTTTATTAAAATCTCCTCCTCTCCTCATTTATTAAAAATATAAATTCAATGAACAATGTATGAACTCAGTTAAAAAAACATCACAGTTTATTACACTTGGTGTATTTTTGTTTAAAATGTATATTTTTGTATAAAGTACTACCGAGTACATCCAAGGTACTCTGTTTTTCTGATTCTTTTGCTCCATCTCACATGTGTCCTAGGTCAGTTTCATTAACTGTTTTGCAAAGATATATAAATATATATATCCAGAGTATGTAAAATGCATAATCAATAAACTAAATATAATAAATATACCAAATTTAATTTAATAAATAAATAAACCATCACAGATCCAATTAATGCCATCTTATATGATTTAACATTACATCCATCTGTATATTGTTTTATTATTTAAGATGTTAGTTATAGTGGTAGAGTCTAATGGTGTAGTTATAATCAAAATTTAGCAGGTTGTAGTGTATACCGAGAAATCAACTGGTACGATATAACGGCCCAAGAAACATAAGAACCTATGTACATGCCTACAGCAATCTGGAAAAAATATATATGCAATATAACATAAGGCAAAACCTTACATATCAAAATTATATTATAAAATAAAATTATGTTAATTGTAGGTATATAGATACATTGAAAGGGACTTTTTCGAGGGCTAACCCTCTCAATGTATCAACCATAATTAACAGGCTATCCGTTTCTGTAGTCATCGTCCAGCTTAACAGTGTCCGAATATAGCTGTGTAGTATGAGATAGCAATACCAAATGAAGGTAATGTAGTATTACTTCCGTTCGCCTTCTTTAGCTTATGCTACTATTGCTTCGTGTTACTTTTAGCGTATGCTACTAATACTAATGCTACCTATACGATATATAATATACCACATATGTATACGTTTAACAAAGGATGGATCTTTCTACATTAGCTACGTATTATTATCTTTTTGTAAATTAGCTATCCGTCGGGCTAACAGTCATCTAGCCAGCTAACTATTAAATTGGGATATATTAATTTTAGTTAACCGTAATATATTTTGGTTTTGTGATCTAATACTACATAGCTATATTTTGGACACCGTTAAGCTGGACGATGATTACAGAAACAGATAGCTTGTTAATTATGGTTGATACATTGAGAGGGTTAGCCCTCGAAAAAGTCCCTTTCAGTGTATCTATATACCTATAATTAATATAATTTTGATATGTAAGGTTTTGCCTTATGTTATATTGCATATATATTTTTTCCAGGTTGCCGTAGGTGCGTACATAGGTTCTTATGTTTCTTGGGCCGTTATATCGTACTGGTTGGTTTCTGGGTATAAACTATAACCTGCTAAATTTTGATTATAACTACACCATTAGACTCTACCACTATAACTAACATCTTAAATAATAAAAAAAAAAAATATATATATATATATATATATATATATATTTACAACGTCTGGGCTCTGTGGAGTACATAGTATAAGTGTCATCAAAGCTTATCTGTGGTTTAGAGTAATTGTAGACACTATATGATAGATGATGGTAAGAAAATAGTTTTCAAAATTGAATAGAAACTCATAGCCAACAACATCATTTATCTGGTTGGATCATACAAAAGCCAAAGTTGAATGAATTTTTGGGAATGTTGAACTATAATTTGATGAAACTGAATCAAGTGAGGTCAATAGAGTTGGAAGATATTGCATCAAAGCAAAAAGGACAAACTTATTTAATTTTTAATGGGTTTTTTTGCCCATTTTTGTCATTTTTTGCACATTTTTTTTTTCTTCTGATTTGATTTTAGATGATAATTTTACCTCCAACGTTGTCCAGTCAAGTCAGAATAAGAACAAATTAATATTTAAAAAGTGTTATGAAAAAAAGTGTTTATATGAAACTTTTGGATTTCATAAATAAACTCACTACACAGAGAACACCATCATAGAAATACACCTGTAGCCTACTTGCATTTGAAAAATTCACTGCCACATTCACTCCTGCACACATTTTGAGAGCTCATTACATGATGCCACATTCATGCAGGTACTCTCTGGTGAAGGAGTTAAGAGATTTTTTTTTCATCAGTGACAAAACTTGACACAGCATTGCAGCATCCCTTGCTTCTGCAGTTCTCTATAAATGTAGATTGGTTCCCTTTATCATTGTCTTCTTTATGTGCTATGTTTTGCTCACTGATTTCATTTCTAGTCACAGGCTGACACTGATATCATCTTTACACTGAATATGCATTGAAGACAAACTCACCTTCTCCTTGCTCCAGTACCAGTTATTAGTAAATTGTTTTCATTTGGTGTAATGTTGGTAATTATGCACCAAAAAGGCAGTCTTGTTATTATTATTATTAGCTATATGGTGCGAGGAAGCCTGAGGCTTACGCCGCACCAGCCAAAAAAAAAAAAAAAATTCCCAAGTTGCCCTGAGAGAGAGAGAGAGAGAGAAGCAGAAAGGAATCACCAAGAAAGAGAAGAATGATGATATCCAGCTCAGGACCCTGGGAGTGCCAAGACCATACCCACCAAATGTGAGTCCCTGGGGTTATAAGGCAACCAACTGCTAATTGTGTTCCGAAGGAAGAATCCTTAAAATCCAAGGAAGTATTTACAGAATTTGCATCTTTTGCATTATTATTTGAAGCACGGACAACTGTTCTGTACAAGTTATTTCCTATATTTCTGCCGTGTGCATTGGGTGATGCCTTGATTGTTATGTGGAAAACAAAAAGATGAAGGTTACTTAGGCTTAGCATTAGCTTAGAAAAGGCACATGATGCAAGAAGGCAAGCTTATATAGCATCAGCCAAAAAAAAAACAAAAAACACCCTTCTCATTTCACCATTCCACTCTCTCCAAATGTTTGTCTAGTCTAGTTATTCTAGTTCTGCCTTCATTTTAAGCTATCAACTTCTACAATCACAGATATAAGTTTGTTCCAGCAATCACCCACCCCCTGGCTAAAGGCACACTTCTGCACATCTTTCCTACAGCTGTCTTTCCTCAATTTTAATTTATGTCCCCTCAGGCAATTAATCACAGCAATGTGGTAGAATCCCATCAGTACAGGGCCTGCTCAAACCATTCAAGGCTTTATACGCCTCAGTCCGATCACCTCACACGTGCCTAGTCTCCAGACACTGTAATTTGCAAAACTTAAGCCTTTCTTTGTAAGAGCAACCCATTGTTCCATTTACTAATCTTGTTGCCCTTCTCTGTACTTGTTCCAACAGCTCTACATCCTTCTTAAAATGAGGCCTCCAGACCTGTATATAGTACTCAAGGTGTGGCCTGACCATTGCCTTATACAAGGGTATAATCACCTCCTTACACCTGTTCGAAAAATTCCTGTATATCATTGACAAGACACCATGAGCTACTCTTGCAGACCATTTGCACTGCTGAGAAATCTTCATACGTGCCTGCACAATTCCCCCTGATCCTTTTCACTCTCTACCACTGTCAGTGTAGTACCACACAGTTGATACGTTACTCTGGGGTTACTGCTTCCCATATGCAGTACTTCCCATATGCAGCACTTGAAAGTTTAACATTTGTCAATGATAAACTTCAGTTGCCACCTCTCAGCCCATCTGCTCAACTTTTCTAGATCCTGTTGCAGCAGCGTACTGTCATTAATGTCATTAACAACCCTGCTACCTTCATATCGTCTGCAAACTTGGACATTAAGCCTAATATACCATCATCAATATCATTAATGAATACAGAAAACAACAATAGACCCAACACTGAACCCTGGGGGACTCCACTAATAACGTTAGTCCACGAAGAGCAGTGTCCATTGATTACCACTCTCTATCTTCTCCCCCTCAACCATCCCTTTATCCATAGCAGCAATTTGCCTCCAATGCCACACTGCTCCAATTTGTGCAGCAGTCTTCCATGTGCAACAATATCAAAAGTCTTTCTAAGATCCAAATATATGATATCAAAATTATTCTTTGCATCCAGTTCCCTTGTGACTACATCATACATCATAGTATCCAATCAAATTGGTCAGACAAGACTTCCCCTTAACAAACCTATGCTATGTCTGATCTATAACTGAAGTCTTGTCTAGATGATCATGTAATGCTTCTTTAACCAGTGCCTCCATTAATTTCCCTGGAACAGAAGTTAAAATAACAGGTCTGTAATTACCTGTGTCTCCCTTTGCTCATTTGTGGATTGGGGTCACATTTGCACATTTCCAGTCCATGGGTACCTCCCCTGAGTCCAAGGAAGCCCTCATAATTATGGTTAAGGGTTTGCTTACTTCCTTTGCTGCCTCCTTTAATATAACTGGATAGATCCCATCCACCCCAAGTGTCTTTCTTGTGTTTATCTTCAACAATTTCTCCTCCACTTTACTGCCAGAGTTTAATACACCTCTGGCATTCCCCTCCCTGAATAACTGCTCATGTATGAATGTAGATGCAGAATATTCATTTAGTTTGTTAGCTACCTGAGCAGGATCATCAACCAACAGTTGAACCACCGATATCAAGGGGACCAATCTGATTAATCCCCTTCCTTCTAGTTTACATAAGTAACGAATTCTTTGCTGTTTTTCTTTGCATCCTTTGCCAAAGATTTCTTGTAATCTGCCTAACCTCCATTGTAACTTGGTTACAGACCAGCTTATATCTATCATAGGCTTCTGTGTCACCTGTTAATTTATATGTATCCTATGCATTTTTCTTCTTTGCACACGTGTATAATTATTTCATCTGACAGCCATTTAGGCCTAAATCTTGAATAATATTTCTTAGTTGGTGTGAAAAGCCTAGTAGCTTCCAAGATTAATTCTTTGAATGCTTCCCATTTTGCTATTGGTAACATCATCAGTTGGTCCCACCTTATAGCATTTAAATACTGTCTCAGACCACCGTAGTCACCTTTACGAAAGCAAAAACCCTTCCCTTTACCCCTGATGGTAGTTACATCTTTGAGTAAATCCCACTTCTGTACACTGTGATCACTGCCACCTAGTGGTTCCTTTATCTGCAGATTGTTAATGTGTGAAGAAACACTACTGATAATCAGATCAAGAGTACTACTCCCTCTTGTTGCCTCCCAAACATGCTGCTGTAGAAAACAGTCATCCAATAAATCCACAAAAGCTTTGCTAGTATATAAGTGACCAACCCACAAATTCCAGTCAGTATCTGGGAAATTACAATCTCCCATTATAAGACACACTGATTTACTGGCCCACTCTATTTCTCTGTACAGTTGTTTTTTATATTCATGAGTCATTAGGCCTATAACACACTCCTACTCACAGTTTTGCTTTCCCAGTTCTTGTGTCACACCAAACTGACTCAGCACTATTGTCCAGTCATGTCGACTGGTTGTACTTCCTTGGATTTTATATGTTTCTTAACCAATAGAATAACCCCTCCTCCCTTCCTATCCTATCTATCCTTCCTGCACACATACTCCCCAAATTCCAGTTCTGCATTCCTTATATCTGTGTGACACCACATCTCTGTTATCCCAACAATATCTGCCTTTGAAGTTTTGACAAACACCTCAAATTCATCAAATTTATTTACCAAACTCCTAGCACTGGTGTACACACAAGTATACATCTGTTCCTATTCTTAGCTACCTTAACACAGCACATGTATTTACTTGTTCCGCAGTGACTCACAGCAGTCTCTGGAATCTCCTGCACCTTGTTTTCCAGGCTGCTGAATGTTGTGGCAATGGGATTCACCACCCATTTAACATCCTATATTAGTGCATTTTAGATTTGTACATTTCAGAAAAACACTTTGAGTATTTTGATTTCCCCAGTAGTGCTAGTATTTCTTTTCTGCTTTTGTTACGGAATAAAAGGATCTTTAGGCCTTTTTTGCACAGCTTTCTCCTTAGCATCCCTTTTCCATTTATATGTTTAAGTTGTCTTTTGAGGAACTAAGTCAAAAACTAATCCTCTCTCACCTATGTTAAAAACATTGGTTTCATTGTGATTAGTAGTATCGTTCCTTCTTGTGGTTCCACAGTTGTCAGTAATCTAACTGCCAATTAGTTTTGAATATTTTCAGAAGATGACAGCACAATTCACTATGTCACATTGATTGCAGCACCCTAAACAGTATATTATAAAACTTAAAATGGCATTCTTTACTCATCAAGAAGACACAAAAAGACAAATCATGTCAACTTGTGTGAAGCAATGATCCTTTGAGATTCTGCAGTGAATGGATCTTTTGTTTCCTCAATTGTCATGATGAATGAGATGCATGAATTCCACTCTTCAATCCAGAAATGAAACGTCAGTCTGCCTAGTGGAAGCACACTGATTTGCCACTGCCCAAAATGTTATTGCTGCAAGTGCAGAGAAAATAAGGTACAGCATGACAGGAATGTTTTGTCTTCTGAAAATTACTGGGCAGTGAGTGAAATGTGACTTGCTGCATTGTTGTAGAGGAGCCAACCATTTCACCATTTTTTGGGTCATTTATTGCCCAAAAAATATGTGTATCTCAACAGTGTTAAAACTTCTTCATAGTAGGCTGCATTAACAATGATACTTCACAAAATAAATTCCGCTAATGCCATCCCCTTATTTTAAAAAAAATGCAATCACCATAGCTTTCACATGCGAGTTTTGACTACCATGGCTTTTTTGGCCTTGGTCTCTGAGTCATATCCATACACCCTTGTGGGTAGTACAGCATTATAGTCATGATCCCCCTACATTAGGTGAAAAAGGCACAAGCTGAGATCCCATCAGTGATGTCTCAGGTGAGAGTTGTATGTTTTTTCCCCTGCCAAATATCCAGGTTTTCCACACAGTAAACCAACCCAAGGACCCACATATTACAGACATATACTGATGTCTCATAAACTTTTAGTTGCTTTGGTGATTTACACATACGTACACCTACTATTCACACTACCTGTTATAATTTTTGTTAAAAAATGCTGGATCTGACAGCTTACTTGAAAAACTGAAATGAAATGATTCGACCTTTTATCTGGAGTGAGAGTGCATGGAACAAATTGACACTCACTCACTCACCTCCTACCCAAATCCTTGCTCAAAATGGCCTGAACCAAATCAAATAAAAGAGACTTCCCATTGCAGTTTCTCAAACGGTCGGTTATTGATCCACTCAACCAATGGTGCAGACTTCGCTGATGTTTTAATTGTTTCAGGATGTTGACTGGCAAACTGATTCTTTCTTCATCTTCGGGTGAAAAATTTCCCTGATGAAACTTTTGAAACCACTTGAAAGCTGTTTTTTTTTCATCATAACATCACATGTGATATTAGATAAATAATAGTGTATGAGACAAATGAAAAAAAAAAACAAATTAAAATTTGGCATGCAAATGCCCAAAATATGTTGCTGAAAGCCCTGCTCACATCATTTTAGCTGCTACAGCACATTCAAGAATTATAAGATTATTCACCAAACTTTATCAAACCATATAGTAATAGTAATACATATAGTGCAAGGAAGCCGCAGGCTTTTGCTGCACTGGCAAAAAAATAAAATAAATAAACAAAAACAAGTAGATAAGGAAACACATTATATGCTTCCCTCACACAGGTAAGTATCCAGTTGACCTTTGAATTTATTCACACTATCAGCCTCAACTACCTGCAAGGGTAGGGACTTTTCCAGCTATCAATGACTTTCTGGCTAAAAGAAAACTTCCTACAATCTAATCTAAACTTCAAGCCCTGTAATTTGAATTTATGACCCTTGGAATTCTTTTGAACAGTGAGAATTTCAACCTCATTCATTTTACTAATCCCTCTCAGAGCCATATAAACATCAATCAGGTCACCTCTGAGATACCTGGTTGCCAAGCTCTGTAGCCCCCGTAATTGGAGTCTTTCCTCATACAGCCGTCCTTCTGTCAATCTCACCATTTGAGTTGTCCATCTTTGGACCCTTTCAAGAAGCTCAACGTCTTTCTTCAAATGAGGTCGCCATATCTGAACACAGTATTCCAAATGTGGTCTTACAATTGCCTATACAGTGGGATTATGGCCTCCCTATCTCTACAGGATAGCATTTGATAAATCATTGATAGGACACCATAGGCTTTCTTGGCTGCATGTTCACACTGTTCAGAAAACTTCATATCTGCCTGTATTGTAACTTCCAAAGCCCTTTCTTCCTCCACTGTTTTTAATTCAACCCCACGAAGTGTATAATTTATTTGTGGGTTGCTGTTCCCCAAGTGTAAGACCTTGCATTTAGCAGTATTAAAACATAGCTGCCATTTCTCTGACTATCCTTATCATTTAATCATGTATATATCAATTAAAGTCTCAAATTATGCTATTGCAATGCACTGAATTTTTTTTTAGGATTATCCAAATTACCTCATGCAGTTCCCTACATGCATTGCGCAACATTTCTGCCTCATCTGAAGTACTTCCTTTCTCTGATGTTTATGTGCTTGTTATTTTATTTGGAGACAGATGAATCCAGACTCCTTCATAAACTTTGTTCTATTGCTCTTGGGTCCAGTTAGCATGTTTGTGACACCAGGTGAAATGGGCTCTTCTCTGTGCTAAGGTGTGTGAAATTGAGTATCAACTCAGGAGGTTGTGGACTTCAATAGTAGTACTGATTTACTCCAGGCATTACTCACAATGAGCAGGTATGCTGTTAAATCTCACTCTGCCAGGAAAGAAGTTTGTAACTGATATAAGGTTCTGGGGATAGTGAATGACTGAAAATTTTCTCCCTGGAATCATTCAGTGGAATTCAGTTCCAGAGACAGTGCCCATTCTTTACAGGAAAGAACTTTATTCTGTCTATAACTCTAAAAGGAAACTGGGGACCTACTGTATTCATAAAAGTCTGAGAGGGCTCAAACATTTTGTGGTCCCACCTCATAGTAGTCTGAGTTTTTTTCTTGCAAATGTGCAGTTCCCTACATGCATTGTACATCATTTCTGTCTATCTGCTTCATCCGAAGCACTCCCTTTCTCTGATGTTTATGGGCTTGTTATTTTATTTGGAGACAAATGAATCCAGACTCCTTCATGAACTTTGTATTGAACTATTGCTCTTGGGTCTATTTGGCATGGCAACAGGTGAAATGGGCTCTTCTCTGTGCTAAGGTGCGATAGAAACATAAATTATGGGCTAATTTACCATAGCCTACAAGATACAGTTTAGTGGTATTTGCTCCATCCTGAGATGGCCAAAATCTCAGAAAACAGTTGGTGTAATGTTTCCCTGTGTTTTCTGGTAATTCAAGCCAGATAATGGCTATCTATTGTGTTTATTCTTGGTCAGTCCTCCACAACTCTTTGGAACTGTAGATTCATACTTTTTTTGTCTTCAAATCAGAATAATGCAATTGAATGCACATATGGGATTTTTGCATCAGCATTCTTACTATTTCTAAGATGATACTCCACCCATTTAAAAGCTTAAATACTTCAATTTTCAAATCATCTCGCAAGTGCCTGATTTCTAGATGCTACAGTTTGCAGCACACAAGTCTTTTTTTGTAATAGTACCCATTTGTGCCTATGAGCAACCTTGTTGCTCTTTCTGCATTCATGCCATAAAATCGATATAACAAGACTAATCTTTCTAATGATATTTTCTGATCTTAATTAGAATATACTGTCAGAATTATGGATAAAATTTTAAAGTTTCCTATTTTAATTTACTTCTTGCCTTGTTCTCCCAAAAAACTAATTGGTGTATAAAATTCACCAGTGTCAAATTCAAATCCACTAGGATGTGAATTTGACACATCAGCTGGAGAGTTAAAAAGAATGAGAAAATACTCTTCTGCCTGAGAAATCTTTGTACTATCAGCTTCATCTCTGTATCCATAACTAAAAATTCTTTAATACAGAATAACAGCATCTGTTATTCTGTATTAAATGTATGTACAGTTCCACATAGTTTTAATTTGAATTTATGCCCCCTCATGTGTAGTCTGAGCAAGAGGAAGGATTCCATCAGCATTGAAAGTGTCTCCATAGCCAGGTGGGAAGGAGCAGCAGTGCATAGCACGCTTCTTGATTAGACCGGGGTTCGAGCCCTTCACCACCAAATACGGAGGATGCGGAAAGGTCAGGGAATGACCACCGCATATCCCGGAGCAATATGGCCTTCATTGCTAATGCTCCTAAAAACCAAAAAACAATCAGCGTTGAGCTTACTCATTCCATTCAAGGCCCTAAACACCTTAATCAGATCTAATCACAGGTGCCTAGTCTCTAGACACTGAAATTTGCAAAACTTAAGCCTTTCTTCTTAAGCGCAACCCTTTATTCCATTCACTAATCTTGTTGCCCTTCTCTGCACTTGTTCCAGCAGCTCTACATCCTTCTTAAAATGAGGCCTCCAGATCTATATATAGTACTCAAGGTGTGGCCTCACCATTGCCTTATTCAAGGGGATAATCATCTCCTTATTCCGACAAAACCCCATAGTCTGTCTTGGCAGCCTGTCTACACTTTTCAGAGAATTTTATATCTTACTGCACGATTACACCAGGTCTTTTTCTACTACCCTGAGTGTGGGTAACAGTAATCTGAGATTACATGGATTACTGCTACCCATGTGCACCACCTGACATTTCTCAATATTAAACTTCAATTGCCACTTCTCATCCCATCTACCTGTTTGTCTATCTTGTTGCAATTGCATACTCTGATTACTGTGATTCTCTACCCTGCCACCCTTCATATTATCTGCAAACTTAAGACATTAAACCTGATATGCCTTCATCAGTATCATTTAATAAATGCAGAAAAAAACATTGGACCCAGCACTGAACCCTGGGGAACTCTGCTAATAACATAATGCAAGAAGAGCAGTGCCTATTGGTAACTACTCTCTCTCTCTTTTCTTCCACACAACCATCCCTTTATCCATAGCAGTAACTTGCCCTTAATGCTACTCTGCTCCAATTGCTATAGCAGTCTTTTACGAGCAGCCATATCAACAACTTTCCTGAAATTTAAGCATGTGATGTCAGAATTACTTTTTGTTTGTTATTGTGTCATAGTGTCCACTCAGTTTACTTACACAAGATTTTCCCTTAACAAATCCATACTGTGACTGCAGTATGACTGCATACCTGTCTAGATGATCCTGCATTACTTTTCTAACCAGTGACTGTATTATGTTAACTGGAGCAGAAATCCATCCAACAGGTCTGTAATTATTCATGTCTTTCTTTGATCTCCTTGGTGAATTTGGGATACATTTGCACATCACCAGTACACCTTGCAGTCCACCTCCCCTGAATCCATGGTGCTTTCATATTCATAGCTAAAGGTTTTTTTACCTCTTTTGCTGCCTCCTTTAATATCCCATCCACCATATGTAATATTTTTATGTTTAGCCTCAACAGTTTTTCTTCCATTTTCAGTTATCGCAAATTCATTCAGCTCCTCACCAGAATTTGACCCACTTCTGTTATCTCCATCCCTAAAAAATTCCTCGTGTGAATGTAGACGGAAAATATCCATTCAGTTTGTCACAACCTGAGCAGGCTTATCAACAGTTAATCCATTCACGTCTAATGGACCAATATGATTCAACCCATTCCTTTTGCTGTTTACATAAATAAAGAAATCTTTGCATCCTTTGCCAGAGACTTCTCATAATCTGCCTTAGCTCTCCTGACCTCCTCTGTAACTTGGTTGCAAATAATTTATATGCATTCCATGCATTTTTCTTTGCTGGCACGAGTCTCATCAGTTTATCTGGCATCCACTTAGGTATATGCCTTGAATTATGGTTCATATAAAAAGTTGGAACTCAGTTGATATAAAAGTTGAAGCTTGATATAAAAAGCCTAGTAGTTTCTGTGATAACATCCCGAATGCTTCCCATTTAGAATTTACATTTGATTACTTCATCAGTTGATCCCACTGTATAGAATTTAAAAACTGTATGAGACCGCTGTAGTCCTTTATAAAAGAAAAACCCTTTCCCTTGTCTTTGACAATTGTTACATCTGAAATCAAACTCCACAGAGAGTGGTAATCAATGGACACTGCTCTTCATGGACTAATGTTATTAGTGGAGCTCCCCAGCATTCGGTGTTGGGTCCATTGTTGTTTTCTGTATTTATTAATGATATTTATGATGGTATATCAGGCTTAATGTCCAAGTATGCAGACGATATGAAAGTTGGCAGGTTTGTTAATGACACTAATGACAGTACACTACTGCAACAGGATCCAGAAAATTTGAGCAGATGGGCTGAGAGGTGGCAACTGAAGTGTAACACTGACAAATGTAATTTGTCAATGTTAAACTTCATAGGATACAATCATGCAGTAAATCCACAAAAGTCTTGCTCCTGCGTCAGACCAACTCTTAGGGTCAGTCAATATCCAGAAATTAAAGTTCCCCATTATGTCATTTACTGGTTTGCTATGTCGGGACAGTTGTTCATTATACTTATTACAGTCACTAGGCCAATATTTCACTCCTACCCTCATTTTTGTTTTGCCAGTGCTTATGTCATATCAAACTGGCTCATTGTTGCACTGTACTGTCCACCCATGTCTGTTGGATGCACTGCATTAGATTTTATGTGCTTCTTAACTTATGTCTTGTGTATCCTTTCTGTACTCCCCATATTAAAATTCTCTATCCCATATATCTGAATGACAGTGTCTGGAGACTAGGCACCGGCGAGGTGATCTGATAGAGGTGTATAAAGCCTTGAATGGTTTGAGCATGCTCAATGCTGATGGGATTCTGCCCCTTGCTCAGAATAATCACCTGAGAGGGCATAAATCAAATTGAGGAAAGACAGATGTAGGATAAATGTCCGGAAATTTGCCTTTAGCCAGCGGGTAGTTGGTTGGTGGAATAGACTTCCATCCCTTGTTGTGGAAGTTGATAGCCTAAATAAATTTAAGGCTCAGCTGGACAGGCATTTCGAACGAATGGAGAGATGAAGTGAATGTTTTTTTTTTTTTTTTTTTTCTTCTGGCTGATGCTGCATAAGCTTGCTTTCTTGCATCATATGCCTCTACTAATGCTAATGACACCACGTTGCTGATATCCCCACAATGTCTGCATTTGATGATTTCAACAGTACTTCAAATTCATAAAGTTTATTTTCTATGCTCCTATCGTTAGTGTATATACAAGTATACCTGCAACTGTTTTTACTCTTAGTAATCTTAACACAGCCCGTGTATTTGTTTGTTCCACTAAGATCCCCCCCCCCAGCACGTTTTGAAATCCTTGACACCTTGCTTTCCAGACCAGTAGCGTAGCTACCCTTTTTCGGGCCCAGAGGAAAAGAACATGTTCGGGCCCCTACTTAATTAATGAAAATTACAAAAACAGGAGACAGCCAAAGATGCCGGGCCCCTAAAGGGCCCGGGCCCGGAGGCAATTGCCTTGCCTTGCCTGCCTACATGGTAGCTACACCGCTGTTCCAGACTGCTGTTTCTGTTAAATAAAAATTAGAATTATGTACTAGGTACGTAATCCAGCAGGCATTGAAAATATCTTTAGATCGTGACACCATGATTGCTGTAATAAATAAAAATACTTTTATTTTTTTTTGAAGAAAGGAAAATGTGTATCGTCATTATCTACCCGTTACTTCTTCGGTCGTAATTTCTGAAGTAGATCAAAATTATGGTATACTAGAGAAATACTCTGTCAACAAATCTAATTGATGTAAATGAGTATGATATGCAGAATATACAAAACCATTTGATCCACATATATTATTACAGTTAAACAGTTAGCTGAATTTTTTACCATAATATTGAATTCCAATACAGAGGACAAAGTCCTCTGTGTTAAACTTCAATTTGTTTGCAGAATATTAACATAATTATATGTTAAGTAACAATATTACATCATATAATATTATTATATTATTTTTTACCTGATGTGTTACATTATTCCACCTTTTTCCGTAACGCATTTTTGTAACATAAAAATTCAACTAATCCTAGTAAAACATTCTCAACATCAGAACAGTGCAAGGATCACCTTCACCTCTGTCTGCAGCTACTGTTAATCTATTAGTCTGTGAAACCCCCTCCCCAGGCTGTCAGTTTTTCGACCCACCTAATGCTGCCATGAGAGATCAGCAAATATTCTTGCACTGCTTCTGTTTAAATGTATCCCATCTCTGTAGAAACAGTCTCTCCTGTTAACAAGCACAGAACATGTGAAAAATTCTACCCCATGAGCCTTACACAGGCTCTCCAGGGCCAACCTGATTGACAAGGTTTTCATCTTATGTTTCCTTCTGTTGTATCTGAGCAAGATTGTAGACACCTTCCATTTTAGTACTAACTCGTGACTTTTTCTCAACATTGCTCTGTTGAGAAAAAGTCATTGCTCTATGCTTGTTAATTAAATCCTCAGATCTTCTGTTCTTAATATTATTAGTGCCTTTGTGTGTACCTTTTGTGCCCTTCAAAGATGATAGCTGCTCTACGTTATCTATCTCAGCCTCTCGCAGACATACCCTGATCTTCTTCCACCTTTTTTTTTTTGGTATAATATATTTTCCACTTCTCTGTCAGCCAAGGCACTAACTATAGCTACTGACTGTGGGACCAAGGATCTCTCCTGTAGAGGATTTCTTTGTGCTATCTGATGCAGGTGCATGCATTGAGCTGGGTGGTTGAGTGCTGATGGGTCCTTGTCTTTTAATCCTTTGAGGGCATCAAACCTGTCCTTCAACTCCTCATATAATCCCATCAAAATGCTGAGTTTGCACTTCCTTATTCTTTATGCAAAAAACACATGCAAAGGCATCCTCTATGGCAGCATTTCCCAAACTCGGGTCTGCAGACCAATTCCAGGGAGTTCACAAAACGGCCCTCTAGAACTGGTCAAATTATTCGTTCTATGTATAGCAAATTGATGATAAATAAAGTTATTATTATATATTTATGTAAAAATAAGAATAAAGTTTTGTTTTAAACTTAAAACTTTAAATTTTGTTTTACAGAAAACCAAACCCAGTATTCCTATTTCATATATATATATACACACAGAGAAACAGATGCATATATACATATATATATATATATTGTGTGTATGTGTGTGTGTGTATATATATATATATATATATATATATACACACACAGAGAGAAAAACAGATGCATATATACATATATATATATTGTATGTATGTATATATATATATATATATATATATATATATTGGTCCGTAAACTTTTTTTTTGGTTTCTGAGAGTAGTTTGGGAACGACTGCTCTGTGGCTTCAGAAAAAGAGCACAAGTAACACACATAACATAATCCTGATTTGTAGAAGGACTGCCTTCAGCTCTCCCCAACTTTGAACCCTTTAAAGCTTTTTCTCTAGTCTGAGGCATGATTTTAATCTAAATTTAATTATAAACTGCAAATGAAACTAAAAGGTTGAAAAGAATAATGCTATGCTAATCCCACTTACTTAATGGCAGTGCAAAACTATGCTCCTTTAAATAATGTTATGTACTACATGATAAATGCATGTTATTAAAGCACATTTGTATTGCTGTAAATTATAGTTTATAGGTTTTTTCTGATATTGATTATACTGCAACTAAACTACACATAAAATCCTCCAAGTTTTACATGTAAAAATATTCTGTTAAACTGGTCTCCTTGCAGATACCATATTCGTGGAAGTATGGACATGTGTTTGACATGCCACGGCACTGACAGAAGTGGAGCCTAAATATTTGGCTGGGTCAGATATTTAGGCTCCACTTGTATTGAGGAGGTCAAGGGTTAAAAACACGTGCAACAATTTCTGTTGTTATGGAGGGGAGGTAACCACTAATACTGACTTGGAATAAGAGCTCCAATATGGAGCTCTTATTCCAAGTCACCTTCCGATGAACAATATTTTTTCATTTTTAAAGCTTGCATATGCAGGAGAGATTTTTTACGTGATGTGGGCAGAGCAACTCAGAATGCAGGAATTGGCCAGAGTGTATGACTTTCTGTATATACAGGTACCAAGTGTTGTGTCCTGTTTTTTAATGGCAGCCTTATTGGTAGTTGATGAGGTATACTATATTATTTAAATGATTAATATTATATGTCAGTTAACAAGAATTAGGAAACATGGAACTGATGGTGGCAGAAGAGAAAAAGATTAAACTGTCAGCTTGCATGAAAATGTTTCTAATCCTGTGGGTTGTGTATAGAAGGGATGGGTTGAAAACATGTGCAAAAGCTTTTCTTATTATGGGAGCCTCTAGTGCAGAATGATGAACATAAATATTGGAGCTGTTGTTCCAAGTAAGGTTCTGAAGTGCAATGTTCTTTTACATTTAAAACTTGCATGTGCTGGATAGATTTTTTTACTTGCAGTAGGTGATGTGAATCAAATTCAGGAATTGGCTGGGGTTTCTATTATGGGGTACCAAGCATCATGCACTTATCCGTTTTTTAATGGTTAAATTTAGGAAGTTGACACTTATTAGCCTCGATTTCAAGGGTGTATTTTAATCTTGGATGAAATGAGTTGAATTCAACAAAGACATTGTTGATGATGGGTGTGGCTTATTATAAGAGTATCATCAACAAAGCTGGTGAATGGTTTAGTCTGAGACCTGAAGTACATGGTTAATATGCGATTTTTGATGGCAGTCAAATAGAAGTCTGAAATGTAGGCTGACACATATGATCCCATTGGAAGCCCAAAAAAAAGTGATGTTGATATGCTTAAAGCAGTTAACTGATAGGAGAGATTAAGTTAATTTTAGAACATCTGAGGTTTATATTAAGAGACTGTTGTCTCTGCATAGTGAAGTTGACATCTGCATTTCTGTAAAGGAGGTGACGTCGAGAGAAGCTACTATGTATTTGTGGTCTGAATGAACATTTCAGCATTTAGAAAACATCTGTATTGTAACAGGGTGAAGTTTATACTCTAAACCAGGGGCTAGCAAGCTCTTCCACCATATGAACCACTTTAAAAATAAACTCTGTTTTGAGACTAACCTGTCAGTTTTTTCCCAGTGTATTTCTGAGTACTTTTATCAAACTGAAGTATGATAATACTTAATATTAATGAACAGACAAATTTTATAAATATTTACAAAACCTTTGATATTGATTTTGGGTGAAATGTGCAAGGGTGTCTTTTACATGTGAAGACTATTATATAAGGCCTATTCCATTTTTATGCACCCTGATTGACCAATCTGTCATGCTCAAACATTTGCTAACTGTTTCTCTAAACCAGTGGTTTTTGACCTTTTTTTAATAACGGCATCCCTAAGTAATTTATTTTATTTTTTGGCACCCTACTCAATTTTCTACCTGTTAGATCTGATTCTCTGTGTCTCTGTATATATATATATATAATATTTAAAAAATATGTTATATGATAATTATTACAATAATATAACTATACACAAAATTACAATTCATAATACAAATTATATATATATAATAATTTTATTCTTTATTTAGAGGCACCACAAAATTAAAAAGATAGCATACACTTTTTATAATGAGATAAACATATAAATTTTAAAAAAATAAGTTTGAGTAACTTAAACACTAATTACATGGCACCCCTGAAATATTGTCACGGCACCCTAAGGTGCCGTGACACCCCGGTTGAAAACAACTGCTTTAAACTGATATTTAAAGAGGTTTTAAAATCATTACTGTGTTTTTTGAAACTCAGATTTAATTAAATTAAGCCGATTGTTCAGTGTCCTAACGGCATTAGAGTGGAATTTTTTGTAACAATTATAGTAATTATTTTGTCATTATATCAAATTAGTTAATAATGAATAACTTTTCATTACATTTTTGTATATTACTGCCAGTGTCAGAGTTGAAACAAGTGTTGCACTATGCAAAGAAATTATTGGGAAGAATAATGGGGTTTATACTCTTAATTGGGTGTACAAAGAAGTTTTCAAGTAAGTAATGTTTTTTGTTGTTGTCTTTTTCTGTATATTCGAATCACATATTTGAAATACCAGCTAAGAGATTTTAAAGTAATTACTTTTGTTCCTGTATGTTTAAAAACAAACTTAAAACTGAATCAGCTTATATAATAGTCTTCACATGGAAGCTCTTAGAAGACATGATATCCTATATTTTTTTGCATCCATAACTATATTCTTTGAAAAAAAAGATTTATTGTAGATTTCTAGATACGCTGGTATACAGAAAGGATAAATAATTGATATATTAGATGTCAAAGAATATCTAATATCAAGATGTACCAACAAAGTATATTGAATTGGTTTGAGAATGTGATTTCCAGACATTTTTGAGTGAATTAGATACCTGTTGATTCCTAAATATGCATTAGCATATATATTCCTTACTAACTAGTATATGGAATATGTGTCCAGAATGTTTTGGTCACATCATTCAAAATGCATGTAACTACCTGAACCTAACCTACTGTCATTAATAATGGATGTAATGAAATAAGCAAGGTGATATATCAAGTCAAAATTGTGATAGAAATTATAGTAGAAAAATTGAATGTCAATTCAATTCTTCCACTATAATTGGTCTAACTGGTGTAATGTCAATTCATCACACCAGTTAGACTTGTTATCATCTAGACTGCTAATTTCAAGCAATTCACCATAATGCAGCACTTCTAAGAAGAGAACCACAACATTGATTTTAGAGAGTGCTGGCATAACTGACAGCATTAATATGTATAGTTAGGGAAGGAGGTAACTAGAGCCCTTTCACACTTCACACTTATGTTTCAAATAAAATTCACAAGCCAAGGTGTCCATGTGCTTTTAGTACTAAAAACTGTTATCATTTGACAGGATGATTGTTGGTTGGTTGTCTGGAATTAGTATTGAGGCTAAGGCTGTGTGAGGCATAATAAGTGTTGGTATTACACTGTTCAATCAAGTGAACATGTAATGTAGTTATTAATTTATTAAGTAAGTTATTAAGGGCAACAAGATTAGTGAATGGAACAAAGGGGTGCTCTTACGAAGAAAGGCTTAAGTTTTGCAAATTACAGTGTCTGGAGACTAGGCACCAGCGAGGTGATCTGATAGAGGTGTATAAAGCCTTGAATGGTTTAAGCATGCTCAATGCTGATGGGATTCTTCCTCTAGCTCAGAAAAATCACCTGAGAGGGCATAAATTCAAATTGAGGAAAGACAGATGTAGGATAGACGTGCGGAAATTTGCCTTTAGCCAGCGGGTGGTTGGTTGGTGGAACAGACTTCCATCCCTTGTGGTGGAGGTTGATAGCCTAAATAAGTTTAAGGCTCAGCTGGACAGGTATTTTGAACGAACAGAGGGGTGAAGTGGAAGTGGGCTTTTTTTTTTTTTTTTTTGGCTGATGCTGCATAAGCTTGCTTTCTTGCATCAAATGCCTCTACTAATGCTAATGCTAATTTACATGGTACTTTTCAAGAATGTACTACCACATAAATCAAGATATTGCTGTATATTTTAAGGTTGGCTAAGTCTAAAAGAATGCTCACATGCCATTGAATGAATTGATATAGAAGCATATTTAGCTCATCGGCTATCTGTTTAGTATCTTCAATGATGTTACCAAAGTTGCCATAGTAGATAAGTATGATTCATTCCCTTCCTCTTATTTTAATTTAAAAACAGTTTGAAAATAAAATTGTTTTGTTCACATTAATCAGATTAACACAGTGCAAAATATTTATATTTGATCATGTTTGATCTCCTATATTTGATCTCTGGTGCAAAATATTTATATTTGATCATGTTATGAAATTCAAAAGTTGTATGTTGTGGAGCCCTACTTATAATGACTACTTAAGTTTTGTAAATTTTTTTTTGAATATTGCCATTTTGGTTATTTTATTTCTAATATTTATAGTATTATTTATTAGAGGGAAGGAACATCATTATATAACTCTGAAAAAAAGGAAACATTGGATCAGCACAAAATTTTTAGGCTACATTTTTAGGTCTCCAAGATTTGTAAACTCAGTTCAAAGTCCATACACTCCATTTCATCCCTGCAATAACATTGTTTGTAGTTTCTAGTGACATCCCATTTATTTCAGAATTTTGGGGCTTACTATATGTGTAGTATTAAAAAGAAAAAAAAAAAAAAAAGTTTGACAGTATGTAGATTTAATCCTCCAGCATATCCAATATGCCTTCAACTCTACAAAATTCATCGGTCTTGTGAGAATTTCAGTACATTAAATTTCCATCTGATATGTGAGGTGTGATCAAAAAGTTTGGCTACTATTTGGAAATAATGAAGCTTACAGCCTATATGGATGGATCTTCTTCAGAATAGTCTCCTTGACATTGTATACACAGATTCCATCGCTTTTTGGAAAACAAAAGGAAAAAAAAGGGGTGACTAAATCTGGGATTATGACAGATCACAGTGATCAAGGGCTTTACAAGAAATTCTTCAATGGAAGGCCCCGAGGGTGCAGTGACATTGTCATGATGACATCATGCATGTAAAGACACCACTTCCTTGAAACCTGCTTTTCTAGCAGTTTTCTCCAAATAGCATTGCTCAATTGCCATAGAATTATTTTTTAGTATTCCTCATTCACTATTTGACCCTGTGGAACAAATTCATAATGGACAGTGCCTTGTGAATCAAAAAATATGACAAGCATAATCTTCACATTTGATTGAGATTGTCTTGCCCTTTCGGGCCACATTAGCATTAGTAGAGGCATTTGATGCAAGAAAGCAAGCTTATGCAGCATCAGCCAAAAAAAAAAAAAAAAAACCACTTCCACTTCACCCCTCTGTTCGTTCAAAATACCTGTCCAGCTGAGCCTTAAACTTATTTAGGCTATCAACCTCCACCACAAGGGATGGAAGTCTGTTCCACCAACCAACCAACCACCCGCTGGCTAAAGGCAAATGTCCGCACGTCTATCCTACATCTGTCTTTCCTCAATTTGAATTTATGCCCTCTCATGTGATTTTTCTGAGCTAGAGGAAGAATCCCATCAGCATTGAGCATGCTTAAACCATTCAAGGCTTTATACACCTCTATCAGATCACCTCGCTGGTGCCTAGTCTCCAGACACTGTAATTTGCAAAACTTAAGCCTTTCTTCGTAAGAGCACCCCTTTGTTCCATTCACTAATCTTGTTGCCCTTCTCTGTACTCGTTCCAGCAGCTCTACATCCTTCTTGAAATGAAGCCTCCAGACCTGTATACAGTACTCTAGGTGTGGCCTGACCATTGCCTTATACAATGGAATAATCACCTCCTTATCCCTTCTGGAAAAATTCCTGTATATCATTGACAATACTCCATGAGCTACTCTTGCAGCCCGTCTGCACTGCTCAGAGAACATATCTGCCTGCACAACCACCCCCAAGTCCCTTTCATTCTCTACCACTGTCAGAGTAGTACCACAGAGTTGATACGTTGCTCTGGGGTTGCTGTTTCCCATGTGTAGTACTTTACATTTGTCAATGTTAAACTTCATTTGCCACCTCTCAGCCCATATGCTCAACCTTTCCAGATCCTGTTGCAGCAGCATAGTGTCAGTAGTGTCCTTGACAACCCTGCCAACCTTTGTATCGTCTGCAAACTTGGACATTAAGCTTGATATACCATCATCAATATCATTTATAAATACAGAAAACAATAATGGACCCAACACTGAGCCATGAGGGACTCCACTAATAACATTAGTCCACGACGAGCAGTGTCCATTGATTACCACTCTCTGTCTTCTCCTCCTCAGCCACCCCTTTATCCATAGCAGCAGTTTGCCTCCAATGTCACACTGCTCCAATTTGTGTAGCAGTCTTCCATGTGCAACAGTATCAAAAGCCTTTCTAAGATCCAAGTATATAATATCAAAGTTATTCCCTGCATCCAGTTCTTTTGTGACTGCATCATAGTATCCAATCAAGTTGGTCAGGCAAGACTTCCCCTTAACAAAACCATGCTGTGTCTGAGCTGTAACTGAAGTCTTGTCTAAATGATCCTGCAGTGCTTCTTTAACCAGTGCCTCCATTAATTTTCCTGGAACAGAAGTTAAGCTCACAGGTCTATAATTACTTGTGTCAGCCTTTGATCCTCCTTTGTGAATTGGGGTCACATTTGCACATTTCCAGTCTATGGGTACCTCCCCTGAGTCCAAGGAAGCTCTCATAATTATGGCTAAGGGTTTGCTTACTTCCTTTGCTGCCTCCTTTAATATAACTGGATAGATCCCATCCACCCCGGGTGCCTTTCTTGTGTTTATCTTCAACAGTTTCTCCTCCACTTTACTCCCAGTTATTTCAAGATTCTGTAGCTTACTGCTAGAGTTGAATACACCTCTGGCATTCCCCTTGCTGAATAACTCCTCATGTGTGAATGTCGATGCAAAATATTCATTTAGTTTGTTAGCTACCTGAGCAGGATCATCAACAGTTGACCCATCAATATCAAGTGGACCAATCTGATTCATCCCCTTCCTTCTAGAGTTTACATAAGTAAAGAACTCTTTGCTGTTTTTCTTTGCATCCCTTGCCAAGGATTTCTCATAATCTGCCTTCGCCTGCCTAACCTCCTTTGTAACTTGGTTGCATATCAACTTGTATCTATCATAGGCTTCTGTGTCATGTGTTAATTTGTAAGTATCCCATGCATTTTTCTTCTCTGCCATATGCCTCATTAGTTCATCTGACATCCATTTTGGCCTAAACCTTGAAGAATATTTCTTAGTTGGTATGTAAAGCCTAGTAGCTTCCAAGATAAGTTCTTTGAATGCTTCCCATTTTGAATTTGCTGTTGGTAACATCATCAGTTGGTCCCACCGTATAGAATTTAAATACTGTCTCAGTCCATCGTAGTCGCCTTTACGGAAGCAATAACCCTTCCCTTTACCCCTAATGGTAGTTACCTCTTTGAGTAAATCCCACTTCAGCACACTGTGATCACTGCCACCTAGTGGTTCATTTATCTGCAGATTCTTAATGCATGAAGAATCACTGCTGATAATCAAATCAAGAGTATTCCTCCCTCTAGTTGCCTCCCGAACATGCTGATGTAGAAAACAATCATCCAATAAATCCATAAAAGCCCTGCTAGTGTGTGAGTAACCAGCCCCCAAATTCCAGTCAATATCTGGGAAATTAAAATCTCCCATTATAAGACTCTCTGATTTACTGGCCCACTCTATTTCCCTGTACAGTTCCTTATTATACTCATCAGAGTCATTAGGCCTATAGCACACTCCTACTCTCAATTTTGATCTCCCAATGCTTATGTCACACCAAACTGACTGAACACTGCACTGTCCAGCGATGTCGACTGGCTTCACTTCCTTGGTTTTTATGTGTTTCTTAACTAATAGTATAACCCTTCCCCCCTTCCTATCCTGTCTATCCTTTCTGTATTTTCTCCAAATAGCATTGCTCAATTGCCGTAGAATTATTTTTTAGTATTCCTCATTCACCATTTGACCCTGTGGAACAAATTCATAATGGACAGTGCCTTGTGAATCAAAAAATATGATAAGCATAATCTTCACATTTGATTCAGATTGTCTTGCCCTTTGGGGCCACATAAAAGATGGAGTCTTCGATTGAGAGCACTGAGCCTTTGTTTACAGATCATAGCCACGCACCTGTGATTTTATTTTTCACTAGTAATAATGGAAGAAGCAAAGTGTTGATCGGCTGCAACCGATCAACACTTTGCTTGACTGAAATGCATCATTTTCCCAAACCTTGTATTAAAGCCAATTTATGTGTCCCATAAGACCATGTGACTCAGTTTCATTGGCAAGCAGAGAGTTAAATATCAGTCGCTCCTGTTCAGATCATAAATGATTGGATCATTAGTTTTTGAAGGACTGCTAGAGTGAGAATTATCTTCAACAGACAAGCAGCTCTCTCTCTAAACTTTGAAAACCAGTGATAAAAGAAAGGGTGCAAGATTTGCTGATGCTATCAAGGTGGGTTAGGTTGGTTAGAAAACTGCTAGCTTGGGGGGATGTACAGACTAATAAACTAACAATAGCTTTATGCAGAAGTGAAAGTGATTCTTGCACTGTTCTATTGGAAGATGCAGCATCTTGGAAAGCAGGTTTCATGGATTTCAAGGCCTCTGTGAGTTATCATGGAACAACTACATGGGCTGTGTTAAGGTGACTAAGAGTAGGAACAACTGCATGTATACTTGCATGTACACTAATGCTAGGAGTATAGTAAATAAATTTGATGAATTTGAAGTGCTGGTCAAGTCATCAAATGCAGACATTGTGCGAATATCAGAGACATTTCATTGAGATATAAGTGATGCAGAATTTGAATATGAGGGTGTACAATGTGTACAGAAAGGACATAGTTTATAGCTTTTATTGTCAAGTGGCACCAGGGATCTCCCCTAAAACTGCGTAGTATTCTCTGTCACAGTGCATACTCTGTAAACACCAGAAGTAGTGTAAGTTTTGATGTTTGTCTGCGTAGTGTAGCATTGGCCTGTTGTCCCTTCAGTATTTAGCCATGGGATCCCATGTTGCCCATTCATTGCTCCAATGCACGATACGGGCTGCCCCCCCCCATGTCAAGGAGTTCATCCTTCACATGGGGGGTGGGACTGTCAAGAACAGTAAAAGTTTTGTGGTTGTAGAGTCCACTAGTTGAAACATTTGGATGGGGAGGTGGGGAAAGGGATATGGGATTGGTTGGGGACAAAGTCATATGGCCAGGGTATCGTGTGTGGAGGGAAGATTGCACTGTGGGTACATGGTGGCTCTGTATAAGGTCCCAGCCAGACCAAGTGTCAGCAGCTCCCACAGAATCATTCAGAATCATATCTTCCATTTGATATGATTGTCAGCAGTGATTATTCATGCATTAAAAATCTACAGATAAAAGAAACACTAGGAGGCAATGATCACAATGTATTGATGTGATATTTACTTAAAGATGTAAATACTATCAACAGTAAAGGGAAGCTTTTCTGCTTTCCTTTACTGCACGATATCAAAATGGCAGGGGTGGGGCTCCTATAGGTTTTCCCCTCTGCATTCTAATTTGGGGGCCTGTCAGAATACACATATTTGGGCCATCTGTACACCTGTCACACATACATATACACAAGTACATGTTTTGTTTTTTACTTATTTAGGGGGCAGATTGAATAGTAGGATATCGGACAACTCTCTGATAAACATTTGTCATCATCGTTATTCAGCCAGACAGGATGTTGGTGCCACCTAAACATGCAAATGTCAGATCATCACATGTATTTTATTATTATTATTGTTTTATTTACTGGGAGGAAGATTGCCATATAAGTGCAAGTGTCTTTCTTTCCTGTCAGTGCAGCTGATTATTGCTATCATTTTGGTGTAGATGTATATTTTTTGGCAATATGCACTAGGTGTGAATAGAATATCAATTTTGTGTCAAAGATGAATCCCAAATACTTGAGTTCTGTTATTAGGGCTACTGTTTTGCCAGAAATTTTTATCTGTGGTCACTTGCAGAGCTGTCATTTGATTAGCATAGATTTGGTTTTGGTTTCGGAGATTTTTAGCTTATAAAGGTTTTTGTCCAGTCCTGCAGGATGGTTTGCCCGATGTTCTAGGCTAGATCTAGTGCCAGCCTTGACAAGCAAGACAAGGTCATTGGCAAAGGCAACTTTTTTTTATGTTGCCAATATCAATTGCCAGGAAATCATGAACAGAGCAGAGAGAGAGAGAGAGAGAGAGAGAGGGGGGGGGATTACACTCTTGGTTAAGAAGCACATAAACTCTAATGCAGTGCATCCAGTTGACATGGGTGGCCAGTGCAATTTTGAATCATTTTAATGTGACATAAGCACTGGGAAAGCAAAAATGAAAGTATGATTGTGTTATAGGTCTGATAATTCAAGGAATAACTGTACAAGAAAATAGAGTGGGCCAGTAAATCATAATGTCTTATAATGGGGGATTTTAACTTTCCAAATATTGACTGGAACTTCTGGGTTGATTACTCACACACACTAACAAGACTTTTGTGGGTTTATTAAATGGCGGTTTTCTACAGCAGCATGTCAGAAAAGAAACGAGAGAGAGAGAGAGAGAGAGAGAGAGAGAAAGAAAGAGAGAGAGAGAGTAATAATCTTGATATGATTGTCAGCAGTGATTATTATGCATTAAGAATCTACAGATAAAAGAAACACTAGGAGGCAATGATCACAATGTATTAATGTGATAATTACTTGAAATACTATACTCAGTTTTTAATTTCTATACAGTGGGCACAACTGATGATGTTACCATCAGAAAATTCTAAATGGGAATCATTCAAAGAAATAATCATAGAAGCCACTAGGCTTTTAATACCAATTAAGAAATACTGTTGTCAAGGCTTAGACCTAAATGGATATCACATGAACTAATGAGACCCATGGCAGGGAAGAAAAACATGGGATTCGAATTATTAGGTGATAGAGATGTATGTTTATGGTGGATATAAACTAGTCTGTAATCAAGTCACAAAAGAGGTTAGGCAATCTAAGGAAGATTGAGAAATCGTGACGAAGGCTTCTTTACTTATATAAACAGTAGAAAGAATGGGTTGAATAACATTGGCCCACATGATATCGATAGTTCCATTGTTGATGATCCTGGGTGTAGAGCAGCACAACCAGATTGGCGAAGGGAACAGAAGGGTGCCCTTACCCAGAAAGGCTTCATTTTTGCAAATTGCAGCTTCTTGAGACCAGGCACCTGTATGAAGATCTGATTGAGGTGTTTCAAGCCTTGATGGATTCAGTAAGCTGAATGTTAATGGTATTCTTCCACTTGCTGAGAATACACGAGGAGGCATAAATTCAAGTTGAGGAAGGATGGTTGCAGGGTAGATATGTAGAAGTTTGCCTTCAGCCTGCAGGTGGTTGATTGGCTTCCATCTGTTGTGGATGGGTTGAATAAATTCAAGGGAGAACTTGACAAATTCTTGGAGGGTACGGACGGGTGAAATGGTTTTTTTTTTTTTTGCCTGAAGCTATATACGCTTGCTTTCTTGCATCATTTGCCATTAATACTTCTACTACTATTTCTGCAATAACAAATGGCAGTTTGTTCCAGCAATCAACCACCTGATGGCTAAAGGCAGACTTCTGCACATCTATTCTGCAACCATCCTTCCTTAATCTGAATTTATCCCCCTCACGTGTGTAGCTCAAGCAAGAGGAAGAATCCCATCAGCACTGAGTTTACTCAATCCATCTCGGCTCCGTATAGGATATTGTCACTTGACACATTACTATCTGCTGAGGGTAGACGATCTTCCTATGTATAGAAATTGTGACACCATTTTAACAGTCCATCATATTTTAATCGAATGTCCGTGATTTTATAATGATTGTCGTTTATGCTTTACTCGGTCTTTGAGGTTGTCACAGACATTCTCTCAGATATGCCAGACAAGCTGTACTTGCTACCTGGGAGTCTAAAACGCTGATGGAACTGATATTCGGGTGACATTCAAGTCAAGTGGACCCAATTTCGGCAAAGTCGGGATGGTCTGTGACAGCCATATCCTCTGCTTGCACCTTCACAATGGTGGGACTGTTAGTAATCCTGGGTATAACCTCCATGCATAAGTACATGGTGGGTGACCACCCAGGTGTGAACCAACATACGCAGGGGGTCGAGGTGTGGTGCCCACACCACCTGAAGGAATGCCACCCCTCTGTGTTATGAGGCAATACTGGGTGGTAGATGACTCTCATCAACCAGTGCAATACCACCACTTTGCTTATTGGAAGCTTGAAGTGGTGGAACCCATGTTTAGTCTCCAGAGCTAAGTTCCGGTCAACCCTTCCCCATCTCTTCCATCAGGCAGTATGACTGATGACTTTTGAGGCTATAATGAACATCATGGCGAGATCCAATCTTCCTTACATTTTGAGAGTACAGCTCTAAAACAGTGTTCGCAGGCTGGCCACTAGTTAGTACGCCGGATCGAACCTATTGGTAACTCTTTAAGATCAGCTAGTGTATCTTGCTACCTCTACTCTGCCAGATAGAGATTGGAGGGAGTCTGAGTAGTGTGTATGTGGGGTGGGGGCATTGTCAAGGCCACGATATGTCAAGGATCTGGGTATATTCTTAACATGTGTATGCCATATCCAAAAATTTCATTACTTCATATAGCATGTCCCCTGGTGTATTCAATAGTAAGATTGATTTCAATAGTAAGAAAAGGTGGGGGGGCCGCTTTTTCTTACTATTGAATACACCATGAATTGTCAATCTAATAGAGTAGCTTATCTGCAGAAAGATCTAAACCTCCCAAACACTTCCTAGCTCATTTCACAAATATACATGGTCTCAATTCTAATTTCAACGATGTTCATTTCCACTTGCAGTGTACCAAACCCCATGTACTTTTTCTGACAGTTATTGGTTGATTCAAATACAGTAATACCCCGACTTACGCTACCCCGACTTACGCGAACTCGGAGTTACGCGGTTCTTGATTTTTTCGTTTGGCAACGCTGCCGCCCACTATCTTCAAGGTCGTTTTTCATATGTTATCGATATACGGTGCGACGGCAGAGATTGAGAGCGAAAGATGAACAAAATTCAGCTTTGCTGCTTTTATGTTTTTTATATCAGTGAAGGGGAAACACATTTCACCATAATAACGTAAAAACCAACACAATTCCAGCTATCGGTATAATCGCAAATGCAATTAGATCGAGTTTACTACCAGTTTATAACAGATTTCACTAGCAGAAACGCAACTGGATTTTTATTGTTTTATGGTAGTAACCCCTAGAAATGTGAGGTGTTAATTAATAGTGTATCTCTGCCTTTATGGTGTTGTTTATTCAGTTGCTACATGCGCGCAACTTTGTTTATGCGTATCAAGCGTGCCTCCTCGTTTTGTAATTGCGCTTTATTCCCTAAAAATGAGTAAAATACTTAATTAAAAGGTGTGAAAAGGAAGCGTCCTGGTGAAGACACTGCAGATTCAGAGAGAAAAAGAAAAGCAATTATCGATAAACAGAGGCGGACTGGGTCAAAAATTCTTACCCGGGAAAATTTATAGTGGCCTCATACTATGGTTTATGACCAAAATCACACTGGCCCCGGTAAGGGTTATGGCCAGTCCGCCTCTGTCGATAGAGAAAAAATATGAAATTGTGAAACGCTTTGAGCGAAATGAAAGACCATGTGATATTGCACATGCTACAGGCCTCAATGAAGCAACGGCGAAAAGCACATGACAATTGCAAACTTGACAGGTTGAAAATTGAAAAGGGCTCAATTGTAAAGGGCTTAAAAATTTTAGAAAACATAGACTCCAACGAAGAACGCGTTATAGCTACAAAGCAAGGAATAAAAAAAATTATTAGCTTGCTACGAAGAAATTCTGCGTGAAAAAAAGAACGCGCTGTGTCGTCAGACGAATTTGTTAGATTTTAGGAAGCCATCGACATCGAAATAACTTTTTAACGTAAGTCATTTGTTTTTTTAATACATATTTTGTATTAATATGTATACAGAACTGCAATTTTATTAATATTTTTCTTCTAAACTAGTGTTTTTGTTAGTCCTTGGTCCCAATTGAGCAAAATTTATATGTATTTATATGCAAAGTTGTACCCGACTTACGCGAATTCGACTTACGCGATTTTCGTCGGACCCACCTATCGCGTAACTTCGGGGTATTACTGTACTGCTCATCTCAGTTGCCCAAATTATTCACTGTATGATTTCTTTCGCCTCAAGGTGGTACTTGTGCTTATGTCCGTTCTGATATTCCCTGTCAGAGACTTGGCAATTTGGAATCTCTTCTCTTTGATCTTCTCTGGCTTAAAATCTCTCTACCTCATTGTGTCAAATTCATCTGTTGTCTCTACCGTTCTCCCAACTCCACTAATCACTTGAAGCTCTTTGCAGCCTGACTTTCTCCAGTCCAACTTTCCTAACTGTGAGGTAATTTTCCTTGGTGATTTTAATGTTCACAACTCCAGCTGACTTCCATTTTCTCTTCACACTGACCCAGCTGGTCGAGATTCTGAGGCTTTTGCAATTACTAATGACCTTGCACAGATCGTTCATTTACCTACAAGAATACCGGACAATCCTAGCCATACAGCCAACACGCTTGAGCTTTTTCTCACAAACAACCCTTCTAAGTACCCGGGTATAAGTGAGTGGTTTTTTGGCACCTCAGATCACAACTTGGTGATTGTCTCTTCTCCAATGGAGCCTATATCTCATGACTATCCCCAACCTCGTGTTGTTTAGCATTACAAGGATGCAAAATTGGATGACCTGCGAGTCTTCTTTTCCTTGGTTGGATTACTGCTTCGAAACTTCTGATGTCAATGTTTGCTCAGATCGTGTCAGTGAAATTATTCTGGTAGGAATGGAATCCTTTATTCCACACCACTTTAAAATCTCTTTCTTTATCTAAACCTTGGTTTTCCAATAAATATCTAAGGCTGTTCAAGAGAAGAACGTTGCATATTGTAATTGGCTTGTTTCCAATTCTTCAGTTTCATTTTCTGCCTGCATCAAAGCTCGCAACAATTGTAAAGCAGTTATTAATCAGTCCAAACTAGATTTTGAACAGGCTCAGAGTAGAAAACTTACTTCTTGCCCTAATGGTAGCCGAGCATTCTGGTCTCTTGTCAAAGCTATTGGTCGCACCTTTTGCCCATCTCTGCACCCACCTCTGTCAAAACCAGATGGTTATGTTGTCACTTCAGCCAAAAAAGCTGACCTGCTAGCATCCCATTTTTCGTCCAACTCATGTATTAATGATCTTGGTAAAACACCTCCCACCATTCCCAACACACTCCATTCAATGCCTCCTGTGGTCTTCCGTCAAAAGAATATCAGAAGGATTTTGACAAATCTTGATGCTAAGAAAGCTCCAGGTCCTGATGGTATTTTCTCCACTTGTTCCCAAAACCTGTGCTCCTGAACTTACTCCTGTTCTTTGCTGCCTTTTTTCACTTTCTTATTCCAAAGGTGTTTTTCCTTCTGCTTGGAAATTTGATCATATCCAGCCAGTTCCTAAAAAGGGTGACAAATCCCTCCCATTGAATTATTGTTCAATTGCAATTACTTCTACTCCATTAGTAATTGCAATTACTAATGGAGTAGAAGTAATTGAATTCTCCATTAGTAATTGCAATTACTAATGGAGAATTCAATTAACTGCCAACTCTTAAACTACCTAGAAACCTTCCGTCTGATCAGTGATCACCAGCATGGATTCCATCGGTGTCGATTTACTGGTGATATTCTGGCTTATGTTACCCTTTATGGACAATTTCAAATGAAAAATTTGGCGAAACACAAGCAGTTGCCCTTGACTTCTCAAAGGCTTTTGATCATGTTTTGCATAAAGGTCTTCTAAACAAGCTTCCATCTTATGGCTTGCCAACTGTTTTTTGTAATTGGTTATCCAGTTTTCTCTCTGACCGCTTACTAAGGGTGATGGTAGATGGCTCTCTGTCTTGTAACTTCTCCACTAGTGCTGGTATTCCCCAAGGTTCAGTTCTTTCCCCTACTCTTTTCCTCTTGTATATTAATGACTCATTCCATTGACTGGAAATCCTATCCATAGTTTTGCCGAAGATAGCACATTGCATTCCACTTTCCATTTTGAGAAACCTTGCCCTGCCCAATCAGCTTCAACTTCTCGTATATCTGCTACCAATTCCTTAAATGCTGATCTCCAGGTAATTCTCCAGTGGGACAAAGACAACTTAGTTGATTTCAATACTTCTAAAACTCACTCTTGTCTTATATCTCGCAAAAAGGATTCTTCTGCTCCTATGCTTACCTTTGATGAAACTCCGATTTCTAGGCAATTTCATATATCTCTTTTGGGGATTACCCTGACTTCTAATCTCTCTTGGCACAAGCACATTACAAATTTTGCTTCCTCTGCATCTAAAAAACTTGATTTTCTCTTTCGCTCTCAGCGTTACTTTTCTTCCAAACAGCTGTTCACTCTGTACAAATCGCAAATCCGTCCTACCATGGAATATTGTTCCCACGTCTGGGCAGTGCCCCCAAAACCTCTCTCAGGCTTCTAGATTTCATTCAGAAGAGGGCAGTTAGGTTAATTAATGACTCCTCTCTAACAGAGTCTCTCCACTCGCTGTCTCATAGACGTACTGTTTCTACTGCATGCCTTTTCTAAAAATACTTCCATGGGCATTGTTCTTCTGAATTGTCTGCTATTATTCCCACTCTCTCTTTTAAAACAGTCCGAACACATGCTGCCACCAGCCAACATTCATTTACTGTCCAACTTCAAACTCACAGAACCACCTTTTCATCTTCCTCTTCATACATAATTTCCTGAAAATTACAGTTTACAGAAGTTCAAGTCTAATGTCAACAAATATCTTCTTTCATCTTCTCAACCTCCAACTGAAGCATGGTACCAAGTACTATAGGCTCTAATACCTCTCTTGTTTGGGGTTTTCATAAAAAAAACGAAAAAAAAACAACAGAGCTGCCTGAGCCTTATACACTCAGACAGATTTTTTCAGACAACAACAACGTGTCAGCTGTATTTAAGTTTTTACAACTTACTAATCTAAATAACTTTATTTAGACTGTTTTATTGTTCTATGCTTTATAAACTTTTTATATCGTATACTCTTTCACAATAATATGTAAGCAATTATAATATTATACTTTTACATTTTACACCTTTTTGATTTGGTGCATTATAGCCTTAGATGCTAATGTGCCGTAATATCTTAAAACAACCAACCAACCAACCAGCCTAGTCTCCAATCTGAATTGGTTTGTATAATTCCCACATGCTCTTCCAAACCAGTTCAAATGTGTGCTGCAACCAGTTAACATCTTTTTACTATCCAACTCTAAACTCATAGAACCAACTTTCCTTCTTCCTCATTTATTCCTTCATCTTCCACTTTGTGGAACAGCCCCATTCATACGTATTTCCTGAAAATTACAATCTGCAGAAATTCAAGTCTAATGCCAACAAGTATCTTCTTTCATTTCAACCTTCAACCCATGCATGGTACTAAGTACTATAGGTTCTAATACCTTTCATGATTGGGGTTTTCATTTAAAAAATTCACTGCAATTTGCAAAAATGAAGCTGTCTTGGTAAGAGCACCCCTTAGTTTCCCACAATCTCATTGCCTTTCTCTGTACCACTTCCAGGAGCTCTAAATCCTTCTTAAAATGAGCCCTCCAGACTCGTATGCAGTATTTAAGATGTGGGCTGACCACTGCCTTATACCAGTATTTCCTAAACTGCGTACAAAAATAGTAATTAATAATTTAAAAAAAAAAAAAAACTTTTATATATTTGTAGCGTACATTACTTTTGTATCATTCTGATTTTTAACTTTTTTTTTTTTTTGGTTATTAATATACTATACTGGCATCGATTAATAATCAGATAGACCGCAGAACACTTTATTTTGGCAGACTTTGCATAGAGAAGCATGTGTAGAGGTAATGGCATCTATGGAAAATTTGCAATGTAGTGATCCAATATGCCATTCTTATATGATTTAGCCTGGAGTTCACGGGTTGAGGGGGGAGGGGTAGGCGAACTGATATCATGCATCTTTCAGGTGGATGAAACAAAGTAGTCTTCTGCTGACACGTTTTTGCATGTTTACACAGTGCTGGTGGTGTGATGTGGACTGTCTTCACAATTACAAGATCTGTAGTAGTGTGGAAAACTTTTTTTTTTTTTTTTTTTTTTATGTTAGTTGTTGGCACATCGGCTTCTGTGGCCATAATGCACCTCTCAAAGTGTTTGCATTTTACTCTGATCCAAGTCCGAGGCAGGATTCGAACCCGTGACCTTTGGGTTGCCAGGCAGGCACTTTACCCACCTGGCTAGCCCGGTTGGCGGAAAACTAGTGAGCATAACGCATAACTAAATTCACCTCCTTGTATAAATATTTTTTTGATAATTATCAGTATTTTGAAATATTATTATTAAAAAAAATGACCATGGATTTGTGGTTGAAAAAAGTAACTTTAAAATGAGAATCAATTACTTCTAGTAGTGCAACTGTGGTCGATGAAAATGAACACAATATTGTCACACTTCAAAGTGAAGATGAACAATCGCAGCCTTTTGATCCCAAAAATCCAAAGTGAAAAAACAGGAACCAACTAATAAAAGACCAAAACGAAAGTATGATGACAGTTATTTGAGTTTCAGCATTATATGTGTGGGGAAATAAAGATGCTCTTGATGAACAATTGCGTCATATGTAATAAAATATTAGCAAATGGTTCTTTGGATCCCACTAAACTTGTGTTCCATAAATACATAAGTGTTCTGCAAATATATTGTGAGATGAAAAGTGTTCCGTGACTAAAAAAGTTTGGGAAACACTGACTTTATACAATAAGATAATTACCTCCTTATCCCTACTAGAAAAATTCCTATATATCACTGACCCCATGACCCCCAGGGGCTCACATCTGGTAAGTATGGGCTTGGTACACCCAGGGTCCTGAGCTGGCTATCATTCTTCTCTTTCTTGGTGATTCCCTTCTATTATTGACTCTCTCTCTCTCTCTCTCTCTCTCTCTCTCTCTCTCTCAGGGTAATCGGGAATTTTTTTTTGGCTGGTGCAGCATAAGCCTCAGGCTTCCTTGCACCACATAGCTAATAATAATAATAATAATGAGCTGTCCTGGCAGCCTGTCTGCACTGCTCAATGAATTTCATGAATAAAGAATTACATGAATAGCTTGAATGAATTGAAAGAACTAGGCAAACTATTGGAGGCAATGGATAGATAAAATCAGAAGTGTCAGCAGAGACACCCATGTTATAGCCAAAAATAAAACTTAATCTCTGTTTTTTTCCAGTTTTTTAACTTGGAAAAGCAATGATTAAGAGACATCCTATTAAGAAACTATTTTTATATAAGAAAATTTCCTTTTTTTAATTCTTTTCTCTTAGTTTTACTGTTTTACTGTTAATAGATGAAATAACTTAATTTTAAATGGTAAATGCGCTGTTAAATGTACCTTTTAAAAAAAAGCTACATTTAACAGTACAGGAACTCCCTGATTTACGTATTACTTGACTTACGGAAATTCGACTTTATGTAAGTTTTTGCCGGTCGGAATTGTGGAAATGTATTTTGCATCCTGTAGGAATAAATTGAGGTATCGTGAAAATATCGTAATGTGAACTCAATAACACATTGGTTTTTTTTTTTTTTTTTTAATTGGTTCCAAGTAATTGGAAGTTGAAAATTTCATTATATTACTATGCTATTTATTTCTCTAAAAGGTCATATTTATAATGGAAATTGCACCACCCTTTCATCGTTATCATATGTTCCCATTATAAGAATCAATTTTGAATGCCTTTGTGATATTTTTCTAAAACACATTTCTGGAGGTCACGACCAAAAAACAATAAAATCAATTTGCACTTTCCGGTTTATTGGGATTTTCTGTTAGTGCATCTAATTATAAACAGGTAGTAAACTCGATCTTATTGCATTTGCAATAATACCGATAACTGCAATTGTGTGGGTTTTTATGCTATTATGGTTAAATGTGTTCCCCTTCACTGAAATCTTCAATCGTGCAAAAAACAAATTTTCAGAAACTTCTCTTCATTCCTATGTACTTTTTACAATGATGAAGGGAAAGAGACCAACGGAAACTGCAAGTGCTGGCAGTGCCAGGAAACGAAACAAAATTAATTTAGAAATGAAAATGATTAAGACATATGAAGCAGGACAAAGTTTGTAATCTATTGCACGGAATTAGGTCTCGCTGCTTTGACAGTGAATACTATTACTATTTTAAAGGACAGCACGCATATAAAAAAACATGTCAAAGAATCAATGCACTTAAGATCAACAGTGATCACAAAACAGGATTCAAGTGCTATATCGAAGATAGAACAGCTATTAATAATATGGATGGAAAATCAGATTCAGAAGCGAGTGCCCCTGAGTCTAATGACCATTAAAGCAAAAGCAACAAGTATTTATAAAGATATTAAGGATAAGTACGGCAAACCCCAACCCATGTTCGTGGCAAGTAATGGGTGGTTTGATAGGTTCAAGCATCACGCTGGTTTCCATAACGTTAAAGTATGTGGTGAAGTCACCAATGCCGATTCTGCAGCTGCAGAGAAATTTTGTGATGTGTTGGAAAAAATTATTCATGAAAGAAATTATTCATTCAATGTAGCAAATTTTTAATTTTGACGCGACTGCTCTGTATTGGAAAAAATACCGGATCAAACATACATTGCCAAAGAGCAATACAATGCCAAGTTTCAAGGCATCAAAAGATAGGGCCACACTCTTGCTTGGGACTAATTGAACAGGAGATTACAGATTAAAACCACTGCTTGTGTACCATTCTGGAAATCCTCATGCATTTAAGGACATCAATAAAGCCACCCTACCCGTGCATTTCTGATCGAACCAGAGAGCATGGATAACAGTATCCCTCTTTGAGGATTGGTTTAATTGCTGCTTCATTCCCGAGGTTGAAAAATATTGTAAAGACAACAACGTTCCTTTCAAGATTTTGCTTCTATTAGATAATGGTCCTGGACATCCTATACATCTAGATAATTTCAATTCGAACGTGAGAGTCATATTTCTACCGCCAAACAAGACTTCACTATTCCAACCTATGGATCAGGGTGTTATTTTGAATTTAAACGCATACTATTTACGCACAACATTTGCTCAGGCATTGTCTGCAGTAGAGAAAAATTTTACATTAAGATGAGAAAAATTTTACGATAATAGACTTTTGGAAATCTCACAATATTTACCACAGTATCTTAAACATTAATAAGGCCTGTGCGGAAATTACTAAAAGTTGTTTAAATGGTGCATGGAAGAAAATATACCCACAGCACATAAAAGGCTTCGAAGGATTTGAAAAGGATGAATCAAACATACATTACAGATAAGATTATAAAGGTTGCAGAGCTTCTTCAGTTAGAGGTTGATGCCAAAGACGTGGAGGAGTTAATAGAGGAAGAAGAGAAGGAATTATCTTACAAAGAACTTATTGACTTGCAGGCAGTGATAGTAAAAGAAGAAAATGCTGACAAAGCTTAAGATGAACCAAGCGAGGAGCCGAGACGCTTCATCACCAGAGAGATGGCAATGGCATTTCGTGAAATTGCATTGGCAATGGCGAGGTTTGAGAAGGTGGATCCTGACAGTGAATGATTCATAAAAGTTAACAGAAGGGTGAATGATATGCTTGCTTGCTACAAAGAAGCCTACAATGAAAAGAAAAAAGCCACCGTCCAGTCATCCATTAATATCTTCTTTTGTAAGGTTGAGCGGCCGACCCCTTCTAAATCTCCACAGCCCTCAACATCCGCAGTGGCGTACTTATCAGCTGAAGACGTCAATTCTGGCAACAATGCTTGAGATGTAAAACTTACTGACGTTATGCCAGTCTCTTCTGTTTTTTGGAATTTTAAAATTTTGAAATTTTTTTAAATTGCACGCTTTCGTAATTTTCCTGCATGTGAGATAAAAAAATTGAATAAATACAATAAATACAATAAATAATTCTATTTATATGTTCGTCGAATATTTCTTTTTTGATTCAATCAATTCAGCGAGCACAGTTGCGAGTGCTGCACAAGCATGGGGGAAATTCCAACTTATGTAGCGTTCCGCAGAATGCTATCCTTATGTAAGTCAGAGAGTTCTTATACTTTAAAAAAAAATTGCTGTACTTAAAAAAAAATATTAAACAATAATGTTTCTTATATTTAAAAAATCACAAAATTCCAAAATTGACGGTTGCTTGTAGCTGTTCTGCACTTCCAAATGAGACAGATTTACAAGGATCCAGTGTACAATCTAGTACATAAGTCAGAAATTAAGGAACGACTCAGGCACATAATCTAATAGCTGAAGTTGAACAGTCATACACATGGGTGAAAAAGGAAAGAACGAACGAACGAACGAGTTTTTTTCCCCTAAAGGATACCCCATTTGTTATGAAATCATTTTATGTAGAAAATAGTTTAGTATGGCTGAGCTGTATTCTGAATCAGACTATGGGACTTCCTCCCACAGGGATATATGTATCTTTGGTTATAAATAACACAAGTTAATTTTGCAGTACTGCAGTATAATTACAGAAAACACTAACTGTGGTCAGTACAGTGACATAGCCAGGGTAAGGTCAGCAGGTACATTGTACCCCCAATGCCAAAATCTGGTATTGTGGTGCTTTTTAGCATTAGGCAGTTGGTGACTTTTTTTGTGAATGTACCTGCTAACAAAAAATCTTAGCTACGCTACTGGGTCAGTAGCAGCAATTTATAAAAATATATAGGCTGTTGTCAGTTCATGCATACTTTGCATTATGCCATTAGCAGTTTTTTCCATTCTAATTGGGATTTTATCCTTGAAAAAGAATGTCACATGCAAAAACTTTAACTGAATATAGCACAACTACAAATATGGCAACTGGTTCTCCTCTCAGAGGAAAACGTTTAGTTTTAGTATTAGTATTAGTAACGGCCACATGGTGCAAGAAAGCCTATGGCTTATGCTGCACCAGCCAAAAAAAAAAAAAAAAAAAAATCCGAACAAAACAATGATAAAAACAAAAAATAAATAAATAACTAAATAATAATAATTAATAAAAAAAAAAATAAATAAATAAATAAAATAAAAAATAAATAAAAAGGAAATTAAACCTATCATCCTATGCGCTTCCCTTACCCGAAAGTACTATCCAGATGACCTTTGAATTTCCCCAAACTGTCGGCCTCTACCACCCATGAAGGCAACTTATTCCAGTAATTTATAACTCGCTGGCTAAAATATAATGTCTGTGGTACAATTCAAATTTCATTGATGTATTTTTTATTGCATCTCTAGTTGAGGAGTGAGAGAAAGGAGAGAACCAAATATCTACAATAATTACTCTCGGATAACTACTGTTGTTTATAAAAATCATTCAATTGAAAGAATATACTGCAAAAGAGAATACAATACCTGAGTGGTCCACACTTTGGAAATCATAGTGGTAGGTAGTTTTGCTCTGTGAGGTACAGAGTTTGCTTCTGCTAATGTTTATTGCAATATACATGTTTTGTCATGAACTGCATTTTTTTATGTCCCTCTTGAGGGACAGATCACACTCACATTGTATCGAAAACCTCAGTATTACCAAGTATTATCTCCATGATAATACTGTGCTCGTAGTGTGCTTGATAAAACCTCAGTATTATCAAGCACACTATATTCAGTTTGCACCATACTTGGTATCAACCTTCATGTTAGAAAGTCCCTTTTGGATGAGGATATTGTGCCAGACTTCCTGAGCACAGTAAGATAAGTGATTGTGTGTTATGGCCTGAGGTCTGTGCAGCTCCCTGGGTTTCCCTCAAACCACATTCTTACTTATATATTTATGCATCACTTTTCAAAGCCAGTTGAGTGTCATTTGTATTATTCTGTGTTATGTGTTTATTTCTGTGTATTATGTGTATTGTGCTGTTTTGTTGAATGATTGGCTACTTAACAATCAGATCGTATTGATTGCCTGGACGGCTACTGACTAGTCCCCATCCTTGCCACATGGAGGTGGGCCATATCTGTCATCACCCTCGAAGGACCACCTTCATTCTGCCCAAGACACAGAAGGAAGAATTGCCCTTTGAAATGAGTGTGAAACGGAGAAGGGAAATGCAGTTGGATAAGAAAAAGTTTGAAAACAGAAGAGGAGCAAAAGACATAATTAGAAATTTAGAATAATAGATGTCGAAAGATAACAAGAGGAGAAAATTGGCCATTTTTCCCACACCAGGGTGGACATATTGCAAGATAGCACACACTGGGGGCAACATCCCTAGTGTTGGTGAATCTCACTCTTGGGAGAGCCAGGAGTCAGCAGCAATGTGACTACGAAGGAAAGTGAGATAATTTCATTGTCATCAGAGGCTAACCTCACACTGTGCAAGGCAGTTAGGATCATCTGCAATCCCACTCCTAGAAGATAGGTGTCTGCAGTAAATTTCATGTTTGAGGAAAGAGATAGCCCTTCAACACCAAAAGTGGTGATCTCACACAGGGCAAGGGAGAGTTTGCCCTATTTTTACATTATCCCAGAAATGGTGACTGTGTAGCAGGAAAACCAGAGGAGAATCATCCATTTTAAACATTCTGGTTGCCTCTTTTAGGAAAAGTGATATTGATATTATAGAGGAGAGCTTAACAAAAAAACTATTGAGCTTGAAAGTGGGAAAAGTCCAGGATATCAATAGTATCCAGGTCCTTATCGGGACTTCTTAAACATTTGTGGCCTCTGATATATAAAAGAAATTTACTAAAACTTTCCAAGTTGATGAATCAACTGTTGGAATTATATAAGGAATATATATACATTCCATATAATTTTTATCTGTGTTTTTGAGCAGATGTCAAGATTAATATTTTTATTATTATTTTCTTAAATTTGTTTATGGAGGAAGAGGAAAAGTTAGTTCTGTCAGTTTGGAGTTATTAATATTAATAGTGGCAAATGATGCAAGAAAGTAAACTTATAAAGGAATGGCCAAAAAAAAAAAGCTCCTGACTCACTTATTATTATTATTATTATTATTAGCCATATGGTGCAAGGAAGCCTGAGGCTTATTCTGCACCAGCCAAAAAAAAAACTTGAGTTACCCTGAGAGAGAGAGAGAGAGAGAGAGAGAGAGAGAGAGAGAGAGAGAGAGCAGTATTAGGGAATCACCAAGAAAGAGAAAAATGATGATATTCAGCTCAGGATCCTGGGTGTGCCAAGCCAGGTGTGAGCCCACTTAATCATCTTCTCTAACAGTTTGTTTAGTTTTTTCCTTGTGTGATGTGGTGCATTATAACTATAGTTGTTTTTGTGCCATAAAAAACAAAAACAAACACGCAAACAATTCTTCCTTGAATTTATTCAAACTATCCACTTCCACAACACCAAATGGAAGTTTGTTCCAACAATCACCTGCTGACTGAAGGCAAATTTCCACACATCTATCCTACAACCAACCTTCCTCAGTTTGAATTTATGCTCCTTCAAGAGGCAGAATTTGGCGCCTTCATAGCCAGGTGGGAAGGAGCAACAGTGCGTAGCACACGCTGCTTGATTAGACCGGGGTTCAAGCCCGTCACCACCAAATACGGAGGACGCGGAAAGGTCAGGGAATGACCACCGCATATTCCCGGAGCAATATGGCCTTAGTTGCTAATGCTCCTAAAAACCAAACAACAAACAAGAGGCAGAATGCCATCAGCATTGGACTTACTAAATCCATTCAAAGCCTTAAACACCTCAATTAGAGCTCACAGGTGCCTAGTCTTCAGACACTGCATTTATCAGAGCTGAAACCTTTCCTGGTAAGAGCACTCTTTTGTTCAAAGACAATTGAGTATCAGTTGTCTTGTTGCTTTTCTGTGCACCTGTTCCAACAGATCCACATCCTTCCTAAAATGACCACATTCTTCCTCCAGACATGTATGCAGTACTCAAGATGTCGCCTAACCATTGCCTTATACCAGGAGTGGCCAACTTAATTTGTGATGCGATCTACTTTTTTTTTTCAAAACGTGCTGTGATCTACCATCTCAAAAATTTAATTGCACAAGGTGCACAAATCAGGGGATGACTGTATATTTAAAATCCATCGTGATTGAACGAAATTAAATCTGCGATCGACTCGTTGGCCACCCCTGCCTTATACAATGGGATAATTACCTCCTTATCCCTGTAAGCAAAATTCCATGAGCTCTCCTAGCAGCCCTCTGCTAGGAGAGCTCATGGAATTGGAAATGGGCTCAGGAACTTCATTATCTGACTTCATGATCGATTACCCCAGGTCTTTTTCATTCTCCACAACCCTGACTGTAGTACCACAGAGTTGGTTTACTATTCTGGGATTACTGCTATTCTTATGCAGTACTTTGCATTTGTCAATGTTAAACTTCAATTGCTACTTCTGAGTCCATCTGCCCAGCTTTTCCAGATCCTGTTGCAGTAGCATACCCTGATTACTGTCCTTAACCATCCTGCCAATTTGCATATTATCTGCAAACTTAGACATTAATCCTGATATCCCTTCATCAGTATCATTAATAAATACAGAAGGCAGAACTGGGTCCATTATTAAACCCTGGGATCTCCACCAATAAAAGAAAACCAAGGTGGGCCATGGGATCCATGCAAAACTTATACAAGGTGTTTTTGTAATAGCGATTTTTCAATTTTTTATTTCTTAAAATTTTACAGTAACTAAGAAATAATTTTATATTATATTGAATAAAAATTTTAAATACGAATAACATTTAATACATTAATCAACAAAATTGTTTAATAATGAAGTATATTCATTATTAATGAAGTATGAAATTGTTTAATAATGAAGTATGTAGTAGGCCGCCGTAGCCTAGTGGTCAGGCGCGCGGGTGCATAAGTACACGTGCCTTGAGTGACCGGGGTTCAAGCCCGTGACTGCTGAATACGGTGCTGTTTCTTGTATTCTGTATATCTTGTGAACTCCTCTGACCGTTTGGTCGTCCCGGAGTATAAACAGAAAATTTATTTATTTATTTATTATTCTCTACTTCTAGCAATTTTCAAGTTGACTTGTGCAAGTGCTCTTTGAGTGACGATAATCTGGGTAACTAGACATTAAGATGGCAGTAGGCTCATTGATAGAAATACGGAAAAGACATGGATGATATTATTATTTAGACCATTTGAGCACTGGGCCTTGTTTGACAGAACTGGTTGAACGTGCTTGTGGTCGCATTGCAGAAGATCAAGGAGAGGATGCCCATAATAAATGGATGTTGATTGGTTGAGGCAGCTATTTGGATTGGCTTGAAAGAGTGCAGTGGAATTACAGATGCCAGTTAAGAAGAACAGTGCCCATGGAAACGTCTGCCACATACCTAGAAAAGGCATATGGCAGAAACTGAATGCCTGTGTGACAAAGTGAATAGATGAGACAGGTTATTAATTAATCTGACTGCCCTCTTTTATGTAGATCAAGGAGCTTAAGAGAAGTTTTGAGGGTAGCACCCCAAATTTGTACAGTCAGTAGCTGTTTTGAAGAAAAGTAACGCTGAAAGTGAAAAAGAAAACCCAGTTCTCTTCATGTAGCGAAAGCAGTATTTGGGATGTGTTTGTGCCAAGAGAGATTATAAGTCTGGATGATCCCCAGTAGTGTTCTTTTCAAGAAGTCTGAATGTATGAATGAGTTTACTTATGCATGGGTAATTCACACAGACCATTTTTACTACCAAGGTAGTTTTAATTATATCTCATATTGTGAATGCCTTCACAACAAGTTGCCATGGTATTGCACTACCTCGAATAAGTAACACTTCACCTATGGAAAAGACTAATGTTACTTATTCTCGGCAGATACGACTACCACCGAGACAGCACCATTTCAAAGCTTATTGGCTTCTCATCAGTGGGTGAGCAGGTACCCTGTTGTTGCAATAGTGACAACCCAGTTATGAAGTACAACTCCACATTATGAGAGAAGCCTGATGATGTTGGTGGTTTTATCTAAAAGATATTCCTTGGCTAAATGCCTAAGAGTATGAAGGAGTTTACTTATGCATGAGTAATGCGCACACATCATTTTTACTACCAAGCCAGTTTTAATTATATCTAATATTGTGAATACCTGCACAACAAGTTGCCGTGGCATTGCACTACCTTGAATAACTAAAACTTTGCTTATGGAGAAGACTAATGTTAATTATTGGCAGATACCACCACCCAGATGGCACTGTAGAAGCAGTTGACTTTTTTGTAAATAATAATACAACAGAACAATCAGGTTGCAAATTGGAAAATTACCCGGAAGTTGGAATTTAAGAAATTGGTAGTGGATATTTAACAGGGTGGTGTTTTTCAAACCAGAAGGTGGAATGAGTGTGCTATCATCAGCAAAACTATGGATTTCCAGCCAATCAAAAAAGTCATTAATATATACAAGAGGAAAAGAGTGAAAGGAAGAACTTGAACCTTGGAGAACACCATATTAGTTCAGAGGTTGAAAGGCAGATCCATCTACTATCATCCACACTGAGTGATCAAAGAGAAAAATTGTTACCCATTTGCAAAAAGCAGATGGCAATTCTTAATGCTGTTGCTTGTTTGGAAGACCTTTATGTCAAACACATTACATTACATTTATTAATTAAAGCGGTCCCAGCCAACCTGTGTTAACCCTGCCATCATTTACAGATAATTTAGCAGTATTCCAATATACACCCTCTCCTGTTTGCCCAACTACAGGGAGGGAAAGACTGCCACAACCAAAACAGATACAAATGAAAAAAACTGAAAATAATAAAATTAGACAAAAGTAAATATAATGAAATATTGGACAGAGTCCAAATTCCGGTTTCAGCTCATTGCAAAGAGCTACATCTGCTCAGAGTCTATCATACTAGGAACTCAGTTTAGGAAGGCCAGCAGCACAAGGAGCTGCTGAGAGCAGAAATGCCAGCACAAGGAGCTGGAATTGCAGTGAACTCATGCCTCTGCCAAAGCAAAGCCATTCAGAACGATCACACAAATGCCAAACACAATTAAAAGCCTTGAAAATGTCAAAAGAAACTGTTTGAGTTTCATCAAATTTGTTCAAAGATGAGTGTAACATAAACCAATATATCACCAGTGGGTCAACACTCAGAATCCATTTTGGTGATTTCATTCCTGTAAGAATAATTTGACCGACATGATCATCAGATGGAAATTTCAATATAATGATCAAAGAGAAAAATGGTTTGTGGCAGATTTCTCCATTACTTTGGAAAGAGTAGAGGAAAGACCAGTGTGACAATAATTGGAAGGGAGGAAGTGTCCATCCTCTTTAAGAATTAACTCAATGTGAGAAAATTTCCATGCAGAAGGAAAAACACCAGCTCAAATAAGAAAGCATAGAAAATAGGTGCAAATTCAGGAGCACAGGTTTTGAAACCAACTGAAGAAATGCAAATCAGGACCTGGAGCTTTCTCGGCATTAAGGTTGTTCAGAATTCTTCTGGCATCCTTCTGTTGGAAGACCATGACATGCATTGAGAGGAATGTGTTTGCTAATGTAGGAGGTGATTTGCCAAAATCATCATTACAAGGGTTAGAAGAAAAGTAGAATGCTAATAAATCAGCTTTATCTTTAGCTGAAGGATGTAACAGAACAATCAGGTTGCAACAGAAGAGTTGTACCCAGTAGTTTTGACAGGAGAATAATGCGCATAAAAGACTGCTGTACAAATTAGAGAGTTGTAGCATTAAGGACAAGTTACTACTATAGATAAAAGAATGATTGAAACAAGCCTAGCACTGAATCCTGGATTCCCCCAGGGTTGAGCGCTAGGCCCGTTTGTTGTTTTCAATATTTGTTAATGATATTGATGAAGGCATATTAGGCCTAATGTCTGAATTTGCAGATGACACAAAGGTTGTCAGGGGGGATGGTTAATCACAGTAATCAGGGTATGCTGCTGCAACAAGATCTAGATAAATCAGGCAGATGGACTGAGAAGTGGCAGTTGAAATTTAATATTGACAAATGCAAGGTCCTTCATTTGGATAGCAGTATTCCCAGACAAACAATTGTACCAACTGTGTGGTACCACACTCAGGGTAGTGAAGAATAAAGAAGAAGAACTGGTTGTAATATTGCAGACAGGTTGCTATGACAGTCCATAGGTTTTGTTCAGTGATATACAGAAATTTTACCAGTAGGGATAAGGGATGATTACCCCTTTGTATAAGGCAGTGGTTAGGCCACATCATGCATACAAGTGTGAAAGCCTCGTTTGCAAAAGGATGTGGATCTGTTGGAGCAGGTGGAGAGAACAACAACAAGATTAGTGAGGGGAACAAAAGGGTGCTCTTACCAGAAAAGGTTTCAGTTCTGCAAATTACAGCATCTGGAGATTAGACACCTGTGAAGAGATCTGAGTGAAGTGCTTCAGGCTCTGAATGAATTGGGTAAGCTCAGTGCTGATGGAATCTTTCCTCTTGCTTAGACTGTGCACAATGAGGGGGCATAAATTCAAATTGATTATTAAGGAATAGATGTAGATATGCAGAAATTTGTTTTCAGCCCGGATAGTTTGTTGGAACAAACTTCCATTATCTGGTGTTGTAGAAGTGGGTAGTGTGAATAAATTCAAGGAAGAACTAGACAAACTGGTACGAGGGATGGACAGGTGATGTGGGAAGGTTTTTTTTTTTTTTTGTCTGATGGGGTATAAGTTTGCTTTCTTGCATCATTTGTCTTTAGTAATACTAACTGGAACACCACCAACATTGTAATTTGAGGAGTTGTTTATGAGGAAAAGATCATATATTGGGTGTATTGTTTGGACTGTCTGGTATTCTGGTAGGTAAATGCACAGGTCTTGTAAAGTCGTTAATAATCATAGAAGCTTCACCATTGCAATTGGCTGGGTCCACGTAACTAGAAAATTTAAGCCAGCTGGAGTTGTGAACTTCAAATCACCAAGGAAAATTACCTCACTGTTAGAAAATTGAGATCAGAGAAAGTTGAGTTTGCATAGAAAGGGTGTAAACAATTTTTGAGTGATTTATAGATTTGCAAGACAATAGAATCAGCAGATGAATTAGACAGAGTCAGACAGAATGGAATAAGGAGAATCTGAGCCAGAGGAGATTCCATATCAGAGCTGACTTAAGCAAGTACCAATTGTAAAGGAAAAGGGGCAGCAATCCTAACCAGATAAGTTCAGTTAATGATCAAGGTGGAGCAGTGGAAAACATAACATTACCAGGATATTTTTGTCTAGATATGAGATAGCCTTTTTCATTTCAGAACAGGATGTTTGTGTTACTGGTATTGTTGTTGTTGTTGTTGTTATTTTGGTTTTTAGGAGCATTAGCAACTAAGGCCATATTTCTCCGGGGATATGCGGTGGTCATTTCCTGACCTTTCCGCATCCTTCATATTTGGTGGTCATGGGCTTGAACCCCAGTCTGATTAAGAAGCGTGTGATACGCACTGCTGCTCCTGCCCACCTGGCTACGGAGGAGCCTCATTACTGGTATGGATACTTAATTATTATGCATACTTTAAGACTTCAATAAATTCACATAATTTTTTTTCTTCTTTTTCATATCTTAAAACATGAGATGTGACTTATTTGAGGGCACAGGGTATTTGATAAAATATAGTAATTTCTACTAGAGAGCTGGTGGTTTTGTACATAACTCCTCCTTTAAATCATTTATGAGCTCTGCTAACAAAGATAGATACCTAGGCCTTGCCAGTATTTTGCATTCAGTTCATCCTATATATGTTCACTTGGGCTGAGGTCAGCTCTCTGGTTGGCCACTGCAGTATTCCGACCTTATTCTCTTCAAACTAAGTGTTCTCAATCCTTGCTTTGCAATGTGTAGCAGCCATGTTGGTAATTGCAAAGGCTGCTTCCATAAAATTACCACAGTGTGGGGCACACAGAATTCCACATATATAATGTACAATAAGCAGTGTATAATGTAGCATTCATGGTTCCATGCCCTGCAACCAATTAGTAGGCAGACTTAGTCCATACCACAAGAAATACCTCACCTCCAAAGACCATGACAGTTTCTCCTCTCAACTTCACATTTGGGACATCATACACCACCCAGGTAATAGTATTCTCCACACATCCTCCATGCTCATCAAACTGGAAAAGCAAGCCTCTTCACTTCACAAGAGTTATTTCCATTGATCCATAGTCCAAGCTCACTGTGCCTTGCACCATGCCAGTTAATTAATTGTGTGTATTTTTTTTATTTATTATTATTTTTTTTGTTATCAAAGGCTTGTGGGTTTACACCTCTTCTGTGAAAGTTCATTGCATGTTGTGGAAACAGATAGAGGTTTGCCTCTGATCAATCATAGTTCCAAACTCAGATTCTCCAGGCTCTGGTACAGAGATAAGGAAACTGGCCATCCCAAGATGTGTCATCTGATGTCGGAATTTTGCATTTGCTTGGTCATTTTTTGAGTTCAGCGTCACCTCTGGACATTAGTTTCTTCAGCAAGTTGTCAAGTATTCAACTTGGGGTTGTTTCATTCCTACAATGGTTCATATTCCCCCATATTAAATGCATATTAATATTATCATTCTCCCATCTGAAACTCTGTTATCTCTTTCCGTTTGTTCAATTTTCAGCAGTATGTTTGAAATGAATTCTAGCCTAACTGCCAATCACAGTTCATCAGAGAAGTCACAAACATGACTATTTTTTACAACAGCCAGTATGACACTTTAGGTTAACATCACAAACCAACTTGTTCTCTTTTACACTCTACTTCTTTCATTTCTAACTTGTTCAGCTGAGTTAACCCATATTTGGTCACAGCAATAATTTTATGCTCCTTACACACCATGCTTGGGAATGGGATAAAAAAATTACCCATTTATAACCTCAAAAATCAGCAAGAAATAATTCAAAATTGTTCACTTTTTGATGCCATCCTTATTTTCAGTCTGTTATGGAAACATTTGCAAAAAATCTATTTTATTTTATATTAAAAACATATATTTTTAATTATTTTTCGAATATAAAAACACCCTTTTAGTGCTTTAGATATATTTTTCATCATCTTTTATTTGGGACTTAAATATTATTTCCCTTATTGCCTTTAACTGCATGTTTGCAAAATGTCAATCAAAAAAACCACATGCTTCAGCAATTTGGTGCCAGCTAGACCCTCCCATGACATGCACGAGAAAGTGCATGTCATGGGAGGTTTTCTATATTTATCAATTAGCATTAGCATTAGTAGAGGCATACTATGCAAGAAAACAATCTTATGCAGCATCAGCCAAAAAAAAAAAAAAAACGCTCCCATTTCACCCCTCCATTCATTCCAAATACCTATCCAGCTCAGCCTTAAATTTATTTAGGCTATCAACTTCTACAACAAAAGATGAAATGAAAGTCTGTTCCACCAATCAACTACCCACTGGCTACAGGCAAACTTCCACACATCTATCCTACAACTGTCTTTCCTCGAATGATATTGATATTGATCAGTGATATTAATGAAGGCATATCAGGCTTAATGTCCAAGTTTGCAGATTATACAAAGGTTGACAGGGTGGTTAATGATAGTATACTACTGCAACAGGATCTAGAAAAGTTAGGCAACTGGGTTGCAAAATGGCAATTGAAGTTTAACATTCATAATTGATGCTGCCAACTCTGACCAATTATAACTTTATAAAAATAAATGAAATAAAAAACAAATAAAATTAAATAAATAAGTAAAATTAACTGTAAAGTATAGATTAAAATCGTTAAACCCGTACTACTATAAAACTGAAGCTTTCGGCAGAATCTGCTGCCTTCCTCAACATAAGTAGTGCTGCATCAACAATTCATTATAAAGCACTAAGCCTTCCCAGCAGACCCAGGATGTACTATCGTACCTGCACATACTCCGTTTCCCTTATATTAGCACCGGAAATGGCATGGCGCTATACGACCTTAAAATGTTCATCCCTATCCAGGATAATGGTCTCAAACATTACATTAATCCTACAACCCTTATCCCTATTCAAGCTAAGATCACCCAAGGAACAAATCCTTATGCTCTCCAGCCACTTCTGGTTCCAGAAACCCTCTACCTTATCTGTAATTACAGCTCCTTCGGCTGTTATACCATGCCCGGTTTCCCAAGCATGTTCTGCCATAGCCGACCCCGAGACATTAGCCAACCTAAGCGCCTACTATGATCCCCCAGTCTATCGCGTAATCTGCACTTAGTCTCACCTTCTAACATCCCCCACAATCCGGGCACTGAATTTTATAGACAATCCCTGTTGTCAACTCCCACAACAGGGTCTTTAACCGCCCCCATCACCGTGCACAGCTTCCAACCCAGAAACTGCACACAACGTAATTGGTACGACCGTAAAATGCAGGCTATTGGCTGCAACACGCCCGGATAGTAGGGAATGTATGCAGTGGAGCCAGGTACTCCCTCTGAGTACCATGTCCACAACAACCTTCAATCACATTCCGGGGGTATCCACATCTCATAAGGCCGGCCATGACCCGCTTGATTTCTTCCTCCCTATCCTCCGAGGAAGAGCAGTGAGACCAAACCCTGCTCATTAAAGTAGGGCTTGGTCGCACTGCAAGGCATTGATAAATGCAAAGTACTGCATAGGATAGCAGTAAACCCAGAGTAATGTACCAACTCTGTGGTACTACAATCAGGGTAGTGGAAAATGAGAAAGATCGGGGGCTAATTGTGCAGTCAGATATGAAGTTCTCTGAGCAATACAGACAGTCTACCAAGACAGCTCATGGGGTTTTGTAAATGATATACAGGAATTTTTCTAGCAGGGATAAGGAGGTAATTGCACATCTTGAGTACTACATACAGGTCTGGAGGCCTCATTTAAGGAAGATAACAAATACAGAGAAGGTCAACGAAATTGGTAAGCAGAACAAAGGGATACTTTTACTAAGAAAGGCTTCAGTTCTACAAATTGCAGTGTCTGGAGACTAGGCAACTGTGAGGTGATCTGATTGAGTTGTTTAAGACCTTGAATGGATTGAACAAGCTCAGTGTTGTTGAGATTCTTCCTCTTGTTGAGACCACACACACATGTGAGAGGGCACAAATTCAAATTGAGGAAGGACGGTTGCAGAATAGATGTTTGGAAGTTTGCCTTTAGCCAATTGGTGGTTGATTGTTGGAACAAACTTCCATCTGTTGTTGTAGAAGTCTATAGTTTAAATAAATTCAGGGAAGTACTAGACAAACTATTGGAGGAATAAATTTGTGAAATGGGAGATGATATATATATATATATATTTTTTTTTTTTTTTTTTTTTGTTGATGGGCTAATGCTAATGACTGCTAATGCTAATTGATAACTTTCCCAGGAAGCTGCCTTATATTAATGAGTTTAGTGTTTGAGTTTGATTTTATTAAATAAGATTTCATTAGGCGAGTTTGTTCATTTAATATAAATATTTAACTACATTTCAGCCTCTTTAATTTAGATGGGGTTTTTTTTTTTTTTTTGGTACTGACATCAAATAACAGATAGTTTCTAAACGTAGTTTCTGTCTTCCTAGTAGCCAAATTATGATAAAGAGTACATCTAATTATTTCACTTGTGAGTGAGCGAGCGAGCATGCATGTGCGCACACATGCCACTCTGTATAGAGAACTTGAGTTTCACCCTTGACAATATTTAATCATAAAAGTAGACTGCATTACCACATACTTCAAAAAAAAAAGCTTGAAACCTCTTTTGATATAATAAAAATAGCTACTTACACAAGAGTTTATTATCATCATGTCCAAAAGATACTGGTAACAAATTCTGACATCAGAATGTTACCTTTATTCTTCTTCTGTTAATTGAATTGTGATGTGAATTTCCAGGCTCCGAAATATTCCTTCAGCAATATGATTCAAGTAAAAAGTTTTACCATTTTGTTTAAGAGGAGTAAATTTTTCCTTTAATAAAATTAATTATATAAATGTGAAATAAAAACATTATTTATTGTTAGTCCTGCAGAAACTGGGTGAAAAACATTCCAATCACTGTGAAATATAATATATCATAGAAATTAAATTTAAAAAATTACAGCAGTGAAGATTTATTAATTATGATGTAATGTGAAAAGCTGAAACAAAAACAGGTTTGAAATTTTTCACAAAATTATTTGCAGTATTCAAAACAAGAGTACTTAAAAAAAAAAAAAAAAAGAAGAAGAAGAATGAAAGTGCCATTTGATTTATGGTGTTTATACTTAGTATCAGTAGTGTTATTCTGTGGCTAAAGTGAGCTAAAGTAAGGACAGAGTCTTCAAAAAGCAATGTCATTTAAAAATCAAACATGTAGAAATTGCAAGTTACTGTCTGGGTTTGGCCTCACAGACTGCTGCAAAGAAAGAAAGGGTATATTTCCTAAACCAAAGCTGCCTGGCAACCAATTAATACAGCGGAAAGAAAAAGGGGGAAGGGTAGGAAGGTACCAGGATTACCAACAAAATCCTATATAAAATGAGTAAGAGGCAAACAAAAATATAAATTCACCAGTCTTTCAGACCCAATATAATCACTTCAGGGTTAGTGATACAGTACTGATTCTGCTAATAATTATGTTGATAAAATTTTCCTGCAAACTATGCATGAAAAGATAAAAAAATTAGTATTATTATTACAGAGTAAATACAACAATAGTAAATAGCCATTATCAGCATGTGAGGTATGGCAATAAAGTTCCCAGACTAGTGCTGTTGTGGTCATTCAGTGAGTTTGAAAATATATGGAAGTGATATGTTTAGCTCAGACTTCCTCCAACAGGTGGTGGTGGTACAGAGATTATCCAGTAGGCTGACAAGTAACAACCACTTTCATTATTATTATTATTAGCTATATGGTGCAAGGAAGCCTGAGGCTTATGCTGCACCAGCCAAAATTTTTCCGAGTTACCCTGAGAGAGAGAGTCAAAAGTAGAAGGGAATCACCAAGAAAGAGAAGAATGATGATATCCCGCCCAGGACCCTGGGTGTGCCAAGCCCATACTCACCAGATGTGAGCCCCTAGTAGCATTAACATTCCATGTCATGATTTTGCAATGGAGCACAAACAAATATCAAGTTTTCCTTTAAGCTAGGAAATCTGCAACAGAAAACATGAAATTTTAAAAACTGTTTATGATGATGAAACATTAATATAGTGGACATAGTGTTATTGTTATGCAGTTCCCGTGGTTTCCCACACATCTGCGTTAAATACTCTGTTAACATAGCAAAGCCAGTCAGTGTGGGTTATGTGTGAGTAGTGTGTTGTTTGTGTTGTTTGACTGGCCTCTTCGTTACTGGGAGGCGCGATCACCAGGAAGGAGCCTCCCAGCATCCGTCCACTGGCACAAGGAACCGGACCAGGGAGTAAAAGACATCTGGCGGGTCGTCCACACTCCTGCAGAAGCGAGAGTGGGGAAGGCTAAGGAAAGATCAGAGAAGAGACAGGAAAGTGGAAGACAGAAAAGATAGCGAGGATGACAGAGCGTGGGCATCCTCCCAGGTGAAAAGGAGCAGGAAGAGTGCTAGATGCAGTTATGGGAGTCCTGGAGAAGGACTGTGAGTAGGAAGAAGAGAATAGGTAAAGTTCAAATTAAAGAGTCCAGGATTGCCACAATGGAGAATCACGGAGCGGCGTTGACAGGGCTGGCCGCAATTTGCAGTTTCATGTCTGAACGTTTCCAGTGCTGAGTATCAGTTGCTGTCTAGAGGAGGTTATCCAGGAGTAGTGTTAGGGAGTTGCAGGTGATGCCAGCGACGACCAAAGACCTCATTGGCATAACTGGTCAGTGCACGGAAGGCATCATTAGATTCCAATAACTTGGTTTCTGGCCGAAGTGATGTTGTGTGGAGGTCTAGGAGTAGTTGGATTCTTAGATCTAAGTATAGAGATCTAGGTACCTAGATCTTAGATCTAGGTACAGAGGGCATCCTCGACTAGGCCGAACTCTAGAAGGCATCTCTTGAAGCACCCGTGGCCAGTTAATAGGAAGGAAGCATAGACGTTAGGGAAGAACAAAGTGGAACGTTGTTTGTTGATGTAGGTTACTTCAGGAAGGAAAAGTTTAGTAGTTGCACCAGTTGTGGAGTTATTCCAGCAGGTTTGCCTTAAGTTTATCAATTCTAGCCACACACGTTTATGTTTCCTGTTTGATGTCGGTATCAGTACGGGTTTGAATAGTGAGGAATTAAGCTTTCTTATTCTTCTTAATGGCATGAGAGAGTCCGATAAAAGCAACGTGGAGGTCCAAGGAGAGGCGGCCTGTTAGTAACTGTAGGGTGGCAGTTGATGTCGTTCTACATGCGCGGGTCATTTGTAGTAGCATAAGTTGTTGAATTTGCTGAATTTTACGTTGAGCATGCACTAAAGTCATTTGGTGGTACCATACTGCAGCTCCATATGTGACAATTGGTATAAATACTGCTGAGTATAAAAGGCATTGAGTTGGTCCTTTAAGACCCCAGTCCTTGCGGGTAAAGCGTGCTAACATAGTGATGTAATTTTTTATCTTTTCTTTGATAGCTTGGATATGGGGGATGAAAATTCTCCTGTCGTCCAAAATTACTCATAGGTACTTCACCGATCGGTAGTTTCTCAGTGGGCGACTATTAAAACGTATGGTAGGAGGTCTGGAGAAGTTCAGTTTGCCTTTTAATAGGAGGGTTTTTCTCTTCTCAGTGGAGACTGAGAGTTTATTTTCTGTGGCCCATACGGACAGAGCAGAGAGAACAACCATAGCCTGGGTTTCTATGGTGGTGCGAGTGGGGCCCTCAATGATGATAACTATGTCGTTCGCGTAAGAAAGCTGAGTAGTGTGTGGGTAGTCCCTCAGGAGCCAGTCGTCGAGTATCATATTCCAGACAGCTGGCCCCAGGATGGAGCCCTGGGGACAGCCTCGGGTTAGATGTCGGGTGATTCAGTGATATTTTGTTTTGATGCTGACCTTGCAGTTAAAGAAGTAGCTTTTGAGGCAGTGGTAGAAATTCCAGGTACAGTTAGAGACTCTGGCCCTCTGAAGAACGCCCGACCACCACACTGTGTCAAAAGCTCCTTTGAAGTCAATGAAGATTGCCAGTACATAAGTTGCATCCGACTGTTCTGCAACTTTGAAGGTTTTAGATAGAGCATCAATTGTGGAGCACCCGTGTTTGAATCCAAATTGAAGCAAGGATGCCAAACCACTGGCTTCATTAAATCATACCAATGTGTTTGAATGGTATAAGTGGTTCAAAGATTGATGTTTAAAATGACCTAAGAAGTGAGCATCTGTCAACCCCTTGCTAAATGAGGATAGAGTTGCAAAAGTTCAGGAAATTGTGGCAAGAGATCATTGTTCAACCCTCAGAATAAAGTCTAATGAGTTGGATATGAATATGGAGATGATTCATCAAATTCTGCATAAAGATTTGGGATAAAGGAAGGTCTGTGCAAAATTTGTGCTGCACAGCCTCATGAATAAGCAGAAGTAATGACAGTATCATCATACAAAAGAATACCCAGACTTGTAAAGACAATCTTAATTTCCTCAACTGTATTGTCACTGGAGATGAGTTTTGGGCGTTTCAGTATTACCCAGAAATAAAGCTTCAGAGCAAGCAATCGACTTCAAACTCATCACCAAGGACCAAAAAGTTTCATTTATAGAACTCCAGGATCAAGATAATGCTGATTTTGTTTTTCGACAAATGGTGTGATCTGCAAGGAATTTGTAACTGAAGGGAAGAGAGAGTCAGTGCTACATTCTACATACAGGTGCTTCAAAGACTATTGAAGCACATTTTCCCGATGAGGCCACAATTTCAAAAGAAAGGCAACTGGTTCTTGTTGGATGATAATGTCCCTGCCCATTCTGGAGTTGCAAAAACATTTCTGATGAAACATGGCATTGTACAAATTAGCCATCCACCTTACTCTCCTGATCTAGCACTAGCAGACTTCTTCCTCTTTCCCAAGGTTTTTCAAAGGAAAGATATTTCAGGATGTCGAGGACATAAAGCAAACATAACCACTGAATTCAGTGTCATCTTTTTGGATGCCTTCGCTAACTTTTCAGAAACTTTTAGATCAGTGTAATAAGTGCATTCATTCAATCAAGTGTTGATTACTTTGAATAAAAATAAAACTGTTTTTGATGTCCTTATGCCCTTTCTATTGCACTAGTCCAGGAACTTTATTGCCACACTTGTATGTGAAAAGCAGCAGACAGAAGAAATGATTGTCTGAAGATAGCTTACATTTAACTTTTATGTATTTTTCATTTTCATTTTTTAACTAATATTTTCCGTATTAGTTGAAATGCAAATGCCATTTCAATACATATATGGAACTAAAGCAAAGAATTTATTTTTCTTAATTGTTGAAATCACCTTGCCATATTGCATTAGTACTTCCACCTATATATAATTGGATGTTTCTTTATTTTAACTTATAATGATAAAAGTTAACTTCCATAATTAGTCCTGAAAAATTTTAATGCCTTCTTAATTACAGTATTTTTCATTAATTGGAATAGTGTCAGTAGATTTATAATTTTTAACAACAGTTTTTCATTCGAATAATAAGCCTTTAGCTATTTCATTTCAGTTCTAATGTAAAGCTATCGCTTAATTGGTCTATTTTATTTTTTATTTAGTATAGTTCACAGTCAGTGAGGATGTGAAATTATATTTCACATCCTCACTGACTGTCAAAGTTGGATGTGAAATTATATTTCATGTGTAGGATGCATTGTGAGAAACCCATGTTGATTTAGTAAATACATGTTGAGAAGTTTATATTAAAAGCACTTGGTTTTTTGCTAAGCAAACATTTTTATTTTATTTACATTGCATTTTTTAAAATTTACATTGTAAACATTGTTTTTAGTTTAATTTTAATTTTCTTCTAATGGAGTTATAGAAGGGCATCAATTAATTACTTTTATTTAATACTGTTATTAAGAGATACAAATATATGATTCTATTCAAAAAGTGATTATGATTTTATTACACTAATTTTGTGTTCTCTTGCATACTAGTGAGTCATTGCCCTACCTATTTTAACAAACACATTCGACATTAAATGTAAGAATATCTCATTTTTGTGTTTTTTTATAGTTTTAGTGCCAAGGAGATTTAATTTGCAGTTTCGAAAATAAAAATACTGAAAATAATGATAAGTTGTTTTTATCAAAGGAAGCATGAATTATTTTATTTCATCCTCTAAAACATGATCCTCTAATCATGTGACCAAAGTGCAGTTATGCTCTAATAGCTCTTGTGAAATGAAGTTTTACACCTTAAAATTTAAGTTTTTAAACTGTCATGACATCTCACACTTTGTGGATGTATCTCATCACTCATGTCTCTACACTCTCTTCTTACCCACTGATGAAACCTCAAGTTCCTCCTTTAGTTAAATAGCAATGTACTTCTTCCTTGGTGTAATGCTTTCTGTTTAGGGTAATGCAATGCTGAGGCAACTTGTGGTAGGAATCTATGCAGTATAAGATTAATGAAATACAACAAAATAGACTTTGCCCTACAATAAGATATCATATAACCAGAGCTTTTTTTCTGCTGGAATGCACTGGAACAGCATTCTGGAAGTTAAAAAGAAATGAAAATAAAAAATCATATACCATATTTAAAAAAATAAATAAAATTATTTTTAAATAAAAATTATGTATTATTACTAATGCCGCTGGTTTGTTGTGCGTCAGCAAAGAGTTAAGCTAGATGCACAACTTGACTTTGCAACTCATCTGATGAAGCATTTGCGAATCACAATGCTTAATTAATAATTAAAATGATTAATAAAATCATTGTATGGGTTACATTTTAATCTATACAATGTAATTGCCCAAACAGTTGAACAAAAATGCTGAGTATTTCTTTTTATAAACACTAATTGTATTAGTATTAATGGTGGAAAATGATGCAAGAAAGCAAGCTTATACAGCATCAGTCAAAAAAAAAAAAATTCCATTTCACCTATTCATCCCCCCCCCCCAATAGTTTGTCTAGTATTAACTTGAATTTATTCAAGCTATCCGTTTCCACAATGTCAGACGGAAGGTTCTTCCAGCAATCAACCACCTGTTGGCTAAAGGCAAACTTCCACACATCTATTCTACAACATCCTTCCTCAATTTGAAGCCCTCATGGGTATTACAGTTGATAGAATTGCCATTCACCCCACACCGGATGGAAAAGACTGGAGTTTGAGTTCTCTCAATGATGTGAGCAAATTTTTATGGGCCTTTTTCACCATGTGGCTCAGTTAATCAGTCTCAAGCGAGGGTGGCATAGTTTTTTCTCTCGGACTCTTCGGTTTTTCACCCATAAAAACAGAAAATCGAACACAGAACACACACCAAATTTACAGACAGTATACACCAAGCAGTATGGCCTTAGTTCACTGATGCTCCTAAAACCTTACTACAACAACCACCTCAGGTTGAATTTATGCCCCTTGTATGCATTATCTGAGCAAGAAGGAGAATCCCATCAGCATTAAGCTTGCTCGATCCATTCAAGGCCTTAAACATCTCAATCTGATCACCTTCAGGTACCTAGTCTCCAGATACTACAATTTTCAAAACTGAAGCCTTTCTTGGTAAGAGCACTCATTTGTTCCATTCACCAATCTCGTTGCCCTTCTCTGTGCCTGCTCCAGCAGGCTCTATATCCTTCCTAAAGTGAGGCCTCCAGACTTCGATGCAGTACTCAAGATGTGGCCTGACTATTGCCTTGTACAATGGAATAATCACTTCCTTATCCCTGCTAGAAAAATTCCTGTATATCATTGACAAAATCCCATGTACTATTGTGCAGCCTTTCTAAACTGCTCAGAGAATTTCATAACTGACTGCACAATTACTCCCAGGTCTTTTTCATTCTCCACTACACTGAGCCACACAGTTAGTACATTAATTTGGGATTACTGCTGCCTATATGCAGTATTAGCATTAGCATAATGCTAATGCTAATACAAGGTGTGACTGCTGCCTATATGCAGTATTAGCATAATGCTAATACTGCATATAGGCAGCAGTAATCCCAAATTAATGTACTAACTGTGTGGTACTGACCTCAGTGTAGTGGAGAATGAAAAAGACCTGGGAGTAATTGTGCAGTCAGTTATGAAATTCTGACTGCACAATTACTCCCAGTACTTTGCATTTGTCAATGTTGAACCTCAATTGCCATTTCTCAGCCCAACTGCATAATTTTTCTCGATCTTGTTACAGTAGTTTAGCTTACCCTCATGACTGTTATTAACCACCCTGCGAACCTTTGTATCATCTGCAAACTTAGACATTAAGCCTGATATGCCTTCATCATTATCATTAATAAATTCAGAAAACAACAATGGGACCAGCACTGAACCTTTGGGAACACCCCTAATAACATTAGTCCAGGATGACAGCGTCAAGCTAGACAGGAGAAGACAGAGTTGATAGCAACTCTGTCTTCTCCCAACTCAACCATCCCTTTATCCATTTCACTAACTTCCCCTTAATACCACACTGCTCCAATGTGCACAGCAGTCTATTATGTGCATCAAAAGCTTTCCTGAAATACATGTATATGATATCAAAATTATTTTTACATCTAGTTCCTTTATTACTGCATCCACAGTATCCAATCAGATTGGTCAGGCAAGTTCTCCCCTTAACAAACCCGTGCTGTGACTGAAGCATAACTGCACTCATGTTTAGATGGTCCTGCATTATTTCTTTAATCAGTGACTCCATTATTTTTCCTGGAATAGAAGTTAAGCTAATGGGTTTGTAATTACCCATGTCACCCTTTGACTCCCTCTTGTGAATTGGGGATACATTCATGCATCTCCAGTCCACATGGACCTTCCCTAAATCTAAAATTGCTCTCATAATTATGACTAATTGTTTGCTTACCTCCTCTGCTGCATCCATTAATATGATTGGATAGATCCCATCCATGTCATGTGCCTTTCTTATGTTTAACTTCCAAATTTCTCTTCCACATTCCTTCAGTTATTATAAAATTATTCAGTTCCGTGTTAGAGAGTTTGATAAACTTCTGTTCTCCCCTTCCCTAAAGAATTCCTTGTGTGAATGTAGATTCAAATTACCTATTCAACTTGTCAACAGCCTGAGCACATTTACCAACAGTTAAACCATCGAAGGCCTCTGTAGCTGAGTGGTCAGGAGTGGGAGTGCAGTAGCACTCTTTGAGTAGACTGGTGTTCAAGCCTCTGACTGTTAAATATGGTCGATCTGCCAAAACGTACTGGACTCTCTCTCTCTCTCTCTCTCTCTCTCTCTCTCTCTCTGATCTGATGCTGTAGAAAACATTCATCCAATAAATCTACAAAACTCTTGCTAGTGTGTGAGTGACCAACCCACAAGCTCCAGTTAATATCTGGAAAGTTAAAATCCCCCATTATAAGACATTCATTTACTGCCCTCTATTTCTCTGTACACTTGTTTTTGTACTCATCACAGTCATTTGGTCTATAACACACTCCTACTGTAATTTTTAATTTCTCACAAATTCATTCTTGCCCATTGACATCTGGAGTTTCCATTTGTAGGAGGTAACACTGGATGACAACAAATTTTAAACTTTTGATTTTTTCTTCCCAAAAGACAATACATTTCCTCAATTTTGATAAGCTGGATCCGATTAAGTTCTCTCACTTTGTAATAACAAGGTTTGTGAAATGAAAATAGCCGGCCCGAGCACTGGGCGATCACCCAGGCAGTGAATTTTAGGGGTGCCATATGACTGTTTGATTTGTCATCTAAAATTTAACCCACGAGAGGGCGTGCCCTGTCATAGCATATGCCAGGCAAGGTACGTCTCGGAAATCTCCAAAATGCGGCTGTGTCTTACCATATGAGGGTTAGTATTCCTTAGAATTTTAAAGCGCAACTCATGAGCATTTTTCGTGCCTTGTGGATGTCACTCTTTAAATTTAGTAATCGGGGACAGTGTAGCAAGTTCATCATTTTCTAAGAGACATAATATTAGATGATGCAATCATGTCCCTGACAGAAATATTTCAACAAATGGAAGAGTTTTATGATAATTAGGATTTTTTGTACAATATCAAAAAAGATATGAGCCATGATGAATTATTAAAAAGGTGCAAAAAACTTGAAATAAAACTTAGTGATATCAATGAATGTGATGTAAATGGTGAAGAGCTATGCCAAGAAATTGAGGCATTGGTGGTACTGTTGCCAGAAAATGTACCTGATGATGCTTTAGGTATTTTTAAGTTTATAAATTCAAACAAAATGCAATATATGCTAGAAAACTTATGGATTGAATTGCAAATTATGCTAATTATTCCTATAACTGTGGCAAGTGATGAGAAAAGTTTCAGTAAACTGAAATTAATTAAAACATACTTGCAATCATTCATGACAGAGACAAGGTTCAATTCGCTGGCAATTCTATCTATCGAAAACGACACAGTAGCAAAATTGGATTTGTCAGAAATTATTAATAACTTTGCTGACATGAAATCTAGGGAAGAAGATACATCAAGAGAAATGTTATTGATTTCAGTTTATTAAAGCATTAATTAATGGAAAGACTTATTAATGTTTCAATTGGTTGTATTAAAATTTCATGTTCATGTAAATTATGAGATTGATAGTCTTATTAAACTTATTTTCCATTTTATACATCTTTTTACATAAAATTAATATGTTCACAAATTTAAAAATAACTTGATTCTGAACAATGAAAATCAGTTCAATTCATAATTAACAAGGACTACATCAAAGAAAATTCTAAAGATAATTTTTAATTAAAACAATGGAGGTTTTCTATAATAAACATTAAGGAGTCATAAGAAATGTAGAATTTTACAGAGGATTAAACAGCAGTAAAAGATACTTTTATCATTTTGAATTGTAAACAATAAAGATCAGTTTAGAAATAAATTTAAAAAAAATTATCAATACTTATTTATGGGTTAATACACTGGCTAACTTATAAGCTTCAATATTCAGTTAATGTAACTCCAGAGCTGTATACTGTCTTTAAAAAAAATAATCCAATTTCATCTGAACACTTTTTGTTTTGTAATTGTTCTTAACAATAGCACAGATCTGATCAAAGGATACTAGCACATCACTGCAAGCCAGCCCAATTTCAGTCACATTCAATACATTTTAGGCATCAGATTTGTTATGTTCATTTTCATCATTTTCTTGAGTAACCCATTCATTATTATAGTTTTTGCTACTATCAACTTCTGAGTATTTAGTACATCTTCTGATGGTATAGCCGCGGTAGCAGTGAATTGCCTACCTGAACATTATCTTGAAATTATTTCTTGATGTTCATGTGTCCCCCCCCCCCTCAGTTCCTTCCATTCATTCACTTGATGATCAGCTTCATCATCTAGGTCTATATCCTTCTTGATAAAGCCACTTTTGGCAAAACAATTTATTATTATGGCATTAGGTGAAATGCCATCCAAGCAATTGCAATGTTTTAAAGGACATCTAACACATTCCATTTTTTTTTTTTTTGGGAAATGCTGTTTTACCCTCAAAGTGAATCAGCAAGCTTTCTTCAAGTTATTGATGATACCCCAATCCCATATGAAACTTGTGATGTTTAGAAAAAGAAAGAGCAATCTAATATTTGACAGCTTTAGAACTTCAATAGAGTTTACAGCACAGTGATCCAGGATTATCAGAATTTTTCTTTTCTGAGCATTCTTCTAACCAATTTTAGAATTCGTGATCGAAAATTTTAGCAGTGAGTCAAGCTTTTTTTTTTTTTTTTTTATGAAAACCCAAAACATGAGAGGTATTAGAACCTATAATACTTAGTACAGTGCTTGGGTTGGAGGTTGAGAAGACAAAAGAAGATATTTGTTGACAGTAGACATTAAACTTCTGTAGATTGTAATTTTCGGGAAATGCATATGAAGGAAGATTTTTCCAAAAAACAGCAGTTGAATGAATAAATGAGGAAGATGAAAAGTTGGTTCTGTCAGTTTGAAGTTGGACAGTAAATGGATGTTGGCTGGTGGTGGCACATGTTCGGACTATTTTGAAAGAGAGAGCGGGAATTATAGAAGCCAATTCAAAAAAACAGTGCCTATGGAAGTATCTGTAGAAAAAGCATGCAGTAGAAACAGTACATCTATGAGACAGCAAGTGGAGAGACTCATCCTGTTAGAGATGAGTCATTAATTAACCTAACTGCCCTCTTCTGAATGAAATCTAGAAGCCTGAGAGAGGTTTTGGGGACACTGCCCCAGATGTGGGAACAATATTCCATGGTAGGGCGGATTTGCGATTTGTACAGAGTGAACAGCTGTTTGGAAGAAAAGGAATGCTGAGTGAGAGCGAAAGAGAAAGCTAAGTTTTTTAGAAGCAGAGGAAGCAATATTTGTAATGTGCTTGTGCTAAGAGAGATTAGAAGTCAGGGTAATCACCAAAAGAGATATATCATCTTGCCTAGAAATTGTGGAGTATCACCAAAGATAAGCATAGGAGCTGAAGAATCCTTTTTGCAAGATATAAGACAGGATTGAGTTTAGAAGGATTGAAATCAACTAAGTTGTCTTTGCGCTACTGGAGAATTACCGGGAGATCGGCATTTAAGGAATTGGTAGCAGATATTCGAGAAGTTGAAGCTGATTGAGCAGGGCAAGGTTTCTCAAAATGGAAAGTGAAATGCAATGTGCTATCGTCGGCAAAATTATGGATGGGATTTCCAGTCAATGGAAGAAGGTCATTAATATACGAGAGGAAAAGAGTGGGGGAAAGAACTGAACCTTGGGGGACACCAGCATTAGTGGAGAAGTTAGAAGAGAGAGAGCCATCTACCATCACCCTCGGTGAGTGGTCAGAGAGAAAACTGGATAATCAACTACAACAAACAGTTAGCAAAGCATAAGATGGAAGCTTGTTTGGTGGACCTTTATGCCAAACACAATCGAAAGCCTTTGAGATGTCAAGAGCAACTGCTTGCATTTCACCAAACCTTTCCATTGAATTTGTCCATAAATGGGTAACATAATCCAGAATATCACTAGTGGATCGACACTGATGGAATCCATGCTAGTGATCGTTGAGCGAATGGAAGGTTTCTATGTAGTTTAAGAGTTGGCGGTTAATTGATTTCTCCATTACCTTAGAAAGAGTAAAAGTAATTGCAATGGGACGATAATTGGATGGGAGGGATTTGTCACCCTTTTTAGGAACTGGCTGGATATGAGCAAATTTCCAAGCAGAAGGAAAAACACCTTTGGAACAAGAAAGTGAAAAAAGCCAGGAAAGAACAGGAGTAAGTTCAGGAGCACAGGTTTTGAGAACAAGTGGAGAAATACCATCAGGACCTGGAGCTTTCTTAGTATCAAGATTCGTCAAAATCCTTCTGACATTCTTTAAATGGAAGACCACAGGAGGCATTGAATAGAACGTGTTGGGGTTGGTGGGAAGTTTTTTTCCAAGATCATTAATTCATGAGTTGGAAGAAAAATGGGATGCTAGCAGGTCAGCTTTTTTGGCTGAAGTGACAACATAACCATCTGGTTTTGACAGAGGTGGGAGCAGAGATGGGCAAAACTTGTGGCCAATAGCTTTGGCAAGAGACCAAATAAGTTTGATTAGTACTCACAAGGGGACTGGTTGCTCCTTTAAAACATCTTGACTGAGAATACTTGCCAAAAACTAAAGGCAAGGCTTTGTAGCACCATTTGCATTGGTATATAACAGCACAGTCACTCCTTATTTGCTCAGTTTTCTCCTTGACAAGTTTTGCCATGAACAGCAAGTGTTTATTCAGAAGAAAATTGTAAAACACTCCTGTTTCATCCATGTTGAAAATGTCCTTTGTTTCATATTAACCAAGAATTTCTTGCACATGCTCCAACTAATATAGAGTTTTCTCCTTGTCGTCTCTTCCAGATTCACTTCAGATGTCATGCAAAACTAGAATGTTTCATTTTTTAAAATGGTGCAGCCAACCATTGCTGTACTTAAACTCATTGATACTAAAGCTTAGTGCAAAACAGTCAGCCTTATTGATAAAGTTGGTAGAGGAATGTTAAATTATTTTGAAATTTCTGTTTTGGCGCACTCCATCTTATCAACTTCTTCAATGATTTTGAGTTTAGTATTCAGGTCTAACTCATTTCATTTTTGCTTGTATCCAAGTTGAACAGCAGCAGTTTTTCACTTTTGATACAAAATGAATGTTAACTTCACTAAAAAGTAAAAGTGGTTCAAAATATCAAAATCTTGCTTGCACAGAATAACATGATGTTTTAAAAAATTTACATTGGTTTACTTATTATAATGATGCCTACAGCTGCAGCAAACATTATGCATCTCATATTTTAACTTCCCCTTGTATTTCACACTAAACTGACAGATCTGACTCTCCCATTTCTGAAATGACAAAGTGACCTTGTCATGGCATGATCAGTATACTTTGTACTAACCATACTGACAGAGCCAGCACAAGGGTGTCATTTGCCCTTGGCAAGACTTAAAATTTGCTTCCCAGTTATATTGTGTACCATCCATCCGCCTATCTATCCATCAAACTGCCTATCCAACAAACTTACCTATTCCCACCCATTAATCTATAATATTTATCTGCTTGCGGTATATTATTATGATTTATTTTATAATGTGATAATAACAATACAGTGCACAAATAAGACATGGAACATTATCATAAAATAAACTTTTATTGTTCTCCATTCCTCCTCTTCCGCCCTCACTTCCCCGATAATATTATAGTTGAGTTTTCGTCATTGGACTTTTGCCATGGAGGTTTGTACTTTTGCACTATGTTGTAGTTGCTGCGTGAAAAACGTAGAAGGCATCTGACTTAAAAAAAAATATGATGCCTTCTTCCCTACCCTTTCTATTAATATTTCAGAAGCTTTTAATTATATATCAAAGTGATGTGCTGACAAAGCAACCCCGAATGTCATAAAACCATAAAGGGCATTATATTGTAAATCAATATTTTTTTTAAATACAGTGGATTCCATTTATTTGGGCCACCAGTTAATCAGGGCAGCCATTTATTTGGGAAAAATCTTAAAGAACAGAACCCAATCGAGAAAATAGCCAGGGTTTACTTTGCTTAATTGGGACAACATGCTGTTTAATCGGGGCAGAAGACCGCAGCACTGGAGATTACCCTATGGTTGTCTCCGACCGTACCTCATGGTTCGGTTGGATTTCTGGAGGTCACAACCATAAAACAATAAAAACAATTAGCAGTCACCTGTTTATTGTGCTTTTCTGTTAGTGCAATCTATTGTAAATGGATAGTAAACTCGATTTATTGAATTTGCGATAATACCGATAGCTAGAATTCTGTGGGTTATTATGGTGAAATGTGTTTACACTATCATGGAATCTTCAATCATATAAAAAAATTAATATTCAGAATCTTCTCTTCATTCCTATTTTTAAAGCTTCTTAACTTGTTACTCCATTCTCATTTGCACGTATCGTGTTACTTTCAATTTGTGTGGGCTGTCAGGGCTGCGTTTACCTCTAGGCAAAATAGGCACGTGCCTGGGGCCCACTGAAAAGAGGGGCCTGCACGGAGGTATTTGTCATTACTGCATGAAATAAATAAATTCACTGGCTTCGACTTCTAAATTTAATTTTAAAAAATATACCAATAATAATACTTAATTGTAATGCCGACGTCATATTTGGGCGGTATCTTTTGTCAATGCTTTGGTGGCAAGGGGAAATGTATGTGACAGCTCAGCTGTGCACTGTGCATAAGTATACATTGTTTTTCACAAACCACTAGTACAACGTGAGTGGAGGCAGGGGAAAACTTTTGTCTACACATAGCTTGACGCATACAGTTGCAGTCGAACCACTATCAGTAAATCAGCACACATCAAAGGACCTGAACATTGATGGTAAGAAGTTTTACTTCCAACGCGTGAGAGTTCCTCACACAAATTTTTTGCTACTTGTATGAAAATAATTTTTTTTTCCTTTATAATTATAAATGATAAATGATTACATTTTGCTTTTTGATAATAACTATGTTTTACATTGTAAAATTGTTTAATTTTATAATTGAAAACAAAATTATATCCACATTTCCTAACGTCGGAATAATTTTAAGATTGTTTTTAACATTACCAATGAGCAATGCCAAAGGAGCGTTCATTTTCCATACTGAAACTAGTAAAAAATTATTTACACAGTACTCTTTTGGAACAAAAGCTTAATGCACTGGCAATACTGTACATATAAAGGATATTCTAAAAACTCTTTGTTATGAGGATATTATTAATAAGTTTACAGATGTCAAAATTAGAAAACAAAAATTTTTAATTTCTTAAAATAATTTAATATTGATTTTTTATTTTCATTTTATATTTTTTGTTATCTCAAACTAATAATATAAATTAACACAACTTCAAAAATTGTGATTTTTTTTTTAAGAAATATCACCCTCATTCTTGTTTATATAAGAAGGGGCTCCCGACTTTCATTTGTATGCCTAGGGCTCCGAAAAGCTCTAGACGCGACCCTGTGTGCTGTGTACTTTGTTATTGATTGCTTATCTTTTTACTGTTTTAAATTTCAACCCCACCCACAAATGTCAGTGAACAGAAATGTCAACTAGCTAGTATGTACATATTACAGTACCCATTAATTATTCCGATTATCATGTATAGTCTTCCTATTTTCCCACATTTAATTTTTTAATTGGTAAGGTAATAAAAGGTAAATTTGTGCTTAATATATCTTTACTTTTATAGCCTGTGGATAATATTCCTCCTATTTTTGCTAATTAGAATAGCTGTTTAATAGAATTAAAATTCAATTCACAAACATGATCACAACGACCAGCGCTTACTACACATCATACAGTGAATGGTACTTGACTATGGTGAGTCTATCGCAATGTGATTTGATTGTACAGTGAACCAATTATAAAGCGGAGGTCCACTGTATGTATACTTGCATGTACTTGCATGTATAGTAAATAAATTTGATGAATTTGAAGTGCTGGTTAATTCCAAGGCAGATATTGTAGGGATATCAGAGATGTGTTGTCATTCAGATATAAGGGATGCAGAATTGGAATTTGGGGAGAACAATGTGTACAGAAAGGATAGACAGGGTGGGAAGGGAGGAGGGGTTATGCTGTTAGTTAAGAAACACATAAAATCTAAGAAAGCGCATCCATTTGACATAGAGGGACAGTGCAATGTTGAGTCAGTTTGGTGTGACATAAGCACTGGGAAAGAAAAAATGAGGGTAGGAGTTTGTTATAGGCCTAATGACTGATGAGTACAATGAACAATTAAACAGAGAAATAGAGTGGGCCAGTAAATAAGAGTGTCTTATAATGGGGGATTTTAACTTCTGAGATATAGACTGGAATTTGTGGATTGGTCACTTGCACACTAGCAAGGCTTTTGTGGATTTATTGGATGATTGTTTTCTACAGCAGCATGTTAAAGAGACAAGAGGGAGTAACACTCTTGATCTGATTATCAGCAGTGATTATTCATACATTAAGAATTTACAGATAAAGGAACCGCTAGGAGGCAGTGATGACAGTGTACTGATGTGGGATTTATTTAAAAGATGTAACTACCATCGGATTTAAAGGGAAGGGTTTTTGCTTTCGTAAAGGTGACTACAGTGGTCCCAGAGATTTTTTAAGTTTTATACAGTGGGACCAACTGAAGCTGTTACCAACAGTAAATTCTAAATGGGAAGCATTCAAGGAAGTAATTTTGGAAGCTACTAGGCTTTTTGTTCCAACTAAGAAATACTGCTCTAGTTTTAGGCCCAAATGGATGTCAGATGAACTAATGAGACTCGTGGCAGAGAAGAAAAATGTGTGGGATGCACATAATTGTCAGGCAACACAGAAGCCTATGGTAGACACAAGCTAGTCTGTAATCAAGTCACAAAGGAGGTTAGGCAAGTGAAGGCAGATTATAAAAATCTTTGGCAAAGGATGCAAAGAAAACAGCAAAGACTTCTTTACTTATATAAACTCTGAATGAAGGGGAATGAATCAGATTGGTCCACTTGATACGTATGGTTTGACTGTAGATAATCGTTCTCAGATAGCTGCCGAACTAAATGAGTATTTTGCATCAGCATTCACACATGAGGAGTCATTCAAAGAGGAGAAGTCCAGATATTTATCAAACTCTAACAGGGAGTTAAATGATTTTGTAATAACTGAGAGCAACGTGGAGGAGAAATTTTTGAAGTTAAACATAAGAAAGGCAACTGGGGTAGATGGGATCTGTCCAGTTATATTAAAGGAGGTGGTAAAGAAAGTAAGCAAACCCTTAGCCATAATTATGAGAGAATCCTTGGACTCGGGGGAAGTCCCCACGGACTGGAGATGTGTAAATGTATCTCCAATTCACAAAGCGGGATCAAAGGGTTACAAAAGTAATTACAGGTCTGCTAGTTTGACTTCTCTTCCAGGGAAAATAATGGAGTCATGGGTTAAAGAAGGTTAATTTCAGAATCAGCTAGACAAGACAGCAGTAATAATTTAGACACAGCATGGGTTTGTCAAGGGGAATTCTTGTCTGACCAATTTGATGGATACTATGACATGGTCCTTTTACAAAAGAATTAGATGCAAAAAATAATTTTTAAATCATATACTTAGATTGCAGGAAAGCTTTTGATACTGTTGCACATGGAAGACTGCTGTATAAATTGGAGCAATATGGCATTAAGGGTTAGTTGCTACAATGATAAAGGGATGGTTGAATGGGAGACGACAGAGAGTTGTAATCAATGGACACTGCTCTTCGTGGACAAATGTTATTAGCGGAAATCCTCAGATTCAATACTGGTCCCATTGTTGTTTTGTATATTTATGAATGATATTGATGAAGGTATATCAAGCTTACTCTCAAAGTTTGTAGTCGATACAAAGGTTGGCAGGGTTGTTAATAACAGTATTAACAGTATGCTGCTGCTGCAAGAGGATCCGTAAAAGTTGGGCAGATGGACTGAGAAGTGGCAACTGCAGTTTAACACTTACAAATGCAAAGTACTTATGGGTAGCAGTAACCCCAGAGAAATGTACCAACTGGGTGGTGTTACACTCAGGCTAGTGGAGAATGAAAGAAACCTGGGGGTAATTGTGCAGTCAGATATGAAGTTTTCTTTTGTCAATGATATATAGGAATTTTGCAAGCAAGGATAAAGAGGTAATTATCCCCTTGTATAAGGTAATGGTCAGGAAGGCTCATTTTAGGAAGGATACAGAATTGCTAGAACGAGTACAGAGAAGGTCAATACGACTGGTGAAGGAAACAAAGGATTACTCTCATGAAGAAAGGCTTAAGTTGTGCGAATTACAGCTTCTGGAGACTAGGCACCTGCGAGGTGGTCTGATTGAGGTGTATAAGGCCGTGAATGGATTGAGCAGGCTCAATGCTGATGGGATTCTTCCTCCTGCTCAGATTACAAACTTGAGGGGGCATGGATTCAAACTGAGAAAAGACAGTTCTAGAATAGATGTGCAGAAGTTTGCCTTTAGCCAACGGGTAGTTGATTGCTGGAACAGACCTCCATCTGTTGTTGTGGAAGTTGATAGCTTAAATAAATTCAAGGCATACCTAGATAAACATTTGGAGTGACTGGATGGGTGAAACAGGAAGTGTTTTTTTTTTGGGGCTGATTCTCTATAAGCTTGCTTTCTTACATCATGTGCCTCTACTGATGCTAAGGCTATATTGCTCCATGTATACTGTCTGTCAATTGCAGGTATTTTGGGTTTGATTTTTTTTTTTTTTTTTTTTATTACTCCAAAACAGCTGAAGCCTTACAAAGGAGGAATTTGACAGTAGCAATACAGTAATCATTCTATTTACAATCTGTACACAATGTCAGGTCTCAATATACAATTTCAAATATACAAGTTCAATTTACAACATATACAACACATATCATACGTTACAAGCGATTTGCATTTGAGCAAAGCTGTGGTAACAGAGAAATTTGTATTTCTAAGCATTTTGTTTTCTTTTCTTGACAGTTCACATTAAGTAGTTGCATTGATTGATTTGTGTTATTATTCTTATTGGTATCCCTATTTTTTTTTTTTTTTTTCCTAATTGTTATTTCTTAGCTTTGTTCATTGAAAAAAAAAATTTTTTTTTTTTTTTTTTTTGTTAAAGCTAAGTATACCTATCTTTATAGTATTATTATTCTTGTTATTATTAAATTAGTCATTTATTTTCATTCTCTAGTAGTTTGATTGTAAAACCTTTGTAGCTTTTTTTTTTTTTTTTTTTGATATTAATGTTTTCTTTTAGGATATCAATGTTGGATTCATTTAGCAATTTTGCAGTTCTGTTGAAGTAATGGAATCTGAGTTGATCAGTTCTGAATGGCTCTTGTGCCAGCATATTTTGTCTTCTCAAGGCTCTTGGAGGACAGCTGAAGTTGATGAGGTAGAGCAGCTCGGGGTCATCCAACTTTCCAGCCATGAGATGCATTAGGAATTTGCAGTCTGCCGCAGCTCTCTTCTTTGGTAGAGTGATACAATCCCAAAGTGAATGCACCATTCATCATAGGATTTTGTGTTCAATTCCAACCTAGATTTGTACACCAGGAATCTGACTATGGATTTCTGAATACGTTCCAGTTGTTTTATAAGAATTTTGGTGTGAGGATTCCAGATTTGTGAGGCATATTCTAGAATTGGGTTGATTATCATTATGCAAGCTGTTTTTATGAGCTGTACGTTGGTGAAATCAAAGCAGATTCTTTTAAGCAGTCCAAGGGATTTGGAGGCCTTAGCTGTAGTTTTATTTACATGTGTGTTGAAGTTTCCCTTCTCAGAAAACCAAACTCCCAAATCTGAAACCTCATGTATTCTCAATAGCTCATGATTATTAGCTTTATAGGGATAATTAATCTTGTGTTTTTTGTGATAGTCTGTGACAGACATGGTGCAGCATTTGTTTAAGTTTAGTGTTAGACCATTGTTTGTGATCCATCGGGTGATGGTGTCTAGTCTTAGCTTCGTAATGACAACATTGCCTCTCTTGATTTTGTCCCTCTTCTGATCAGCTAAATAACTTGGCAAAGATCACCATCTATGCTTTTTTGATCACCATCATCAAAATAGCTGGTGCAGCTATTTTGATGGCAGCCAAGCCATCAAAAATTTTCTATTTGCTTGCCAAAAACCCAAGTTAGAGAGAGAAAAAACCATGCTTCCCTTACCTGAGACTGACTAACTTAGCCACGTTGTGAAAAAGGCCCATAAAACTTTCTTCATCAACAGGACTCAACTCAGGTCTTTTCCACCCGGTGTGCAGACAACGGCAATTCTACCAACTGTGCTACCCACAAGAGCGACCCAACAATTAAATTTTTGCAAATTAACAGTGTTCCAGAGCAGTTGCCAATCAAATCAGGGTAATTGTGAACAAGCAGGACATCAACATCCTTTTATTGCAAAAACCTTACATTCACTGTAAAACTCAAGACTATCCTAGAAGCTTCAGTGATTGAATGTCTGGGCAAATTGTCCTGGGCTGCTATCATTAAATCAAATGATGGCAATCTGGTCAAATCTCTACATGGCTTAGCTCTCTCCACCTCATCTCTTCTTATCCAAGGCTAAATGAGAACATCATTGCCACCATTCAGTACTTTCAGTCACCACGCTCCTGCCACCTGCTAAATTACTTATCTCCATGGATGTGAGTTGCCACAACTGACAGTTGGTTCGCACTGTGGACAACATATTGAAGACTGCCTGCATACCATCACCTGGATGTTCACAATGAACGTGGCCATCTCCAACATTTTTTAGTATGCTTTGGGAGAGTGCTATAGATGTCACCCATTCTTCAAGGTTGATCTCCCATCACTTTCAATTCTGGCAAGACTCAGAGGCCTGGTCCACCTCTGACTATAGATCCATTACCCTTTTGCTGTTAGCCAGTACATCCAGGCACCTTACAGTTCTACGATACCTCCTGCTACAACTTGAAATATTTAAATTTGGACACTTTCATCTCATCCATTGAATCTTAGCTTCCTAATGACAACATTGCCTCACTTGATTTTGTCCCTCTTCTGATCAGCTAAATAACTTGGCAAAGATCACCATCTATGCTTCCAGCCAAGCCATCAAAAAGAGGAAACACCATCACAGCTGTTTTGTGGTGGTGCCCAGAACTGGACCTCTGCAGGGTTGCCTCTTCTGGAAAGACTTCCAGTGCACCTGAGCTTTTATGCCCCAGCCTGAGATTGATACCTGTAGAGAACTATATAAGACCCTAAGTAACCAATATACCAACCTCATTAGAACTAAGAAGCATCTTGATGCACCCTTGTCTCTACCATAGGAAACGGACTTGTCTACTGTCCCTGTTTCCTGTTACAACACAGTAGACAAGTCCCATGGAAACTTGTCTGTTGTGTTGTAACCAAAAAGCTCCCCAGAGGGGAAATTGCTCAATCAACCATTACTCCTAATAGTACCATGACTTGCTCCTGGGGTGCTACAGTCAGCAACATCTTGGACCACATTTTTCCTGTGGATGGTGCAGCCTACCTCAGCACATCAAACAACTGTGTATCCAAAATCAGAACTATTACAACACTCACTAAAAAACTGTTTACCAGATCATCACCCAGGAAAAAAACAAAGGACGGGAGGTGCCCTGTGCCTGATCTTGTCAGAACTGGCAGAAACCTGCCCTTTGGGCAGGTTTCTGCCAGTTCTGACAAGATCAGTGCCTTTCAGAAAGCACATTCCCACATGCCTAGAAGTATACAAACGATAGTCTGATACTCAAGAACCCTGAGAGACTCCACCTACCAAGATCATATCATCCAGTCGCCCTGCTTTCTGCTTTGGTAAGGTTCTTGAGTGATTCCTCCTTTGCCTCTCAACCCAAAATCGAGACTCAAAACCTCAGCTCTGCCAGCCAATTTGGCTTCAAGGCTGATTGCAATACTACTGATACAATCCATCACCTCCCCCAAGCAGCCAATGCTACAGAAAAATACTTTGCCATCACAGTTGACTCCTGTTTGGGCTCTTGATGGTATCTAATGGTGTTCTATCCTCCATCGCCTTTGGCACGGCAAACTTCCCAGAAATCTTTACACCTGCCTTAAGAGTTACCTAAGTAACAGGTCTGTCTCTATCACTATAATCTTCAACCAGAATACTCACTTTGTCACCAGAGGCTGCCTGCATGGTTTGGTCTTTGGACCATTCCTTTGTCAGTCTTACTAAATGAATTCCTCACCATGGATCTTGGGCAGGTGGGGTGCTTAGTGCTTGCTGACGATCTTGCCCTCACCGTCCTGACAAACTAGACAATTTAGGTTTGAACTAACACTGCTATTGACCTCTCCAGCTGGATTGAGGAATGCAAATTCTCCATTGCGGCAACAAAACTAAGGCCATTTCTTTAAAGGGAAAATGATATCAGGCATCCCTAGTATTAAGGTTGGCTGCACCATCCACTTGGTAACCGAGTTAAAATATCTTGGAATTATAATTGACAGTGGCTTCACTTTTATTACACACCTCCAATATCTTGGAACAAAGAAAATGCACTACCATGATGAAAAGGGTTATGTGTGAGGGCTGGAGCCTTGTGCATGATCCTTTTTGCATGCTCAAGGGAATTGATGTTTGGGGAGTTTGGAGGCCAGGGCAATATTTGGAAGTCTTCCTCATGTTCAGCGAACCAGTCTCGAACAATCCGTGCGGTGTGGCATGGCGCATTATCCTGTTGAAAGATGGCACAGCCAGAGGGGAGACCATTTCCATGAAAAGGTGTACCTGGTCAGCAATGATGTGTCATGTCTTTTCCTCCTAGTTTTAACAACTCTATAGTAACTTCACCTGGGGCTTTTTAATTCTTCTTATTCCTCAATGCATGTTCTACCTCATCAGGAAGGATGTCGGGCATGTTGTATGTGTTGCTAATTTGTGATCCATCTTCCCCACTGCTGGCATCGTTCCCTTGCTCCTTACATAGTACTTTATAGTAGTCTTCTGCTATTTGAATTATGCCTTCTCTGCTATGTATAAAGAAATAGTAATACACCATTACTATTCTTCAGATTCAGTATCATTTGTCTTTATGTATTATTGCTCATTACTGCTGATTTAAATCCATGTTTTCCCTTAATGCTTGTTCTACTTTTCTTGTGTTAAATCTTTTTATGTCCTCTCTTAGTCTCTTTCTGGTGGCTTTGCGTAACTCAGTATATACTTAATTTTGTCCTTGTCACTGTTTATCTTGCTCTTCATTTGTCGTCTTTGATTCATCATGGCAAGCGTTTTTTCACTAATTTTTAAAAGAATGTTCTAATTTCAATATTTATAATTTCAGAGAATTTTTTCAAAGAAGAAAAAATTAGTAAAGAAACATGTGACATCCATGTCGAAATCAAAACTTTGCACAGCTGGTTCACATTACCAGGCATAAATGGGGCTGGAAACTGGAGGCTACTGCCTTACACTGATGAGCCAAAACATGACCACCTACCTAAATTGATGTTGGTCCTCCACGTGCAGCCAAAACAGCTCGTACCTGGCAAGGCATGGATGCTACAAGATTTCTAAATGTGTCTTGTCGTATCTGGTACCACAAATAACCAGCAGATCCTTTAACTACTGTAAGGTCTGTGGTTGAGACACCACAAACTGGAGATGCTCGTGTGCCCATTGTAGGCACTGTTGCAGGTGAACCATGGTTAGCATGGGCATCAGAGCGGCCTGCAGCTACGCAGCCCCATTTTCAGCAGGGTTTGATGTCTGTGTGTTGTGACACATTGCTCGCATTACCAGCATTCAAATTACTGGCGAGTCTCGCCACAGTCGCTCTTTTGTTGCCATGTTCCATCCGGGAGAGCCTTCACTCACCTCAAGCATCGCTGAGCAGTGGTCCAACACCTCACCAGTGGTTCGTGGGCTTTCCCCCTCCTCGGACCACTTTCGGTAGATACTAACCACGGCTAACCATGAGCACCCCACCAACCATGCTGTTTTGGATACGCTCTGGCCCAGTCATCTGCCATTACAATTTGGCCTTTGTCAAACTCGCTTAAGTCCGCTGCCTTTCCCAGAAGAACAAGAGTAACACTGATTGATGGAACTCTGTATCAGGTGTTTTTTATACCATGTATGGATCTGCGCAAGCGCTGTAGTTCACCTGCAGTTGCTTCAATTTTCATAACGACTCTCTGATCATAATGTTTTGGCTCATTGGTGTATATACAAGTGTATCTTCATTTCTTTCTTTAGCTAGTTACTTGGGGTGTGATGCAAGAGTAAAAAATAGTAATCATCAGGCAACTGAGTGCAATGGAACGAACTCTTACTCTCTCTATTACATTAGGATGACCCAGAAAGTTATTTTATATATCCATATACTGTATGTATTGTGTGTATTCTCTGGTCGATTTGCTTGTTTTGCTGGCCTAAAATCCCCAGTTCCTCGCATCATCGTCGTGATTCGAACCCGCGCCTTTTCCACCCGGAGTGGGGAGGACGGTGACGATACCACTGCTACTTGCGGAGACTGCAAGTTTATATACGCAAAATGCCGTCTGCGCACGTAGCACAGTGGTGTTGTCACTGTCCTCCCCACACCGGGTAGAAAAGGCCGGGGTTCGCATCCCGCAGTGACGCGAGGAAACTCTAATGGGCCTTTTTCACTCCGTAGCTGAGTTAGCGGATTTCAGGCATAGATAGCAAGGTTTTTTTCCCCCAGAAAGTCCAGCGAAACAGACAAATCGCCCATAGAACACATCCAATTAAAACACACAGTACTGGCAGATGAATTTAATTATTCGAGTGGTCTAAAAATAATAGTTTTCTTTTTTTTTTTTTAATTTGATATGCAAAATGCCGAATTGGAGATGAAATACTGCGGTGTGGCCTTCGATTAAAAAAAAATTATATTCATGCCAGAATCGTGGCGATATGTCTCACAGTGTATGCTAATATAAAATATGAGAAGGCTAGAGTGTATCGAATTAATGCAAATCTGAAAAACCAGATGTGCCCACGTGGGTAGCACAGTTGGCATAATCACCATCTTTCCTATACCAGGTGGAAAAGACCGGAGAGGTCGGATCCCTTGAATGACATCAGGAATTTTTATGAGTCTTTTTTACAGCTTGGCTGAGTTGATCGGTCTCAAGCGAGGGAAACATGATTTTTACCTCCCAGAAACTCCAGTTTTTCCACCAAGAACACAGCAAATGGACCACAGAACACGCGCAACTTACATACATTATATATGGCCTAAGTTGCTACTGCACCTAACATCCTACAACCGCCAGCAAACTAGATGATCCTTCTCTCACAATAAGCATTTTATCCTGTATTCCTCCATTGGATACAACCAGATAATCTGGTTTCCTCCTGGAATATGTGATAATTTTTTTTATCAGGCAGGGTGGAATCTACAGAAGGCTGAGAACACATTTTCCACAAATGTCTAATCTGTGCTATCCATAGAAGTGAACTTGCACTTATTGCCCCAGCGAAATAAAATCAAGAATGCTGCTCTTGTGTGTAGCACAGTTGCTATAATTACTGTCCTCTGCATTCAGGGTGGGGAAAAAAAGACCCAATTTGGAAACCGGTCGATTACGTGAAGAATTGTTATGGGAATTTTTCAGAACATAGCTAAGTTAGGCTCAGGCAATGGCAGCATGGTTTTTTCTCACAGAAATTCAGGTTTTTTTGTCCAGGAAATCGACTACAGAATACACAATTTTCACATTATATGCTGATGCACCTCAAACCCTACAGTAACGAAGTACACCTAATAAAATGGATAAAGAATCTACTGCCTTCTCCAGATACGCGGAAAATATCTCCCAGAAAAGTAAAAGACTGGTATCTACTAACAGACAGACTCTCAACATTCCTTGATGCTGAGTTATCAGATGCTAAACTTGGTAGACAAAACTTTTCATAGTACAGTATTACTCCAAATTCGATTTATCCTTGTCCTCACTTTGAAATGGAAACTACACTACTCGACAAAATGTTTTTCACGAATATTTTGTGAACAGTATCGCCGAAGACGTATATTTGATATAATAGGCATCGTATGCAAGTTCCGAGTATCCAATAGAAATCGATCTACTAACTTATAGAACCGCACATTATGCAAATTATTCTTGCCTAAAAAAAAACACGAGTTGTAACCATATCACTTAATTTCCGTTTTGTGGCTTGCTCGGTGGGACAGCCACATCTCTAGTACTCAGGGTAGCAAATTGTCGTTTTGATGATTGAATGACTTGAAGCCGGCATTCACAGGCAGAGGCGACACGTTGGCCTAATGTGTCAAGCAGTGTCATCTCGGATAATTGGAAGCAGTTTCAGAAGACACGAAACATTGCAAAAAGAGTTGGCCAAGGTTGCTAAGCGGTAGGTCAACCAGAACAGAGCGCTATCTGGCTCTAACACAACAGTATAGTTTCGTCTTGCTGTTGTGGCAAGCCGAAACCCTACAATGTCCTGTCATCAACTGTCTTTTGAAGTTGCTATGGTCACAGGTGAAAACATTTTCAACCAGATTGTGTTAAAAGGCTCAATTAAAGTGTACTCTAGGCAAGAAAGCCAGTGCATTAGCATTAGTAGAGGCATATGATGCGAGAAAGCAAGCTTATGCAGCATCAGCCAAAAAAAAACTTCTATTTCACCTCTCCGTTCGTTCGAAATACCTGTCCAGCTGAGGATTAAATTTATTTAGGCTATCAACTTCCACAACAAGGGATGGAAATCTGTTCCACCAACCAACTACCCGCTGGCTAAAGGCAAATTTCCGCACATCTGTCTTTCCTCAATCTGAATTTATGCCCTCTCAGGTGATTATACTGAGCAAGAGGAAAAATACCATCGGCATTGAACATGATCAAACCATTCAAGGCTTTATACACCTCTATCAGATCACCTCGCCGGTGCCTAGTCTCCAGACACTGTAATTTGCAAAACTTAAGCCTTTCTTCGTAATAGCAACCCTTTGTTCCATTCACTAATCTTGTTGCCCTTCTCTGTACTCGTTCCAGCAGCTCTACATCCTTCTTCAAATGAGGCCTCCAGATTTTTATACAGTACTCAAGGTGTGGCCTGAACCTTGCCTTATACAAGGGAATAATCACCTCCTTATCCCTGCTAGAAAAATTCCTGTATATCATTGACAAGACACCATGAGCTACTCTTGCAGCCGGTCTGCACTGCTAAGAGAACTTCACATCTGCCTGCACTGCTCAGAGAATTTCACATCTGCCTGCACAATTACCCCCAGGTCCTTTTCATTCTCTACCACTGTCAGTGTAGTACCCCAGAGTTGATACGTTGCTATTTCCCATATGTAGTACTTTACATTTGTCAATGTTAAACTTCATTTGCCACCTCTCAGCCCATCTCAACCTTTCCAGATACTTTTGCCGCAGCATAGCGTCAGTAGTGTCCTCGACAACCCTGCCAACCTTTGTATCGTCTGCAAACTTGGACATTTAGCCTGATATACCATCATCAGTATCATTTATAAATACAGAAAACAATAATTGACCCAACATTGAACCCTGAGGGACTCCACTAACAACATTAGTCCACGATGAGCAGTGTCCATTAATTACCACTCTCTGTCTTTTCCCCCTCAACCATCCCTTTATCCATTGCAGCAATTTGCCTCCAATGACACACTGCTGCAATTTGTGCAGCGGTCTTTCATGTGCAACAGTATCAAAAGCCTTTCTAAGATCCAAATATATAATATCAAAGTTATTCCCTGCATCCAGTTCTTTTGTGACTGCATCATAGTATCCAATCAAGTTGGTCAGGCAAGACTTCCCCTTAACAAAACCATGCTGTGTCTGAGCTGTAACTGAAGTCTTGTCTAAATGATCCTGCAGTGCTTCTTTAACCAGTGCCTCCATTAATTTTCCTGGAACAGAAGTTAAGCTCACAGGTCTATAATTACTTGTGTCAGCCTTTGATCCTCCTTTGTGAATTGGGGTCACATTTGCACATTTCCAGTCTATGGGTACCTCCCCCTGAGTCCAAGGAAGCTCTCATAATTATGGCTAAGGGTTTGCTTACTTCCTTTGCTGCCTCCTTTAATATAACTGGATAGATCCCATCCACCCCGGGTGCCTTTCTTGTGTTTATCTTCAACAGTTTCTCCTCCACTTTACTCCCAGTTATTTCAAGATTCTGTAGCTTACTGCTAGAGTTGAATACACCTCTGGCATTCCCCTTGCTGAATAACTCCTCATGTGTGAATGTCGATGCAAAATATTCATTTAGTTTGTTAGCTACCTGAGCAGGATCATCAACAGTTGAACCATCGATATCAAGTGGACCAATCTGATTCATCCCCTTCCTTCTAGAGTTTACGTAAGTAAACAACTCTTTGCTGTTTTTCTTTGCATCCTTTGCCAAAGATTTCTCGTAATCTGCCTTCGCCTGCCTAACCTTTGTAACTTGGTTACAGATCAGCTTATATCTATCATAGGCTTCTGTGTCACATGTTAATTTATATGTATCGCATGCATTTTTCTTCTCTGCCATATGTCTCATTAGTTCATCTGACATCCATTTAGGCCTAAACATTGCACAATATTTCTTAGTTGGTATGTAAAGCCTAGTAGCTTCCCATTTTGAATTTGCTGTTGGTAACACATCAGTTGGTCCCACTGTATAGAATTTAAATACTGTCTCAGACCATCGGAGTCGCCTTTATGAAAGGAAAAACCCTTCCCTTTACCCCTGATGGTAGTAAACTCTTTGAGTAAATCCCACTTCAGCACACTGTGATCACTGCCACCTAGTGGTTCCTTTATCTGCAGATTCTTAATGCATGAAGAATCACTGCTGATAATCGGATTAAGAGTATTACTCCCTCTAGTTGCCTCCCGAACATGTTAATGTAGAAAACAATCATCCAATAAATCCACAAAAGCCTTGCTAATGTGTGAGTGACCAACCCACAAATTCCAGTCAATATCTGGGAAATTAAAATCCCCCATTACAAGACTCTTATTTACTGGCCCACTCTATTTCCCTGTACAGTTTCTTATTATACTCATCAGAGTCATTAGGCATATAGCATACTCCTACTCTCAATTTTTATCTCCCGTCACACCAAACTGACTCGACACTGCACTGTTCAGCGATGTCGACTGGCTTCACTTCCTTGGATTTTATGTGTTTCTTAACTAATAGCATACTTCCCAAATTCGAGTTCTGCATTCCTTATATCTGTGTGACACCACGTCTCTGATATCCCAACAATATCTGCCTTTGATGTTGTGAGCAATACCTCAAATTCATCAAATTTATTTACCAAACTCCTAGCATTGGTGTACACGCAAGTATACATGCACCTGTTTCTATTTTTAGCTACCCTAACACAACCCGTGTGTTTACTTGTACCCGCAATGACTCCCAGCAGCCTCTGAAATATCCTGCATCTTGTTTTCCAGGCTGCTGCTCATTCCAATAGAAGCAGTGCAAGAATCACTTTCACCTCTGCCAGTGACTACTGTTAATCTATTAGTCCTTGTATCACCCAAAGCTAGCAGTTTTCCGACCCACCTAACACTACCTCGATAGCATCGGCAAATTTTCTTGCACCTTTTCTGTTTAAGTGTGTCCCATCTCTGGAGAAGCAGTCTTTCCAGGACCGAATTGATCGACAAGGTTCTCGTCATATACTCCCTCATATCATGTCTGGGCAGAATTGCAGACACTTTCAAATTCAACCCTAATTCACGGCTTTTTTTCAACAGTGACCTGTACTTGTTAAGTCATTCTGCCGTTCTCCTACGCTTAATATCATTAATACCTTTTGTGCCCTTAAAAGATGATATCCGCTCTACAACGTCATCAACCTTTGCCCCTGGCAGACATACCCTGGTCCTGTTCCACTTATCCTTTTTACAAAGTATGTTCCCCAAACCCAGTGGTTTGTATCCCATTAATCCCAGCGTATAGAGGAAACCCTGGAGGCCGCAACAAAGTACAAAATCCCATTAATCCCAAACCACTGTAGAGCTCAGCTCGTCGAAACTGGTGCCATGAACATGTGACGGAGCCCAGACAAATGGGATAGAGTTCTTTTCTCTGATAAGCCCCGTTTTAGCCTACAAACAAATTCTAGACTTCATTTGATCTGAAGACAACGAACGCGGCACCATTCCCTCCAACATCGGAGAAAGGGGCACATTGTTGAGGTGGTGTTCTCATGTGGGGGCGGAATAATGATTTGCAGCCTCACCCCTCTTCATGTTTTTCGTAGAGATGCAGAACAGATGCTCGAACCCTATATGCGACTTTTTAGAGGTATGGTTGGCTCAGATTTTCTTTTCATGCACGATAGTGCTACGTGGGGGACGCCCTTTGGTATCCTTAGCTCACTTAGCGAGCTAAGGTCTCTGCTGGTGGAAGAATAAGATTTGTTGCCACAAAATCTTATGTCGAGCATGGTTCACCGCTGTCAGCCTATTTAACCGTTGGAGGGGGGCCGTACTAATGTCACGTGACTTAATTTCGAGCATCTTGTATCAACTTCTGTAATGTAACCTTTTTGGTAATTCTTGTACAACCGTGATAACTATCCCTTCTACCTGTACGAAGTTCCTCACTGTCTCCTCATTTCATCGTTACTCTGTCGTACATGTTCTGTTAATTTTATCGGGAAGTGATGACGATAGTAGTTATGATGATAGTAGCCTTCCTTCATTGTTTTGGCAATAGCTCCCATTCTTCTGGACTTTCATGCTGATAGCAACAGTGATACTGCTGTGGGATTCCTAGGTTGACAACCATTTTAGATTAGAGCCATATTGTCTATTAATATAGGCATTTGCTGCGATGGACCTCCCATTTGCTCTTTGGCGTGCACAAGACGTCTGATTTTTGGCATGACTAGAAATGGATTATTTTCTGACTTGGACTCTCCCAGTACGGGAACTGCCACCACTCGTGATAGTCAGCTGACCTGCTATTATTTGTCATCGCAAGTAGTTCAATGGTTCTTTTACATAGGAGAACGTTTTACACCCTTCTCCTGTGTAGAAGAATCTTGTTTCGAATCCCACCATAACGCGAAAAGATTTTGAGGCTTTTATCTCTGCCTGAGTTAGTCAGTCTGAGGTGAAGATAATACTGTGATTTCTCACAAAATCCCCGATTTTTTACTCCATCAAAAGAGGCGAACCGAACATAGAACATACGGTTTATATACATAATATACTTGGGTATATTAGTTTGTTCTCTCAAGTCCCTCTACCTCCATTTTCTGAAGGAAACCTGCAACTCTTCTCTCCTACTTTAATTTTACTTCCTTTTCACTATCAAAGCTTTCTTTTCTGCTTTCCCACAATCCGCTGTAACCTATGTCCTCTCATTCACCCTCCTAGTTTATACTTCCTGGGTTTGCTTCATCTCCACCTGCTGTTCCTTCACTTTGACACCCACCACACTCCCATGAAATTTCCCAATCATGTTTTTAAAGTATATTGTAGAGCTTGCGTACTGTTCAGCCTATACCTGGCAAAAAAAGGAAACTGTTATTTTTAGGCTACCCCTATAATTAAATTCATCTGCCATGCTGTGTGGCTTATGTCTGTGTTTTATGGTCGATTTGTCTGTTTTGCTGGACGAAAAACCCAGTTTCTGGGGAAAAAAATCTTGCTATCTATTCCTGAGACCAATTAACTCAGCCACGGAGTGAACAAAGCCCATTAAATTTCCTCGCGGCATCGGCAGGATTCAAACCCGGGCCTTTTTCCACCCGGTGTTGGGAGGACGATGACGGTACCACTTACTGCTCAGACCGCTATAACTGACAGCGAGCAGCCTCATCAGAGACAGCAGACCTGGTCCACCTCCACTTGGCTTGGGTTGAGAACTAGGGAGTAGTCCTCCAAATGACCGCTCACTTCCTGTTTGCTAAGTGACGAGTCATACTACGCAAACAACCTAGTACTAAATCACGCTGTGTTACACGACACCCGTCTGGCTTGGTTAAAATAGAGACACGGCTACTAAAATCTCGCAATACTGCACACCATAGGCTGCTCGCTGTGTTACTGACCGGGGGAGAAAATCAGCTTTGCCAGCCTGGCATAGTCTCACACCTGATCGCCAAGGAACATGTAATAGCCAGACACTCAAGGATTAAAGGATTATGCCACTACTTGTGATGAATAAACCGCACCAGCACAGAACAAACCAACCTTCTGTAATACTCTGTGGGAGGCAACGATAAATGTCACCAGCAACAACTAACATCGCTGCCTACATTGTGGACTGGGAGGTGCAAGATTCCTGGACCTCGTCCGACCGTAGCGCAATTACATACCAGATCAATCACACACTAACCAGATCTCCGGTCGTCAAACAGGCACTTAACAAGTTTGCAATTACCAAAGCGAAGTGGGATGACTTCGAGAAGTCGCTTACCAATGTCACTAATCAATACATGCAGCAGAACCATCACCAATGGGAAACAATTGATCGCCAGCGCAGAGTAACCAAGATCATCACCACTGCTTCTGAAGTGGCAATTAAAAGAAGAAAGCCAGCACCTGCAGCCATCCCGTGTGGATGCTGGAAATACAAGACCTGTGGAGAGAAATCCAGAAACGGCAAAAGCAGTTCGAAAAACCTGACGGACTTGGCCAGACACCGAAGTAGAGGCCTTCAGACACCGATATAGAGAAGAGAGAAACCGGTAAACCAATCTCATAAAAAAAGCAAGCTAATTGCAGAACCCTTAGGGATAGTTTATAAAATCACTGCCAATAAACTCCCCAGAGGTGATGTCACCATATCCACCCTCACACCGCAAGGTACACTGGCCACTACATGGGACGAATCAATTAATAATATACTGGACTCAATTTTTCACAAACCACCTACTACCACTATTCGGCTAGAGCAACAAATATGCAATGATAATGAAACATATTTCACGGATCAAACTTAACCATCATTTACAGAAGAAGGATTACATGCAGCAGCCAAACAGATCAGGAATAAAAAATGCCCAGGAAAAGGTCTCCATGAATCAGAATTCGTAAAAAGGGTCGTAGAGGTTGCTCCACAGCTCCTACTATCACTCTTCAATAAATGCATCCAAACGGGAACCTTTCCAGACAACTGGAAGATAGCCAACTTAAAACTAATCTTAAAAAAACCGACGAAACCAACGGAAAAACCTGACTCATTCCGGCCAGTTGCCCTGCTGACCATCGCCAGCAAGCTATTGGAAAGTATGTTTCACCGACGAATTCAAACCCACTATGACAGGGCAGGATTCTCAAAACAAAACCAATACAGCTTCAAAACTGGATCGTCTACATAAATGCTCAGAAAAACCTGGATGCAGCGAACATGACTGATAAAAAATATTTCTTGGTCATATCAATAGACTTTGTGGCGATCTTTGACACCTTCTTTGGCCACCTTCTTTGACACCCAAGAAGGTGACCCCCTTCTTGAATGTGCATGGGCATATTCAAGAAGGGGCATATTCCCCTCCTTAACCCTAATTTTTTTTAGAACGTCTCATGCGTTCTAAAAAACTCATTGGTCACCATGTCCCCTCCCATTACTATGACACTTGGACATGGTCGCCATGTCCCCCTGTTACGATGATACAATTTGATACACCACTGGCCCAGTGTCCTTGCAAGACAGACACTTAGCTGTACAGCAGAACTTATAGAATATCATCAGGTCATATCTTTCCAGACAGAAAATTGAAGTCAATGTGCCCTACAGGAGGCTGACCAGATCAGTCTGCAGGGGCTAACCCAGAGTTCTGGCCTGGGGTCACTCCTGTGGAACCTTGTCCTGGATGAGTTCCTAGCTCTGGACTTGGGAGAAGCCCCCTCCCAGGGCTTTGCTGATGACTTAATTATTACAGTTGCCACCAACTCTAGACCCCAACTTGAAAATATAGCAAACCTAGCCCTGAAAATCTTACAGGGGTGGGCAGAAAACCACTCCCTCCAAATCTCTCCCACAAAAACCCGCTTGGTGCTCCTCCCGAAGGAAAGCTAGAGATAAGAAGACCGCCACAGATAAAGATTGGGAATACTACCATCAAATTGTACATGCAACAATAGTAATGGAGGACGGTATGAACTGATTTTTACCCAGAATCCTTTGCAAAATGGTGGGAGGTACACAGGGGGTGGGAAAAAATAGATTTATATTTTTCTGGCATCAGTTTGTTTTTCTCTCAATAGATGGCGATAGTGGTAATTTCAGAATTATAATTTTATAATTTATTTTTTGTAATATATTTTTAAATTAATTTTATAATTTATTTTATAATTTATTTGACCCGGAGGTGTTATGTTTAGTGAGCAGTGATCTTACCTTGCGACTGTGTGGGTTCCCCTGTTAGATTTGGGTTAGATGTAGTCTTTGAATGTATCGGTTGTGACGTCATTGTGAATATTTTTAGCATTAATTATGTGGCAATGCATTGTGGGTGTTAATTGGGAAAGTGTGTTTTGGGGATGGTTCTGTTGTGGGGGAGGGCTGCCGCCTCCCCGCATCTGCGTTGCAGACGCGGCACCTTATGTGCTGAAGGAAAACATTGCGGGATGAAAAATGTTTTTTTTTCCCTGAAAGATAAATTCCTTGCTATTTCCATCTGTTTTTGAGACCTCAAAATAAAAATCTATATAAAATAAAAAGTAAGTTTTTTCCTTCCAAAGTTCCATCTGTTCTTGAAAAGCTGAAATGGCACGTGGCACCTTGAGTGCAGAATGAAAAACTTTTTTTTTTCTAAAAGATAAAAACACCTTGTTTCCAACTGTTGTTGAGACCTGAAAATAAAATTATCTGTATTCTTAGTTTTCGTTGTCCTAAGTTCCACCTGTTCTTGAAAATCTGAAAAATTAAACCTGTCTTTGTGTGCTCTTATCAAGTTTTATCTGCAATGATTATGTTATTTTCTCAAAAATTGTAATTTGTGAATATCGAGAACTAGACAGTTCGATTTTACTCTGGTTATATTGTTCTTCTTTGGAATTAAAATGGATATTTTCCCTTGAAAAACCTATACAGAATATATATTTCCATCGTCAACATTTTATTTTTCTTTCTTTTTTCTTGTTTATTTTCACTGGTTATTTTTGAATATCATCAGAGTTCATCTTCACAAAACAAGTCTGTACATGACAAAACTCTAGTTAATGCAGCTGACCATTTCCGCTTGGAAAGAGAAGTACCGAACATCGCTTTTGGGAGGTACCAATCTATTCGGGGGAGGGGGACATTTCCTGTCTGAAGTGAACATAATCACTCGTTTTGTGTTCAAGACGTGAATACAATTTCTGATGGATCCAAATTGGAAAAAAGTTTTAAAAGTACAAAACGTGTAAGTGTTTGTGTGTGTCTTAAAAAAACGTTTTCATGGTTGATTAAACTGTATCTGCAAACGATTTCTGATTGGTTGAAAATATAACCTGATATTTATTTCCCTTCTTTGAAATGAAATATATTGTATTTTTTCCCATGTCCGGTTGTGTTCATTTTTCGCAAAACTATTTCTCAGTGAGTGCAGTTAGTTTTTCCTTAAGATTTTATTTTTGCCGTTTTAGTTGTTAGCCCAAGATGTTAAAGAGAAAATTGCCAACTTTAAGTTCGACGTTTTAGCTGTCACAACAACAATAAAAGTGTATATTAAGCGACATCACATATGTTTGCTTAAATGAGCTTAAGTGAAAATTACCAACGTTAAAAAGGTTAGCATTTTAGGTTATTTTCGATGTTACCTCAAGAATAATTTAGCATTATCAAGTGTGGTTGTTGACTCTACTGAAATTTCCAAAATCAAAACACACATGTTACGATTAACCATTTAGTTTTGTCAAGCAATTGAAGTGTGTACGCAAAGCCGACATGAGTTTCTTTTAGTGATCAACAAATAACTATTTTTTTTCTCAAAAACCTAGGTGACATCTGCTTCTTAACAGGCCAGAAAATAACATCAACAGTTTAGCAATTAAAAAAAAATTATTGTGCTCGTGTGTGTGTGTGATTGAAAACATTTTTCATGTATGATTCCACTGTATCTACAACACGAGCATGTGTCGTGTCTGTTTCACAATCTCCGGATCGACTTAATGGTAAAATTTCTTAAAGTTAAAAGTTTAAGATTTGAATTTAAAATCTACTTAAGCTTACTCTTAGTAAACATAGGCACTGATAACATTTACAAAAGCCAAAAACTATTTAACAACTTAATAAGGTATAGTCACTAAAGCTTTTGTTTTTGGAATCGAGCAGTCAAACTGATCAAAAACTCACCAGCACTGCTCCACTGTGGAAGCAGAATTGTGCAGTTGCTTTGCAAAGCACAAACACACAACACGATAATTCACATACATTTCAAGATTTTCGTATTATTATTCACTGGAAATATATTAATCTCCATGTCAAATGTATCCCAAGGTTACACATTGTGAAGCAAACAAGAAAACACATTTTTCCACTTAATTGGATGAAAGCACAACACATATACAACTTCAACAGACAGAAAGAATGCAGTTTCTCTTTAACCCCCCCCCCCCTTGTTCACTTGAATATCACTAGCGAAAACACCCCTGTACATGCCGTTTCTACCAGTTTGATTGATATCCGCCCAAGAAGAATATAGCTTTGAAGAACCCGACGCGTTCAAGCCTCGTTTCCGGTCAGTTTGAAGAGAACGAAATTACCCGTTTTTATCTTCAAGACATGTGAATACGATTATCTGATAGATCCAAAATGTAGTCTAAACGAAAAAAAATACATTTTCCTGATATTAGCTGAATAAAAAATTAACATATTCCAATGTATACAGAATAAAATTATACGTAATAACGCATTTTCGCTTCTGTAATTTGAATTAAAATTGACATTTTTTTGTTTAATTAAACCTGAAATGAGTAAATTCTTATTTTTTGCCAGAGTTTTCATTGAAAAACGAGCGTTTATATCGGAAACAAACACGAAAGTCTATTTTAACTATTTACACGTCTTTTGCAGTCTACCGAGAAACAGATAGTAACTTCCCACACAAATAGAGAAATACAGCTTTTTAAGCCCATATATCGCTTGTACATTCCCGGAACTAGTTCTCAGAGCTGTAACTTTGGAACTGATACTTGTTGAAATTCGGAAATACGTACTACTATCACGAATCACATTGTAACTATCGCTCTGGAAATTATGAAAAATTCTCATTTCAAGGGATAAATTTTCATTGCTGACGGTTTCGTTTTAGTCTTTGTAACGATAGACAAAGTGTCTTGTCGTTTGTAATTATGGCGGTTAAGAAAGTTCGACCCCAACTGAACTATGAACACAAACACTGATTGGTCAGTTTTTAAAAACAAATCAACCACTGTGAATGGTTTACATCTTTTTTCCCCTTGGGCTGTGGGGGGGGGGTCAGGGAAAAAACGGATTTTGGGGAACATATGAGCGAGTGCGTTTATTTGTAAAATTTACGACATTTCATGTACACTTTCTTTCTCACACTGTATACTTCCAAACATCAAGTTTATTTAAAGCTCGCATAACGCCTATTGTTTCCGAAAATAGTGTTTCTTCAAACTTTGGAAATTGTTAAGCTTCAGAAATCATACTTATTTGTTTATATACATTTTATTCTAGGGTATGATTTGTGCATGTCAGGCCACCACACAGCCCTTGTACACTTATATTTAAGAATCATACAGACAGATAGAAATTTACAAAAATTCAAACAGGCCAATCAGGTTGCATTTTTTTTTTTTTTTCCAGAATATCAGCTTTACACATCTGATAGTGATGTGTCTTTTTTGAAATTAAACTTCCTGTTTTTGGCTGTTAAGTTCAAAAACGTAAGAACTAACGACTGTTGAAATTTTACTTAGACAGACTTTCGTACTTCCCTGTCTGGATTTAAAAGTCCGAATTAATTCACTAATTGTCTGTAGCTTAATTCTAAATGCACAACACTCACGCAGTACATTGAAACTGGCCAATCGGCGCGCTCATGTTTACACAACGAATTTAATTCCATATAACGGGTATATAGGTAGTCGATAAAAATGCCTTTGTAAAAATTATGTGTCTGTGTTTTTTTTATTAGGGATAAGAAGCGTTGACAGAATAAAACTTTAAAAATTAACTGCTAAAGAAGATAACCTTAAGTGTTTAAAGAGATTCACAAAGTAAACTTAGTATAATTTGTGAAACTTTGGAAATTTTAAATTTCAGAAAACACTGTGAAGTTACATTCTGTCAACTTTTCTTGTGTGCAAAGTTTGAATGCTTCCTGCTCGCATATAATTTCAAGCTCAATCCACACCTTTGAAATCAGAGAAAAAGAGCAAAATGTGGTTCTTCTTATTATGAAAGAAATTCTTTGTGACATTATGAAATCGCTTTACGATGAAAAACATAAGTGGACAGTTTGAGCCATCAGGTACTCTCTCTCTCTAATTTTGTGGTTTTAGTGATTAACGCAAGATGTGAAGTTAAAATGGAAATTACCAGCATTAACTTAGACATTTTGGTTCTCACCACAAGAATAAAAGTTAGAATTTCAGCATTCACAGGTTACAGGAGTTGTCTTGGACTCTTAATCTCTATAGTCGGGAAGAAGTTGGAGATTGCCAATATCTGTGCAAACGTTTTCCTCTTTTTGAATTTGGTTTAATGCTTGTTGTTGTGTTTAAACTGGAAAAACTTTCAAAATTGAAACGTCAAAGTTCGATCTTTGTTTTTCTCTACTTTTGAAAACCGATATGTTTCTTAACAACACAAGAGTGTATGGAATGCAGACTGCTGAAGGGCATTTTTTTTTTTTTTTTTTTGATTTGGTAGTTGTTGGCGCATCGGCTTCTGTGGCCATATTGCACCTCCCAAGGTTTTTGCAGTACTTTGATCCAAGCCCGAGGCGGGAATCGAACCCGCGACCTCTGGGTTGCCGGGCAGGTACTTTACCCACTCGGCTAGCCCGGTCGGCGCTGAAGGGCATCAGTGTGAAGAAATTCAAACGGCAGCAAACGACAATAGTTCAAAAGCGCAGGATATGTGTCAGAACATCAAAAGTTGACTTCTTACAGACTCGGTATTATTTTCAACTTGAACTTGCTACTACTACAGGGGGGGGGGGAGGGGAAGAGACTAAAGTCACAACTATGGTATATTTCATCTCAGTTTCCTTTTTGTGTTAACATTAGCGAAGAATTCTTACCATTTGGTTTTAAGGATAAGAAGCGTTACAGGATAAACTTTAAAAATAATTGCTAAAAGAGTTGAAATAAATTATTGCAATAAATAATTACTGGTTTGGAGAGATTCACAAAATTAACTTAGCCGGACTCTAGTTTGAGTTTATAGAGATAACAAAGTTTGCACGGTGTATCCGTGAACATGTCAGTCGTTGCGAACGCATGATAGCATTAATTTACATAGTTTTCTTTAAATTTACATCTCTAAAAAAAAAAAAAAAAAAAAAATTGAGTTACTCTGAGAGAGTCAAAAGTAGAAGGGAATCACCAAAAAAGAGAAGCATGATGTTATGACAGAATTATGAAGTTTTGGCAGTGTTTCTCAACTTGTGTGCCGATAGTATGCTTAAGTGTGTCGTGGAAAATGCAAATTAGAAAAAAAATTAAGAAATCCAAGTCTTACAATAAAAATGAATTCAAGCAAAAAATTCGTTTATTTACGCTGCGCCGATCCTAAAGCCGTCCTGCGGTCAATGAAACGTCACTTTTTGATTCCTAGTACTAGTTTGATTCCTAGTACTTTTGATTCCTACACAAATAAATGTACATATTATTAAATAAACCCAACAGAAATCACTCCCGTTTGTGAATATATGAGTATTGTAGTGTGTAGTGTTCCGCAAAATTTTAGCGTCTTTAATTAAAAGTGTGCCACAGCAACGAAAAGTTGAGAAATACTGAATTATGGTAGTACATTTAATGTTTTCTATTTTTCATAGTATTATATTATATTTTTTCATAATATTCTAAAATTGGCTTCTTTGTATTTCTTTCGAGTTTAGTGGACAATCGGATTTAACGGATAGAGCTTACTCCCCCATATAGTCCATTAAATGGATGTTTTATTGTATATTTTTATTTCTATGCGGAATGATCAATCATTTTCCGACCCCTGTTTTAAAGTATTAATAATATTATCACGTCAGTTCCATCACAGAACCGATGTGTTGTTTGATTAGTCTGAGAATTCCAAGAGGATAAATTTCTTATTACAGCCAACACCACAATTCATAAATGGTGACAGATCTTAAAAGAAGTAGAAGGATGACGGCTGTCTCATAATCTCTCTCTCACTCAGTCAATCAGCCCACTAGTTAGAAATGTACCTCAGTATGAAAATGAATTCATTTTTCCTTATATAAATATAGTCTTATCTATGGCATTATATTACTCTTGCACACATTATACGTGTATTATTTATCGCGCATCTCTTGCATACGTTGTGTGCAAGAGATACATGGTGCTTCGCGTGACGCACGAATGGAATGCGAATCATAAATCTGAATAATGAAACTCAAGCACCTTTTATAACCGAAACTTGCTGCTTCGAATTAAATATACATTGCTCGTTCAACCAACATAATTTCTATTTTTGTTCTGTTTGCAACATAATTTTGCGAATCAGAATGCTTAATCACTGAGAGACAATCTTATTTTCCCCCCCAAAAAATGCATTTCGTGGTACTGTTTCATTTTTTGTCTGTAGTTTAGAAAAGCGATATAAATTCTCCCTTAAAATTAAATGTACTTGCCTACAGGTAAGATTGTTTTCAAAATAGCGTGCCGCCATATTGAAATAGTTACTTCAGTTCTGACGTCGTTTAGTACCACACATGCTCCACGAATTAAGGTAATTTTCCATAATGAAATCATAAAATAGCTCTGGCTGTATATCATATGCGCAATGTAGGTCGGAAATTGAAGTCATTCCCAAGCAGTTTAGGTAGGCTTATTCTTTATTTCTACAATAATTTTGAAAATGCTTTAGTTTATTTTTTCAGTAATTTGATTTAGCTCTTTACCGTAATTGGTTAGGCAATACTAAGAAACCGCAGTATACTCTCTTCAGCTGTGGAAGTTTGAATTCGGGGGAGGGGGGGGGGAAGCGAAATGGAATAAAAAAACTTGAATAAGGTCACATTAAACATAAATTTTATTTCACAGTATATTTTTTTTGCTTTTAATCGTAATTCTTTCCAGATTGATTCGTTTAACGGTTCATTACTGGATTTTTAAAAAAAGGCCATATATTCCTCGATCCCAAGAGCGGATGGTTGTTATTGTTGTTATTTGGTTTTTAGGAGCATTAGCAACTAAGGCCATATTGCTCCGGGATATGCGGTGGTCATTCCCTGAATGACCTTTCCGCATCCTCCGTATTTGGTGGTGACGGGCTCGAACCCCGGTCTAATCAAGAAGCGTGTGCTACGCACTGCTGCTCCTTCCCACCTGGCTACGGAGGCGCCAAGAGCGGATGGGGCCATCAGCCAACCGGGAAATTAAATTCGATAATTTCTGAATTCTTCCCTAGCAGATGGATCCACACAATCGGTTTTATAATTTTTTACGTTATATTTTCATTGGGTGGCGTGCCACGAATAAGCGCTGTTCTTGTAGTAGGGTTTTAGGAGCATCAGCGACTAAGGCCATATTGTTCCGTGTATATTGTCTGTAAATTGCCCGTGTTCTGAGGTTGATTTTCTGTTTGCTGGACAGAAAACCCGAGTTCCGGGAGGAAAAACCATACTACCCTTGCCTAAGACCGAATAACTCAACCACATTGTGAAAAAGGCCCATAAAAATTCCTCGGGACTTGAACTCAAATCGTTCCACCGCTGTGGGGAGGATGGTGATCTTACCAACTGTGCTACTCACGAGAGCACTAATAAGAGCTCATGTGGCTCTTATTAGTGGCACAAGTGAGCAGTCCCTGGTTTCAAGCATTGTAAGTTGAAGCAGAGGCACGCTTTGATCTCCGGTGGGACTAGTTATTAAAAACATATTGATATAGGTAGATGTGCTCCAATTTCTATATTTACTGAAGTAAAAAAAAAACTGTTTCATGATTTCATCTATTTAACCCTTAAGTGGGTTTTAGAAATATCAGATCTCTTTTTACTGAATTGAAAAACAAAACTTATAACCTTAAGTATAATTTTATCTACTGTTTGTTAGATTCAAGACGACAGAAACCCAAATAAAACAGTCTGTCTGGTTATTAGTACAAATGACGTAATATAATTATTAATTTGATTCGCTTGAATTTTATTTGCAACATCAAAGTAATAAAATAAAAGTTTATTTATAATGAGACATGCATTAAAGAAAATTAAAATTACAAATACAGTCGGGTCTCCATATTCGTGGGGTTACGTGCCATCACTTCCCGCGAAAACATAAAATTCCCCTAACATCTATACTCTCGCCCAAATAGCCTCAAATGTTTTCTACGTATGCCTAAACACTTAGGCAACCATTTCCAATTAACAGAAAAGTTTTTAAAAGGTTTTAATTGTGTTTTACAATAATGAGTAACATTTTAGATCCATGTTTCGAAAATACTGTATCAAAATTTTATTACATAGTTAAGAACAAGGCATGCACCAGAGTATTCACCACAGGATTCAGTACTCCTCAATAGTAGGGGCCTCAGAGGCTGGAGAAGAAGCAGGGTTGGCTGGCGTCGAGACTTCCGGTTCGAGGGTAAGAGGAGTTTTAGGCGTCGATGTAGTTGTCCTTTTCAGGAACATTGTGATGGGAAGCTGCTGCTTCTTATGTTTGAACTCATTGAATATGTCTGTATGGTGTTAAAATATCGTTGACGCTTTCCTTGAACTTCATTGCACGAATCATGTTGTCGTCGTATTCGGTAGAAGAAGCCCACTAGGCATTTGGCGTCACGCATTGCCTGCTCTAGGTTTTCCAAGTCGAACTTCTGTTGGCGTGGTTCTTCCTCAATCTCGTCCTCATCCTCAGAGTTGGAACAAACAAGCTCCTCGAGTTCATCATCCGTTAGTGTTGTTGTCTGTCCAATTAAATCGTTGCTGTCCTCCTCTAAGTTCTCGAAACCTACGCCCCCTATTCTACTGGCCAACTCCTTTATTTCTGCGATGGTGTTCACGCGCTTTTCGTCTGGAATGTAATTCGTCTAGACTGAAGTCATGCACAACCTCGGGTTACAAGTTCTTCCAACAGGCGTTTATAGAGTCCTTCATGTCTACCAGCGCGTGTTTTATTAGGAAGAGACACTCAGCTATGATGAAGTCCTTCCAAAACTGAATAACGTTGAAGTTGTCATCACTTTCCATGGCCTCAACGATTCTATCCATACACCTGTTAGTGTAGTTGGCCTTAAAGACCTTGGTTACCCTCTGGTCGAGCGGCTGGATAAAGGAAGTAGTCTTAGAGGGTAGAAAGACCACCTCTTCGTCTTCATTTGCGTAGTCTTGTGCATCACTTGGGTGTCTTGGGGCATCGCCCAGCAAGCGGAGGACTTTAAATGTAAGCCCCTTTTCTTCCAGGTATTCCTTGACTTCGGGGATAAAGCAGTGGTGGACCCAATTCATGAAGAGGTTTTTCGTGGTCCCGGCTTTTACGTTCCACATCCAGTACGCAGGCAGTATATTCTTGTTACGTTCTCTAAGAGCTCCTGGTTTCTGCGCGCGGAAAATTAGGCCAGGCTTTGTCATATGGACTGCTGTTCTCTAAGAGCTCCTGGTTTCTGCGCGGAAAATTAGGCCAGGCTTTGTCGTATGGCCTGCTGCATTGCTAAAAACTAGCAGCGCCACAAGATCTCTTACCGCCTTGAATCCTGGGGCCTTCTTCGACGACTATATGGGTGAGCTGAGGCATCTTCTTGCAGAATGATGCCGTCTCATCGGCATTGAAAATCTGTTAAGGTTTATATCCCTTCTCCTCGTTGAGCTTCTTGAGTTGCGCATGGTAGGCCTTAGCAGCCTCGTGATCAGCTGAAGCCAACTCGCCCGTAATCTTTACATTACGGAGTGAATAACGCCTCTGAATTTCTGGAACCAGGCTTTGCTAGCAATGAAAGTGGTTTCTGTGGTGCTGTTCGGACAGGGTGTTTGCTGCTTAAATCTGTTGTAAAGAACAAGTGCCTTAGCAAGTTGTTTTCTTGTGCTGGTCTTCGATCCAAATGAACAGTGCATTCTTCATTTTTAACATCACTTTTTCACGTCTGCGCGGTAGCACAGTGGTATCGTCCGTCCTCCCCACACCGGGTGGAAAAGGCCCGGGTTCGATTCACGTCAATGACGCGAGGAACTTTAATGGGCTTTTTTCACTCCGTGGCTGAGTTAGTCGGTCTCAGGTGTAGATAGCAAGACTTTTTCCCCAGAAACTGGGATTTTTTCGTCCTGGAAAATAGGCAAATCGACCAGAGAATACACGCAAAAACACATGGGTAGATATAATCAATTACGGGTGAACTTAATAAATAATTTGGGTTTTTTTTTCTAATCACTTTATCACGTACATAAGCGCGTATTTAGCAATAAGAATTCCACCAGTTTGCACTGCCTCTCTGGTCTCAGTTTCTTGTTTCTTTATGTATCGTACGGTACTTTCGTTGATACCAAACATGCGGCTTACGACCGCGTATGTGAGCCTTTCTCGACATTTATCTGGAATCCGCACTTTCTCGTCAAAGTCATCACTTTCTTGTCCCTTTTAAGCTTTTGTCTGTCACCAGATGCACTTCGTTTAGAACCCATGGGTATTCACAAAAGCACAATAAAAATTTAAGCACGAGTAGCCTAACGCAGACACACACAACACACAAAGGTCACAAGCCGTCCTATTCGGATGACGCTCACTGAGAGACTAAAGACGCTCGTGGACAACCATCACTCAGGGTAAATGCAGCGAGCAGCAGCCAAATTTTTTGTATGATAAATTTCGCGACCGCCAACGCCAAAAAACGATTCTGCGAATATAGATCCGGCGAATATGGAGAACCGACTGTACTATAAAACGAAGTTCACATTACTTTTGAAATAAATTGTTTATTTCAAAACAATTTATTTTCAAAATAAATTTCAAAAATCATAATAAAATCAAAAAACATAATAAAAAATTATATTCTTAATATTGTTCCTGTCTATACCCCTTGTCTCCCCTCTCGATTTCGCCTATGAATCATTATTATTATTATTATTCAGATCATTTATGGACATCCTGTATACACATTCATTTTTAATGCCTATAATAATAAGAAGAAAATTAATAATAATATTATTTTTTTTAGAACTTTTTCTCCTTGTCATGGGATTTTTTCCGCCCCATGACTGGTACTAGTACTAAGTGCATGGTCTGGTTAATTGTGTCCGGTTACTGTTATTATCATTATTATTACTGTTGGTCGAGGAACTCTCTGACTATCCTACAGTTGCTCAAAACTCAAACTATTATATTAAGTTCTTATATATGCCAATATATGTATTATGTCTGTAAATTGCATGTGTTCTCAGGTCGATTTGCCTGTTTTGCTGGAAGAAAAAACCCGAGTTTCGGGGGGAGGGGGAAAACCTACGCCTGAGACCGACTAACTCAGCCACGGAGTGAAAAAAGCCCATTAAAGTTCCTACAGGTGTTCAGGATCGCCGCTTTCTGGAGTTTCATGTAAGTGTTCTTTGCGAGTCATATTTATGCTAGGTTCTTATGGAGGCTATTTGGCACTACGCCGAAGGTTGACACTGTGATTGAGATAGTCATTACTTGTTCCATATGCCACATTTCATTGATTTCCTGTCTTAGGGCTGTGTACTTCCTGATATTTTCTGGAGGTTGCTGGCGTTGGGCATCGCTATTTGGATCAGGTAGATAGTCCTTTTTTCTTTTCGATGAGAGTTATGTCTTGTCTGTTGTGCTGGATTGTTTTGTCCGTTATATGGCACAGTATAGTTTGTGAGTAGGGGTCTCTAGTACGGCCTGAGGCTCGTAATGTCATACTGTACACTTTCTTTGATCATCTAATATTATCCTGGCTACTTGGTCATGTCTATGAGCGTACTCCATCAGCCTGATCACCCTGCGTTCCGTGTGTTGGATTGTTTCTTGGGCCAGGTGGCATCATCGACATGTGTCATCTGTCACTCCGGGGTAACTGCCGATGTAATTCCTGGTCTTCGATGATCGGCATGAATCCTTCAGTTTCGGGGAAGAGTCTCCTGTCTTGAGCCATGCTTTTGAATTCATTTTATCTATGTAGTCTTGATAGAGGTCATTGTAGTATCTGCCTGAAATGCCTTCTTCGCCCCTCTTTCTGTCTGTTTCTTCTGTCTCTGCGAGTTGAACCTCTTTATTCAGTCTCTTTGTTAAGGCTGAGGGTTGTGTGCCGTTTGTCTGTCTTTCTTATGATTTGGTAGATCGGTGCTGAGTTTTTCTGGAAGTAATCTCGTAGGTTAATCGCCTTCTTCTCCTGTTCAATGAGGTCGGTCAGTCCCTACCTCCTTATTTCCGGGCTATGGTCAGTCTCTCGATGGCCGACTTCTGATGGAGTTTGCGGCTCTTGGTCATCATTATCCTTGTCGATCACCCAATCTCCTCCAGCTCAGTATTGGTCCAATCTGTTATTTTATGCAAACTATATAAAATTCACTTCGTCGTGCGACAAGCAACTTGACTATTTAAGCTTGCAGAAATCTCTCAACATCTTTAGCAATTGGGCCATACATAATACTGGGGAAGGTGCACCTTCCTGTTCCATGGTTAATAAATCGACAGCAGAAGTTAAATGGAAGGAAGAGCCTGGAATATGACCCACGCTGTGGAAGACCTGGAACATCACTGCAGAAGTTAGCATTAGTATTAGCATTAGTAGAGGTATATGATGCAAGAAAGCAAGCTTATACAGGATCAGTCAGAAAAAAAACCTTCCCATTTCACCCATCCATTCTCTACTGGGGATATTCATGTGTTGTTGAAGCAGATCCCAGGGTTTCCCCCATCAGCCGCCGTCGTACGTCTTGTGTAGAAGCTTACGCCAAAACCGGCCATTTTTATGTAGGCTATAGAAGGAGGAGTTTGGGAGCTGGAGAGGTCAGAAAGAATAGAAGAGAGGAGGTTCAAACAGAGGAACCCTCCAATAGATAGAAGGTAGAAGAAATAAAGCAAGACTAAAGGAGATCTATCCATTCTCTTCAAGTTTGTTCAATTATTCCTTGAATTTATTTAAGCTATCAACTTCCACAAAAACAGATGGAAGTTTGTTCCAGCAATCAACGACCCGCTGGCTAAAAGCAAATTTCCACACATCTATTCTACAACTGTTTTTCCTCAATATAAATTTATGCCCCCCCCCCCAGGTGCGTAATCTGAGCAAGAGGAAGAATGTCATTAGCACTAATCTTGCTCAAACAATTCATGGCCTTTTACACCTCAATCAGATCACCTCGCCGTTGCTAGTGTCCAGACACTGTAATTTGCAAAACTTAAGCCTTTCTTCGTAAGAGCAACCTTTTGTTCCATTCACTAATCTTGTTGCCCTTCTCTGTACTCGTTCCAACAGCTCTACATCCTTCTCAAAATGAGACCTCCAGACCTGTATACAGTACTCAAGGTGTGGCCTGACCATTACCCTGACTATTGCCCTATACAAGGGGATAATTACCTCCTTATCCCTTCTAGAAAAATTCCTGTATATCATTGACAAGATCCATGAGCTGCTCTAGCAGCCTGTCTGCACTACTCAGAAAACTTCATATCTGACTGCACAATTACCCCCAGATCTTTTTTGCTACCCTAAGTGTAGTACTGCACAGTTGGTACGATACTCTGGGGTTACTGCAACCCGTATGCAGTATTTTGCATTTGTCAATGTGGCCACCTCTCAATCCATCTGTCCAACTTTTCTAGATCCTGTTGCAGTAACGTACTGTCGTTACTGTCATTAACAACCCTGCCAACCTTCATATCGTCTGCAAACTTGGACATTAACCCTGATATACCTTCATTGAAAAATACTGAAAACAATAAGGGGATCAACACCGAGCCCTGGGGGACTCCACTGGGGGACATTAGTTCACAAAGAGCAGTGTCCATTGGATTACCACTCTCTGTCTTCTCCCACTCAACCATCCCTTTATCCTTACACCAACTTGCCCTTAATGCCATACTGCTCCAATTTGCACAGTAGTCTTCCATGTGCAACAGTATCAAAAGCTTTCCTGAAATCCAAGTAGATGATATGAAAATTATTTTTTGCATCCAGTTCCTTTGTAACTACATCACAGTATCCAATCAAATCGGTCAGACAAGACTTTTCCTTAAGAAACCCGTGCTGTGTCTGATCTGTGACTGCAGTCTTGTCTAGATGATACTGCAATACTTCTTTAACCAGTCACTCCATTATTTTCCCTGGAACAGAAGTTAAAATAAGAGGTATGTAGTTATCGGTACTTCTGTCACTCTCTGAATCCTCTCTTGTGAATTGGGGATAGATTTGCATATGTCCATTTCGTCGGGACCTCTACTGTATCCAAGGGTGCTCTCGTAATTATGGATAAGGATTTGCTTACTTCCTTTGCTGGCTCCTTTATTATATCTAGATAGATCCCACTATCCCGAGTGCCTTTTTTATTAATAGGTTTGTGTTTTGGTTACATTGTACTCATTTTTTTATGCAAGAGTATTCTTTTTCCCACTGTCTGAGTACGATGTTGATTATTTTGGCAATTTTAAAATGGACACACAAGGACTACTAAAATACTTTAAGCATAACACTAACCCCGGTTTGACATCTATTGTCAAATAGTATTAGCATGAATACTTTTTGACAATAGATGTCATAGAAGATCCATAGCAGAGGCATAAGATGCAAGAAAGAACGCTGATACAGCATCGGCCAAAAAAAAAAAAAAAAAAAACTTATTTAAGTTTTCGACCTGCAGATGGAAGTTTGTTCCAACTATCAACAAAGCGCTGGCTGAAGGCAAATTTCCGCACATCTATTTTACAATTGTCTTTCCTCAATTTGAATTTATCTCCCCTCAGGTGAGTAACCTGAGCAAGAGGAAGAATCCCATGATCATTGAGCATGTTGAAATCATTCAAGGCCTTACACACCTCAATTAGATCACCTCGCAAGTGCCTAGTCTCCAGACGCAAATTGCAGAACCGCAGCCTTTCTTGATAACAGCAACCCTTTTGTTCCATTCACCAATCTCGTTGCCCTTCTCTGTACTCGTTCCAGCAGCTCTACATCCTTCCTAAAACGTGGCCTCCAGACCTGTATGCAGTACTCAAGATGTGGTCGGACCATTGCCTTATACAAGGGCCAATCATCTCCTTATCTCTGTCAGAAAAATTTCTGTATATTATTGACAAGACACTATGAAGTACTCTTGCAGCCTGTCACTGCTCAGAAAACTTCATATCTGACTGTACAATTATCCCCAAGTCCTTTTCATTCTCCACTACCCTGAATGTAGTACCACACAGTTAATACATTACTCTGGGGTTACTGCTACCCATATGCAGTACTTCACATTTGTCAATGCCAAACTTCAGTTGCCACCTCTCAGCCCATCTGTTCAACTTTTTTAGATCGTGTTGCAGTAGCACACTGCCATTACTGTCATTAACAACCCTGCCAACCTTCGTATCACGTGAAAACTTTGACATCAACCTTGATATATACCTTCATCAATATCATTGATAAATACAGAAAACAACAAGGAGCCCAACAACGAATCCTGGTGGGGGGGATTCCAATAATAATATTAGTCCACAAAGAGCAGTGTCCATTAACTACCACTCTCTGTGTTCTCCCACTCAACCCTTCCTTTATCCATAGCAGCCAAAATAACCAAAAGTTAATGAATGAGGAATTTTTAATTTGAAGATTTAAAATCTCTCTCTCTCTCTCTCTCAGGGTAACTTTGGAATTTTTTTTTAGCTGGTGCAGCATAAGCCTCAGGCTTCCTTGCATCATATAGATAATAATAATAATAATTTTCGTTCATTTCGTATAGAAATCATTCCTTAGCGTTGTTTTTTTACAATTTAGTTGTGTATTAATTTTCATGTTTACAGTATAATATCATGTTATTCATTCCTAAACTGTTTAATCTAAGCTTATTTATAGAAGACTTTATTCAGTTTTGTATTTTAAATATTATGGTTTTATCTGTAACTGTCTTTACCGTTATTCATTTTTAAAATTCTATTCCAAATTTTATTTGTTAGAGAATTCTGCATTTACTGTTTTATATTGTTTCAGTTTTCCGTACTCAGACATTTTATATGTGATTTAATCTTCCTGTTTTTCATGACATTAATAAAATAAAAATAAAAGAATATAAATAAAAAAAAAAACTATCGTGTATATATTTTTATTGCAGTTAGCTGGGCTCCAGTTTTAATGTTCCATTTATAATTTCTGTGAAGTTTAAAAGAGAAAGTCACCCTTGTGCTATGACAATAGTGATCTGATGGCTCACAGTCCAAGTGAAAATAAGAATTACTCCTCATCCAATATGTAAGTTATCCATGAGCTGTAACGCTCTTGCGCGTCAGCAGAGGCGTAACTAGGATATTTGGAATGTGGTCCTGGCAACAGGCCCCCATTCATCGTAGGTGCCTAATGGAGTTAAAGGCTTAAAACAGCTGCATGTATAATTTATTTTAAAATTATGATAGTTCTTATTAGTTATTGACCTCCGTGTGACAGTATAATGGTTTCACCCCTTGTCACTCCTTTGGAGAGGCGTGGGTTCAAGCACCCTCGACAACTGGAGGAATTTCTATAGATCTCTTCAAACAAGATTGTAGTTAGCGGGTATCAAGCGACAATGCTTTTTTTTTTCTCTCTCTCTCGTGAGTTATTAAGCACCACATGGAAACCAGCCGTGAACACAAGCACAATATACACATACGAATTTGGTAAACACCCACAGAATCGTTGAAATAATAATTATTATCTATATCAATTACTGTAAAAGCCTCTCTTTTTTTATACAACACCTCTATAGTTATTATAGATATTATAGTTATTTTTTTTTATAATTTGATTATAATTTAAATAATATTGTAATTAATTCAGAATATTAATTAATATTAAAATATAAGTATGATTTAATTAAATATATTATTTTTATGAAAACAAAGGCACATTTCTGATATTTGGCCATCGACGTCAAAATTCCTACTTACGCTTCTGCAACATTAGCACCACTCTTAGTTTAATCTAAGCTTATGTTTTTATTGTCATTGATTGTCTAGCTCTCGGGATGGAGTTTCTGGTGAAATGAGGATTGGTAACCTTATACAAAATGAAACAAAAGCTATATAACTGAGCCTAACGGTCCAGGTATATAGCTTTTGTTTGGCCTTAATGTAAAAGTATGAGAATAATATAAAATTATTGTGTTAAAATCCTAGAATAGCCGTGTAACAGTTATCATAATACATAACTAAAACTCGACACGTTTTGAAGATATCATCTTACTTTATCAAGCATAATAACTCAGAAATATGACTGACTGCTACAGTACATCTGGAAACAGGGGCCTAGGGGACGTAGAAAAACCAGAAACATGGGCAAGCATATGTGCACCTGAGTAAATATTCAATCAGCCCATCCCTACGAACATTATGATATGCGTGGGCTATAATATTAAAGGATGCACGTTGTCAAGGCGTGATGCTTGTAACCTGGATCCATTCGCCCTCCCATTCCACCAACATACAAATACATTGTAGAGGCAAAAAGACGACTGAAAGATCGCATGAGCATAACAATATGGCCATCAGAATTGTCAACAGGGCCTATTCGACTATTGTGACCCATTTTTCAGATGCACGACAGTATCTTAACCTGGCGGAAGCGCTTATTACACTACGTAACACAAATACGTTTATGTTTATACAGTATTTAACTGTTTCTTATGGGTACTTTATGTGCCGTTGTTTCTTCTCTAGTATGTTTTGGCTGCAGTTCAGTTTCACTGCGATACTCTTTGGCCAAAAAATTAGAAACATTTTGCAATTGACGTCAACAGATAACTGCGGCATGCAAATGTAAGTTGTCACATAGTATGATCACAATTTCCTAGATATTAGATAAATAATGTACAATTTTTTAGTGATTCTTAGTCCGATCATGGGGAAAGCAAGTGATTTTTCCTATTTTCAGAAGGCTGTTATTATTGGAGCATGTTTAGAAGGAGTCTCAACTGAGAAAACAGAGGAAAGGAAATCAGTTGTGTATGTCGAAAGCAACCATCTCAAAAATGAGTGGAAGACGAAAGGAGAATACAGCTCTGAGAAGAAGAAATGTTGCAGAAAGTCGGTACTCCAAGAACGAGACCGCAGGAATTTAAGGCGTATTGTGCGTCAGACCTGAAGGTGCGTATGCAGCAAATAACTAAACAATTCAGTTCAAAATTCACAGAAAGACTCATTTACAACCGAACTATGCGACGGGAGTTGAAGAATCTCGGATTTGGTAGTCGTGTGCCTAATTGAAAGCCACTTCTTTCAGTAAAAAATCGAAATATTCAACTGGAGGGGGGTCGCCAATAGCAGTGGAAAAAGTCTGGAAAGTTTCGAAAAAGAGTATGTGGTCTGGAAAGTTTCGATGTACACTTTATTCCATCAATAGATAGGGAAAAAGTGTGGCGTGAACTTTATGAAGCCATGCATGCATGCAGACTGTCTCGTGTCCACAATTCAAGCAGCTGTTGTTGTTATTTGGTTTTTAGGAGCATTAGCAACTAAGGCCATATTGCTCCGGGGATATGCGGTGGTCATTCCCTGACCCTTCTACATCCTCCGTATTTGGTGGTGACGGGCTCGAACCCCAGTCTAATCAAGAAGCGTGTGCTACGCACTGCTGCTTCTTCCCACCTGGCTACGGAGGCGCCAATTCAAGCAGCTGAAGGTGGTATCATGATATGGAATATGTTCTGTTTCTACCGACTAGGTCAGCTCATACTGTAAAAAGTTGTGTTTGGGACCAGCTTAACCTTACAGTGCTTCATTTTTACGCGATTGCGATGGATTCTTTCAAGACAACAACGCAACTATTCACCGTGCAAAAATTGTATCTGAATGGTTCGAAAAACTTTCAGAAAAATCTACCCTTTCCGCCTAATTTTCAAGGTCTGAATCCAACTGAGAATGTTTGGAGTATGTTGGAAAGGGGAATTCGGCTTCGCAGTTCTCCACCGACCACAATACAGCAGCTGACAAATATCCTAATGGAAAAACCATAAAAACTGAATCTAGACACCCTAAGACACTTAGTGGAACCATTCCACATGTACTTGTGGTAATTCCGGCAAAAAGACCGCATACTAGATATTGAGTGAAGGTTTCTAATTTTTTGGCCAACGAGTGTATAAAGTTTGTAGTTTTCGTTTTGCAGTTTGTTATGTTTACCAAACAATGGTGTAAGTTATCTCCAGACTGGCTGTACTATGTTTGCATATATTATATTGTTCCGATGCAAATGAAACATAACGTCGTTGGTAACCAAGTTTTCAGTGCATATGAATCCTATTTTTGAATGCCAGTGGATGATCAAGACAACTTGTGGACACTTCATTTCTGCTATGGTAGTTGAAGGTTAACTTTAGCGATATGGTTTTGTTATAGTCGTAAGTGTATGCCTTTTGCTATACTCTGAATAGTGTGGTAATATCTAACTTTAAAAAGTCTGCCGATTGGGTCTAAATTCCGGAGCAGTAGATGATGGTACGATACCATCCTTTACTACTCCAGAATGTCAATGCATAGCATTCATTGTTCCAGGAACAACAACCAATAACCCAAGCCTAAATCGCGAGAAACAACCTCCAGACGGTGACAAAAGAGCATATATATCCCCAGCAACTCTGAGATAGTTGCCCTCCTGTAAAAGGATAAATGCCTCTACAGAAAATTTATTTTAAATTGTACAAATACCATATAATATTAAATAGCGAAAGCAAACTTATACACTGGGTGGCCACTTTATTAGGTACACTAATCCTTTTCATGAAGTGGAGCACTCCTTCAGTAACAGCATCACGCGTTCGTGTCATGCTATATAAAACAAGTGAGTAGATAGGTAGGGATCCTGTATGCGTGCAATTCAGTGCGAGAACGAGCAAGACGAAATATTTAAGCATGGTAGTTGTCATCAGACGTACCTTGGAAACCAACCCTGCTGAATTTTCACAGACTATCTCGAGTGCTGTTGTCGTTGTTGTAGGGTTTTAGGAGCATTAGCGACTAAGACCATATTTCTCCGTGTATACTGTCTGTAAACATTGCGTATGTTCTGTGGTTGATTTTCTATTTTGCTGGACGAAAACCCCGAGTTTCCGGGAGAAAAAAAAAACATGCTACCCTCGCCTGAGACCGACTAACTCAGCCACGTTGTAAAAAAGGCCAATAAAAATTCCTCACGTCATCGATGGGACTCGAACTCGGGTCTTTTCCACCCGGTGTGGGGAGTACGGCATCTCGAGTGCATTGAGATAGGTCCACTAACCAAATAATAACAGCCAACGGCGATCCTTTAGTCAGAAACAGCTGGTTGATGCGAGAGGCCAATAGACTTGTGCAGGGTAGTATAAAGGCTACAATCAGTCAAATAACACCCCTTATAACAGTGGTAACCACTGAGGCATTTCATAATATATAACTCGTCCTACCTTGTTGCGGATAGGTTATTGCAACCAACAACTGAACCGAGTTCCACTCCTGTTAGCAAAATGTTTTTGTTACGTGGTTTGACGAATCCCAGTTCCTCCTACTTCACGCAGATGCGAAAGCAACAACGTGGGTCTATGGGCAAATCTTGTCAGGTCTCAACAGCACAGGCCGGCGATCAGTGTAATGGTTTGGGGGATGTTTCCGTGAGGCACATTGGACCACTCGATACCAGCAGAACAACATTTGGATGCCACAGGTTATCAAGACATTGTTATAGACCAGGTGCATCCCTTCCTGGCTGCAGTACATCTGCAAGTGGGTGCTCAAAAGGATAACGCGCCATATATCACAAAGCTAGAACAGAACAAAACTGATTCCACGAACATGAGGGTGAACGGCCTACTGCAGTGCCCTGATCACCAGATCTCAGTCCAACTGAGCATATGTGGGATGGGGTGGAACGAGCTCTTCAGAACAGAGATCCGCAACATCTAATTTGCAACAACAAACAGTGGGAACAACTGAGTCAGCATAGACCGGTATCACTGTGGTTCACTATGTCACACCTCGCTATGTCCATGCCACGACGAATCCAGGCTCTTCTGAGATCAAAAGCTGGACCAACTCGCTATTAAATAGTGTACATAATAAAGTTTCCAGTCAGTGTGTACACTATCTATCTTTTCAATTTACAATATGCAAGATTTCTACGTGGCAACAGCAATATCTGATTAGAATTGAATTAAAAAAAAAATATTTTTTTTTTCGTTTCATTAACAGCTGGACAGTAAGGAAGGCAACTGAGTAAAAAATAAAAAAATCCGCCCAAATGCATAAAAAAAAAAAAAGCTGGTAAAAAATAAACCGAGGAATATACTTTTTTTGGAGTAAAGGCTATATTATCCATATGACCTTGTTTAAAAATCGAAAAAGTGAATGATTCGTTAATGTGGAACATTTTTATAGCCACAGCTTCCGTCCCGCCTTTCACCGCTTTTAGCAAGATCTCCGTAGCAGAGTGGTCAACGAAAGGGTACAAAGGTGCACGTGTTTTAAGTGACCGTGGTTCAAGCCCGTGGCTATTAAATACGGTATAATGTTCTTGTATTCTCTCTACCTTGTGAACTGACTTCTGGTCGTCCTGGAGTATAAACAGAAAATTTATTTTTATTTACCGTGCTTCTGTTTTTTCGGAATTCCTAATATTTCAGCGTATTAACCTTTGCACAAGGATACCATCTTTTGACTATCAAGGTGTATAAATATTCGTATAATTTATGAACCCTTGATGAAATTTCATAAATTTTTTAGTAACCCTTTTATATGTCTGCATGTTCGTAAAAAACGGGTGTGGACCCTATACGAAATATGTTTTATGTGTAAACATCTTTGACGATACCTACTAAATTTCGAACAGCTAGAATCGAAATCATGAACGATGTAATTTATGCTCACGCCCGCTACTTATTCTACCGAATCAATGTTAGTGATAAATAGGATAAACACGCCCGCTGCTTACTCTACCGAATCAACGTTTGGAAGAGGTTAGGCCAATAACCTAATTACCCATTTGGTTGTATCCATTTGTTGAATAGTATGATTGCAACAATACAAGTATTTGTATTGTTGCAATAAGTATTTGTATTGTTGTAAAACGATTGAAATATGTAAGACGATGTATCAAGACAACGACGACGTTGACCGTGTCGAAGCATGCTGTAATGACCTGCATTAGCCTTGTAACGCAACTGCGAGAAGGAGATCCCTTTCGAAACTTTTACAATCATCCAAACATCATCATCATCATCATCAGCCATTTTCAATCCACTGCAGGATGAAGGCCTCTCCAGCCACTTTCCAGTTCCTTCTGTTTTGAGCACTGGCCATCCATTTACTACCCACAAACTCATGAATTTCATCTATCCATCTCCGCCTTTGTCTTCCAGGTTTTCTTCTAGCTCCTCTTGGATACCATTCTGTTATTTTCTTAGTCCATCTGTCATCATGTCTTCGAGCTATGTGTCCTGCCAAGGCCCATTTTAGTTCTTTAGTTTTGATAAGAATGTCCTTTACTTGAGTTTGTTGCCTAATCCATGTGTTTCTCTTCTTATCTAACAGTCTGATTCCCAATATGATTCGTTCCATTCTTCGCTGTGTAGTTCTCAGCTTCTCTTCCATTCTTTTGGTGAGTGCCCAAGTTTCACTTCCATAAGTCATGGTGGGGAGTATACATTGGTTCATTATTTTACGTTTCAGACAAACTGGGATATTGCTCTTCAGTATGTGACTATATTTCCTGAATGCTATCCATCCAAAATTTATTCTTCTCTTGACTTCCAGCCATTTATCATTATTACAACTAATAACTTGTCCCAGATAAGTATATGACTCCACCTTTTCAATTACTGCTCCTTCAATCTTTATTTCCCTTTCTGTGGCATACTTGTTCATCATTACTTTTGTTTTAGCCATATTCATCTTTAGTCCAAAATAAATAAATAAATAAATAAATTTTCATTTATTGCAACTACAGCAAGCCCATCACAGCACTAGGCTAGGGGCATTAATTCAGTACAAAGGAGACAAATATATATATATAAAATTACATAGCATATTCTATATATACATTAACAACGATATGAATTATAATGATCAAAAATATATATTGCAGAACATCACATTTGGCTCTGGATGTAGTTACTGGGTTGTAGGTAGGCAGCTGTTTGTATTTCTCATAATTTGTTTGGAAATGAGACTCCTGTAGGCTTCAGAGTTGAGCAACCTCTTACAATCAATGTTGTGATAATTTATGAGGTGAAGGGATGCATTGGGGAACATCCTGTCCATTTGTTTTAGTCTGGAGAGTTTGGATTTGAATTGTTGTTGGTTTCTTGAGTTTTCTCTGTTGGTGGGAGCTATTATGTTGGCCAGGTTTGGTGAACTGGATGCAGAAGTAATTAACTTAGCAAGAAGCATGACTCCAGACTCGTTGATCATCTGTTGCAGAGGCTTTGTTTTTAAGTTTTTGTAAAGCTGTTGCCTGGATATTGTACGGGGAAAACGAAGTTTATTGTTCAGCCATCTAAGAACCCAATACTCTAGGGAAAGGAATTTTTTTACGGTAACTTGAGGAGCGCCAGACCAGATTTCGGAGGCATAAGACAGAATGGGAAAAATGCATCTCTGAACATGGTTAATGACTGTTTTTCTATCTTGAATCGCCGCTGTTTCTTGCTTGATCAGCCATCTTGATTTTTCAATTTTTTTAGCAACATATACATAATGAGAATTAAATGAAAGATTTTTGTCAAAAACAACTCCTAGGTCTTTGTGAGCAAATACGTTGGGAATTGAAACATTTGAAATTTTAATTTCTATGTGGTTTGGTTGTTTCTGTAAGGAATAAGTTACTTGAGCAGATTTGTTTGTATTTATAGTGAGATTGAGATTCTTCAGATATTTGATAATTCCGCACATCTGTAAATTCGCATCATGGCTAACCTTGGAAATGTCATCACAAGATTTGGAAATAATAAACAACTTTAAATCATCGGCATAAGACAGCAGATTTGGATTTTCTTGTAGGAGTGGTTGTAGAGATGCTGAAAATATGACACTGGAGAGAACACCTCCTTGAGGGATGCCTGTTGCGGTTGTGACGAGAATATTATCAGTATTAGTGGGGAAGATGAGATTTCTGTGATTGAGGCTGTACTGAAGATAGGATATAACCATTGTATCAATGGGGAAATGATTTTTTAGTATTTCAATGGCTTTCTTGTGATCAATGTTGTCGAAAGCACCTTTGATGTCTAAGTAAAAGACATCGCATTGTGCTTTATCCTGAAACGCAGTTTGGATGCGCACAATGGTGTCAGCTAGGCTTGTTATTGTAGAGCGCCCTGTAGGACCAAAATGCATGTTGTCGGGTGCATTAGCAAAGATCGCATCCCGAAGATATGGCAGCATGATCTTATCTATAATCTTAGCGATTACTGACGATACAGCAATTGGACGATAGTTTATATGGTTATTATTGCTAGCCTGTTTTGGAATCAGGGTAATTCTAAAAGTCTTCCATAATCTTGGAAGGAATGGCTGGGAGATGCAACTGGAAATAATATGAACTAGAGAATCAATCCTTACTAGCTGTGCATAACTGATTAAGATTTTCCTCTAATTCGTTGGGATCGTGGCTAATGACCACAATGTCATCTGCAAATCGTAAATGGTTTAGGTACTCTCCGTTCACATTGACTCCTTTCTGCGACCAGTCTAATCTTCTGAAAGCTTCCTCAAGGGCAGCAGTAAACAGCTTCGGAGATATTGTGTCTCCTTGTCGAACTCCTTTCTCAATTTTAAATTTCCTACTGTCTTTATCTAGTCTAATAAAGGAGGTAGCACTCTCATATATTTTCTTCAAAATCATAATATATGGGGTATCAATGCCTTGTCTTTCCAGTGCCCGAAACATTGCCTTATGCTGTATGGAGTCAAATGCCTTTTCATAATCCACAAATGCCAGGCATAATGGTGTTTTATATTCATTTGCTTTCTCCATTAGCTGTGATATTACATGAAGGTGATCCATAGTTGAGAATCCTGTCCTAAAGCCAGCTTGCTCTTTCGGTTGATTCTCATCAAGTATTCTGTCTAATCTGTTAGTAATGACCCTTGTGAACAACTTGTAGATGTGGGATAGCAAGCTAATTGGTCTATAATTTCCAATTTCTGATTTATCTCCTTTCTTATGCAGCAAAACTATGATTGCATTATTCCACTGCTTAGGTGTCACACCTTTTCTAATGCACTTTGTGAAGAGCCTTGCCAGTTTTTGTGTTATGTCTCTTCCTCCCAATTTTAACAACTCTACAGTAACTTCATCTTCCCCCGGGGCTTTCTGATTCTTCATTTTCTTCAATGCATGTTCTACCTCATCAGGAAGAATATTGGGTATGTCGTATGTGTTGCTACTTTGCAATCCATCTTCCCCACTGCTGGCATCATTCCCCTGCTCCTTGTATAATTCTCTATAGTAGTCTTCTGCTATTTGAATTATGCCTTCTCTGCTGTTTATAAGTACACCATCGCTATTCTTCACTTTCAGTATCATTTGTCTTTCTGTATTACTGCTCATGGCTGCTGATTTAATTCCTTTGTTTTCCCTTAATGCTTGTTCTACTTTTCTTGCGTTAAATCTTCTTATGTCCTCTCTGAGTCTCTTTCTAATGGCTTTGCATAACTCAGTATACTCAATTTTCTCCCTGTCAGTGTTTTTCTTGCTTTTCATTTGTCGTCTTCGGTTCATCATGACAAGTGTTTCTTGACTAATTTTTTCTTCTTTGGATTTCTTTTTCCCTATAGGTTTCTTGGGCTTTATCACTTTCAAAAAGTTGTAATATTCCTCGTCGATATCTTGGTCCTTCAAATCATCCAAATCATCCTTGATCATCCAAACAGCGAGATGAATGAGGATCTAAAGCTCGCCACGCTCGACCGACTCAGCGCAATTGCAAAGAAACGCGAAAACTGGATGATCAACGAGGACTTCTGCAACTTAATCAGAATGGCCAATGACAAGCAAAAGATACTCATACATGCAATTTGGAGTCTGTTATCTCCCAATCGCGAACCGATTCAAATATTCTTGGCCGACCCAGCTGGTTGCGGAAAAACGTTTATGTTCGCCTCTTGATGGAAATATACAACCGCTTCAGTAATACAGACGTGTACTGTAACAACTACATTACATGCGCTTCAACTGGTAAGGCTGAAGCGCATGTAATGTATTGATCTCGGATGTGCCCAGAGCTGGCATAAACCAGCTCTGAGCACATCTAAGATCGATCACTGTCCTCAAGATATCCACTGGTGGCAATAATTAGCCCAAAGCCACCTAAGTGGAATGCGTGAATCATAAAAGGTTTTCCACCACCAGTTGGTTTATGCCAGCTATGAGCACATCCAAGATCACCTCCCATGATCCTTTTGCTCGATCTCCTCTCTGTTATGAAACGAAAATGACGTCATTTCCGCGTCGCAGAATCGTGACAAATTGATTTTGCTACCGTCCGAAATTTAGTAGGTACTGCCAAAGATGTTCACACATCAAAAACGTTATGAACTTATTAAAGTTCAATCGCTTGACAAGATTGTGAGTGTTTAATTGTCAGCTGTCCTGAGCGCGTTAGTCGACTAGCACACGCGTTTGATTTACTTGAATGTGGGTTGAGCTCGAGTGTCTGCTGAATACGATAGCGACTGTATTCTTTGTTAATGATTAGTTGTTAACTCCTCTGAGTTAATAACTAATCATTTAACTCGCGCTGTATTATAAACAGAGAGAAAAAAAAAAGTATCTTTCTTGTTAGGCCGTTATCGTTAGGTCATTGACTTTGTAATTTCTCTTCTGAAATATCGATTTTTCATACTTCTTACGAGAAAACCGACCACTTTATGGCTTTAATTCCGTCGGCGCTTATTGTAAATTCCGTCACCATAACTTGGGGGGCGGCAACTGTTCATGGGTTTTGTTCTGGGCTCTTTGTGGAGTTGGGGATCGGGTGCCGTATTCACTATGTTTTGAGGTTCTGCGGTTGCCATTGGTTTGGTGAACTTTTTAAATCAGGGGTTTATGTATAAGGTAATATTATTTTGGTAATATAGGTGCACACACACAGAGTGAGTGGGGGGTATTTTCAATGTGCGTTTATGGAGCTTCGCTATAAAATTAAATCGATCGACATGACTATATTTCCTTGTACTAAGTTTCGGGTAAATGCCTCGTTGGGATGATTAAATGAAATCTTGTGGTGCCATTGAGAGCTGAATTTGAGTGCTCCCTTGGGCACTTGTATCGTACGATGCCAACACTTCGTTACTTATTGACATTCATATTTTCTTTCCTTTCAGTGTTCATTATACTCCTTCGACATCTGATAACGTTTTTCCACATGAAAACCCATAAGGAAAAATCACAGCAAAGCTTTACTGTGATTAAAATTACTGGTGATAAAATGCAGTTTTGGATTAACAAATTCTGTCTACATTATAACACTACGCAACTAATTATCAATATTAACGCACTTTGTCTAGTACTGTTATTTCGTAGGGTAATCGGCTGAATTTCAGCTTTTAGATTTTCTAGAATCTGTTTTCATTTTCATCAAAAGTGAAGGGAGAAGGACGAAGAGTGTATTACACTGAATGTAATCTTCTCCTGATTTACTAATACGCACGGATAGTACTTAGATCGATAGAAAATCTGTAATAAACAAATAAAGGTGAGATACTAAAATTGCTTCAGCCCCCACATGCTGAAACGTTGTAACATACCACATGTTGCAAATAACAATCATATCTTAAACATTAACTTCAAAAATGTAATTAAAGAAAAGAAAGACAAATAATTCAATGATCAGTATAACCTCCATATCAATGTAGTGGTTTAGTCATTTGGAATCCATTGGAAATATTCCAAATGATTTGAGCGGGGGGGGAGAGGAGATTTCCAATCACCTAAACGCGTATTTCGCATTTATATAGCGAATGTAGAGGTAAAATACGAATATACTGAATTCATAGCGGTCCCACTCCGAATTCAGTACTGGAATGAAAAAATAAAAACGGGCAAATTCCCCACGCGGTTTGGAAGAATGTCACAAGTGCAGGTGAAGTAGCTGTTTTAGAGTTGCGTGACACTATTTGAAATTAGTTGTACTCGTGGCGTGTGATGGATATGGAAACAGCGTGACGTGCACTTGCTGCGTGGAGTGAACACGAATGATTTGGCGGTGATGGATCGTGCGTGTACCATGTGCGTGTGTTTTCACCCACTTCCACTAGGCTTGGGCATTAAAACAGTGTACATATGAGATAGTGGACAAACGTGGCATCTCTCGTGTTTCTTCCCCTGTCTGCATGTTCACATAGATTTTCAGCAGGATAAAATGTTAATTAGCTATCAGCCTTCCTTCTTATTGGGTTGTACAGCCAGTGACGGCCATGTTTCTGTGATGTTTAGACTGTGATAAGTTGCAGTCCTCAGGGTAACCCAAAACGTCTAGGAGGTAAGAATTTTCTCTACTTTCGTTATTAATACTTGTTTTCTTAATCGGTTTTGAGTTGCTTGCCCCTTTCAACTTAAAGCCCTCAATTTCTTCGCTGAAGTCAATTTAGCATACCAACACGCCCACTTCAGTTACCTGTCGATCCTTTAGTTCAGTGGATCCAATGTATTCATTTAGCTGTTTGGAATTTTTCATTCAGCTGGATAATTACAAGGGTGAAACTAAGAATGCCGAACGACCGCACATGATCTTTAACAGACATACCAAATAAATTTCCGCGCGCGATGACTGACCTGGCGGTATGGTAGTTTCGCCACTGGATAATGAGTTCGAGATTAAAAGCAACCTTAAAATCGTTAACTGGTTATTTTAATTATTTAATTAGTTCTAATTTATTTGAATTCTTCAAAGTAATGGATAGTTTCTCCCACACAGGCAAACATCTACCCCGGAGGAAGTCATCAGCACCCTTCCAGAATATAGGGTGTGGAAGAGTAGCCCTTTCCTCCGAACTGATAATTGCTCTCTTTGCCTGCAGGGTTACCAGGAAGGTCAGTACGTAAAGTGCCTACCATGTAAACACAAAGTAAGTCTTTTCTTCCTCCCCTTTTTATATTTTCTAATAGTATGTTAGCCTTTGTAATGTTGTGTACAGTATTTAATCGTTTTATTTCTTCTGCTAACTTTTTTTGCTTACTATTAAATAATTTTTGAATAAAACAGAAAACTGAGTTCATTATCTCCTCCCCAACCAATCCACTTTTTCCATTCACATAATATTTGTATTGTCCGTGATTTCTTCAGAGGCTCTGCTCTTCTCCTTTGGATACGGCAATGTGTAGCCGACCTAAACTAAATATATAATTTTCAGTAAATAAAATTTTAACATCGAGAAAAACAATGTTGAAGTTTTAAAAGAGCGGAATAACTTGATATCATGATAATAGAAAAAAATACATCTGTGTGAGAGAGAGCGCGCTCCATTCGGAGTAATTTTGTGTGTATTGCAAAGTGCAATATACGGAATTTTGCGTGATATATTTTTTTATGCCCACCACGACCCAAGTTCATTTGTTAGCAGCCAAACATGGCGACATGTATGAGAGCTTCGCATATCTCCAGTATACAGTGGCGGACAAAATAATTGGAACACCTGTGATAAGAGTTACACGCATGCACTAATACGGCGTTGGGCTTCCCTTTGTTTTTAATATAACTTGTATTCTACGTGGAATAAATTAAAATAAATCTTGTCAGACGAATATTGGGCCATTCTTCATGTAGAAACATTTCAACTTCCTTGAGTAGTGAAGGTGGAGGAAATTTGCTTTTCACTCTCCCCTCCAGTATGCCCTCAGTGGCTCAATAACGTTTAAGTATGGTGATTGTGCAGTTCATGGGAGATGCTTAGCCTCAGTTTCATACTCCTCAAACCAAGATTAGACATTTGTCTGCGTGTATTGGGCATTATCATCTTGAAACATGGCATCATTTACGGGAAACCATGTTTACACCATGGGGTGAATCTGGTTACTCAAAATATCACGGTAGTCAGCGGCAGTAATTCACCCGTTCAAGGTGATGATAGAATTTAAGAATATCAAGATATTGCAGCCCAAACCATTATTGATCCTCCTCGACGTCTGACGGTTAGCACAAGACGGTTAGGATGATGCTCTTCTTTTGGTATTCGCCAACCGTAAATGCTCCCTGATATAAGAAAAAAAAGTGTGATGATGACTTGGATAAAAATATGGCACAGGTCCAATCAGAAGTGTCCAGTTTTTGTGCTCCTTACACCACGGTATCCTCATTCTGGCAGTCACGAGTGGCATGGCAACAGCGGAAATATTTTGCTACAAACTGGACCGCTCAGACTAAGTCCTGCAGCTATTTTTGAGGCAGGTCTCTTTCAGTCAGCTTCGATTTTCTGCCACAGTTCGTCATACCAGATTCTGTTTTTCCATACTTGTTGAATGCAAACATTTTCGATGTAGTTGCTCTCGATACATAGAGAAATCGGCAATTTAATCACAGATGCACCTGCTAAACGTGTACCAACAATTTGACCCTTTTTTTTTTTTCCAATTCAAACAGGTCGATCAGTTTCTTCATTTATCATTTTTTTTTATCACCTCTAAATAAAAATAAACTTGTCTTGCCTTCACCAGTAGTTTGCGGTAACTGGCTAAAAAAAAAAAAAAAAAAAAAAAAATCATTGCATATTCATAAATACCTTATACAGCCATTACGAAAATACTACTTCCATATCTGATGTTTCTATTATTTTGTTCGCCCATCCTTCCGTACGTTGGTGGACATTATACAAGTTTGAGTTACAGGTTGCGCAAGATATAAAAACCCACATTACCTCAGAGCGGTAGTGAACCACACCCCTCCGCCTGAGATCAGTTGGTACAAATATAAATTATTTTAACTTGATGGGAGATTATCGCTCATAACTGCATTTGTCCGTGAACGCGCACTTTTCCAGACTATTTGGAAAATTGCAAAAAATCCAAATCCCATCGAACAGTGGGAGAATTCTTAAATGCCTTTTCAATCGCATGCTGATCTCAAGTGAAAAGAGCAAGGATTCCTCCTTGAGTTATTCCCGTTTTTTTTTTTTTTTTTTTCCCTAGCTGACACGGTATGCAAATCGCCATTGAACACATACATTGTATAGGCGTACAAGTAATATACGATAAAGAACGATAATAGCAATATTTCCAAATTAGCTGATACGCCAGAAAGATTCAAAACAACCCAAGAACCAAATTCTTGTAAAAGTTTTGCCGTCGTGCATGATTTGAAAATTTTTGTATTGAGGTAAGAACATGCAACTTTTTTTTTTTTTTAGCTTATTGGAATTCATTGTGAGAATGATAGTCCAATTTAACCAGCAGTAATTAAATTTTTAAGCATATTTCGGGCTTAAAATAAAAATGCTTAATTTCTTTTTTTTTTTTTTTTTTTTGCTTAAAAATGAATAAAAACTATAGTATATCCGATTGTGTTGCTGTTAATGCACTTAAAATGGCTGGCTTATATGCTGCCGGAAATTATCTAGGATCGTATATAGTTCGAAATTGAAACAAGAAAATGGATTCCCTTCGGCATTATAATGAAATCTGAAAGGTTAACATTTCTGTAGCAGTTGGTGATAAGAAAAACCTGAAAAATCAATGTTAAATTTCATTGATTGTAACAACCATTAATAAAGCGGGCTACGTGCAATTGGGTCAGATTATTTGTTGTCCATTTTTAGTGACCATGGTTACCCAAACTGCTGCTCCAATATACAGAACACAATGGCAACAGTAATGAATTGATTCGAAAGAAGGCTTGTTAACGCTTCGTACAGTGAAGCACGTGAGCAAATAAAGTGCTGTCCATGCGATTGTGTACAATGCGAAAGTAACACTTTGGGCTGAGAAAATGCACTTTCCTTCAAGAGTACGAAAGTGCTCCATTGTCATCATACAAATAGCAAGTGAATAACATAACGAACTTTGTTTTCCTAAAGGATCGAAATGTCACGTTGGAGAAGTTTTCAGCTGCATGGTTCGCTATTAACTACTGAAGGTTTTCTTTAATTTTTTTTTTTTTTTTTAATGAAAATGGTGGTATTTCACCGGTTGATGAAAGTCATCTACCACCTCATTCTTTAGAATATGAGGCACAACCTCATTGAACTTTGCGACTACAAATGATGGGCAGGTCTAGATTCGCTCACCGGTTCGTGTGATTGGAAGATCTAATCTTGAATTATTTATTTTTTTTAAAGTGAAACTTCTTAAAGCACCCCAGGCAGTTTTCACATGGGAGTAATTTGGGTCTGTGGATTGACAAAAATTTCCACGAAAATGCAACACGGAAATGATTCATCACCCCCCACCATTGTATCACTCCGTACGTAGCAATGACGCAATCAGTACCCCTATAGCGCGGCCACGGTGTAACTCGCACGGTGTCGCGTTTACGTTTTAAATCGCTATATCTCAGCTTCTAGCAGTCCGTTTTTAAAAATTTTAAAACCAAAATATTTCTTTCGTCATTCTCTACTGTATTTCATAAATTTCGACGGAAAAAAAATTTATAATTCAACGTGCCAAAGACTAATAGTGAGCGTTGTATGGCGAATAGAGCACGTATACGTGAAATGCGACCACTTCCATTGAGTATAAAGGAGAGATCCGTAAAAACTTTGTAATAAACTTGTAACACAATTGCAAAATATTAAAACCCTGTAACATTGAAATAATAAACATTTCAAAAGATTCTAAAGAAGTTTCACTTAAGTCTCGCTATGCGTTCTCGGCACACAAATATATATATATTTTTTAATATATTCCATTTTCGTTTAGTCAAAAAGGTTAGGTTAGTTTACACCACTTATTCGGGACGGATTCAAACAAAAAAAACTATGGCCGTATACAATACCATACACTAAAGATTACGGACACCGTTCTTCGCTTGAATCCGTTTTGAATTAGTGGCATAAACTAACGTAACCTAACCGAATATGTAGGGAGGGGAAAAGTATCGAAATAGTTAGTCAACTAAAAACATAGGTTAGCTTTACAAGCCTGTACATGTATGCCTGCCAACTGTAGTCGCTTGAGAAAACGGTGATCAGCAGTCCACGTAAGCAAAACTGGTGGGCAGAGCTAGACCTGCCTATCACCTAGTTCTCGCAAGGATCCATGGGATTGCGCTTCATATTCTAAATTTAACCGAGAAATCAAATATCGGAGACTTCTTGGTGCAGTATTTTCTCACACTATTGATATACCTCCTGACATTTTCTACCCTTCCACATTTTTCCTGCGTGTATGTATAGAGTAGTTATTGTTTTGGAACAATGAAAGTGTGAAACGTCTTTAATCTCCAAATGATTTGCATCCAGTTTCACAGGTACTGCATAGAGAACTGGCTATTGTGGATAAAGGACACTTGTCCGGTAGATGGAATCGCCGTTTATGAGCAGACGGAAACGGAAGGTTGTTCAAGTCCCGAGGAGACACCGGAAAGAAACAGGTACGATTAAATATTGTTTGTCATGAATACCAGATAAATAGATATGCCGGTTGATAGCGATAGTGTAATTATTCGAACGAGGGATGTTAAGACCGTTAACAATTTGTAAAATAAGGTACTCTTTATTGCCTCGTGTCGAATGTGTTCTTGTTTGTGGATACAATGACGATGTGTTTGTGTGTTCGAACTTTTCGTAGATGAGTTAATATTGGTATTGGCAAAAGATGTAAGGAAGCAACTTTTTTTTTTTTTTTTTTTTTTTTATTTTGCAGTATCAACAGGAGAGGGCCTCTTTTTACCAGATGAAATTTTTTATAAATTTTACTTTTTATTGAGACAATAAAAAGGTACCAAATACTGTCTTTCAAACTCTTTAAAAAGTGCCAAATTTTTTATTTATTTTTTTTTTTTTTTTGCGCTTTTTGGCGTCTTATTGAATCTTTAGACCAGCGTAAGCTGGATATTTGAAGAATGCACCGAACTTACTGAGATCAAGGGAAATGACTCGGTAAACTAAATTTTAAAATAACTTCACGTGCTAATACCGTATTAATATTAGTAGCGCATCAACAAAAAAAAAACAAAAAAAAAAAACCCACTCTTCCTACATCACCTGGCCATCCCTTCTAATAATTTGTCTAGTTCTAAGAGTTTTCCCCTTTGAAATATGTTTAAACAGTCATTAAATATCCTCCCCGAATTATATTTAGAAAATAGCTCCCTTTAATTTTACCACGGAATCTATCTGGTAATTAGCAAACTGTCGATTGGAAGATTAGTTTCGCTACATTCTGTCGAATTTTTATCTGTCTATACTGCAAATAAGTTATATCACTTACCCCCGAACATAGTGTCTGTGCGTGCCTCTTTTCGAAGACTGGTACCCCGGTCATCCAGGTGCGTTGTGAACTTCTATTTGTGTACGGCCTTTGTAATGCCAAAACTGGTTGACTCTTGACGCCTCAATATTTTTCAGCATTTCTGTCATCCTTGCCGTATTTTCTGCTGATGTCACGTGCACACGAACAGGGACGTAGGCAGAGGTGGTATATGCCCCCCTAACCAAAATTTTTAAATTATAGAAAAAGAACGCAGGAAGCGTTCTACAAAAAACTCAAAAGCCTGGTCACCATACCTCCCCTTACGATGATACCTGGATACGCCACTGCACCCGAATACATATGAGACACTCTGTGGGTCGTCACTCCACATACTGTTATCTCCTTTCCCTCTACATAAATGATTTTTTTTCTCTTGTAGGCAAACACTGGCATTGAGGTGTTTCAATCTTTCCAAATTGTAGCATTTCAGTAATAAATTTACTTAAATCTACCACGTGATACAATACTGTAGTCTCGATCAATTAATTATCGCACAATGACGAACATTCACGGATCCCCGCTTCCAACTAATTTCACTGTCTTTTATGACATTCGTATTGCAAATAATGTGCTGTACATAGTCTTTGCATTGTAACAACTAAGTAAGCTAACTCGTATTCCATGCAATATAAAATGTTCATCACTAGTGTCAGTTAGTAGTAGTATCCGATTGTGATCTTAGAAGTTACGAGTAGTTAATTAAAGCAGTTTCTTTATTTTCCACGTTTAAATAATCAGAGTGCCAAAAATCGGAGAAAAAGATAATGCAACCATAGAATTAAAATGAGAAGTGTAGTAGAAATGCGGACCTTTGTGAATTCCCCATAATTCACAAAGGGAAATATTCCAAGAGTAATCGGGAAACTCATTTAAATACATGTATAATGTAAACAGCCCATATTAAATATAATTTTATTAAATCGCAGTAAAATAAAGTGTTTGCATTATAAAACATGCGACTAATGGAAAGCCTTTCGGGCATAGGTATGCCCTTTACCATGATGGCGTAGTTATAGGACGAAAGAAATAATAATAAATCGCGTAATGAAGCACACGAATACGTCTTGTAGGTAAGAAAGGATTAGAGGGAGACAGAAGAACAAAGTGACAAAAAAGAAAGCGAAACTGGAAAAACTCGCAAAGAAATAGACAGAGGAAGGCAAAGGAAATAGGTAGTGGTGCGGGGAAATGGGAAGAAAGATAAGTTGACATCAAATGCCTAACCCGCTCAAAGAATAGAACATATAGCACTGCGGACATTGGACCAACGCGGGTCTTTCAGCAGAGCCACCGATTCCAACATAGGATGAATACGTGATCCATGACCACGGTTGGTGGTATTGGGTTCAGTTCATATCAGTTGGAGAAGCAGTGCGAGATGTTATCTCAACGCTGCTGGTACTAACCTTACTTTTGACGCCACAGCCAGGGTCGAATAATCAGTTTGCCTTAAGACATCTCTTCAAGTCACTTAAATACCCCCCCCCCACCAAAGAATCCACCAAAGAATCCAGAAAAAGCTCTAGGTAAATTAAATATACTCCGCTTTAGAAATATTTTGTAACTTGAAAACTGACAATCGGTAGTAGTCTAGAACTTGGTGTGAAACTTTTTTTACCCATTACCCTATATCAGTGGTTTTCAACCAGAGTGCCGCATTACCCTATAATAACAAATTTCATAATTTGTTATTATGAAATGTAATTTTTACAATTATGTTATTGATTGTTGTAATAACTATCATATAACTTTTTTTTAATATTATATATATATATATATATACAGAGAGAGAATCGGATCTAACAGGCAGAAAATTGAGTGGGGTGCCGCAAAATAAAATGACTTAGGGGTGCCATTATTAAAAAAAATTGAAAACCACTGCGCTATATTATAAAAAAATATATTTTTTCATTCGACTCCAAACCTATCTTGCTGATTCTTATTAGGTCTACAAGTGTCTTCCTGCTAATTATTTAATTTAAAAAAATTAACGCCTGCATTTTAAAAAAGAATTGTGAGAAATTTGATCATAGGTATTAATTATTATTATCATCACCAAAATAACTACAAGCATTCTTAAATATTCTATTTTTTATAAGAAAAATTAGAATTTCAGGGAGAGAATAGTTAGCAAGGAAACTAGGCAGTTGCCCGCGACCCCAGAGGCTGTGGGGGGTGGTAAAAGGTTTTTCTATGTATCTCTTCTTTTGTATTAATTAATTAATTAATTTATTTATTTATTTTTATCCCTTTTTTTTTTTTTTTTTTGTTTAACCCCTCCCACTTTAACACCTGACTTGATTGATCTCAGAAAATCCCAGACTCAAGGGGACCTCAATTATATTAGGTATTCTTCCACTGGACTGGCTGAGTTTCGGAATGACAGACACACACACATGAATGTAGAATATAACATTGTTTATTGACATATCATATATAAGAAGACTTGCAATAACATTTAACTGAATACAATATTTAAGTTGGAGACTTGTTATCATACTTTTTTTTTTTTTTTGTATAATCGTGATATCAAATCAATCATTTCACCAACAATTATCCATTTCTAATACATAAACTTATATATTATAACATTGTGTCTCTTCATGTTCTACATAGACTTCGATAGGTCATGGTATTCACCTCACACAATTCCTAAACAGTCCATATAAATGAACGACCTACTATCAGCCAATGAGCTGGCTAACAAATTCATTAAGAGTTCGTTTTCCAAAATTGTAAGGAAAGTACATTTATTCAATCAAACATTTCCTTATAACCAGGTTAACTGTCAACATTAATCAACCAAATTAAATCGTACCCTTCCAATCAATTAATTCCACAACTCCTTAATAGCCTACCTGTTTAATCAAATCATACTCCAATCAGATATATTCACCTTAAATCAACATTAACAATAATTCCAAATTCAACTTTTAACTTTACACTAGTTAGGAAACCTTTACCCAATCGCTAACAATTCTTAATTACTTAATAGGTCATTTCTTTCTATCAAACATTAATACAGAACTTCACTTCCAATTATATACTACTTACACCTTAATTACATTACTCTTATGCCACCCTCTAGTCTGATTATCTTTCTTTATGTATTACATTAGTACAGTACACTTATATTATTTATCACTTTGACATCCTTCCATAACTATATAGCATTCTCCTATAGTCCTGCCCTTACTAATTTAGGTTCATTTATTCTCAGAAAACTTCCTAACACTTACGTGATTTTCTGGGCTTTTCTCCTTGCTCGGTTTACGTTCCTGTCTGTCTTAGGCGTGGACTGGAATGCAGAAGGTCGTCCATCCGGGGATCACGGTAATCTTTCTGATGTTTCCCTACCGGGTACTACGCGGCTGGATTTAATTCAGGATCCTATATTCTTTCCTAGCCTGCATTTTTTTTTTCCGTGGACTGAGGTGCTTTCCGAGTAGGCCAGTCCCTCGACAGCTCATTTGATTAAACTTTACCTCTAGAATTCTCAGAGTGTGTTCCTCCTTTCTCCCTCCATACTGCTTCAATATCTACAAGTGAACATTCCTTCCCTCTAGTCTTACCTAGAGTTCTTATCACAATTCTCCCGCTACTACTTCCATCTGCCCCAGGACTGCATCCACCACCCAAAAATTGACCATGACTCTTTCTCAATCACCACACAACTCAACTCCTCGAATCTGCCCAGTATCAATTTTTTTTCAGACCCTTCTCTCCGTTCTCTCAAAAATCCCTCCGCTTTCTTCCTGGCCAATCGTTGACTTCCACATCCTTTCCTTCGTGATTCTTATTCGTCTCCTTTCATTTCCGTGGGTGTGTTTTTTTTTTTTTTCATCCTTTATGTCCGAACTTCCGTTGGACTAGAAATTACGAGATCATTCTAGAAGGTAAAACGTAAGTTCCGGTCAACTAAGAAAGTTTCAGGCCTTCTTTGTGACCTCACAATCACATCCATTACTACGTCGCCCACACCTGCTAGAGTCGCACCGTGAAATTTTTAAGAGGGCCACTCCCGCACTCAGTGCCCTTTCTATAGAGTATATGCCCCTGTCTTAAGTGGGATTTGTTTCGGTCTATTATACTTTTACTTACTGGCTTAAGGAATCCTTTACAACCGAGATATAACTGACTGGGAGTGTCTGGAATACCCTTCGAATTCCAGTGTTTCCTAACCCATGATATTTGAGCTGAAAACTAACGATTTACACTACAATTAATTCTCCCAATATTTAACAAAACTTTATTAAATTATTGTAAGGATGGGTCCTTACAGCGCCACTAGTCTTGAAAGATAGTCATGTTAGGTGATGCCTCCCCCCAATTAAATAGCAGGGCAAATGGATGGGAAGGGACAAATCATAACAATCAATGCTACGCTGATGGGTTAGCTCATGATTCTCCTTTCAATGAGCTTTCTTTAACAGACGTGTCAGTACAGTATTTGGGTGTTCAGAGAAATGAAGGCAACAGACGCTACCACTACCATCGTGTATTTTTGTGTTCTTGTGTCTAGTCAGGGGTATTCGACAGCCAGCATAGGCCCGCCTTTGTCCATGAGGGACAAAGATTACTACTCTGGGTCACTTGCCCGGTGAGACGAGGGATAGGGTTGAATGGAACTCGTTTTCCCTTCCCCCACTTCCTGAAGCTCTTGCTTTGAGTTTGTGTTTACAGATATTTTAACTTTTTTTTTATTAGTTTTATTCTTTAAATTTTAATAAACTTTTTAAACCTTTTACATGGTTAACTTATTCGACCTTCAAGCTTCTTTGGCTTTTTGTCAGCAAGAATTTCGAATGCAATAATCGTGCAAAATCCTGGCAGTAGCGTCAGATGAACAGAATCTATAGGAAAAGCTGGCACAAACTGATTTCTAAGCTTCAAATTGCTTTGTCCATTCTGGGAAGTCCTAATTAGTTAGATTAGGCTTGATTATTTGTGGAAATCTCTTCAATCCGCTCAACGTGGTCACTGCAGTCAGGCCAGGCCCTCTGTAATAATGTTGTCCACGCTAAGCATATGCATAGCAGGATGGTTTTTAATGGCCTTTGTGCGCAAAAATTTAAGTTGTGTAATGATTTTCCCAGTGTCAAAAGCTTGTGTATGTAAAATTGTAAACCTGAAATTATTATTTTTTTTTTCCTTTGGAATTTAACTGTGCTCAGTTCAGTTTCCTATGTGCGATGATTTCAAAACCTGTGTGCGCGCGTACACAACTTAGAGGGAACATTGGTTATGTCTGACTGCCTGTGACATAGGTTTTCTTATACAATAGTATAAGGAGCGCGAGCCTGCTCTCCTAAACCAAAACGTCCAAGAACAGGAGAACTTGGTCTACATGAAATTGAACAGTGAGTTAAAAATGTTAGGAAATGTATATGCTGAAGGACTACCTGTTCACAAACGATAGCGATGACAGGAAATATTGTCCACATATTTTCAAGCCGAAATATGGGAACGGGATAATAACAATGAGAAGCATCAAGAGCGGGGGGAAGGGTGCAGCAGAGGGGAAGGGGAGGGAGTCAGCTGATCCGGGTCGGGACAGTTTTAGAGTTCCATAATTTGATTAAAACAGTTATAAGGGCTATTTCATTCTAAGTAGGTTTCTTCTTCTTCTTCGGTCCTTAGCTGGCAGCTGGGGGAGGCGATTGGCCACGCAACCAGTATGCTGCTGTAGGTGCCGCAGGGTTTCGGACTTGCTCTGTGATGTTCTTCCATACCTTACGATCCATGGCGTCAGTCCTAGCCTGGTTAAGGTCGAGACGTCGGCTCTTCAAGTCATTTTCCACTTGCTTAGCCCACGTTTTCCTAGGCGCGGTCCGTTGGATGCTCCATTGGGTGGGTCGTTGTCTCCAAAGGAGTGTGGATGGTATTCTATTCGTGCCCATTCTACATATGTGGCCAAACCATCTAAGCCTTCGCTTCTGGATTTGGTCGGCAATGGTTGGTTGCTGTTGGCATCTGGCACGGATGGTTTCAGGTATAGGTAGACCACTAGGTTCTCCACTCTTTTTTTGATCGCTCAAATATGCACATTCACCCGTCTGCACACGCATTGCGCAATGTAATCATTTGGTTCGAACAACAGGGTCGTCGAGAGTCAGCACGGACTTAGAACTAACAGCCACAGTGGGCTAGTCCGCCCCAAGGGAACTTCGGACTCCAATTCGGGGCCTTCCCATAATGTCCAGTTCTGGGGAAGCTCCTCTTCAAATCAATCAAGCACCTGTATTGGAAATGAATCTTTCCAAGGTAGATTGACTGTTGGCAATGGCTGACACGTTTATTCGAATCCAGAAAAACATTTACTGACAAGTTAAAAAGTTATAGGCTTAGATCAAAATAAAATAAATATTCTGTTTATACTCCGGGACGACCACATGATCAGTGGAAAGAATACAAGAAACAGCAGTGTGTTTAATTGTCACGCGGGCTCAAGCACGAGTATTTATTGTACCCTCGTGCCTAACCGCTCTGCTCCAGTGGCACAGTAATTTTTCCAGTTATTCATGTAATTTCCACCGGTGATAACTTCTCGTTTTCGGATGAGAGATTTCTACTAAAATAGCTACAAAAAGGAACCTGAAAAATGGAGATCTCTGGAGATGCTATTTGATACTTGGAAGGCACATTTGCTTGTCAGGGTAAGTTTTCTGGTAATTGGGATGGGCATGTGGAAAAAAAAAATTTAACAGTCCTCGAATTCATAATTAAGATTTTTTTTTTTTTTACTTCACATTACCCAATAAAGTATATATCCTGACAATGCCTAGTTTTATTTCGTGCGTCCCCCACCCAAATTAACGATTCCTTCCAGGAATATGCGATTCTCCTATTTCTCAGCGCGTTCCAGGCCATTTCGTCGTACGTGCGAAGAAATCCAGTTTGGGGGGGGGGAACCCTTTCGGCTTCGCTTACAACCGACTAACAACAGCCTCACCCCGGTACGCAGAGTGAGATTGCCGACATCCACTTTTCTGAAGCAAGAAATATCATTTGTTTCAGGATTATCCCGATAAGAACAGTTATCTTCATGTGCTTGAATATTTGAGCTGTCAAGATTTACAATAGCTGTTAGAAAAACTGGTTTTAGCTGTTTAGATTAAGCGCCGAGGCAGAGACCATGCAGTCGTCGCCCAGAACCGACTAACTCGGCCATGGTGTGAAAAACACCCGTAAGTTCCTCCTTTCAGACAAGTCATTTTTATGTGGACAGGAGAAACTTTCATTTACTTTTTTTTTTTTTTTTTTCTTATGTGAAAGAAGAGCGATCGTATCTCATAGCTAGTACGATAGCCATTGTGCTATGAATAGAGGAACACCGAACAGCCTTTGGTATTGAACGCGACTGATTTAGAATGTCAGTCTCGATGTGGCCACATCATTGTGCTTGCGTAAGAGTGGAAATAGTTTTAGCCTTTGTGCAGTTTATGGCAGCGGTGGAAGAAAATGTTGGTTGTATGTTCAGGCTTATGGGTGAATGCTATTTATTTCAACGGTGAAACCTCCATTCCATTAAGCAAAGGAAATGTTTGTACCGCAGGAATTTAATACAAGGACTGGTACGCCTTTCTCGAAAAAATAAGGTCTGGTGATGAAAGGAGACAATCTACTGTCATGCTGAAAGTACATAACAATCCCACACTGACTTGGTGGCATGCTCAGAATTAGGAGAAGAAAATGAGCATATCGATAAACTGGCCGCAGTGTTATTTCCCTCAGAGTCAGGAATTTTGTTGGAATGGACATCATCTTGAGAATTACAGGAATGGTATTTTATTTTTTCTCATTCAGTTTTTATTTAGGTATATACTATTTCTAATGTGCTTCCTGTGTTAGCAATTCACATCAGTTTTATGTGATGTATTGATCGGGCATTTTGTTTTACAGTCTAGCGGATAAAACTTTGCTCAGTCCTGAAGCGTAGCAGGTTGCTGTTGACAATTATTTAAATCAGTTGATGGTAAAATAACCTCCCCCCCCAAAAAAATAAACTACCTATAGTGCTAAGCGGGTTATATACGATTTGAATACTTAGTTTCATTAGACATACACACTTATGGATGGAAAGAAAGTTAAGTCAACAGGTGGGACCTTTCTTGTGCCCAATATCAGTTTCGTGGAGGACTGGTTAAGAGTGTAGAAACTTGGCTTACTGCTATGTCAGACTTGTAGGCCTCTATTATACAAAATTGATTCCATTCGATGTCAAAGGTAAAAAAAAAAAAAAAAAACTCCAACGGTGTTGGAACGAACTTCCTGCTGAGTGCTCTTCCATTGCTTTGTGCTGATGAAATTGTTTTAAATTTACATAAATAAACCCAGACAATTTTCCTATATTAATATTGGTTTCCCATGCTGTTGGAATTTTTTACCAACACTGCTCAAATTCAGATGCGGTAATATATAAGATATTATTGAAAATGCAATAAATACCAAATTATGTGCATTACAACCACACACGTAGGGAGGTGCTGGGTGCAGCTTTTTACCAATTCGGAGGGATTTGTTTCCCTTTTTTATAGAATATGAAATGACCTGTGTATTTTTATCTTCTGACATTTTTTTTCATTGCACTGCACTTCGTTATCAGGGTTGTAGCCTTGTTTAAATAAATAAACGATACTCATATGTTTAAAGTAAAAACGAAATCGTAACTCGCGTGCATTCCCTGCTTAAAAAAAAAAAAAACCCAGAAAAGTGATTTAGGCGTCAATTAAGCTCGACTGCAATCCTGGTGGTCTTTGCACTATTATTTGTTCCAATATCATCGATTAATATCATAGCAGTGCGGTTGATAGTTGTTTGTTCTTTCTTTACTCCTCCCCCCCCTTAATTCTTAGTATGTCGGCAACTGAAGTTGCATTTTGTCGGATGTCATCCTTTGGAAGATCTAAGTTGACTGTGAGTAGCCCAATCCATGGTGTGACAGTGCTGCCTTTGCTGTACCACGTGAGAAACGGTAAGTACAAACAGTTCGTTTCTATGAACGAACAGTATGTTTTACTTTGGCAGCTCCAAAGTAATACATATGCCACCTTATCATGAAATGCAGTAGAAAATAAAACAATTTTATTGCCCTCCGACTGTAACGATGTGTAATTTTAATATATATATATATGATGTAATTGGTCTGTCCTCAAACTGTTTCCTGTTTCGCTGTACCTCTTAAATTAGTAAAACTAAATGATGCACGAAAGCGGACTTTTTCTGTCAAATCCGCCAAAAATAAAATGAAACGGAATATTCATATTCCCACACGGCAACCATTTAGTACCTTTCTTAGAACTACCCAGACTCACTGCCAGTGCTACGTTGGGAGGAAACTTATTGCACTGTTCAAAACCCGCTGACCATAAGTAAACTTAATGAATTCCAATCTTCCTTAGGATTTTATATTTGTGCTCCCTGGCTCTAGTTTTTTTACTAGGGAGAAAAGACCTTCCTCATTCATTTTACTCAACCCCTTCAGCTCCTGATACCTATCAGTCAGATCTCCTAGATGTCTAATTGTGAAATTGTTCATTATTTTGTTCTTCAAACTGAAACTTCTAGGCTATGTTAAGCCTCTAAGGCATAATATGCCAATAATTACAGCAAACACCAATTCTCCGATTCCAGTATCATCCCTTTTTATAATAAAAGAAAAAAAATAATTTGTTTATTGTTCAAAACGCCTAGTCCCGTGGTTGTCAAATTTTGTTTTTATTGCTTATTGAAAATTATTCTACTGGTAGTGGAAGAAATGCAACAAACTGAGATCCTCCTTAAAAGTATGATTTCGCCATTTTTCACTCGTTGAGTGGCCCGAGTTCGAATATCGTCCGAGATCGGAGGAATTGTTAACGGCCTCTTCAGTTGGAGTTGCAGCAGTTAGTAATTAGTTATCTCAGTTGACAAGTTATAGAAATTTCTTATGCATATAATGAACATGGGAACAAAGATGGGGCGAAAATGAAATTATTTCTAATTCCAATTTGATTTAGTTAATGCTTAAATTTGGAAAATTTTGATACTCTTCCCCACAAAGTGGAGGATAAATTGCAAATTGTAGGGGAGAAGGTGACTGTCAACAGAGTGCTGGAACGGCGATTTCCACTTGCACTGGTTACCGCTCCAATGTTTTGCAAGTTGAAGGTCAGATGCTGTTATGCCCAAATTTCACGATTTGGAAATTTAAACTGTTTTATCTCACGATACGTGTATCTCTTTATGCACAGTGCCAACATCTAACAATTAAGAAACCATAAACAAGTTTACCCTGCTTAAGGTTAGAAGTGCTACGATTATAATGCACAAAATCTATTGCAATAAAATGTTCATACCGGATGATGTTTCTCTTCAGCATTAAAAATTTATTCAAAATAATGAGGCTTCCATTGCTGTTTTAAGTAATTTCCGTAACCCACTTCTGAAGCGTAGTATTTTTTAAATGAGACTGCTTTATCCTTCAGCAACAAGGTTCGCTTCATACAACTGCATTCGTACAGTCAATGCTAAAATTCATTGTGCGGATACTTTCAAATAACAAAACAGGACTGAACGTTTTAAGTTAATGGTTCCTGCTACCACTTTTCTAATAATTGAAAATATGACCGAAACTAAACAAGAACCAAGGCAGCAGCTAGCAAACAGCGTGTTCTTGTTTCTGTTATGAGAATTCAGTTAGAGGATTTAACTTTGATCAAAATAGACCGATATCAACACTGCATTTCCGAAGAATATAGTTTTTGTTTTCGATATGGTTTCAATTATATTAACATGCTTTTAACGCCTTTTGCATATTTCATTTAAGGATTTGCATCAGCTTTTGCATGACTAAATATAAATTTAATTGCACAAATTTTCTCATAATAAATTTCAAAAGGGGGCACTCGGTTATATGAAAACACCATTACTGTCATTTTATTCTTATGGCTGGAGCGTATTTATGTGTTGCTAAGAATGGATTATTTTTCTGTCTTTCAGTCCTCAAGGTCCCAAACCAAATACAGCCAAGACCAAAAGAGAGAAGAGCATGGCTGCCACTCGAAAACTAGTTCGTAGATTTTCTTCTCCTTCACTCACTTCTCAAAATGTCAAAGCTACGAATACAAGTGAACGGGACTCGTCCGACTCCTCTAGCAAAAAACAAAATCGCAAAATGAAGCAGCAGCGTATCGTACTTCGAGAGATTAGGATGCCGAAGATCGCGAGAAGGAAAAATGAAAGCAGTTATCTTCAGAAATTGAATGAAGCCACCAGAGTAACTATAGCAATGTTTAACGGGATTGAAGAACCTGCTAGTCGCCAGTTGCGTCTTACGTTTTTGGGTAAAATTCCAGAGTCTCTTCCTAATACCGGGTCGTTTTCTAACATTGTTGGCATCGCGTTACGAAAAGCCATGAATCCCAAACGTTCAAACAAGGTGCAGTTGAGCTCTGACTACCATTCACCGCTTACAGTTGTTTCCAAGTTGCCAGAAGTCAACAACATCACAAATTCAGAGGCTTCTGACAACTTGAAGAAACAGATAGCAAAAGCAATGTCGCCGTCCCTTCCACAGCCAACAAAGTCCCAAGAGAAAGCTGCAGCGAGCCCTAGTAAATCGCATCGGTTACAGACTACTGCAAAAATAAAGTTACCCCCCTTAATTCTCCCATCTTCTGGAAGGAAGCTCCCCAAAGCAGTCCCGGATAAAAAGAGTCGATGGCGATAAATATAGCAAAAAAAGTTTCCAGTTTGTGCCCTTTGAAATTATTTTAAATCGATGTACATTTGCACTTATAGATTTTTGATTTTCATTCGCAAAACCAACTCGTATGTAATGGTAAGAACTCGGGCCGGGAGACGGTCAAAATAAAATAAAAAATTACCCATCAAATAATGATAATTACAAACACACAACACATACAGTTCCTTAACAAAAAAAAAAAAAAAAAAAAAACGAAAAAAAAAAAAAACTAGGCTTCTTTGCAGATTAAATGCAAGAAGCAGAAACTACTAATTTCCTGAATTGGCAAATTAAACATGGACAGTGTGTTTTCGCACCCACACTTTGACCAAAACGACTGTTAGAGCAGTGAAAAATAAACGGCAAGCTCGTCGTTTATGGTCGTGATATTTATTTCAAAGTAAGCCAACTGTGGTATTTGAAAATTGGCTATTTCTGGCCAAACTAAAGACTGAAACCAACGGCGGATCCAACCTTCATGTCCTGGGAAGTAACATTAGAAAAGAAGGGAAGACTGAATCTTAGTGGGGATTACAGCACACCCACTCTAGGGGTAATTATCCAATTCTTTTCCAGGATTTATCCTTGACTGAAACCGTGTAAAAGCATTCATTATTCACTGGCTTGGAAAAGTAAAAATAAATTGAACACTTTTTAAATACAAATAAGTCTATTTCACGTTTGCAGTGCAGTCAGTTCCAACTATATTAGAAAACTGTTCTTTGGAGGGCCAAAAAAAAAGAAGTGGGAGCCGGGAAACTCCAAAGATTCCAAAAAAGAAGAGGTCCTATACTTGTAACTATAAATTACCTGCATTGCTTTTCTGTGCAGTATATAAAAGAAATAGGTAAGAATCGGTGATACTAAAGGCCGATTGCGGAGGAATATGTACTGCCACCATCATTATATTTCCAGGTACGTATATACCGGTACGTTTAGTTTTTTAAACGTCAAAAGTTGCTGACCCGAAGTAATATAATCTAAGCGGCCTAATGTTGTCTATTCAGATTTATAATTAACCCAATCAATATACTAAATCAGTGCCCAGTTTTTGATCCAGCCGCGCTCCAAATCTGATTAGAAAGTTTGAAGGCTCCACATAACCAATGAGAATTTTATTTAAAAGTTTAAAATTAATTTTATATATATATTTTTAAATATTAATAAAAAAATTATTTTATTTGTAAAAATTGCAAAGTTACATAAAAAGAACTACAATTTATGGCAGCCTTTCAGAATCTCTAGAGATGGATGCAATGCATATTCTTTGCACAATAAATCAATATCACGCCTTAGATCTCTCAAAACTTGTTGAAAGGCATGACCTGGGCTTGTTTTTGCTTACCAATAACAATGAAAATGCAGTTTTAGCAAAGATACGAGGGGATATCAAAAAGTTCGTACCCTTACCTAGAAATAATAGCCCTAGAAAGGTGAAACTTCACAGGAATTTTAATCCTTTTCTGTGTACTCTCCATGTATAGTAACACATTTCTGTCATCAATGGATCAGTTGTTTAATGCCTTGATTGTAGAAGTCCGCACTCTTTGCTTGAAACCACGATATCACTTCATTGATGACTTCCTGAGACGAATCAAAGTGGCTTCCACGCAATGGTTTCTTCATTTCTCGAAAGAAGAAGAACTCTGACTGTGTTAGGTCAGGAGAATGGGCATCAAACTTGGTGGTGGCAACCGTGTGAGCCGGTGCATTGACTGACGCCTTTGGTTAACATTCCACGCCTTTTCACCTTCAGAGCTTCGCGTAACTCTTTGAAAAGATTTCTGCGGTATTCTCCGGTAAGTGTGGAACCACGAGGTAGGTAATCTGTCAGGATCTACTTTCTGTCCCAAAACACAGACATCGCCTTCTTCGCAGATGGAGTGGTCTTTGCCTTTTATGGGAGGAGGTATGCTTCCACTGCTTTGACATGTCTTCAGTTCTCCGGATCATACTGGTACACCCAGCATTCGTCATTTGTCACCAACTGATCAGAAAAGTTCTCAACATCCGCATTACACAAATCCAACAGTTGACGAGAACATTGAATTCGACGTTGCTTCTGCAAAGGCGTCAGCAATATTGGAACCCATCGTGCGGGAGACCTTAGACGTGCAAATGGACATGTAAAATGCTGAGGGCAGACCCATAACTAATTCCCACTGCATTTGCGATGAAATGATCTGTCACTCAGCACCAGCTGCTCAATCTTTGCAACTGTCTGTGGATGTTGATGGCTTTCCTTGTCTTGGCTCGTCAAAGACACTTGTATGACGCACTGGAACTCCCGTTTCCATTTTTTACAGTGTCACAGGATGGACAATTCTGCCCATATACAGCTTTCATTTCTTCGTCAATTTCCTGAGCTTTCTTGCCCTGCAAATGCAGGAACTTGATCACTGCTTGATACTCCACTTTGTCAACCATAGCGTCCTTCCTCAGATTCTGGCCTCCACCTTTGGTGTGCGATCACCTACGAGAATGAACGGCGTCTTCCTACTGATGTTTTATCTGGGTCAGGGTACGAACGTTTCGATACTTCCTCGTAAAAAGGACGTTATGATTAGCTAAGCCAGATTTTTAATATTGATGGGTACTGTTGTTGTCGCGTTATCTAAAAGTCCACGCATTCTCTTTCATCGAATTCCATTCCAAGACTGAGTATAATCTTATTTCAATCGGCTCATCTTGAGCAGACCACAGATTATGGTGGTGTTTTAAATAAGCAGAAAATGATGTTCGCATCCAGTCATACTCTTTATCATTCAAATTAGAAAAATATTTATGGAGAAAACTCTAATTTAGAACTTTTTTTCGGAAATGATCAAGTATAATCTTTTTAATTCAAGTAGAAAAATATTTTTATATTAAATATTTATAATAGGAAAATCGTTAAGGCATGTGAATGTCTGCGCATCCTTCAAAACCTTTGTACAACACGAGCGAATAGCTATTTGCTATAATTAAAATGAGCGGACAGATCTGAACCTCTACCATCAGGCAATATTCACTGAGTTCCATTGTTTTTAAAAGTTTTTCAAGAGAAAGCGGTGATGAATTTTCATAAATCTGCATAAAATACTAAAAAATCTGTAATTGCAGCTTTTTACAAAATTGACTGCTGGCAGAGGTTGAGGTAGGTATTTTGAGGGTCTAACGACCCCTGAGATTTCTCCCATCTCCGCGAATGTTCTCTGTATCAATGACAGTACCCTGTCAAAGCCAGAGATTTAGAAGTGTGTGGGTCATGTATAGTGTTATATGTTGCGCCCATTGTTTATCCGGCTTATTGGCCGTCAGGCCCCTAATAGGACCTGACGTTGCCCACACCTCGCAACGTTGAGGCTAGCTGGGTGTTACCAGTGAGTCAGTTGTACTCTGGCAGGTCCTGCCACTTTTCTGGGATTTTAGTGGCTAGGACCTAAAATAAAATTGGAACGAGCGCGGTTCATTTTAGTTCAGTTATATTAAAGCGCTAATATGGAATTTGACGCTAAAGGCCTGTTTCTGAAGTACCTAAAAGGTTGGGCGAAAATTTTTTTTTTTTTTTTTTTTGTGTATTTTAAATTTGGATGTGTAGGGCTGCTGGCAGAACTGCATTCGACACTTCGGTGAGTTCATTATTAATTTTTCGACAATATACGTTGTGTCTACATATTCGGTGAACATACTGAAGCTGCCATAGCAGAATGGTCAAGCACGAGGGTGCACAAGTGTTTGTGTGCCCTCGTGATTGATAAATACGGTGCTGTTTCGTGTATTCTATCTTGTGAACTCCTATGACCATGTGGTCGTCCCCGAGTATAAAATTTTATATTTTGCATCTGCCATACTTTTCTCGCTTCTTCCATGAGTGAAATCCCTCCAGTCACGGAGGGAGTTCGTTCGTGGTTAGTTACGGTGCTTTTTGACCATTCACTCTTGTTGTCTATGGTAATGCAGTTCATACATTTGTTCTTGTTTATACTCCGGCACGACTACCAGGTCAGTGGAGGTTATAATAAATTATCAATACAAACGTTAATCGTATTTAGCAGTCACGGGCTTGAACCCCTGTCCACTCAAAGAGCGCGTGCTACTGCACTCGCGTTTCTGACCACTCGGCTACGTCAGGCCGTAACATATTCAACAAGGTATACCTCTCTCAATTCTGTCATTAACGAAATCCCTCCAGTCAGGGCTGCAGTACTGTCTTTTTGACCATTCAAGCTCATTCTCTCCAAAAAACCGACTTTTTAAAATATACGTCTTTTTGTCCAAGAAAGAATAAATCTTCATGGATTTGAAAATTATAATGATAACCCAAAATACGTATTACCCGTGTGTTTTTAATGTCGGTGGATTCACCAAGCTGAACTGCGAATGTACATTGTATTTCTCAGCTGCTAGATATGAACTGAGTCTTCATATTGTCTCCAATGCAATTTATACTCTTTTCAATCGCATCACTTGAAGCAGGGATAGTCCTGCTTAATAAAGATCCTTTGAAAGATTTTGTAATTTTCACTTAAAAAAAAATCACTATATTTTTCTGCCGCGTTCCTTTTAAAGGAATCAATGGGCTTAACTGGCAAATCATTTTTCCTGTGCTCATATGGTCGTTCGCGAATTGGCTCAAGCAAACTAATCAACAAAGACCCAACTTTGTATTAAAAGATGAAGAAAAATTTAAGTAATTAAGATTAGGTTGTCCAATCCATGTTGTGTATTTCCTCTTTTTACTGGCACCTGATAACATCGATTTTAACTTACCCCTGCCTGACAGCACATTAGCCCAATGAATGAGACATTTCCGCTTGACTAAACGGCTCCGGCAACTAGGAAAAAAACTTGTAAATCTCCAAGAATTTTTTTTTTTTGTTTTGCAGGATTTTTAAATGCAAAGAGCGTTTGGAAAATTCCAGCAACGATGGCATAGTCACACATTAAATAATTGCAGACAAGCCCACCAACCAATTCTATAGACTCAAGTGCAAACACACATTTGCCCCACCCTGAAAAGTAATTATTTGTACGGAAACATTCTATTTCCAAGCCAGGCCAACAACTACTTAAGATACTCCTCTTTTTTTCCCCTTGCCATAGTTCTAGCTTAATGCAGGTCTCAGAACTTTGAAATATCAAAATTGGCTTTACACCAGTTTCTTGTTAAAAGATATTCTTCGTTTATTTAATTACAGATGTTTCTCCAAGTGTTCATTTGGACAGTGCCTTGCTGATAAGTTCGTCCGAAAGCCAAGTGTGAATATTGATACCTAATTACATCGCGAAAACCACATTCTATTATCGAACTGACTTCATTTCCGAGTGAAAACTATTTCTGGGTGTGCACTTTTCAAGTCTTGAATTTGAATTACAATTTTTATTGTAATATGTAAGTCTGAGAAGGCTGATCTATACAACCGAAGCATTTGTATTTCTATTTTATGTAAATGAGATTGTATTAAATGCCATTTTTTGAATTCATTATTTCCTTATAATGAATCTACAGAATTAGATTCTCAACTAAAGAGATTAGACATGGGATTTGAGGTGTCCTTTTCTTGAATTTTGGCGAAGTTTCACTAAAAGGAAGATGCAACAGGATGAGATTGCTTTCCGCCACGCACTCGTTGGACTGATTCTGCTATCAGTCAATCTGATGGTATAATTTCAGTTGGTGCAGAATTTTCAAAAGTTAACAGTTGCGGAAACTCTGAATCGTTCAAGCTATAAAAACATAGTATTATTACTTAACACGATGAAATAAGAAATGAAGATTGGACTGTGCTTCATACTTTGCTGTTTTCCCAAACTAACTCAAAAACCATCTTAATTCACAATAGTTAAGTTAGGAAAAATTACATAAGCGGATGGAAAGACCAATTTGCGACCATTGTTAAAATTTTGACCTCACAAGTGGCAAAATTCGCCAAACAGAATAGTCGGTCAGAGTGAAGTGACTGTAGATACTTTGAGAGGTAGATCCAGTCTATTGAACATAGAGGGGAAGCAGTCCAATTTCCAGGACTGTTTCTGGAGCCCTTTACAGAAATTTACAAACCCCTTTATTAGAAGGCACGGGCCAATTTATCACACTTTCCTCTCGTAAAATCTGCATTTTATGTTTCCATGCTTTCATCTGTTAACCTTCAGCATTTAAAACCCGTTGATACCTATAGAATTTCCATTCAGTTTGCATTTTGCTTGTTCATTAGATAATCTGTCACACTTTAAAGCAGCACAACTTTTCAGTATGTGTTTAAATGTCGTGATATAGTAAACAACTTTTGCCTACTGGAGCATCGGTAAGATACTTAAGATACTTATTCGTAGATGAACTTGTGTATCGTATTGCTGTCTTGTATACAGCAGGGCAGTTTCCCGTCAGCTTGTCATATATTTCCTTATTTCAATTGCTTCCGTGCTTCTAAACGGCTCCAGCTATCAAAAGTGTTAAATATCAACTCTGTAAACAGCAACGTGGGTATAGTGTTGTTGGTAATGTGGCTCCTGGGGTTTCCCCCAACTATTTATGTGAGTGTTCGTGTAGGTTGTGTTGTTTATCCGGCCTCTTGGCCAAGGAAGTTGTGTTTTTACAAAAAAATCTATAGTTTACCTTCCAGTTTACAAAACTCTCATTCACTCTCTTTTGCTTGCACGCTGGTTCACTTTCTTTCACCATAACTTCACATTCTTTACCCATTCACCACAATTTCTATTTCACTCTGTCACATTCATTCAGTGCCCAGCACATTCAGTCAATTTTTTTCACATTCATTAATTCTTCCTTCTTTCATTCTATATTGCATCTGCTTGCAACAAGCTTCCTATTATTCAGCTGAGTTGCTTTCCTGGTTGCCTGAACATCTCTACCCCTTTATACACCTATGAGCCAAAACATTATTACCACCTACCTAATATGATGTTGGTCCTCCACGTGCAGCCAAAACAGCTTGTACCCGGCGAGGCATGGACGCAACAAGATTTCTAAATGTGTCTTGTGGTATCTGGTACCAACACGTAACCAGCAGATCCTTTAACTCCTGTAAGGTCCGTGGTTGAGACGCCGCAGATCGGAGTTGCTGTTCCAACACAAACCACAGATGCTCGATGGGATTGATGTCTGGGGAATTTGGAGGCCAGGGCAATACCTGGAAGTCTTCCTCATGTTCTCCGAACCAGTCTCGAACAATCCGGGAGGTGTGGCATGGCGCATTATCCTGCTGGAATACGGCACTGCCAGAGGGGAAGACTGTTGCCATGAAAGGGTGTACCTGGTCAGCAATGACATTTAGGTAAAGTGTGTTTTAGGATCAAAGCAGCACAGGTTTTCCCATTTCCGCGTAGTTTACATTGTCGTGTTATACAGTACGCTGTAAAAGCCAGAGATTTAAAAGTGTGTGTGTGGATCTTGGGGTGTGTCATGTACCATTGTTCTTCTGGCCATCTAGCCGCCAAGCCTCTGAGGCCTGATATTGCCCGCACTTCGCCCCGTGGAGGCAGACCAGGTACCTAGTAGTTAAAGTTTACTCTAGCAGGTCCTGCCACCTAGTTTCCCGAGATTTCAGTGGCGAGGACCTAAAAAAAAAAAAAATCCTTCGATTGCGAAGGGAGATGCTTGACGTATGAAAGGCTGAAAAAGTGGGCGAAAATGATTTGGATAAAGTTAGATTTTGACGTGTGGGTGTACGCTAGCTTGCAGATAGAGAAGGGGGAGACTGAAGGCTGGGGGAAGAAAGAGAAGTATGGGGTCAATAGTGAAGGCGACTCCAGTCAGATGTCAGTGGGCATGCTCATGCCTCACCAGAGGGAAGGAAAGGGGTGGCGAGGAGGGGAGAAGACAGGAGGATTGTCATTCCCACTGGGGAGGGGAGACAGTGAGCCAGTATGGCTCTGCAGTAGCATTTCTGCTATTTGTTATTTCATGGGTAGAAATGTCCAGGCAGGTTCCTGGGCCAGGGCTGGCTGTCCATTCAGTGCATATGCCATTCCCAGGATGGGGTCTCATCGAGGCTAATTTTGGTTAGCTAGGTTTTCAGCTGAGCTCCTGCTCGCTAGTTGTCTGTCAGGTGCAGATTTTCACTTACAGTCCCACTGTGTCAAGCCAGCGTTTTAGCGATTTCTAGAAAGCCGCTTCGTCTTGGGTTAGTTGTCATAACTAAATATTCATATGGACAGTGTCTTTACTAGTTGTCTGGTCCGTGGATTTCAATTTCGGGAAAGAAAGTCTCTTTCGATTTTGTCTCTTCTGTGGTTTAGCCATTCCTGGGGTGGAGTCTCTTCCAGGTAGTTGCATCTTAATAGGTGAGTATCCGTGTGAGCGAGCTTCTCTCTGAATCTGGTGAGGAGCGGAGATTGCGGTTGCCGTGGTTGTGGCACAGGAAAGGTGGTCCTTCTGCCGAAGAGGTCTTGTGCGTATTTGGTTGAAGCTTTGTAGCTGTAGTCCTCTTCCAGTACACGGTCCTCCTGATTTAGTAATGCATATTGGGTATCTATAATTAGACGGCAGCGTATGTCTTCGTATAATTGACAGTGGTGCATCAGGCGCTCTCACGTTTCTGTCTGTCCACAGTAGGAGAAAGGAGTGTTGCTTAGTCCAAAATCTGATAGCTTCTGTCTGATGGCACTGTAGCCAGTGAACAAATATGTGGTTAGTAGTCCTGGTGAAAGCCAGTGCAGGTATGTTGGGGATATAGAGTGTACTTTTGGCACGAATTTTCGGGTAATCGAACCCTTTGGTGAATTTTCTCAGCGTGTTTGCCAGGTTTGTTGGAGGTGTGGGGTAAGTCTCTTCTTTTCTGTTTTGGCGTCATTTGTCAGATCTATCGTAAAATTCTGGCAGGTAGCAGTTTGGCCTTTGGAGAGTTGGTAGAGGAGTCCACTTCGGACGACTTCAAGTCCAGGGGAAGGGTACCTATGAGGACCTGGAGTGCGAGGGTGCTGACTATATTGCAGGCTCTGGATATAGGGAGCAGGATGTATCGTTGTGTTGGTTCTAGCTTTCTTCTGTTAGTTGTGGTTGTTGCTTTTGGATACCAGACTCCCGATGCATATAGGATGACTCGCAGGAAGATTGTTTTGTGGTAAAGGGCGAGGGTCTTCTTTCTCAGCCCCCAGTCCTTGCGAGTAGTTCTTGTGAAGAGAGGAATATTTTCTAATTTTGTTCTGTATATAGTTAATGTGGGGAATGAAGGATAAGTTCTTGTCTAAGATCACACCAAGATATTTCAACTCTGTTGTTAGTTTGACTGTGGTCTCCTGAACTTTTATTTGGGGAGGCCTCATGATGTTCAGGGTCCCCCGAAGTAGTATTGAACTTTTCTTTGTTGGGGATATTGTCAGATTGTTTTGACTGGCCCATTGTTGTTAGGCAGCAAGCGCCTGGTTTGCAGTGTTTCTAATTGAGCTCTACTATCTTCAGCGAGAATTAGGACAAGGTCATCTACATAGGCTTGCGTCTTGGCATTTCCGAGATTCAGGTTCAGGACCACAATCCAGACAAGTGGGCCTAGGATGGAGCCCTGTGGACTCTGTCCTAGGACATCTTGAGACTGAGCGGTATGGGGCTGTGATAGTGATGGATCTATTTGAGAGGTAGGTGGTGATGCACTTAAAGATTGGTTGGCAGGTTAGCCTCCCTGAGCCTGCCCAAGACGCTTGGCCACCAGAGGGTGTCAAATGCCCCGGCAAAATTCACTGCGATGACAAAGTGTTTTCTCTTTGTTGTTGTGGCTGCTTTGATGATGTTTTCCAGGGCATCTACAGTTGAGTGTCCCTTCCGGAAGCTGAACTGGTTTGGCGATTGTAATGGTGTAGTGGTTTTCAAACGTACTCTGCAGGAGGCGTTCCAGAAATTTGCTCAGGAGTGCTATGGGTTGATAGGACCCCGGGAGGTCTTATTGCTTAGTTGGATTTTTAAGACTAGGCAGAGCACCTTCACCCTCCAAGCAAGGGGGAAGTATCCCTCTTTTAGGTTTTTATTATATAGATTTAGTATTGGTCAGGAATGACCTCCACTACCTTTTTTACAATCTCCGGCTCTAGGAGGTCTGTTCCTGGCGATTTATTGTTCCGTAGTTTGGAGGCTGCATTTTCCAGCTCAGTCTTGCTGAAGGGCTCCTCTTGTGCCATGGCATAGGTGCTATTTTGGTGGCCGAGCAGCAGCTGTTCTGGGGTGGTTGGGTTCTGGTGTTCCAGAAACATGTTGTCTAAGATGTTATTAATGGAATCCTTCCATGTCTTGGTAAATTCTCCTTGTAGTAGTAGTAGTGGCATGTGAAACAAGAAAGCATGTATATGAGCTTATGCAGCATCAGCCAAAAAAAAAAAAAAATCACACCATTCCCTCCAAATGCCTGTCCAGTTCCTCCTTAAATTTATTCAACCTATCAACTTCCACAACGACAGATGGAAGTTTGTTCCAGCAATTAACCACCCGCTGGTTCAAGGCAAATTTCCGCACATCTATTCTACATCTGTCTTTTCTTAATTTGAATTTATTCCCCTTAGGTTAGTAATCTGAATAAGTGGAAGGATCCCATCAGAATTCAGCGTACTCAACCCATTCAAGGCCTTATACACTTCAATCAGATCACCGCGCAGGTGCCTAGTCTCCAGCCACTGCAATTTGCAGAACTTAAGCCTCTCTTGGTAAGTGGATCCCTTCATTCCTCTCACCAATCTTGTTGCCCTTCTCTGTACACGCTCAAGTAAATCTACATCCTTCCTAAAATGAGGCCTCCAGACCTGTACGCAGTACTCAAGGCGTGGCCTGACCATTGCCTTATACAGAGGGATAATCACCACCTTCTCCCTGCTAGCAAAATTCCTATATATCATTGACAAAACCCAATGACCTGCCCTGGCAGCCTGTCTGCATTGCTCAGAAAACTTCATATCTGCCTGCACAATTACTCCCAGGTCTTTTTCATTTTCTACCACCTTAAGTGTAGTTAGTACGTTTCTCTGGGGTTATTTCTACCCATATGCAGTACTTTGCATTTGTCAAGGTTAAACTTCAGTTGCCACTTCTTAGCCCATCTGCCCAAATTATCTAGATCCTGTTGCAGTAGCACACTGCCATTACTGTCATTAACAACCCTACCAACCTTTGTATCATCTACAAACTTGGACATTAAGCCCGATATACCTTCATCAATATCATTGATAAATATACAAAACAACAGTGGACCCAACACCGAACTCTGTGGGACTCCACTAATAACATTAGTCCACGAAGAGCAGCACCCATTGATTACCACCCTCTGTCTTCTCCCACTTACCATCCTTTTATCCATTGTAGCAACTTACCCTTAATACCATTCTGCTCCAATTTGTACAATAGTCTTTCATGCGCAACAGTGTCAAAAGCTTTCCTGAAATCCAAATATATGATATAAAAATTATTTTTTGCATCCAGTTCCTATGTAACCACATCATAATATCCTATCAAATTTGTCAGACAAGACTTTGCCTTAACAAACCCATGCTGTGTCTGAATTATTGCTGCAGTCTTGTCTAGATGATCCTGCAATGCATCTTTAACCAGTGACTCCATTATTTTGCCGGAACAGAAGTTAAACTAACTGGTCTGTAATTACTCGTGTCACCCTTCGATCCCCTTTGTGAATTGGGGATTCATTTGCACATCTCCAGTCCGTGGGAACCTCCCCTGAGTCCAAGGATGCTCTCATAATTATGGCTAAGGGTTTGCGTAGTTGCTTTGCCGCCTCCTTTAATATAACTGGATAGATCCCATCCACCTCAGGTGCTTTTCTTATGTTTAACTTCAGCAATTTCTCCTCCACTTTGCTCTCAGTTATTACAAAATCATTAAGTATCCTGCTACAATTTGATAACCTTCTGCCATTTTCAAACCTTAATAATTCCTCATGTGTGAATGTAGATGCAAAATACTCATTCAGTTTGTTTGCTATCTGAGCAGGATTATCAACAGTCGAACCATCGATGTCAAGTGTACCAATTAGATTCATCTCCTTCCTTTTAGAGTTTATATAAGTAAAGAAATTCTTGCTGTTTTTCTTAGCATCTTTTGCCAAGGATTTCTCGTAATCTGCCTAACCTCCTTTGTGCCTGATTACAGACTAGCTTATATCTGGCATAGGCTTCTGAGTCGCTTGATAATTTATATGCATCCCATGCATTTTTCCTTTCTGGTATGAGTCTCATTAGTTCATTTTATAACTATTTAGGCCTAAACTTTGAACAATATTTCTTAATATGTATGTAACTTTTAGTGGCATCCACGATTAATTCCTTGAATGCTTCCCACTTAGAATTTACTGTTGGTAACATCGTCAGTTGATCCCACTGTACAGAATTTAAAAACTTTGAGACCACTGTATTCACCTTTACGGAAGCAAAAACCCTTTCCTTTACCCCTGATGGTAATTATATCTTTAAGTAAATCCCACATCAGTACACAGTGATCACTGCCACCTAGTGGTTCCTTTATCTGCAAATTTTTAATACACGAATGATCACTACTGATAACCAGAACAAGAGTATTACTCTCTCTGGTTGCCTCTCGAACATGCTGCTGCAGAAAACAATCATCTAATAAATCCACAAAAGTCTGACTAGTGTGTCGGTGACCAACCCACAAGTTCCAATCAATATCTGGGAAGTTAAAATTGTGACTTCCTGGTTGCTGGGATGACTTCACCTCTTAGGAGCTTGTTCATGGTTTGTGGAAAAACCACTCCCCATGGATCATCATTTCATCCATGAAATGAAAAAGACTGACCCCCGGATCTTAGCTGTGTATCGGTTTGTGTTTGTGCGATGTTCCCGCAGGGCCTTGAATTCAGCCGCAGTTAAGCTAAGCAGTTGAGCTAAGCCTGGTGCGCTGGAAGCTTTTCCTAGACGTGTTCATCTCCTGTCTGAGTTGTTGGAGCTTGCTCTGTCAGTCTCTTCTGTAATTGCAGTTTGGCGTTAGTCCGGATTTGAACTTTCTGTTTCAAGTTCATGGGCAGATGGCCGTAGCGTTTCCTGGAATAAAGGCCAGTCAGCCTTTTCGATGGCGTATCTGAACTTATTTTTGCCTGGGTATTATTGTCCTGGTTATGGATCGGTTTAGGTAAAAGGTGATTGCTCTATGATCGGAAGTTGTCCAATCTTCAGTAACGGTCCAAGTGGTAATGTAGTCTGCAGTAATAAATAAATAAATTTTCTGTTTATACTCCGGGACGACCAAACGGTCAGAGGAGTTCACAAGATAGACAGAATACAAGAAACAGCACCGTATTCAGTGGTCACGGGCTTGAACCCCGGTCACTCAAGGCACGTGTACTTATGCACCCGCGCGCCTAACCACTAGGCTACGGCGTAGATCTGGTGGCCAGTGTAATAGCTGTTGTGGCCTCCCACATCATGCTGGAAAATGTCGGTAGATTATTAGGTAGGTTTAGGATGGTGAAGTAGCTGCTTGCAAGGAATTCCTCGAGACTCTGTCCATTTGTTGCACCACGTCGCGCCAGCGTTTCACTATGCCAGGCTGGTGAGCGGCAGTTTGCATCTGTGCCTATGATTATTTTTGCGTTTAGGAAGTCTGTACTGTAGGTAGTCTGTACTGTAGAAGTTCTGTAGGTAGGTTTTTAGGTATTAGGTATGTTCGGGATCTGACGGCACCTGGGATTTCTCCCATCTCCGCGTATATTCTCTGTATCGGACAAGCCAGAGATTTAAAAGTGTGTGGGATATGTACTGTGTAGTTTGTTGTGCCCATTGTTCATCCGGCCTGTTAGCCGCCGGGCCCCTAGTGAGACCCGACGTTACCAATACCCGCCACAGGGAGGCCGGCCGGGTGTTACCAATATTTGTACTCTGGCTGGTCTTGCCACTTACTTTCCTGGGATTTCAGTGGCTAGGACCAAAAAAAAAAAAAAATTAATTAATAATTATAATAAATAAATAAATCGAGGTTGATATTAGTGATACTTATGGTTGGTAGGATGTCCTGCCCGGCCTGCAGTAGAGTGAAACTGCGTAAAATTCCCCAAGTGCTGTGACTATGTGGGCACACGCCGCCTAGGGCAGACAGTAATTTGATAGCTTGGTTACCGTGTAGTTAGTTTCTTATTAGAACCGCTGCCCAAGAGGTTTCACCATCTGTTTGAACGATTTTGTAGTTCAGGGGATATCCCCTGACCTCCTTATTGTGGTTGTAGGACTCCTGTATGAACAGGATTTCTACGTTTTCATCATCAGCTTTTTTGGTTAGCTGTGCAGCAACTGCCTTGGATCTTTGGGCATTTAGCTGCACGAATTGTACTCGGTTGTTGTATTGTTTATGGCATGCTGCCGTAATCCAGTCTTAGTTGGTACATTCTCTTTGCTTTGGTATACACAGGGCATTTTGCACTTGGGGACGGTCACATGCTCATTGTATCGATGACTACCCTAATTTATAAATACCCAGTTGTGTTGGTTTATGGTCCTCCATTTTGCCTGCAAGAGCTTCACCACCCAGTTTGTGACAGTGCCTGATCTGGGTTTCGTCTGGTACCTAGGTGTTATTAGTGTTGTTGGGTCAGCTTCCGAGTGATCTTGTTGAAGGTTTCTTAAGTAGAGTTCAGCCCAAAAAGTTGGTGGTGTTATAGTTCTTTGTCTATATCATATACAATTATACTGGGTCCTCTCTTTCTGGGGAACGCGGCTTCCAGGCCAAGGGTCTGTATTTTCGGGTTTTATTATCTTCTGGGCTTCTTCTTTAGTTAGGGTTTCTATTATAACGCCAGTGTTTCTTGTTTTGCAGAGAGATTTAATTCTTGTTGTTTTGAGATCTTCTACGTTTTGTTATTACAGTGCTTTTCACTGCTTTGCTTGTGGCGTGCTCTTCCGTGGAGGTTGGTCAGAGGATGAAGTTGGCAATAGTGTTTTAGTCCTCAGCGCTTGGGCATATGTGGGGGGCACACTGTGGCATTTGCTTTGCTCCACATTCCATGTATGCTTGTAAGCTCTTTCACATTCAAGATGCATATCAGCGCCTCCGTAGCTACGTGGGTAGGAGCAGCAGCAGTGTGTAGCACACGCTTCTTGATTAGACCGGGGTTCGAGCCCGTCAACACCAAATAACAACAAGAACAAGATGCATATCCACTAGTATTGTTTCCATTTTGTGGAAGATGGTGACTATTTGGGTCCTGAGGCCAGAGGATACCTTACTCGGGTTTTCCTTGAAAAAGTTTTAAAGTAAGAAGGGGCAAGGATTTAGTCCTGCTATAACATTTGTTCACAGGGCGTGTCAATTCCTGGAACATTGTGCGAACCGAGACACTTCTGTCTTTAAGGTAGCTGTTTATTACCTGATAGAGGTTTTGTGGGACATTTGTCTTGTCTAGCCTCCTGTTCCTAAGGACACTATGCCACCAGAGTGAGTCAAATGTCCCAGTAAAGTCTATTGAAACTGTTAACATATATTTTTCCTCTGTATTTGGAATCCGTCTATACGGGTAGCATAGTGGTATCGTCACCGCCCTCCCCACACAGGATGGAAAAGGCCCGGGTTCGAATCCCGTCAATGATGCGAGGAACTTTAATGGGCTTTTCTTCATTCCGTGGTTGAGTTAGTTGGTCTCACACGTAGACAGCAGGGAATTTCCCCCAGAAACTGGAGGTTTTTGTCCAGCAAAACAGACAAATCGTCAGAGAACACACGCAACTTACAGGCACAATACATATATGGGAGAAATTCTGGGTGATCCTAAAATATAATTATTTTTGTTGTGTGTGTGTGTGTGTGTTTGGAATCTTGGCAAAATTTCGTAAAAAGTGCTGGTAAGGAGGATCATGGGTTTGAATTATAAAATCTGCAGAAACAAAATAAATCCAGGAGATATCCTTAATACAGTTATACTGACGACTCCTTAAATTGGAACAGTAGTCAATAAAATACTAGTCGAACTCTTCCTACAGGACGATCTAACTCTTGACTCCCCTATGCAGGCTGAAATCAGAAATTTAAATGAATCGTATTCCCCGCTCACATTTCATCTTTTCCGTTCTCATTGAAAGAATTAAAATCTTCAGTTAATTCAATATAAACGGACACATGCCCTGGTGAATAGATCTGTTAGAATGTATTTTTCTTAAACGTTTCTATGAGCTACGACCAAATCACATGCCTTTCCTCTTTAACAAATGTTTAGAATTTAGTACCGTTCCTGTTATCTGGAAGTCAACTTTACTGAAAATTTTACCAGGAAACCTCAGCATGACCCAAAACCTTACAGGGCAATTGCCTTGCTTTCCCACTTTGGAAAACTACTCGACCGTTTAATCAGTCTCAGAATAAATTCACTTTAAACTCATCCTTTCAATATAGCTTTACACCAGGTTGGGGCTGTGAAGATGCACTGTTTCAGATGAAAAAGCTCATAGATTACTCTACATTTAAATATATTCTAATTTTATTTAGACTTCGAAGGTGCTTTTGATACACTATGGTGGGAAAGTGTCCGTTGTCTTAGAGTTGCATATTGAACTCAGTTATTATACCTTCTCATAAAGGACTATTTTAGTTATCGCGCTGTCTTGATCAAACTAAACACCAGTCTATATCCAGACATATTACTCGAGGCTGCCCCCAAGTGTCTATTCTTGTACCCCTAGTGTGGAACTTAGTCCTGAATGATTAGCTTCTCCTCAATGATATTTGACAAATATAAATACAATAGCTTATGCCAATGACTTATCCATTCTTGTCTACGGAATTTTCAGAAGGGACTTAAAAACTTCTGCAAATAATATTCTCTCCAGACTACCTGACTGGGCCACACAAGCTCACAGTTTCAGTGATAAAAACAAAAATTATCTTTAATTTTTGTTTTTCTGGCCATTTTCTTGGAAGACTAAATTATGCTAGTCCTCCAGTAATAAAATATCAAGGAAATTCGCTTCCACTAGTGCCCACACACAAACACCTTGATGACCGTCTGATCCTTCTCTTCATGCTTACAGCAATCTCTCTAAAAAGATTAAGAACTTTACTTAAATGCTCTTCAGAATTTCTAGGAAAGAATGGACACTAAAAACCAATACTGTCCGTACATACTATCTTTATCCCAATTCTCTGATATGGTTCCTCTATTTGGTTTCAAAAGGCCAGTCTTCTTACTGTAAAATCTCAACTGGAAACTACACAAGGGTCTTTTCTCTTGGCATTGCTGCGAGCATGCCGTTCAGTCTCTACACTGGCGTTACAAGCTATCACAGGCACTTTACCTACTGACCTTCGTGTTATTTATCTGCTATTATATTAGGAAAGGGATACCTATTACCTTCCTAAATATGACTGTCGATTCAACTGCTAACCCAAAGAAAGAAAAACAGAAATGCTGGAATCTTCTCACCAATTGTTGGCAATCCAGGTTGTGCTTTGTCTACTAAAGGCAGTTACTAAGTCATTTATACCTGATGACATTTCATTTACCTGTTCCAACATTGTACAGAAATGATTCTTCCCCAGTCTCTGCACATCATACTTATTAACAGGTCACGGATCACTGAATGCGAAGCTCCTACAGTTAAATCTCACCTCTACAGATTCTTGCTTATGTGCTAATAGCGAGGACTGGCAACACATATTCATGTGATTCTGGCATCAATCCGGCCGAGTCTCTTGTTTTTCCCTTGCCTAGTCTGCATGAAATTTTATTTCAGAACAATGGCTCCCAGGCTTTACCTTCTGATTTCTCCAACGACTAGACTATTGCTGTTTGCAAACCACTGACTAAGCTACATGACAAGTGCTGAATTCATTATGCTTGGTTTTTATTTGGTGGTATTTACTTTTATTTATTTTTTGTGTTTTATTTGTTTGTATTCATTACTTTATTTTTTTTTTTTACTTTTATTATTATATTTTTTCCGTTTTTTTAATTTTATATATTATTTTTTATTTATTTTTGTTTGGGTTTTTTTTTTTTTTTTTTTTTGCTGATACCACCGCCTTGGGCTCCCAGTGGTACGAGATTCACTTTCGTTTGACAGTATGTGTATTGGTGTGGCCCACCTCTTTGTGGCGTGGACGGGCACCAGCTATCCTGGTGATCGCTGCTCTCTAGTAGTTAATTGGCCAGATATAACAGAACAAGACACACACTTCGCAGACATAGTACCATACTAATATCTGGCCATTTTACAGTTGTGTATTCATCACAGTGTACCATGGCGGAGTTGAACTAACGTTTAGGTGCCACCGTACATAAGACAACACGTCTTCTTTACTCAGCATATATATATATATAGGAGAAACCCTGGAGACAGAAATTAAAACAAACAAAAACACCTTGTGTACTGTTATGCTATTGTAGATTAATCTTTCATATATTTTCCGCATTACTGGGATAGAGCTATGGGTCTGTGGGGGAGGTTTCTCAGTTCTCTTTAATATGAGCCTGAGCATAGCCATTTTCCAAATTTTGGGAAATTTTCCCTCTGTCAGACAGCGATTGTACAGCCAAGTTTTTAATAATTTCAGCTTCTAGGTCAAATCCCGGGCATTTGTTTTTTGACAAGGCTACCTGTAATTCTGCCTTTGTGAATAGTATGTTGGCATTTTATAGTGAGTGTTTTCCTTGTATTCTGAGTGTTGATTGTAATGTGGCTCCGGGGTTCTCCCCCAACTCCGCGATTGAGTAGGGGAATTGTGGGATACCTAATTAACCAGCCTCGGTTGTTTTCATTGAGAGAACCAGATCTTTTAATTTTCCATTATTTCCAGCACAGACGTCTCACCGTTGTCGTTGTGACATATGTCGTAGCTGAAGGTTGTCATAAATCAGTTTCCGCATGCATACATCACCTATTCCGATCAGCATATGACCCTTTGACCGTAAAACCACTCGACAATAAAATAGGACATTAACATGTACAGTCAGTATACTTCGAAGGGTGTTTGTGTGTTGATGAATCTCTAGAATATCTTCCGTATTATGCGCAGCTGTCGCATTTGATTTTTCTGTCTATCCTCTCTTATGCTAAAAGTTCACAACAGGTGCATTTACTCTGTGCTTGGGGTGAAATCGTACCAGAATCGATCAAATGGCAAATGCCGATGACTGTATTAAAGAATTGAATAATGATTAGTACTGAACTACTCTTGATTGTCATGTCCAGTAATTAGCTGAGGGTTTATTATTATTTATTTTTTTGCAAATGTCTACGCAACGTCAATAGCAATTAATAAACTGTGGTATACAGTATCAATTTCATGGCAACATGAGTAAATGGGCGTTACCAGATGATTAGCTAGAATTTGGGGGGGGGGGGATTTAAAATGACAGTGGGGAGATGACACTTAGTTTGACCATCGTTGACTGTATTGCAATCAACGATGGTCAAACTAAGCACACTTATAACACACAAGATTTAGAGCTAAAAACCTCAGACGGCGAGAAGAGTTTTTACTGTCATAAGTTAGTGCAATAATATGACAGTATTGGCTTGCTGTGCAATTTCTGTACACAGCAAGCCAACCACAGTTATGCAGTGGCATCATTGCATAACATCTCATATTGTGAGTTTCTTCACAACGAGATGCCTATCTCATATCTCGAATAAGTACCGCTTTCGCGGTAGAGAAGACTATTGTTACTTATTCTCAGTGAGTACCATCTGGCCCGATGAGTGGCCACATCGTCCTGAAACAGCCCTCTGGGCAGTAGTACCCTCATTGAGCATAAGTAACAATAGTAGCCTCTACCTGGTATGCGTTACTTATTCGAGATATGAGATGTTATGCGATGATGTCACTGCAATATGAAATGTAATACCACCTTCAAGTTCCGTGATCTACAATCAGCCAACGTACTGTATATCTAGTTTGTGGTGTCTTTCATTCTCAGCAGTGAAGAATATTAACTAGGATGCCTTAAGCTGCAATCAATATCATCTGCCTGACATGAGAACTACATCAAGTGAAATTTAAGTGTTATTCCTTAACAGTGGTTTCAAAAACATTCAGTTTGTATACTTTGTGTAGCCCAAGTTATTAAGAAAGCCACTATTATGTGCAGGTGTTGATGACAAAGAGAAAGCATTTGACAACAGGAGAGAAAGACATTTATTTAACAATTACATGGGCTAGTCATGTCCACGTGGGTGAATGACAAAAACATAATCGTCCACATAATAGAGTTAGACCAATGCGTGTCAATAAGGACATAAACACTTTCGAAATGACTAGATTCGTCACCCACGTGATTTTATATTGGCAATAATAGCGTTCACTGTCATTTTCTTTCGTAATAAACAAACAAAAAACACAATCAAGTCTAACATGATGCCAACTAGGCTACATAAATGTCTAAAAACAAAGAAACCATGTGCCGAACAATTCTTTTGAAATCAAGCAAAAAATTTAAAAGCATGATTTAAGTCTGGAAAATTCTCCCATATAAATTAGCATATTTTGAGATTAGACTAACTACAAGTCGCATTATGAGACTAACACGAGATTCACTACTTCGCTTGCACTGTATAGCAAAGCTCGTCAATGTAATGAGGCATTATGAGCGAACGATGTGTTTGGATTCTTATTTATTAATCTCAACATCTGTAGGGAAAAGGAAGGTGAAAAAAAAAATAAATTAGTATTCATGAATGGTTAGAATAGTGCAGGGCTTTCCCTGCAGTATAATTTAACAATTTAGAGAGCTGCAGTATTCTTCTACGGCTACAGGCACAAGAACACTGCGCTGATATGCTCATAGCAGGATACTCTCTATTGACAAGTGGGCAAAGACCTGACAGTATTCTAATTTTTCAGTAGGGACAAAGAGGTTTCTCTTCTTCTTCCCTCTCACACCAAATCTTTTTTGTACATGGGTTTTTTCCAGTGTAAAAGTTAACTAAAATAAAATTCCTCATAGTCTGTACGAAGAAGAATATAAAGACAAATTTGCACTGGTGGAACAAGCGTTTCACTTCTCGGGCGACTTTCTGACACTAGTTGGGCTGCATTTTTATGAGTTGCCTTGGTAATTGCACTATGCAGACCCACTACTCCAATTTTGGCAGTTGGATTCGTTCTTTCTACCAAATGTTAGACTTCGAACATAACTGAATGATTGCCCTTTCCCATTTGCAAATAAGTTAGGTATTCAGTCGGCCAAGAAGGAGCACTTTGTAAAGGGGCGGTGAAGTCCGTGGCGAATGAAAGTTGTGTAGCCCAAATCTAACATGATGCCAACCAGGTCAGATAAATGTCTAAAAACAGAAAATTTAAACCATGATTTAAGTTAAATAAAAAAAATAGTAAATCAGCGTGAGAAAGTCAACCAAGAAGTGAATTTCTTGTTTCAGTCGGACTACCGGAGGGGGGAAAAAAAAACCACACTTGGGATCTTGCTCCAGCGAAGAACGCGCTGGAGCAAGATCAAGTTTTGAAAATCGAAAGCGGAAGGAAAAAGGAGAGAGAGAGAAGACTAGGCATATTATAATTACCCTCTCTTCAATAATCTTGCAGTAACTAAAATATCAGAGATTCTGTCCTTATTTTGGGAGGTTCGTATTATTTTTGGTGAACGCACACAGTATAGCGTGTGCTTGTTTATTGAGCAGAGGTTTCTTGCCAACTGAAAGACTGGCTCATTTCTGTATCCAGCTGATACCATTATGAAAGCTTACCCAACAAAAAGGATAACGCGCAGTTTTCCTCACTTTCTGATCTGATTCTTATGAATTACTCCCATATTTTTTACAATTACCTTCCTACTTCTCTTCGAAATGTCTAGGCTGTTCTTGACTTTTTTCTGTAATCTCAAAAAAAAAAAAAAAAAAATTCTAGTTGGAAAAAGTCTGACATCTTTTGTTTGTTAAAAAAAAGTATCAAAATTAAGCATAATTAAAGTAACGGGCTAGAGAAGTTCCTCTAAAAAAAAAATCATTGGTGTGATATTACTAAAACGAGGCACGTTTCAGTGTTCAATTATCCAGGTCGGAACAGCAAGCGTTTATTATGCTTATCAAATTATCAATTGTTTTCTTATGCCGAAAATTTCAATCACTTTGTTTCATCTAGCTTAGCACTAGTTCAAGTATATGGTTTTCACTTTAATTGAGAGTTGCAAGAATATTAATTATGTGAAGAGTTTTTTGTTCAAATAAACCTCGTACAATACAGCTGAATAATTAAGCCAAAACTCACTTGGGGATGTTTGAATTGCTGAAGGAAGCCACCCGCTATTAATAATAACAACTTCGAAAGAGCGAATATTTTACGAACACTAAATGCGATTATTATCAGCGGTATTTATTTATTTTCTTTTTTGCTGTGGTAGAGAACATACTTTTAACCAAAATTTCAACGTAATCCCAGTAATTAACCTCTTAACAGCCTTTATAACCTGTGAATGTTTATTTGTTCACCCAACTTAACATTTCGTCATCAGGTAGAGTTGGGTGAAAAATGAGAACGGCTGATAACTTTTTTTGAAGTAATTTGGAAGAAGTAATTGTAAGCTTCACCTGCTTTGTAGAAGAAACTTCTCGACCCTGTTACTGGAAAAATATGGACATAAATGCTAAGTATGTTCCAAGAGAAAAGGAAAATAAATCCCTCCTTCCCTATTAAAAAATGCTGATTGGTTAAAAACCGAATTCACATTAAAAAAAAATGCAATTTAAAGAACGCGCTTAGCAAGATCCCAAGTTTTTAAAATTTAAACTAGTATTTACACTAAACTCGATGGATCGGCTGTGGTTAACTTTTTATAATTTTATTTCCATCTGCGCCTGTAATAAATTGGAGTGATACATGCCATATCACCAGAGTCTCGTGCAGCAATCAGTTGACACTGATGGAATACGCTTTTAGGTTGAGGTGGGTGTCATCTAGCGTACGATCACGTGAATGTTAATATACGGGATTGTGGAAGACTTTAATTACACGTGATAAGCGCTAGAAGCAATCTCAGCTAAAAAAAAAAAAAGAGTTTTCCACCTTTTAAATAACCGCTGTGAGAATCGCAGTTATGGAGGGCTAATGATTATGGCCATTTCTGCAAAGATGTAGTAAATTTACACCTAAATGTGGAAATTATTTCATTACAGTTCAACGGGTATTGCAAAATGTTTTATCTAAGCAATACGTTATGTACATACGCAGCCTGGGAAAAAGCGCAAATTGGAAACATCAAGTTGTCAGTCGCTTTCAAGTAGTTTCCTTTCAGTAGAACTCCCATGGATCGTACAATACCATATCGTTCTTCTCCATAGAGATTATCCATAACAGCAGTATCCAAAGTGATTATTCAGAATCACATCGTGCCCTGAGAGTGAAAATCGTTCCTGTCGTCCACAGAGGATCGTGTGCAAAGTGGATTTGCCGTGATTCCAGGGATCCAAGGACAAAGAACGCAATTAATGTTGATCCAGGTTCGTCCCCAGGCGGCCGTTTCAACATTTATCTTAACAAATTAGTCAAATGCATTCACTGTTGAGTACATTTCCTTCAAAAAATGTTTAGCGATGGAGAAATCAATGATAAGATAAGACAACTGGAAATTAATCCAGCTAAATAGGGAAATATGCTAACCAACGAAAATTATTGTACACCGCAGCGGCAAAGTGTGGGTGGTGGGTCCCACTAGGTGCCCAACGGCTAAAATGTCAGAGATACAACGGTACAAAACACTACACGACATTCCACTCCCCGTACACTTTTAAATCTCTGGTCTCCACGTAGTTCTGTGTCACAAAAACAAATTATACAAGGTGGAGATAGGGAAAACCCTGGTGCCGTCAGACAACTAACACACTTTACATTTACCCCAGCAATAAATACGTTCCAATAGGCAAAAATAAATGATTTTTGCGCAACTTTAGGGCTGGCATGACTTCCCAACAGAGCACTTTCAGAACAAGGTCAAATGTCAAATTAGATGGCAATTTGCGGGCAGCGATCAACTGTGTGCAGGCATTACTAAAAAATACTGTCACATACAGATGAAGGATATAAATATCATCAAGGGCAATCCCTACTCTTTAAAGTGTACATATGACTTTTGCGGTGGCTCCCAATGATTTAGGTAGGGCAGAATACCGTTTTGCTACTACCATTCCAGAGGGTGCTGAAATTAGTCAATTAAGAAGCTTCAAGCTTATTAAGATGACTTTCGTATTGCCCCCCCCCCTTTTTTCACTGGAAAAAAAAAAAAATATATATATATATATATAATAATTCTGAACGCATTTCTTTTCCAATAGTTATATCTAATATTGGCGCTGTACTCTGAATTTTCTCCAGCATCATACCGCTCCCCCTTTCGATGCTCATTAATTTATTTTTTGAAAATATTAACCATCAATTATAATTATTCAGATGAAACACCAGTAGCAAAACAGGAATCAAGCCCCTCTTTCAAACACACCTATTGTAAATTTAGCGTTCAAGAATTTAAAATAGCATTCACGAGCAGCAGCCTCGAATCAGATTTTTCTTTTCGTATTTTCAGGATAAATGAAAACCGCTTAAATCAACGCCCCTATCCTCGGAAAACCAATGGAATACGCTGTTATAACCACATTTAAATTGCAACAGGCAGTTCATCTTTATGGAATCGGTCTTCAGAGATGACCACCAATTAATCGAGGTAAAAAATACTTTCCGGCTACAGTATGACTTTGGATTACTTGGCCATCACAAGAATTGCATTGATCGTTGATGTTCGTGTCCAGCAGTCATTCGAGAAAAACAATGTCAAAATGGATCCACTATAATGGCACCCGAGAGTTCTGCATCCATTTCACGCGGTCATTCTACCCCAACAACAGCATTACTGGGGTGGACCACACTGTTTTCAGCTGTCGTGTCATTGGACAGTCGAGGTATCATTTGTGTGTTGATGCCATACGGCCGTAGATGATAGATGAGGTACTCCAGAACGTACATCATGTTAGGATTGACGTAATGGAACGAAATGGCCGTGTCGCTGCAGCAGTTCATTCCCTGAAAAAAAGAACAGAAAATGGTTGTATGAACGTAAGCCAACTTGTTTAACCCTTAAGTTTACTAATTGAGCAAAAATAAACTGAATTACTGCCTCTAGTTAGAAAGTACAAATGCCTTTGACTAGAGGTGTTAGAGGTGGCATTTAAATAAATTAATGAAAACAGGTATGGTGAGCCACACTTGTTTCCATTAATTCATTTTTAGAGATTTTTGCACAGACGAACTACGTAATCGGTGTCTCTTCTTCTTCCTCTAGAAATTCTTATTTGTAATTCATATTACCTCCGTGCGCCCACGAGAATTGAAACAATGACATTTTGATTAATTTATTTGCATATTTTGATATTTCTCATTTTAATTTTAACTTGATCGTTTTTCTCGAATTGGGCACCCCCAAGACAGCCGCGTAGTTCGTTAGGAACAGGCCACCCCCACCTCTGTACTCTTGTTTTATTTTATATATAGCAGGAATAGAAGAAAGATTACAGTGTAGACAACTGCCAGCATTATAAATAAACCTGTAAACAAAATATTAATTACAAAGAAACTATAAATTAAAGGCAGTTGTTAGTTGATAGCAATTTTTATTATTTTAAAAACATGTCATTTAAATCCAGCTAAAGTATGTTAATTCTGACTTAATAAAAGCCTCCTTACAATACAGAAAAGGCGTGTGAATTAATTTGCATGTGATTTGCATATTGCAATTTAAAAGTAAACTTGCACTTCATTATTCACAATTTACTTAATAAATATAGTTTATGTAAAAATCATAAAGATAGAGTAGTAGTAACAGCTCTTATTAAAAACTAACAGCATAATTTTCTGTCTGCAAGAATCCAATGGACAACTCGTATATGAAAGCAACTAAAATGAAGTTTTTTTGTTATTTTATTTTATTTTTTTATGATAGAAAACAGATTACACCAAAACGAATTGGGTGTATCCTTAACTCCTCTGTATTTTTACATTGAAATAATAATAAATAGGACACTGAGCCTGTTTATATTATTATCATTAGTCTCAACCAATACTAGTAACATTTGTGAATATCCATAAATATTTCCTAATGGATTCCCATAATGCGAATTTACTGCCTTTATAACGAGAGAAGTGGCCATTTTATTTCTGTTCTAAAAGCGAGAGGAAGTCCCGCGAGGTAAAAATTATTGGCGCGTCACTTTAACAACTTATAAAACGCCTAATGGACCCAGAGAGGCGGGTCCCGGAAGATTTTCTTTGCTCATCCCTTTTCGCAAGTATTCTCCATTGCATCCTTTCCTCACGCACGCCACATTGTCATTGGCAAATTATTAATCACTAAAGGGACACACGACACCTTTACTTCCGGCTTCAGAGGATGTGGAACGGCTTTCGACGGGCTGAAGTACCACAGGCAGCATTTATTGAAGCGGAAAGGCCTTCGTGCATGGCAAATACACTTCCTGAACTCTAAACTTTCCATTTAACGCGGCCAATGATGGCAATTAAACGTCCGTTGTGTGCATGTCGCCTTTCCCGCTAAACGTTTACGATTGGACAAAAACAAAACATTACGATAAAGGTTCCACGCACTGCAACTGAAGAACACAATTCTATAACCGTGACGCCAGTCTGTTCATTCAGTTTTAAATATGTTTTGGATTTCACAGTGGCGTGTCCAGAAAGATTTAACGGGCAGGGGAATTAAAATGAAGTTATATAAATGTACACGCCATATTATATCACTGGCATGCCCAAGGGGAAGTTAAACAGCTTCCCCCATCACCTAACCACGCCGGCCGAACTCTTCCTAAACAGTAAAATAAAGCCAGCCACACTGTCCAAGTTAAGTTTTCTTCTTGGCGGACACAAAGTTGATGTTTTTCCCTGTACAGACGTGTGCTAAAATGATCAGTTTACAAGAGCAGATCTGTGCCCATCATTTCCATTTGAATGCACACCTACGTGCCGGTCAGGAAGAATGCTGACCCGATCCTTCCGTTTCCATACTGTTTACTGATGCGGACCATTAGGCCTACACGCCCTCGTGTGTCGAAATATGATCTTTGCCCTCGTATTTCATTCTTGTCAGTTTTGTGTCATCCCAGTTACAGAGTTGGCCCGCTGGAATACGCAGTTTACACGTAAATAAATGACCCAACAATTCAAATTTATTCCGAACAACACTGTTACCAACTTTCTAATATCGCCACATCATTTTCGCAAATTTAAAATTATTCCTGTTTGTAGATGGTGATTTTATTCCCACTTAAGATTTATTAAACCACGACATACGTCGCGAGGAAAAGAATTCTCCAGTAACGGGTGAAGAAACAAGAAAAAATCCAAATCCACCTAATATCACTGACTTTATTATACTTAAACAATCCTGTAAAAGAAAAAAAAAAAAAAAAGTGTTAGGTTTGTGTGAGTTTGTTATATACAGGACACCCAGCCACCAGAGAGCAGTCATCACCTAGGACAACTGCTATCTGATGCCCGTCCTTATGAACGTGGAGCTGGGCCTAGGTCTACTAGACTGTCTGTGCTCACTGCACAAAATCCCCGCATCCTCTGGTAGAAGTGCTAGACCAGAGGGTGCCAGCAATCCCGCCCCCAAGTTGCCCAGGCCTGGGAGCCAGCATAAAAAAAAAAATAATAAAAATAAAAAAAATTAAGAGAAAAATAAAGAACTAATAATAGAAAATATATTAATAATTTTAAATATATTAATTTTAAATATATTAATAATTATTTTAATAATAAAATAAAATAATAAATCTCTCCTCCCAGCACAGGTATTTAGGAATCAAAGCCTCCTACTGCTGTGGGCAGAGGGAAAAAAAAAAAAAAAAAAAAAAAAGACGCCATCCTGGTCTACAATCCCGCACTTAGTTACTTACGTAGTGAAAGAAAACACAACAAAAAGAAAAAAATAATAATAATAAAATAATAATAAATAAATACTAAAAAAAAAAAAAGACCAGGGTGGTTAGTAAAGAGAAAAAAAAAAAAAAAACCCTGGCAATTTATCCTGTACTAGTTTAATTTCCATAATGCCAGCAGACAGAAAAAAAAAAAAAAAAAAAAAAAACCAAAAAGAAACAGGACAAGAATATGAGGGGGGGAGAGAAAAAAATCTATACAGTGAACAGTTTAGTTTACAAATATCCAGACTGATAACTGTCTTCTTTTTAGAAATACAGAAATAGCAAACCTTTGAAAAGCAACAAACTTATTTTGTTGCTTTTCAAGTAGTTATAAACAAGTAGTTATTTTCATTTCCATACCTCAAATCACTAATTACCTTCTTTAATTCAGCTCTGTAGTTCTCATACAACAAACAATCATATAATACATGGCACCAAGTTTCTTCAACACCACACACACAGAAAGGGTTTGACTTTAAACCAAAATAATATAATTTACTGTTCTTCCCTTCAGCTAGACTAATTCGCACATAATCGATTTTATTTCGATTATTGATCATTGGATTCTGCACATCACCAATTTTAATCAAAAGTATTTCTTCGCCAATGATTTCCTCGGTAATGGCAATACGATGCTCTTGTAAACAAGATTTGTAAATGTGTGATATTACTTTCTACATACTAAGGCTCCATAAAGGTGGAGCCCCAATATGCAGAAAGTATTATCAGAGCAAGAGTTTCATTACGATGAGAAATTTCTGGACTTCACCTGTTTTGTGTGAGAGAAAGCCAACGTGTTTTACCAGCGTATAGATTGCATTTGAAAAAGGGCTGAAAGCGTGTTGGTTCAACTCTGTTTTCGGAAATCGAATCGGTAATCCGGTCTTGATTGTCAGGATGGTGGAAAGACAAAGCCAAGCATCGTTGAACAACTTGCGAAACTATGTTTATTGTTGCTTGATACGTTCATACACAAGTCAATAGCGGTGTAGGGTAAAGAATGTGTTTTAAAACGTTTTCTTTTGTACTCCCATGTATTCTTTCTCATACTATAAATATCTTTATCTTCTCATCTGCGTTCACATTTTCTTGGTCTTAAATTCATATTAGAATTCGATATGGATTTTCCTCCCTCTTAACTTGAAATTTGCTAGAATAAAATAAGCGTGCTGAGTTTTTTTCAGGAATCAAAAATTATTCATAAACCAGTGGAATGATTGACTACCGGCCGCATACCTTGCGATTCAAGGTATGTTTGGCGTTGTCCACAGAATCAGATAGAAGATATGGACCATGAAAAGCAGTTTTGTTTTTTTAAACAACCAACATTCCTCCGTCCCTTAACAATTCTTTATTTATCCTGTTAGTGGGCAATTCGAGTCCTGGTGCGATATAAACGATCTTCGCAGCTCCAAGAACTAGCGCGTCTATAGGAAGCATGAACTATACAAATTCCACCTTATTACAGGGGCACCACTACAGAGGACGAAATTTTAGTAAATCCTCTGTTTTCGCAGCCTTAGATATACGCATACAAATAAAAGTGGGTTATGTTACTATTCATAGATAAACGAGATATTGTCACGCTCCCACCGCCATTATGATAGAACCATCAGCTATTAGATCTCTGATGTGAAAGCTGATGGCTCCATAATGATATCGGATCAATGAGCAACTTATAACGTTACCAGTATTCCAAACGAAGCCTATTATTAATACATAATATGTACACAAGACTGAATCACAGTTTCCATTTTAAGCCCTCAGTCACCGGAGCCAATAATAATAACATCGAAAGTTATTGGAGAAGGATTATTCCAATCTGTTTTAAAAAGAATGAACGGTACAGTAATCTCCAGAATAGAGAACATCATGCATTACTGAGAAATAGTCCGTAAATCGAGACCTATATTCCCATACACGCAATGATATAACAGGGGGATACGCGCCAAGAACAAATTTTCCAGTGTTTCTTATAGGGTCGTTGATACATTATTTATCTAATGCACTCTGTTTTCTTTTATATGTACAGGAATATATTGTACTAGTATATAATATAACTCTCGGTAATTTTCGAAATTCGGCAGCGGTTCTTCCCAAGGTCCTTCGGATTTAAAAGTTCGTACTGTATTTATTTTATGAAATGTCGATCTAATAACGATGTACTGTATGATATACTAGAAAAAGCACGTTGTGCGGGCTGAAAAACCCGGAATGATTCACAGGGTAACCCTACTTTCTCCGCCTGAAAATAGCTAACTACAGCACCGATTCAACATGCCTTTAGAAATTCCTCCAGTCTGCGAGGGAATGCGAATCCAGACTACTCCAAACGGATGATAAGTGAAGAAACTACTATACGGTCAGGGAGGACACATTTCCTGTGATGGCCTTATGAATTTGTATTAGTTGCCTGCCTATTTTCAATAGGCAGGCAAGACGAACTCATTATTATGTTCCACGTTGCAAAGGCCATCGAGATGAATTGCCTCCGTTGTTGCACTGCAAATAAACCACTTCTCATAGTCAGAATTACAAATGTCTGACATATGTCGTCTTTAAAATTTTGCACTACTCAATTAGCATCCATTGACGATTTAACATCTTGAGATGTTAAACCGTCAATGGATTGTCAGTTGGTGCATTCTATGACAACATAAAAGGACCTGGAAAAAAGTAACAGAATGGTTATTTGGGAGAAGGGCTGCATTATACTTAACACTGGAAGTGTTATTTTTTGTTGCGCAACACCAAAGCAACTTGTGCAGATTGTCATGGTGCACTACAACTAAACGGTACTTCAATAAAAGCACCAGAGACAAGTTCCGTGCATAAGACATCTTTTGGACACCAAATTTCAGTTTGCTATGGTCTATCCATTATAAAAGCGTACGCAAGTACTATTATTTGTACAAATAATAGTCAGGATTAATTTATTAATAAAGCAAACACATGAATAATCCTTGAAATGGACATTATTTTATTCTAATCCTATACCAGTTGTCGTGTTCCATTAGTGGTGTATCTAGAAATCTCCGAAGAGAGGGATGAAGGGAGAGGAGATTTATAACAATACATGCAAAGGGTCGGTGGTAGTAATTTGCGAATTAAGCAACTAATACAAATTTATGCCACTGAGAGATATGCCCGACGATTAGAATGCAAAACTGTTAAGTTCTGATTTAAATCAATCAATCAATCATAAACGTATCCAAATCTGGTTAAATTTATTCCAAGGGAAATCGAGCTTGCCGCATTGAAGAAGAAAGTTGTAAGTTCCTGAAAGTGATACTCGTTACTTACCTCTTCTGTCGGGTAGTACACATATTGCCAATACCAGGAACTGTTCGGTACGTGGCCTGGTATGAGGTGATGTTCGGGCACAAACGGGAAAAACCTTCCCCTGCCTAGACTATCTCTGGAATCGCCAGCGACCACTCCGACACTCTCGAGGCATCGTCCCATTTCTACATCCTCGGCCCCTCCGTCATCTGAACGGCACTGGTCCTTCTGCACCACGGCTCTTTCGACGAATCTGCGAACTGCCTCCCGACTGAGCACATAACCGGCACCTCCACTCATGTACCCCTGCTTGACATATGGCTTGAACCTGCAGCCGAAGTACAAGGGTTCAGAGGCATTGTGAGACATCAGCAAGTAGCGGAGGTTCTCCACCACAACGAACGTATCGTCGTCGGCTTTCATGAACCAGTCTGCGTCTTGAAGATGGTGTTGGTAGATGTACTGGAACGCCTTCTTAGTCTTGGCCCATAGGTGGTTCCTGCCTTCTGAGACGTTCAGGGCGATGGCGGGTAGCGAAGTGTCCGACGAAGAGCTCATGAAGAGAAGTGTATTACAGCGGCGACCCCAGGTGGCTTTCACGTGCTTGGCTTTTCGCTGGTGGTTGAGCGGACTTGTCATTACCCAACATAGGACAGGAACTCTCTTGGCTATTTCTTTGGCAATGGTATCCTCTCCTGCACACGAGAAAAAGGAATGAGAAAACTTCGAAAAACAGGTAAATCTTTCTATAAAATAATATTATCTCGTAGATGGAGTCTTACCTATTATACAGTATTCTGGCAATACTGTATAATTCGGTACAGTATTTCCGCTAAAATTCACAGTCATTATTTTTTATTTACAATTCAATATTTACAAATGTAGATTTTGTGTTATTTGAAATTGAAACTACAGTAAGCAGTGACAAACATTCTGAAAGTAATGTAGCTCATCGGTGTAATAAGTTCGTTAAAGGGCACTTCTATTTGGAACCTTGAGTTTGCTGTGATTATTCCGTCTTGAGATATACATTTGTTTCTCTCATTTCATGAAATTGTAATACGGGTATTGATGTTTACTATTTTAAAATCGCAAACAAGTTGCCCCAACTCGGCGTACCGCGGGGTAAAATTTAAAGCACTACATTGCATATAGATATTCTTTAAAAAGAATATCAAACTTATAACTTAGTACTAACTCCTAACATTTACCACCCCACATTCTCAAATATCTTGCAATGAAGTCAAGTTTTCAAAAATACTGTATTACTAAATTATTACTAAGGATATGAGTAATTATTGATAAAACAAAACAATGCATGAATCCCTGGTATCAGTGTATAGGGTTGAATGTACATTGCCTACCATTAATATCCGGACGATATGGATTCCATGGATGGGAAATAGGTCCTAGGCATGCAGTACGTCACAGAATCTGCTATATATACAGTGAAACTTCCCTTTAACGGACAGCCATGGGGAATGAAAATGAGTCCGTTAGAGAGAAGTGTCCGCTAACAAGAAGTCTGAGGTAAAAAAAAAAAATAAAATAAAGAAAGAAAAATCGTTAAACGTTTAATGTAAAATTAAATTAAAATATATACAGATTTTGAACAATATTTTTGTAAATAATATACAATTACATACACAAGAGATAAAGAAAAATCGTTAAACGTTTAATGTAAAATTAAATTAAATTATATACAGATTTTGCACAATATTTTTGTAAATAATATACATACAATTGTGCTATGCATATTATGACTTTATCTTAAGAAAAATACATACAGTAATCACTTATTTTCTTCTGCAACTTCTTCCGGCTGATCGGTGGTTCGTCGTTAATATGTTCTTCGACAGAATGACCTCCTTCCATTTCTTCATCCTCATGAGGAACTTCTTGAAAAATATCGATGATAATGTCGTTGATATCTAGAGCACCATCTTCTGTAGTGAGGTTCGAGTCTATATCTTTGTAGCCAGGGTCACGAAGTATCGTACATTATCAATAGATGTTGAAGTTCTTGTTCTTCTTGGTGCTCCACATTGCTGTTCACAACTTCGATTTTTGCGTTTGAGAAGCCAGACTTTACAAAACAGTTCACGACAGTTTGTTTTCTAATTGCGTTTACTGAAGAGGAAATCCATTGAATCGCATCTAGGATGCTGATTTTCTTTGCAAGGTCACTCGCACATGTTACATCGTTCATGTTTGCAGTGAGATGTCTTAAAACACGTTTTCTGTAGTGAAGTTTAAATTTTTTTATTATCCCTTGATCCAAGGGCTGACACTCTGCAGATGTGTTTGGTGGCAGAAAAACGATTTGAATGTTGGACAATTCAATGTGCGGGTGAAATCCATGAAAAGAATAATTTTTCTGTTTTGACGAATCATGTTTTGGTTAAAGTGACTTATCCATTCGCTCATGATATCTCGTGTCATCCACGCTTTTTTATTAGACTTCCAGTCAACATTCAAAAGATTCAACTTTATGCCCTTGAAACAACGAGGATTTTGTGGTTTTCCTATAACAAGAGGTTGTTCAAAGTCTCCCAGCATATTTGTACACAATAGTACAGCCAAGCGTTCCTTAGAAATTTTTCCGCCCTGACACCTTTCGTTTTTTAGACTCATTGTTTTTTCAGGAAGAGCTTTAAAAAACAACCCTGTTTCGTTTTTCACGACATAAATCTTACAATTTAACGGTCCACTCTGCTACAACCCCAGTACCAACAGATCCACCTTCACCACTTACAGTTTTCCAAGAAATTTTATGCCGAGTTTTGAACTTGTCTAGCCATCCTACAGAAGCTTTGAACTCATTTACCCCCATAGATTTCGCAACCTCCAAAGCCTTTTCCCTAATAATAGGCCCATTAATGAGAATTTTTTTAACACGTTCGCGACAAAACCACTCATACGTAACATTGTCAATTTGAAGTCCAACAGTTTTTCGGGAATGATTTTTGAACCTGATCATTTCCGTGTTGCCAAAAATGTTTGAGCAGTTCATTTTTTTCTTTAGGATGTCGCTTACCTGCGTCTTGATTTTGAATTTTGAATTTTGCAGCGAGATTGCGAACACTGTTTTTTTGCCGATCATACGCATTAATGAGTTCGACTTTATCTTTTAAAGTTAAATGCTTACAAGAAGACATTGTGCACTTCACACGACACTGAACAAAACTGAAACTGAAAAGACGAAAGGCCGACCAAATCCCCCCCCCTCCTGCACACACCGAATTCATCAAAAGTTTTACACGTGCCTTAAAGTTCTTAAAAAATTGTTTAGAACCGCGACGTAAACCTTGATAAAATTCAGAGAATTGGAAATAGAAAATAAACACACGATTGAGGAAGAAAAGTGGAGGAAGGATACGTGGAAGAAAAGTTCATAGAAAAAGAGCCGTGAGCTCGCCCGCTGTCCGTTATGGGGAGATCAAATTAAGTGCTAATCTAAACGAAACAGTGCAGATTGCCTGTCCGCGTCCGTTACAGAGAATGTCCGCTAGACAGAAGCTGCAAACACGTTAAAACCAATGGAGGTGAGTTGGGGAATTTGAAAAATGTCCGTTGTAGAGAGATGTCCGTTAACGAGAGGTGTCCGTTAGAAGTTTCACTGTATGTACATTGGGCTTCGAACAGACAACTGCAGAAGTGGGCGTGCAAGACAACATGTTCAACAGAATTAATCACAACAAATGCTAGACGCTGATTAACATGATGTAAGGAGCGCGAATCCTGGCTGTAGAGCAGTGGAAAACAGTCCAAGTCGAATCTTGACAGACGAGTCGAGATTCGACTTGGGCCCATTGGTCGTTATGAACAAAACCATGAATGCTGTACAATATCAGAACATCCTGGACAATTATGCACTTCCAACATTATGGCAATACTTCGGGGAAGGCATATACCTGTATCAGCAAGACAACGTGCCATGCTATATTGCTCGGGTCGTAAGAGTGGTTTGAGGACATGGGTGTGGAAAAGTTGGATTGGCTGGACCAGGGTACTGATCTGAACCCTATCGAGCATCTTTGGTATGTACTGGATCATGGTACGTGCACGTCAAGATCACCCAAAGAACAAGGCCGAACTGGTGGGTGCGTTAAAGGCCGAGTGGAGGAACATATCACCTGACATTTATAAAAAGCTGGTTGAGAGTATGCCGCAAAGATTGAAGGTCGTTGTAAAAACAAGTTTCAGCACAAAATATTAAATGACACAATAAAAACTTTTTTTTTTTTTTTTTTTTGTCTAAAGGCAGGTGTCCGGATATTAATGGTAGGGCAGTGAATTTTGTCTGTAAATTGCGTGTATAATGTGGTCAGTTTTCCTGGATGGAAAATCCCAGTAAGGAGTTTTTCATCCTCATCCAGGAAAGGGCCTGGGCGGGGGGGGGGGGGGATGGTGCCATATACTCGGCTACAGTGTTAAAAAGAAAAATCTTCCCGCCTTGACGGGATTCATTTTCCTTTGGGTGTGGGGGTCGACAGCAATCCTAACTACAGTATTGTGCTGACTGCGAAGGTATGTTTAGTAAGGCATCTGAAAAACTAACACAACTATAAGCTGCTTAATTAATTTTGAGAGATGCTTAAATATGTTTAGAATAACATCACTCATGTTTTTTTTTTTTTTTTTTTTTGTTTTGTTTTGTTCTTTCGTTTTACGTTTCCACTGAAGAATTTTCAGTAGGGGTCCATGGAGGTATACCCCTACTTCTGTAGATTAATACGTACAGTGCATTCCTGTAACTCGATCTACCCTGTAATCCGACGGCACTTTTGTTGTGATGAACAACCCTGACGTTCTGATTCACCTTAAACTGACAGACCTGGTCTATTTTCTTCAAGTTACCACCTGCTTTTGTGCATTGTCTCTTCCGCTACATGTCTGTTAGTTGTTTTACGGATGTAGCGTGTCACTGAAAATAACATTAAGTCGCCGTCAGCGATATCCGGTCACCTGGGAACACCTGTCACCACCCGCTGATAAAGCCAAGGGAAAAGGGGTCGAATTCGACAGTTAATAAGAGGGATTTCATGTCGCTGTGGGGTTATTTTTTTTAGGGACTTCCTTTTCTCAGCTGAGACTAATTAAGAGCTTTCTTCAAAGCAGAAAAGTAGCTCCCAATGACCTCCTACTACCACAACCTGCTGTTGATATCCGACTTGCTTCACATTATAAATGAGCAAGACAACACTAGTTTCTTAAATGCGCAGAACGTCCATAAATATACCAAATAAATGTTAGCACGAGTATCTACATCTTTATTGAATGAAGTGGAGTAATTTGGAGAGTATGCTGGTGCTACCTGGTTGGATTTCTCTCAATTACAGTTTATTCCCACACTAAACCATAATTAAGAATAAAACAGGCAACGCAACGGCATTAAACTAGGCATGCTTGCTCTGGTAGACCTTTTCTTTTTTTTTTTTTTTTTGACTCCAGGCACAGAGCAATGCACGTATTTCAGGAAGACTATCTGCTCAAAACTAGAATACTCAGAAGAAAATTAACTGGGGTGAGAGACCACTTAACTCAGTACTGAGCAGCGAGAGAGAATCCCATAATGAAGCAACAAAACCACGATCGTCTCTTTGGCTGCCATAATTATCCCATCCTTGCACGCATTACTTCGAGAAGTGCTGTTCTTCGAAGTAAAGAAAAATATCGAGAATCTTGTAGCGTGAAAATCTGAACAGAAATTCACCGAACTAATTAGTCACGAATCAAAAAAAAAGTTGCAACCACGTGTGAAAGCTTGATTTTTATCTCAATGTGAAGCCAGTGATGAATAACAAGTCACGAGACAGAGTTCACACTTCGCTTAGAAGGAAAAAACTTTTTTTAAATTTATTTTTTTCCTGAACACATCTGAGGGTGGAGTATGTAATTACTTTTGACGGTATAGCGAAACGCGCTGATCTAACGTTTTGATGAACAACCCTTAGCTGTCTACCAGACAATCCAATAAGTAAAAATTTAAAAAAATACTAAACCTCCTAAAAGTATTATTATTTTTATATACACAGGTGGTCCATAAAGTCCTTGTGCATTTAAAAAAAAAACTGCGATAACTTTCTATAAGCTAAAAAGAATCTGTAAAATGCATTAGAGAGGAAATTTATTCTAGTTTTTAAGGTATGAAATTATAAGATTAAGATTCACCTCCATCATTACTGATATGAGTTTTTTGCAATTCAAGAAACACGTTCTCCAGTTGTGGCATTAATTTGCATTTGCGATCCCCATAGAAAAAAGTCCAATGGTGATAAATTGGGTGAGCCAGCTGACCAAAAAAACTGGGCTACCTTTGCCGACCCATCTGTTTATGAAGACTTCGTCTAGAAATTGGCGAACATTCCGAGCGAAGTGGCAAGGTGCACCATCTTTCTCAAATACCGTATTGGCGTCAGTTTTCGTCTTAGTTCAGGAATATAAAAATATCTGGTAGCATGATGACAACTATCACCATTAACCACACTTTCTTAAAGAAAGGACTAATAATGCGCGCTCTTCCGAGGGCATACCAGACATTGACTTTAGGGGAAACCTTGCCTCAAAACTTTAAATTGTCAAGGAATAAAATGTTTTCAACATTTTCACCAAACTCTTTACAGAAAGCTAATCTCGCATGGTGGTACTCCTCCAGCAACCATTTGATGCACTTGAATCGTGTAAGGTCGCTTGTGCAATTTCACTTTAAGAATTTTGTGCACTGTTGCTTTAGGAACACCGAGTTCCAGAGATGACAGTCTTAGTCATTTTCTTGGGCTTTGCTGAAAAGCTTCCTCGACAGATACCCGTCTCCTCGTTTAATCCCGGCCTTCCAGTTCGCGGTTTATTATTTAACGACACCAGCCTCTTTAAACTTCTTCATTTAGTTTAAAATTTAATTTCACTGCGGTGCTTTCTTTGCTTAAATGTGTCGTATTTTTTTTATAACCGCTGATACGGATTTGAGGCTAGCCAGAGGAAAGGATGCAATTTCTATAGGATAGATTATCTGGAAAAAATAAATAAATAAAAATTAGAGTAAATTAAGTAATTATTTATGTGTATAAAAATTATAATGAATTACCACTGCATCTTACAGATTGTTTTCATTTCTTATAGAACCAACTTACTGCAGTTTTAAAACATATGTACTGAAACGATCAAAAATAGAGAAAACTGACTACCCACCTGGGCCCAGTTTTGCCTTCGGGCACCTTTGAAAACAGTTTCAGTTTTATAAAGAAATATTTATCGCACATATTAGGGCTTATTAAATTGAAGAAAAATTAAAGTTAATTAACGTTATAATTAAAGTTAATTAATTAGGAGAAAGTTACTGGATAATTATTTCTCAGCGATGAACAATTCATGATCGATTGAAGATTTTTTTTGTTATTATACATATTTTTCGGCTGATAAAAGTTCTTTTGCTTGCGTTGTGTGGCCTATTTATGCTAAGTTTTAAATTCTCAGAGTACATGATGCTAAACTGGAGTACAATTTAAAAAAAAAAAAATTCAAATCTTTTGCGTTTGTGGCCCGCCAGTAAAAAGATGGCTGACCACGCACAGTAAAGATTTAGTACTGTTGAGATCTATGCAGCATAATTTCTGTACACAACTTCTGTTGGTTCACTGTGTGCATAAATTATGCTAATGCACTAACTTATGTGACGGTTAATTAACTTAGAAAAGCATTACAAACGAATGAACTCAATGTTACTCTTGACATCAATGCCTTAAATATAGTAATTTCGGGGGGGGGGGGGAGCCTTTAAATTCTGATTCCCTGAGTCCAAGCGTACTCCACTTATGAAGAAATTGGCCACTCGCTCATCCAGGTGTATCACGAGAGTTGGATACAACGAAATGGTTATGTAAATAATTTGCAATGAGCACGCCCACTTCCGATGACTTTTTCCTGTTCTTGGTCTTTGCCAAAATATCGTATCATAATATTCATTGTGCTTGTATTCATGGCGCATTATGGCCTTAGTTGCTAATGTGCCAATAAAATCCAAACCAACCAATCAGCTTGTATTCATTGTGCTTTTTTTTTTTTGTGTTTTCATTTCGACAAAATTGTCCAATGCATTTTTATGCACAGCAATATGACCAGCACTTGAGATGCAAACAGAGGCATAATATCTAGAAATGTTCTCACTATTGTATCATTTGATTAGCATAGAAAATAAGTAAAATCATAATTCAGTAAATAGAGTTAACCTTTAAAATTTACAATTTCCATGTAATCCCTGTGAGATACCGCACATACAAAAAATTGTTTAATATATTAGTTAGCCAACTTTCACATAAGATGGCGCCACTGTCTAACACCAGTGAAAATATATCGAATGGTAAAACACTCGTCCTCACAATTATAAAGACCAGTACTGTCTTAAAATGTATTAAAAGTATGTCATAAAAAGTTATACATTAAATTCCCCTTTAAATGAGGTGCGTCAACTCGGTGAAATGCATAAGAAAACAGCAACACGGAAATTTTGTATCGCAGATCTAACTAGTCTTTTGCTTCTAAATCGAACTTTACTAGATGAGAGACCAATAAGTCCCGAAACAGGATGTTATACTAACTGTTGGGGCCTATGGGGTGATGATCAGACGTCCTGCAACTGAAGTGTCCCGACAAAGATGAAACGGGATGCCAGTCTCAGTTTTTCCAGTTCCAATTTTTCATTTAGAAGTTTTGACGAAAATTTAATGTTACATGCACATTTAAGTTTTTTTTTTTTTTTTTTTCTTTTTAGTTTTATTAAATGTTGGTGAAGTTGACTGCGCAGCAAGAAAATCGTTAACACTGTCGGGATGAAACAATTCTCATGTCCAACATTCGGTTTTATTCGATATTAATAAAGTTTCATGTTAAAAGTAATTAAAGGAAACACATCATTATAAAATGATTTGTGATTCATCGTCTGTTCCCAATAAATGAGTACGTAACGCACAAGCTAAAACAGCTTACGCAAAGGTCACGTGTTTGCTATCGCATGCGCATAAAGCGATTTCACGTACCTCATTGCCTGTTCCTCTTTCTATATTGTAAAATCTCGTCCCTATAGCTAAATAACAGACGTGCCTTTGCTTTTTCATTAATTATTTAATATTAAACCAAACAAATTAAAATTCGCTTAATTATTAAACAGTTTAATAAATATTAAATAAAATATGATTATTATTAAAACACTGCAGCTTTCACATTAAAGCTACAGGCTGTCAATTGATTTAGATAATAATTAATTTTATAATAATTGCATTAGAACTAAGTAATTTTTAAAATGAATTTAAATTCAGTTAATTTGAGTAATTTCTTTAACTTCATTCGGTGCACACGGTTCGGATCACATTCGCAACACTCGAGTCACAACACCGGTGAGTGAATCATAAATGGATGAACATTTTCGATATTTGTTTGAAAGCAGCGGAATGCCAAGGAAACTCGTGGTTAAATCAAAGTTTGTTCTGCAAGCATTAAGGCAATTGTAGGCAATTTAAATCGTGCTGGCCACAAAAACACAAGAGGACGAGTAAGTCTTACATTTCATCTCTTTGAAACGACCAAAATAGCGTTAGTTCATAGTTTAACCTATAATCAACTATTTTGCGAGAATTCAGAGTACATCTGTAATATGAAACTAATGCGAGTATATTGTCACTTACAGATCGTATTAAACCTTCATAGTGTTATGCCAGAAACTTGACTATTGAAGACATCATCATATTCGTTTACGGGTATTTCAATCGTTTCTAAATGGGTATTTTTCAAAACAGCATTTGGTAGACTCTCAAAGGATGTTATGCAAGTAAAAGAAGGGGGGGGGGTCAAAATAAACTTTGCGGTGGGAGAGAAATTCTTTCAGCATCAGCTTAAACAATTAGGATGTTCCAGCCGTTCACATCTCTTTCCCAGGAGTATGAAGCACTGACAAGATTTGCACGAGAGCTCTTCACTAGAAGACAATCTCTGATCAGATTAGATAACCAAGAAAATGAAACGTGAACCCCAGCCATGACCGACCACAGAAGCCCAAACTAAGGAAGCAAACCAACAGGACAACCCACATCGAAAAAACTGAACTGACCAACATCCCCGAATATCACAGAATTGATAGCCATCCGGATTAGACAACTTCACACAAGTGCACAAACAACAATAAGGGTCCGCTAAGAGCATGACAAAACAGTGCTTAAGGCAATCGATGCTGCGCACCCTAACACAGCTACTTTCATTCCCCCTTACCCCAGCCCTCTTTTCGCCTGATGGATGCCTTCCCTCTACCCCCCCCCCCACTTCTTCTATCTGTTCTTCCCTCTCTTCTACTTATTCCCAACTTTACCTTTTTTTTTTCTTTCCCCCAGGTCCTTGCCGCTGAAAGCCCAGGCAATTAGGCAGCAGGACGTGCCAGAGATTTTGGGACTGCCTGGCTACCTCCTAGAGGTTAGTGGCGGGCAACCAACAGGGGCCTAGCGGCGAAAAGCCAGAGTACCGTATTACCACACAGAGTAAACGTTGGGAAAGAGATAGTGGCATTATGTTTGGATGGGATGCTCCCACCCAAACATTATCTCTTTCCCAACTCGTTATTTAAATTCTAAACCTGTACTAACTTCACAGCTGCCTTTCCGCTGTTGGAAGAGTTATCATTACAGCGCCACTTAGTTAATAATTACAATGTACATCATTTGTAATACTCGTATAACCGTTTCAACACCAAATGCCACTGCGCGAAGTGTGGCAATACGTGCTTCGTAAAGTCCTTGCGGTCCCAACCATATACTTTGAATGGTAATACACGGTTAATACCCAAGGTATTTTTGCCTCACAAACAAGCAGACGCAGTTTAAAGAACACAGTATATACTTGACTAGCGTCCGCCCATAAGATAGCTAGCATCTCCCGTAGCATTCGCCCAACATCACTTTTGCCAGCCGTGGGTTCACGGTGGATCTCATAATGGAAAGTTGACAAAATGTAACGCAGCAGATGCTGTTCTCAGTAATGAGCTTGCTCATTGACTCATTACTGCAAACTTCCATTATCGTAATTCCTCGTGACATAGTTCAGCAACTTCAAAGACTTCGGGCGATGTTTTGACTGAACCATGTAATTGGGAAGCTCCACTGTGAGATTATCAACGGTTCGTTGCCACAGGATTACCTCTCTGAAGTACGGAAGTAAAATATTTCCCAAGCAGACTTGGAAGCAGCTATTACTGAAGTCCCACATGTATCCTTCAGGCTGGGAAATCTCATTGCTTAAGCTAACATACAGAACATCGCAAATGAGAGTGTTTATTTCTTACAGACAAAACAGTCCTAACGCTGTGGTATTGATGTCTAAGTACAGCGATACCACCATGAGTTGCCTCTGTTTCTCACTAAAAATAATTTTCTTTATGACAAACGTTTAGGTTTAGTCAGTTTAGAGAAAACTATATATTTGAATGAAAAAAAGCCTTCAGCTGTTGTAAAACATTTTATAACAGCACTTTAACTGACCGCTACCAACTTTCTTCGTCACATTTATGTCTTCTACACTCATGATTCTAGGGAACAAGGAGCAGTCTGGGGAGATAAATCACCAAAGTAATTGGGAGACTGCTTAGCTCTACAATTCCAGGCTTTTCCAAAAATCTTTGATTATAATCAGCGCATCCTAGGCCCCAGTGTTCTCGTGAAACAGGAACTAGCTCCTTTTTTTCTCAAAACCAAGATCTTTTAATTAATCAAACAACCCGAAACGTGTTCATAGCACTCCTTATTCACTATCTTACCTGGTCAAACTTTAATTATTTATTTTTGGGCACGAAATGTTTAGTGATGTTGGGTTTTAGGCGCATCAACGACTTAGACCAAACTGTGCAATTTCGTATTGTGTCTGTAGAAGTGTGTGTTCATATACAGATTTGAATGTTGTGCGGGATGAAAAACAGGAAAACTCAAGTGGAACTCCTACTCTTTCCGCCTGAGATACTACGCTCTCGATTGAAGAGGACAGGAGGAATTCTAAAGAATTTCTCCAGTCATAGAGGAATTCTTTTCTGAAACGTTTTGTCTCAGAAAGCATGTTCATCGCATTTCTATGCTACATCTCTTTGTGGACCATATGCAAAGCACCTAGATTCGCACTCGTTAAGAATGGAATAAGGACGACTTTTCAGGAAGTGAAACCATGCTACCCTCGTCTGAGACCGATTAACTCGGCCACGTTGTGAAAAAGGTCCTTAATTCTTCCGTCATTGATGGGACTCGAATACAAGTCTTTTCACCCGTCATCCCCACAGGGATGACGGTAACTATACCAACTGTGCAACCAACGAGGGCGTAATGTCATTTACTCAATATAATAGGAGGATGTATGTGTAATGCAGAAATGGAAAGGAAAGTTGTGCAAGTAAAAGGTTTACAGTTAAGACAATCATAGGCATAAAGATTACTCTAACAGGTCTCTGAATTTTTCATAGTTTAAAACTGCAAAATACGGAAATGTTAATCAAAATAATCACTGATAGAGGAAGTTATTCTGGCGACTTCGCACTCCAGAAGGTAAAAAAAGATCTAACCTTTAAATCGTATATAAATCTAACCCCAGTTTAATCACTGTTCCACCAGAGATCGGGGTACAGCTGTATTTCTACCACACACCTGCTCATAACAAAGCTTACACCTTCGTTTACTGCTACTGAATGCAGAGACCAACCACACATTCCACTCAGGGTCAAACTTCAATAGTCGCTAATAAGTAAGTCTTCCCTACTGTCTTATTGAAAACTAGTTGTGAATGTTAGTTAAGAAGGTCACCGCAAGGACAGTGCATGTGGTTTCAGACAATGTGGCCGCGTGCATAGCTGCGTATGTGATCGAAAACAACCAGCTGCGTCAGAGTGGTTCCAGTCATTCCAGCAAACTGAAAGAGCCAGCTACAACAACTTAAATGTACTCGGCTCTGTGAAGGGTTTAGTGAAGTCATGGTACTTGCATGTACCTTACAATAAAGATCTTTTATTAATTAAAAGTGACTGGAGGGAGGATTTCTGTTCAGCCAGCGTGTTCATTCTCGAGAGAATAAACTGGCGTACCCAGAAAAAAAACTGCATATACTTTTAATCGGTATAAGGTGCTTCAGTAAGGGAGGGATGGTTTAGGAAAAGTTAAGATTTTTGTCCCACAGGAACTCCGGTTCTTCCGTTCGATGTGCAGGCGCATTCCACAGTCGACCCCGTACTGTGTTTCGCAGGTAATATTAAAAACAAGGAAGTGGCTTTAGGGTAGAAGTAACCTTCGTTGTTTATTTCTATGACGTCCACAACGAACAATGTGTGGGAGCGGACTGGGTTGAACAGCGGGGGGGGGAGTTCCACCTGTCCTATGCAATTCATCCTTATGAGGTTAACCACGTGATTCCATCCCCCAAATTTGTTTCGCGTGTCAAACAGTTAGACGAAATAACAGGATCTACACAGAAGCAGACGCAGCATTCCGCACGCACGTGCTTTCTTTGTGCGATGAGAGGAAAAAAAAAAAAAAAACACGCACACAAACGCTGTACGACCCATTCGTATTAGTACCATCGACTGCGGTTCGCCAGTTAATCTCAAGCAGGCAATCCACTTTCAAAACACCATTAATTATAATGAGGAAAGTGAAGTTCAGCGACCTTGAACAGGTTATTTATTACGCAATCGTGCACCGAATCAGCTGGGATTACGACATACTTCGCAGCCATTTCGATATGTTTAAGACGTTCTGAGAACAATAAATCAAAGTTGTTATCAGAGCGCATCAAAGGGCGGGTTTTAGCAAGAATTGTTGCCGTCCGGATTTTTATTTTATTTATTTTTTTTGGAATTAATATTTTAAGACGTTTCTCCATCTTCTAAATTATAAGCAAAGGCCACAAAGTGCTACTTTTCAATTAAGTTTGGTCAAGTTGATCGCATTACACTCAGCGGCCCAAACGAGTCCCCTTCCTGCCATAGCTTAAGCTTCGATCGTTATAAACGAGTTCCACTCTATTTTACTGACCGAATATCAAACCTGATTGTTCCCTTGGAAACGAGTGTTTAAAGCATAACTTTTGTTTAAGGAAGCAGAAGGGGAAAAGACCTAATAATATTCGAATCAATACACCTGGAGGGAAGAAAGCGTCCATCATTCAACTTAAGCTTAAATTTATTCAGCAAATGGGAGTAAATCATTCGTTTTACAAACAATTAATGTTTGAATGTGAAATATGCCAATGTTTTGATAAGACAAATCTAAACAAAAGGTTAATTCACGCCCAGCTGCACTAAACTAAATTGCTGCACGCGATCATGCAGTTCTAATCATCAGTGACTGCAATGACCGAGTGAGCAGCAGCTTCAATAATAAAAAAAAAAATTAAAAAAATCCGTGTCAGGTCGCGCCCTACGTGTTAGATGGCGGTGAAAGGGCGAGATTAGGCCGGAACTAGTTAACAGCGACGTGTCCACGGATGATATACAATTACACGTGCAAGCTGATAACTTTCGAACAACACTGGCAGAAACAAAAGAAACCCGATATAGAACAAGTACTTAGGACAGAAGGCACGCGGCTTTAAGCTCGTAATAACTCTTTAAAGAAAGGAAAGCAAGAGGTCATTGCTCCGCGAAACTTGAGCCGGGACGCTTCGTTAGCTTAAATGACTGCGCAGAATCGCTGATAATATCAAAAATGGTCCATATTTATGATTCAGTCACTTTCCCGATTTTTAAACAAGAACGTGGGGGATAAATCCCCCTATCCCTGTGCTCAACATCTCAATTGTAATTTTTCCAACTTTTCTTCGCATCCGTATCATTAATTAGATGAAAATATGCGATGGAAGGGAGTGTTGTCATCTGAAATGCCATCAAATGGTCAATTCATTATCATTCGACTGTTTTTTAAAACAGTCGAATGATGCGGTAGGTTTTCATTCAAAGACAACCGATCAAATAAATAATAAGTGACTCAGCACCTTTGCGGCCGCCGTAGCCGAGTGGTCAAGCGCGCGGGTGCATAAGTACACGTGCCTTGAGAGACCCGGGTTCAAACCCGTGGCTGCTAAATACGGTGCTGTTTCTTGTATCCTGTCTATCTTGTGAACTCCTGACCGTTTGGTCGTCCCGGAGTATAAATAGAAAATTTATTTTTATCAGCTGCTCTGCTAAGTTGGCAACGTTTTGGGCCCCTAACTAACTGAAAACTCGAATTATTAATCGATTATTCAGTATATCGATCGACTGATTAGTCGATGGTGTTCATCACTGTTCCTTTCATTATTAACTGTCCACGTGTATGGGATTGCGACCATTTTGCCACAGGCCGATTTGTACTTTGTGGGGGCTGGAATGACTAGTGGGGGGACATACTCCCTCCGCGTGAGACCGAATTACGGAAGGTGAATTCATGTATTACAGTGTAACGTAACATTAATTTAATGGCAATTTCACACTGAGGAGATAAGCAGTAGTGGGGGAGTAATTTGTTCCGTTGGTTTGATTAGTTCCGGTCCCCCACACACCGTAATTAGGCCAACATGAAAAATTACTGCTCTCAGCTGGGTTTATCCTCGATGGCTTATCAAGCTTACGATTCGCAACAGCCCTCGAAATCCGAAATGTGCGCGGGACAGAAAGGGGTTGATAAGAAAGAGGAAAGGATGCGGGCAGCCGAGTCTGAATGCTCACGTTACAGAAATATTTGTGGGGGGGGGAGCAACAAGGGAACTGTGTACCCCAATTACGTAAAGAAAGCAAAATGAATGGGATGGGTTTACGTGGAAGGAACTGGAACAGCCATTGGCCATAATGGACAATATTGCGCATGCAGAGATAGCATTGACAGGGAAACGTAATAAGGACACAGCTGGCCATGCTAATACTAAATAATGGGGGGGGGGGGAAACATTAAAGTCATCGTCATAATGATACCGCTTTATTACGATGGAAGGGATTTTTCCCTAAGCGATTACTCTGTTCTAGTAATTCGTGGTGTTTACAAGGTGAAACACAAACGTGTCCTCGCTCGCTATTTACAGCAACCCAATTATCAGAGATGTCACGACCTAGGCCTTAACGACCTCTGCATTCCCCAAAGAGCATTTATCCGTGGAGTAACTGGAACACGTAACAATGGCTCGGTTAAAAATCTTCACTACGATCGTTGCATTTTAATAGTGCGTTTCTAACTGTTCCCACCGAGAAACGAGGGCCGGGCGATTAAACCAAGTATTTCGATCAAGTGACGTCAGAGCGACATCTGCGATGACATAATTAGGCGGTTGGTAGCAAGGAGAACCCGGCAGAGTTTCTCTCGTTGAATATCTCTTCCAGGAACATCGCGGTCAGTTGGACAAGCGCGAGCCTATTAGATTTTGGACGGTTTTCAGAGCACATTTCTAGGATAACGAGTAACGAACAGTTGGTCTCTGTTAGCGACCCCACTGTTGATTGATTGGAAGGGCCCGGCTGGTTACAGCTGTTATTGCAAAACCAAGAGTTAAAAGAAAAAAAAAAAGAAAGAAGCGCCTGCAATGAGACATGCGCTGTGAACACCGCTTTGGTCGTTGCCTTCGTGGACAACGTCAGAAACGCCGTTGCCGCAGTGATGACATTTTGCTTTGACGCAGTCGTATCAGCTGTAACGACAGAATACGACAACGCGTTGTGCACAACAATTGTCGAAGCGACGCAATGGATACGCTGGTAACACGGCCGCGAGCGTTCCGCAGGAGCTACAGGAATAGAAACCGAATGAGCCGTTGCCATGGTGACGTGCAAATGTTTAGCAGGGATGTCGTTTGCAGCGCATTGCGGCGAGATCCAGCAGCGGCTCGGTTAGGGACACTGCCGACGAACAGCTGGTCGCACGTGGGTCCTCAGGCGGATGTCGTTCCGACATCTGCACAGTGCTGCGTTTGTAGTGAAGGAAGGGATTGCAACGTACCCCCTCCCCTCCATCCTCAGGAAGACTCGATCGCCATCGAAGGCAACGACCTGGACAAGGCTTTCTAATTACGGGAGGCTCATCAGTATTGCGAGGACACTCCGCTGAGGTCGCAGGAGGAGAAAGTAAAGGCTGCAACGCCTCAGATGGGTAATTAGACCGTGACATGGGAACGCATGAAGTCAAGCGCTTCGGCTGAAGGAAAAGGAAGGGTTACGTGTCGGCGATGGAAACCTGTCTGACGACTTTCGGAAGCCACAAGCGCGCTGTTTGCGACCTTCAAGTTTTCCTCCTCCCCCCACCCTCCAGCAAGAGATAACCCGGGGTAAGGACTCATTTCCCCGAAGATCAGTGAGGGAAGAGATGAAGAAATAACTTGTCCTCTCGACGAGAACCACCCTTTCCTCCGAAATGGATTCACGCTTTAAGGTGAAGTTCAAGACGCCTCCTAGGCGTGTCCTGCCAGAGGCGTGAATCCCAGCTGGCAGGGACAATAAAGCGCAAAACTTCTTCTACAGCAGGAACCAAAACAGAACATACCTCAACACGCATCGCACTGCAGGTGAATGAGGTCGTTACATTAGGACAGACTGAATTTCTTGTTTGCGTGACATCTGTCAAAATGACCACCTCGATATATAAATTAAGGAGCTTAAGAAAATTAAAGTCATTTCCATAAAAGATCTCTTCTCCGGGTGGCTTTTGGAAATTATCCTGAACTGACTGCATTTTGGATTCACTTTCAACTTGTTTCATAAACTACAAAGCACTACTGTTCTCTTTTTCACATGGATGCAATATCGAATTTATAAAAATAAGAGAAATTTACCTCAATATGATGCGTAGAACACTTCTGCAAGACTCTCCAAAATTTAAACGAATATGGTTGTAACACAACTAACACCTTTGGGGACTTGACAATAGGTTCGAGCAACATCTGCCATTTTATTATTTTAATTTAATTTTCTGTTTTTATTAATTATTATTATTTTTGGCCCGCCTTCAGGCAACACCAAGTGAGTCAGAGCCTCTTTTGAGATGGGTCGTGCTTTATTGAGTCAGGCCCACCTTCCCGTGGTGTGAACGAGTACCCAGGATACAACAGAACATGCACACTCCCCACACCAATCACGTTTGTGGCCCTTCTATGATGATTCCGTTCTTCACACGAGGCGGTGTTCGGCAGACGTTCCAGGTGCCACCCTTTGCATATACACATGTCCATATGTAACCCCCCCCCCAACGGTTTCTGTAAGAAGGCACCGTTTCCATGAAATTCCCGACTTCCACATAATGTTTTGAAAACTGTCCTTTAAAAAAAAAAAAGAACGGGGGAGAGAAACGGGGCTGCAGAGTTCGTTACAAATCGCTCGTGCCAGACGTCCTAAGTGCGGGTTCTAGGGTATACTACCCCTCCGTCACTACCACGCCGTATATGTCACCGGTAATAAATAACGACTGTGCCATGCAAAGCATTCACTGGAACATAAATGTCCCCTTACCATTTTTTTCCTCCTATTTTTAAAATCAGCACGCATTTCTTTCATTTGGCATCTCCAGGCTTTATGCCCAAAGAAACACTTTGAAAACAATGAGATTCTTTAATTAACTCAAATGCGAACAAAAAATAAATAAATAAAAATAAATAAACAAGTACGGATAAAGATGAATTACCTTAAAGAATGAGCTGTTAGGTTCCAAAAGTGCTCTATTGGAAAGCCATTATAACAGCATCAGTATACTTATATTAATTCGCATAGGTTACAAAATAAATGTAACCGGGCAGCAGTAGAGTGTGTTTAGTGTCAAACGGCACCAGGGGTTCCCCTCCATCTCCGCAATGTAACCGGGAAACACCATCACACATTAACAATTTACATTTTGTTCACCAAGGAATTATCTGACAATAAAATTATACTCGTACGTCGACTATTTTGCGCCAAGGACACGAGACAATGTGTTGAATTGCTTGTACTGTACAGTACTGTATTCGACTGTCACTGTACAAGTACAGCAGGGTGGTTTAATAGACATTAAAAAGACACAGCTGCGACAAAACTGATAATCGTTTGTTCTAAATTAATAAATCTGCCATCAACAACGTGAGTTAGGGGTTTCATAAACATGGAGGTCGGGTTACGTATTTGAAAGCTTCATAAAAAGCCCTAACTATTAAGGGTCCTGTGGCAGCATATTTATCCTCACCATGGTGAAAACTAACTAATTTTTGTTTCTCAAATAAAAAATTCCATTAAATTTGATGCTTGACTGTAAATTTTCCCCTTACAAGGCTACTTCCTATAGTCATCTTTTTTTTTTTTGAAAAAATAAGCTGAAGACTTAATAACCATCTTATATATAATAATACATATATTGCTCTAAGTACTAAATACCATTTTTTTTGTTCTCTTAGTTTCATTGTATATACATGTTCCGGTATTAATCATTGCTTATTTTCGAACCTGAAATACCATACACGATATTTTCGATTTTTATTAGTTCTGTTTGCTAAACGATGTTGATTTATTGAGGGGATCTGGAACGCTATAAAAAAAAAGAAAAAAAAAAACTCCCAGAGAACTCATTTCCCAATTTGCCTTCGCAAACACTTCTCGCTGAAGAGTACCTGTAGCACCGAGTGAAATTCTGGTATTTGTTGGGTTGGATTTTGTTACGCACAATCGGTGCTTACATCACGCATTTCCTCCTCATTACTTGCCAAACCGGAAGAGCTGAACTGTCGCAAAGCCTTCTCGCGCGCTACCCACTGTATTTGGAAAGCTTTAAGGTGTTTCAAAATCATCATATTTCATTGAAACTAGTTTAGCGGGCGTGTCTTTATCTGCGAAACTGTCCTAGTTGGGGGAGAGAAATGAAGGGGGGGCGGGTGAGGGAGGTACATGTTAAAGAAACAGCACATACAGTAAACAATGCACACCGCTAACAGACTGTCTGACTGTGGCGTGAAAATGTTGGTCAGCAGGATGCTTGGGTTATCTCTAATTTCTGCACAGGTAACAAAGGCTATGAAGTAGTAATTTATTGTCTTTAAATGCATATATGCCGAGGTCTCGTATCCTATTTGGAAAAACCGATGATCAAGGATAAAATCTTAAAATTCGCTTGAAAGAGAGAGCATGAAATTTCTTCATACCGTGACGCGAATCGGACCCAGCCCTTTTCCATACTGTGCGAGACGCACCGGTCTCACATAGTTTTATACATGGCGAGACAGTGTCTCGGGTGTATCGAAATTGGTCTAATAACCTAGCCAACACCCAGCCAACGACGATCCTGTGGTCGGCAACATCTAGTTTTCAATTCAAGTTCTGCATTGTAATGGCTTCCATTAATATATGAGATAAATCATGTTTATTCCATATACAAAATGTATCAAATCGATCAAACTGTTCACTAACGGATAATACAACACGGGGATCCTTCGCCAACCGCGGATTTGAGATAAAGCGGTTTTGTATTTGCATACCAAAATTTTAGAATCCGCATTTTGTTTTAAGGTACAACGCTTTCAGTATCCAGTCTCTTTAAACAAAAGAACACAATTATTATGGGAATGGAGGCATAGGTCTCGCAGGCTGAGCATCACAACAGATCACATTAGATTAATATTTATTAGCAGAACAGACGTAGGATGTGGGTACTGTTCTGACTGGTGGAGGTCTACTCTGCTCTAGTATCCTCAATCCCCAATGTCTGCTATTCATCTGGTTGCATTTTGTCTGTTGAGATGTGAGCTGCCAAGCGTGGGCTATAATTTGATTTGGTAATCATATACACTTGATGGACTGCTGATGATAGGTGGACTAAATTTGGTTTATCTGGACTTGCTGCTAACAGTCTGCCTAGTCAGGAGTTGCTATTTACAGTCTGTCAAGATGTACTTCACGTGGAGAGCACACCTTTAGTGAACCCATCGCTAAACGTGACTGAACTTCATCCATATGACTTTTTATAATTGATGGACTGATGGCGTTTTGGTGAACTTCCTATCTAATGGGGTTATAATTCCTGAGCGTCTTTTTACTGGATTGGACTAACTGGATCTCTGTTTTAAATATGTATTTCGGGGATGTCAGTTTTTGGCAGGGAACACCTAGTATAATATATATATATATATATATATATAAAAAAAAAACGCTTTGAAGATTATCACGTTTGTTATAAACTGACACACTATCTCTATTGTGGTCTCTAAACATTGAATTAGTGCTGAAAATGAATGTGTGAAAAGAGCCCACGAAAGTTATGACACTGAAACAAAACATAAAAGTGCTTGATAAACTTCACTTTTGTGTTGCATAAATGGAAACCGAAGTTTACTAGTTTTTTGCATATTTCATATTCATATTTCCCCATAATTCCCTGTTTTCTATGGAACCTTAGTCTTGCCAACCGTGGTAGTTTCAGAAACGCTTTCTCCGCAATTACCGATGATTCCTGGTCGATGTTTACTTGTAGCACAACCAGTAGAACGATATCTACACGCTTTAATACCAGCTTTCAAGTCACACGGTTTGAATGTTCTCTTGCTATTCTTTGACCTTAAAGTGCAAGCTATTGTTATGCGAGAGAAACGGCCAAGGATCTGGGAAATTGGATTCAAAAGCGAACAAGTTGCGAAGAGGTTATGACTGGTGAACAATATTATCCTTCAAATTAGCAGCGAACCAGCGGCATTCAGTAAAATTTGGTTTGAAATGGTATTTCATGGTCATTGGCTGACTTTTCGAAAGTTACGGGACTTTGTTGCATCACTGGAAATGTACTTTGCCCTGCCAAACAATGTTCAAGGTCATTTCCTCTCACGCAACTGTGAAAGTGAAACGGTATTGATCTGTGGATCACAACACCTCGTGGACAGTTGACCATGAAACACAGTTACCGCGAAAGTTCTCTGGCAACGACGGACAAAAAATCGATTTCGTTCTGAAACCAAGGTCACAGAAAGAAAACGATCGCACAAACAACAGCCTCAACAATAGATGCCCATCTGTTAAAGATCAAACCTGTTCTCTCAGACCTCATTTGTCAGCGTGCGCGAAAAGGTCCCTCTTCCATTTCTTTCAGGAGGCGATGATCACGAAATGCAACTATGGCTGACAACAGCTGTACTAACAATGAATGACGTTGAAAACTGAAACCGTGTTGACTTTAGCTGGCTGCTATTCTCGTATCCGCTTTATGGCTACCCTTTGTCCAGGTGTATTTGATTTGCATTCTGGCTGAATTGAAAAGCACTATTGAAAAGTATTTCAGCTTTTTCTTTCGAGCTGTTTTAGTTCTTATACTCTGCATGCCATACATTTGAAATTTCAGACTGTCTGATTACTTGTTCTCTGTCTAAGGCACAAGAAGTGTCCCACCAGTTATAAAATCGTACTTAATAAATAAATAACACCTAGCGACCAGTAGAAACAACGAGATTGAAAATAAAATGCAATTGTGTTTATAGAATCGAGGTCTCATTCGCTCTTATTATGACAGTCAGAATAGTACAGAATTAACTCTTTCCAAAAGGAGGGTAATAACTGAAATGAAGTTTAAAGCCAGCCATAACACGTATTTAATTCAAAATCTACACTCGCCTCAAAAGCAAACAAGGTCTTACGCGTTTAACCCTAACTTCAGAATGGGCAATGGCCTACATAGCCCTATTTACAGCTTATTAAAACTCCTTAATGAGTTTAATTCCAGATCCGGATATTGTAATTCCAATTAACAACAAGAGATGGCTCAACTTGACCTTAAATTTTGGCAATTAACCTTTCGTTGTTCGTCATCCATTCCATTCACCCTGTTTAGTTTTCATGTGTCGCATTTTCACACAAGGATTGTTTCTTGTTATGAAATAAAAATTAAACAGAGTGGGGACCGTTTCACCTTTGCTTCTGTTATTTCTGGTGGCCATTTTTAGCAACATCGGCATATACGCGCTTTCATGTGAGAAATGATTACTGGGAGGACATGGTGTTTTGGGAAGGGGGGGGGGAGTAAGACGTAATTTAACCTTCGGGAACGCAACCATCCCGTAACCACAACTTTGTTCAAGCATTCCGTCAGCGTGTCATAATCTAGAGCAGGAATCCATCCTTCCTCGATAGGCCCTGAGAAACAATTGAGTCGTCGATGACACGAAATATGTTACTGAGTTTGAGTTTTGGGAGTCTCATTAACTGGTCACAGTTCAATGTCGTCGGAGTTATTTATTTTCGTCTTTTGTTCGCATAAACAGCGGTTAAGTTAAAAATAGCATTTAGATCTAAAGAAGTACATTCCGCAGGAGTTTAATGTCTTTGTTGCTGGTCATATCAAATAAGCTCGAACATTCTACAGAAGAAAAAATTAAACTAAACCGGGTAGAGATTTTGTCCATTTGTAATATTACTGAGATTTGAAAAGTGGATTAAAGAAAATAAATAAATCGAAGAAACCCTTTTAATAGCATTTGACCTCTGATGTTCCTATCTCATCGGTATGAGTTGCCTCTGTGTTGCTGTACAAATAAATAGCACTTCCCTAACGGGAAAACTTATTTGTAACGTGGTGTTACCATCAACCAACCAGGTAGTAGTTTGCTTTTATTTGTACAGTTCCACTTGGAAATCAATTAACATGGCAATTGGGCAAAAACAATTTATGAGTTCGTATTTATGCATTTTAAATAAGGGACTTCAGTACCGCGCACGGGTTGAAGGTTAAGAAGACAGAAGATACTTGTTGACATTAGACTTGAATTTCTGTAGATTGTAAGCTGGACAATAAACGGATGATCTTGGTTGTGACACGTGTTTAGACTGGTTTGACAGAGAGAGAGAGACTCACGTTCAGGAGAACAGTGCCCATGGAAGTATCTGTAGAAAACGCATGCAGTAGAAACAGTACGCCTATGAGACGGAGTGGAGAAACTTTGTAAGAGACTTTATTAATTTTTTTTTTATTTTTTTTTTTTATGAAAATCCCAAACACGAAAGGTATCAAAACCTATAGTACTAAGTACCGTGCATGGGTTGAAGGAGAAGTATGGGGGGAGGGGGGGATGCCGGAAACTTTGCTCTAGAGACTAAACATGGGTTTCACCACTTCAAGCCTCCAATAAGCAAAGTGGCGGTATTTCACCTGTTGATGAAAGTCATCTACCACCTCCAACCGGCTGTCTTCTTTTTAAAGTAATCTAGAAGCCTGAGAGAGGCTTTGGGTGCACTACCTCTGATATAGGCACAGTATTCCATGGTAGGGCGGATTTGAGGTTTGTACAGAATGAGAAGTTGTTCAGAAGAAAGGCAAAGCCAAGAGCGAAAGAGAAAATCCAATTTTTCAGATGCAGAGGAAGCAAAAATTTGTGATGTTCTTATGCCAAGAGAGATTAGAAGTCAGGGTAATCCCTAATACAGATATGTGATCTTATCTACAAATCTGAATGTCACTGAAGATAAGCGTAGGAGCACAAGACTCCTTCTGCGAGATATAAGATAGGATTGAGTTTTAGAACGATTGAAATTAACTATGTTATCATTGTCTCCTTGGAGAATTACCTGTAGACTGGCAATTAAGAATTTGCAGTGAATATTCGAGAAGTTGAAGCTCCTTGAGCAGGACAAGGTTTCTCAAACTGTAAAGTAGAATGTAACGTGCTGTTATCTGCGAAACTCTGGATAGGATTTCCAGTGAGTGGAAGAAGGTCAATTAGTATACAAGAGGAAAAGATCTGAACCTTGGGGAGCAGGGAGCACCAGTTTAGTGAAGAAGTTAGAGATGGAGGAGATGGAAGCGTGTTTAGAACTCATCTATGCTAAGCACGATCAAAAACTTTAGAAATGCCAAGAGCAACTGTATGAGATTCACTAAACTTTTCCACTGAATTTGTCCATAGATGGTTAATATTAAGCCAGTATGTAACAGTGGATTGAAACCAACGGAATCCATATTGGTGATTACTGATCAGATGGAAGTATTCGAGATAGTTTAGGAGTTGGCGGTTAATGAATTTCTCCATTACTTTGAGAGGAGTAGAAGTGCATTGGGACGATAACTGGATGGCAGGGATTTGTCACCCTTTTCAGCAACTGGCTGGATATGATCTTTGCTCTAGTAAGCATCGTCTACAGACGACGACGACGTAATCGATCCACAGCAAATCGATTACATTTGAGGGGAAAAGGTGTCTCTAGGGTATCTTAACGGGGATTTTTTTTTTTTTTTTTTTTTTGATTTTTCGTTTTGAAACAAGATTGAAATAGGTTCCATTATTCACCATTCTGAAATGGGGGGGGGGATTCCCATTAGTTTTCCTTAGAGCTTGTTATCGGATTATCAGAAGACAGTTGTAATAATAAAAACGGAGGGGGGAATACAACATATGGATTTTTAGGAAAGGAATTAATCTCCGATACCAAGCAGTCTCTACGAGTTGTTCTAATTTAACTAAAAATCAAACCACGTCTCTGACGTGAAGTGCATCAACTCCCTGTCTTCCCCCCCAATAATATTATATTACCACGTGGCATAATAATAATTCAGCGTAACACCTGAAGAGACGGAAACACCTCCTGAGAGAAAGGCCTGTACAGTGATCGTAGCTCGTGAATAGCAGGGTCACCAGCAATGCTCTTTCGGGGAGGTGAGCTCCATAAAGTTTAAACACAACACTTATTATAGCATACAGTATAAATAGCAGATTACAATGCATGGAGGTCTTATTTAAATGTTTCACTTAAAATAAAATTTTAAAGCTTAAAAAAATGGAGGGGGGAGTGACAATAAGAACGTACAAATTCTTGTTCACAATGCTAATGCATTATTACCTTTTACAAGAATAAAATTCCGTCGAACTCTCTGGCTTATGGTACATAAACAAACAAACCACATGGCAAAAAAGCAGATTTACAAACACGATTGGGTGTACTACGGGTTTTGTTCCTGGTCTTAAAAGAAAGCAAAAACGCTTCACATTTCAGTTTGGCAACTCGATATTGCTAAATAAAATAAAGTCCAGCCCTTTCATTTCATTTTCTCTAAGTTGAACCTTGTTTATTCAGTATTTTGATCGATGTAAATGAAACCGATATAAGCACAGCGTATGTAGGATGCTGTACCAGCTGTTTCTTGATTAGTTCGGATAATCAAACTACTGCAAATTGCTTATGAAACTTAGGAGTAATTGAATTATTAGAGTTGAAGCCCATGGAAAGATGATTTCCACTTCAAGGATTACAAAATATATTAGACTACAGTTTCTAATTAGTGGAAACCATAAAATTCAGAGTTCAAATGAATCTCCGTGGCACGGGGAGGGGCGTCCTGACATTCCAATACTGAATTAAAAATTTATATATATATTCATATATACAAATATGAAAGTTGAGCGAAGATGTGAGTGAAAGTTGCACAAGATGCCAAAAACAAGGCCAATTAGAGAGGAGTACCTGTAAAGTAAATAAATTAAATTTAAAGTGACAAATAAATAAAAGTAATGGTAGCAAGCATCAGATAAGGATGGATAGGTTTGCCTATATTCAAAAGGGGGGGGGGAGTAGAGCAAATATGCAATAGTCTGATGTCAGTAAAAGTAATATTAATACATGATCAGGTATTTCATCAGGGGACTACACCTGATCAAGCATCAAGGACTGCGTTTCTATACTTGTCCATAAATATGGACAAGTATAAAAATGAGAATTGAAAGAAAAATATGGTCCTCTACCAATATATACGAATGAATTTAAAAGATGAAACATTAACTCTGAAAATTGCTCCGGTACATAACGAAACAGGCTGGGCACGGAGACAATGTCAGAAGGTATATCATGAAAAAATACTAAAAACTTTTATATTTATTGAAAAAGAGTCTTTCGCCCATATTCAGAAAAATAAACTCGAGGAAGATATAGAAGTCAAGAACGCTGGTCAGTTATGCTGAATTGTTTTCAATTCAGATCTGCTGTTAATATTTCTGATGGTGCATCCAAAGCCATGGACGATCAATTTGCTTTGTATTCCTTGTAGTATTTTTGTAAGCTCCTTTCCAAACATGAAAAACGTAACTGTGTTTTATGGGCTTTTATTTAGTTCACGCTGTATACTTCGTTTCGCATAAGGAAAGAATAAAAGACCTTAATGGCAAAAAGAATCTTGAAGATACCAAGGAAACGAAAGAGAATTGTGTTATAGGAAGGGGCACTGATATCCTCGTACTTTCTGCCATTGCGCACACACACATATTCAAAGATTAAGCAGTGTCCATTTGTCATCACCAGTGCGGACAAAATCCTATAAAAAGGGTTTAACAACTGCCATAAGTAATCCGAATACAGTCGCGCGTTATCTCATCACACCTTCGCTATTCACACAAATCGGCGAGGCATCTTATCATTGTTGACCTTTGTATTGTAAACAGAGGTTTATCCTTTTGTCGTTCTTCCGTCCCAGTAAACACTAATAATCTCTATGGATTTCAGTTTCCGACAACTTGTTTTCAAATTCTACCCGTTATCGAGGTCTGCAGTTAACGAAAGTGCCCTTTTACGAAGAATAAATCCCACTTGCTGGATACAAAGGGTAATTCCTTTGTGTGATCAACGCAAGCCCTTCTAAAAATAGCCTCGTCACAAGTGCTGTTTCCGCTGTCTGGCCAAAGGAAACAGAAGTATCTGTATGGCCTTCAGCAAGCGGTATACAGAGAGCAGGAAACTGGCCACCCTACCTCGCCATGGGTCACGCGGCTGCCCCCGAATTACAATCTTGTCATTCAAGTCTTTAAAACTAATCAGATTCGGTTACGACCTCTAATTATGAATTTGTATTCTTGCGAGACTCTTATATTCAACAGGGAAACTGCCACATGACCAATTAGAAATGAACCTCGAAATTTATTCTCTGGCACGTCCAATTTGGGCTTAATACTCAACTTTTAACTTGTCAACACCATTCATATTTAAGTGGGAGGTCTAACGCTGGGCAAAACTACTTAATACGATTTGCCTCTTAATACGCCACACGAAGCTTGGCTCACACACCAAGATTACGAAGCTCTTAAGATACCAGACATGACGTCTACTCACGTCCTTATGTATGTAAGGGTATTTGGGAGTAGGTTAGACACGATCTCTGACCAGTGCAACAAACTGATTTGGAGTTTTAAGTTTCAGTCTAGCGGAAGATATAGAAACACGTAATAGACGGCTGTTTACAAAATCCCTATAAACAGATGAACTCCACTATTAATGCGACAGCTAATAATGACCAAGCATAAAAATTCACCCTGAAGTAAAGCCCAGATCCCACATGTTTTACATATTTCCAACATAATTTTCCGTTGTGCAGAGAGCTTCGCGAAGTTCAATTGCTACCTGAGAGATATGATAGAAGGTTCGCTTTGAGGTTGCAAAATCTTCCAAAATAAAATCGCATATCTTTTGACAATAATAGTACAAAGAAAAGAATCAGAACTGCTTATGGGTTTATTTTCATGTTGAAAGAGAACTTTATTGCGTACTGTATTAGAAAATCTCGAAATGAATCAACAGCTACAGCTTTTCGATAAAATCAGCTTAAATTTTTACTCTTGGAATGTCTTAGAAAGATCATGTTTTACTTGTGTACGACATAACTACAAGTTGCTTCTATACGATATACACCGAATGGCCACTTTATTAGATGCACTTACCCTTATAATCAAACGGCCGTTCCATTAACAGCATCAGGTTTTCGTACCATATGAAATGAAGCAGGTGGGCAGATACGTAGTTTTTTTTGTTTTTTTTTTTATGTAAACCCCAAACACGAGAGGTATTAGAACCTATAGTACTTAGTACCGTGAGAAGACAAAAGAAGATATTTGTTGATATTGGACTTAACTTCTGTAGACTGTAATTTTCAGGAAATAGGTATGAAGGAAGGTTGTTCCCGAAAACGGCAGTTGAATGAATAAACGAGGAAGATGAAAAGTTGGTTCTGTGGGTTTGAAGTTGGACAGTAAATGGATGTTGGCTGGTGGCGGCACGTGTTCGGACTGTTTTGAAAGAGAGAGCGGGAATTATAGAAGCCAATTCAGAAGAACAGTGCCCATGGAAGTATCTGTAGAAGAGGCATGCAGCAGAAACAGTACGTTATGAGACAGCGAGTGCAGAGACTCTGTTAGAGATGAATCATTAATTAACCTTACTGCCCTCTTCTGAATGGAATCAAGAAGCCTGAGATAGGTTTTGGGGGCACCGCCCCAGATGTGGGAACAATATTTCATGGCAGGGCGGATTTGCGATTTATACAGAGTGAGCAGCAGTCTGGAAGAAAAGTAACGCCGAGAGCGAAAGAGAAAACCAAGTTTTTTAGATGCAGAGGAACCAATATTTGTAATGTGCTTGTGCCAAGAGAAATTAGAAGTCAGGATAATCCCCAAAAGAGATATACCATCTTGTCTAGAAATCGGAGTGTCACTAAAGATAAGCAAAGGAGCAGAAGAATCCTTTTTGCGAGATATAAGACAAGACTGAGTTTTAGAAGGGTTGAAATCAACTAAGTTGTCTTTGCTCCACTGGAGAATTACCTGGAGATCGGCATTTAAGGAACTGGTAGCAGATTTCCGAGAAGTTGAAGCTGATTGAGCAGGACAAGGTTTCTCAAAATGGAAAGTGGAATTGCAATGTGCTATATCGGTAAAACTATGGATAGGATTTCCAGTCAATAGAAGAAGGTCATTAATATACAAGAGGAAAAGAACTGAACCTTGGGGGACACCAGCATTAGTGGAGAAGTTAGAAGACAGAGAGCCATCTAGCATCGCCCTCAGTGAGCGATCAGAGAGAAAACTGGATAACCAATTACTAAAAACAGTTGGCAAACCATAAGATGGAAGCTTGTTTAGAAGACCTTTATGCCAAACACGATCGAAAGCCTTTGAGATGTCAAGAGCAACTACTTGTGTTTCACCAAACCTTTCCATTGAATTAGTCCAGAAATGGGTAACATAAGCCAGAATATCACCAGTGGATCAACACTGACGGAATCCATACTGCCAATCGTTGATCAGACGGAAGGTTTCTAGGTAGTTTAAGAGTTGGCGGTTAATTGATTTCTCCATTACTTTAGAAAGAGTAGAAGTAATTGCAATGGGACGATAATTGGATGGGAAGGATTTGTCACCCTTTTTAGGAACTGGCTGGATATGAGCAAATTTCCAAGTAGAAGGAAAAACACCTTTGGAATAAGAAAGTAAAAAAAAAAGGCGGCAAAGAATAGCAGTAAGTTCAGGAGCACATGTTTTGAGAACAAGTGGAGAAATACCATCGGGACCTGGCGCTTTCTTAGCAGCAAGATTCATCAAAGTCCTTTTGACGGGAGGCATTGAATGGAGCGTGTTGGGAATGGTGGGAGGTGTTTTACCAAGATCATTAATACATGAGTTGGAAAAAAAATGGGATGCTAGCAGGTCAGCTTTATCCTTGGCTGAAGTGACAACAGAACCATCTGGTTTGGACAGAGATGGGCAAAAGTTGCAGCCAATAGCTTTGGCAAGAGACCAGAATGCTCGGCTACCATTAGGGCAAGAAGCAAGTTTTCTACTCTTAGCCTGCTCAAACTCTAGTTTGGACTGATTAATAACTGCTTTACAATTGTTCCGAGCTTTGATGTAGGCAGAAAATGAAACTGAAGAATTAGAAACAAGCCTATTACGATATGCAACATTCTTCTCTTGAACAGCCTTAGCACATTTATTGGAAAACCAAGGTTTAGATAAAGGACATGATTTTAAAGTGGAGTGTGGGATAAAGGATTCCATTCTTGCAAGAATAATTTAATTGACACGATCTGAGCAAACGTTAACATCAGAAGTTTTGAAACAGTAATCCGACCAAGGAATAGAAATCTCGCAGGTCATCCCATTTTGCATTCTTATAATGCCAAACAACACGAGGTTGGGAATAGTCATGAGATAAAGGCTCCATTGGAGAAGAGACAATCACCAAGTTGTGATCTGAAGTGCCTAAAGGACCTCTCACTTCGACCGTGTACTTAGACGGGTGGTTTGTGAGAAAAAGATCAAGCGTGTTGGCTGTATGATTAGGATGATACTGTAAGTGTTATCAGTGTGAGAATTAAGACAACACGAATAATTTAAGTGACTTCCAACATGGCATGGCGTGCCGGTATGACTGTTTCAAATTGCAACCAAGTTGGCGTTTTCACGTACGACTGTGTCTCGGGTGTTATCGTGATCATGGTCCCAATAACCAAATCACATCTAGGTAAAGGCTATCCTGCGGTTGGAAAATGCTTGTTGATGCAAGAGGCCAATGGAAGCTGACAGAAAGGAAACGGGTGGTCAAATAACAACCGAGTACAACAGTGATAACCAACCAAAGAGGCATTTAAGAATGCATAATTCTTCTTACCTTGTAATGGATTGCGAATAACGGCTAGTAATCGAACCCATTTCCACCCCTCTCAGGTGAAGAAAAAAAAAAAAAGGGGATCAGAAAAACCAGGATCGGGTAATCTTGTCTGATTAGACGAATCGTGCTTCCTGGTGTTTCATGATGACGAGAGAAATCGAAATATTGGAAAACAGCATAGGTCTATTGACCCATGCTGTTTTTTATAGGCTGGTGGTGGCAGTGTAATGATGTGGGAAGTGTTTACCCCCATCATACTAATGGATCAACATCTAGATGCCACGGGTTATCTGAAAATTGTTTCCAACCAGGTTCATCTTTTCATGGTTGCAGTATATCCATCTGAGAATGGGTTTTTCCAACAGGATAACGCGCCATATCACAAGGCTAGAATTGTATAGATCTGGTTCTGGAACTTGAGAGTGAGTTGGGATTACTGTGGTAGCGTCCTTAGTCATTAAATTTCAATCCAGTCGAGTACCTGTGGGACGAGGTGGAATGAGCTCTTCGAAGTAGAAATCCGCTGCCTTCTAATTTACAAGGACTATGGGAAGCTGTTGAATCAACATGGGCCAGCATCCCTACGGATGCTTTCCACACCCCCAAGCAGAAGGTGTGCAGCTAAATTGTTAACAAGGGACTCACTCGAAATTTTCGGCTGAGTGATCCAGAATTAAAATAGTCCATTAAATTTCATCAAACTAATTTTTTAAAAAGGAACTAGGATAATCCCAAAATTTAATAAGAGGCTTGCGCGATCACGCAAATTCCCTGCATCCATGCCACAAATCCAGACTGTTCTGAAGGAGGGTAGGGGAGTCTGCTCCCTATTAGGTAGATCTATCTAATAAAGCTGCCACTCAGTATATGTACATTAGAAATGACTTTTATTTAAAACAAAAAAAAAAAAAAAAAAAAAAACATGCAATTACAATCGGTCCCACTGCTGACTGGTATTTCAAATACTAGTCCATTATCCCGGTTCTCAGCCAGTATTCGGATGAAAATCACTGAATGAATTAAACGAGAAAGGTCTCCGACCGGGTTTCGTAAGGATCAGATGCTACAGTCATGGGAAATGAACCGAGCAAAAACGACAAAGCAACGTCACTGCATTTCCAATCAGAAAGGTCAGCGAACAATGAGGCAAGAAGTTCAAGGGATGAGAGTGATCCGAGGCTTTATGATTTGTTAAATGCATCGACTATTTGCTGACGGAAGAAATACAATAACACTAAAGCAAGTCAGATTCATAAAGAAAAGCAGGACCTTGACTTGGCAGTCAAAAGTATCTCAATGTGAATGAATATTATTGCAAGATGGTACTTTGCCTATTTCTGCATATTGAAACTGGCTAGTGATCTATGGAAATGTGTAGAATAGTAGGAACATTCCCCCTCTCTAGCCTCCGAAAAAGGCTTATTTATACGTGACATTATCTTAATTTTCGCACACGGTGCCAACTTCATTTCGAAATAGCTCTCAGGGCAGTAACTATTTTGTTCTCTTCCTGTATGGAAAGGGTGGAACATTGTTCAGAAGGCCCCACGCTGGACAGATGGTTGGGTGTTATATCAGTACACGTGTGTTCGCGGGCTGATTTGCATGCTGCGAAGGCTGAAAAAAAAAAAAAAAAAAAAAAAAATCTGGAATGCCTTATGTTCCTCCGCCTAAGATCGGCTAGGTCATCCCGAATAAAAAGATTAGAAATTTCTGCAGTCAATCACAGAATAGGAATCCAGACCTCTACAAATAACTGACAGAGGGGATCCCACAGTGCTGTTAAAAGCACAGGGTATAACGCCTTTAATAAATAGCAAAATACTATTTTTTGGAAGTTGGGGGGGGGGTTGTCGCTTACTTTATATTTTTATTAGTTATTACAGAAAATAACACGTGCTACCCATTTACAATAGGCTGATATGTCACAATAGTAAAATACAGTATATAATAATAATAATATCTGAAATAATCATGCAAAAATCAGTTTAACTGTGGTTCTAATCCACATGACCACAAAATACTCTTCTTGTATTCTCTATCTTGTGAACTCGTTTAACACAGTGTGTCTGTCCCTGAGTATAAATGGAAATTTATTTCCCCTTAATTTATAAAGTAGAAATAAATAAGTGCGGTTGAAGTTCCTATAATTGAAAATCTGAAGGAATATGGTCTGAAAAGATCATTAATAAGTTTTAAGTTAGGTTGGTTTAGTTAAAAAATCTATCAAGGGCAGTTAAAGTTCAAAAATGCAATAAGCTTACTATGAATGCAACTTGTTGAGTAAGACCATGGGACCACCTAACTGATGGTTCCAGTATAGGACGTTAGCCAATAGAGAACAGTACTTCAAAATCCTTTCGGATTCGTGTGGTTGATTGATAATATATTAAAATAGTTATATAACTGGTGAATCAGTTAGAGGGGAGGTGATATAAATAAGAACTAAAGCCCTATCTAAATGCCATGTAATCTTCCCTTCAACAACCCCTAAATGTTCCTAATCGGGAGTAGGTAGCTGTTTTCCAACACGAAACCGGTGAAATTAAAAAGAAAATCGTGGGCCGGATCATAACTACTAAAATAACCAACACATACATTTCACAAACGTCAACACTGTTGTGAAAATTTTCCAACTCCAAAAAATCACACCAATACGATACTTCGTTCCATGTACAGTACTGTTATCTGATAGTTTCGTATGACATGGGTTGCATATTTGTTTTCGATTTGCGTTAACTGTGTTTCTGTTATAATTTTGTAACAAACAGTTTTTGTAATTATCTTTGTAATTTTTTTTTGCATTTGTTATCTACAACTTGTAAAAAAAGAATATATAAATTAAAATACAATAAAGAAGACATAAATAACCGGCCTGCCTGCGATAACTTTTTAAATTTTCATCCAGGAACAAAGGTTGCTCACTCCTGATCTAAACATTTTGATGCAGCAAAAGATAAAATCTGCGTGTGTTAATGTATAGTGTAATGACCTCGCCACCTCCAAGTATTACGAAAGAGAGGAATAGCCTTCTGGAATAAATTCGGTCATAAATATTAGGAATTAGCCAATCTCAAATAAGGCATAAAGTATGTTGAATCAGCTATAAAACTCCCAACAGCAGTTAAATCCTTACATATACTACGAGTTGCCACCATCGAATGTACTGTATTTATGGTGCTGTGTTATTGCCGGTTTGTCCCATTTTGATTAAAATTCGGTTAGTTCATCTTAAAGGTTTCGTAATAAAGGAATATCCAGGTTTTTTCTTTCGTCCTCATTTTAAGATCATATAAATATACAAACGAATAATTAGAACTCCAGTTATTTTATATTAAGTGATGCAATTAAATTAAACGAACAAAAAATCCCTAAGTTCATAGAAGATAGATTCTATTTACCCAAAAAACATTCCAAGTTTTCCATTTTCCATATCCATGATAGAATGAGGAGAAAGACGTCGTGGGTTTTGCAACAGAGGGAGAATGGTATCTGTAGATTACCCGGTAGCTACCTGCATCATCCAAACTTGCCGATTTTATTTGATTACTTGAAACGTGGGCGAAATATCAGGCTTCGCGACAATTATAGACGTTCTGGTGACTTTGTCAGAGATCAAAGATTTGTCAATTGGAGAAGACAAGAATTAAGTTTAGGAACAAAGTCCAGCCCACGAAGGAATGGAAATAACAACACGTATTTCCTTGGTTTGCATCATATTACTGTTCTTGAAGCTTTAATTTTAAGGGTCTAATTTCCAATTGGCATTCGGTGATCTGATCTCCCAGAAATGCTTACGTTTTACGCTGAACCACTAAGTTTCAGGAAGTTATTCGATTATTATAATCGAAGTTTGATCAAGGAGATAGTACATAAGAGGAATCCTAAGCTTTAATACGGTTAGGAAATGACAATACATGGAGAATATCCAATAAAGTGGGAAAAAAAGAGAAAAAGACTTTTATACAACGTAAAGCGGGGAGAAAAAAAAAAAGGTTTTAATTGATACATCATTTACGAGCTGAATATCGACATTATCTAGTACGTGGTGATAGGGGACTGATCTTGCGGCCTTCCAGGAGTCTGCGATGTTCAGAATTTCATCTTTTTGGCCAAAAAGATTAAAAGCGCAGCCAAAAATGGACGCTACTGTACTTACCAATTTCACTGTCATGATCTTTATAGCCTAGGTTCACCCCGAAACATTCTTTCGATTTCAGACCAAGTATTTTTTTAACTGTTGTATGTATCGATTTCTCAAAACCGATCACTGAGACTGCAGTTCAAAAACCAAGTGAACGTCACTGCACTGAGCCTTTATCAGTTTGAACATGTTTCCAAGTGTGTCAGGCAATAGCACAACACTAAAAAAGGTACGTAGCGGCCATTTTATAAAATATAAAAGAGAGATGGTAACAATATTTAGGTTAGTTTAAAAATACATAAATAAATAAAATAAAATTATTATTTAACGGAACTGGAACTTGAAACTTCCTGTGTAGCAGCTTATAGTCAACACGATTACATCGCCGTATACTGCTAGTTGGGAGAGGTCTGGATTCGAATCTCCTCGACGATTGGAGGGATTTATAGAGCTCTCTTCATTAAACAGTAATTGAACTTTCATTTGGTGAAAATCAGAGCATTATAAGTTCTATGACTTTTGTCTTAAGGCTCGGGGATATCGGGGAGTTATTTTTTATTTATTTATTTTACAAGAAAAGGCCATTGAACCCTTGGAGATGTACAAGTCTTGACTGCAAAGTCCTGATTCGACTTACAAAATACTTTCAATATAACCGTGGAATTCAATTCGATCTTAAGATTATGAAAAGTATCTAGTAAACTGAGTAGTAGTCATAGTAACGACATCATGTTTGGCTACATTTTCCAATTAAATAAACTGAGCGTTTTTTTGCGTAGTTCGTTTTATTTTTTAGCTATGTTGTTCCACCAGGACTACTTTAAATGTTGAGCTCTTTCAATCTTCTTTGAGATTACACTCCAGGGTGCAAAGAAGAAAACATGATGATAAAGATAAAAAAAAAAAATCACAGTAGAAAATAATAATAAAGACGAAATTCAATCATCGAGGCAGTAACTGTATTCCAAGGGAAATAAAAAGAGCGCAGGCACATCCATCGCTTAATGGAAAATGCGGAAATGGTCTCACACACAAGCGAACGAACGGAAATCAGTTTGGTCGTTAATGGGGCAGGACGCAAGAATGTATTAGCAAGGGACAAAGAGCGAGACGAAATAGCAAACAAAACAAAAAGAAAAAAAGCTGGCTTAATTCGATCGACTTCCTTAAGGACCCTTCCCTTCAGCGATTTCTTCAACAGTAAGCATTCGCTGACGAAGCAAGTGAACTTTCAGCTTGAATAAAACTCTACAATAATCGATCTCACCCCTCCCCCTTTTTTTTAATATATATTCCGTGATTCTGATCGCCTTTCCGGTAAATGACGACCATCATTAGAGAATGCCTCACTGGAGTAACTAACAACGCTGAGCCCGTAGAATATTCGCCCCATTAATCTTGATAATTCCCCACCGCTGTGGAGCTAAAACAAACCACCACAAGCATCGAGATTTCTCATTTGGATACGCACTTTCGCAGTACGTTTAAAGATTGCCGATCCATTAACTCTCAACTTTTACCGTGTTTGTTTCTATATTGGCAAGACACCAACCGAGGTGCTGTTTCAGAAGTGATTTCCGCCGAAACAAACAGTAAACATGGGATGCACAGATTCGTTAAGTAGGTTTTAAAACCAAATTATGCATCTGCCATTTTAAAACCCATTTTTTTCCATTCTGTTCCTAAATCGTTCTATCTGATAGTTTGGCTTTAGATCTCATTTTTTTCTCCATCTGTGATATATTACATCAAAATGCCCTTTCTCCTCATCTTCCCAGTACAAAGGTCGTGAGACTGATAACACGCTCCAATCTGAAAAATTCCAGGAATACAAACCATGATTTCTCAATCAAAGGGATAAAGACACCTCACGCCAAACACTGAATCGAACGTTGGAATAAATGGCAGCTTGCCAAGTATGTATTTTTATCTACAAATACAAATCAATGTTGAAACCATAGCTTCCTCTCCGATAGTAAACCTCCGGAAGTGTAGGAGCCTCTCATCCTACCCAAGCTTCAGCTCTGCAAGTGTGGTGCACAAAAATTACAGGCTGTAATATTGGAGAATATCCGGAGCTGCCATTAAATTTCACAAGGGTACTGTATGAAATATGGTTTGTAGAACCACATCGGGCGTTAGTTATTTCATATAATTACCATTCGTTTCTAGTTTCTATCATTCCTCTTATAACGAAAACATACTCCACTCAATACTCGCTTGAATTTTCCAACAAAAAGATTGGTATAATTTTGATGCCGGTAAGTTTCCACCTACTGATTGCATTTATGCACGTTTAAAAATCCGTTTCGGAATAAATTCCTGTTCTGTGTTGCCTTTTTGCTTTCTCTTATTCCACTAGTTATCTTCGAGAAAGTTCTTCGACATCCAGGGCCAATTCCGAAGACGATGCCATACGGTTATCGTTCTGATTGCTTCTGTAAACTTTTTAGATCTAAAGAAACGGAGAAATCCATTAATAACAAACTTGTACACTGCCGCAAATTTCCATATATAAATATGTACCGACAATGGCGATAAAACCGTCATTGTCCGTATCTTGGATCATGCCACTCACATAATAGAAATTTCTTTTGTGTTCTTCCTTCTTTATCAGAAGAAGAATTACCCTTTCCCCTTGCTGTCTGCCGTTCAACTTTCGACTTACGGGGGGGATTATATTAAAAGGGAAAATGAATTGAGGTTTTGGGAACTGCTGTTCTTGATTCGTGTACGAATTTTGGTCGAGTTTGACCCTGAACCCTCAGACAATGGCCGCGACGAGACTGTAATCGCATCTGTTGGCAATCTGGTACTTCAATAAAGATTACTTATAAAGATTGGCATAGCAAGCTTGCACCCAGTGGTTTGCCTTATGTTTTTTTATAATTGGGTATAGCCATCTTCCTCTCTTAACACTCACTGCTTGCTGGTGATGGTAGATGGCTCTCTGTGTTTTAATTCCTTCACTCGCTCTCTCCCTCCCTCCTCTTAGGCGCCTCCGTAGCCAGGTGGGAAGGAGAGTAGTGCGTAGCGCACGCTTCTTGATTAGACCGGGGTTCGAGCCCGTCACCACCAAATACGGAAAGGTCAGGGAATGACCACCGCATATCCCGGAGCAATATGGCCTTAGTTGCTAATGCTCCTTAAAACCAAATAACAACATTTCCCTCCTCTATATTAAGGATCTTCACAGTTTTGCTGATGACATCACTTTCCAGTTCGACGAACCCCGCTTTGCACAAACAACTTCTCAAATATCCACCACCAGTTCCTTAAATGCTGATCTGCAAGTCAGCATTTAAGATCAGCTAACGATATATTTATTAAAGAAGGCGGTCCCAGACAGTTTTCCTGGCAACCCCTCCATGTATTGAAATACTGTACAGGTAATTTCTAGCATAGCATGCACTACCACTAGTTGGTTAATGATAGATGAATCATCTGTCAATAGACAGATAAGTTTATTTCAATCTTTCAGAAATTCAATCCGTCTCGTTTACGGCAAAACAAGTCTATTTCTCCATTACTCAATTTTACTCAATTTTAACAACACAGCTTTTCAGACAAGAGAATATCTCCATATTGGGAGATTAACCCTCAAAAATAAGTACATCATAAATATTGCTTTTTCTGAATTGGAAAACAGACTATGTATCTCTCTCTCGGCGTTATTTTTCTTCTAAGCAGTTGCTAACTCTGTAAACATGACAAATCTACCTTACCATTAAATATCATTTGCACATCTGGATTGTCGGATGAAGAAACGACGAGGAACCTATATGTTAGTTTCACCCTTAACCATATTTAATTTCAATTTACATTTATAATATTTTTCTGACCGTGCGATTTTTGTTGCGTTTTTTCGATTGGTTTGGAGAGAGGTTCTCCCCTCTCCAAACCAATCGAACTACTTGATTCTATCCAAAAGACAGCAGTCATGATTATTAGATCCCTTTCTCCCATCTCTCACCACTGCCTATTAGACGTTCAGTTTCTTCCTTATTTCCTTCCTGCAGATACAGTATTTCCATGGGCACCGTTGGAATCTGTAATTCCATCTCTTTTGAATAAGCCCAAACAAGTGCATCGACTAGCGGATATCCAGTCACAGTTCCAAATTACAATATATCGAAATTTAAGTCCAACATTACAACCTCTGAAATCTTAGTCCGTTCACGGTAAGACATTACTCATAGGTTTTAGTGGAATACGAAGGTGAGCCCTCACCTATATTACTTAAAAGGTATTTATTATCTAACAGCATACACCTGAAAAACTTTCCACCGATTGCACGACGCCAAAAGTTCACAGGCTTCATACGCTTTACGGACCTGTCAAAACCTACAGTTGAGTTACTTAGGTCTAAATAACATTTCATATTTATAATCAGATGTGTGTGTTAAGCATCCGAAGAACAACTCATCGAAGTTTTACTCATCAATCAAAAATATAAAGGGAACACCGTGAGAGTCTAAGCTTTTCTTTGGAAAGTGCGACCTCCATATTTCGATGTTTTCAACAATTGTTGCGCATGCGATAAGAGTGAACATTAGACAATATATACCAAATAACATCGATTAAAATTGACGTAAGTGTGTATAAAGTATGGTATGTTTCACGAGAATATCTTGCAAGTGGGAACCTAACCGTACTCTTCCAACAGGCTTTTAAAGCTTGTCGGTCCAAGAAACCTCCAGAACAACACAATGCCAGAGAACACCTGAATACAATTCTCGAATGCCTCACTGCCTCTGCCACTCTGAAGCAACTTATTCCAGTGTTCGACAACCTGCTGCGCACAGGTGACCTTCATGAGTTCCAAACTTCTGTTATTCCCTAAAGATTTTCTATCTGTGCCGTGCTCCCCCTCCCGTTCTTGTCTTTTCTCTCATCTGTGGAGAGAAGTGTAGGGTCCCCTTCGCGTGAGTTATCCAGGGTTTTTCAGAAAAGCCCTCACAACATTAAAATTAACCTCTAAGTGCAGACACAAGGCACAACAAAATCAACTGAAAAGAACATGAAAATTATAATTTTTATAGTCTTTTTCGGACGTTTTAGTGGCAGAATTGACACTGCAACCTTTTATAATTCAGTTATTATGAGGAACTTACGAGGGAGAAGAGGCCTTCTTCATTCATTTTACTCAACCCCTTCAGCGCCTTGAAAATTTCAATCAGATCTCCCGTTGCATGTCTAGTTGCCAAACTTTGGTACACAGCTTCCGTTCTTTATACGCACATAGATTTGCACTCATCACCAGATTGGTAATGTGGGCAAATCTCTCCTCTCCAGAAGTCCCATGACTTTTTTCAAGCGCGGTCTGCAGAGCTGAATACAATATTCCAATTGCGGTCTGACCATTATCTTGTATAGAGGAATAATGACGTTCTTCTCCGTACTAGCAAAGGTCGTGTAAAGCATGAGCAATCCACCATGTGCTTTCATAACCACCTGTTAACACTGAATGAAAATATGTCTGACTGAATCGTAACTCAATCTTTTTCGTCGTGAACCACTTTCAGCTCCTCTCCTCCTTCCATTATGTATTTCTAATATTTATTCCGTGTGGCTTTAGTAGTGTTTAATTAATTAATCAATCAATCAATATTTTGTCGCTAACTACAGGTACAATGTTCGATTTTTGTGTGCAAGATATCCAGGGATAAAGTAGACTATACTTGGCACATTAAAGCTGAACGAGCTGTTAAAAGTACAATATGTGGAAATATTTTATTGCGAATTTTTTTTAATTTTAGGCTTTATGAAGTATAAATCCCAATTTTAAATATTTCGGTACAAAAATGGTACAATAGCCAGATCGTTTTTAAATAGCAGTGGATCTTCAGCACTTGGAACCTTTAATAATGCTGCCTCAGATCAAAAAACTTTGTCTACTTTTTAGGGCCAACTATCTGGGGCCCCGTTAAGTGCCCAACGTGCACCTGGACAGAGATGACCTCGCAATTATTGACACAGCATTCACAGAATGAAAATAAAATTTGGCAAAAGTACAAAATAAAAATCCGTGAAAATTTAAGCATACACTATTTGAAAATCTAAAGTATCCAAAAACCACCCGATTCTTCTATAAAGCGACGAATATACGATTGAAGCATTCAAAGGTTGAAAAGGTTGGCCAACACCGCGGTCGATTTAAAATATCGACACTAGCAAGTTTAGTTCGCATGCGTAGTACCACGAACGGAACAGAGAATCTAAAAATAACAGGGAGACCATAAAAGGTGCTTTCCTAGGGATTAACATCGCTCTTTAATATCTTACTAATAAAAAAAAGTTGCAAAGACATCTTGCGAATTCAAACACTAGATAGCGTCGCAAAATATAATATTGTTTTTGAAACAAATCTAATAATGGCAGTCTCCAAATACCACAGATATCGCGATCTTAATGCGTATTCAATAAATATTTATTTCATGTTTTCAGTACCAAGCAAACACTGGTGTTTACATAGATACAAATGTGCAAAACATTCGAAATAAACATTTAAAGTGAAATGAAATAACCGAAAATGAGGAGTCGTTTTCGATTATTTCGTTAATAGTGTTTTAATTTAGAGTTTGTAAAAATATCAAACTCTTAATTATAGTACATCAGCAGCGATACACCAATCCACAATAACGAAATTATACTGAATGCATTTTAAAAGATCATCCGTGGACACAGCCAGTCGCCTCTACCTTTGGTAAACAAACGATAAAAACACACACACAGTAAGCAAGGATTACTGTAAATGCTAAAGCAAACATGCGTCAGATCGAGTTAAAAAACAGAAGTTGGAGAGATACATGTACAAGGATTTGGAATGATATTAGGACACTGAAATTTCTGTTTCTAAACATTGTAATCAATAACATACTTTCTAAAAAAGCTTATGGGAATATCATCTGACCTGTTTCTTTAAATAATGGAGACAGCCATCAGTTTTTGCTGAAGGTTGGCGTGTTTGGAAAAGACCATGCATTTCATTTAGATGAAACGTAAAGAATCGGGTATAAGAATCGTTTTGGTTGCAGGATTTTTACTATATGATCAGATGCGAGCAGGAAGATTACAGCCAACGCGCCATCGGTGCAAAGTCCATGATGGGCTCCCCTTGTGTTTGTATATGTGTTTGTGAGTGCCCATGTGTAGATGTGAAGGTTTAAAAGCAACACATCAAATAAGATAAATGAATAAAATAAGATTTTTATTATTTTAAGTTTGTAGACTTTTTTTTTTTACCGAAATATTTCGATTATAAAAATGAATTTAATTATAAAAAAAATATTAAGGTCTCGGTTGGTCTCTCTGAAGAATTGTGGGCCCGAGTACTGTAGACCCTCTATAAATTTCTAACGCCTAATGGTCAAACCCACTTTACTTTTCTTAAGTAAACATCGCATAGAGGTAAAAGGTGAGGATGGTTTGCGTTTTGAATCTGGATGACAAATTCGTTTTGCATCATGGAGTCTATCTCTAAAACAGCTGAACTTTGATTTTTAATTCGTTACTGATAATATTTATTCAGTTGTGCAGAATATTGTCATTGTCCGTGTTCAACAGTAGGAGATTTTAATTAATTGATGCTTTTATGTAGTTGTAATTTTTTTCCATTACAGTGACATAATTCTAGTGGAAAAACCTAGAGGACCGAGAGACTAATTTACTAGCTAGGCAAAACGAATAGGTGTAGTCCAGATGCAACGAAGACAAGTGCACACAGTGTGGCTGGCTTTGGTTCTGGAATAAAGTAGGTAGACAGTTATGTACATTACGAGACAGAGCTCCTACTGCTTCAAAAAAGTACACTGCCCCTTCGTTAACTGCTGCGCTAGTTTTTCAGCAGAAATAAAGTACAGTAGTTATGAAGTTAGGAGCTCCTCTGGTTCTTTGGGATCATAGCAGAGTATAAACGGAATTGCGTTATATACTGTATATAACGCAATATATATATATATATATATATATATATATATATATATATATATATAATAAACTTCTACTGCTACTACTACTGACACCATATATGAGTGATGTCACACAGGAAGGTGCCCACCTCGAAGCGACCCCCCCCCCCAAAGTATGCACAAACAGAAGAACACGCGACCTCGATAACCAATGGTGAAACGATCTGAATGCAAACCGAAAGGTGCTCAACACGTGGCGTTCTGTTTTTGTAAGTTTGTTCTACGCAGCTGGGATGATGCCATAACTAGGCACTGACTGAGTGATAGAATTTATTAAGGTTGTTGGTAATCCTCTGTTTACTCTGAACACTGCACACGTCATAACAAGCCATTTACGTTGTATGCTAAAGCACACTCGACTTTGTTGAAACCTTGGTTGAGAAATCTGAGAGATTTCATTCTGTGGTTGCAATCCCAGGGAGGGTTTCTTAGAAAGTGAAGGGAGAACCAGATTTCCTCGTCCTTAATTCGGAATTACTGACCAGAAGGCACTACATGCACGTTCATATAATAGGGGACGTTCAGAACACCTTACTTGGACGTCATCACTAGGCTACGCCCAGGGCACAGCAACGTCAGCGACTACATTACTGAATTCAGTAATGCATCACAACGAATCTTCTGGTGGATGAAAAACTGAATTTCAACGGGAAAAATCTGTGTGACCCTCACTGGAGACGACTAACTCGGCCGGGGTGTGAAATAAGCCTACAGATATTCTTCCATCTTGGCGGAATTCGAACTCAGCCCTTTTCACACGGCGTAGTAGAAGAACGTTCCAAAATTTCGACTCTTGCCAAGTACTTAAAAGAGATTTAGGGCGTCAAAACCTACACGATATTTTATAATCACTCTGTATACCAGTTGGATAAAACACACAATGGGCGTACAACTCCAAAGGCGTATTTTTTTTTTATTAAAGTATTTTACTTATATAACTCGCTTTTCTGCTTTAAAATAAATAAAATAAAATATTTATACCATTTTATATACTTTTGGTTGCTAAATTGTAATCTATTGTGTACTTTGATTTTATTTCTTTGCTTGGTTTTGCTGCTGTTAATTGGAATTCAATATGAACTTAGCCAGAATAACGATTTGTGGCCATTCTAACTGAGGTGTTTGAAGGCTTCGCTTCCAGTTTGTATATTTGCAGTTATTGAGGAAATGGTTGTAACTGGAAGCATATTTTTAGATTTTAGATGCACTGGAATTGTAATGCAGTATAGGGGTGGTCATAAACTTCTGCTTTTAATAAGACTTTAGCTTATTCGTGATGTTCACAGGTTATCGGCATCAAGTTCGCGCTGCAAAAACCTCGTTTTATATCGGAATTGGTTCATATTTCATTACATGGCTTGTACGAACTTCTGAATGGGGCTCTTCATATGAAACAAGCGATAAACGTTTATCACTCACCTAAGCTGTACTCAAATACGTGTGTGCCGTTCCAGTTATCGGGAAAAATGACGCGATTATAAGCTAATACATTATCAACAGTTAAACAACTCTTAGCACAATATACGCACTCGCATTATCAAGTTTATAAAGATGCAGATAAACGTGCAAAGCAAGAACCGCTATTGGTAATATGGGAACAGAACGTATCATTAGAAGCAGCTTTTGAAGTTGGCAGTTAAATAAAACTTTTCTTTTTTAAATTACAATTGTTCTTGCAAATTTAACTGCCACACCTCGTGTATAAAGTTTTAATTATTTTCTTTCAGTGGGGATAAGTGCTGCACTTCTGGAATGACATACCAACCATCGGCCCTTCTGGCCCGAACAGTCAGAGAGCCCAATGGCCGATATGGTATGGCCGTTTAAAGAGCACGAGGAGGGCAGCTCGAAAATCTTGTAATTTCGACTTCTGTCAAGCTCTCACGTAGAGTAGAGTGGAGTAAAATAATTATTTTTAAAGCTTACTCTTTGCAGTAGAGGTATTTATGGATAACTCTATTGTTATCCATAAATACTTGTGGAATGGCAAGTCACCATGAAGCAGTTCTTTTCAGCAGACGAGTCACAGTTGAACGGTTTGCAAGATGTGCGTATATAAACGTGACATGAAAGAAAATGGCGCCGATTTTGTTGACTGAACTTAGTAATAGAGGGGAGGTAGAACTAACGAAGAATACATTGCACTAAGAATTCTAAAATATCCTTGAAAATATCAACTGATGTCTACCATTTTACACCTTAGTTTTTGAAATCCAGTAGACTTTTCGAAGGTGAATGATTTTACAAGCCACCGAGCCAGCCGGGTCAACTTTACATTTTAAGTCTAGAGTAAGTAATTTGGCAGTGCCATTTACTTCCGGATCATGCTTCTGTTGTATTAATTAGATTATCTTTTGTAATTATGGGTGTAAACGAGATTACTGAAGACCACAGTGCATGGGTACAATCGCCAAAAGGGTTTTCACCTCATTAATGCAACTGTTTTTTTTAATAATTAGGAAACAATGTAAATTCTGAAGCTTATTTTTTATCGATACAATATTGTACAGGTAATGACGAAAAAATAAGTACTTTTTTTACTGATAACTTAATAGATTAACAGCAAGTCTTGGGGAAAAAAAATCGCATTTAATTTGCCCAATTTGAATTTATATTTTGACTTTCTCCGAGTAGCCTCCAAAAGATCTGGTTTCGATAGCAGAAATGCATGCAATCTCTTTAGAAGAATAAGGTTTGAGAATATTTGAAACTCGGGTTTGAGCAAGCCAATTTGAAACTTGGCTTGCTTTGTTTCGATTTTTGCAGCAATAGTCAATATCGGCCATCACTAACTGTAGCAGTACACGCCATTTTCAGTTTGTTTGGTGTTTGTTGTATAGGAGTATGAGGATGATTCGGAGAAGAATTAGAAGGCACTTTTAGGCAGCAGAGAACACTACATGCACGTTCCAACTTATTACTTCTCTTTTCACCAGTGGTCTAGTAAGGCACGTGCTCGACAGAAGTATCAACTTTTGATTTTTAGTAGGGAAAAACCGATACTGTCTGAAAATCATGAATATTTATAATTTTAATCTCAACCAGTTTCACAAACAGAAGATCAGCTTGGCAAAATGGTTAATCCCTCATAAGGTCAGTGGTCAAAATACGAAGAGGAAGCCTTCTGATTATTAGGTCAATCATGCAATTTGTGTATTTAATTGTAGAATCGCTTACTTCTGAATTCATTTTTATTGCCAAATAAAATTTATTACTATTATAACACCTATTCAATTCAAGTTGTATAGAGAACAGAAAAAAAATTGACTCCAATAAGCATGCTAAAAGTTTAAAATAATCACACACAGACACTGGACAAAAAATTAGTCACTTGTGGGATTTAGGGCACGTAACAAATCGAACATGTGTAAATCATTATATCTGATGAAGGCTACCATATAGCCGAAAGCTCATATATTTCTGCTTTATCTGTACGCTCTGTGTTTAAGCTACAATAAATTCATCATTATATCTATTTACAGGTATACCAGCAATGACCGGAGAAGCAAGGATTTTTACCATAAAAGATAGGGCGCAGAAAATAACTTCAGTGAGTGTTAGAAAGGAGTGATAGCATTTTGATAGATAGATCTAAAGGACATTTTTAAAGAAGCAACTGAATTTGTTTTTGTGTTTCAGAAAAGAACAGTAATAAGAGTTTTTAAGGAATTGTGCAAGCCAAAACCATCAGCAGGATTGTTGGCGAAAGTCTGTACTAAGTGATGGTGATCATCCACGAATATAGCGTTGACTTAACAAAAAACGATTTAAAACAAGACAGGAACTGACAATTAACCAAGGGCTAAAACAACCAATTTCTGAAAGAACAGAGTTTCATAACATGTTTATCTGGAGTAGAATCCCCGAAGAACACCATTGCTAACAGCTGAGAATAAAAAAGTGTGGCTAATAAGGGGCGAAAGGAATCAAAATTATTGATGCTTGGAAAGCTGTGATGTGGTCTGACAAATCCTTAAATTTTGCTTATACTCTACTCTAATTGAGCCAGGAACCGAGTTCACATGAGAAGCAGTGAGGAATTTCTTTCAGGCTGTGTGCACGATATCGTAAAAGATGTAAGCAAGTAAGCTAGTGATGCATTGGGGATAGTTTTACGAAGTGAGTCCAGTATTTGAAATACCAACCACGATAAATTAGGCTGGCTACAAAAATATTCTGGATGATCAAGTTTTGTCTTTTGCTGAATATTTGAGGGATGCTCTTATATTCCAGGATGACACTATCCAGTTCACAAGGTCTCTACTGTTTTAGACTGGTACGAGGGAAGGGTAGGACATTTAAATTTAAATAACTCCACGTTCCTTACAGGAGTTACTGTGTAACTCGTATAAGGAACGTGTGTGGGACTGTCTTCAAGGGAAAGTGAAAACACAGCAACCACATCCAAAGAGTTCAACTGTTTTCAGAATGCCCTAATATTGATATTAACTATTTTAAGGGGATCTAATTGAATCCCTACCAACGAGAATTAATAAAGTGATTCGTGATAAACGAGGGAATTACACATTATTAATTGAAAACTACACAAGTGGCTAATTTTTGTTCGGTGTTTTTGCATATACTCAGTGATCACTGAATTATGAGCACCTACCTAAAATCGTGTTGCGCCACCGTTCGCACGGATAACAAAATCCGTTCGTCTATAAATTGGCTACTCGCAGATTTAGTCTCCAGACGCTGCAATCTGCAGAACTTAAGCCTCTCTTGGTAAAAGCAACCCTATGTTTCCCTCACAAATCTTGTTGTCTTTCTCTGTGCTCTTTCCAGCAGCTCTACATCCTCCTTGAAATGAGGCCTCCAGACCTGTATGCAGTACTCAAGGTGTGGCCTGACCATTGTCTTATACGGAGGGATAATTACCTTATGCCTGCTATCAAAGTGCCTGTATATCATTGACAAGACCCCATAACCTGCTCTGGCAGCCTGTTTGCACTGCTCTGAAAACTTCAGATCTGACTGCACAATTACCCCCACGTCTTTTTCGTTCTCCACTAGCCTGAGTGTAGTATCGCACAGTTGGTACGTTATTTTAGGGTTACTGCGACCCATACGCAGTACTTTGCATTTGTCAATGTTAAACTTCAGTTGCCACTTCTCAGCCCATCTACCAACTTTTCTAGATCATGTTACAGTAGCATATTGTCATTAACAACCCTGCCAACCTTTGTATAATCTGCTAACTTGGGCACTAAGCCTGATATATCTTCATCAATATTATTGATAAATATGGAAAACAACAATGGTCCCAACACTGAACCCTTGGGGGGGGACTCCACTAATAACATTAGCTCCATATGCGTGGCTTTCCGTTCTAAAACATCCCACAGGTTCAATTGGATTGAGGCCAGGAGAATTTGGAGGCCAATCAAGATGGCGATATATTTACTGTGTTCCTCAAATCACTCGTTTACAGTGCGGGCCAGATGATATGAAGCTTTGTTATCTTGGAAGGTCCCGTTTCTGTTCAGGAAAAAAATGCAATATGGTACGATGAATATGGTTTCTTTAGTGCAGGTGGACTTCACCTGTGAAACGTTCGTCTACGCACTAAGGGTTCTAATCTAATTCTCGCCAGAAAAACAAGCTTCATATTAAGCATCCACCGCCTGGATAGTGGGCACTATCACGATGGATCCATGGACTAGTTTTGCTTGCGCCACACACGAAGACTCATCCGACCAGCACACTCGTTCCCAGTCCTCCTGTGTCTAACCAGAGTGTTGCTGACACCACAGCATTCGCCGTCGACGATGATCAGTTAGGGTCATCTGCTGTGGAACCGCATACGTCTGATTATGCTGCGCATCGTGATTTCGGATATTGTTCTTGCATTCCACATTGTATTGTGATTTCAACTGTCGTACAGTGACGTGCCGTTGAGCCCATACAACGCGCTGCGCTCTTCGCTCACCATGAACATCCATCTTGCGTAATCCTTTAAGCTCTGTCGGCGGGAGGTAGTTTTTCCTGCTCAACACCATTCTTTGTACACCTTAATCAAAGTGGGCCGTGAGCAACCGACAAGACGTGCTGTTTCCGATACGGAAGCATCCGGCGCAAGAACCCCCACAATCATGTCCTTTTGAAATCCGTGATCTCTTTATTATCTCCCATAACAGCTTCTTTATCAGTTTGACTTGCACGACCAGATGCGAATTACCATTGCTCTATCGTAGGAAGCTGTTCGGCTTTTTATAGTGCGAGCTATACGGCATAGTCCATTAGGATGGTGAGGACATAATTCAGTGATCACTGTGTGTGTGTAAAAATAAACAATATACAGTGTGTGTATATATATATATATATATATATATATTGTTTCCATGCCAACGCAAGGTTATTTATTTCAGCATTTTCTGGCTTTCGACATGACGTCAGAAGGTTTTCTAATGGCACCAAGTGAGACCAATGAACTACCAGTTCGCTTAGGAATTCATTTTCTCAGATGTAATTTAATGGAGAGGGATGGGGTGGGGAGGTAACGTCGCGATACAATCTTCACGCTCTTAGCCACCCCTCATCAACAATTGAAAGAAGAAAGCGAAACATCTCCGAAGGAAAGAGGGAAAAAGAAAAAAAAAAAAAACCTATAAAGCATGTGCAGTAAACTAAACATGAAAATGTTGCCATTTGATGCGCTTGAGAAGTGAACCTTTCATTTTATTTATATATTTTTTCATTTAGCGAGGCTGAAGTAGGCCACAAAATCGCCGTGAAGGTTCCTTGGATCGGAACTTTAAAGACGTTCTCAGTCTATTTTGCCGTAAGTGGTAATTTCATCTTCAAGCAGAAGGCGAATTCTCATTGGTGCTGAGGTCACCTTTTGTGAAGGAATGTGGAATGTTAACAGGGATTTTCTCAAAGGAGTTAATCTTTTTATTTGATATAAAGCCAGCGAACATCGTGAAGGTTATTCTGAATGCCGTGTCATTCAAGGTCTTAGAATACTGTATGGGAATAATGAGCAGTTTCGCACACATTCTTCCTTTGCACATAACTAGAATTTTTCTTTTGATATGGGGATCTAAATAAACTAAAAATAGTACGAAGCATCTGAACAGGTTCTGCAGTGCAGAGAGTGAATTGACACGCACGTAAAGAATTACGGTGAGCAATTTTACAAAGGGATAATTACCATATAAAGAGTTCATTCAAAACCTGGTCTTCTCTTGTTTACTGTAGGCAAGCGTCAATGTTTTTTGTTTATATTGTATTGATAATTATTTAGGGTCAATTATTTAGTCAACTGTCCGAGGCAGTTAAGACCACGAGGCGTCAATACTGACATGCTGAGTATATGGAGTAGGAAAAGCCGAAGTTTTCAGAAATAGTTTCGGTTTAAGATAGCCAATTACAGCTTCCCCCGCCCACCCAAATGAAAGAAGTCTTTATAGAAAAATCCTGAGGTATACAACAGAAACCTTTCCCAAACTGGGCGGAGTATCGTATTCATGCGACACAAGATGATTATGACCCCCCCCCCCCCGTGTCCTTATCAACTGCATCACGTGTAATTTCTCAGCTTGCCTGGTTTCAGGTTGGCTGACAAATTATAAGTAATGTAGTTGATAAGTGCAGCCAAGATTACATCGTTTACTGATTTAGAACGTACTTGGCGATCTTGAATTGTTTGGATTTGAGCTAATGGAAGTCAAATCATCTTGCCAGTTGTAAACGAAATGAAAGAAACACAAACAGAGGAAAGTTCTTGGAGTATTCAGTTCCGTTTGAAAAATTGCTTAAAAAGGTAAATAAATGCACTGTTCATTATATATGTAGTTCAGTGTACAGATCCGCTGTAATGAGCTTCCTGTAGGTTCTGTCATGGCAGTACCTGTCCAGGTCTATTTTGAAGACTAAAGAGCTCCAGAGTATTGACAGGAAACAGTCGCCTTAATCCGTCCGAGTGATGGAGAGCGCTACACAGATTATGAGTGTAGTGGAGCCGGGTTCCCGGGCGGGACCTGACCACAAAATTTTCAATTTTGTGGTCAGGCCTCGACCGGGTTCACGGTTTAAGTGGTCAGTTTCTGAATTCATTTCGTGTTTAAGTGATTTTGTGGTCAGTCCCCGCCCGGCTTCACTACCCTCATAATCTCTGTAGCACTCTCCATCACTCGGACAGATTAAGGCGGGTGTTTCCTGCCAATATTCTGGAGCTCTTTAGTTTTCAAAATAGAACCGGACAGGTACTGCCATGACAGAACCTACAGAAAGCTCATTGCAGCAGATCTGTTCACTAAACTACATTTATAATGAAGAAGGCATTTCGAGAAAGATGAGTTTTGTTCATAGCGAAAGACTTCAGAAGCCCATGAACTCATAAAAACTGTAATGAACGCTTTATAGTGTCTTCAATTCTTATTTATTTATTAATTTATTTATGTATTTTCTGAAACTGTGTTCCTATCTAATAAGTTATGTTCGATGTATGTATGTATGAGCAACTCGCTGAGAATTCCGCTGAGAATAAGTAACAACAGTTTCTTTGGTGAAGCGTTACTCATTCGAAGTAGTGCAATATCATGGCAACTCGTTGTGAAGGTATTCACAATATGAGATATAACTTAAACGATGCCGCCTTTGCATATTTGTGCTAATTCAGAGTACAGCTGCGTACTAATATTATGCTTTTGCACTAACTTGCACGTTGTCTAAACTATTAATAATAATAATATTAAACAGGATGGGAAGATTCCAACCACACAAATTCCCAAGAGTCGCGTAAAATTAAGGAAAAAAAAAAAAGTAATAATAAACATTCTAAAAACATAAAATTTCAACACAGAACAATATTAAAGTAATTATTTTAATATGCGGTATAAGCAAAAACGAATAATTGAATTGAAAATCCAAAGAACCTGAAAAAATAAAATTAAATAAAAAAGACTCCTTAAAAAAAAAAAAAAAAAAAATATATATATATATATATATATATATATATATATATATATATATAAAACTTGTTTAAATCAATAAAAGGATCGAGATATCTCGTTTAGTGCATTAACCTTTTAACTATTACATTAACATGCTTGTTTTGTGGGTCACACAATAATAAAATCTTTGTTATTGTGTGAGGTGCACAAATAATGAAGACCGAATGTTGAGCTGTAATTCTCATTGAAGGTCATAAAGTAATGTAGCACGTGCTAGTTTTGTTATCCAAGCTGAATGACTCGGCTGTCATTGCATTATTGAACCAATTTTGACCCTAAGATACCAATTGTGTTTTTTGCAACGAATGAGGGTTCACCCGACGTTCAAACTATGATTTGTCTAAACAAAGACAGACATTTAAATGATGCCGAAGCATAGCAGTGTTACCATGAATCAGGAGATGAGTCTGAACAAGCAAGTCTAGCTAGAGCTCCCAAATTTGTCTGTGGAGGAATATTAAATTTAAATAATGCAGTCAGCCTCCAAAAACTGGAAAGACAAGGTTGTAAAAAGTTATTAGGGAACTTAGAACAAATCAGAGTCATGCCGCCAGCTGCACTGTCTTGCAAGACCAAAACTACTAATAGAAGCGTTCACTATCACATGCCATGTTCTAAAGATTACAGAACACCATCCCTCTCCTTTGAATGAGCCTGCGGAATTAGCAACAGCACCATCTTCGGTCTCTCGTAGAATCTTCAAAGTGACACTGCAATTAGAGGACCTTCAAGAATACAAATTTAGCAGCCATCACCATTTATGTTCATATAGAAATGGAAACTGCCATAAAACTGTTTCCAAAGATCATAGCACAGTTAATTCTTTGCAGTATGTGTTAGTGAATTTCGATTCTTCACAATGAGCACCACCAAACACGTTTGCTAACTTTTTAAAAATATTCCAAAGATTTTTTTCTTTTTATTTAAACCTCCACCTTTGTAAATATAAAATAATATAATAATCAAGCCGTGTTCCTGATTAATAAGTGAGGCTATTCACTTTTGCTCTTCTGTGCACGACTACTCCAGAAAAAAAAAAAAAGTATTTTTTGTTTTAAAGCCTTATTTTTAAAATAAAATAATAAATCAAAATAAAGATTTATATTCCGAAATACATAAATATGTCAATTATTTCAATATTTCCCACTGAATAGTACAAAAAATTAATCTTTCATTTTTCGGATTAAAAATAATCTGATGATAACCAGTTATGCGGTCAAATATGACCCAACGACACCAGATATGCAGTCTTGTTTATACAGGGTGGGGAGGGGGTAGGAAAACGGGCAACTTTAAAAACCCGTTTTCTGTGTACCCGTGTAGTGGGGAGGATTGCATCATCTGACGTACTGTTGTCCACATCACGCTATTTAGTAAACATGGTACAGTGGAGTGAAGCCCAACGTGGTTTCACCGTCAAGGCATTTCACAAAAACAACGACAGTTACGAGGCCAATCGACGTTTTTTCGTGTTCACCTTAAGCGCCAAGATCCTGTATCATCTGCTCATGCCATTTAAAAAAATGGGTAAATAACTCTGAAGAAACTGGTTCTGCTGTAAAAAAAGATGCTTCCGGTTAGAATAAGAAGCGCCCGTACATCACAAAACATCCAGCTGTCAGCATGCATTGTCATTGAATTTATCCAATAGGAGTGCACGATGAATATTGCGCCAGGACTTAAATTTCCATCCTTACAAGCTGTATAAATCAGAACCTCGCGATCTTCTTACCCGTAAAAATTTCTGTCAAGAAATACTAAGTCAAAAGGATGGTGATGAAGACTTGATTCATATATACGAATATCTGATGAAGCTCACTTTCATCTAAAGGTGAAATTCCACATGCAACCATTGCAATGACTGAACAACAGCGTAGTGTGCAATTTCTTCTCACTGCATTATTGGCTCATATTTTTTGAAGATGATTATGGAAGGGTGACAGCTGTGATGTGATGTGATGCCATGTCAGCCCACTATGCTAACATTATCACAACTTTTTTGACTGCTGAACAAGCTACTAAGTTTCTTTAAGTTAATGAGGCCAGTTGATTTCAACAAGATGGCGCGACGTCCCACACTGGTCAGGGTGTCAATTGACGCTGCACGACTACTTTTTCATAACCACATCATCTCAAGGAATGGTGACATTTCGTGACATACAAGGTCTCCAAGACCAGTCAGCATGTGACTTTTTTTATGGGGGGCACTTAAAAAACAAGGTGTACTCTCATCGCCTACACAATATTGAAGAGCTGAAAGAAAGAAACAATTTATGAAGAAATTGCAGGAATTCCTTTGAAGACGCTACGCAGCGTCATGGGAAACGCGTGGAAGATTAGCAGAATGGCTGCGCAGAGACAGAGGTCGCCTCAAAGATATCACCAAAAAGATAAACATGCTGTGTACTTTAAGGTGGCAGATTTACAATTTGGCAAATACAAATTCTTTATTTAATTATCGAGATTTTTAAAACCGCCTGTTTCACTGCCTCACCCTGTGTTTAAATTGTTTATAGTAAATTTAAATGTAAAAAAAAATTACGTCATTAGCAATAAGAATCAGGTTATCTGATTTATGGAAGTTTAAATTTTATAGCGTTTCCAAAGCAAAAGGTGTACTGAGAGAGGTGTAATAAAGGTCCAAAATCACATCTTTTTACTTAAATGTAGAAGACAATACATAATTAAGTGTTCATCATTTTTTTTTTAAGAAATAGCACGTGTCCTGTCAATTAGTGGACAGTTGATTGCGAACTTTTACTTTATTTAAGATTCGTTTAACTGGGACGAACAAGCAATTAAAATAGACTTGCCAAGTAACTGAGCTAAGCAAACCATCCAAACCCAAACAAGAGGTTCGCACGAGCCTAACGGAAATCGTGGCAACAGACCCCCCCAACATATGTAAATATGAAAAGACAGTTTTACGCGTACTGTACACCGACACGACCTACATTACTAAATAAATAAAAATGGTTCAAGGACAATTCGCGTCTGATTTCATTTCTGGTGTATGCCTGACATAGTTTCAACGACATTTTGTTCACATCATAAATGTCATCTGGTTACGAGATTGCTGAAAAATCTTGTTTGCACTCGTTTCGTAGTTGGCAATATGCAATAGGCTGTGTAGTGGATGTCTCTTATGTTAATTGTCGTATTTAAGAAAACAGGATAAGTACCGCACCTAACATGAATCCTAAGTTTACCTGCGTTCTCGCCGTCACAGTTGGCACTTCGCCAAAAGAAAGTACCCCTGTTGGATGAGACCTCTTAGCTAAGGTATCTATAGCTATCTTTGGAAACGTCTACGGTCATGCTCTTAAATAAAGGAAAGAGTAAAAAGAAATATTTTTCTTAGCTATTTTCCAAAGTACAGTTATTCAGCAGGATTTCTTTTTGGTTAAAGTTATCGAAGGTTCTTTCGAGACACACCATAAATGACAGATTATTCTGTGGAAATTGGTAGATCACGCGTGCCCTACGCTGCGCTATTGAAATGGCGAATACCGCAATATTCAACTGTCAAATTGATAAAATCTCTTCTCTGACACGTTTGGAACACGCATTTCTATTTATTAACAAAACAATTTTAGGCTTTAGTTATGAAATAAAGGAATGTCCACGAAAAACAGTTTAAAAATCGCCAATTTGCAATCAGTGCCCCCTGTGGTAGCACGTGTCCTGTTATTAATTGAACGTAGGTTACAGCTGTGACGACATGGAATTCAAAACCACAAATAACAATCACTGTTAGATTTGCTTATCCAAATTTCCCAATAACAAAACTTTCTGTAGAACTGGTGTAAGGACTGTCCTCCAGTTTGTCTCCCCTTCCCCCAGTGCCTTTACATCTGTCATTAGTGACAATAATTAAAAGCTTATGAAGTACGTTATTATATTACTAAATCATGTGTGGTTTAAATCCGAATATATCAAGAGCTGTAAATCTTCAAATTACGGTATGCGCAGACTTCAATTTGCCTTTATAGCTACGCACAGAATGATATATGTGCACTGCACGTATGATAATCATGTATACGATTATTAATTAATCCGCAAAATAAGGTAATTTGGAGAAATGCCGGGGGATTAAAGCCAATTGAAGAAGAGTCTTTCTTATCGTCACCCAGAGTCCCTCGTGGTTGTAAATTTTAGAATTTGTCCACCCTTAATGGGCTGCCCAAAGAACCGAGATATCTTGGATCTTACAGCATATGAATCAGGATAAACGGGTAATCGATGTACAATGTAATATATTTTTTTATATATTCAGAATGTCTGGAAAACATAACTGTTCCACTAACTTGGAGTCGTTCTGGGTGGTTGCATTTCTGACAACGATGCCACTGGCTTATTTATACAGCATGTGCCCGGATGACTTCTGTACACAGTAGAAACATTTATGTATCCCAGAGTAGTTCCTGGCAGTTGTTATAGCAACAAAGAGCTCGGTAATCAAAGGGAATGGAGAGCGGAATACTTTGCAACTATAAAAATAACAGTATGGCGGTGTTCTAACAGAAAGGTTTGCAAGATCTTGGACTGGAAATAAGAGGCATACCATTAAAGAGATGACGAAACTGTTTTCTCTGTGTAGTAGCCTAATCAGCATGTGGAGGAAGTTTATAAAAGACTAAACAAAGTCCCTGCTCTCTCAAGGCTGTTTTGAAATTCCGCGCGTGGAGGGGCAGAAAGAAAGAAAGCCTTAATTCTAGTTTTAAGCAATTACCACGAGACAGTAGGGAGAGGTGTCCTTGTATACTTAATTGTAAAAAATTGATACGAAAGATGTTAGTTTTTAAACATCTAACGGCATGCGTGCTTATTAGAGATAGCAGTTATCAATAAAGAAAGAGCCCCACCGCCAAAAAAAAGCTTGTCACAAACGAATGCCCTTCCAAACAATAACAACGGCGGTTGATATCACTATCATCTCTAAATTCGGATGACTGATTCAATCATTAAGGAAACTTAGGCCACGAGACGGCTCACTGTTTCATGTCTGTTAACTGCGTTTTTTCTAGTGGTCTCTCTTTGCTCTGCTTTAATCTCTCTTCTTTTAAATTGGCAATAATCCCCCGCAGGTTAAAAATTAAATCTTTAAGACTCGTTGATATAGGTGAATAAAAATCAGCAGATGAGACTTACCTTTATGAAAGTCCTCGTCTGAACGGTGAAAAGTTAAGGGCTGATCCGGTCCGGAAACACCTTCTAGTTCTTCGTGAGAATGAGGATCGTGATAAGTACTGGGAACCTGAGGAAGCAACCGTCGGAAGGAGATGCTAAGTAAGTCTCCCTTCTCCCACGTCACCACACTGAGAAGCATGTAGGCGAAGCTGAAACCGAAAGTAATCCCCACCGCCAGCGTGAGGATAAATTTGCGGGACAGGCTGGACTGCTGCAGTGTGGAGCCTTGCACATGGTTAGGAGACATGTTCCAGAAGACAGGGGATGTTTTGCGATCTCCCGGGTGCACTAAAAGGAATAAAGAGAGACGATAGATAAGAGTTCATTATGGCTAGTAAAAGAGACACGTTGTTAAAGAATTCTAAGACAGATATGCATCTCGTTACTCTATACCAGGGGTGGAATAGAGTAACGAGTCGATCGCGAATTTAATTTCGGTCGATCACGACGGATTTTAAATATACAGTCATCCCTCGATTTGTGCACTTGTGAAATGAAATTTTTGAGATGGTAGATCGCGGCACAAATTAAGTTGGCCACTCCTGCTTTATACGAAGAAGCGAGCTGTCGTATATTATGAATTTTATATAATATCTATTAAACTAATAAACTCAATTTGTACAAAATATTATACAATATATTTGTACAATCTTCATTCAGCAGATGATCACCTTCTGACTCGCTAATTTTAGGCGAGTTAGCATACCCAGGGTCCTGAGCTGGATATCATCATTCTTCTTTTTCTTGGTGATCTTTTCTCTCTTTCTCTCTCTCTCTCTCGGTAATTCAGAAATTTTTTTTTTGGCTGGTGCAGCATAAGCCTCAGGCTTCTTTGCACCATAATAATAATATGATTGGATGGAGGAATGAATGGGCAATATAGCAGATGCGCAGACACAAAATGTTCTCCATTCGAGCAAGTCTTTTATCCGGTAGTTTTTGCTCTTTATATCAATTCAGTGTTTTTGTTCAGTTTTTTTTTTTTTTTTTAAGTTAATTAAAACTTTCTCGATTCATTCTAATGTATTTTTTTTAAAAAATACATCACTCTTCGTGTCTTTTTAATTCATTAAATTAATATATTTTTTGTCTACTGGAATTATAAAAGTGTATTCCTGGTCGTTTTCTATTTATTATATTTTCTATTTTTCTATTTACCAGGAGAAAAATAAAATTGTTTGTCCTGCATACGAATACTCTCCAGGACAAACAATTATTAAAAAGAGTTCTTCGTTAAAGTCGTGACACACTTTCATGATGCGGTTCGAAGAAGACCGGAAAAGTGTAATTCCAAAGACTGATTGCTTTACCACGATAATGCCCGTCCCGTTCGTTGCTAACTGTACAGTTCTTCGGCCAAACATGGAATCGATCAACCTTGAAAGGAAGTCGATTTGATGATGTGTAAGCAATGAAGAGTAATAGGAAGGTTCACCATTCGGCGATTTCCAGAAGTGCTTCCAAGAGTGGGAAAATCAGTGGGTTAAATGCGTCAACTCAGGACACTTTCCAAAGGGACTGAGTCGTCCACCCCATAAGTATGCTTACTGTCACTAGATCTTTCAAGTATCCAGACCTAGCGGTCTGGATACTTCTTGAAAGATCTTCTTCTTGAAAGATCTAGTATAATATACAGCACAAGACCATATGAATAGGCGCACTATAAACAAAGTAATTATGGTGCCACCTACCCTCTTAAAAATAAAATGAAATTTAAAAAAAAAAGAGCGGCACAACCACGTCCAAAATGTTTTGCCAACTGTCACTCGACTGGGGAGGACTGGTTTCCGGTCTTGTCAGGCTGGAGGAATTGCTAAAGGCATTTTCAGTTTGTTGTTGTAGAGTGCCGATGGAGGGACTATGTGTCTCCCAGTGGTTATTCAGTCCTCAAATCAAACACTTCTGAGGAGACACAATGTCGCCTAAGTTGCTGATGCGCCTAAAAGTTAACACGTCCAAGATTGGTATTTGGAATAACTGTGCCTACATTCAGCTTCTGTGGATAAGTGCATTTATCACTCGCAGCCATTTTAACATTACAAGCATTGAAGAAATACTAAAACATCTATCAATCACTTTTGAGAGCGGTGATATTAAAATACAAACTCCACCTACTAACGCTAACTATTCAGGCTGGTTATCGACAATGAAACTCCTGAGACTATTCTCTAAGAAGACGCTAGTAAAAGTTCTTGTTTATACTCCAGCACGACCACCATGTTGGAGGAGTTTGCAATAAATCATGAATACAATCATCAATATTATTTAGCAGTTACGCGAGTTTGAACCACGGTCTGCTCAAAGAAAGTGTGTGCAACTGTACTCTCGCTCCTGACCACTCGGCTACATCGGGCAACATTCTTTCCCTTTCCCCGTCGAAAGGGAATAACATGAGATAGGTGTTTGATCAATTTTTTATCCTGCCAATATTAGAACCCCCCGACACATACACATACCCCTAACGAGTTCCATGACGCTAATTTAAAAACTGCGACTTACCGTCAGAAAGAGAAGCGCTTCAGCAGATCTATTCTGTACGAATGTACCCTATATAGTGCGCATGAAAAACACTACAGTTATTTATTATGCATCGTCATAACGTGCTCGGAATAAACAAACTATTATAAGCAACACTGCTTTTGTTTATAGTTGTTTCCAACTAGCGGTTAGTCAATATCTTAGTATAAAAAATATTTCTCGCTTGTAGAGAACGTCTTTCCTAGTGAAATTCGCTTCAAGAAGTTGGCTTAGTGATGCTTTCTAAGTTGTTCAATTCCTTCTATATCATAACAGTCTGCATACATTTTTAAACAAATCTCAAATAATGCACGCCACATATCGTGTGGAACGTTACACTATGATAAAAGTAAGCATTGCACCGCTTTCCCCATTAAGAAAAAACATGTCCAAAGTGTCCGCAGCGACGTATAGCGGTTTTCAATCCACATTAAAAAGGTAAATTGCAGCCATTATCAACCCACTGCAGGATGGAAGCCTCCTCAACAATTCATGTTGAGGGAAATGGACCATAATCTGCCACGCTGGTCCAGTGCGGGTTGCCAGATCGATCGTATTTAGCAATCAGGGGCTTGAACCCCGGTCTACTCAAGGAGCGTCTACTGCTGCACTCCCGCTCCTGACCACTCAGCTACGGAGACCTATTAGCAAGGCCTAATGATGCAAGAAAGCGGACATTTTCTGCATCAGCCAAAAAATAAATAAAACAAAATATTCATGCTATTCCAAGTTGCATAAGGTAAACCAATTCCCTTTAAATTTAGACATACTCACTGCTTCCTCCATTTTGGGAAGCAAACATATTCATGGTTGATAACTGGCTGCCCATAAATGAACTTCGTGAGATCCAGTCTTTTGTTATTCCCATTGACTTTATATTTGTGTCCCCAGTTCTTGTTTCATCTACGAGGGGAAACAGACCTTACTCATCATCCCCTTCAGCGCTTTAAACTCCTCAAATCAGATCTTCCCTTAGCTGTCTATTTGTGTCAAACTTTTCAGCCCACACTTTCTAAAACAGTTCTTCTTGACGTTCATCGATTTTAGGTGTGGACTGTTGTTTTTTGTTGGAGGATTTTAGTGGCATCAGCGACTTACACCACATAGCGTCGTATATACCATGTGTAAATTGCTGGACAGAAAACCATGCAACTCCTAAGACCTTAGCCACGTTGCGAAAATAACCCATAAAAATTCTCGCGTCAGTGCCGGGATTCCACGAGTGAGTGATTTTTGTTTTTATGGCTCATGAGCAAATAAAGTTATGATGAGCCAAGTCAACGGTGTGAAGAGGACGATGTTTATATGCCCTGTGTTATCCAGGAGGGCGAAAAGCGGTCACTGGACTTGAATACAATATTCCTGATATTCTAAATACTAAGAACAGATTTTTTTTACTTTTTATTATTATGCACACTTCGAGCGCAATGAATTATCATGAACAGTAAAAGAAAATTGCGCAATTTAATGTATAATTTCACTTTCTGACTGTCTTGTGTAAACTAATAGTTCTCCAACACACGCAAATTGATTTCAGCACTTTCAGTTCTAATAGGGTTTAATATTAACCCTATTAAAACCAGTTTTAAAACACGAAATTTACTAAAATGTAAATTAAATGTGGTGTAGTCAAGTAATTCACAAAATTAAACAATATTATATCACATTTAAGTTAATTATAACGTGATATAAGCGAAAAAAAAAATTCTATCAAATAAATTAATGCAGAATAGATAAACAGCAGCCTACACTTGCCCAGGGAAGCATGGTCTCCTACCGAAACAAGGAATCACCCCCCAGTCTGTTTACTTTTACTTTATCCTGGCAAATGAATACGCGTAGTTCAAAAACCCTCTTATTATAATTAATGAATGGTTTAATTAATATCTTGTAATGTAATGCTTATTAATAGTAATAAAGGGATGAACCCAGTCACGCCTGACTACAAAATCTCGCTTCTAAGACGAAATTCATTCATGATAAAGCAAGCATTTCACTACATATGAATTCAACCAAATTCATAGCAACAATTGCACTGGCAAAAGTTAAATATTTTCCTTAAAAAGTCATAAATGTGCGCTAGATAAAATTAGATAACGCAACTATCTTTCATCTACATTATCATTCTAGGGAGCAGATTAAAGTTTAAATTTATTCTAAATTCATTCCCCATATTAATTCCGACTAAGTAATTGACAGTGAAACAAAAATTAGCAAGCAAGGTTTGTCATGAATACACGGGTATTGAGTTCGAACTCAGTAATAGTGTACTTAGTTCTATTCTGAACAAGGGCATCTTATGTTTCGAATATTAGTAATTATTACTCTCTCGAACTGGTTGACAAACACAGCTAGTAAGTGGTTTTCTTTGGAAAGATTCTGTCCAGTGAGTGTGCTTATACGCACTGGATAGAATCTCTGTAAAGGACAGAATGTGGGTGTGGTTTGTGTCAGTGTAGTACAGTGTTGTCATTTTTAATTTCTGAACCCATTCTGCGTGAATTGGCACACATCTTCTAAGAAGGGAATGATTAATTCCAGAGGCCACTTGACAGGCGGATGGAAGTACTAATTAACAGTGGTAGTAAAAAGCCTGCACACTCAGTGACAGACTGAGAAGAGAACCCAGATCCCTTCACAAGAAGTGTGGAACCCCAAAATCAACTGTTGGAAACATTATAAAACTAATGGAAGAAAGAAAGCATAGTGTTGTGCCAAGCGGCACCGGTGGTTACCCAAAATCCGTTTTTTTGTCCACTGTGGAGCGTTTGTTATTTGGTTTTTAGGAGCATTAGCAACTAAGGCCATATTGCTCCGGGATATGCGGTGGTCATTCCCTAACCTTTCCGCATCTTCCGTATTTGGTGGTGACGGGCTTGAACCCCTGTCTAATCAAGAAGCGTGTGCTACGCACTGCTGCTCCTTCCCACCTGGCTACGGAGGCGCCTCTGTGGAGCGTACAGAAATCTGTAATGGAGAGGATGTGGATATGTTTTGTGTCAGTGTTGTCATTTTTAATTTCTGAACCCATTTTGAATTGTAGTACATCATTTCCCTTCATTGTTCTATATGAGCGTGTATATACAGTATATGCCCTGTTGTTTAAGATATAATTAAAACCGCGTTTCCCCCCCCCCCACACATTCAAGCGCAATATATTTGGTAGCGTAGAATATATATATTAGAATTATGATGTATCCACACATATATATCGTTATTTTCTTTATTTTAATTACTATATTTTGCTTTCTGAAACTACCTACCTGACCTACCTCCACCAGGTGGGGACGAGCAACGTCACCATCTGGTGGAGGTAGGTCAGGCATTAGTCAGGAAGAAAATTCTGGCTAGCCCAGCCACAGAGTCGACTGAGCTTTCCATGGCTGGACCAATGAGAGAAAAAATATATATATATTAGGAAGGGAGTGCAATCATTCATCTCAAGTCAGATGGACCATAATTAATGGATACTCAGAGCATGTCGACAGTTAAAACGGATAAGAGGAAATCGCAGAGGCATCTCTAATAGCTTACTCGAGAGACAGTTGACAGAAGTGGATAAGTAAAGGATCAACAGTCATTAGAAAAACGTTTTGAAGGATGGGTTTCCATCTTCGCTCAGCTATTGGATACGAAGTTGTCTCCTAGTAAGCATGCCATCGCACTGTTGCAGAGAATGGAAGCATTGGATATTAACGTCAATGGTAGAACATTATTTGGATTAATGATCACGCTACGTAGTCCAGGCGTCAGAATGGATGTAGCGTACCCATAAAGAATGGTTTTACCCAGATTGTATTGCACCCACAATATAGTCTATTGGCGATAGTGAGACGATATAAGTGTTTTGTGTGGTTTGGACTTGGTCCACAGGTTGTCATCGATGAAACCACAAATGCAGCTGTTTATTGTGGCATTCTGGACAATTGAGACTTCTGCGCATTGTGATAATTCTTTGAGCAGAGCTGTATGGAAATTAATGTAAAATGGAACAGAATGTAGTGAAACCTCCTTTTTCAGTCCAGATATGAATCTAATTGAATATCTTTGGGATGTTTTGGCACAACGATTGAGATCCAGAACAACAATAACATTATTACAATTGTCATGCTTTTTCTAAATCATGCCGGTTACGAAAGGACAAATAATATACAGTACTGTTATGATGAAGCTGGAGTGTTTCACAACATTGCAAAATTCATGGTAAGTACCAGAGTTTACTTGTGCAATTCTTTTCTTTTGGACTTCTTTATTTGTATATTCAGCTCTATACTTTCCTTGAATAAAAGCTCTTCGTACTTATTCATTCACTCATTCTTTTGATAGACTAGTTTCGTTTTACGGTTGCATACAATTAGGATGCTGTAGTTTGCCGCTTTCCGGTCGCCTACATGCACGGCTTGGATATAAATTCCATGAACCACTACAATAAATCAGTATCAGAAAAGGCACATGTCAATGACCTAACCACTTGTGAATGTTAGTCTAGCAAACAGTGAAATAATATACATAGAAAGGGCGACGAGCCACGTGCAATTAAAAAGAAGTATGAAGAAGAAGATTTGATATAAAGTTTCTTTCTTGAATATCGGAATGTAGCACATTCTCAGTAATCTCTAAAACTATTCCAAGGGCATTATTGTACTGTAAGAAATGTTCCGTTTATAACCACAACTCTATAGTTTACAAGGGTTTACAACTAGTCATTTTATCAAAAATATTACTATTAATCGTATTTATCACTGGCGTGGCTTCAAATCCGGTCACTCAAACGCGTGTACTATTGCACTAGATCTTTGACAACTCGGATAAATTACACTAGAGAGCATTCTGAGCGATATTAACCGCATATCAAAGTTATGCTTTTCAGATGTTAACCGTTGAGGTGTGGTTTAATAAACCAATTTTGCTTTGCTTTCCCCCCAACAATCGGTCGGTCGTGTGTTCGCCTTTCAATTTGAGAACTGGGAATCTTGATATGTTTGCAATGTGATCTCTAAAACTATGAGGTGTGGCAATAAAATTACCAGACTGGTACTTTTGCGGTCATGATCGATGAGTTTGAAAATAAACGGAAGTGGCATGTTGTAGTTCAAATTTCCTCTAACACACTGTGGCAGAGAGATTCTCCAGTATGTTGACAGGCTGCAAGTAACAACCAGTTTCGTTAGTAGCGTGATCGTTCCGTGTCACAATTTTGCAGTGGGGCAACGAACAAATATCAGATTTTAATTATACGGAAAATCTGCAACAGAAACGTAAGAGATGTTAAAAATTCTATGGTGCTGAAACATTAAGTCGTACCAGTGTGTTTGAATGGTATAAGAGGTACAAAGACGGGACGTGAGGATGTTTGCAATGACCCAAGAAATGGGCGTCTGTCAACCTCTCAAAACGAGGACAGAGATCGTCGTCTGACCCTAAGAATGATGGCTGTCGAGTTGGATATGAATAAGGACACAACTCGTCAAATTCTGCATGAAGATTTAGGGAAAAGGAAGGTCTGCAAAATTTGTGTCGGACAGCTGAACAGAAGCAACGAAGGTATCATCCTGCGAAGACAATCCACACTCGTCGAGACAGGCCTCATTTCCTCGACCATATTGTCAATGGAGATGACGTTGGGTGTTTCAGTGCAACGCAGACATGAAGCGTCAGAGCATGCAGTGGGCTTCAAAATCATCAACAAAGCTCAAAAATTTTCGTTTACAGAAATTCAAGATCCAGATAATGCTGATCATGTTTTTCAACAAACAAGGTGCGATTCACAAGGAATTTGTACCTGATGGGGAGAGTCAATGCTGCGTTCTACATACGGGAGCTTCAAAGACTATTGAATTGCATTTCCTGGGCGAGGCCGCAATTTCGAAAAAGGCAGCTGGTTCTTATTGCACAACACTGCTCCCATCAATTCCGCAGTTGTTGTGAAGACATTTCTGACAAAATATGGCATTGTATAAATCCACAATACTCTCCCGATCCTGCACAACAGCAGACTTCTTCCTCTTTCCGAAGGTAAAAACTGCCCTCAAAGGAAAGAGATTAAGATGTTGAGCACAAAGAAAAATAATCGCCAAACTTAATATCATCTCTTTGAACGCCTTCGCTGACTCCTTTCAGAAACTTTTAGAACAGTATAATAAGTGCATTCAATCAGGAGGTGATTACTCTTTGAATAGATACACAGTTACACTGTCAATGGTTACCTGTTGTGTATCTTGTTATTAATAAAAATAAAATAAATATAAAACCATTTTTTAGCTCCATCACTGTATTCTTTTTAAAGCACCAGTCCGGAAACTTTATTGCCACACCTCGTATACCACACTGTTCAAGTAACTCAGATAAACTAAGAAGGGTTATAATTAATTAATTAAAAATGTTGACAAACTTATGTTCCACATTACTGATAATACTGTCGGTTACAGAGATTTATTTTTGTCTTGGATTTTAAGAAATAAAAATAAAATATAAGCATATAAAAATCTCAAGGCCTATAAATGAATCTTCAAATTTTTCGAGGTTTACCAGGAGATAGGAATGAAAATATTTATACAATCTAAGTAAACTTTTATTTAAAGAACAGAATTTGGTTGAACACCACAATAAACACTTTTGGGTTAGAGTTAAAGGCGGAAGAAATAAATGGTCCAGTGCAGGAGTGGACAACTTAATTTGATCTACCATCTCAAAAATTTCATTGCACAAGGTGCACAAATCGAGGGATGACTGTATATTTAAAATTCGTCGTGATCGACCGAAATTAAATCCGCGATCGACTCGTTGGCCACCCCCTAGTCTAGTGAATCGAGGTCAGTAAAACCTTACCATACTTGTCTCACCATTGGCACCTCACTAGCTATAGCTAATCTTATATAATAATTTGCTTAAGTCCCTCCATCCGGAACACTCTTGAAACTTGAATAACTCAAAGACTAAACAAGCTTTTGATGAGACCTTTTGCAATAGGTTTTATTTGGCAGTAAAATGAGAAGGGGAAAAAATTCAAAAAAAAAAAAAAAAAACTTTCCTACCAGTTTTCAAATTCCGAGAATTGACATAGCTCCCAGTGAAAGTAAATTGCCGTTTACTTTGAAGAGAAGACAATTTCTTAGCTTTTATCATCAAATCAACAAATTTCAGGATCAGACTTTTAACAAAGTTGTTGGCATTTTTGCTCATAGACAATGCTACGTAGCAGTTTTCAGGTCCAGATAATTTTTGCGCAATAACTGTAATTTTTTAAAGCACAATATAGATGTAAAAAATTGTAAAATTGCATTTTTACCCGAGTCCTCCCACTGACACCTTAGATAGCAGCGAAGGGAGCCGAGGGATAATTACTTCGATATTAACATTTACTTATTCTCTAAAACAGTTTTGGCGAAATATTCGCCACGAGTACTGTATTCTCGTCTACAAGTGCACAAACTGTCTGGCTGATATAACTGATTGACAGAAAAACGAGGAAAATAGTTTTTGTAGGATGATCCTTCACCTGCGCTAAGCAAACTGCGTAGATGACAAAGGTACATGTATTCTGTTAATCAATGGGCAACACAACAGATACGAATAAACCTGTGTATAGTACAGTGAATAAATTCTTAAAATCAGTGGTAATCCCATAATGTAGTCGTTGATGTCGCATTTAGCTGATCTTAACCACACCTGTTTCACCACGTGCCACCCGCTTAATGTAGAATTACTGTCTCCATGTGAGATCCGGGTCCTTAAATTAATTCACATTATGTTAAAAACCCCCAGATGCGTAGAAAAGAATCCAGTAAATCTAATTCATTGAAAAATTTCCATCTGATTGGGGTAGAGGTGGAAATCTAACAGGCATGTTTCTAATTTTAGGGTGCTGTCCAACGAGAGAGACAGAGAGAGGCAAATTGCTTATATAGATTAAAATTTTTCATTTCGGCTTTTCATTTTCTCCTTTTTGTTTTTCGCGGAGAGGAAGAATTCAAAGCTGTACTTCTGTCCATCACCCTGACATCTTTTTGCACAAGTTGGTGTGATTCGTGAATGGTGGGACAATCCATACAAAGTGAAAGCTCATTTCGGGAAAGAAGTTAATTAGCTGAAACTTAGAGTATACTCTGTTGCATAAGTTTTTCAACTTGGGGGGTTCAGTGAGATTTATAACGGGGGGAGGGGTATTTTACAGTCTTTGTTACGTTAATTTATTTATTTTTAATGAAAGAGGATGTAGCAATCAGAGGAATAATAATAATTATTAACGATATTTTAATACGACTAAAAAAACCTCCAAGTTCCAGAACTTGTATAGAGCAGTGATTTTCAAGGAGTATTCCGCGAAACCCTGGGGTTCTGCAAATGTTTTATGAATACTTTATCATTGACTTTTAATTTGTTGAAGCGTACTACTATTTTTAATTTACTATTAATTAGTATTATTTTTAAAGAAATTAGGGTTCCGTGGGAGATGTAGGTTTGCGAATGGTCCCGAAGCCAAAAAAAGAAAAAGTTCGAAAAGCGCTGCACAATTCGATAGCCTCAGCAGTGTGTAATCAGAGCCCTCAGAGCAAGTGTTCTCTGTGTAGAGGCCACGCTGCCCCGTTTTGAAGAGCACAGTAATCTCTGTACAAACAAGTGTTCTTTAAAAGTGGATCGTAAATCGAGAGCGACTTTCCCCGCAAAAACCTTATTCCTTTTTTTAAATATCGTTAATGCATTATATGTAAATTATGCACAGAACTTTCGCTGCAAAATGAGCTGGTAATATACGGCCCAAAGTTACCGGATTTGGGAGTTGATACTAATATATATATATATATATATATATATAATTATTAGCATTTAATTTTATTAATCCGTTTAGATGTACGTTTTCTTTTGTGCAGCGTTAATGCCATTGTATTTAAAGTCATTAGGCCAATTAGACATTATACGTGCCAGTATATATTCGTTTCTACTTGTTCGAACTTTTTTTGGTTTAGTTGTAGATTGTTACCTATAATTGGTGTTTTTCATATAAGCATTAGTGTTCATACAGTTCTGGTAATCAAGCTAGCCCAATTTAGGTTATTATATAACAACAGAAACGAGTAAGTATGAGGCATTACATCAAATGGGCTGTCAATCCACTCAAAGCCCCCGATGAAGTAGGGAATTGACGGCCACGTGATGGAATGCAATGAATTATATTATTTAAAATAGTATTATTATATAAAATTGTACTGTTATTAAGAATTGGTAATTATTTTTGCTACAGATAAAGAAAAATTTCATCAGTAAATTGTTATGAAAATATCCATTATCATTTAGCAATATACTTCTTAACTTAAAATGTATAGGCCATGCGGAATCAAGGTAACCTAAATTGGGCTAGCTTGATTACCAGAATTGTATGAACACTAATACTTATATGAAAAACACCAATTATAGGTAACAATCCACAACTAAACCAAAAAAAGTTCGAACAAGTATAAACGTGTATATATATATATATATATATATATATATTTTTTTTTTTTTTTAATACAAGCATGTAATTGTTTATTTAAAATTTTTAATTTCTGAAAATTTCGTGTTTGTCATAAAGTACTGTATTTTTAAGATAAATATCAGGAAAAGAATTTTCTACACCAGAATAACAAAAAAAAAAAAAAAAAAATATATATATATATATATATATAATAAATAAATAAATTAATTAATTAAATTAAAATAAAGTACACAGCAGTAGGTTTTTGCAGTACTCGTTAATGTAGTAGTATGTGATGCAAGAAAGCAAGTGTATGAGCTTATGCAGCATCAGCCAAAAAAAAAAAACACACCATTCCCTAGATAAATTTATTCAATCTATCAACTTCCACAACGACAGATGGAGGTTTGTTCCAGCAATTAACCACCCGCTGGCTAAAGGCATATTTCCGCACATCTATTCTACATCTGTCTTTTCTTAATTTGAATTTATGCCCCCTTAGGTTCGTAATCAGAACACGTGGAAGGATCCCATCAGAATTCAGCGTGCTCAACCCATTCAAGGCCTTATACACCTCAATCAGATCACCGCGCAGGTGCCTAGTCTCCAGCCACTGCAATTTGCAGAACTTAAGCCTCTCTTGGTAAGAGGATCCCTTCATTTCCCTCACCAATCTTGTTGCCCTTCTCTGCACACGCTCAAGTAAATCTACATCCTTCCTAAAATGAGGCCTCCAGACCTGTACGCAGTACTCAAGGCGTGGCCTGACCATTGCCTTATACAGAGGGACAATCACCTCCTTCTCCCTGCTAGCAAATTTCCTATATATCATTGACAAAACTCCATGACCTGCCCTGGCAGCCTGTCTGCATTGCTCAGAAAACTTCATATCTGACTGCACAATTACTCCCAGATCTTTTTCATTTTCTACCACCTTAAGTGTAGTACCACACAGTTGGTACGTTTCTCTGGGGTTACTTCTACCCATATGCAGTACTTTGTATTTGTCAAGGTTAAACTTCAGTTGCCATGTGTTAGTAATACTAATTTTACAAAAAGAAAAGAAAAGAAAAAAAAAAAACAAAAAAGAACTACGATATTGTATTGTACAGGATTATACAATTAAAATGAAACCCAGTTTACAAATCAACACATTTTTACTAAAAAAAAAAAAAAAAACCGTATGTAGAATTTAAAACTATTCCAGAATGTGCTAACAGAGTCCACCTTTGTTTAAAACGTATTTAACGTGTTTGTTTAAAAAATTAACGGCTTTTAACGAATTTGATGCAAATCCACGAGAATGTCATTAATGCTGCATTTGCGACGAATAACTGTCTTCTTCGTACTGGCCTCAAAATCCTTACTCTTTCACTGCGTTCGATTTCAGACATGGAGAAGGTTTCTACTTTCACCGAAGACAGAGCACTGAGTACTTGGCGCTAACGCTTGGTCATATGTTCAACTTAGATTAAGCAGAGAATCTCACCCAGGTTTAACTGCTGGACGAACCACATGCCGAGACCTCTCATTATCCACGGTTCTGCCTAATAGCAATCACCACAACAGGTGAATTTACTGTACATTTAAAAATACACACCGTCCTTACCAGCTAGGGGTGGCCTCTATTAGCAAACGTATGTCGAACTCCGAATAACGTAATTTGTCTATGGGAACAGCCAAAGCGGTGTATGGAAGTAAAACTTCCATTTAAAAACATAAAAGCTGTTTACCTATAATCCCTAGAAATGGTTTATATGCAATATGCAGCAATTAAAATCAAATCAAAACTCGTCCGCTTTGCCCGAGTAAAGTAAGAGCAGAAAGTTTCTGCTCTCACTGAAGACGTAGCACAGAGTCCAAATGTATAGTGCATTCACTATTCTGCTAAAGTTATACAATTTACAGAGATATTAGCAATTCAGCAGAACCATAGATAACCGTATTTGTGTCTCTAATTGAACATGAGAACAAGTTTTAGAGGCATGGACTTGGTGCTCAGTAAGAACAGAAAGTCTTTCCAAGATTAACTACTGCGTTAAAATACCCCCGCAATCCTGTAGTAGAACATACGCTAATTGGAAAGTTTATTATTGAACCTCTAGGTGTGCAAAAAACATATGCAAGTGCTCCAAAAAGACAGTACACTGTATACGTGTTTTTCTATGGACAAACTCGTTACAGACTGCACTAATAGATGCTGTTCTGCATTTCAAATGGTGCACTAGAGACTTCGTTGCTCTTACACCATTAAGCAATGAGATTACAGCTCCTCAAATACTCCTGCTGTCACAATGAAACTGCTTTCTGCCAAACATCTACATTTAACTCGTTCCATATATCAAATGACACGTGCCTGTCATCTTAGTTGACTCACTATACACCGCTGAACCATGGGGTTGCGCGATAAATGGGTAACCCTGTACATTTATGTATACGGCATATTTGACAATTACGTTCAGGTCTCAGTCCATTGCATGATATAACGCGCCGTGGCGGCTGACCTGCCCGATTGCTACCCTCTACAAGGTCATGAGTATCACAAGTCGTTCGCACGCTGTCGTATTATTCAAGGTTCATTGTGTTCATTATTCATTCTGTTAAGTGATAGAGAGAAAAAAAAAAAGAGAGAGCGATCATTGCACTTTGTTTCAAGCTGGAGAGAACTGCGCGCCGACATACTGATTACGCCTGATCCTTGAATGACTCTTCAAATGATGGGAGAACAACTTCACATTGATGCAATTCTGGCTGAAATTTTGGACAATGGGAAGACATACACTAGGTTTGTTCAGTACTTTTGACTGAACAAAAGCTGCCCAAACTCAAAACACACGAAGAGCTTTTTACAACTGTTGGTAATGATTCCTCCTTGCACAAGCTTTGGTTCGTTTGATAAAAAAAAAAAAAAAAAAAAAAAAAAACGAACAAAGCCTGTTTCGAATAAAAGGTAGCTGGTTCCTGTTGCAGGACAACGTTAGGCTCCATTCTGTACTGATTATCAAGGAGTATTAGGCAAGGTGGGAGAGTTTAGAGATAACCACAACTTTATTGCTCCGGATTACTTCTTATTCCTTAAAATCAAATACAGTAAAAGGACGACGATTTGTTATTGTAGAGTGTACAAGCTGACCTAAAAAATATGAACCTTTATTCAGTATGGAATCGGGCCGCATTTGTTTCGAATAACAGCAAATATGCGGCGATTTTGTAATGTGTTTTTTAGTGCGTTTTGGTCTAATTGTAATCATCCTTACAACAAAATATACAAAATATCGAATAGCTGTGACAAAATTGAAGGAAGAGGACTTTGTTGCCGAATAGCTCTTTGGCATATTCTGAATAGAATTCAGATCAGGTGAATGTGCGTGCAGTGCAGAGAGGCTGCCAGGACTGCTCACGGGGTTTTGTCAATGATACACAGGAACCTTGCTAGCAAGGATAAGCAGGGGATTATTCCATTATATTAGGCAATGGTCAGGCCACATCTTCAGTACTGCATACAGGTCTAGAGACTTCATTTTAGTACAGATGCAGATCTGCTGGAACAGATGCTGAGTAGAGCAACGAGATTGGCGAGGGAAACAAAATTGGTTTTAACAAAAAAGGCTTCAGTGCTGCAAATTGCAGAGCCTGGAGACTAGGCACCTGTGAGGTGATGCAATTGAGGTGAGGCTTTGAACGGATTGATAGCATTCTTCCTCAGACTACACACACGAGAGGCCATCAAACTGAGGAAGGATGGTTGCAGGTTAGATGTCCTGTTGGTCTTCAGCTAACAGGTGGTTGATTGTTGGAACAAACTTCCATCTATTGTTGTGGAAGTGAATAGTTTGAACAAATTCCTGGAAGAATTAAAACTACTGGAGGGGATGGACAGATGTCTTGCACGGTTGCTCAGATTTAATGCAACCAACTATCAATAGAAGGGTGTCCGGATATTAATGGAAAGGCAGTCTATATATTTGCTGTCTTCCTAATGAAGGATTGGGTAGACTGCAGGCAACCAATGAGGTACCTCCAATCGTATCTCTTGGTATAGAATTAATAGGGCGTAAAAGGTAAGTAAATATTGCAGAGGGTATACGGTGTATACCCACATATACACTACACCATTAATATCACGACACCCTTCCAGGGATGGAGAAAACAGGTCCTATGCATACAACACGTCACACAACCTGCTATAAATATGCACAGTGGGCTTCGAACAGATAATTGCAAAAGTGGGCATGCAAGATGACACGTTCAACAGAATTGATCACCTCAACAGATGCTAGACCGACGATTAACATGGCGTAAGGAACGCGGATTCTGGACTGTTGAGCAGTGGAAAACAGTCCTATGGACAGACGAGTGTAGGTTCGCACTCTACCAGTCTGAAGGCCATTCCTGGGTGTGGTGAACGCCAGGGAACAGTTCCTTCCTGATTGCATCCTCCCAACAACGAAGTTTGGTGGAGGCAGTGTCATAGTTTGGCTTGGACTCATTAGTCGTTATCGACAAAACCATGAATGCTGTGCAACACCAGGACAATTATGAACTTCCAACATTATGGCAATACTTCGGGGAAGGCTATACCTGTACCAGCAAGACAACGCACCATACCATACTGCTCGGGTCGTAACAGAGTAGTTTGAGGACATGGGTGGAAAAGTTGGATTGGCCAACCTAGAGTGCTGATCTAAACCCTATCGAGGTTTCAGATCAGCACTTTGAGTTGCATGTACCCGACGATCCAAGCAAGTCCGAACTGATGGCTGCATTAAAGGCCAAGTGGAAGAACATATCACCTGACATTTATAAAAATGCTGGTTGAGAGTATGCCGCGAAGATTGAAGGCCGTCATAAAAGCAAAAGGTTTCGGCATAAAATGTTAATACATACACTGAGTGATCACTGAATTATGACCACCTACCTAATACTTCGTAGGTCCTCCTTTTGCCCTCAGTACAGCAGCTATAAGACATGGCATTGATTCAACAAGATGTCGGAAGCGTTCGGGAGGTATGGCCAAACAAGCTATGTGTAATGCAGTCAGCAATGCAGATATGGATGTGATTGGTGTATCCAGACGCCTAATATGCCTTTCCATAGTGTCCCACAAGTGCTGTATGGGATTGATATCGGAAAGAGTTTGGAGGCCAATCGATATGCTTGAAGTCAGAACTGTGTTCCCCCAACCATTCCTGCAAAACAAGTGCCCAATGGCTTGATGCATTGTCATCTTGGAAGACACCATTGCCACCATGCTATGTTACACTTTATCCCAAATGGCAATGGTGTCTTGGCGATAGCGGAGACCACTGATACGTTGTTCCACATGCACCAGGGTACAAGTTCCTGCCAGTGAAACATGTCCCACACCATACAACCACCTCCACCGGTCTGCACTTTTCATACCATGCATGATGCATCAAGAGCATGTTGTTGACGCCAAATTCGTACAAGGTGTGGATTAAATAACGCGACTTATCCGACCAGCACACCTTCTTTGTCTTCTAACGTCCAACTTGCATGCTCTTTGTACCAGGCGTCTTTTACGCCGATGAACCTTGGTTAGGAGAGGATGCTGTAGGGGTTGTCTGCTGGTATAGCCCATACGTGCGACGCATGGCCATACCAGATATTGTTCCGGGTTGGCTCATGTTGTTATTGGGTAGTCAACTCTTCAACAGTGCTGTGGCTGTACGAGTCTTCGGACCTGGCGCTCACTTCTAACATCAACTTTTCGCTGACTTTTGGAGTTTTGCCGTCGGGTCATTGTTTCACCATTTTGACGCCATTCCTGGTACACTTTAACTACAGCGGCTCTCAAACACCCCCACCCCCACCAGGCCAGCCGTTTGGGAAATCGAGGCACCAGCTCGTCGAACACCCACAATCTGTCCTTTATCAAAGTCCGATAAATCCTTCCTTTTACCCATCACGCTCGCAATTTTTCTACGTACTAAACCACTGGCGCCTTATGTATGCTATATAGGTCGACTAACTCCGTTCTCTCGTGGTCAACGGGTCTCATTCAGTTTTCACAGGGGTGGTCATAATTCAGTGATCACTCGGTGTATATATATAATTACACGGCATGTTTATTTACTTTTTTAATATATAGGCATATAGTTATTTTATTTTAATATACTGTATAAGTATTGCTTAAGAATCAAATTATAATAAATTTATTTTGTTAATTTTTAGTAAATATTTTAATAACATTTGTTTTTTATCAAGTCTTTCAAACACCAGACGTATACGCTATTCACCTAAAAAAAAAATCCAGAGTATACGGTATATACCCTACGCTACAGCCCTGTGCATAAGGTAATTACAGGTCGGACAAATGCTCACAGGGAGGATGCAAGTGCAATTTTGGTCCATGTGACCAATGTGTCATTGTCATTTTTGCACCGTTCTCCCTGATTTATCAGTGCTCTGAACCCTTATGGTGTTCACAATGGCATTAACAGAAAATCCATGACCCTCTTCTATTCAAATGAATGAGACGGTCACAAAACGAAGTTCTTCTACTCTGTTAGGCCAAACCCAGAAAAGCTTCCTTCATTACCGCTTCAAAGTCCTTCTGATAGCTAGTTAGTACACCATGAATTTTAGCCCCAGAAAGACATACTCTGATTCCGTTCCGGTTTCCCTTAGAATTGAAACCCTCTGGCAGACTACCTCCTGTGGCTGAGTTAGTCGGTCTCAGGTGAGGGCAGCATGGTTTTTTCTCCAGGAAACTCGGGATTTTCGTCCAGCAAACAGACCTCGGAACACACGTAATTTACAGACAATACACACGGAGCAACATGGCCATAGTTGATGTTTCTAAAACCCAACAACATATTTTGTGGAACAGAGAATTCTGCACTGGAAGATTCAGTTCTTGGGAGTTGATGTGACTCAGGTTGTATTAATTTAAGTGTTATGATAGCACAATGATAGAACTTTTACGCATTTTTAAAATTAAATTGTTTTTTTGAAAGAAGAAAAAAAAATTACACCTACAATTTCGAGCAGCCTTATTATTATTATTAGCCGTATGGTGCAAGGAAGCCTGAGGCTTATGCAGCACCAGGCAAAAAAAAAAAAAAAAATTTCTGAATTACCCAAAGAGAGAGAGAGAGAGAGAGAGAGAGAGAGAGAGAGGTAGAAGGGAATCACCAAGAAAGAGAAGAATGATGATATCCAGCTCAGGACCCTGGGTGTGCCAAGCCCATGCTCACCAGATGTGAGCCCCTGGGGATATGCAAAATAAAAAATGCGACCTTCCACCCACCCCAAGGGTTTGTTTCGCAGTTTGCGAACACCAGGCGTATGCCCTCGCTTTTTCATTAGTTACAGTTATCCTGGGTGGTTACATTTGGTATATCCTTAGGTTTTTTTTTTACAACCAGATTTCTGCAAATCGAGCTTTTTTTTTTTTTGAAACAGGGTTTTCACAAAAAATGCCATGAAATTAAAATAGTTGTATTGTATTCCCAGATATTCATACACAAAGCAAGCTGATAAAACTCTTAACATTTGATTTCTCTGGATTTTTTTTAAAATAAAGTGCATATAACTTTTCGCAAGTATATTCATGCTTAGTTATAGTTTTTTTTAAACCAAATATATCAATTAACATACTGAAATTAATAAACAGCGTCCGTTGCCACGCCTTAAATTTAACACACTCGTGCCTAAATATTTATTTATATTTGTTTTCTTTTTAGTTTTCAATTTCAATAAATGTTTCGTTGGGTAAGTGCGATTTCAATAGGGGATCGCTAAAATCTCAGAAAATAGAAAAATTTCCCGATAAAAGTTTTCTTTCCCAGCTGTGCTGTTTGTATCACATGTTGCGTATTTTTCTGCATTCTTTATGGTAAATGAAAGTAGATGTGTCAACCCAGGTATGATTTATTTTCAAGTAATGTTTTGGAATAATATTTTTCTTGCGGAAAATATGCTTTCTTTGTTAGAAATAACTGGTATTTGTAAACTTTAGTTTAACCACTTACGTATGAAATATAACTGCCAAAGTTAAAACAAACTAGGAATTGCGGCATAAATATATACTGTACACGAAATTGAATAAACGGTTGTTATTTACTTCTGGGTTTACCAATAACAGAGCCTATATCCCATATTAATATCCTAAGGAATGTTCAAAGTACTAAACCAAAGTATGTCAGATAATTTTATCCGAAAGCAAGTTATCCAAGATAATTTTCAGTATCTGTAAAACTCTTGGCACCTGATTTTAGAGTAAAGATCAGTCTATAGCACTTTTAAACATCGTTTCACAACGAACGTAGACGTCCTAATTATGAAATGTTAAATATTAATATTTTATACGTATTTTTGTGGGGTTTAATGTTTTTATTCGGGCGACTAAGCAAACAATTTACCAAAGTTCCTATACTGTTATTCTTTATTCCAATCATTGGCAATTGTATACTGTCCTTGCATCCAGTTTTTTCATAGTAGCATCAGATTAATTAAAAATTACTTCCTTTCACTAACCCAGACGGTTCCAGAAGAGCATAACGAAATATATTTCTCCAAAACTAATTTGAAAAAGAATTGGCTTAAAACCAAAAAATAGAATGAGTTGCCTTATGCAATTTTTTAAACATGAATGTATGAAGGGGGGGGGGGTATTATGTTCAGTCAGATATTAAAGGAAGTACTAGCAGGAATTGCATTACAATGCAATTTTCAATTGCACTGTAAATTTATGAAATCTCTAAATGTAGGTGAAATCTAAACCCATTGGAGATGTGCAAATGTCCCTCCAGATTGAAAAGGTGGTTCCAGGAGTAAAATGGCTAAATTTAATGGCTGTGGTATGGAATCCATGATATATCTAGACAGGAATGGAATTATATGAGAAACAGCATGGTTTTTTTTTTTTTTTTTTTTTTTTTTGATTTGGTAGTTGTTGGTGCATCGGCTTCTGTGGCCATATTGCACCTCCCAAGGTTTTTGCAGTACTTTGATCCAAGCCCGAGGCAGGAATCGAACCCGCAACCTTTGGGTTGCCGGGCAGGTACTTTACCCACTCGGCTAGCCCGGTCGGCCGAAACAGCATGGGTTAATGAAGGGAAGTCATTTTTAATTAATTTGAGGCCACTGTGAAAGAACTTGATGAAAGAAATAATTTTTATATAGTATATTTAGACTTCAGTAGGGTTTTCACCACATGAATACCCTTTGTATGAAATGGAGTTATATACCATTGGTGGGAGAGAATAGTCACTATAGCTGGGTTTCAAATGCAAGTGTACAGCAATATGCATTTGAGTTTTTAGTATTCTGCACCCATGGTTCTAGACCATGGGACTGCTAAATGTGGTGCTGTTCTTGTATTCTGTATATCTCGTAAACCCCTCTGACCATCCCTGAATATAAACAGAGAATTTATTTTAGTAGTAAATAACTATTGCTCTGAGTTCCACAGAGTACACACAGAGTATTGCTCATATTGTTTCAGATATTTGTTAGTGATACTGATGAAGGCATAACAGACTTGATATCAAAGTTGGTTGATGATACAAAGGTTGAGGGGGTGGTAAATGACAATAACCGAAGTAAATACCTGCTGCTTCAACAAAATCTAAACAGATTATACAGCTGGTCTGAAAAAATGACTGTTCAAATTATTACAGATTTGGAAATGGTAAGAGATTTGGTATACCTGAGTAATAATAAGTCTGTATCATCTTATCTTATCACTTCAGTTACAAACTTAAACCAGTTGACAAAGAAAAAGATCTAGCAAAAAAGACTTGGGAGTAACTGCAAGCTGACATTAAGCCCTATCAACAAAGTAGATGGGCTGCTAGGACATCACATGGTCTTTTATCCACAATGTGAAGGAATTTTATTAGTATAAACAATGAGGTGATTATTCTGTTATGTCTTTAAGGGAGAAAAAAAGAAAAAAACAACTATATCACCTGTCCATCCCTTTAATAGCTTGTCTAGTTTTTCCTTGAATTTATTCAAATCGCCCACTTTTACACCAGATGGAAATTTGTCTCAATAATCAACTACCTGCTGGCTGAACGTAAATTTCAGCACATCTGCTCTGAAACTACCTTCACCTGTTCAAATTTATGCCTCCCTCTTTTGTATAGTTTGTTCAAGAGGAAGAATGCCATCAGCATTGAGCTTTTGGAATCCATTCGAAGCACCGTAATCCGATCACCTTGCAGGTGCCAAGTCTCCAGATGCTACAATTTGCAGAACTGAATTGCAAGGTTAATATGCAAAAAGAAATATGTTGTTTGTGTGTGTCAAAAATATTTGCGAGAACTGAAATGTTCTGTCAGTGTTAAGAAACTTGACATTTTCTGTAATGTTTGTGGCAAATATGTAATTGGATAGCACAAACAAACAATTTCTTCTTTGATCAAAAAAATTTTAGTCTGTATTTTGGCTGCAAATTAGAAGAAATTTCAAATTAGTAAAAAACAGGACTGTTTGTGGAAACAAATTTTTTATTTTTAATGCATAATACAGATATACCTTGGTTTCTGAGGTGCTTGTCATAGAAATTCAGATATAAAGGTAGGGCTTACAACCTGGGAGTCTAAAATGTTGATAAACTGGCATTCTGGTTCAACTTCTGGTTCTGAGTCAAACCAGCTGAATTTCAGGGAAGTCCAGTTCTGGACCAACTGTATCTTCTGCTCGCACCCTCATGATGGTGCGACTGTTAATAACCCTGGATATATCTCCCATGTGCAGTCTGGAACACTGCATCTAGGAACTGACTACTCAGTGTGAACCATCATGGCTGGCAGGCAAGATGTGGCATCAACATCACACAAAGGAATACTACCCCTCTGTGTCACCAGACAATACTAAGTGGCAGATGACTTGTCATCCAGTGAAATACTACTACTTTGCTTATTGGAGGCTTGAAGTGGCAAAACCAACGTTTATTCTCCAGAGCTAAGCCCTGGCAACCCCAATGCCTCTTCTATCAGGCATTGACTGGTGTCTTTTTAGATTATGGTGGACATAGTGATGAGATCCAGTATTCCTTACAGCAGTTTCCGCCAGCTTGCTGCTAGAGTCCACTGGACCAAACCTATCGGTTCCGATCTGGATGTCTCTTAGCAGAATAGAGAAAGTTCAAGCATATGTTGAATACATTGTTGGGGCCAAATCAAGTAAAGGTATTGGATATATTCTTGCTGTGTGTACACATATCTAAAAATTTCATTAATTCTTACATGTTACTTCAGTCTATTTATATAATCTACTAAATGGATCATGAATATCCAAACTAATAGAAGAAACTTATCTGCAAAAAGATCTATACCTTACTCATTTTACAACCATATCTCAGTTAAAACTCAGCAATGTCCATTTGTAGTGACGATTTGCCAAGCTCCATTTACCTTTTCTGAAAATCTTAATTATCAGTTGCCTGAACCACTACTCATCTTAGTTGTCCTAATTATTAGTGCTACAATTCCTTTTGCTTCAAGGGTGATATTTATGCGTATGTAGGGCCTATCTTAGGTCTAGGCAAACTAGGTATGTGCTTAGGGTCTGTACTTTGAGGGGGGGGCATAAATGCATGAGTGCCCATGTTCCTTATAAAATTTGCAAATAAAATATACTTAAATTGTAATATAACTTCTAGTCAAAATGGGTGTGCTGCCTATATGTTCAGATTTTTATATATTTCCTTAGAAATATATGCAAATTTATTTGCTTTACATTTTTATATTGACTGTGTAATCCTAATTTTGGACTATTTTATATTGTCAATAACACAAATTTTGGACTGATTTTTGACTGTGTAATCCTAATTTTCTAAGGGCTCCTATGCTCTATTTGGTCCCTGGGCAAAATATTTTGCCTGGGGACCAAATACTCCAAATATATGCCCTGCAGCCTCCCTCCCCAAAAACAAACTTTTGCTTAGGGCCTGCACATGTCTCCTCTTGTTTAAAATCTCTGTATCCCATTCTTTCAAATTCATCTGTCAGCTCTATTGTTCTGCCATTTCTGCTAACCAGTCTTACTTCCTTTCTTTGAAACTCCACTTTCTCCAGTCTACCTTTCCTAACAGTGAGCTAATTTTCCTTGCTTGTTTTAATGTTCAAAACTCCAATTGGTTTACATGCTGAGGCTTTTGCAATTATTAGTGACTTTAGATTTGGTTTTGGTTTGGTTTTGGTTTTGGTTTTATTGGCGCATTAGCTACTAAGGCTATAATGCGCCAAGACCAGTGACTTTAGAGAGCGTGTACATTTACTTACTATGATACAAAACAATCCTAACTACACATCTGTCAATCACTTCCTCAGAGTGCATAGTCACTGTAATTGGTCCTCTTTAGGCCTCTCAGATGACAACTTGGTAATAGTGGGCAGAGAAAGGTGGTGGATGAACAGGGCCATCTACATCTGTTTCACATTGTTTCAGCCAGCTGGAGAGCAACTGGCACAAATCACTGCTGACTTCAATGAGGGAGGTGCCCAAAACATCTACACCAAGACCATCAGGTGATCATTAGCTGCAATAGGTTATGGGAGCCGCAACCCACCAGAGTCCCACTGTTAACACAATGACACAGGACCCTACACCGCAACTGGGCGAAAGAACATTGGCACTGGACTTTGGATGAATGGAGATGGTCTACTAGTCCGATGTCTCGCTTCCAGTTATTTTGAGTGGATGGATGGGGCATATCCGGCAGAAAACAAATGAAGTTATACACCCATCATGTCAACAAGGACTGTACAGGCAGGTGGACAGTCTGTAATGGTCTGGGACATGTTCAACTGGCACACATTGGGACCTCTGGTATGTCTAGATGCATCTCTGAACGGTTAAGTTACGTGCCCATCCTTGCAGACCATCTGCATGGTCATCGTTCACCCACAGGGCAATGGACTCTTCCAGCAGAGCCGTTGTGACTAGAACATGGTTCAAAGAAGATTCCGCAGATTTTACCACCATGGAATGGCTTCCCAGTTCCCCATAAACCCTGTGGAGCATTTTTGGGATGCTGTGGAAAGGTCCGTTCGAGCTTTGGATCCTCCACCCAGGAATGCAACGGAATTATGGACAGCAGTGCAGCAAGCATGCATGGATGGAAATACCTGTGGAACACTTTTGTGAACTAATGAACTCAATGCCTCGCCATATGATTGCCCTTTTCTGGGTGAAAGGTGGGCCTCCCAGTTACTAGGTAGGTATCCCATGATCTCTGTCCACTAAGTGTATATGCATAGGTTTTTAAATATAATCGGGACACCATGGTCCCCTCCTTGTTGCCCTGTCTGTGCAGCACAGAGAACTTTGTTTCCATCTATATTAATCTCCAAATACCTACTTTTGTTTAAAAAAAATTAAGTTATTTTGGGGTTGCTATTCCCAATCTGCAAGAACGTGCATTGTTTTGCATTAAAACAGTGCCACCACTTCTCCTGAAGCCTATATGCATCTTCCTAAAGAAGTGCAGCTTGCAGATCCTGCAATCTGCAAATTTTGATGCCATGCCCTGTATCACTTCAGTTTCATTTAAGAAAATCAGAAACACTGGTCCCAGTAGTACCAATCATGGGGGGGGGGGAAATCCCACTTCTTACATCTGAAGAGTAATGCTTAATTGGAAGTCTCCTCCTTACCCTGCACTCCATCTAAGGAACTTTCCAGTGACCGCAAAACATTGTGGCTTATACAGTAAATTCTAGTGTACCAAGTGAGATGCCATGCTAAAATCCACATAATGTTGAAATTATTTCCTGTATCCATCTCATGAGGCACACTGTCAAATGTGACTAACCCAGGTTAGCTAAACAGGATTTTTCCTTGTCAAAACGGAGTTGTGTATTCTTCAGAATTCCATTTCTATTGAAATGACTTTATATTGGCACTCTTATTTGTCTCAGTGATTTTCCCTATCATGGAAATCGGACTGACTAGTCAGTACTTACCCACTTGACTCTTCAAACTGCTTTTGTGTATTGGCAATATGTTGGCATTTCCCCAGTCCAAAGAAATCTCTCCTGAATGATACTCTCAATTAATCTCAACACTTAATTAGCTACTCAAAGAACTGTTACTCCTCTGGATGCCAGGTGTAAGTGACCCAATGTGCATGCAATTTTAAAAATCAGCAAGAAATAATTCAAAGTTCAAACTTTATTTTTGATATTTTTTTGTAACTGTGAGAAATCCATTTTTTGCATTAATAACATTTTGAAAATAAAACTCACTTTACACTTGTCTGTGAGCAAAAGGCAAATTGAAAATCTGCATACGTAAACAAATAAAACTGTTCAAAAGGTACTGGGGGGCCTGGATGCAAACTGGGTTAAGGGGGTTTTGTTTATTTGGGTTGACACTTTGATCCCAATTGGGATCCCCCTTGATTGGGGGCCCTGGTGCAGTGTATCCCCCATTTGCATAGCCCTATCAACAAACACATATGGTTGGATGCCAGCCTGTCAATAAAATGAGTTCTGCTGCACGAAACAAGGCATTCATCATAATAGTTTGATTCCAAACAGTGCTTCAATGTCATGAAGCCAGTTCACTGTTAATAACTGTAAGTGAAAAATTCCATTAGTATGTGCATATAATTAGACATAACCTGCTTCCTGAATATTTTCTGTTTGCACAGTAAATAACAGAAATTTCTGGAATTTTCAGTGGAGAAGTCAAAGAAAATAATTCAAAAATAGCTATTAGAAGTTTCAGCAGTGTGGATGGGGTAGATGATGTGCATAAATTTCTGAAATATTGTCTGGAGTGGGTCTGATCAAACCCACGTGCCCAGCTTGGTTTAATGCATTCTTGCTGTCTACCTCCAAGTTACTGGTTATGTGCTATCAACTCCAAGATATGAGTCAGTGCCAGTCACTACTGGTTGCTTGTAGTTTTCAATTTGGTAACTCTGAAAAGTTCTCTGCTACTCTGCTTACACATTTAACTGAAAGCAGCAGGTAAATTATACGCATGCTTAAAAATTTTACTTCGGTGGCATGCATCAATTGAAATTGTTTAAATCTAGCTTTCCTTTTAGCACTTCTTTCTAGATAGAAATTTCCATAAAATGTTCATTCATTTTCACAGAAATCATGTAGTTCTGTTTTCAGCACAAAAACTGATAAGATGACAAGGACAGTCTGTTACTGCCAAGTTCTCAATCTCCTGTTTTAATACCCTTGCTACTCCAGTTTTTAGGCTTATTATAACTGGCAAATTATGAACACTAGGTGCGTGCCAGTCAGTTTGTTTGAAGAAATTCCACATGTGCTTTCAGGTTGTTCAGAGGATGATAATGCTGTACCCTTGGCACTAAGAGCAAGCTGCTTTTCATTTTCAGTTTTTATTATTATGAAAGTTCACCACAGTGGGATAGAGTTGACACCAATTTGATTATCACCTGTAGCAATCAAAAATGGCCTTTTCAGAGCCATCACTTCCTCTTCTTTCCCAATATGTGCAATTTTAATAATGATGCCAACCATTTATTCTTCCACAACCATGTTTTTTTTGCTGTTGAGAAACATTTCTGAGCAATGCACCTGCATGATTTATACTTGTATAGCTGTGTAACAAGTACATTAAGCCACCTATTTGATTAAATATTTTATTCTTTGGCCTTATGAATAGACAGACAGACATCCCTCTCTAGTTACAACTTATCAATAGTGGCTTTTGTTATTTTCTATTTCCATTTTATTTTCCAGTTTTGTTGCTTGCAGATTTTTTTTTTTTTTATTACCAAATTTTTTCTATTCACAAAGCAGTGTTTGCTTAGTGAATAGAATAGAACTTATTTGAGGGAAATGTTGCAAGTTGATGTTCAGTAATTTACTCCATGAGATAGGATAAAAACCATTTAAAGCATTTTCAAATATCGCTACAATTTTGAAGTACAGTGTAGATGTTAAACTATCAACAGTATTTATCCATTTGTATTTGACCAAGCAAAAATTAAGAAAAATATTCAAAACATTCATTTATTAAAATATATTCTTTATCTCAGAGTTTTGTTCCATGTATGATGGTCATAAGTTGGGTGTTCATAGCCCTAGAAGTGACTCAATAATTCATAATCTCTTGTGCTTTTTGATCTTTATGAACTAGTAATAACTGAATGTCTATAGTTAATTTAATATCGAGGGTTTAGTGTCAGACAATGTTAACTAAAAAATCATTTTGTAGTAAACATTTTTGAAATTAACCAAGAAAATGTTGACATTTTCTTTCATTAACTTGTAAACTACTAGAGAAATACATTTCTATGACATGATATGTGTTGTTATTTGTATAAAGTTAAACTAAAGTTGTCTCAAAACAAAAATGCAATTTTGTAGTTAATGCTGTCTGACACTAAGCCTTCCATATAAAGCTTACTTTTTCTCAATTTAATCCTGAAGTAGACAGTCTAATATCAATATCAGCTTTTTCAGAAAGTAAACAGAGTTAACTCTCCAAAAAGGATGATATCAGGGCTAACATAGTTATTTTCACTTCATTTCATGAATCATGGGATAGTTTTGCACAGCTGTTATTTTTTTTAGCATGCCATCCCATTCCTCCCACCTACGACTAACTTTTTTAGGCCGTGTCTAGAATTTGAATAATTTGTTGAGGCCTGAACTAGAAAATACCAAAAGAAATTTTACGCCACTTTGGTGGTGTGGGAGAATTTCTACCCCTAAATTAACCATATACAAATTTCAAATTAGTTGGTTCAGAACAATCAATATCAAAAATGGAGTTCACAACTATTGTGAAACATTTATTTATTAATCCAAAAATTTAACAGGCTAAGAGTAAAAAACTTTCTTTTCTAAACGGTAGTCAACCATTCCAGTTACATGGAAAAGTTATTGTCAGCAACTTCTGTTCATTTATATTCCCACCTCTGTTACAACCTTATGGTTCTGTTGCTTTCTCAACTGATGATAAAGCTGACTAACTAGCATCCTATTTTTCTTCTAACACTTGTATTAACAGTCTTGGCAAACCACCACCACTATATTCAATACAATTTGCCCAAAGCCTCCGTAGGTGAGTGGTGAAGCACAAGGATGTAAAAGTGAATGTGCTTTGAGGTGACCATGGTTCAAATTCATGTGACTCCAAGATGACAAAATACATGAATTATACTGTGTAGATTTGAGGGATACAGAGACTAATAGATTAACAATAGCCGCAGGCAGAAGTGACAGTGATTCTTGCACTGCTTCCAGGCCACTGCTGCATGTTCTATTGGAACATGCAGCAGTAGCCTGGAAAGCAAGGTACTTGGGATTTCAAGGCATGTTGTGGGTTTTCATGGAAGAAGGAAATATATGGCTGTGTTAGGGTAACTAAGAAAAAGAACAAGTGCATGTATACCTGTTGTATGTGTGCTAGGGGCATGGTAAATAAATTTGAAGTGCTGGCCAGGCCATCAAATACAGACATTGTAGGAATATCAGAGATATGGTATCACTCAGATACAGCAGGCCCTCGATTAACTGGGGAAGTTGGGAAATTAATTTCCCTGGATAATCGATTTCCCCAGATAATCTGAAAAATAAGCATAAAATCTGGATTAGGAACAATATGCATTTAATATGAAAAAAAAAAAAAAAAAAAATCATATACATACATACATTCACATGTTCTGTTATTTATTGATAAAGGGAAGGAAGGAAGTTTGTTTCACTGTTCTGCCATTCATAGAATGGCAGAACGTAAATTATGCAACATCATCTTGTCGGCAAGAACAGAGTCTTTTTGTTCTGCATTATCAAACAAAGCCCCCACGTGAGAAAAAGCAGTACTATGCAAGATTTTATTTGTTGTCAATATATTTTCTTGTGCATCGTCTCTGTATGGCTCCTCTTCATTCATGATTCTTCCTCTTGCTCTGATTATGCACTTAAGTGGGCATAAATTCAAATTGAGCAAAGACAGTTGTAGAATAGATGCGCAGAAATCTGCCTTTAGCCAGTGGGTGGTTGACTGTGGGAAGCAACTTCCGACTGTCTTTATGGAGGTTGATAGCTTAAATAAATTCAAGGAAGAACTGGAAAACTTTTGGAGCAAATGAATGGGTGAAATAGGAAGTTTTTTTTTTTCTTTTGGATGATGCTGTATAAGCTTGCTTTCTTGCATCATGTGCCTCTACTATTATGCTGATGCCCCTGTTTACAACTTCATTGTCATATAACATTGACAAATGCAAAGTACTGCATATGGGTAGCAGTAACCCAAGAAAAACATACCAACTATGTGGTATTACACTCAGGGAAGTGGAGAATGAAAAAGACCTAGGAGTAATTGTGCAGTCAGATATGAAGTTCACTGAGCAGTGTGTGAGGGCTGCCAGAGCAGATCATGGAGTCTTGTCAATGATATATACAAATTTGTTAGCAGGGACAAGGAGATTGATTATCCTGTTACAAAGCAATGGTCAGGCCACACCTTGAGTACTGTGTACAGGTCTGAAGGCTTTATTTTAGGGAAGATGTAGAGTTGCTAGAATGAGTACAGAGAAGGGCAACAAGATTGGTAAGGGGAACAAGGGGTGCTCTTACGAAGAAAGGCTTAAGTTCTGCAAATTGCAGTGCCTGGATACTAGGCACCTGTGATTTGATCTGATTGAGGTATATAAGGTCTTGAATGGGTTGAGCAAGCTCAATGCTGATAGGATTCTTCCTCTTGCTCAGATTACGAACCTGAGGGGACATAGATTCAAATTGAGGAAAGACAGTTGTAGAATAGATGTGCAGAAATTTGCCTTTAGCCAGCGGGTAGTTGATTGGTGGAAAAGGCTTCCATCTCTTGTTGTGGAAGTTGATAGCTTAAATAAATTTAAGGCTGAGCTAGACAGGTATTTGGAGTGAATAGATGGGTGAAATGGGAGGGTTTTTTTTTTTTTTTTTTTTTTTGCTAATGCTGCATAAGCTTGCTTTCTTGCATTGAATGCCTCAACTAATGCTAACATATCAGGACAAGTAAAATTTTTATCGCACTTAAATCAGTCGACAATTGTTTCTTCATCTAAATTTTTAAAAACCTTCATTCTATTTTAAATCATATAATACATCATTATTAGTGTCTGTCAAAAACTTCTTTTGCAGGTACATGTAATATTTTTTGAAAAGATTTTTGTAATGTTGTGCTTATGATGGATGTCCACGATATTGAAAATTTGCAAACTGTATCCAATACTGTCAAATTTTTCCAAAATGTCAATGAATTACCTTCCTTAGTTAATTTAAGTAACAAGTTTTTTTATAAATTTCTTTGAAAATTTTGAATCGCCTCCTTTGTCCATCTGTTGTATTCACACTTGGCCTGCCTGCAACTAACCAATAAACAATGAATGTGTACCTGTTTCTATGCACATGTGCCTAAGGACTGAAGGAATTCCTAAGGAACAGGATTGCACACTAGGCTTCCAGTGGCACATCAATAATGTTTGGGCCCTAAGCAGTATTTTTATTTATTTTTTAAAATATTTAAATTTAAAAATAAGTTACTGTAATTGATTTTTTCAGACATTTAAATCAAATTTTTTTTTGTCCCCAGTTTGTTCCCTCGTTAAACTGTCCCTGAATAATCGGGAGTTTACTGTATACAGGATGCAGAATTTGAATATGGGAAGTACAATGTATAGAATGGGCAGGGGGAGGGGTATGCTCCTAATTAGAAGCACATAAAATCTAAGGCAGTGCATCCAGTTGACATGGGTGGCTAGTGCAATGTTGAGTCAGTTTGGTGTAACAGAAGCATGAGCAACTGCAACTTGTAGAATGATTAAATGCAAGGATCAAATATTGCTTTCCTTTCTGAGTGTGTTCTTTTGAACAACCTTCTTTCACATATATTTCCTGAAAATTACAATCTGCAGAAATTCAGGTCCAGTATAAACATGTATCTTCTATTAAGAATTGACTTCAAATTAACTGAAAGTACTCCACGATGAAACTTTTCTTTCGAATTATTTCTATTTAATTTGAAGTCAGTTCTTAATGGAAATAATGTTTTAAGGAAATTTCTCTTTTAAAGACAGGATTAAGAAAGTATTTTCTGTCTTCTCAGCCTTCTACCTACTTCTAACTCAAGTACCATAGGATCAAATAAAATATTTAAACTTTAGCATCAGAACCAGGAGCTTTACAGTTCCATCTAGGAAAAAAAAAAAAAAAAAAATCCAGTAATAAAATACATAATTATGTTACACTATAATAAGGAGATTTTTCTTAAAGAGAACTTCATACAAAATTGGATAAATATTCCAGTTGATTAAAGCAACATCATTCATCTTCTGATGGGGTCTGAACTAGCACACCACAGGAACTGTCATATTATGACCTAAGCAGTCTGTGCATAAAGGAGTTTCACAAACAACAACATGAAGGAACAGTTAACATGTTACACAGTGTAATGACTTATGATGAGAATTACTTAGCAGTTGCAAATAATGGCTGAGCTAACAATTTAATTGCCAAATGACTGCAATACATAAGAATACAAATGATTAAAATGAGTACATTGTGCTGCATTCCTTATTATACAGTCTCAACTGGCACAAAATTTTTCACTTTTGAAATTTCTTCTGTACTTGATACATAGGAGTTTATTTTAATTTTTATTTCCTCAAATTTAGCACTGTGGTTGATAAACTCTGAGCTGGCTAACAGATATATTCCATCTTGGATTACTTTTTAAATTCTTATTTCTATGTTTGGTTAGTGCTACAAGAATCTCTCAACTGATTACATTTTTATGTTGTCCTTCTGATGATATAATTATTTTGCCATTCATCACTCATTTGGAATGGGCATGTTTACAATTCCTGCTGAAGACAATGGATTTTTAAAGGCTTCTTCAATTGAGACTGCTATTAACTAAACTCAGGTGTAGGATAATAGCATTTTCCCCAGTGGTTCATTCCAGTTCACTCTGCACAACATGTATAGTGGCTGCAAACAAATGGACACTTGTACATATGAAATACAGTATGTGACAAAATAATATAGGTGGAAGTAGTACAAGAACTGGTGTACTATTTGTCTGAGTAGTACATGTGCCAACAATACCAAAGGACAGCAACACATTATTTATATATCTTTATTATTAACTGCCATTGCCAAAAACAAATTTAACTACATTCACGAGATATATATATATATAAAGGTAAACTGCAGCCATTATCAACCCACTGCAGGATGAGGGTATGGACCATAATCTACCATGCTGGTCCAGTGCAGCTCAGCAGATCGACCGTATTTAGCAATCAGGGGCTTGAACCCCAGTCTACTCGAGGAGCGTGTGCTGCTGCACTCCTGCCCCTGACCACTTGGCTATGGAGGCACTCTTGAACAGTGCATTAATTCTTAATCATCTGGGAAAGTGGTGATGGCTATTATAAGAAATATTGCCAAATCAATTTAGGTCACCTTTCACATACATCAGTTATTTAAGTTTGTCAATACGCAGTTACCAGACACTAAAGTTTCACCAAATGGTGAAAATATATTCCTGCCCAAGGATATTACTTCGAAGGAAATGGTAACTTTCCATGCTACTGAAATATTATGTAGTGACATGCCCTTTTCTATGGAAAAATAAAAAGCCTGATTATGATTAGCATTCTATCAATGTTTTCCTCAGTAAGAGAAAAACAAGTGCTTATGCCAATTTTTTGTATGGGGAGAGGGAATAAGGGCTTCGAAATGTTAACTGGACCTGACCTGAAATTTTCCTGAGGATATATAGAACATAGGTTGAAAATTTGTCAGTACTTCGTACTTTTTGTTCTGCAGTACTACACAAAATATATTTCCATTTATGTGAATAGATTTTGGTGTGGGAGGGGGAGACTATAATTGAACTTTGAAAGCTTTCCAGGGACCAAAGAAACATGCCCCTTCTCCCATATACTTTTAAGTTTCTTTTCACTCTATATATGTAGCTCTTCAGAAGTGACACCATGTTCATGAGTCTTCTTACATAACAGTACATGCAAAGTGTGAACAGACTGTCTAAAGCCAACAAAACCTACATTTAATCTATGAATTACTTTTTTCCCATACAAATTGTATGGAAAAAAGAATAATTGCCAAATTTCTATCTGCCCAATTTTAATGAAATTTAGGATAGTTCAATAAATCTTTTTATGTGAACATAATATAAAATTTCATGAAAATCCATCCACTGGCAGTAGAGTTGATACATATGGATAGACCACAGTGAAGACAATAGACACTTATGCATAAATATTTAACCTAAATAATAACTTTTCCATAAAATTTACCATCAAGCCCTGGATTCAGTGACGGTAATATGCATATCTGTAGACTCCAGGGACAGAGGTACTCCAGCCTGCATCAAGAAGTGGCATACTAAGGCAATATCCAGAATCATGGTGTGGGGAACCAGTCAGCTACAAGAGTCATTCTGAGACTAGTGCTTCTGCCTTTCTACACTCCAACTCCCATTTTCAAACAGGACACTACTCAGCCATCCAGATATGGCTCTCTCATCTTCCAACAGTGCCCATGTGATATGAGATGATTCCTTGACTTGCACATCAAACATATTTTGTGCAGCTGGCACTCAACAGTTGTTTGCACCTTGTAGCTTCCTAAAATCAGCATTGGTTTACAACAGTTTTTTTAGTTCACTTAAATTTGAAAAGAATGTTCTTTGCTAAGAACATTCTTTTCAAATATTGAAACACATAGTGGAACTACTTGCAAAATTAGACATATCTTTATATTTCATGACTGAGTGTTTCAAACTTAAAGGCTATTTCTTAAATTGCATTTGGAAAATAATCAGAACTGCAGTTAATCCCAAGCTTGGAGTTAAGCAAGTTACAGATTCAGCAGGACCAGGCCTCTCTTTTTCATGGGCCCTCTGACTTACAAAATGGGGCATTATCTGTTATATAATGAAAATATAGATGCTCCCCTAGTTATAAACATTGGTACACACAAATAAGGATACACAAGATATTATTTATGATTGAAACAAAATATGAAATCCATATTAATGATGTTTATAAACACAGCAATCTAAAAGATGCAATTAGGTCAGTTTAATGCTTCATGTAAGAACCAAGGAAATTCTTTTTAATTATTAGCGAGTCACTAATATTACTTGCCAAAAGCCACAGAATCCATGCTGCAAATATATTATAACCCAAAAATAAAATTCGTAATTCTAAAGAGGAAAAAAAAAAAAAAAAAATATTGTACTTCTTGTATGTATATTTTATTTCCATTATAAATAACAGAGTTCACTTAATCATCTGACAGACATGCAATTTTCTTCTGACAGATATATTTTGGGTAAAGTAAGTCATTTTATAACCTTAAAATTGGCATAAAAATTTTTTTATAAATTGTTTGCTTTTTGATGCCCTATAGCTTTTCGATCTATTATGATAAAAATTGTGAATAATCCATTTTTATATTAAAAGCATAATTTGATTATTTTTAACATAAAACCCCTCTCTGCCATGCATTAGACATGATTTTTTGTCAGCAAGTGAAACCTGAAAGAAACTAAAATTGAATAAAACCATGTGCTACAGTAAATGGTTCACCACCAAAAGATGTAAACATCTGAAACAAGCAACTGCTTCCATTGGGAAGATGCATGGATCAAATGTAATGGTAGCACACTTTGAACTGGATGAGAAATATGCTACTGAATTTCAATTCTTGTTTTTCAACAATAGATAATTACTATGCATGAATAGGCTTAAGAAAATACTAGGTTTTTATGGTGAAGCTGATTTAATAACAAAAAAGTAACACAGATTTGTTATTAAAGATCAGAAACAGAATAATTGAGGAATTCATAAAGTGACATTAATATCATTGACTCATACATATTTGGTTTAAATTAGAAAAAAAAGGCTCTGGTATATATACTTTATCCCAAGCTGCTCCCTTAAGAGGGTCAATAAATTTTTTTGGAATTATGTAGTTGATAAATTATGGAATAAATATCATCTCATAATGAGTTTCTCCTTAAAATTTCAAAAGAGGCAAAATTCATAAATCTCCATTATTGGTGTTTTCTAGATGAATAGTTTCCTAATTCATATGTATACAGACAAACACACAATACACTGGTGTTCAAAGAAAGTGCATCACCTAGTATTTCACATTTCTAACCCTTTTTCATGATGGTATGTTACATTAACGACAAGCATCACAAATAGAAATACAGGCATACCTCGGTTAACGTTACCTCTGATAACGAAGCTTCGATATAACGAAGTCGGCAATTTCAAGCCCCGTTTAACATAAAAAAAAATATATTCCAGTTCAATCACCTGAAATCTAAACAAACTGAAGAAATTACGGAAACCTTTGGGGCTTCTCGTGGTTGGTTCGAGAAATTTAAAAAACGGGCCAGGATTCATAGTGTAAAATTAACAGGAGAAGCTGCAAATAAGTTTCCAGAAAAACTAAAGGAAATCATTGAACGTCAAAATTTTCCAAATTTGGTGTTCAATGTTGACGAAAGCGGTTTGTTCTGGAAACGGCTACCAACAAAAAGCTTCATTTCTATTGAAGAAAAATCAACTGCTGGGTTCAAAGCAGCCAAAGACCGTTTAACGTTACTCTTTGGATCAAATGCCTCTGGCGATTATAAATTAAAATTGTTATTAGTTTACCATTCAGAAAATCCGAGGGCGTTAAAAGGTAACATAAAAATGAATTTACCTGTAATATGGAAAGCAAATAGAAAAGCGTGGGTTACCAAGGAGTTATTTACTGATTGGTTTGTTAACCACTTTTGTCCTGAAGTAAAACGGTATTGTCAAAAAAAACAACTTTGAAGTAAAAGCTCTTTTGTTGTTAGACAATGCTCCGGGACATCCTACTGATCTTAACACGTTAGACACATGCATTCCTGTCAAAGTTGTGTTTCTTCCAGCAAACACAACTTCCCTGATTCAACCATTGGATCAGGGAGTAATAGCATCATTTAAAGCTTATTATCTGCGTCGAACATTAAGCAGTTTAACTGAACTAGAGGATAAAGAGGAAATGACAGTTAAAACTTTTTGGAAAAACTACACCATTAAAAACGCAATTGAAAACATTGATAGTTCTTGGAAAGAAATCACTAAGAAATGCTTAAATGGAGTTTGGCGCAAAATATGGCCAGAAGTTGTACTAGAAGAAGAAAATAACATCCAAGAAATTAGAAATGAAGTTATCCAGATGGCTCAATCAATAGGTTTCGAAAATGTCGATGAAGAGGATGTTAGAAATTTATTGAATGCAGAAGATGGTTTTTCAGTGGAAGATTTAGAAAACCTTGTTAGCAACGAAGACAAAGATAATGAAGACGAGGTTAAAGAAGTTCCTGCCGAAAAAGTGTTAACAACCAAAGATTTAAAAAGGTGCTTAAATGACATTGAAAACGTTTTAAATTTTTTTAGTGAAAATGATCCTGATTTAGGAAGAAGTGTTATTGTTAAGCGATCAGTGTTAAATGCAATAACTCCGTATAGGCAATTGTTAAATGAAAGAGAAAAAGAGCATAAACAACAACTTTAGACTCGTATTTTAAAATGTGATTTCACTTTGTATGTAAGTTGACTGTTTATTTAATAAAACTTTTCTTTGTTCGAAAAAAAAAAGCTTTTCATTTTCTTTACGTAGGAACGTATCCCTATTCTGGCCATAGTATTTTTACCTCTGAAAACGAAGTTTCGCTTAACGAAGTAATTTTGTGGAACGCATCCTATTCGTTATTCGAGGTATGCCTGTATAAATGAAAGATATTTATTAATAGTCAAGGCAAAGTTAAGTAATATTTGACAGGTGCTCTCAAAATATTCCAAAATATTTTGAAAGCAACCTTTATACAACAGTTTTGGTAAACACGACAATTATGGCTGAAATGTTATCAGAAGCTCCCAGTTTGCTTCAGTTTATCATTTTAATTGGAAAACAAAATGAAAAGTTCACTAGGTGCAAACTAATATTTAGTTGAACCACCTCTGGCCCTGATGAACAGCAGCACACCATTGAGGCATTGACGCAATCAATTTCAGAAGATAATCAACTGATAGTTTGTGGTTCCCAAACACAAATTATGGCTTCCTGAAGTTCACAAAGGGTCTTTGGCCTCTTTCTAGCAACTGCAGATTCCACACAATGCCAACAGTTCTCTAGAGGATTCAGGTCAGGGCTGTTTCCTGGCCAGCTAAGAATTGTAATGGATTGTTCTTCCAACCATTTTTTCACCTGTAACAAATGTAAACACATTACTGTCGAACCTCTAATCCAGAAATGAAGCTAAAGTAACTACAGAAGTGTTTACCTACACTTTTTGCCCGATGACAAGGAGCAGAGTCTTCCTGAAAGATGCAGTTACTTGGCAGGTTGAAATGATCTCTAATGGTTGGCAGCAATTTGCCTTCCAATATAGCCAGGTACCCATTGGCATTTACGGAACCTTTTATAAAGTGCAGGTGATACGAAATGCACCCCCATATCATTTGGCTAGTAGGGAATTTCACTAGACACCATAGTCTGGATGGTATTCTTCACCATGTCTGCGCAAATCGTTTGCCTCCCATTAGAGCCATGCGTTTGAATTTCTTCTCATGCAAGAAAATAACTGACTTTCACTGTTCGGGGTCCATTTAACATGCTCCTTACACCAAATTAATCAGACCTTTTTCATTTTTTTGTGTGAGGAGGAGCTTCTTCTTAGGACGACTGGTAAAAAGTCCATTTTTGAAGAGGCGTCTTCTGACTGCTACCACTCCTGTATGTTCTTCCCATTCTCTTTTCAGCTCAGATGAAGAAGCTTTATGGTTTTTAAGGTATAAATGCTTCAAAACGCGGTCCTGTTTTGGTGTAGCAACTCATTTTTGTCCGGTTCCTTTTTTCTTATCAGCATTCTTGTGTTTGGTAAGAAATCTACTCACTGTCGACTGATTACAAGACACTCTATAAGCAATATGACGGGAAGAACATCCTTCCTCACGTAAATCAACAATAGCACTCTTTCTTCGTGGTGCCAACTGCACGTAACTCGGCATCCTGACACAGGCAAGGAATGACTACAACTCTTGCAGAGCGTGCTTACAAAGCTGATGCAATATTACATCATCCCCTACGCGTGTCAATCTTATTTGATGGAATCTGTAAGAAATGTTGTCATATATTTACGTTATTTGGACTGCAATTACAATTTTAAGGGGTCATGCACTTTCTTTGAACACCAGTGTACATGTATAAAATTGCCAACATTGTTTTGAAAATCATGCTTAAAATAAAAATATTGATATTTTTAGAAAATAAAATATTGCGCTCCACTACACTCTATAAGTAATTTATGTCAAAAGTATGGCATGTAACATTTTACACGTAGTAGTCTATGTGTAAAAAAAAACTGCATCACCTTAAAAAAAATAACATTTTTAGTGAAATGTATAAGATACTATTTGTGTCTCAACCACTCCCATGGTTGAGACACCACAGATCGGAGTTGCTGTTCCAACGCAAACCACAGATGCTCAATGGGATTGATGTCCGAGGAATTTGGAGGCCAGGGCAATACCTGGAAGTCTTCCTCATGTTCTGCGAACCAGTCTCAAACAATCTGGGTGGTGTGACATGGTACATTATCCTGCTGAAACACGGCACAGCCAGGGGGAGAAGACCGTTGCCATGAAAGGATGTACCCGGTCAGCAATGATCTTTGGGTAGGTGGCAGACAGAGTGCCTGTCACATGGATGACTGGACCCAGGGTATCCCAGCAGAACGTCACCCACAGCATTATACCACCGCCATCAACTTGTTTTCATCCCATGGTGCATCCAGGTGCCATCACTTTCCCAGGTAAATGATGCACATGTACTCAGCTGTCCACATGGTGCAACAGGAAACATGATTCATTGGACCAGATGACCTTCTTCCAATCACTCACGGTCCAGTTTCGATGCTCGTGTGCCTGTTGTAGGCGCTGTCACCGGTGAACTGTGGTTAGCATAGGCACTCTGAGTGGCCTGCAACTATGCAGCCCCATTTTCAGCAAGGTTCGATGTACAGTGTGTTGTGACATTACTCCCGTCATCAGCATTCCAATTACCAGCGAGTTGCACCACAGTCGCCATGTACCATCCACGGTGGTTCGTGGGTTCCCCCTCTTCGGACCACTTTCAGTAGGTACTAACTACAGCTGACTGTGTGCATCCCACCAGCCGTGCCATTTTTCGGATATGTTCTGACAGAGTTGTCTGGCCTTTATAATCTGGCCTTTGTCAAGCTCGCTCAAGTCTGTTGCCTTTCCCATTTGAAAAACAAGAGTAACACTGATCAATGGTGCTCAGTATCAGGTGTTTTTTATATAGTGTCCCAACCTGCGCACGTGCCATAGTTCACCTGTAGTTGCTTTGATTTGCATAACTCGTGGTTATAATGTTTTGGTTCATCAGTGTATATCCCCTCTAACAAATGCATTTCAAACAGTTCTGCAACCCACAATGCAGTGAAAAACAAATTATTTGCAAAATTCACAAGTGATGCAGTTTTTTGTCTGCCACTGTAAGTAATGGTTATATATAGTATTCTATATGTAAACATTACATGGCAGCAGTTAGCCATTGAATGCATAAACAAACAAATGAAATGCACTTAGATTATAAATCAATTGATACATTTAAAACAGAAGCTAAGACATGACCATAACTAGAGTGATCATGTGCATATACAATGTTCAGAGGCAGCGTTTTCAAAAGAATTGTCATTTACGTTTATTGAATTTCTCTATTTATGCCTGTGAAGATTTTAACATGTACCAGATATATGATACTATATATATATATATATTATATATATATATATATATATCCAAGTATAACAAAGCAAATATTAAATGTTATAATAAATATAAGTATTATAATAAATATTAAGTAGTAACATAACCAATTAATGCCATCTAGGACGATTAAACATTACATCGGTCTGTATGAATATGAGTTAAGTTAATAATGGTTAGAGTTTTTTTAAAAATAAAATATGATATACTAGCTTATCAGGTAAACCATAAACCATGGTGAGTACCCAACGTGACCTGGAAAAAATCAATCTATGCCATGACATAAGCAATAAAAATATATAAAAATACCATTAAAATGTTAGTTATGGCAATCAGATACATTGCAAGGGACTTTTTCGAGGGCTAACCCTTACAATGTATCAACCATAATTAACGAGCTATCCGTTTCTGTAGTCAATTATGGTTAATTATAGTTAATTATGGTTGATACATTGTAAGGGTTAGCCCTCGAAAAAGTCCCTTGCAATGTATCTGATTGCCATAACTAACATTTTAATGGTATTTTTATATATTTTTATTGCTTATGTCATGGCATAGATTGATTTTTTCCAGGTCACGTTGGGTACTCACCATGGTTTATGGTTTACCTGATAAGCTAGTATATCATATTTTATTTTTAAAAAAACTCTAACCATTATTAACTTAACTCATATATATATATATATATATATATATATAGTATCATATATCCCATTTTTTTTTCCCAGCATATAACAGTGCTAACAAAATATTCTGTTCAAGAGTAACACCAGTATAATTCTAAATCAGTACTGCACCTAGAAAATTGTTTTTTTAGGGGCAGATGCTTTTTTGTTTCACATGAGCAACTTTAACAAGTGCCACTGCATGTTAGTACAATTATATAATATAAAACAATGTACTTGGCACAGCTTTAGCTACCCCTAGGGGTATGCCTTTCTGATGCTCCTTTGAAGGATGAAAAACAAGATACGATTGCATGCAGCTCAGGAATGGCAAGACGGAACGGTAGATGATTGGTGAAACGTTGACTGGTCTGACAAATTGTTATTCCTTCTGTTTCATGTTGATGGCAGGACCAGAATATGGCAAAAAATAACAAATCCATTGCTCCTGTCTGGTAAGGTCAGCGATGTAGGCTGGTAGTAGTGTAATGGTAAGGGGGTGGGGTGTTTTTATGGTGTGCACAGAGCTCCTCACTACCAGTGGAGCCACACATTACTTGGAAATTAGCTACAAGCAGGCACATCCCTTTGTGTATATGTGTGCATATATAAATTTTAAAAAGATAAAATGATTTAAGTGTGTGACATATTTAAGGAATAAAATGTAAATTGGTTGGAAGCCATTAAATAACATGACCTGGACCAACAAATTATTCTGAATTTTTGTTTGTACTGTACGTTGTAAATGTTATATACACATATACTTAAAATCAGGGTGACGAGAGCTAGCATGGGAACTGTGGCAAGCAGCCTCACTGTGCCTGATCTTATTCTCTTTTCTTTAAGATATGGGTGACACTGACTCCTTACAGGATACTGGGACAGCTGACTTCCCCAGTCTTCTAACACTCCACACATTGTTATTGATATGCACAAACTACACCATCTGTGATAAGTATTATTTATTGTAATGAGATTTACTGCTCGTCACACGATTCATTAGTAATAAGTTTTAAAGTAATCATTTATTTCTGAAGGATATTTTTTGCATTCAAAGAATTGAACATGTTTCTGACTTAAGACTGAGTATACCCTATCTGCTTATGTGGTGCAGACAGCTAAGAGAGGGATGCTTCTCAGATCCAGTTCAAAGGGCTCTCATTGCAGGTATATGAAATATGTGTGTAGTGACAAATACGAAACGTCATCAAGAGTGAAATTTTTCATATTTTCCAAATGGGGTGTGGGGGAAGCCACTACACAGGTGTTGGAAGCAGTGAAAAAAAAAAAAAAGGAGGAAATTGAACAGAGAGAAAAAACAAAATATTATAGCACAGATTTCTATTGAATCTGATGTTAACTAATCCACTGGATATTAAAAGAATAGTAAAAGATGTTCTAGAGTGAAAACCATAAAAATCTTTGTATGTGATAAAAATAACTAATGACTGTTATGATTTTATTTATTGTTATACCTTTTGTATATTTTGTTATTACTTCAAAGTGTGGTGAATTTTTATATTCAGGGAACAAGGGGAAGAGGTAAGGAGGAACATGAAGTGATATTTGATTGGCACGAGTTTCCACGTGGCAACTCTCACGGCAAGAAGAGAAAGAACTAAATGCAGATAAATAGGATAAATGGTGATGAAAGTTTGTATATGTTTTGAATTTGAAGTAGTTCGATCATCTTGAGTAAATATTATCAAATATAATTTAAGCACCTTGGAAACTATGAAATAAAATTGTTGAATGCCAGTGTTCCGTATAACAACTTCCAGGGCATAGCAGAGCTGCAACACTAATTATAATGGTCATAGATTTTGAATATATATACAGTATTATTCACTTGAAGGCTTTTTTTTTCTATGTGCATAGGCAAACTTATTTGTTGTAGAAACAGCGAAAGATCCTTCTTCAGCCAGTGCAGGAATTATGTATTTTCCCATACTTAAGTTCTAAAGTGATGATCTAACCAAATCCTTCAATTGCTGTTCTTAACACTTATGAACAAAGTACAATTATTGCTGTCATGTTGGATTGGATTCCATTTTATTTCTGATGCCCTCTAAAAGAATCATTCTTTAGGATGATTCTTTTAGAGGGCATCAGAATGAAAAGAACCATCCTTTAAGATCATTCTTCTGGAAGGCATCACAAATAGAGGGGCATTAGAAATCACTTATTAAAATTTAATATCTAATTTTTTTCACTCCCTTTTTTCTTCCATCTCGACGACTCGCACAGAGAACAAAATGCTATCACATTTTGGCAGTGTAATGGGGCAGTTCGCTGTTAATTGTTGTCAAAATATTCATCATGTTTGTTAATAAGCCGTAGAAAGATATAATTGACACTCATTCAAGAATCAACAATGTGCGTTGCAACACGTGTATCTTTTTATTGTTGTCATTTTACATTATGCATTCTTATTATCATTGATTCTGATTGACGATCGTTTAACTGTTTATTGTTAAATTACTGGAATATTCTAGTGAGTGAGATAAAAAAAAAAAAAGTTACGTCGTGTTACTTACCGAGATTCATTACAGATAAACGGACTACGCTGAAAATTAACAGCAGATAGACGACACAAACCCAACGAAACAATTACATCTGGCATCGCTTGCGGGTGAATGCATTCACAAAAATATTACACTCATGAACATTAAAACCAGCAACTCAATACTGACATTTGTAATTACACTGTCAACTTAACTAATTTAAATTCCGCAAATAAATTACTCTTTATTTTCTACCTTCCTCTCTAACATAGTACGACTAACACAATTACCTCCACAACTTCATTGCCGTTGATAAAAAGCTCTTATATAGTTGTTAGCAGAGCGATGGGTGCGCCCTCTGGTATGTCTAGCAATAACATAATTTCAAAATTTTATTGGAAATTATTGATATTAGTAGCAGTAAGTGATGGAAAAAAGCAAGCTTATACAGAATCAACCAAAGAATTAAAAAAAAAAAAAAAAAAAAACTAAGCCCATCACATATCCAATCTCTTTAATAATTTTTCTAATACTTTCTCTCTATTCAAATTACCTACTCTACTTCCACAGCACCCGTTGAAAATTTGTTCCAACAATCAACTACCCGCTGGCTGACAGCAAATTTAAGCACATCTCTCCTGCAACCATCCTTCATCAATTTAAATTTATATCCCCTCGTGTTCATGTGTTGTCTGAGCAGGAAGAGGAATGCCATTAGCGTTGAGCTTACTCTGTAAATTCAAAGTCTTAAACTCTTCAGGCAGATGTCACAGGTGTCTGGTTTCCGGACACTGCAATTTGAAGAACAAGCATTTCTTGGTAAAAGTGCTCTTCCTGTGTTTACTTAATTTTTTTTACTTCAAAGCTCGCAAATCGGCAACGTGGCATCTCCCTGTGAAGCTTCATAAGAGAAACTCTTCGTCATTTTCTTCATAACTGAGTAGTGAAACTCGTTCATGGACGGGAGTGTTCACGGTGTCAGTGAGACTTGTACGCTGCCACAAAAAATACACAATCCATTGTTAAGTTGCGATGGTATATCAGCTGCAAGCCTGCAAATGAGATTACGATGAGGTTGAAAATTCTGGTACCTTGGGACCTTACTGGTGTATAAACGAAAAATTTGAAATAGTCTGAATTGAGTCATAATAAAAAAATATATCAGATGATATTTAGATATATTTATTGTTCAACTTCGTTGTCTTCAGACTTTGTATCCTGCCACTGCCCCGACCTAACCTCCTGGTCTTTTGGGATGCCCAGATGCATAGAAACATTTGTCTGGGGTAGGGTGGCAATAACTAACACGCTAATAACTAACTTTTCCCCAACACAGAAGTAGAAATTCATTGTAAATTCAACACTAAGCAGTTCTGATCGTTGATCTTACAATTTGAGAGATCCATATTCATAGACTAAGTGAGGTGGCTATAAACCAGAGAAGTACCCCAGCATTGCCTGTACCTTCAGCATTTTGATCATATTACTGATAATGTACATGACAATATCGATGCGTGTGACGAACCGCAATAGCATTCTGGTGTGCGCCTTTCCAAGCCCTGTTTCCATAGTAATTTCTCGGCTGTTCTGATAGTACACTGGTGCGCAAAATTTAAGCACCAGTCAGGTTTTCACTGTAGCTTCTTATAGGAGTGGCCTGGATATGGGAAAAGCATACCAAAGGAACCTCGTGAGGTACAGAAATGATGAAAGAAACAACACCGACCAACAACTGAAACAAAACGGTACAGAGGGACTTTATTCAAAAATGACAACATAACACTGGATGCCATGATACAGGTGCATCACTGCCAAAGATGGAACAAAGGGGGAAGAAGTGGTCCAAAGTAGGAGATACAGCTACCCCTAATGTCGATACAGGCTTTGCACTGCCTGTCCTTACTTAGGACAATGTTGTTGATAAGTTCTTGCGGTAACATCGTCCATTCCTCGTCAGCGCCATCTTCAGCTGGTGAACATTTTCTGGTGGGTGTGGACGTGACACTAGGTGTCTCCCCAGAGCGTCCCATATGTGTTCGATGGGATTTAGATTGGTTGGACGGGCAGGCCAAGCTATACGAATAATGACCTCATTTTCCAAAAGCATATCACAACTGCAGTGCGATGGGGTATGGCGTTATCATCTATTAACACGAACTCGGAACAGACGCACATGGGGAAGAATTACCTCAGTATAGTAGCGTGCACCGGTTACGGTATCGCCTTCCAGTATCTGTAGTTGTGTACGTCCATCCAAGATAACGCCTGCCCAGGCGAGAACACCTCGACCGCCATATCGATCGATCCCTTTCAGTGATGTTTGCGGGGTGATACCGTGTGCCAACCTCTTGCCAGATTAGCTGACATCCAGATATTGAATCTACTCTCATCACTAAAGAGTACCTTAAATAAAGATTTTGTTTAACCTTTAGAAATAGTGTTAGTCCTTAAGTTTTGTACACCAGTGAATGTGTGCCTGCCCCATGTCTCAGTCAGTCTGTATGAGTTCCAAGACGCTTATTTTCTTTTTCAAGCATCGGATGTTGCAGGCTCAGTCCCATTCTCAAACATTTCATTTCATCATTGAACGCACGTTCCAACCCACTTTGTGGATACAGCATAGTAATTTCGATTACCAGCCCAACACTCATTGTGGAAAAGGCATGAATTGAAACTTCTTCATAGGTGGGAGGAATTTTTATTGACTTTTTTTTCACACCTTGGCCAATTTCTTCAAGCTAGGGTGAAAGCAACATATTATTCTTCTCCAGAAACAATTTTCTTCCAGCGAAATAAGCAACCCGAACCGGAATATACTGCTAGTATATAAGCTTTGGCTTGGGTAACCCCTATCATGAAAAATCCTCGTCGAACATATCACTGATTATAAACACCATCTTCCTCAGACCGATGAAAAAGGCCCTCTTTCGAATACCGGTGGTGACACCAGGAACTTTGTTAGCTTTTTTTTTTTTTTTTTTTTTTTTTTTTTTAACTTGTGGCTGAGTTAGACGGTCTCAGGCGAGTAGAGCAAGATTTTTTCTCTCTAAGAAACTTGGGTTTTTCGTCCAGTAAAACAGGTAAACCGACCAAAAAGCACGCAATTCATGGACATTGTACACGTAGTTGGATGCCGTTCTCCAGAACTGTAGTATGTTAGTTTTTTAACACGGAAATGTGCTTTTTTTTGTTCTACAGACTTATGGGTGACAGTGTAGGCAGAGCCAAGATGTTATCCATCCATTTGGCCAGAACATCATTTCTCACGCGTGATTATGCATTTCAGACGTTATCGAGGTGAATAACGTCTAAACAAGCTTGTGCTGGAATAAGGCACTGGCACTTTTAATCATAAGCGGCTACTGAACTAAGTTATGGAAATTATATCTAAGAACAGTTGCTGGGATTCAGGCGCATTAGCGACTTAGACCATATTGTGTTATATATTAGGTCTGTAAATTTCTTGTGTTCTGTGGTTTGCTGTTTGCAGAAAGAAAAACCCGAGTTTCTGGGATCAAAAACAATACTACACTCGCCTGACACGGATTAACTTAGCCGCGTTAAAATTTTCTCGTTTCTTTTACGGAATTTGAACTCAAATATTTTCCACCCGGTATCGTCGGACGGCGATTATGTTAACTGTTCTGCTCGCGATGATTCAACTTGGTAGCACCTGAGAAAGCTTGGACACTGAGCCAGTGCACTGAAGGAATCATATGCGGTTTTTGAATTGCAATAACGCTGGCCTGGAAAATCCTCAGACCAAATTCTTTTGTAATTTGTATGTTTTGCTATATCACAAATGAAGGAAACAGGTCTAACTTTACGATTTGGGAGAAGTTTCGTAAACGTTCAGGAGAGATGTTATTACAGCAACATGCCCTGTCAGATTTCACTTTTATTTAAAACATAGTAAATAAATTGTCTGTGTATACTTGGTACCTTTACCGCAATCAGAAGGGTTTCAGTACAGAATGGAGTTCCACTTTAAAAAGCGTTTGGAAACTCTTCTGAATCTTGTTGTTGTAGTCAAGTTTTACGACTATCAGCGACCAAGGCCATATTGCTCCGTGTATATTGTCTGTCAATGGCGTGTGTTCCGAAGTTGCGTTTCTGTTTGCCAGACGAAAAACCCGAGTTTCCGGGAGAAAAACCATGCTAACTTCGCTTGAGATCGACTAACTGAGCCACGTTGTGAAAAAGGTCCATAAAAATTCCTCCGCTCATCGACAGGACACCAACTCGGGTGTTTTCCACCCGGTATGGGGAGGATGGCGATCTAACCAACTGTCCTCTCCACGAGGGCTTCTGTGTCTTCCTAAGATGTTTTATATCTGCTTCAAAAACCTCAGTTCTGAACTGAAGTGGTATATCTGTATAGGGTTTTGCGGGTTCAGTTGTTAAAGATTTTTGTAAGTACCATACTGTCTGTGCGGGGTAGCATACCCATTCCCATAAAGGAAATTTTATGGGATTTTTTTTTCCCTCCCTGGCTAAGTTATCCATCTCAGACTTAGACAGTAAGGTTTTTTGCCACAGAAACTCGTATATAAGCACATATGTATTATATCCATAAATTGCTTGTTCTCTGGTCGATTGCTGTTTTACAATATGAAAAGTCGAGTCCAGTTTCCGGGGAGTAAACCTGCTATCCACACCTGGACCGACTAACTCAGGCCGGGAGTGAGAAATCCCATATAAAAGTTTCTTGCGTCATTGACGGGATTCGAACTCGAGCCTTTTCCACCGTTGTGGGGAGGACAGTGATTATAACTACTAATACCCACGCAGACAAATTAGAGTAGGCAGTAGTGTCGAGACTACTTCAAAGCACCATTCAAAAAAATTCAAATTATTATATTAGGACCACCAGTGTATTTATTATGACCGTAAATTGCGTGTGTTCTCTGGTCGATTTGCCTGTTTTGCTGTACAAAATTTTATTTTTGCTGAACATTTTATTTTACTTTTTTGGAATAATTACACTGTTTCTCTAAAGCTATGGAACAAACAAAAATACGAATAATTTTTAAATAATAATGAAAATGTAACCAAATATTACATAATTTAAGAAATTAAACAATGTCTGCGAATCTCACAAAGTCACGCACAAATTTTTACAAACCATAATTCGGGTAACCAGATAAAAATAGCTGGCATTTCTCATTTATGGTTTGCCCTACTGATTTCAAGATGTCATAATTTTGAAAAATGTTAAAGACATTTGAATGATTGAGGCTGACAGCAACAGAGAATGGACGCAGGGCGAAAGAATTTTAACTTTTTGAATTGTGAGGAGGCGTCATAGGGTATTTACGCACAGCAACTTGCTTCAGAGCTTTCAGATCTGCAAGAAGAATTGTATCTAGACTTACTTATGAAGACTCCGTGAGGGGGATTTTATGCTTGATGACCAGCTACCCGCTCTCTTGGCTTGTATTCTTAAAAGAACCAGTCTGAATTGATTAAGGGTGGCTCAGGATTTTCTAAAGAAGGGGCTAAAACAGTGTTTCAGGGAATCATTAAGCTTTAATCATCATGTAGCAGTAAAAATCTATATTATTTTGTTCACGGAATAATTTGGCCCATTTAGCCCTTATCTCGCCCCTGCTAACAGTATGTCGATTGGATACAAGAACAGTGGCGCAGTTCATTTATCTTAGTCGAGATGCAATCTCAGTGGCATACTCTATGCAGTTTCATTTTTTTTTTATAGAGCGACATTGTAGTATGTGTAGGTGATATTAAGCTAACTCATTAATTCAACAACCACTTAGCTAACTCATTAATTCAACAACCACTTAGCTAACTCATTAATTCAACAACTACCATAAATCAAAAGCCTCATGCCTTTGCAGAGTACCCGCAATTCTTTGAGCTGACCTCGAACCGAGCTAAGTCTGCGTACATGGTCTTTTCTCTGAAGCAATATCCATCGGTACCAATCTCCACCCATCCTCTCAGGAATAATGATACCAAGCATCGCATGTTAAGAAGCTTTGGAAATTATCTTTGACCAAAAATTAAGATTTAACCTACTAAGAGAGCCTCCTCGAGTGCTTCAGTGCTCTACATGTCAAACACCTGCATATATCGAAGATCCGAAGGTCGCTTACAAATAGAATAAATCCATTGTATACTCGGCGTCCTAAATGTCGCTGAACGCTGAATTGTGGGCGCTGCGAGGGTTGCAAAATCCAATTTTATCGTGAATTCTGGCTGCTGAAGTTGGCAACCCATACACACAACGAATCCCTCTGAAACTGTAAATCGCAGCTATGGCTGAACAGCTAGCTAACTCCCCCCCCCCCCCTCATTCAATCAACTTTAGAAAGGTTACGGCCACTGTCAATGTGTTCTCAGGCCAAATCACTTCAAAATCTCTGGGACATGCAAATGGTCACCTCAGTCAGAACCAGAGCTTTATCTTATCAAGAATCGTATCTCCGGCCGGTTTTCTCCCTGGATCGATGCTTTCAACAATCCTGCTGCTACAGGAAATGAGAAATGACTTGGACAAATTTGCTGCAAGTCCAGCATACTATCGCTGATTTCTCGACTGGTTCTGCCTTCTCCTTCTACGATAACCTCACGTGCTTCACTTCAGTTAATAAACTTGCATCTCCAGAACACTGACTACTACCAGTGTATCCCTGCACCCCCAACTCAACTTCCTTTCTGCTCCTCATAGGCCAGAGACAAAGTTAATGGAGTTACTCTTGAATTGGGAATCCTGAATACATCACATGGATTTGTGACTGATCCTGTACCATTATCTGATGCGAACTGTTGTCATCATTGTTTAATTTGCATGTCTTACTTTTTATGTAACTTTTTCTAATTTACATCATTCTGCATGCAGTCTTTTATGTAATGCTCCTGACCCAGTCTGCCATGGTGGGCAAATCTATGATAAGGATTATTTGATTATTTTTTATTAAAAACATTCCATTCCACAACATCGTGAAAAGTGGAACGTTTTGAAATAGTGGTTTAATGGCTGGAATCACTGGCAGCACAGAACTCCATTCGTTTCTGTGAACAACTTACAGCTGTAAGCTATCGAAATGAGCTCCTTGATTCTTGTTTGTTGTTTTGCAGTGGGTCCAGATCTTCTTTTAATGGTTGCATGTCCTTACATCGGTCTCCTAACGAACCTTCGAACAGAGCATGCTTGAGATGCTCCAGACAGAAGTGGTATTAGTTACAGGCCCCTATCAGAGTCCTCATTCAAGCGTTCGTTAGCCCTTACTTAAGAATGGGAATTGATACTTCCAGCACCAAATAGTCTTGTGATCACGAGGATTCGATGGAAACCCCCCCCCCCCCTTTTAACACGGAAATTCTACGCATTATTAGGGTATATCTGCACAGAGATTAATTAATCTGTCTGCATGGATTATCGACGTGCCATTTTTGGGTGCTCATGAATCATTTACAAAACTGCAATTTCATATAAAGATTTTTTCGTTCTCTTGTATTATATTAAAACGACTGTCTCACTAAAGTTTTGTAATCTAATTAAATAACATTTGGATGTGTTTACGTTTTTTGTGCTTGTTTCTTAACTTTTGAGCATCCGTATATATATTCCCTCAGCATGGATTGTTGAGGAGGCTTCCATACTGCAGTGGGTTGATAATGGCTGCAATTTACTTTACTTTTATATTTCAAAAATGGCTTGCTTTATTGTTAAGGTTATATTTGGCTGATGCGTCATAATATTTCCGTACTAGATTCCATTGATTGGTATCAGTTGTTTTGCAGACTGTTGATTTCTCTCTCTCTCTCTCTCTCTCTCTCTCTCTCTCTCTCTCTCTCTCTCTGGGTTTTCTCACTCGTGGTAATGTAACGAAAAATGAACGTTGCCAACTTAGGAACGAATTGGAGAACGGCACACCAAGGAATTTTCGGATGGGCTCCCTAGCAGCAAGATATGTTAAATACGTGTATAATCGACCAAAATTTTAACCTTGCACCTTACACTGTTTTTGAATTTATGAACAAAAAGATAAAAAAATTAGTTTGCTTCAGACATTTATGCCATTCTGCTTATTCTTTTGTGGTTGAAGGAACTAAGGTTCTGGTGGCACTAGTGTTATTCTCAGTAAATTGCGTGTCGTCCTTGGGAAAGTTGACTATTTTGTTGGATAAAAAAATTCCCTTCGTGATGGGATTCGATAACAGCGCAAAGAGGTGCAGCTGCGCCCGGCGCTTCATATCACGGGGGACCCTTCTTTAAAAATTATGTAGGTACAGGATAGTTGTAAAGTCCTTTCCACTTTAAAAAATAACTCGGAAACTATAGACCTTGTCTCAAAACGAATTTTTTTCATTCTAAAAAAGTTTGAAATTTTATCAACAGGAGAAGGAGAGATTTGTTCCTTCCAATAAATAATTAGCAAGGGTTCATTATAAAAGTAATGGCTGGACTCGGTGAATTCGAGTGTTTGCTCGACGTGGTCTTATTCTTTGGGGGTCAAGGTAAAACGTTTGAAGCTGAAGCCCTAAGTTAAGTCAAGTTAAGTTCATTTTAAAATGTTGTTCGAAAATAAACCATTGCAAGTAACCTTTTTTACTACAATGACAAATGCTTTATTGCGGCTCTTAGCGTTTCAGGCAGAAAAATGTCTCATGCCTTTCTGTTCTAGAAGAATCGTATTAAATATTGTAAGGCGTTTTGAAGATGGTTACCCAACTCCTAAGCTTGGAAGTGGTCGTCCGTCAGCATCACAGGGAATGATTAAAAGAATTGATGAGGTGAAACAACAAAAATAACAAGCCGATCAACTTTGTTGAGATTATCTAATGCCCGCCGTACATCTCGTGTAATTGGTACAGCCTTGAAGGTAGGCCTTTACTTGAGGAATCACTTAACTCATTAAGGGTTATAATATTGTTTGGATGTACCGCACATGATATTATTTGTTACTTTTTATTTGAAAAGACAACAGTCCAGAGCAAATTTGCAAAATGCATAGTTAACGGTGCGCGATATTTTGGCAGACCAAATTTATTTAGAAAATTAATTAGTATGGAAGCATAATTTTTGCGATACAAGACGACGCTATGTCCCACGTTGACAATACTGTGAGAGAGTTCCTACGAGAAACCTTCACGGAAGAGTGAATTATCAGTCGTCATTTTCCACCTTCTTTGCCTGCAAGATCGCCCGACTTAACTCTAGTAAACTTTTGGTTTTGGGATACCTGAAACACCGTGTTTCAACATCACCGTTTTCAGATTCGAATGGCACAATCCGTCGGAAATTACTGAACATCCAATTGGAAATTTTGAAGGCAACTGTTGAGAACACAATTGCTTTGCCTTCGTTTTTCATTAGAAAATAATGGTGGACACGTGCAGAATTGATTGTCAGTAAAGATTATTGAAAAATTTACCATTATGTTATTTCGTTGGCAAGATAGTTTTCGTGGTATTAGCAGTCTATAAATTGCTTGTGTTCTGTCGTCGTTTTTCTGTTTGCTAGATGAAAAACCAGAGTTTCCGGGAGAAAAAACCATGCTACCCTCGTCTGAGACCGGCTAACTCACCCATGTCGTGAAAAAGGCGCATAAAAATTATTCCCGTCATCGACGGGCTTCGAATTGAGGTGTTTTCCACCCGGTGTGGATAGGACGGCGATTCTACCAACGGTGCTACCCAGGAGGGCGAGGGGTGGAGCTGCTGGTTCGTGCTACCGTCATGCCACCGATTGTAATCACTGTGCTACCGAGAGAGAGAGAGAGAGAGAGAGAGAGAGAGAGAGAGAGAGAGAGAGAGAGAGAGATCAATTAATTAGTAATTTTTGGATAAGCTTTCACCATTTGAAAATAATGCTTTAATATTGCTACAATATTATATGGCAAAATATTAAATACCGCGAAACGTGCGACCATGGTGCTGCCATCTAGTATCGAGTGATAGAAATAACTTTTCTTTGTGGACATTTATTAAGCAGAATTAAATTTTGCAATTTGACCTAACCGCATCATACCGCTGGGTACACTGTATACTATGATTACGCATTTAGTATATTTCTACAACAAATATGCAAAGTATCATTTTACTTCATCACTGTTATGCCAAATTCTGTGATCGAATTATTTATCATATTTGTAATCCAAATGGACGTTGATCATAAAGGTAAAAAATATGGCTCCGGTTTAACGTCCAATGGTTTACTTATTTAAGCAGCAAATTCCCCTCTCAGTGACATGTTTTTATTTATTTATTTTTTTATATCGCTCTTTTATATCCACAAAATTTCACGTTTTGACTTCGTTCAATTACTGTCAAAAGAATCAAGGAACAGTTAAGGAAAAAAAAAAAAAAAAACTGGCTTCATGCTCATATTTGATTTATCCTTATTTACATATTCAGTAAGTCATTTGCACAAACGTATTTTCTTATTTAAAAATGAAGTCATTAAATTCTGATCAATATCGTAAACTACGATACTGGAAGTGACTACCTAGGTGCGAACCAAAGTAACCAGGGATCGAGGTGTGGCGCTCACACCACACGGAGGAATGCCTCCCCTCTGTGTTAACAGGCAATACTATGTGGTAATTGGTTCTCATTAACTTGTGCGATACCATCACTTTGCTTATTGAATGCGTTGAGGGGTGGAACCCATGTTTAATCTCCAGTGCAAAGCTCCGGCAACTTTCCACCTCTTCCTTCATGCAGTGTGATTGATGTCTTTTGATGTTATGATGGACGTCCTGACGAGATCCAGTCTTTCTTCCATTTTGAGGGCACAGCTCTAAAACAGCGTTCGCAGGCCGGAAGCTAGATAAACCACCCGACGGAACCTATTGATGACTCCTCAGGAGGCTTCCGGATCAGCTAGTGTACAATCTCGCTGCCTGTAGTTTGGCAGATTGTGACTAAAGGAAGTCTGAGTATAGTGTAAGCGAAGAACATTGTCGAGGCCACATGCCAAGGAGCTGAGTACATTCTTGCCACGTGTACACCATATTCAAGAATTTCATTACGTCATACAGTATGTCTCCTCCCTCACATTTTCTTACTAATGAATACATCATGAATTGTCAACTAATAGAACAAACATCTGCAAAATGATCTAATCCTCCCAAACGCTTTCTTGTTCATTTCACAAATATACGTGGTCTCAGTTCCAATCTCAATGATGTCCATTTCCACTTACAGTCTGTCAAACCCCATCTACTCTTCAGGACTAAATACCACTTATCGATTGATTCAACCACCACTCATCTCAGTTGTCCAAATTATTCGCTGTATGATTCCTTTCGTTTCAAAGGTGGTATTTGTGCATATGTCCGCTTTGATACTTCCTGTCAGAAACTTAGTAACTTGAAATCTTCTCTGGCTTAAAATCTCTTTACCACATTCTATTAAATTCATCTATTGCATCTGTCGTTCTCCAAATACACTAATCACTTGGGACGCTTTGAATTTCTCCCTTTGAAACTTGACTTTCTCAAGTCCAACTTTTCTAACAGTGAGGCAATTTTCTTTGGTGAATTTAATGTTCACAACTCCAAATGGCTTCCGTTTTCTAGTCACATGAACCCATCTGGTCGAGATGCTGAAGCGTTTGCAATTACTAATGACTTCGCACAGATTGTTCATTTACCCGAATACCAGAAAATCCTAACCACACAGCCAACACGCTTGATATTTTATCACAAACGACTACTCATCTCGACCATGTAAGTGATCCTCTAGGTAACTCAGATCAGAACTTGGTGATAGTCTCTTATCCAATAGAGCCTTTCTCTCGTGGCCATTTTCGACCTCGTGTTGTTTGGCATTACAAGAATGCAAAATGGGATGATTTGCGAGATTTATTTTCTTCTTTTCCTTTGTCGGATTACTCTTTCAAATCTTATGACCACATGTGCCCAGATCGCGTCAGTGAAATTATTCTTATAAGGATGAAATCCTTTTTTCCACACTCCACCATATAATCTCGTTCTTTATTTAAACCTTGGTTTTCCAATAAATGTGCTAAGTCTGTTCACGATAAGAACATTGCATATCGCAATTTGTTTGTATCCAAATCTCCATGTTCGTTTTCTGCCTATATAACTAACAATACAATAACCTACATTACAATTAGTTATTAATTAGTCCAAACTAGATTTCGAGCACGCTAAGAGTGAAAAACTTGCTTCTTGTCCAAATGGTAGTCAAGCATTCGGATCGTCTATAGCCAAAGCTATTGACCGCAACTTTTGCCCATCTATATTGCCACGTCTGTCAAAACCAGATTATATTGCCACTTCAGCCAAATACAAATTTGTATAAAGCTGAACCGCTAGAATCTTACTTTTCTTCTAACTCGTGTATTGATGATCTTGGTAAACTACCTCTTACCATTCACATTACACTCCATTCAATGCCTACTATGGTCTGAGTTAGTAGGTCTCAGGCGAGGGTAGCTTGGTTTTTTCTCCCAGAAACTTGGGTTTCTGTACAAAACAAACAGAAAATCTACCTCAGAACATATGCAATTTACAGACAGTATACATAGAGTAATATGGCCTTCGTTGCTGATGCTCTTAAAACCCTAATACGACATAATATAACAGCCTCCTGTGCTCTTCTGTAAAAAGGATATCAGAAGGATTTTGAACAATCTTGGTGCTAAGAAAGATCCAGGTCCTGACGTTATTTCTCCACTTGTTCTCAAATTCTGTGGTCCTGAGCTCACTCAGTTGTATGTCACCTCTTTTCACTTTTTTATTCCAAAGGTATTTTCCCTTCCACTTGGAAATATCCAGCCAATTCCTAAAAAGGTTGAGAAGTCCCTCCCATCCATTTATCGTCCCATTACTCTCTCTCTTTCTAAGGAAATAGAGAAATCAATTAAACACCAACTCTTAAACTATCTAGAAACCTTCCATCTGATCAATGATCGCCAGTATGAGTTCCGTCAGTGTCGATCCACTGATAATATTCTGGGTTATGTTACCCATCTATGTACAAATTTAATGGAAAAGGTGAAACCTAAAAAGTTGCTCTTGACATTTCAGACATTTCTTTTGATCGTGTTTGGCATAAACGTCTTTTAAATAAGCTGTTGTCTTATGATTTACCAACTGTTATTTGTAATCAGGTATCCAGTTTTCTCTCTGACCGCTCACTACTGGTGATGGTAGATGGCCCCCTGTCTTCTAACTTCCCTGCTAATGCTGGTGTTCCCCGAGGTTCAATTCTTTCTCCCACTCTTTCTCCCCTGTATATTAATGACCTTCTTCCATTGAGTAGAAATCTTATCCATAGTTTTGCTGACGACAGCGCATTGCATTCCACTTTTCCAATCTGAGAAATCTTGTTCTGCACAGAGCTTCAATTTCTCGAATATCCACTACCGTTTCGTTAAATGCTAACTCCAGGTAATTCTCATGTGGGACAAAGATAACTTAGGTCATTTCAATCCTTTTAAAACTCAGTCCTGTCTTATATCTCGCAAAATGGATTATTCTGCTCCTATGCTTATCTTCGGTGGCACTAATTTCTAGGCAAGATCATATATCTCTGTTGCGGATTGCTCTGACTTCTCTTTGCTGTGACATAATCTCTCTTGGTAGCATACAAATATGGCTTCCTCTGCTTCTAAAATACTGGGTTTTCTCTTTCGCTCTCGGGGTTATTTTTCTTCCAAACAGCTGTTCATTCTGTACAAATCGAAAATCCGCTCCACCATGGAATATTGTTCCCATACCTGGAGCGGTGCCCCCAAACTCCTCTCAGTCTTCTAGATTCCATTCAAAAGAGGGCAGTTAGGTTGATTAATTAATGACTCATCTCTAACAAAATCTCTCCACTTTCTGTCTCATAGACGTTCTGTTTCTGCTGCATGCGTTTTCTATAGATACTTCCATGGACACTTCCTCTGAATTGGCTTCTATAATTCCCGCTGTCTCTTCCAAACCAGTCCGAACATATGCCGCAACCGGTCAACATCCTTTTACTATTCAACTTCAAATTCACAGAATCCAACTTTTCTTCTTCCTCATTTATTCCTTCAACTTCTGTTTTCTGGAACAACCTCTCTTCATATTTATTTCCTGAAAATTGCATTCTACAGAAATTCAGGTCTAATTAGTCAACAAGTATCTGCTTTCATCTTCTCAGCTTTCAACTCACGCACGTGCTAAGTACTGTGGGTTGTAATACCTCTAGTGTTTGGGGTTCTCATAAAAAAAAAACAAAAAAAAACCCCTTGATTTTTGGTTGAGATTTCTCAAATGATAGATAACGTAACTTTATAGATGAAAAATCGAGATTAATATCGTGAAGAAACACACGGGTATATTCATGAATGGTTCTGATAATGTACAATAGATTTAATATTACTGCAGGGATAAGTCGAGGGTACACGAAATGGTTAAGTTCATATTCGTATAGCAAATGCTTTAAAGTTACCATAAAGGAATGTGGGTATATCAATATTTATCGAATTCCCTGAGATGGATCAATAAACTAATTTGATTTGTGACTTAAACAGCAAAAATTTATTTATTTTGAGTCTGTTTTCCGCCTTTTGCAGCTCGGCATATATCCAACCTATAATCAAGTTTTGGTCACTGTGGGCTTCAACATTTCTTGCATAGTTGCAGTTTCCAACATTCTTCATTTTACCTACTATATCGACGTCACTTTTAAGGAATTAGCTTTGTCTTTTACACAGTCCTTTGTGAGTAGTATTGCTGGGTAGTGGATGGCATCACTGCCATCTCATGCCGTGTTAAATAAGGGTTTGGTTAGATTTTCTTCGCTAGACGAAACGGAAAATACTTCTCATTGGGAAGGGAATAACTTTTTTTCGGTTTGCTTTACACTGTGTCTGAGATGGTCGCTCTCGGATGAGGGTTGCATATTGTTTCTCTCTGTTGGAAATGGGGTTTTTGTTCCTCGAAATATACAATCCGACTATTAAATCCATGCAATTTACAGATACACCGACTTTTAATGGCTCTTACTTGCCTCTGTACAAATTCTACTAAAGTACTCACAGAATCCATCGATAATGTAAAGGACAGGAGCCAAGAAGTCGGTCCACATTTATCCTTTGAACTGGTACGTGTTCAATGATTTGGGTTTGTCTGACGCGCTGTCTAACAGTCACCTAAATATGAGAGTTCGTGATTTCGCTGAATGACGGTGACAGTGCGTTCCTGAAGCTGCGTTAGGTTGGTTATTTGATTTATTGCGGATCTGCAGCTTAGGCTATAATGCACCAAGTCAATCTAAAGTTGCGGAAAGCGTAAGTTCCTAGCATGTCCAAATATACGTTACTGTGTGTCTATTTTGGTTTTGTCGGGAACCACTGATACCTCTTTCAGATACACAATGTGTGTATGTACTTTCTGAAAACTAACACGGTTCTTTCTGTCAGCCATGTGTTTGCGAATGTTCACCACAATGATGTCAACCTGCGTGACATCACTGATTGGAGTGTTATTAGTGGCGAACAGTATTATCCAGTATAGAGTGCAATTCTGTTTTTCTGCGCCTAATATCCGATACATATCGATTTATGTTCATCCCCGGTAACTTCCATATTTTGGCTCATTGAGAGGACTTGTGCTGGCTCCAATCGTTAAGAGAGTTTCAGCCTGTATAGCTCCGAAAGCAGTGTGAGGGTTGCTTTCGGTGCATGATGGAAGCTGTGCCCGTCATGATGGTCACAGTCCCATCATGGCTAGTAGGTTTCTCACATGGAGCGTTTAGGGATTGCATGGTGACATTGTAATGCTTAAGGAGGAAAGATGTGATTTATTAGTATTGGTGGGATTGCTTTTCTAAGACTGAGTATTAGTATTAGCCTTATGGTGCAAGGAAGCCATAGACTGTTGCAGCATCGAAAAAAAAAAAAAAAAAGGAAAAAAGTGGATAAGAAAATAGAAATTACGCCCTTTTTTCCACACGTAGGTAACTATCTAGTTGACCTTTGAATTTCTAAAAGGACTTAAAAGGAATTAATGCTGACGAGATAGGCCTGTATTGCTTGGGCATAGTTGGGTTGTTGGTCTTTGGTGTGCATTCTATGGACTGTGGTATTTAACAAAAAAAAAAAAAATTATGATATTAGGGCCTGTGTTTTCTGATATTTGCCTGTTTGCTGAACGAAAAAACCCCAGTTTATGGGGGGGGGGGGGAGGACCTTGCTATCTACACCTGAGACCGACTTACTCAGCCACGGAGTGAAAACAGTCCATTAACATACATCTTCATGTGGTATTTAACAATGAGATGTAGAATGCCATAAAAGCTCGCTGTGGCAATTGACTGTAAACATAATACAGGGTGTTTCAGTTAAACGTTTCAGAACTTCTAAGAGGGGTAGGGTACATCCTGACAACTCGAAATCATATAGCAATGTGGGGTCGGAAATGCTTTCCTGAAGCGGTGTTGTACACAGAAGCACCATAAAGAAAAGAGACCGTAAGTGAGAAATCGTTTTAATAATACATGAAAAGAAGCAAAAGGTACATGGATTAAAGTAAGTGTTCGAAGTTTCTTCCACGGGCTACAATGCACGCCTCACATCTGCGACGCATGGACATCCGAACATTCTGGAATACTCCAGGCGAATTTCGAATTTCTTCGGCAGCTACTGCGATTCTTGCAACCAGCTCCTCAGCATTGTGAACAGGGGTGTCATAAACTAGCGATTTCATATCACCCCAGAAAAAGAAATCAAGACATGATAGGTCGGGTGACCGAGCAGGCCAACGCACGGGACCACCACGTCCGATCCACTGTTGACCAAATGTGACATCCAGGTAGTTACGAACATCTCCGCTATAATGGGCAGGGGCTCCATCGTGTTGGAACCACATTGTCTGTTGCGTCGATGCAGAAATCTGTTCATCTCTCAAAAGTTGTGGCAATACTTGCTGCAGAAAGATCAAGTAGATAGGTCCGGTTAGACGACACGGTAACAGGTAAGGTCCGATGAGGTGATCTCCCATAATACCGGCCCATACATTGACCGAAAATCGAATCTGTGCTGCACGACGTCTTCTGTGTACAATACCGCTTCAGGAAAGCATTTCGGACCCCACATTGCTATATGATTTCGAATTGTCAGGATGTACCCTACCCCTCTTAGAAGTTCTGAAACGTTATATATATATATATATATTGGAATTATGTCAAATGACATTTAGATTTAAATATTAAATGGGGTAAATGAAGGTATTGGCTCCTACATTAATGCTATTGTCTGGAGATAATTATACATTATACGTGCATAAGTTATATTTGTACTTAACTTATTTATACATTATTATTTTTAAATTATGGTACTACTTGGAAACATCAGGTTTTGTAGTGACCCGAACCAACCCGCTAGTTATATACACGGTGCCTCAAAAATACACGGCATAACTTGAGAAATGAGTTCCTCATATGTAGACAATAAAAATATTTTATATCAACATAGTTCCGGAAATGCTTGGTTCCTGAGTTATTAACCGGAATGTCTTATCTCCCGCAGGTAACTTCCTTCATCACAAGGTACTGACAGAATCTGGTGGTTTTCCATTCCGACCATGTACTCAAATCAGGAGCAAGCGGGTATGCACTTTATGTACGGTTTGGCGGACGACAATGCTCTGAAGGCTCGTCGTTTGTACCACGAAAAGTTCCCAGAACGAAGATGTCCAGATAGGAAAACGTTTGAAGGTATCCATCGCCGCCTTTGTGAATATGGGACCTTTACACCTCGTGCTGCTGACAGAGGATGACCAAGATCTACGACTCCTGAAGTAGAGGAGGAAATTTTGGATGTTGTGCATGCCACTCCTGGAATCAGCACACGCAGAATAGCAATGCAACTGGCTGTTCAACGTTCGACTATTTGGAGAGTGTTGCGAGAACACCAACTGCATCCTTACCATCTGCAACGGGTATAGGCCTTGTCACCAGCAGATTACCCTGCTCGAGTAATGTTCTGCCAGTGGTTCTTGCAGCAGTGTGGTACAACTCGTCACTTTCCTGCCTCTGCCTTAGTGATATTCACAGATGAAGCACAGTTCACACGAGACGGAATCCAAAACTTTCACAATCAGCATGTATGGGCTGAGGAAAACCCACATGCAATTCTTCCATCACATCATCAACATCGGTTCAGCCTCAACATCTGGCCGGGTGTTTTTGGTGATAAGTTATTTGGGCCCTATGTACTTCCAAACAAACTCACAGGGCAGGCGTACAGAAACTTTCTGGAAAACAACATGCCTGATTTCTTGGACGACACGCCACTGATCATTCATCAACAAGCACACTTCATTCACGATGGCGCTCCCGTATATTTCAGCCACCTAGCCCGAAATTACCTGAATCGAAGGTTTCCTGGTCGGTGGGTAGGTAGAGGTGGACCAACTGCCTGGCTTCCACGCTCATTGATTTAAACACCACTACATTTCTTCTTGTGGGGTAATTTAAAGTCATTGGTGTATTCGACTCCGGTAGCTGATGTGGAAACTCTCCGCAGTCGAATTGTGGTAGGTTGTGAGACAATACGAAACATACCAGGAATTTGGCATCGTCTTCGCGAGTCCATGAGACGTCGATGTCAGGCCTGTATTAAGGCAGAAGGTGGACATTTTGAACAATTACTATAAGGTGATGTGAACAGTTAAGTGTCATAGACAGACCTTCAAAACTCGGAAACCAAGCATTTCCGGAACTATGTTGATATAAAGCTTCTCTGGTGATTGGGTGTCTATACCGACCTCCCCCAGCTTCAGTCAACAGTTTCCTTGTAACTCTTGACAATATTCTGTCTCACTTCACAAGCAAATCCCTTGGTCTTCTGCTGATGGGAGACTTTAATATTAACATACTTCAAAGCTCTTCCTCTCAAGTGCATGACCTCCTAGATGTCATTTCTTCCAATGGTTTTTCTCTTCTGACTGACGGAATTATCCCGACTAGAATGGGAGAGTCCCACAATTCCCTTCTTGACTTCGCAATTGGGGAATGCTCACTAACCTATGCAGTACTGGATGCAACCATTTCTGATCATCGTCCCATCTTAATGGTAATTGAAAATGAAGAAATTGTGGAAGAGATCATGCACACTCACAGATCTGTGACTCCAGGCTCTCTCAATCAGCTCTGTTATGATCTCCAGCAGTCTTCGTGGGATGGAGTGGCTGCTACAGATGATCCTGAAATTGCGACGAACTTCTTCTTTGAGCATATCCTAAATAGTTACGAAAAATGCGCGTCATACATCAGGATCCCAGGGAATAAAAAGACCACTAGGCCAAGATGGAAATTATGCCCATTTATGTCAAACAAAATTTGTAACATGCTAAAGAAAAGGGACAAACTTGCAAGAATTGCTAGAGAAACAGGAAAGGAGGAGGATAAAAACAAATACACAACGTACAGAAACAAAGTCACCGACAGTATTAGGTCGGAGAAAAGGAAATATTATAGTTCCCAACTTAAAGGCGTCATTACAAGCAAGGAAAAGTGGGCAGTCTTGGACAAGCTACTACCTGGAAGAAAAACGAAACCACAGAGCTACGTTGGAGATGTAGTTGAGAACGAGGTACTCATTTCGGATGACCAGGAAAAAGCCGAAGCATTCCGTAATCACTTTATCTCAAGCGTGAATAACCTTTTTAAAGACGAAGTTGACTCTAGAGATAATGCAACGAAAGAATCTGTCAAGCACTCAATGAGGAGCTCTTTTTTCCTCGCTCCGCTCTCAGATCAAGAGATTTTAGAAGCAGGACATCAATTAAAAGAAAAGGGAGCCCCTGGCTTTGATGAAATATCTCCTGCTCTGCTGAAAAAGGTCCTTAACTCAATTTTAACACCACTGAAGTATATTTACAATCTTTCCGTTCAATCTGGTAAATTCCCGTCTCAATTCAAAAAAGCAGTCATTGTTCCTGTTCCTAAGGGGAAAAATTGTAACTCTATCAACAATTTTCGTCCAATAGCTCTACTCTCAGTTTTTGCAAAATTATTCGAAAAAATTCTTCACGGCAGACTCATGGGCTTCCTGGAAATCAATCAGCTTATCCATCAACAACAGTACGCTTATCGTTCAAAAAGATCCACTGACCTGGCAATTGTTGACTTCTGCTCCAGGATCACGGACTGTCTTGAAAAGGGTCACTATGCAATAGCACTGTTTCTAGACCTATCAAAAGCTTTTGACTGCATAAATCATAATATCCTACTCAACAAGCTCAACAATCTTGGCTTGAGAGGAACTTTCTTCTTGAAGACTACCTTAGTGATAGGCCATTTGTCGTTAAAACAAAACCAGTCTTTTTCAGACATTTCTTATTTCTCTAGGGCAGTACCTCAAGGCTCACTTCTCGGACCGATCCTCTTTGTTCTTTACATTAATGAATTTCTCTCTCATCTTCCATCTTCCCACCTAGTAGCGTATGCCGATGACATTTCCATTCTAATCACTGATAAAGACCCTAACTAACTTCAATGCAAGATCTCTGCCCTGCTCTCTGAAATGCATAGTTGGCTTCAACAGAATCAGCTGATACTAAACCCAGAAAAATCCAAATATATGGTGTTTAGGACGAAAAATAAACCATTGAATATTGATTTCGAAATAACATACAAAGGAAAACAACTGGAAAGGGTGAATGATACCAAGTTTCTAGGAATCTGGCTAGATGACAAGCTGAGTTGGGATAAACAAATGATCACCTTACGAAAGAAAACTTCGTCACTAGCAGGAATACTCGCCCGAGCCTCTGCCTGGGTACCTCCTTCCCTTCTCAGACTAGTATTCCTTTCCTTAATACAGCCTCACTTCACATATGGAATTATCTCATGGGGTACGACCAGTCAATATAACCTTACGAGAATCAATTCAATTGTCAATCGATGTGTCCGTTCAATTTTGGGCCTTCCCTGGAATGCATCGGTGACTTCGAGATATAAGGAAGCGAGACTCTTAAGCATCTACCAACTGATACAAAAAGGTGAAGCGGTCTTTGTCTACAATGCTTTGAAAACACCAAACTTTCCTCCTCTTTTCAGATCCTTTTTTATAACAATAGAAGAAGAAGGAATAAGATATAATTAAAGAAATGAAGCGAACCTGAAGGTTCCGCTTTTCAGAAAAGCCATAGGCCAGAAAAATATAAAATACAGAGGCGCAAAAACCTGGAATAATCTTCCTGAAAACATCAAAAATGCCATTTCACTAAACAAGTTCAAGAAGCTCCTGACTGAACACATCACCAGGGAGGTCTGATCTAAATCACCTTCCACTCAACTCCTGAACTTTCCACAATGCATACCAGTTTGGAAATTGTGTAAACAAGTTGAAGGAATAGCTGTCATAAATTGTAACATTCTATGCAATTATTTCATAATTTTTCTTTCATACATGTTATTGTAAAAGTACTCACAATGTAATTATAAGTATGTACTGTTGTTAACCACGCGACATGTGTGGTTGGTTTACGTAGTCTCGGTAATGGAATGTAGAAACATGTCCGATTCATGATGTATCTGTTTTTATTGTTATCTTTTTAGGGAACACCCCCTAAAAAGCCTCTGGCTTATGTGTTCTCCCTCCCTTCTTGCTGTTATCTCCCAACAATTGTAACACAAAATAGGGATAAATAAATTATCAATATTATCAATTATCAAATAAATTATCAATTATCAATTATCAATAAAATATTTTTATTGTCTACATATGAGGAACTCATTCCTGAAGTTATGCCGTGTATTTGTGAGACATCCTGTATAAATCTAGCCTTGGTATGAACAGCCTTATATATAAAAATATATAACAAAGATACATATAAAAACAACAAAATTAATGTAATTTTAATAAAATTTTAAAGAAAGCTGGAGAAATTGGAGAAAATTAGCAAAAGTTAGTGAAAATAAACATTCTTCCTCTTGACCATACCTCTGCTACTTCTTCAGGAGCTTTGCAGAAACATATAGCCATACATTCCTCTAGCATTATCATTAGCATTAGTTGAGGCATATGATGCAAGAAAGCAAGCTTATACAGCATCAGCCAAAAAAAAACACCTTCTCATTTCACCCATCCGGTCACTCGAAATGTTTGTCTAGTTCAGCCCTAAATTTATTTAAGCTATCAATTTCCACAACAACAGATGGAAGTCTGTTCCATCAATCAACTACCAGCTGGCTAAAGCAAACTTCCGCACATCTATTCTACAACTGTCTTTCCTCAATTTGAATCTATGCCCCTCAGGTTCTTAAGCTGAGCAAGCGGAAGTATCCCGTCAGCAATGCGCCTGCTCAAACCATTCAAGGCCTTATACACCTCGATCAGATAACCTCGCAGGTGCCTAGTCTCCAGATGCTGCAACTTGCAGAACTTATGCCTTTCTTCGTAAGCGCACCCCGTTGTTCCTCTCACCAATCTTGTTGCCCTTCTCTCTACTCATTCTAGCAACTCTACATCCTTCCTAAAATTAGGCCTCCAGACATGTATACAGTACTCAAGGTGTGTAACCTGACCATTGCCTTATACAAATAGATAATCACCTCCTTGTATCTGCTAAATTCCTATATATCACTAACAAAACTCCATGACCTGCTCTAGCAGCCCATCTGCACTGCTCAGAGAGCTTCATACCTGACTGCACAATTAACCCCAGGTCTTTTTCATTCTCCACCTCCTTGAGTGTAGTACCACACAGTAGGTACGTTTCTCTTGGGTTACTGCTACCCATATGAGTACTTTGCATTTGTCAATATTAAACTTCAGTTGCCACTTCTCAACCCATCTGCCTAACTTTTCTGGATCCTGTTGCAGTAGCATACTGTCTTTACTGTCATTAACAACCTTGCCAACCTTTGTATCATCTGCAAACTTGGACATTAAGCCTGATATACCTTCATCGATATCATTGGTAAATACACAAAACAAAAATGGGTCCAGCACTAAACCCTGGGGGACTCCGCTAATGTCATTAGTCCACATAGAGCAGTGTCCATTTATTACCACTCTCTGCCGTCTCCCGCTCAACCATCCCTTTATCCATTGCAGTAACTTGCCCTTAATGCTATATCGCTCCAATTTGTACAGCAGTCTTCCATGTGCAACAGTATCAAAAGCTTTCCTGCAATCCAAGTATAGGATATCAAAATTATTTTTTGCGTCCAGTTCCTTTATGACCATATCATATTATCCAATCAAATCGGTCAGACAAGACTTCCCCTGAACAAATCCATGCTGTGTCTGAGATATTACTGCTGTCTTGTCTAGTTGATCCTGTATCACCTCTTTAACCAGGGATTCCATTATTTTCCCCAGAACAGAAGCTGAACAAACAGGTCTATAATTATTTGTGTCACCCTTTGAACCCCCTTTGTGAATTGGGGATACATTTCCACATCTCCAGTCCACTGACTCCAAGGATGCTCTTATAATTATGGCCAAGGGTCTGCTTACTTCCCCTTGCTGCTTCCTACATTATAACTGGATAGATTCCATCTGCCCCAGGTTCCTTTTTTATGTTTAACTTCAACAATTTCTCCTTCACTTTGCTCTCAGTATTACAAAATCACTTATTTCCCTGTTAGAGTTTGATAAACTTCTGGCATACCCCTCCTTGAATGACTCCTCATGTATGAATGTAGATGCAGAATACTCATTCAGTTTATCAGCTACTTGAGCAGGATCATCAATAGTAGAACGATCTACGTTAAGTGGACCAATCGGATTCATCCCCTTCCTTCTAGAGTTTACATAAGTAAAGAACTTTTTGCTGTTTTACTTTGCGTCCGTTGCCAAAGATTTCTCGTGATCTGGCTTCATCTGTCTAACCTCCTTTGTGACTTGATTATAGACTAGTTTATATCTGCCGTAGTCTTCTCTGTTGCCTGATAATTTGTATGCATCCCATGCATTTTGCTTCTCTTCCTCGAGCATCATTAATTCATCCGACATCCATTTAGTCCTGAATCTTGAACACTATTAAGTTCCTGAAAGCTTCCCATTTATAATTCACCATTGGTAAGGTCATCAGTGGATCCTACTGTATAGAATTTAAAAACTGTCTGCGATACATTCCTCTAGTATGGCTATATGTCTGCTCAAAGCCCTTGAGGAAGTGGCAAAGGTATGGCTATGAGGAAGAATGTTTCACTGACTTTTGCTAATTTTCTTCAATTTCTCCAGCTTTCTTTAAAATTTCATTAATGTTGTTGTTTTTAAATGTATCTTTGTTATATATCTTTATATATAAGGCTATCCATACCAGGGCTAGATTTATATATAACTAGCAGATTGGTTGGGGTCACTACAAACCTGATGCTCCCAAGTAGTACCATAATGTAAAAATATTAGTGTATAAATAAGTTAAGTATATATATATATATATATATATATATATATATATACGTTTACAATAGTTCGATTTTCTTAAGTACTGGTGTTTTATACATATAGGTATTGGCGTTAATACAATACTGGTCTTTAAGTTAGCCTAGTCTCGGTTATCTTAAATTCACATGGCCTATACATTTAGGAACTTATTGCGTATTGCTAAAGAAATTTTCATGATAATTACTGATGAAAATATTTTATGTATCTGTAGCAATATGTAATCATCAATACTATTTTATAACTATATAATAATATTTATACAATTTATACATTTTTGCTTTACATCACGTGGCCGTCAATCCCCTACTTCATCGGGGGCTTTTAGTGGATTAACAGCCCATTCGATGTAATGCTTTTATACTCACCCGTTTCTGTTTGTATCTATCACAGCTTTGCTATTTTATTTTATTTAATTCTGGATACTAAGGACTGATGTTTATATTAATTTTCTTAATTATTGTTAGCTAACGAGTATTAATTATGAATTAGTTAATTTTTTACAATCTCTTCAGCAACTGTGATAGAATACACAAAGCCCAACGGGTAAGCATTTTATATTGTTATACTACAACTACTTACTTAAATGTGGTCCGGTGGAGGTCGTGGAGTCGAAAAGGGAATTTCCCGCTTTTAATTTGGTTTTATGTATGGTAATTTTTATGGCGCAGTCGCATTAGCATTTCACTGTGTGCTGATGTCGCATTGGCCGAAGTCCCCGATTTTCAAGCCAATCGGGGACTTCGGCCAATGCGACATCAGCACACAGTGAAATGCTAATGCGACTGCGCCATAAAAATTACCATACATAAAACCAAATTAAAAGCGGGAAATTCCCTTTTCGACTCCACGACCTCCACCGGACCACATTTAAGTAAGTAGTTGTAGTATAACAATATAAAATGCTTACCCGTTGGGCTTTGTGTATTCTATCACAGTTGCTGAAGAGATTGTAAAAAATTAACTAATTCATAATTAATACTCGTTAGCTAACAATAATTAAGAAAATTAATATAAACATCAGTCCTTAGTATCCAGAATTAAATAAAATAAAATAGCAAAGCTGTGATAGATACAAACAGAAACGGGTGAGTATAAAAGCATTACATCGAATGGGCTGTTAATCCACTCAAAGCCCCCGATGAAGTAGGGGATTGACGGCCACGTGATGTAAAGCAAAAATGTATAAATTGTATAAATATTATTATATAGTTATAAAATAGTATTGATGATTACATATTGCTACAGATACATAAAATATTTTCATCAGTAATTATCATGAAAATTTCTTTAGCAATACGCAATAAGTTCCTAAATGTATAGGCCATGTGAATTTAAGATAACCGAGACTAGGCTAACTTAAAGACCAGTATTGTATTAACGCCAATACCTATATGTATAAAACACCAGTACTTAAGAAAATCGAACTATTGTAAACGTATATACACTGGCACGTATAATGTTCAATTGGCCAACAGGGCAATAACAATGGCATTAACGATGCACAAAAAACAGATTAAGAAACAATAGAATGATAATACAAAAGAATTATAATACAAAAGAATAATATATATATATATATATATATTATTTGTTTAAATTTTTTTTTTGGTGGCTTGTAGTATTGTGTTAGAGGCGGAATTTTGTTGGTGCTCGAGTTTGAGTTCCCTGGGTGTGGGATTGCTAGCATCTCCTATCCTTGCACTCCACCAATGAATGCGGGATTTTTTTTTAAGAATGATCCCAAACTCGCTTTGGGCATTCTGTATTGGATAGTCGGGGTCCACTACGACTCTGTTTAGTTGTGGCCCTCCTCCTCGTGGTGCAGACACTGAGCAAGCTTTCCAAGTGATCGCTTTTCTGGTGGCAAAGTGACCAGAAGCAACAATAACAACCCCCCCCTTCCCCCCACACACGTGACCATTTTAAGGAGTGAAAACGGCCAGATTGATTTTTTGGGTTTTACGAGCATTATCGACTACGGTCATATTGCTCCGTATATTTTATCTGTAAATTGCATGTGTTCTGTCGTCGATTTTCTGCTTGCTGGACGAAAAAACCCGAGTTTCCTGATGAAAAAGCCACGCTACCCTCGCTTGAGACCGACTAACTCAGCAACGTTGTGAAAGAGGTCCATAAAAATTCTCTTCAAGTATCGACGGGTTTCGAACACTTGGGTCTTTTCCACCCGGTGTAGGGTAGGACGGCGATTCTCCTAGCTGTGCTACCGCGAGGGTGCATAGTCTTAGGGTCAGGCGCCACCTGTGGTTTCCCACATCTGCGCCATATGTACAGGACCTCAGGTGCAGACTGATTACTGCAATACACTACCTCCCCAAGAACTTGGAATCACATCTATTGGACTCACTAGAGGAATACAGGGAGCTAAAGGAATATGCCCAAAAACTAGTTGGTAGGCGTAAAACACTGATAGCCATCTACAGAAGAAGATAAAAATAAAAAATAATAAAATAAAATAAATAAATAAATAAAAAGAGACACAGAACACGCGTGGAGAGGACTCAAGGAGAACCTCCCTCAGGAACCTGCTCACTACTAATCATCAAAAACCAGCAATCGCAAGAATAACCCCATGGAGATGCGGATCTTCCCATGATGAAGAGAACCACAGCCATTGCTAACAGACTAACAACGGACCTGACCAGTGTTCATAGCTGAGGACAAATCTGGATACCAAACGCTACCAATGACAGAGAAGACCGACGAAGATATAGAAACTCCAAGTTGCTGCCTCAGTGGAGCCATATTGGCTCAAGGCTCTGCACTCTCTTGTGCAGTGCAATTCTTTTACTCCCACACCCGGCAGGGGAGGGAGGTGACGGCTTGCTGTCTCCTCTCTTCCCTGCCACACCATTCCTTCCCTCTGGTGGGGCATGGCCATGCCTCACTGAATAATTGGGGGTCACCTACCCTATCGACCCTCTTCTTCCTATTTCACCCCCCCCCAGCCTTCACTCTTCCCTCCCAGCACTTTCTCTTGCACAGTGTATAGCCCTACACGTCCAAATTTAAAATACACCACAAAAATTTCGCCCAACCTTTTAGGCACTTCAGAAACAGGCCTTCAGCGTCAAACCCCATATTAGCGCTTTAATGTAAGTGAATTAAAATCAACCGCGGTCGTTCCAATTTTATTTTAGGTCCTAGCCACTAAAATCCCAGGAAAGTAAGTGGCAGGACCTGCCAGAGTACAATTGACTCAATGGCAACACCCGGCTAGCCTCCACGTGGCGAGGTATGGGCAACGTCTGGTCCCATTAGGGGCCTGGCGGCCAATAAGTCGGATAAACAATGGGCACAACATATAACACTACTCATGACCCACACACTTCTAAATCTCTGGCTTTGACAGAGATTTAGAAGTGTGTGGGGTACTGGAACATTCCGATACATATACCGATACATAGAACATTCGCGGAGATGGGAGAAATCCCAGGAGCCGCTAGACCCTCAATATACCTCATACCTCATACTGTGAAGAAATACAGTACTACTGTAGATGCCAGAAAAGTGTTGTGTGTTGGATGTGTAGTATTGTGTTGTGTTCTGGAATTTGGCCGCAGGGCCCCCTGGTGGAACCCCACGTTGCCCACACACACCACTAGGAGGTAGCCAGGCTGCCCATAATTCTCTGGCTAGTCTCCGTCAGGGTCGCTCAGGAAACGCGTAAAATCTGTATATTCCTTCCTACTATCAAGCAGGTGTGTTTCTTGGTCTTTGGGTATGTAGGTCAAGGAGTGATGAAGGTGCAGCGGAGATCCTCATACAGGGGGCAGTCGTACATAAGGTGCGACCAACTCTCAGTCCCACCACAGGTGCAAGTGGGATCATCGATGATTCCCAGGGCTGTCAGTTTGCCTTTTAATGATCCATGGCCAGTTAACAGGTATGTAGCATAAAGGCCAGGTGAAAACCAGGGGGGAAGCCTGGGGAACACCCTGTTAATGTAAGGGAAGAATTTTCTAGTGATTTCGCCTTTGTTGGAAGTAGTCCATCTCGCTTGCCACGCCTGCTGCAGATGCGTGAGGAGACGCTTCTTTTCTGCTGTTCTGTTGTTTGCGGGGTCTATTGTGAAGTCGAGGATGGTCTTGGAATTTTCTTTGGAGAGGTGGAAGAGTAGTCCACAGCGGACCACCTCCAGGTCCAGTGGCATGGCGCCTGCCAGGATTTGCAGAGCATGGGTACTGACGGTGCAGCAGGCACGGGTAGTAGCGAGCAGGATGTTCCTTTGCAGAGAGTCGAGGATTCTTCTACCACTAACAGTAATGGCTTTCGGGTACCAGATGCCTGCTGCGTACGTTATAATCGGGGTAAATACCACTTTATAGAATAATGACAGAGTGTGCCTATCGAGTCCCCAGTCTCGTCTGGAGACCCTAGTGACAAGGGCGGTGTAATTATGTATCTTTCTTCTTAGGTATTTAAGATGTGGCTGGAAATTTAGTTTGCTGTCAAGGATAACTCCTAGATACTTAAGTTGAGCGGAGAATTTTATGGTCCTGTTGTCAATTTTTATCTGTGGCGGTCTGGCTTCATTGAGACTTCCTTTGAGAAGAATAGAATCTGTTTTGGTGGCAGAGATGGTGAGGTTGTGGTGTTTAGCCCAGTCCTGTAGCTTCTGTAGTGCATTATTCGCCAAAGTCTCCGGTCGTGCCCTAGAATCGCTGGTAACGGTGATAATAAGATCATCTGCATAGGCCTGAGAGGCGACCTCTCCCAGGTCCATGCCAAGGAATTCATCAAGGACAAGATGCCACAAGAATAGGCCCGGAACCGAGCCCTGTGGGCATCCTCTGTAGACCTGTCTGGTGATTTTCATATATGGAGCATTGACAGTGATTGACCTGTTGGAAAGGTAGCCTTTGATGGAGTTATATAGGTTTCCTGGAAGCTTTGATTGGCGCAGTCTGCCTAGGACGCTCGCCCACCAAAGTGAGTCGAACGCCCCAGCAAAGTCGACAGCGATGACCAGAAAGTATTTCTTTTGGGTAATTCCTACTGCTTCAAGGAGATTGTGGAGTGCATCCACAGTGGAGTGCCCCGTTTTGAATCCAAACTGTCTGTGACAAGCCATATTTGCATTGTTGTAGTGTTTCAGAAGTCTGTAGTAGAGTAACCTTTCACAGAGTTTGCTAAGTACCGACAGGGGAGCGATGGGACGGAGGAGTTCGGGAGTTCAGGTGGTTTCGTCGAGTTCTTCAGGATTAAACCGCGAGGGTGTATAGTGTATAGTGTGTTTAGGGTCTAACGGCACCAGGGGTTTCCCCCATCTCCGCGTAATATACATTGTGGTGTTATACAGAACACTGTAGAGGCCAGAGGTTTAAAAGTGTGTGGATATTGTGGCGTGTAATGTTTTGTAACGTTGTTCATCTGGTCTTTTAGCCGTTGGGTCTCAAATGAGGCCCACCGTTGCCCACACTATACCTCGTGGAGGCAGACCAGGTACACCAGTATTTTAGAAATTTACTATCCGGCTAGAAACATCATAGTGTAGTATCCTGTAACGGTATAGTGTACTTCAGCGCAGTTGAACTAACTTTCTGGTATCGCCCTACATAAATTGATTTTGGATTAGACAAAGATTTGTGAATAATAAAGATGCTTTTAAAATGCATCAAAATTTTGCCTCTTCCTTCTTCACAAGGAAAAACTTATCTGCACAAATTGTAACAATTAGTGACAATGCAGTGGTAACACCATATCTTGTCAATAGAAGACGTCTACGAATCATTAGTCAGTGTGGAATGATTTTCATCTAAATTTATCAAGACAGCTCACAAGACAAAAGGCTTCTGACTTTTTGAACATGTTTATCTAAGATTTCACTGATAGAATATTATGTTGAACAAACTGGAACCATGCTGACTTGGACCTGTATTCGGTAGCCACATATTCGGGTTTTTTTATTAGCTGGATTTTAGGGCACAGGATTCTCTAGCCTCTTGACTGTTGCGAAGAGGCGAGACATACATATATTTTTTATTTTATATCTCTTTACTTTTATTTTTTATTTATTTGTATGTATTATTTATTAATATTTCTTATTTCCAACTCCTCTTGGGGACAGAATTTGCTAGTCTCTTCACTATTGTGAAGGGTAGGAATTTTTGTTTTGATTATTTTACTTATTTTTCTCACCTTTTTTGAGGATAGGATTTGTAATCCTGTTCACTGTTGTGAAGAGGTAGGATTTGATTTATGGAAGGAGCTTTTCTTGACATTTTTCCGCAATATAGTCGCGTAGGTCGGTCTCAGGCCACTGGTGCATGGTCTTTTTATGGACCCTCATAGCTTTCGTTACTTTGGAGTTGACGCATATACAAACCCTGGTCTTTATTGCTGAAGTTTCTTTTTATGCAGTGCAGCCGTCAGTGGCAAGAGGAGTTTATAACTTGATTATTTTGATAATAACATAACAACTCTGATCTACCTGTGAGAATAAAAGTGTGAAATTTCAGTCATATGAAAAAATATACATATATGTTTATCATTTTACTATTCTGTTCAGTTTTGAGCTGCGTTGTTTAGAATAAGCGCCGAGACTGCAAGGCCACGAGGCACCTATTAATATATGACATTGTTCGGTTTCCACATAAGAAAAACGTGAGCCTTCAGGAGAAAAAGTCATGGAATTATCGACCACTGCATGAAAAAGCCCACAAAAGTTTCTCAAGTATCACGCTCAGACGTGATCGAATCTACGCGTTTTTAAAAAGGATTTTGTAAGAACAGCAAATTATGGCCACTTCGCTAGTGATAAGAAACAATCTGCTGATATAATAATTTATTTGTTTTAAAAAAATACACTTAATAGGATTGAAATCCCGTTTGTAAATATTGACTTTTCATAAATGTACACTGAATTAATTAAAATAAGGGTGGCAAAAATTGTCAACTGGGAAGCAAAAAATTAAGGAGTATTTTACTGATAAGAATATAAAGTAAATCAGAATTATTCAATATATGAAAAATTAGTCCTTTATAAAAATGCGATAAAATATCAAATTAGCGGCTCACATCTGGTGAGCATGGGCTTGGCAAACCCAGGGTCCTGACCTGGATATCATCATTCTTCTCTTTCTTGGTGATTCCTCTCTCTCTCTCTCACTCTCAGGGTAACTCGGGAATGTTTTTTTTTTTTTTTGTCTGGTGCAGCATAAGCCCCAGGCTTCCTTGCATAATATGGCCAATAATAATAATAATAATAATAATAATAAGTCTAGCAGATGCATATAGTAATAATTAGCTCCGTAATATTTTCAATTATAAATATACCATAATTATCACCGTCTGAGAACTATATTGAATTTAATTTTCACCAAAAATGAAAAAGATTAATATCATAATGTGACATTTAAAACACAGTTACAGATGTAACTTATAAAAAAACAAAGATTTATTTTGAGCCTAAATATTTTTTAACTGCAGTAGAAAAAAAAAAAAAAAAAATGGATATGAAGTAAAAGGACCAAGTTCACATTCATCCAGCAACAGTAATAAAGAATTAAGGGGAATTTGTTTCTTCTATAGTTATGAACGTGATTCTGAAAGGTTGGATTACGCGTGATTCTTGTGGAAACGCTTAGATTTATATCTCCTAATAAAGTAATATTTAAACAAAGGCTGCTTATAACTCTGTACATCAATTATTCATTACTAGTATATTACTAATTCTGTTTTGGCACATCGGTAAAGGGAATGTAGTGGCTATTTTCATAATTTTTATTAATATCAGTATCATATCATAATGATACTGATATTAATACTGTAATATCAGTATCATTATGAACTAGTTTTACTTATCTTAACCTGCATGAAGTTATGTCATCCAGCCGGTTTCTACCTGTTTCTGGAACCCTGCTGTTAAAAAAAAGTTTCATTCATATACGTATGTAGTAGGCTTAAAAATTTCGTTGCAAAGGCAAGCAGTTGTTAAACTAGTGAGAGCCTGCCTATATGGGCTGATTTTTGTGGTGAATTTGCAACGAAGCCTTTCTTAAAATACACTTCCTGACATTGAAATTGCAGCACCCTGAAGGAACAGGAATGCAGAGAGAATATTAGAGTAATGATTAGCCAGAGAGTTAAGGAATACGTGATAAAAGTTGCAGACACTAACGTATGTGCGAACACATTTGGTGACACAAAATGATGCTTACAATGGACAGATCAAGACGATGTAAATCCACCACGGTTGCAGATAGATGGAGCTAAGCGTCTACGCATTGAGCCGTATAGCTGTCGAATAACCTCCTGCGGTATTTTCCACCAAGGCTCTTGCACCTGGTCCCGCAGAACGTCTGTGGCCTGTGTTGGCTGCTGGTGGCTTTGTAGATGGCATCCCGACATGGCCCACATGTGCTCAATGGAGAAATCTATTGAGCACGTGTGGAATTGTTAAGTAGACACTCAGACCACAAAGGCACTGAGAGGAAACTCCTGCAGTATGTGTTCCGGCGTTTTACTTCCTGAAAATGGCGTCAGTCATCCCACTAAGAAAGGGGAGAGCGAGTTCCAGAATCTCAGCGACATCGGCAACGACCAACTATCAAAACTGATCGCTCCACTAATAGCTTTAGGATCATTGCGTTCATCACATCGTGGTCATACGTACATGCGGCAATTCATTGCTGAAGATCACGTGACGTCTTTTGTATCCTAGATGGCCCGTGCACGGCGCCATTCCAAATGCTCTTGACGATAAGCAGCAGTCGGGGTATTCGACTCGGTGGCCAGTATGCATGGCCTTTCTGCCAGTGGGCGTGCAATAGTTCGATGCTTGATGGGATGACAGCCAACTGATGTCATAGCACCTATACCCAACGTAGCTATAGGTGCAGCGTAAAGCTGTCGATTCTCCGTTCTGCAGTACTTCGTTGTGCTCAACTATCATTTTGACGAGCAGTCGTACTTCCTGCAGCCACTGTTGCCAACATCTGTGCACTATGGTATTGTTACGGCCTACACGTTATGCTATACTACAAAAACCATCTCTCGAAGGCCGATATCCATCCTCTGCCGAAGTTGCTGATATCGGTGTCTAACGTGACGCCTCGGCATTCTCAACAAACCTCAGGGGCTCACATCTGGTGAGTATGGGCTTGGCACACTCAGGGTCCTGAGCCGGATATCATCATTCTTCTCTTTCTTGGTGATTCCCTTCTACTTCTGACTCTTGTTCTCTCTCTCTCTCTCTTTCTCTCTCTCTCTCTCTCTCTCTCTCTCTCTCTCTCTCTCTCTCAGGGTAATTAAGAAATTTTTTTTTTTTGGCTGGTGCAGCATACGCCTCAGGCTTCCTTGCACCATATGGCTAATAATAATAATAATAATAATAATAATAATAATAATAATAATAATAAATAATCTTGCATTCTGAAGTCGGTTCCTGCAAGACAGAAGCCTGTTAAGTACGTCACACACGTTTCTTTGAACCCCACGATTTCTACGTTCGTTTTCATATCAATCGGAGCTTCCGTCTGATTGGTCCCGTATTTTAATCATTTGTATAGCTCTGCGCAACTAATCCTCTTGCTGTTTTGCATGCACTTCTGATCATTCCCTTTGAGTGCTACAATTTCAGTGTCAAAAGTGTACAAATGCATTTATGCGTATTTCTTTTAGTTGAGGAATTCCTTCTTTTATAATTCTGTGCAAAAGAGAAAGAACAATGACACAAAATGTTGTCACTTACATATATATATATATATATTTAATTTCCGTGTTTATACCACTTGTAAATTAACAATATTTTTATTTTATATTCAAAGCAGTGCCGTTCCCGGGAAGATTAAGATTTCGAATCAGTGCGGTAATACATATAATACATACATAGAAATCACAATTGCATGTTCATTTGATCAAAAGTAGCTGAGAAGATATCAAAACTCTTCACGTTTGTTGAGTCATTCTCTGGTTGCTTAGAGTAGGTGCCCTGAAACTGTAGTCCACATTACCCATTTTGTTTCTTCAGCGCTAATTCATACTTGGGAAAAAATTTGTCCATCACTGGAAATCCTTGTTGTGTCCAGCTCGGAAGGACTTCTAGCCAGATACTATAAAGATTAAACAGATTTGTTATCATATCTCTTAAAAATGTGTTATGTGGTTTTTTTCCATAGATCAGTGGTTCCCAAACTGTGATATAATGTTACGTTCCTTGTGGCATGCAAACGATTCAAAACGAGTTTCTTAAAGCCAACTTCATACTAATCAAAACTACGTCGGTGAGATATAATGCGTATTACGCTTTTAGACCAGGTTCTCAAAATGATCTTTTTCTTTTCAGATGGTTTCTTACTACAAAAATTTAAATACTTCATATTAATTCTTGTACATATCACATGGATATAAGTCCTGAGTTTTTATTTTTAGTTTAGGGATGAAATGCAGTTTGAAAAACATGTTTAGAACCAGAAGGGAGGTCTGAAACAATACTTCTATCTGTTAGACGGTGCGGAAGGATCCCTTGTAGTCGGCGCCTGTGCATGCGGGCGCACAGTGCTCCATGAATATACAGTACTGTATATCTCATTGAAACTGGCTAATATCCAAAGAAAGCAACAATTTAACTAGGCCAATGTAAAACAGGAGTTTAATTTTATTGACATCAGTAATAGATGAGAAAAAAGCAGAGAAAAGTTGTCATACTGCGCGACCAAACGTATGTACATATAATGAATACCACCACAAATCTAAGGCAATTTTTTTGTACAACTTACAGCTTGTTAAAAGAATAACTTTTAACAAGCTGCGTTCATTATAAAGACTCTTACTGAGCTAAGGAACAGAGCACTAGAGCAATGAAAATGAACTAAAAGAAATCAAAATCTTATATTATAAAATCATAAATGTTCCCCATTTCTCTCTTTGTTTTTCGGCTGTTATATCGATAAGATAACTAGCTCATTATAACATGAGCAGTTGATATGCCAGAAAATTTTCAAAAGCTCTTTTTGTCCAGTAAACAATTTGTGAAGATCTTAACTGGAACCGTAAACGTTATATGAAAATCGATTTAACGATACTACGACCAAAATATACAGTATAATCAAAGTACTGCATATGGGTAGCAATAACCCAAGAGAAACGTACCAACTGTGTGGTACTAGTGGAAGTGGAAAGTGAAAAAGACCTGGAGGTAATTGTGCAGTCCAGACGGTCTGCCAGGGCAGGTCATGGAATCTTGTCAATGATATATAGGAATTTTGTTAGCAGGGACAGGGTGGTGATTATCCCGTTATACAAGGCAATGGTCAGGCTACACCTAGAGTACTGTGTACAGGCCTGGAGGCCTCATTTTAGGAAGGATGTAGAGTTGCTAGAACAAGTACAAAGAAGGGCAACAAGATTGGTGAGGGGAACAAAGGGGTGCTCTTACCAAGAAAGGCTTAAGTTCTGCAAATTGCATCGCCTGGAGAGTAGGCACCTGCGAGATGATCTGATTGAGGTGTATAAGGCCTTGAATGGGATGAGAAAGCTGAATGCTGATGGGATTCTTTCTCTTGCTCAGATTAAGCACATGAGAGGGCATAGATTCAAATTAAGGAAAGACAGTTGTAGAATAGATGTGCGGAAATTTGCCTTTAGTCAGCGGGTAGTTGATTGGTGGAAAAGGCTTCCATCTTTTGTTGTGGAAGTTGATAGCCTAAATAAATTTAAAGCTGAACAGGCATTTGGAACGAATGGAGGGGTGAAATGGGAGTTTTTTTTTTTTTTGTTTTTTGGCTGATACTACATAAGCTTTCTTTCTTGCATTGTATGCCTCTACTAATGCTAATAATATTTCAGCATTCATTATAGTTCCTATCACGTCCTACACTTATAACGCATGATTAATTATTCCTAAAAATCATTCATTTCCAAATCTGGTGATTATGGCAGGCGAGGTATCACTTCAAAAAGTTCTTTAATGTTTACTGAGACGTGTTGTTATTTACTTCTTTTCATCCGAGCTGTTTTTTTTTTCTCGTAAAGTATTTTAACTCTATTTTACTTTCCCGAATATTTTCTCTTCCCATTTATTACGTTAATACCTGTAAAGTGTACAAAACTATTAAATATTAAACTGAATACAACTATTAAATTCCTACTAAAAATGTCTTTCATATTTGTGTTGGTGTGCGAGAAAAGTTTGGAAACCTCTGCTATAGACAATGCATCTATTTAGAGTAATATGCATATTTTACAATATATAAAATGATACATGCATCTGCTATTAAATGCAAGTTGGCGATCGTGAAGGAAGGAGAATAACAGGGAATTTCTTGCTTCACTATCACTATTCTCAACATTACAGATTTTATTATACTTTTAATTAGATCATTACAAGTATAAAATTATGTATAACGGTCATTAAAAAACAAAACTGCTACTGTATAACTTACAGACACTGAGGTGGCTGCGTACGATGTTCGTTTCCCAGGATCTCTAGATAAAAGGGTTAAATTCCATTTTCTTTTGACTGCTGCTATTACCTAGTGTTAATAAACAAATATTGCAGATGATTTTTGAATGAATATAATCTGCACGGAAACTGATCTAAGTAAAAAATGCAAGAAATCAGAACAGTTTAAATGGTATTTCATTAATTTTTATGGAACGAACCGATTTATCCAGTCCTTATAATGAGTCTCTCCCAGATTTCAAAAATCTGCAATATATTGGGAGCTCTTCCTAGTCCATTGACTATCCATCCCCATTTTAAATTGTAAAAAATGTATTTCTCCGATTACTAATCAGGATTATCTGTTTAAAAAACTCCTTTAGCGCTTCCTTTCTTTGGAGTTGTTGAAAGTCTTCACAGATTCAAAAAAATATTCTCTCAGTTTTGTAGCTTTCTTAGCGTCTAGCATTTAAATTGACAAGATAAAACCTAATCTATAGGTTTTCTTATGTATAGGTTATATCAAACCTATACCCTCGTATAGGTTTGATATAAAGGTGGATAAGACAGCTGTAGAGATTATGTTGAATAGCAGCGGAGTTCTTTCCTTCTGTAGCGAGTTCACCTATGGTTACGATTCCTTTTTTTTATTTGGTTTTTGCCCTCTTGGGTAGCAAAGTGGTTATTATCACCATTTTCCCCACACAAGGTAGAAATAGTCTCAGGCAAAGATTGCGTGTCTTTTTCCCGTAAACCCTGGTTTTTCGGTTATAAAACTGGCCGAAGAATACACGCGATACAGATACAATATACTGACGCCTTATAGCCTTAGTTGCTTTAGTGATTAACCAAACTAAGCTCATCTAATTTCGTTATTGAAATTTCCTCTGATATCTGTTAATTTAATTTATCTAAGTTAGTCTCTTTTAGGCACAAGTAGCATTTTTACTAACAGGGAATTTTAACTCGGCAGTGGTGACACCCCGAATTGTAACAAAAATTTTATCTATTAAACTTTCTACAAACGTAGAAATTTTAATAGACGAACTGAGAATCCTGTGATCAGAGTTTAACTTGTATGCTCAAAAGTGAACTCATTTAGAATTAACAAAGTTATGATAAACATTTGTGCATTGATGCTGTTAGGGTGTTTGCAAATCGATTCTTTTCCTTTAAAATGAATATACAATAGATATATATATTGTAAAGCAGGGATTCCCAACCGGTGGTTTGCGAAAGTGTTCCAGGGGGTTTGCATTAAAAATTCTGTAATGGCGTCTGCTTAGATTTACATAGGTATATTATTGTAAACTACCAAATATAACTAATAATAAACACTAAAGTAAAATAAAATTAAATAAAAATTAAAGAATTACCAAGGAAAGAAACCACATCTCCCACAATTCCTTATAATTACTTTACTATCTTACAGTATATCATGTTAAATAAATACCTAAAATGATTTCTTGACTAAATGTCTAAGAGTATGAAAAAGGTTGTTTATGCATGGGTACTGCACTTCCATCATTTCCATTACCCAGGTAGTATGCATGCATTGTTTGATTACATCTCATATTGTGAATATCTTCACAACGAGTTGCCGAGGTATTTTACTGCTTTGAATAAGTAACGCTTCACCAGTGGAGAAATGTCAGTTATTCTCTGCGGACACCACCACCACCCAGACGGCACCATTTCGAAGCTTGTTGGCCTACTCATCGGTGGGTGGGCAGGTACTCTGTTGTTGCAATAGTGACAACCAAAATTATGAAGTATAACTTCACAATATGAGAGATGCTGGATGGTGTGCATAGTTTAATCTAAATATATTTCTTGACTAAATTTCTAAAAGTATGTAAAAGGTTGTTTATGCATGGGTAATGCGAGATATAATCAACGGATGCATGCATAATACCTAGGTAGTAGAAATGATGGAAGTGCATTAACCATGCATAAACAACCTTTTTCATACTCTTACATATTTAGTCAAGAAATAGTTTTAGATTAAACCATACACATCATCAAGCATCTCTCATATTGTGGAGTTATACTTTGTAACTGAGTTGTCATTATTGCAACACCAGGGTGCCTGCCCACCCACGGAAGAGGAGCGAATCAGATCCGAAACGATGCCGTGTGGGGGTCTTGATGAGGCCCTCATTACCACGAATATGTAACAACAATCTTCCCTAAATGGGGAGGCATTGCCTTCGGGGGATTCGTAAATGTTTGAGTTCAGTGAGTGTGAGGAGTAACTGTTCCTTTCCTCTTCCTCTCCTACTATCACTTTCCTACACCTTTTTTGCTTTCCAAAGTCTAATAGGGACAGTATGTGGATAACAAAGTATCTTATCCCGTACCATTCTTCAAATGGTGCCATCTGGGTGGTAGTATCCGCTGAGAATAAGTAACATTAATCTTCTCCATAGCTGAAGCTTTACTTATTCGAGGAAGTGCAATACCTCGGCAACTCGTTGTGAAGGTATTCACAATATGAGATATAATCGAAAGATGTATGCATACTACCTGGTTAGTAGAAATGATGGAAGTGCATTACCCATGCATAAACAACCTTTTTAAATAAATATGTCTCCATACTAATTTTTTTTTCATTCTCAAGGATAATTGTTATGTATGGGTACATTTTTATGGAATCTATAGTACTTAGTACCGTGCATAAGTTGAAAAGATGAAAGAAGATACTTGTTGACATTAGACTTGAACTTCTGTAGATTGTAATTTTCAGGAAATACGTATGAAGGAAGTTTGTTCCACAAAACAGAAATTGAGTGAATAAATGAGGAAGAAGAAATGTTGGTTCTGTAGGATTGAACTTGTACAGTAAAAGGATGCTCACTGGTTGCGGCACGTGTTCGGACTACTTTGAACGAGGGAGCGGGAAATTATATAAGCCAATTCAGAAGAACAGTGCCCATGGAAGTATCTGTAGAAAAGGCATGTAGCAGAAACAGTATGTCTATGAGACAGAGAGTGGAGAGACTCTGTTAGAGATGAGTCATTAATTAACGTAACTGCCCTCTTCTGAATGGAATCTAGAAGCCTGAGAGAGGTTTTGGGGACACCGCCCCAGATATGAGAACAGTATTTCATGGTAGGGCGGATCTGCGATTTCTACAGAGTCAACTGTTTGGAAGAAAAGTAACGTCGAGAGCGAAAGAGAAAATCCAGTTTTTTGGATGCAGAGGAAGCAATATATGTACTGTAATATGTTTTATGACAAGAGGGATTAGAAGTCAGGGTAATCCCCAAGATCTGGTTTAGAAATCGGAGCGTAATCTAAAATAAGCATAGGAGCAAAGGAATCCTTTTTGCGAGATATAAGATAGGACTGAGTTTTGGAAGGATTGGAATTAAGTTTTCGTTACCCAACTGTCGAATTACCTTGACATGGGCATTTAAGAATTGGCAGTGGATACTCGAAAAGTTGAAGCTGTTTGAGCAGGGCAAGGTTTCTCAAACTGGATGGTGGAAAGCAATGTGCTATCATCAGCAAAATCAGCAAAAGATAGGATTTCCGGTCAATGGAAGAAAGTCATTAATGTACAAGAGGAAAAGAGTGGGAGAAAGAACTGAACCTTGGGGAATATCAGCATTAGTGGAGAGGTTAGAAGACAGAGAGCCGTCTACCATCACCCGCAGTGAGCGGTCAGAGAGAAAACTGGATACCCAATTACAAAGAACAGCTGGCAAAACATAGGATGGTAGCTTATTTAGAAGACCTTTATGCCAAACACGATCGAAAGCCTTTGAAATGTCAAGAGCAATGGCTTGAGTTTCACCAAACGTTTCTATTGAATTTGTACATAGATGGATAACATAAGCCAGAATATCACCAGCGGATCGACACTGACTGAATCCATACCGGCAATCGTTGATCAAATGAAAGATTTCCAGATAGTTTAAGAGTTGACAGTTAATTGATTTCTCCATTACTTTGGAAAGAGTAGAAGTAATCGCAATGGGACGATAATTGGATGGAAGTGATTTGCCACTCTTTTTTAGAGGTGGCTGGATTTGAGCAAACTTCCAAGCAGAAGGAAAAATACCTTTGGAAGAAAGTGAAACAAGACAACATAAAACAGGAGTAAGTTTAGGGGCAGGCACAGGTTTTGAGAACAAGTGGAGAAATACCATCGGGACCTGGCGCTTTCTTAGCATCAGATTCATCAGAATCCTTCTGACATCCTGTTGAATGAAAACCACAGGAGGCCTTGAATGGAGTGTACTGGGAAAGGTTTGAGGTGATTTACCAAGATCATCAATACATGAGCTGGAAGGAAAATAGGATGCTAATAGATAAGCTTATCTTTGGCTGATGTAGCAACAGAACCATTTGGTTTTGACAGTGGTGGGAACAGAGATGGGTAAAAATTGCGGCCATTAGCTTTGGCAAGAGACCAGAATGCTCGACTACTATTTGGACAAGAAGCAAGTTTTCTACTCTTAGCCTGTTCGAAATCTAGTTTGTACTTATTAATAACTGATTTACAAAGTATAAATAATACTTAATAATAATTTTGATTATTAAGCAAGGTCGCTTATAGAAACGTAGTACTGGAAATATTGTGTAATAAAAATTCAGAAATATTATACGATTTCAGAGAATACAGGTTTAGTGGTTCGCATTAAAAATATTGTGTTAAAAGGGGTTCGCGATAAAAAATATTACGTTGAAAGGGGTTTGTGAGTCAAAAAATGTTGGGACCGCTGTTGTAAAGGATATCGATTGTACATTTATTAGACAGAACGATTCACTAAGATCTATTAAGTGAAAACCATTCTGGTTTCTGAAATCATGAATGAAAAACTAGTCCACAGTTTTGTGTGCGGGTGGCTATCTTTTCCACTTTTTGCATTGAAATTATCTCCAACAAACAAAACTTTGTGTAGCCGGGGTGGAAGATCTGCAGCGCATCTTAGAATTAAGCATAAACATTTTCCTCAATAGAAGCGTTTTCAGTTGCAGTATACGCAGAGAGAAAGGTACTTTGTCAGCTACTAACCAATATTACGAGTAGTATCAGCTAAAATGGTCTTTGTGAACTAATAATCAGCTGGACTAATTTGTCAGAAAATAGAATCTTTATATAGCCCAAATCAGTTGGGTTAGCTGATGAAAAAAAAAAAAAATAATAATAATAATTTCCTCTTTTTAAGTGGAAGACATTTCCTGCCACTTTTCTTCTTCTATCTCTCTTTTTTGTATACAGATGATTGATATCACGCTGTCTGTATAATTATACAGACAACGCAATATCATACATATATCATTATACTGTATTCAGTATCTAGTCTCCTAAGGTATTCAAACACACTGTGATTATAATCACAGTGGGTTTGAATACCTTATGAGATTGGATAAATCCTTAAAGGACGGTTCAATTGGCATTTTCAGTTAGCCGATCTCAGGCGAAGGAAATAGTGGTTATCTCGGTTTTTCAGTCTGCACAGCATGCACATTGGCTCGTGAATACACACATATACACGTTTGCGCAGTATGGCCTAAGGTGTGATTACCCGTAAAAAGGCAGTAATAACAATAGTCCTATTATAAGTTTCTTGGAGTATTCCACATTTGGATTGTTTGCCAGGTGGCCGAGATAAGTAAGCGGCTCCAGCATCCTTTTTAAAGCATATGCTACTATTTATTTCAATTTGAAGACGACCTAAATAACTTTGGTCGCCAAGCTTTATATTAGTTGCAGTCCTATATTCAACTGTTAAATGAACAATTGTTAAATAACAAATTCAGCTGGGTTAGTTGAATTAGTTATTTTGCATTTGACAAAATAACCAATCTGAAAAGAGTGTATGATGAGCAATAGCATGATCATACACTCTTGTCAGATTTTTTGTTAAATTGATCTAAAAATCTGACAAGAGTGTACGATCATGTTATTGCTGATTTATTTTAAACTTAACACGATAAAGTATTCCTTAAACGAATAATTTCAAGCATTACAATTTCAAGCTTCATATTCAAAACTCCTGAGAAAAATAGAGGGATGTTTGCTTTGCTGAATATATAATCACAGACTGTATCATATCAATCCGCCCCAGTTGGGTATTAAGATGGTAGGTATTAAGATGAAAGTTTTAAAACGCAGAGGTTTCGCGTTCGAGTCATTTTTTGCTGTTTTTCCTCTTATATTATTGACTGTATATTTTAATTTTTACTTCTGTTTCATTATCAGTTTTTCTTTTAATCATTTTTTTTGTATATTATAATAGTTCTAAACTAATTCCTTGTAAGAATGCTGTAAGGTGATATGCAGAGGCGAATAATTTCATTATTCGACACGGAGTTAAAACACTAGATAACTGTACTTTATTACTTGTCAACTCGCTTCTAAGAACAGTTACGAAACTACACTCGCTGGCCAAAAAATTAGAAACCTTTTGCAATTAACGTCAACAGATAATTAAACGTACAATATGTAAATGTAATTTGTTACATGGTGTGATCAGAAGTTCCTTGGTATCAGATGTATGCTTTCCTGGGCTCGTTACGATAGGATCATGGGGAAGACAGGAGATCTCTCCAATTTTCGGCGGAGAGATCTCCTGTCTTCCCACAATTGAGAAAACAGAGTAGATCACTGGCCTATCGAAATCAACCATCTCAAAAGTATACAATGTGTGGAACGCAGAAGGAGAACCCAGCTCTAAAAGGAAGAAATGCGCTAAGAAATCGGTACTCGAAACTTAAAGTTAACTGTTTTTCTGTGTGTCAGAACAGAAGGTCTAGTTTGCAGCAAATGAATGAAGAATTTGATTTAGGTAAACAAAAACCTATTTCCAACCGAACTGTGTAGAGGGAGTTGAAGGATCTGGGATTTCCCATTCGTGTGCCTGTACGAAAGTCACGTCGTTTTTGTAAAAAATCAGAAGATTCGACATGAGTGAGAGGAAATTCTACCAATGTCAAGATTGGACTATGGAACAGGAAAAAAAGATCATGTTGCTTGATGAGTCTCCATTTATATTTTTTTGGACTAGTGGTAGGATGAAAGTGTGGTGCGACCCTCAAGAAGGCTTTCCAGATTGTATATCTACCAAACAAGCGGCTGGAGATGGCATCGTGGTATATCCTGTTGGTACAGACTGCGTTCGACTGATCATGCTATTGGATGGCTGTGTTAACTTCAGTGAATAGCTTTCTATCGTATTGTACCACTGTCAGCACTGCAGTGCTTTAGTTTTACCCGGATTCTTTGATGGATTCTTTCAAGACAACAACACTGTTGTCTTGAAAGAATCCACCGTGCAAAAATTATAACTGAATGTTTAGAGGAGTATTCCAAAGATTTCCAATATCTACTATTGCCGCCTAATTCTTCAGATCTGCATGAATTTGAGAATATCTGGGCTATGTTGGAAAGGGAAGTTCGGCTGTTCTCTACCGACCACAATACAGCAACTGACAAAATCCTGATGGAAGAATGTTCAAATCTGGTATCTAGCAGAATCCATGCTACGAAGTGTACGGGCTGTGATGGGGCAAAAGTTGGCTCGATTAGTATTGGATAAAGATTTCAAATGTCAGTAAGTGTACAAGTAATGGCGAAACTATCCTGTTATGTCCGGTATCCGTGTGGAGGAGGCATACCCTCTGACAGTTGGTTTCTAACGGTTGTTAAAGAGCGCAAGGAGATGTTCGAGAATTTTTCGGGGTAAGGGAACAGAATTTTGTTTTTCTAGCGAATTAGTATTAACTAATATAGAAAATAAAAAATAAGTTGTGGTAAATAAAAATGTAGAAAATTATAAACATATATATAGATATATAGTGTATACACATACATACAAAGCATATGAGAAGATCGAAATGAGCAATCTCTGAACCGATCTTTCACTTTAGCCCATGGACCACGAGGACTGATAACAAGAGGTGGAACTGCAAGTACTGATTAAGAGCAGAGCAAACTTTTTCGCTATTGATTTTTCTTAGGAGGTTTTGAATATGGAGTAGTATTACTTAGGAAGTTTAAAATAAATTGGAGATGATGCAATCATGCGCACCTCTTGTGAGAAAGGATTGAGGGGTTGCGATTAGTATTTTAAACTTATAAAAGTTTAAGGTACTAAATAATAGAAAGAACTTTTAAAAGCGAAAAGTAATCGTGACGGTAAATTTGAGTGAATTAAGGAAGTATTTATGATTTTAATAATCATTACTTGGTGATGACATGTTTTATATAATAGAATTAATATCCTAGCATTAATATCCGGACACCTACCTTTAGACAAAAGAAGAGCTTTTATTATGTCATTTAATATTTATGCTGAAGCCTTTTGCTTTTATGACGGCCTTCAATCTTCGCGGCATACTCTGAACCAGCTTTTTATAAATGTCACGTGATATATTCCTCCATTCGGCCTTTAACGCAGCCACCAGTTCGGCCTTGTTCTTTGGGCCATCTCGACTTGCACGTACCCGACAATCCAATACATCCCACAGGTCCTCGATAAGGTTCAGATCAGACTCTGGGCTAGCCAATCCAAATTTTCCACACCCATATCCTCAAACTCTATTAAGACCCGAGAGTATGGCATGGCGTGTTGTCTTGTTGATATAGGTATGGGCCTTCCCCGAAGTATTGCCATAATGTTGGAAGTGCATAATTGTCCAGGCTGTCCTGATATTGTACAGCATTCATGGTTTTGTCAGTAACGACTAATGGGCCCAAACTATGGAAAACAGCCCCATACCATGACATTGCCTCCACCAAACTTCATTGTTGGGATGATACAATCAGGAAGGAACTGTTCCCCTGGCATTCGCCACACCCAGGAACGGCCATCAGACAAGTAGAGTGCGAACCTCTACTCGTATGCCCATAGGACTGTTTTCCGCTGCTCTACAGTCCAAGATTCGCGCTCCTAAAACCATGTTAACCGGCGTCTAGCATTTGTTGAGGTGATCAATGGCTTGTGAACAGCTGCACGTTGTAATCCATATCATGGAGTGTCCTTCCATTGTAACCCATATCATGGAGTGTCCTTCGTATTGTACTAGCGCTGACATTAGTCCCAATACTCTCACGGAGGGTTTGTTTGACTTGAGACAATGGAAAATTACGATTTGGCGCACATTTCTTTGCAAAATTCTCTTGTCCCGTTTTGTTAGTTTTCGAGGTTTACCAGGCCGTTTTTTTTTGGCAGATTCAGTTCCATTCCTCTTCCATTTGCATATGACGTCATTAAACGTTGACCTAGGAATCCCCAGAGTGACTGCGATGTCTCGTACAGAACGCTTGCTTATGTGGCATCCTACTATCATTCCACGTTGCAAGTCTGTTAATTCTATTGAACGTGTTATCTTGCATGCCCACTTTTGCAATTGCCTGTTCGAAGCCCAGTGTGCATATCTATAGCAGGTTCTGTGACGTCTTGTATGCATAGGACCTGTTTCCCCATCCATGGAGAGGTGTCCGGATATCAATGGTAGGGCAGTGTATATAAAATACTAAGATTTTAGTGGTAAAAGTTATAATAAATTCCTTGGCTAGGCATAAGAATAGTTGACTCTATAAAGTTGTGGCAATCAGGTAATTTTTTAATAAATAGGGGAAAATTATTTCCTGAATAATAATAATAAAATTATTATGATTATGTTGATTTGATTTCAGAATAATTTATATTTCATGTAGATGTTCAGAAGCATATATATAAAACAGTGACAAAATGAACTTACTTCACCATTGAAGAAGCAGAACAACAGAGAAACGCAGAAACCCTAATAAAAGAAACGAGGTAAAACCATTAAATTCTGTTCTACATATGCATATTCTAGTTTCAGTGATACACACACACACACACACACATATATATATATATATATATATATATATATATATATATATATATATATATATATATATATATATATATATATGAATAATTTAGTAAATATAAATTGAACTAGAATTTATTTGTACAAATTTAGATAGACAGTTTAGGGCAGTTGAATTTTTCTGACTTTTGTACACATTGCGTTACATTTCGTTCTCGGTTCTCCGCCAATCGCACCTTCATCGCATTCCGTTTCGTTTTCGAAAGAATCTAGTCCATCCTGTGACGTTGGGGAATGGCATACTGTCATCGTGAGGGATGTCTTATATCTGAATCTAGGTTGGGATAAATAATCTTGTGCATCACTTCGGCCATTACATTGGCTCCCTCCATATCATGGGCAATATGTAATCATCTCATTAAATTATGAAATAATAAGGGTATAGATATATTCAAACAATTAGAAATGTATGTTTAATGATATAATCAGTCTCATTATGTTCACATAATCGGTTTGACCACAAAAATTATACATGCTAGAGGAAAACAAAAGACAGTTTTGGAATCTCTGTCTAGAGATATATCTAGTTTACATTTTTTCCAATAAAAATAAATAAAAGAAAAAATAAATTCTTTTTATACTCCGGGACGACCATATAAGGTCAGAGGAGTTAAATAAGTTGTTGGAATGTGTAATCTGTACTTATGGATTGTTAATTATAGAAGATTTTTTCTTAAGTTGAAAGCTATTTTAATAAGTAAGTCAAGTAAATGATAAAAACAGACACTTTTAAATGTGAAAAATAGTGTACTGAAATGTTAACGTAATTTGAGTAATTAAAATTCCTGATCGAACAGTTCCAGTTCAACAGAACAGAACAGTTCCAGAACAAACCAACTAATATGGTGATGTTTCTGAGTTTATCTCTGGATTTCTGTCATAGAATATTTACAATGTAATGTCCTTTCAAAATCACGTCATGTAATGAATATTTAATTCCAGTTTTATTACAGTTTTGTAGAATCATTAATTGTAATGATGTGTTATTAATAAAAGTTACTACCGAAATGCAACGTTTGAAGTCCGTTTTTCAAAGGTATTTGTCATAACAACCGAAAATTACGGTATTGTACTAATTTTTTCTATATTTTACTTTAGTTATTTTAACGGCGTTAATCTAGTATTATTTTTTTAATACAGTTTATATTATTAAAAACTTATTTTTATTAATATCAGTTATCTAGCAGTGAGAACTGTAAATGTAATTGTGTGCAGAATTACAGCAACAAAATTTTTCAATTAGAAGAGCTTTCAAATATGGTAAGATCATTAATTACCTAACAATGATGAAAAATTACGTAGATCCTTTTATTCCCTTACGTAGAACCTTTATAATAATAATAATTGGACTAACACCGAGCTGAAGGATATCATGAGAAAGACAAGGACAATGATGACAACACCACCCGAAATCTGCCTTGGAGAGACTGAGCCCGGAAAGAAGGAGGAAGGGGCCTGATATACCTCATTGAGCAACAGAAGACAGCGATAGTTAACCTGAAGGTTCCAGAAACTTCCAGAATTACTTCCAGAAACACACAGCAGCACTCCACCAGGCCATAAGGAAGATAGACAAGCGGTATATCCCTCTCAACCTGAGCGAGGAGTTTCCCCCACAACCAGGATGTACAAACGAAGCTAGAAAGATGGGCAGAGAAGACACTCCATGGCAGACACTACAGTGATCTCTATCAAGATCACATAGATAAAATTGCTTCCAATGCATGGCTCACGAGCGGGACGCTCTTCCCCAACACTGAAGGATTCATGCTCGCCATCCAAGACCAGGTAATCAATACCAGGAACTACCTGCAGAAAACCCATGGGGAAAAATCAGGAAGTACGCGAACCTAAGACAGGAGATCAAAGAGATGTGGCATATGCAACAAGTAGCAACCGCGGTCTCACGTAACCTTCTGTGCACACGTGCGAAAAATCGTATGATGAGGAGCACGCCTGTGCGGGAAACGTTCTTGGTACAAGCGCAGAGCGGCGCTCCGTTACAGTCCGCAGCTCCATACGCGAGGTGCATGTCGGCCAGCTCAACGTTTGAATACTCGTCCATCCTACTGCCTCGGGAACCGGTTCGCAAATGCTGACTTCCAGCGGGATCGCCGTTCACGCGACCTCCCGTTCAACATCCTCTACCGCATGACGAAGGCATTTCGGACCCTGCAATGCTATGTGATTCCGATTCGTCTTTGTGCCCCCTACACCTCCTGCAAGTTTGTCGCACTGGTAGTGAATCACCCTGTATATATATATATATATATATATATATATAAGAGTATACAAAAGTGGTATATACAATAGACCCTTCACAGCAGCAATGCCAGGGGTTTTACATTGGCTGGTAGACAAAAGCCTTGGGGGGACGGGGCCCACATCGAAGTTCGGACTCATCCCCACGAGCCAACAATAGAATCATTGTCAGATTATTTACAGAATATTATGATTTCGACAGTATTTACAATGTATTAATAAAAAGATATTCATATTTATATTCATATCTGTATTTATATATTTGGCGCACAAAGTGGAAAAGATTCGCCATCGCTGGTCTAACTCCTGCAGAGTATGTAAAAATTTCTCAAGGCTCTACGACATTCGAACATTTTTCCAGTGTATATGGAAGAAGAGAGATTGTAACCGTTGTGTTAGTCGTATGGGCTGCACCTCTAGGAATAAGAAATTTGTACTTGTTTGATAAATGTTAAGGGCATACGCAAAGGGCGGAGGTTCATTTAAGATAAAAGCGACGAAATTTGGAAAACACTATTTTTACAGTTTTTTACAAATTCCCCCTCCTCCAAAGGGGCCGTGTTTTGCGTACATCCCTATGTCAGTGATATGCAGGATATAGAGCATTTGTGAAAATAAGAACTGTAATATTTGCTTAAAGGCTGGACAAATATGTCTAGCTAATTGTATATTAAGAACAAACAACGTGAGTGATCTTGACACCGATTTGTTTTCCTGTAAAAAAATTATTTTTGACTAGATGTTATGCAAAAGCAGCATCAACATAACTGATAAAAATGCAATAAAAGAGATGAGATAAGATGTATCTACAAACTCTGACATTTTGGAACACTGTGAAATGAATTTGTGAAGCAGGGACTGTCTGTGCATCCTTCGAGGTGGAAGACCGTTGCCTTGACGTAAATCATGCAGGATGTCAAAAACTGGGGTGTTATAAAGTCTTTGGAAAAATTGCGACTGGTCGGGCATATTGGACGGTCGTATTTATGTTAACAAAGGGCAGCACACGAATTGAAACTTTACCCACATCTTAACAGGATTGTGCACTGTTGAAAAACTAAATAAATCTAAACTATTATCTATTGTAAGAACTGAATTCAGCAGAGAATTTTGATGTGTCAGGTCGTACATTTTTTGTTTTGTCGATGAAGCTCTCACCCCTCAGCTTACATTAACAGGCAAAAGGTGTACGATTACGATGTATTCGCAGTGACATTAATTAATCCTCTTTAATCAGAATCTGTATCTCTCTATCTATCTATTATATATAAATTAGAGAATAAATATTGTATATGACATCCTTTTTAATCTACTAGCTGAACGCGGTGTTATATATAAGCCACTTTCATTCGCTTATGTAGCATCGGTAGAGGTCACAGAACTGTGCCCTCTACCAGTGTGCTCTTGTATGTCTTATTTGAACTCAAATGGAAATGAAGGCCTTAAGCGCAATTTTCTTTAAGGCTGCGCTAAACTCTGAAAGTATTTTTTTCCCCCTAAGCTTTTTTCGATTAACTGTTTGAAAGTTGTAAGAAATGTTTCTTCCAATCCTATGGTGCAGTATGCCATATACGTGAGTAATGAGTGAGGTTGCTTCGGTGTTTAGAGAAGTACTTGTGGCCTCAACAAATTTTTGATCTGAGTTCGCTTGATTAATTCAATGAACATGCTTTTGAAAACTATTCACATCCACTTTAAGAACTTAAAGAGAAGATTACCGACCTTACTGAAATAGTTCCTTCAGCTATTAAACTTCTTATACACGTTCACTAGGCAATATATGCTCATACTGCTTGAACGGTAGGAGCATATGTTTACATCGATATATTTAACGTCTGTGTGCAACATTTTCCTTTCGCAGATTTGAATTATATTTCTTATTTCCGCAAAATGTTCTGTATTTTATGTGTCATATACAATAAATAGAGGTTAGTATCTTACTTTTTGACCATCCTATATAAAATATTAGAACCACCAGTGATTACATTGTAGCTGATAAAATTGGGAGATATCAACTTACCTGCATGGATGTCACGAGAGCTGAAAGAATTTCATAAACAGTCTCTCCTGGTGATCTTGGTGCTGGTCGGAATGGTGTCAAAAGATAATGAAGTCCAAGGAGGGGAATTAGTATTAACGTGGCCCTTACAGCTTTTCTGTAGGATGGACATACGTGTATATATATAAATAGATGAAATTGTAAGAAGCTAGGTACATATTACATTTTGAAAACCATTTCATACCAGATTTAGGGAGTAATAGCTTATATTGACTAAAACATTATTTTTAAGAAATATAAAAATGAACATGGCGAAGATATAAAGGGCAGGATTTGAATTCTGAGTATACTATAAGCAAGAGCGAGCACATACAGAGTAGAACTAGAAACTCACTCGAGTAAAACAAAAGTATTTTGTTTTTAATTGGAATACAGTTATACTAGGGCCCTAAGTTATACCCTTAGTACAACTGTATTCCAAAATAACATAACTGTTATCAAGAAAAACCTTGAGCAGCCTCAAGGTCTTTCTTGATATCTTTCCTGTCCAATATGCAACGCCAACTTCTATAACAACCATAATTTTTACAAGCTAAAAAGCTAAATTCAGAATAAATTGTAATTAGTGAAATATTTCAATGTGCATAAATATTTAAATGTATGGAAAAGGAGAATAATTATAGTCTGATTAAAATGAGTATGTACTATGAAGAAGTATGCTCATTTGTTCAACCCACTATGATTAAGTAGCGTATTAAAATTGGAAGAATAATACTTTCTCGGGCTGCTCCATTATTCTCATATTTGAATTTTATAATGTTTTGAAAGCCTCTATATTTAGCAGCAGTCGGCTTTTAAAGAAGTTCAGCCCTTTCATGATACCCCATTTAATAATAACCATAATAATTTTAACGTTTTCTCATTAGACCTCAGATTCCCATTTTCTTTGGTATTAGAAACTGTGTGATATCTTTCCTACATACAACAACTGATACTTTATCGCTTTGACTTGCACAGGCAAATGCAAATTACCACTACTCTAGCATACGAAGCTGTTCGGCTTTTTATACTGCGAACTATGGCATAGTCTATTTCGGATAGGGTTGTTACAGTTCAGTGATCTGAGTGTATATGTTTGTAAACCGCGTGTGTTGTGTGGTTGCCTGTTTGCTGGAAGAAAAGCCGAGTTTCTGGAAGAAAAACTATGCAACCGTCACCTGAGACTTACTATATCAGCAAAGTTGTTGAAAAAGGCCCTTAAAATTCCTTGCGACATCGACATCCTGTCTACACGAGAATCGAACCCAGGTCTTTGCCATAGGGAGTTTAAGAATAGTAGTCGTAAGAACTATGCTAGCCACAAGGAAATTGAAAGATAGCAAATGTCTTATAACGATAAACAGTTGGTGAACGCGTAGAAAAGAAAATCTTCAGGTTCAGGTTTCTGGATATTAATGAAACGAAATAGCCTAATAATGGAGGTTGGTGTCGTGTTAATGGTGGAGTTTATTCATGTTTTAACTAATTAATTTTAATTAATTTTTTACATCTTATTTTTTCATGAAAGATATTATTTTTTATTAAATGATATTATTTTTTATTAAATAATACAAGTATATTATAATACTATAATAAATATAAATGCAACAAGGCATAATACTATAAGAGCTTAAAATTATACTATTAAATGTAGGTGTAGATACACCATAGATAGCTCTTAAACGAAAACTACAGTCTTAGTGTAGAGGCATCTCATATTGTGATCATCCTTCACAACGAGTTACCATGGTAACTCGTGAAAGATGATTACCATGGTAAGTGAAGATACAAATGAAGGATGGTGTATATACACCTATATTTAAAATATATTATAAAAACTGCTATTTTTATTATGAATGAGGAAATATTAATGAGAAATAAACAGAAAAAAACTGATGAACAAATGTTTTAACAGGACAAAAGAACAATTGTCTTTGATCTTGTTAAAATGCATTCAGATTATTTTCTGAGTTCCTGACAACGATGATCGCTATTCTTCCAACACGGTGTGAATATGGGCTGGGTTCATCCCGTATAGATGGAGCACCTTTTATGGGCCTTTTTTATGTGGGTGATGGTGTTAGTCAGGATATACTGGCGTCTCATGGCCTTTTTTGCCTCTGCGCATATTGTAAACAAATAAAGTCCCTGCTTGTTATAACTACAGTACGTACATACATAGTGGATGCTCGCTACATCAGGTAGGGAGGTTTGGATTGTTTGAAATTTGCAGTAGGAGGGTCATGCAACGAAGTGCCAGTACATTGTCCCTATAAATTGCGTTTATTACTTGGTCCATTTGTATGTTTAGCTGAATGGAAACTCTAGAAGTAGGGGAGGGAAATAAATCTGCAACCTTTGTCGGTGTGCGACTTACTCAGTCATGATGTTTATAAAAAACAAGAAACAAAAGTAAATTCCTCTCATCGTATTGGTATCGAACTTGGAATACTTCACACGGAGAGAGAGAATCAGCGAAACTGTCTACTGCGCTATTCTTGAGGGCATATTAATAGAGTTTAGACATATAAGATAACTTAGAATGAAAAGGGAAAATTCTTCAAGTAATAATAAATAAGTAATGGGCTTGCCTTGTCTGATTAGCATCTGGAGAATTGACTGCTCTGAGTTTGGTCACAAGCACGCGGACGATGTTGATGAGGAAAAAAAGATTCAACTGGAGGGGGAAAAATGAATCTGTTAGTATACATCACTCTGTCTCTACTAGAGTTGTTCAGGAAAGACTGATAATGATTATCTCGTAATAATGCACATTTATTCACGACTAGTTTTTGTTGTGACTGTTTTCAAATTACTGTACCATTTTCTTTAATGAGTACACTTACTCCAAGTCTCTTCCATATTGTGCTGGATGCCATTCTTAGAAATCTCATTTAAAATCGTATCGGCGACTTTGATAGCTTCTTTTCTAGTCTCATAACAGTGCTCACGCTGCAGCCCCTTCACTGTTAGAAATGGGAAGTCATATGAGGAAAAGTTAAGGCCTGACATAAAAGCCTGTCATGCTCCCAGGGTAGTATGGCAACTGCAGAACACATGAATTGTGATAGAAACAGGAAATAAAGCGACACCGTTTGCAAAATTAGATCTGACATTTTTTTTTAAAATACAGAATACATTCATACTTTACTCTGAAGAATGGCGGTCATGCTTCCAGTATTTTACGCATCGCTCAGTGTCAGGCGGTTATTCATTGGTATTGGTCTTCTTTACTTATAACAGTCATTGGTTGGTCTTCACGTATAAAACATTGCAGCTTACTGTATAAGTTCCTGACCGCTATGATCTCTGTTCTTCCTACACCATAGGGACGTGAGCTAGGTTTTTGCTTCTACGTTTGTCATTTTTTCGGTTATAACCGTCTTTTCTGAAACGGTTTTCAGCTTATCTGAAACCTCTGAAGCAGCAAGAAGCAGTTGACTGTGGCAGTTTCCTACTTATTGTAAGCTTCTTGAGACGTTTTGTAGACTTCTGTAGCTGTTTACTTCACTCGCATGGAGAATTTGAGTCCCTCGTTGTTCTGTATCTACATAAAGAATTTATCAAGGAACTTAAAAAAAGAATAATCTAAGATAGTGTTTGATTTTTTATAGTAACCATTTTCCTAAAAATATATTCTCAGTCTTTCTTGAACAATCGTCATAGCTATTATATGCTTTAATAAGTAAGATTAAAATAGTATAATAACACATGCTTAATATAATATTTGTCATTTGTTCATTGAGTAATGCTGAATGAGCTTTCCTCCTATGTAAGAAATGATACACCTTCATGTTAATGAAAGCAAACAATGTTAGAATCTCTACACATATTTGTGCAAGGATTTTAACATATAAGGTTGTTTAACATATAACTGTGCTAAGGCAGCTGAGGTCACCAGGCGAAAATAGTGTATACTGTCTGCAAATTTTGTGTATTCTATGGTCGGTTTGCTTGATGTAAAACCGAGTTTTTGGAAAAACTAACATACAACCCCTACCACAAACTGGCATGCTCGCCCACGGTGTGACCCATAAAATGCTCATCCCCCTTCAGATAAGACTCGATCAAAATTGTATCTTGCAAAATTAGCGATCATATCCACTGTGCTGGCCTTGAAGGAAAAAAAATTCAATGTGATAAACCACAGCGTTGTTCGTGGCGTTATCTACGCAAAGGGTCGGTGAACACGAACAGTGTTCTTAAAGCATGGGTTTTAAACCAGCATGCCGTTCTGCAACCATCAAAGCTATTCCTTCTATGAGGCCCACTAGCCTAAGTTTCGCCTAACGTTTATATTTATAAAGAGTGCGACTCAAGGATTCTAATGAATTTTAATAGTAGCCCTCAGACTTAATAGGTTGAGGATTCCTTGGGCCGAAGGGATACAAATGTAATAACATACTCATGTCCATTGGTTAGGCAATAAACGACATCTTACTAGATAACTAGTATGCACATTTTGTGTAAATTTATGTATGTTTGTTTCAAGTCAGATCATATCTGTTCTAGATAGGCATTAAAATACAGACTGAATTTTGGCATATTCGTTTTTGGATTTTTTGCTTAACTTTAGGATTACTGTAATAATATTGACGGCGAGATAATTGATCGGGATACCATAACTGATATTCTGTCTCTTAATTAAGTTTCGCCGAAACGTATGCTTTGTAGAAATGTATGTTTACGGACCGACATGCATGTTGAGCCCACTGAAAAATCTGGAATTACTCACGGAGCAAATCATAATCTCTCCACCTGAGATCGGCTAACTACAGCCTCGATTGAAGAGGGCTTTAGAAATTCTTCCAATCGCCGATGGGAATCAAATTAAGACCTCTCCAAATAAGTGGAAAGCAACGATATATCGTGCCGAACATGAACTATAAACAGAAGCCTGAAACTACAGATGGACACTGCTCATTTAGGTACCAAATAGATTTGTATTGCCTTACTAGGATTACGTTAGATATTGCATGGGCAAAGTCAAGTAGTAACAAACACTTACGAAAATTCGTCTAATTTTTTAAATGAATTTTTATACTGTTCTGACCTTGAAGTTTGCCTGAGTCGTATAAGCCGAATCGTATTAATCGTACATATTTGATAAACTGTATCGTATTATTCATATACATATGATAAACTCTATCGTATTATTCGCTCTGTCAAATTACATCATTGAAGTATAGCAAGAACTAAGTTAATTTAATTGTTTTTCTTGCTTTCACATTTAAGAACGTTTGTTGAAGTTGGCTCCTCTTTAAAGGAAGTGAAGATCATAGACTTATTGAGTAAATGGATACGGAACTAACTAACAATACTGCAGGAATCACATTTGGAATGACAATGATTAGAGGCACCCTTGTTTTTTAAATATGGGCACAACTGTTGCCCATATTTAAAAAATAAAAAACAAGAGTGCCTAGTTTAACGCCTACCTAGTCAAGTTTCTGATTTTAAATGCATTGGACTTTGCAGTAGTACTGATCGACATGGCTATGTTTAAGCGTAGCAGTTCTGTTCTTTGTGATTGTTGCGCAGGTATAAGCGATATTCTGTGGCTTAGTTTTGGCTGAATTATTGCTACGGTCAGTATTTCACTTTTAACTTTAGAGGAACAGGTCGTTTACTCTTTAGTTACGAATAGTTGGTTCTGCGGGCAATAGGATTAATTTTAATTGTGGAAGGTGGAGGCTATAATTATTTATTTCTCCTATTTTGAGTACGTAGAGAATTTTTCTTGAAGGAGGAATTTATGGAAAAGCTGGATAAGATCAACGATTTGCCGAATAAACAATTTTCAGTGAGCATTTTAAAATGGAAAATATGGAAGTTTTAATGTTTGTTGTGTTTTGTATTTATCTTTACAATGACTGGCCACTTTGTTAGGTACACGTACCCCTTTCATGAATGGAGCGCGTCTTCGTTAAGCATCATGTTTTCATATCATGTGATATAACGCAGGCGAGCAGATACTTAGGGATATTGTATGTGTGCAATTCAGTGCAGGATTTAAGTGATTTTTTAACGTGGCATGGCAGTCTGCGCCAGTATGAATGTCTCGGAGACTGCAACCCTGCTGGAGTTAAGACGTACAAACATGTTTCGAGTGTGTAGAGATTGGTCAAATAACTTCCAGTCAACGGCGATCCTGTGATGGGAAACAGCACGTTGTTGGGACAGACCAACGGAGGCTGACAAGACTAAAAGGTTAAAATAAATGCTATGGTCAATAAACCAATACGACATTGGTTTAGTATAACCAAAGGGGTATTTAAGAACGCACAACTCATCGTACTGTTGACGGATGGGATATCGCAGCCGACGAACGAACTGGATTCCACTGCTGTTAGCAAAAACCAAAAAGGTACGGTTCTACTAGCTCAGGAATACTAACACTGGACAGCGGAGGATTGGAAAAACGTTGCCTTGTCTGACGAATGTGGGGAGTGCTTTTGTGGCACATTATCTCGACGAATACTAGTAGAGCAACATTTAGAGGCTACAGGTTATCTAGAAATTGTTTCCTACTGGGCCTTCATGGTTTCAGTGTATCCATCTGCGAATGGATTCTTCCAGCAGGATAATGCTCATATCATAAGGCCAGAATTATTCAGAACTGGTTCCAAGGACACGAGAATGAATTCTGCCTACTGTGGTGGTCTCTCCAGTCACCAGATTTCAGTGAGTTTACCATCTGTGGGATGAGGTGAAACGCACTCTTCGGAGTGAAAATCTACAACCATTCAATTTTTAAATGGGAAGCATTTGAGTCAACATGGAATAGCATCCCTGTAGCACGCTTTCGACAACTCATTGAGTCCATACTATGACTAATATAGGATTCTCAGAGTGCTAAAGGGGGGATTTGGTTGCTATTAAGTGTAGCTATTAAAGTAAGCCGCCAATGTATCTTATTATTATAAATCCTTTACTACTATTACATAAATGGTAGTAAAGGATTTATAAAATAAATACACACAAATTTCACAATAATACTTTTTTATTAGGTTAACCACCATATCTGTTCATACAAGGGTGGTAAACAATTCTGATAATTAAAAACGAAAATAGCACGTGGGAATTTTGTTTTTAATATTTTCGGTACTATTAAGTTCCATGCTGACATCGTGCGGTACAGAATATTGTTTGATCGTAAATGCAAAAGCAAGGTGGTCAAAACTGGAAAGTAACACCTTCAAATAACTGCAACTGAATAATTTGAATATTAAAAAAAATGTTCTTGTTTACGCCCCAGCACTGACACCAGGTCAGTGGAGTTTACAATAAATTATCAATACAAATTTTAATCGTATTTAGCAGTCATGGCCTTGAACCCGGGTCCACCCAAAGAACGCGTGGTACTGCACACTCTCTCTCCTGACCACTCGGCTACGTCAGGTCTGCTTTAGAAAACGAAGTCCAATCAGATGTGGGTAGCAGTTAAATGATAACACATCGCAAATTGTAATTTAAGGTCATTTAGCATAATTGGATCACTATGGGGCACTATCAGTAGTCCGTCCATACTCTGTGTAATTCCATTGCTATGCTTATGAAGATTAAAATCCCATACAGTAATAAATTTGCTCTCACGCTGAATACCAGAAAACACAAAATTGTATGAAATCAAAAACATAGAAATATTTTCTACCTTAATTCCAAATCTTTAATATACAGAGTTTCCCTGAAATAAGTGCAGTAGATTGGAGGGTGTATTCTGCGGACCAGAACAATGAAAAACGTTATATTAACACAGGTCTGGATATGCTTCAGTAATAAACTGGAGTCATTTTAAAATTTTAGTACATGTTCTTGCGCATTAACTTTTCGTACAGTTTTTCTTCGTCTGCATTCTAATGTAGAAGGGGGAGCAGTACCAGTCTCCTTGGCGCGAAGTGCTAAAATTCGATAGTCTACGTTGAGAATAATTCATGTGTAACGTCAGAGTTGATTCAACGTCATTACAGGCTTCACTGACAGTGAAATGAATACCTGCATGCCCTCTGGATGTGCAGTTGTCCGTTTAAAGCACAGACTCGCAAATCAACAACGACTCTAAACGAATGCATTCACAGTGCACTGGAAATGAATGTCGCCTTACAGTGACCAGTGTGACATTGCAGAGGTCAACTCATTATAAATCTAAACATTTATTTAATGGAGAATTGTTGTGAAAAAAAAAGGTAATTAGTCATTTGCTTGTTTTCTCTCACTTTCACTTAATCATGTCCCTGGCATAACTGGGTTTTGAAATGAAATGAAATTAAATTAAATTCTACTATCCTACTGTTGCGGAGGTAATTTTCGAATGGCCTGTGTTAACAAAATTTACGGTACACAATGTTTATATAATTTTTTTTATTGTTTGGGTCCATAGAACATAGCCTCTAATTTAGTGCACTCATTTCACCGCCTCTTCTCCCCAGACGAAATGCAACAGTAAGGATATATAACTGAAGTTGGCTGAAAAATCAGATAAACCATAAGGATAAAACTATTTCAGATTCGTCAGTTGTTCGGTTAACTAGTCCGACCTGTTATTTTAACTCCGATTTTAATACTGATATAAGCATTTTAGTTGAATACGCTGATCTACCAAATGACTGAAAACAGCAATTTGATTTTTCTTCCACTTTTTTCTTGCTATGCTTCCAAATTCTGGATAAGCTTCTGACTTCGGTAAAAAACCGTAGGAGAAACAGGCAATTCATTCTTACAGAAGACCAGGACTTCACTTTTGGAACCATAAAGATTTACACATCAACATATGTAAAACAGTAACATGGCAAAAGGGCATGATAAGAAATATCAACCAATACTTCGCACAGGACGACTGCATACAGAATAAGCAATAAAAAAAATAGACAAATGAGCATATGGACAAACAGTAGGCTTTTCGCTCCTGGTAAAAGAAAAAAATATATTGTGGTTCATTTGTATGCGTTAACAGGAGTGCATAGTTTATTTACATTGCCAAATTAAGACTCGTTGAGCCCATAGTGCAATTTATACAAGCAGTTCAAAATGCATAGTCACTATTTACTTAGCAAAAATCAACTACCCCATGTCTTAATGACTGTCAAGAAATTTAACTTCGGGTGTATATTATAGTTTTATATGTCAATTGTAGTTCCATTTGAAAGAAATGTGATATGGACTTGCCGGGGTAACTTTTCCATCGAACTTCACCGTTTAAAGGGGAAGTGGCATTTTCAGGAAGGCGAATGGATGTACTTCGCGGAATTATCACAGGTGAGCTGTAATTATGTATATTTTAATCTGGTTTTCTGCTTCTATAACTATTAATTTAACGAAAGACATTATATACTGTAGGATACTTAGAAATTTAGTTATATTAGCAGTTTGGGTCCCATGTACGTTGCGCCTCCGTAGCCAGGTGGGAAGGAGCAGCAGTGCGTAGCACACGCTTCTTGATTAAACCGGGGTTCAAGCCCGTCACCACCAAATACGGAGGATGCGGAAAGGTCAGGGAATGACCACCGCATATCCCGGAGCAATATGGCCTTAGTTGCTAATGCTCCTAAAAACCAAACAACAAACAAACAGCCCATGTACGTTTTAGTACATGGGCCCAATGTACTTTTTAGTACATGGCTGCTCGTGGTATTTAAAAAAACAGGTTGCAACTTGCATTCTGATTTTTAACTTTCTATTTTTTTTTAAATTATGGAATAACAGAAAACGAAGAATAAAACGTATTTGTTGAAGCATACTGAGTTAAAAAATGAAGTTTTTCTTCCGTTTCTTGTTTTAAGAGAATTTATCATTAACATATGATTAAAATCTGGTTTTATCCTTAAAGAAACCGTTATTTCTCAGGGAAGAAAAGCTTTCCTTGCTCATTGTATTTTTCATCTAAAAAGATATGTTTTACTTTTTCGTTATGTGGCGTAGTAGTTCACCTATATTCTGTCTAATTGTGTATTTGCTATATTAACATTGCCAAAAAGCACTACAAGCGGAATATTTTTGATTTTATTTTTGTAATTCGATCGGCTAAGATATTTACATCAGTCAGCTAATTTTGTCCTTAGCTCTTCTTCCTATCCACACAATAAATAGGGGAAGCATACAGTTCGTTGCCATGTAACTAGTCATGTTTCTTATACTTTCTCTTGTTAAAATGTTTTGTAAACAACAGTTTTACATTAATAGTTTTCATTATACAGCAGGCTGTCTTTTTAGTAGAGAAGACGCTCCAATTTTTCAGAAACCACAAAATTCTTAGTCTCTGCCTTTTTAATTTTTCATATTAGCTTACTATAGTTATATTTCAGTAATCTCCAGTTCCACTGCCGTGCTGTTAATTTTAACATCATTTTCTGAGTTTATTTATTTTTATTTTCGGCTGTGTGCGTCCATCGAGGAAACTCGCAAAGTGTGCTGATGATTTAAAGGTTGGAATATTGGTTAACGACAGAACGAAGCTGCTTCAAAATGATTTGGATAATTTTCAGGAGTGATCTGAAAAATTGCAGCCGAAGTTTTAATTCTTCTAAATGTGTTGTTTTTTTGCTGAGTACAGACATTTAAAAGTTATTTATGGGCTAGTGGTGGAGAGTTAAAAGTGATTCAATAAAAAAATTTCTTCGGGCGTATAATAAAATCAGATATGAAATTTATCACGTGGTGTAAACAGATGGCTAGGAAGGCACATGGTATCCTGCCTATGATTAAAGGACCTTTTTAAAGTAGGGATAGTGTGTCATTGTCCCTGTGTATTCAGCTCTGCAGACAGCACCTAAAAAGGCAGAGCTTTTATCTAGAAAGGATTCAAAAGAAGATGAACCAGACTGGCGAAGAGCGCTAATCGATGTTCATAAGAACAGCTTACAAGGTGCAGACAGCAAAGCTTGGAAACTACCAATTTTAGCGGAGTGAACAAAAAAATTGAGGTGATAAGGCCTTGAATGGGAGGGATATATTCGCACTGATAGAAGAGACAAGAACCAGGGGACACAGTTGAACCTTAAAAATGACATGAAGTTTACTCCGTTTGGCTAAACTTCAGTAGATTAGTGGGATAATTATCTGCCGAGTGGCCGAGGCAGATAGTTTGAAGTTAAAGCGAAATTGGATGGTCAGTTTTTAGAGATTAGAAAAGTACGATTGATAAGGGATTTTTTTTTTTTCATTTTTGATTATTTTCAGATTTAGAAAAAGTCCATTTTGTTTCATTATTTTGCTATTCCTATAAATCAGACGAATAATTATATGTATAAGCAACAAAAAACTAAAAAAACCAGCTTGATTTGTTTTTTCCTATCGAATAAAACAAACTAAATTTCAATGGAAGTATGCTTCTCATGACTCCATATGCCTGGACTCTGCTCGCGCATTGAAATACCATTAAACATAGTTCTCCAAGTGGGTTGTAAGCTAACATTCTACATCAAGATGGCGGTACAGTATTGCGAAATTACATTATTACGTGCACCATGTTGGCCTGTTCTTTTCTTAGAGTAAATAATATTGCTTTATAGCAGATTACGACGAAGTAATTGAAATAATTTGACTATATTGAACGCTACCTAGAATGAATGCAAAAGATTTGAGAAAAAATTTATTTGATACCCTAGTGGTAAATCAAACCAAGAAATATAAGAACTTTGATATCGATGTTGAAAGATGCCAAGTAAAGCTGCGCAGTTTACGTATCTATTAAAATCCAGCAACGAAAATATCCCCAGGCTTAATACCTTTAATTACTCTTCCCTAATTAAACCCCTGATGCAAATGAAAAATAAACAAAACTTCTACTGTCGCAGTATAAGAAAAGTTAATCTACCGACAGTTTAAAACAGTATACTGGTTCTGCCTAAAAGGAGATGAAGTTAGCCATCTCTCTTTAACCTGTTTTAACCTTCGTAACCTCGCTTAAATATAGGCTCACCACTTTGATATTCATCCCCAGGTTATTAATATAACTCGGCTATAATAAAGATTTATACAGTTACTGTATTAAAAGTTTGTTGAAAGTATTAGATACTAGTAACCCAAGGGTGTAATTTTGGCATGAAAATTTTAACTTCTTTGTTATTACTGAAATGTTTTAATTATTTTTCATCAAACCCTACCGTGGGATTAATTAACAGGTTTATGCCTACGAAACAAGAATATTTGGAATTATTAATGCTTTGACTTATTTTATTTTCGAGTATGTAAAAATACTCGCATGAGAGGACGATAAATGTAAATTAATGTACGCAAAATCTTTCTTTTAGAAGGTTGCGATGAAACTTTGAGATGTCTTGTGTGTTGTTACTTGTTTTATGGGGAAACTCTTCATGGATATTATAAATAACTTTACAGCAGTGAAAGCCAGCAATCATCCATTTGGAAAAAAATACATATTCAAATCCCCTCGTTAGGAATTGCGCTACTTCAGAATAAAATTTTTGCTATGACAGTAGTATTAAATGTCAAAGCGATCCAAGGAAGCTACCGTAGAAAAAATATAAGATAGAGTTCAGTTGTGAAATGATAATTATAATGACATCATGTGGAGAAAACTATTTACATATTGTTGCTGATTAATTAAACATTCCCAAGAATAATTCTTTTGTAGTTTCTATTTGCTTTCTCAATAAAATTTAAGCTAGAGTGGTACATTAGGTGTCAGGGATGGGGAAAGTTACCTAAGATGGGCCCCCATATTTTCCTTTTAATATAAAGGTTAGTCTTTATAACATGGTGTCCCTTCTGATCGATTATTGTGAGTAGCAGTGATTAATAATCCCTAGTGATTGGAAACTCAGGCCTCTTCAGTATGTGGTATCCATTGTGGCTGTTTTAAAATCAGAAAATGAGTTTCCGATTTTAAAACAACAGCAAGGAGGGGATTATTATCATGTGGAATGAGTTTAGTAAGGATTAATTTTTTTATACATTTTAAATATATGTATAAAAAATTAATTTTTTAGTTATACATTTTCCAAGTTTGGAAACACTCAATCAATAAACTTTTTATGTTGGAAATTAAACTACAAAATACGACATAATCATTAATGAAACATTGATAATAGGTAACACACTAGAAAAGAGATTAGGAACAATCAATTAGGCTTATTCCCCAAAGTTAAAAGAATTATAATGTAAAAATCGTTATTGCGATGATTTTTATATACTACGTTAAACGTCGATTATCCGAACCACCGTCCCCCCCTCCCCTCCAAATTACAGTATCTAATTTTAGCGCACTGGTTATGCTGAAATATTACTCCTGCCGCTTAATGCATTTCAAGGCCCACTCAAACTATATAGATACATCTAAAAAAAACAATATCGCATGGTTCAAAGAAAAATTCAAGATATTCTAAAAAAATAAATCTTCCCAAGATTCATTATACTCTTATTTGTGTGCAGTTACTTGCGTTTGTTTATTTCTGTTTATAAAAAAAGTGTGGTTTATAGTTGAAACCATATAAAACAATTAGGTAGTTAAGTTCAAAATAAATATAACATACATTGTTTCTTCAAAACGTTTTGGTTATTATTTACCTAAATCAATTATTTTTTATAATACTTCATATTCCAAAATACCTTTCGTACAATAATTTAATTGTACTCCTAATTACATTGTTTCGAATAAACTGGGTATTTTCATGTACGTTTGATTATCCGAATTATTTGATTAACCTAACTAACCTTTGTCTCAGTTAGTTCGGTTAATCGATGTTCTACTGTATTATTTTTCTCATATACATTTTACTTGACAAAAACGTAACCAAAAAAAAGAAAGTAAGAAATAAGACTATTTCAAAGATGCTTTAATAAAAGTATTAAAGTAAAATCCTTTATAACAAAAATGTAACTTTTAGATTACAGAACAAATTTAATATAAAATGCTAAATATCTCTTATATCATAAATATAAAACATCAGTAAGACTTCCGTTGCTGTACCATTGACGACAGATACTTTACATCAGGCTTATACAGAGTGATCACTGAATTATGACCACCTACCTAATACTTCGTAGGTCCTCCTTTTGCCCTCAGTATAGCAGCTATCCGACGTGGCATTGATTCAACAAGATGTCGGAAGCGTTTGGGAGGTGTGGCCAACCAAGCTGCGTGTAATGCGGTCAGCAATGCAGGTATGGAGGTAATTGGTGTATCCAGACGCCTGATATGCCTTTCTCACAAGTCCTCTATGGTATTGATATCGGTGGAGTGCGGAGGCCAATCGATATGCTGGAAGTCAGAAGTGCGTTTCTCAAACCATTCCTGCACAACAAGCGCTCGATGGCTCGGCGCATTGTCATCTTGGAAGACCCCATCGCTATTCGGGGAAAAAGTATAACATAGCGGGGTGTACACAGTCAGCAAGCAGTTGACGATAGCGGAGACCGATGTTTCCCATGCACCAGGGGTCCAAGTTCCTGCCAGTGAAACGTGCCCCATACCATACAACCTCCTACTTCGGCCTGCACTTTTGATACCATGCATGACGGATCAAGAGCCTCATGTTGTTGACGCCGAATCCGCACACTACCATCCACGGTGCGGAGTAAATAACGTGACTCATCCGGCCAGCACACCTTCTTCCAACGTCCAACTTGCATGCTCTTTGCACCAGGCGAGTCTTTTACGCCGATGAACCTTGGTCAGGAGAGGATTCCGTAGGGGTCGTCTGCTGATATAGCCCATACGCGTGAGCGTGCGACGCATGGTCATGTCAGATATTGTTCCGGTTTGGCCCATGTTGTATTGGGTAGTCAACTCTTGAACAGTGCTGCGCCTGTTCGCCTGTACGAGTCGTCGGACCCGGCCCTCACCTCTAACATCAATCTTTCGCTGACCTTTGCAATTTTGCCGTCTGGTCGTTGTTTGACCATTTTGACGCCAGTCTTGGTACATTTTAACTACGGTGGCTTTCGAACACCCCACCAGTTCAGCCGCTTGGGGAATCGAGGCACCAGCACAATCTGTCCTTTATCAAAGTCCGATAAATCCTTCCTTTTACCCATCACGCTCGGAATTTTGACTGAACCACTAACTCCTTATCTATGCCACGTAGGTCAACTAACTGCGCACTCTCGTACCTCACTTGGTCAACGGGTCGCATTCAGTTTTCATAGGGGTGGTCATAATTCAGTGATCACTCAGTGTATTTTGTAACTTTCAGAGCTATGCATGCATCACTACTTTCATCCGTAAGACTACTCGTATGACTAGACTTAACAAAGTTCACTGAGAACGACGACTCACAAGATTATGTTGATGAGAAAATTCTTAGCAATGCTGTTGTCAGATTTTTTTAAACAGACAAAAGTTTCAGGAATGGAATTCCAAATTTTTAATACCTCATTTTGTGCAGTTTCCTTTGCTAATCCCGTCACTAATCGTTTCCTTTCAGTATTTTCTAAATCAGCTCTGAGGTCGATAAATTTTTGTCTCCAAATTGAGATTTGGAGGCAAATCTCTGAAAATCAATCAATTGCATCTCAAAATCATCCAGGTCCATCCACTGCAACATTTTCAGGTTCAGTTCGGCTAGTTTTACACTGTCTGCAAACTTAATAAATTTTGCAGTTTCTTCCAATTCTCTGAATTTGACAAATATTGAAGAAAACTGTTCAATAATTGACTCATTTTTTGGGACTCTCTGAATTCCGAGTGCCCAAAACATTTGTATGAGTGCCATAGGTTCACTACCCCTGCTCTAGAATATTAGAATACTCTAGAATATAATTTTGTAATAAGAATAAAATATAAAATTGTAATACGATGCTTTGCATACATGTAGATATAGCGTAGGAAACACACGTTTAGATTTGAACTGTGCGTTGATGAGCATATTTGATCTGTCTCTTTCTCACCTTACGTAACTCCCCTCACCCCTACTCTTTTCTTATGCGATTAATACCACCAGTACAAGTATATTACAATATTTTAAATGGTATTATTCTGTTGTGTTTTTAAATGCATTCCTAATGAAACAAGAATTATTATTTTGATAAATCTACATATTACATGAATTTTCTTATACAGTGGTGTGCAGAACTTATCGGTACCGTTAAGCTTTTATGCTGTAGAAAAATATATTGAAATTAATTAATAAAATTATTTATGTATATAAATATATTTTTTTGTTATTTTGGTTTTTATGGTATCAACACATTGACTTGTAGTTATGAAAATTACTTTTGCACCGAATACATTAATGATTTTTAACAACTTACGATTGATAGTTAGTTAAATATTTTCTATTGGGATGAGGTCTGGTAATACAGCCAATCGAGTGTATAGTTTTATGATTTTTAAACTAATTAATAAGTATTTTGCTTTGTAATAAGATGCTTTGTACAGTTTTGCGGCAGTGATGTAGACATGTATAGCGGTTCCGGAACGTTAGTTCAACTCCATACAGGTGATGACACAGAAAGTCTGTAAAACGGCAAGAAATGTGTGTTATGTTTGTGCAGTGTCTGTGTTGTTTGGTTGTCTAGCCACTTAGTCACCAGGAAGGCAGTCACATGGAAAGCCTGCCCAGTGCCCGTCTACACCACTGGAAGATGGACTCAGTAAATATATATGATGTTTTTAAGCTGAGAGAAAACCATTTGCCAACGTTCGTTTGAGAGGGGAGGTAACTACGGGTACAAAAGAGCGGGTGACTTGACCAGTGGTACTGGTATCCCATCGTGATTGCCTTAATTGGCTAAGGTCATTCCAAATTCTCTGTTTTCTCGTTTTTGATGTTATACGAGATGCTGAGAACGTTGGAGGAACTGCGTGCTTTAGACTATAACGTGCAGGTCTAGTGGTAAGACTCCAGCAAGAACTTGCAGAGCATCAGAGAACACCCGAGGCATAGTGAGTAGCATAATCCGCTGAATGGAGATAAGCTTGGAAACGAAGTTTAACATTAACGGTTCTACGAAACCATAATCCCGAAGGATTTGTTGTTATCGGAACGAATACTGCTGCGTAATATAGTAAGGGAGTCTTCCTACTTAGTCCCCAAGTCCGAGTTGGAAATACGGATAACTGCTGGTTTCAATTGAGACACCAAAGGGATTTGCTTACCGTCTATCTTTATATTAGGAGGTCTTCTGAAATCTTAACATGCCCTTAAAGATCATCAATTTTGTTTTTATGGCAGATATTCGTAATTTATTTATACTAGACCACTTCATTAACTCAGTTATATTGGCAGATTGTTCTAGTTGAAAATGCGATCTATCCTAGCTTAGTAGAACCAAATCATCAGCATAGGCGAAGACCGAGATATTGTCAGGTTTTTGCAAAAGCCGGCTGTCCAAAACTATGTTCCAGAAGAGGACCCCACAACTGATCCGTGGGGACATCCTCTTGAGATGGTCTTTGTGTGTGTGTGTGAGAGAGAGAGAGAGAGAGAGAGAGAGAGAGAGAGAGAGAGAGAGACACACACACACACACACACACACACACACACACACACTGCTGTTTCCAGATTACTTGGATGAACCTATTTTGAAATATCTTCTGATAACTTGGAAGAGTTGCTGAAAACTTGTGTGATGGATGACGGAACGTTTTTAATGTCAAGATAGCAGTCGATATTTTGGCGGTCTTCGTAGAGCACAATTGGACCTGAACTTCTTTCCGTCGCTTTGGAGACTATTTTTGGAATTGAACAGTTTTCGTGGTATGATTTGTGTGCACAAATGTTCTGCTTTTCGACTAATTCAAAATGTGACTCGTCGTTTCTAATAATAATAGAAAAATACTTGTGACCGTTGTTCAGCATTCCAATCATTTTGTGTAATGCACCATGCTAAGCATCGTTTGACTTTCCACGAATTTCTAAACAATTTCTTTTTCGGTGCGTAGTTTTTATCTCTACTGCAATAAGTTGACGAATTGTTAATGGTTTGCCGATTGCCTGACTGTTCTTGAGTCGGTTGACGATTATGACTATTCCTTTATTGTTTGGCTAAAGGTACAAGGTAGCATTAATCAGCGAGAGTTGTGGCCTGCGTGGTATTGATGGTATACCAACACGACGAGGTTTATAAACTTCTGACACAATAACAACTTCAATACCTTTTTCATATCAAATTGATTTGTTTCCGCTGCAACGAGTGCTTTTTGTATTGTTAGGTTATGACATGCTTATTTGTACAAATTAATGTGTATTTAAATATATATAAATCAATTGATAACTTCATTTTTAATATATTTTTTCGACATCCTAAAGCCGAAAGGTACTGAGTACTTTATATTTCTTGCACACTTTACCTTGATTCACATTCTTAACAAGGAATGATGCAAGTTGTAAATTCATTAATCTTTTTTCCCCCTCCAGAAAATGTGGTTATTCTTAGTCAGCGGTTACTGGTAAACTATCAGTTTTTCAGAATTAGTGAAGGGTACAAATTTAAAAAAAAAACTTTATAATCTTAGTGTAATAATTTTTGCAGAGCTCTGCTAATAAACGAAATTAACAGATATCTGTAATGTTACACTTACAACCATGGAGATACAAACTGGACCAGAGAGTATCCAATGATACGTGCTGTCTTCAATCCAGCAGCTAAAAGGAATGAATAATTATATTTTATGAAGTAATATAAGTTTCAGAAAAATGATTTTGTCACTAATTACTTATGCACAGAGTGTCCCATAAGTCTGGAACCATAGATTATACGGTTTGGTTGTAGTTATGACAGATTGCACTCACTGTATAAAGACGAGCCTGTTGAAATAGTTTTGCTATGACAAGTTTATAGTCAGCGGAAAGTTGCAAATATGTTCAACGCACAGAACTCAAAATTACCATGATTATCCATTCTTACGTGTGCAAGTTACTGGCGACATCCAACTAGACACGGCCAGGTTTCAATGAAGAACGCAGTGGACCTCATCGATTTTTGCTGATGAAACGACAGTTACAGTACTTTGGAAGGTTTGCACTCAGCCCGAAGAAATCTGCACCTCATATCTATGAAAACTGGAGTTTTAAACGTCCAGTATTCACCGCATATTGAGGAGAAATGTTTACTACAAGTTCTTCAGACACTAAGCGAGGATAATTCTAATTGACGCATATAGTAATGTGAATAAACATTGGAGCAAGAAAACCCTTGGTTTCAGAACAATCATGGTTTTAGTGATGCGGCCGATTTATGGGTAGGATTTAATTGGTTTGAGAAACGGTTTGCTAGTTTAAAAGTAACCGTAACTGGATTTTCCCTTCTGAAGATCAAGGTGGCAGCCGCCGTGTTATGGTGTGATACGGTTCCTGGAAGGACGAATGAATAGCCCGCTCTTCAAAAAAACACAATGGTAATCATAACTTCATTCTAGGAATCTAGAGCGCATGACTTCTACATACGGTGATGTCCTTGTATTCTCTCTCTATCTTGAGAACTCTGTGGTCGCTCCGGATTATAAACAGAAAATTTATTTGTTATTGTCTTTTGCAACATATCTTTTTACTGCAGCTTATCGAGATATGTTGCAAAATGAAGCTTTTCCAGAGCATTGTCAATGAGCAGCCCGAAATATTTGGTATGGTTTCTGCAGAATGGCGCTTCTGCTCATTACAGCTCTGAAGCTGGAAAATGGCAGGATGAACAAGTACTTCAACACATTGACTTGAAAGACAGAGACCAGTGGAATAGCCACTACATTTTCCTTGACCTTGCACCTGTAGGGCCGTCTCAAAGCCAAAGTGAAAATATGCAATGTCGGGCATCCTGAAGAAGGAATTATCATCTGCATATAGTGAAGTCATATTAAAATAGTTCCTGCTCTGTTGTACTAACAAAAACGCGTGCATTGTGGTATTCCAGTGAATGATGTAGATTTTGAACTTATTTTATAACAGTTCTCTATGATTTCAGACTTAGGGAATGATGTGTAATATACTTACTACCTCTTTCTCAAAAATTCAGAACAGTTTTTTTATAAATGAAAAATCCCAATTTTATTCACTAATAGGGAATCTAGATAGACGATGGCCTTAGCCTGTTTTCAGATAGTTAGATCGGTAGCGCATTTTTTTTTTTTTTTCTTTTTTCATCTCTTATCGACTGGTTTTGGTCATTATGTGCCGGTTCATATGATTTATCTTGTATTATGTTATGTCTGTACAAGCATGTACACCTGCCGATATATGTGTTGTGCGGCCTGAAAACCTCGGATTAAATAACCGAGTGAGAAGGTTGGGGGGGTGACAACTTCTTTCGCCAGAGATGAACTAACTACAGCCCTCATTGAAGAGTTCTAAATTTCTCTGAATGGATTTCGATATAGAAGTGATATATTGACGAGTATGAGGCGTCAATATATTATGTCTGTATATTGCTTGTATTCTATAGTTGTTTCGTGGAATGAAAACGCGAGCTTTCGGATGAAACGTCCATGTAATCTTCGCCAGAGAGTGATTAACTCGTCCACGATGTAAAATTGTACACTTCACCTATTGTAGGTTTTTGACTAGTGTCAAATTTTTACACTAGCAAAAATGTTTGGTCGAGAGCCAGACAAGTGTCTTCATTTCTGTCCGAGCATCATCCCATTATAGGTAGTAGAATTGCAGAATGGTTGAGTAATGGGAGGACGTTAAAAGTTGCTTTTAGCTAGTAAAAGTGTAACCGCGACACAACTTGTTCCTCCAAGGTAACGGTGATGTACCGTGTCACTTTTGAGTACATTTGATCCTTTGAAGACTAAGTGCAGAAGGCATAATAAGTTATAGGTTGATATTAACTATATAATATCGGTGTAAAAACACTATAGTTTGCCCATAAATTTAACTACATAAGTAGTGTAACGGCATCATTTGATTTTATCTCTTGTTGTGGCTACTTTCACAACGAGATACCAGGTATTGCACTACTTCGAATAAATAACGCTTCTATGTTAGAGGAGACTACTGTTATTTATTCACAGTGGGCACCACCACCCAGACGCGTTTCGGAACTTGTTGGCTCACTCATCGGTGGGCGGGCAGGTACCCTGATAATGCAGACATGCCATAAAGGTTGCGAAGTTAAATGCACAAGGCATAATAAGTTATTGGTTGAAATTAACTATGTAATATCGGTGTAGTTAAATTTATGGATTGGTTGGTTGTTTTAGGATTTTATGGCGCACTAGCATCTAAGGCTATAATGCGCCAAGTCAAAAATTTATGGGCAAACTATGGTGTATATACACTGATGTTATATAGTACATTTTATCCGTATGGTAATATAATTTTGGCTGTGTGAAGGATACAGTTGAAATGGATCTGAAATCAGGCTTGTCATTCCCCCATATTGCAATGCTGATTGGGCCTATTGTGTGAAGCTACTCACTTTACGCATACTAGTATTAAGTAAAAAGCCAACAATTTTCCACGCGTTAATTCTACAAAGTTTACAGCGAAGTTCACGCATTAGGTGTTTTTTTTTTTTTTTAAACTGAATCGGTATATTGTATACTTAGTGTCAGTGAAAAATCATCGCCAGTGGATATGCAAACGGCTGTAGCATAGAAATTACGAGTATTCCAGCAAGTGCTTTTTTATTCAGGTGCTTTAGTGGGGTTCAATATCAATTCGAAGTACGACAGTGCCATGCGTAAAATTCAGTTTTCAATGATTTTATGTACAAGAGTTTGGTGTAAAACACAGTTTGCCGTGCGAAAAAGTTCAGCTCTTGTGGGTGGCACAGTTGGTAGGATCATCATCCTTCCCACACCGGGTGGAAAACATCTCAGTTCAAAAAGGTTTACACTTACGTGCTGTAAGTGTAAACCGTTTTGTGAGAGGGATAAAGGAAGATTTGAAGACTGAGCAACGTTTTGTAATACGCTATTGTTCGATGCGGTATGAGTGCTGAAGAGGCTGAGAATAATATGAGAAGTTTAAGGAGATTTAAGTGTTTTAAGAAAACTGCAATTTAAGTGGTACGGACATGCGCATTGAAGAAAGTCAAGGATATATCTAGTCAAGCATTGAAGAAAGTCAAGGGCACTACGGCCACTGTCAAAGATTTGTTAAGCAAGGAGTTTTCCGAAGTGTTTCTATGAGGGCGGTTCATTGATGACCAAGCTTCGAAGGAGATTGTCGAAATTGAGATAGCAGCAGCAGACCTCAAAACGATTAAATTTAAGGTAGGTCGATTCTGCGATTTAAATGGTCAAATTGCGTATGAATTCAATTGCTTCTTACTAAAATAAACAGCTCAGTTAATAATTTTCTTAAAGTTGATACCAAAACAGTTTAACCTTGTACAACTATAAATTAAGATATTAGGGTCCCCTGTAAATGATTACATCTATCCATATATTTATTTTGTCTGTAAATTTCGTGTGTTCTCTGTTCGATTTGCCTGTTTGCTGGACAAAAAAACCCCAGTTTACGGAGGAAAAAACTTTGCTATCTACGCCTGAGACCGATTAATTCAGCCACGGAGTGAAAAAAGCCCACTAAAGTTCCTCGCGTCATCGACGGGATTCGAACTTGCGACGGGATGACGAAACCACTGTGCTACCGCGCAGACTGACCTTGTACAACTAGAGCACCAGTCTCAATCGTTTACAAACATAATTTAAAACCCGCTACAGACACCTGTAGTGGGTTTTAATGTTAAACTAAGGTTTCGACATCACCTTGAAGCACTTTATTTCAATTTCAGGGACTTCAGGGTCAGATTCTTACGTGCTTAAATTCTGACTGGAACAGTGACATCCACTCTTTGACCCATTGTTTACCAACGACGATCTGAAAGTTCTGAACTTTCTATAAACGTGTTTAGTGAATTGTTATTGAAATGGAATGCTTGATGTATGAATCGTGGAATTCAGAAACTGAGCTGCTAACTTTGTTGACGAATAGCAATTAGGCAGGCCAATGACCTAAAATAGTTGAAGCGCGGTAAAAACTGAAGCTCAGCGTTAATCTCAATTCGAGAACGAAATTTTCTGATTTTCGGTGGTTTCCCGATTCTCCCATTTTCCTAAGCATATCCGGAGAATGGATGGTGCCGGATAATGCACTGCTGGTTTGGAAGGTTCGATTGTACAGTATTAACAAATTTGACATTAATCAGAGCATGCTTTGGATGAACATAAAAGGGACACAATACTTTAACCTATGACAATATTATGTTTCCAGCATTATTTAGATATTTTCTCGGGAACAGTTATTATGTAGTACTAAATATTTATTTCATGATTTGAATTGGAGTTTGAACTTACTATTGCGTGTCTTTTGAAGATGCTCCACGTAGAGAAGCGTAAAGTCCGATGAACACAAGCGGTATGCCTATAAAATTACACAAATAATTTCACTTTGAAACGGTTAAAATAAGATACTTCATTTGTATGACATAAAGATAGGTTATTTTGACTGGTATGATTCTGCTTACATTAATTTTTGTAATAAAATTTTAAACCTAAATTACGACTGAGTACGTGAAATAACATTCAATAATACGAAATTTCCAATTTCACCCGCTGGCACCCGCTGCCTAATCAGAATTAAGGTAGGTGTACCAAATAAGACGAATTTAAAGTTTGGTTTTTGAAATTTTGATTGGTTCTCTCTCGAAAGTTAAAATGGCGTTTATTTGTCATCCAGTAAGTTAGCATTAAGAAACATATCAGTGGAAATCAAAATTTGAGGTACTTGAACAGCTTTTCAAACACAACAATTTCAGTAGCACAATTTGAGGTACTTCAACTTTAATTTACAGCTTTCTTAATCAAATGGGCTTTATTTTGGGCACGGGGTTCTAAATAAAGCCTAGAATGCTTTCTTAATAATGCTAGGTCTTCCAAATTTTTTCTCTCATCGCTTCCACTTTGCAAGTTCCGGGGTTCGGAAATGCTTTGTTACTGTCTTTACTACCGTACCATCGTTTAAGGTTGATATTGTATTTCTGAGAGTTGAGAGACCCGATCTCTTCTTGCTGATTCATGTTCTGTTTAAAGAAAACAAAACGATTTTCATTCATATTGGAGCAATGATATTCGAAAAAAAAAAACTGAACCATATAAACTTGCTTTTCAGAAGATGGTGTATTTAAATAAGGCCCACTCAGGCTTTAATCAACTTCTCTGGTTTTCTCTCTCTTGTTTTCCCTCTAGCTGCGTTGCCACTTATTATTATTTTTTTAAAATTTGTACGTAGTCTATGGTAAAGGGATATAAGTTTATGTAATAACAAATAAATCTTTGCTGTGATGCCGTTAAATACAATACAATTTCCTATCTAGGCGACGAGCGTCATGTACGCTAATAGCAGGTTGCAGAATAGTGAGTGATAAATAACATATAATAATAATAATGCAACAAATTTACCAGGCCAAAGAAAATCATGGCCGATGAACTAGAAGTGGAAAGGTGTTTACCTCAGAGAAGAAATTTCAACAGCAGATGGAAATTGAATGGCGCATAAATTTGGGATGGAAAGCTTTTTTTTTTTATGAAACCCCAAACACGAAAGGTATCAAAACCTATAGTACTGTGCATGGGTTGAAGAGAAGAGGGAGGTTTGCCGGAAACTTTGCTCTAGAAACTAAACATGGGTTTCACTACTTCAAGCCTCCAATAAGAAAAGTGGTGGTATTTCACCGGTTGATGAGTCACCTACCACCTAGTGTTAGTATTAGTACATATTATATTACGCTAGCCAACAAAAAATATATTTTTTATCATACCTCCGCAATGAAAATATGTGATTCTGGAGGAAATAAACGCGGTAAAAACTTATCATAAAAAGTCTCTACCACGTCTACATCAAAAGATGTACCAACGTTTAATGTCAAAATAAAGGGATATATACGTATAACTCAAGTTTTTAATACAAGTGTAAAATAATATTATACGTTCTATTATATATTTGGAGGATATATTTACAACCCTGAGAACATGTCACGTTCGGTTAATACTTGGAAAACTTTGGCACATAAAAAAATCCTCACCAAAAACGCTAAGTGTGCTCTCTTCAAACTAAATTGTTGCATCGGAATTTGAACCTAAGAACCATAGGTAGAAGTCTGACTATATTTATCACAAGAAAACTAAGGCCAGAATCGATTGCTAAAATTAAGAGAATTAGCTTAAATCAGTTAAAATAAATTAGTATGCCATATAGTCCATATAATATGCGAAATTGGTCTATTTGGGTAATATAGAGGGTAACTCCCTCTATATTTTCTATATTTAATAACTGTGACGTGATGTGACACTATCATGGTGATTTTAGAGATCTACACATAAAAATTGGTTAAAAACAGCATTTAAGTTCTTGGAGGTAAAATCGTTTTGGGCTAGTGTTATTAGTGTTGTTTTGTATTGGTAGTGGTATTAACTAGTACCACTTATTGGGTTGAAGGAGAAGGGGCGCCAGATACTCTGCTGTACAGGCTAAACATGTGTTTCGCCACTTCAAGTCTCCAATAAGCAAAGTGGTGGTATTGCACCGGTTGATGAGTCGTCTACCACCTAGAGTAGTACATGCGTTTGAGTTGACTGTCGTTCAAACCCACGTGAATACTGAATAGTGTTAACGATTGCATTAATTGTCAAAACCATTAGTTGTAAACTCTTCTGCCTTAGTGTCGCCAGAATATAAACAGAAAGAAGTTAGCCATCATAAATTAAGCTTTTCATACGAACATAATCTGTATCCTTGATACATCTGAGTTTGTTCCTATATATTTGGAGAAGGCACATAGCTTTAGTTTCCTCGGCGTTTTAAGTTAAACAGAATAGGCTAGCCATCGGGGTGATTAGTCTATTTAAGTCTGCAGTGATAGCGCCCCTAGTAGTAACAACGGTGGTAGCGCACGACCTGACAGGTTCAAACTTTCTTTTTAATTCGGTTGATTTTAATCTACTGTATGTATGTTTTGTTTTCAATTATGCACAGAAATGCTTTACATCAGTTGAGATTCCAACACAATGATAAAAACTTAATATGAACGGTAAGACTAGTAGAATACTTCGAGTCTCTGCTTATACAGTATATAAAGTACATAGAAATTGAATAATACAGCTGAAAATTTTAATTATCACTCTCCACGTTATTTACCTTTTAAAATTAAATCAAAAAAGAAAAATACTACAGAAAGACTTTGAAAGCCGCAGGCAATCATCAATAATCTCCATGTTTGATCTTCTCGAACATGCAGTAAAAAAAAACCCTTACTAGTTCTGCTTGTAGACGTTATTTTGGCTCAGTCTAGAACAGGCGTACTTTTTAGAAACAAAAGTACGTGCTCCTTTTGTAACTACATAAAGGTAGTCTTAAAACTGAACATCCATCAGTGTCTGGTTTAATCAACGCCTCTGGTTTTCTCTGTCTTCTCTCTAGCTACATTGCACTTATTATTATTCTTTTTTTTTTAAATTTGTACGTAGTCTATGGTAAAGGGATATAAGCCTATGTAATAATAAATAAACAAATAAATCTTTGCTGTGACGCAGTTTAATACAATACAATTTCCCATCTCGGTGACGAGTGTCATGTACAATAATTGCAGAATAGCGAGTGAAATCTTTCCAATCAAGGATGATGCTACTAGCCAGCTGTAACTCTGCACGAAGAGAAAGATAGTCTTTAGCAGCACTACTGTTATTTTCTCGAGGAAGACCTAAAACCAGCTTCTGCACTGTCTCCTCAGCTTATTCAACTTGTTTCTTAGTAAATGTATTTATCGAACATGCAATTTTCAAAAAAGGAACTTAACAGATGAAGATGCAGACTAATCTACTTCCAAAATAGTACTGATAAAATTTTTTACAGGCATCTCTCTTGTGTGTGCCTGAAATAGTTTATGGATCAGTGACATAAGTGTCTATTATGCCCTACAAGAACCACAAGATATCTGAAGACGTCCTTAGGGATCTGCAGTCATGCTGTCCTTAAGGCTTTCTACAGTGTTGGAATAGGTGACTGTTGAGTTTCCATAGGCTTCACTTCCTGTTCCCAAACATCCCATAGGTGTTCAGTTGAATTAAAGTCAGGCGAATTTGGAGGCCGATCACGATAGGGTTGATATCTTCACTGTGTTCCTGAAACCATCTGTGCATGGTGTGGGCCCGATGATATAGTAATTATTATCGTCTTGGAAGATCCGTCCGGGTAAAAAATACAACGTGGCAGACTGCACAGTCTTCTAAGAGCTACCGGTATAGTGTTTACTGTTAAGTGGCACATGGGGCCCTTCCCAACTCCTCGTAGTATACTCTGTGTCTCAGTACAATCTCTGTAATGGTAAGAGATAGAGTTTTAGTGTAGTCTGCATAGTGTAGTGTTGTTCCTCCGGACAGGCTGTATCCAATCGGCCTTCACAGGGTTTTCCCATGCTATCAGAAAGAACAAAGAAACTGAATTCCTTGGCAGGAACTTGTTTCTCTCTGGCAAATCCGTTGATTCCACCAAAGGTAGTACTGCCAAGCTATTTCTACCTAGTGTCTCCTACTTCAACTGGCTGGTTCTTCCCTAATTTACATACTACCTTTCTTCGGACAGGACATGGGTCATTCAAAAAGCGACTTCAGGACTTTGGGCTTTTATGTGTATATGTGGAGAACTGGAGGACTGGCAAGACTTAATGCACTCTTGTAACATCTACTTGGACCTATGTAATTAACTGTTAGTGGATCTAAAATTTAACCACACTTAGTCCGGAGAGCAACCTCTTAAAATCAAAAGAAGCTTTATTAGCTTTTAGCAAGTATGCCTCAGCAGTCTTCAAAAGGCGCTAGTATAGTCTCTCCACTTCTGATCCTATAACATAGACATCCAGACCAGACGTTCTTGAAACCGCTCTTCTCCTCGTACCTGCTCTTCCCTCATCACCGGCCACAATCAGAACTGAATGAACACCCAACTAGACATTCTCCCCGTAGGAATGACGGCACTGAACTGAAAGCAATCAAACTTGCACACTTCCCATTGCACCTATTCAACTTTGCAGACCTCCCTTGTTCGGCAAGCTGTCTTCCTTTACCTGGCCTTTGGTGGGCCCTCAGACTTGGGGTGATTCCTACTTCTCCCTTCCCACCTCTTCTTTCCTCATCCTCCTCCTTTTGCCTACTGTGACCCTACCACTTGTACTATCTTCCTCACTCTCTTCCCTTGTTTTTTTACTTAGTCTCCATTCAGAAAGCTCAGGCGACCCTAGCGGTAATCAGCCAGAATATGATAGGCAGCCTGGCTCACCTCCCAGTGGTCGTGACGGACAATGTAGGGTCCCACTAGGGGGACTCTACATTGCCCAGACATTACATTTTTTTCCTGGCTCATGCAGTAGTTCTGTATTCTATCACAGAGTACATATGGGAAACCACAGGTGGCGCCTAACCATAAATACTATGTAACTATATTGTTCCTTCGGCCATACCGACAAGGGCTCAATCACCAAGAAATTTATACCGTATGTGAATGCCGTATTTCCTAAATCTCCAACTTGGTTTTTTCCTGGTCTTTATACCACCTACCTCATTACTGGACACGGATCAATAAACCATAAATTAACATCCATGGGAATCATTGACAACCCCTACTGTGCATGTGGTGAAATAGAAGACTGGAATCATCTAGTATATACCTGTCAACACTACGAGGACCTCCGCAACATCCTGTTTGCTCGTATACAAGATAACCCTCAAGGAAATGAACACTTATTCATCACAGAAGAAAACTACTACTATGAGTTTACCAAGTTTGCACAAGCCCTCTTCACAAGACGGAGCACCCTATTGCCAACACAAAATAGGAACAACCCAAACATCTGATCCTAACCTAACTGGCCAACCGATCTTAACCTGGATAGGATCAACTGGCGTATGGACCACCTCATTCCTCAGTGGCAACTTGCACACAGCTCTCTTGCTATGTCTTATTTATCGTCCTTCCCGGGTTCCCCTTTCAACTGATGGCGCTTATTGCTCCATTGATAACCTGGAGGATACCTTCGCCTACATCCTCCATATTTCTAGCTATACCCTCCTTTCTTGCGTACACTCTGTACTTCCCCGACTCTACCTTTTTTTTTTTTTTTTTTTTTTTTTTTTTTGTCTCCGTCCAGGAAGCTCTGGCGACCCTGGCGGAGACAAGCCAGAGAATGATGGGCGTACTGGCTACCTCCTAGTGGTGTGTGCGGGCAACGTGGAGTCCCACTAGGGGCCCTGCGGCCAAATGCCAGGACACACAACAGAACCTAACGCAATATGTCATACACAACACTTTTCTGGCATTTACAGTAGTACTGTATTCCTTCACAGCGAACATATAGCGCAGATGTGGGAAACCACAGGTGGCGCCTGACCCTAATACTATGCACACTATGTTCCTTCGGCCATTTAGTTGCTGGGCCTCTAGTGAGACCCCCGTTGCTCGCCCAACACCTCGGAAGTAGGGTATAACCTTCCTTTTCATTACTGTTACAAAAGTAATGAGGCACAAACGAATAGGCATATTTTATGAAAAATGTTGGTTATGCGAATATTGTAGAGGACAGTGAACAAGTTTAAATGAAAATGTTGAATGGAGGATGCTATTTCCAGCTGTCATGTTATATCATGCGGAAATGGTTTCGCGAATTTCAACGAGGTTAGGACAGAAAGAAAGGTTAGATGATTATCATTATTAGTCATATGGTGCAAGGAAGCCTGAGGCTTTTGCTGCACCAGGCAAAAACATTTGAGTTTCCCTGATGGGTTGCCATAGGATAAAATTTGGTGTAAGACTGATTTTTGAGCTCATAGAATATCTTCCACTTGTATACAACTAAGGCCATATTGCTCAGTGTATATTGTCTGTAAATTGCTTGTGTTCTGAGGTCGATTTCCTGTTTCCTGGACGAAAAACCCTGATTTCCGGGAGGAAAAACCATGCTACTCTTGCCCAAGAGCGATTAATATAGCCACATTATGAAAAAGGCACACTTGATTAGACCGGGGTTCCAGCCCGTCATCACCAAATACGGAGGATGCGGAAAGGTCAAGGGAATGACCACACCACCCATGGTGTGGTCATTCCCTTGAAGCATATTCCCGGAGCAATATGGCCTTAGTTGCTAATGCTCCTAAAAACCAAATAACAAACAAACAAAAAGGCCCATAAAAATTCCTCCCGTCATCGAGGACTCGAACTCAAATATTTTTCACCCGGTGTGGGAAAGATGGCGATCCTATCAACTGTGCTACGCACGACAGCACTCAATATACAGCCCATTCTTCGCTGTTCGCGCGAAGAATGGGCTGGAGAAGTGTTGACCTAGGGTCAACGGGTAGTAACTGTTGGGGTCAGATTAGTGGGCTACCTTTATTCAGTGTTCCCATACATGTGTGTATCAGGAGTGGACTAAACATGGAAGAACCAGAAACCAAACGGAAAATACTTGCTACAATGGAGCAATTGAACACGCAGTACAACACACGAGTGGGCCACTTGCACGGTTATCCGACAATGACAACTTGTTAGCTGTTTTTAAATTTTTACAACTTATTAATTTATATAAACGTATATAAAATACTATATACTGTATATTTTTTAATATATATACCGCTTTTTACTCTTATATGACTTGTGACGAGGTAACCTTTGTTTCAAAGGTTACCAGAATTTAATTATTTATTTTTAAACTTCTATAATCATGTCTTGGTATCTTAGCTGCTAATGCGCCAATAAAATTGTAATTCAACAACAACTAGCATGGTTATTCTATCCCAGCCGACACCCCACTCGAGTTTTTTATGGTCTGTAAAAAAGCAAATGTACCTTCAGTGGGCACAGGAGTGGAGCCATATGAATGGAAACGGGATTCCTGGTCCGATGAATACACCATGCGGCCGAACAGGTGCAAATGTGGCATACCCAAAGCGACGGTCCAAACACCGCTGAACGAGAGCTGATGGGAGAGGGCAAGGTGATGTAATTTGAAATGGTCTAGGGAATTCTTGGATCGGACACTGTCATACCGTTTCCGATATATATCGACTGGAACGTAACTGGAAACTAATATAGTTCATTATTTCTAAGTGGTGACCACCCGTTTATGGTGACCGTCTTCCTGGACTACTAAGGCTATTTGGTGTTTAATGGCGCAACTAAGGTCATAATGTGCAACCACCAAGACATCATTCAACTAGAAAACATCCCGTGTAACAGTTGGACTGGTATGAGGAGCATTTCGGGGAGTTTTCTCTCCCTTTCATGGCTGCCAAATTTTCCGTACCTCAGCCCAACTGAACATGTGTTGAAAGTCCTGGAGCGGGCCGTTTGTCGCCTGGATAGTACCTTCGAATATTTTGCAACTGTGGAATGTAATGTGGTCAGCATGGGTTACCATACCTATGGACACCCTCAAGCACCTTGTGGAATCAATGCCTCGACGTGTCTAGGTTGTACTTCACGTTAAATGTATTGCAACCAGTATTAGGTAGGTGTTTCTAATGCAAAGCTATCTTAGCGTAGTTTCTATACACAAAGATTTCTGGTATATCTTGTGAAAGCATTCTAACTTACCCCAGCCAATGAGGAAAAACCATTTCATGATGTGTTCCTCAGCGAAGAAGGCAAACACAAGGGCGGTATGTAAGTAGAGTCCTTCGCAGAACATCCAGCAGTAACTAGATACCAGGAAGTAGTGGATAATAACGTGTAGAATCTGACATGAAACCTATAAAAACAAAGTGTATTCCTCAGAAACAGATTAATTGTTCTTTCTGTACAAAAGTAATGTAATTTGAAATCACGACTTCTTTTATGAGTGTATACTGTTATCAAGAAAGTTTCCAAAATTAATATTTTTAATTACCTGTCTTTTAGTTTAAGAAACAATAAATCCCAATCCATGATGCCCTTATAAAAGGAACTAGTGAAAAGTTTGTTAAATTGCATAATTTTGTTACAAAATGTTTCAGTAAACTCTGCCCTCATGTGTAGTACGGCGGTACAATCACTGCCCTCCTCACAATATACCTGAGTTATATGGTCTCAGGCGAGGGCAGCATGGTTTTTTCTCCCGGAAACTCGGGTTTTTGGTACAGCAAACAGCAAATGGACCAGGGAACACGCAATTTACAGACATTATATGCGGCGCAATATGACCTACTTGCTGATGCGCCTAAAACCCTTCAGTAACCAACCAGTAACTATTTACGGGTTGCTGAGCTGTTGATGCAACACGGAGATTTCCCCTTTAATGGAATTATCAAGGACTTTTCTGTGATCAACAGATAAGTTCTAATATATGCAATAAACTCCGCACGTGTTTCAATAAAAGCAGAAGACAAGATCCCACACTTCATCGTTAACTGTCTATCAGTGTTATCCTCGATCATTTTCTTCCCATTTGACTCATTGTTCGAACGGATCTTTCCAACGGCACGTAATATGGCCTTTTTCAAAAATACAAGCTGTAACTCTGCTAAGGCATTTTGGATCCATTCCTACTTCATTTACCTTACTCAAGCTGCTGGAAAAGACTGTTTTCGCAGTGCTGAGAAATGACCTTCTCGCACGAATGTCATCACATTTCCAATATGCTCATTTTACTATAATCTTGCATTGTCAAACTCAGTTCAGTAGGCGATTGACTCCAAAGCAGACCTATCTGTGGAGCATATGGATACTGAAGTTGCTTTGGACAGCGTGAATGTCAGTATTCTTTTGCTGTTAAATGAAATATATTTCCATATTAATGATCTAATTTCCTACAGTTCCTGCTGATGAACAGATATAGCTAACAGAACCCTGAAACGACATAAATGACAGTGTATCACAAGGAGTTCTGTCTGGGTAGGTACCTTTCAGAAGCACTGCTGTGGCAGCCCTTTGTAACTGCTAGAGATGGCGCATTTGTGTATGCAGCTGATCGTAAGCTACTGACAAGGATTCCGCCAAATGCAAATCCTGCTCTAGCTACTACTCCTATCAGTTAATATATTATCTTCACTAGTCTAGATCAATATTGGCTAATTCTGAACTATTTGTCATCGTTGACAATTTTGCTGAATTTTACTGTCTGAGGTTTGTCTGAAAGTTTTGAATTGTCAGAAGGTTAGGCATATGTTGGCTTTCATCCAATCTTCATTCTTCGGTTTCCGAATCCCGGGCGTCAGCACACACACAAAATGCTTGGAGCTGATAAGGTTTACTTGCATATTGAAATGCTACAGACTTGTTGAGTGGCGTACGCTGATCAGCCGAGCAACAGCTGCTCTATATCCACTACACCGAAGCAACTAGTAGGTAAATTCAAACCATAATATATCCTACTATATTTTATGCTCCTAAAATTTGTATTTGATGTCTGACGGCCCCAGGGATTCTCGCCATCTCCGCTTATATTTTATGCTCCTAAAATTTGAGTAATCAATTGTTTCCCTCCACACAGGAAGCCGACCGGGCTAGCCAAGTGGGTAAAGTACCTGCCCGGCAACCCAAAGGTCGCGGGTTCGATTCCCGCCTCGGGCTTGGATCAAAGTACTGCAAAAACCTTGGGAGGTGCAATATGGCCACAGAAGCCGATGCGCCAACAACTACCAAATCAAAAAAAAAAAAAAATCCACACAGGAAGCGCATTATTGTTATACAGTTTTGGCTCATAAAATGAGAATTATATAAGCATATTATTTTTTCTCTATAGTTATTTCTGTTGTATAGTAAATCTGTGAAAATTTACGAAAACAGAGACACCTGAAATTTAAGTCATCTCCTTTGCTGGCATCCCAGATTCAGCGACTCAAGTTATGCGGACAGGTTCTTATTCGCCTAACTACATTTTCTGTTACAGTCCCTCATGGCACTAGATTTGAACTGAAACTCGCAAGTGAATAAGCATGCAGGTAGAATACTGAAACATATGGCAAATCAGTCTCATTATTTTCTTTGTGGAAATTTTTAGAAGAGTTTCTTTCATTATTGAAAGGTGTTAGGTAGAACAACTAATAAATATTTTTTTCCCTTAAAGTTCTAATACAGGAAGATTGAATTTTTTTTAATGGAGAACAATGTCATTTTTTAGAAGTACTGTATACGGTGATGATTGATTGGCTTCGATTTTTCATTTATGAGGAAAAGGATGGCGAATATTCAGTCTCCCTACCCTACTATGGTCACGGATAATAATGGTAAACATAGCAACCAATAAGAAGACTATTTATGGGAAAGTGATTCATAGTATCGAAAGGCACCGTTAGTGAATATTTTCTAAGGAGTTATTCACAAATAACGTAATGCAGTTTTTTCTTTATCTTCGTTACCCAACTTTTGTTAATTCGTAACAATAGTTGGATAATGATTCGCTCTGTAATTGTCTTGAACAGGGATTCTCTTAAATCACTGTCCAAGAAATGACTGACAAATCGCCGCCATCTTTTTCCTTGATAATATCATTAAAAGGAACACAATGTTTGGATAGATGCACCAATTTGTCTGTGCTTTCAGGGAATAAAATGACTATACGGATAGAGATGACAGAATGTGAAGATAGATAGAAAATGAAGAAGAATAGAGATGAAGTTCTAGCTCCTTATGTGAAACCTTATGCAGGTGTAATAGGGAACAATTTTATCTTCATCTTGGAGGACGGTAATGGTCAACCGCAGCATGTCAACTGGGTGACTGCTGTCTTAAGATGAGTACCGTTATCTGTTTGGCCTGGCCAGCGCGATCACCTAAACTCAATTCTATAGAGCAGAGTTAGCAACCGGCGACACCGGTCAAACGTGCAGGCTGCACGAAACGCCAGCCTGCACGTTTGACCGATGAGCTAAAATGTTGCTTCTACAAATTTTGATAAATCAAAAATAAAAAAAGCATAGAGAAACTGTCAAGAAGGAAAATTGTTAGATTTTTGCATTCTTTAACCAAACTAATGATTGATTTAAATGAAGAAATAATTTTTTTATCTGGTAGTCGTGTATACCTTTCATTATGAAAGTAGAAATAAAATGTGCACTGATAGTGGGCAAAGGTTGTCTGAACCTGCTATAGGGAATCACTGGGATACTCTTGGTTGAAGGGTATTACCAATCTTGAGTCGTCTTTCTTCTCGTGCTCTTGTAGGTCAGTGAACACCATTGTCGCTTTGAATATCTCGTCAAGTACACAGCATATATGATTCCTCTAATTACAGTCTTGGGTGAGACCATGCATCCTACTGACTAGCAGTTGGCATTCCATTTACGTCTTCTATCTTGGCTAGTACGTCTTCAGTGATTTGTGCGTTTGTATTCATTTTCTGTTGACCAATCTATAACATTCATTAAAGATAATTCACCTATTAAGTGGCAGTCGAATGTTTTCAGAGTTTCCGCAATGTTTTTCGTTTTGTGACTGTTGCTCAAGTTTTGAGGCCATTATGTGTTATCAAAATATGAAGCGCTCCATGCAGTTCCGTTGCAGAAACAACTAAGAGGTACTGCGGTTCATGCCATTATTAAAGATCATAAGGCTATAAGTATACAGGATATCTCTTAAAGCCAAACGATAACTCATATTTCGTGGTTTTGATTTTATACCCACATTCTCTCTTTATGCAGAGTAATAGTTGTGTTATTAAATATTAATATGCATTAATTATCTTACCATCTGGTTTTTTAGGGTTAGAAATGATCTGAAAACGTTCATTTATAATTTATTGTAAATAACAAATTAATTTGTAACGAATTTGTAATTTACGAAATTGTCTTACCTCATTACTCACGATGACTTCTGGTCTTTCTACGACCTCGGTATACCAGATGATCCACGTAATGTTATTAATAATGAAAGACGTGAAAAGATTCTTGTGAATGGCTATTCGAATACATTTCAGCGACCTAAGTTAAAGATAAAAAAAAAGACCCATGACAGACAGTCAGTAATAATTCACGATCGTGGTTATTCAAATTCGATTACCCATTTTATAAAGGTTTTGAACTCACATGGTGAAGAATAGGATTTGAACACGCCATGACATAATACAAATCATATCATATGTCTGGATTACAAAATATCCAGACCTATGATGTGGCTTACATTACTGTCTCCAGATATTCCATGAAGTTGAGATTAGGGAATCGGCGGACCTAGAGAGCAGAGTGATCAGAGCCGTCTGTATGTTATAAAAACGTGGGTCTGTAGCGTGATGCAAATTATCCTGTTAAAATTCCATTATTGTTCGGGAACCGGACGAACATCGAAGAGTGTTCCTCATCCTCCGCAGTGCTATGATAGTCCACAATTGTTAGATGTTGGATTTGTGTAAGCGAATCCAAACAAATCACATTTGAGACCACGACACTCATGCTACCAGTTTGCCTTCTTTGAACATTTGGTTCCTTGGTCTGTTGTCTATTTCTGTTTCTCACAAATGGTGTCTACCATTATCAAAAAACAAAAGGAAACATATTTCCCCTGATTGGCGTACACTTTTTTCTTCTTCAGGTCATTGAATTTATTTTTATAATGAGCCTATAATTTCACCGAATGTATATAAATTTAGAAAAACAATGGGATTAGCATCTTTTTATCGTTTTCATATGCCAAAAAAAAGGTGTGGAGCGTCAGGAACAGATATAGTATAAAAGTTCTTGCGACAACCAACTGAACAGCAAATAAAAATTTTGATAAACGAAGTACCGACCAAATACATAAAACAAATAAAATAAAACCAATGAAGAAATAAATAACCTAAAATAAATAAAACTAAAAAGAACAATATAAAGACACTTATAGAAAGTAGCATTCGGAAGGAATGTTTATTCATCGCTTAGAAGAATACACACACTTGTCTATCCTTCTAAGTGTTGTGTGCCATGCCATTCTTCTAAACTGATGCAGGCAAGTCCCATTCCGAAAGCTACTTATAAAATTTTTGTATTGCTTTCATATAGGGTCAGTAAAATCCGACACGTTACAGTCCGGAATACTTTCAGATCCGGCACGTTTTACAAAAAAAAAAAAAAAAATCACCATTCTACAAATCCATAAATATATTAAGAAAGCAGTCCGGAACTCATCAGTGATCGCATTTGTCTCTAAGAATCCATTGCAGAACACGGTGGCATTTCTCTTTTTTATAAGATGCTTGCAGAACTGACTTGTCTCATCTGTTATTTTATTTATTATTATTTTTTTGCTGTTGTGGGATTTAAACTACATAGATAATGCCATTGCCTGAATTCTCACAATAAAACAAATTTTCTTTTGCAAATAGTTGCCCCATTATTTTCAAGCAGATGTCCTCGTTAAAGGTTAATTGGTCATTAACTGTTAGGGAACAGCAAAATGATTTAAACGATGAGCTAACACAGAATAACTAAACTATAAGACACCTGAAGGATGGGCAGTGCTGCTACGGAATAAATTAACACTTACAGTTTGGGTTGCATGGATTTTGAATCAATTTGTACCTTACTTTATTACTAAAATGCGCAAAACTCTCAAATGTAGTTTTAATACTTGTAACTACGTGTAAGACAACGTTCTGAAGACTATGAAATACTGTGATCATTTTTTTCGACCTTGTCAAAGTGACAGTGCTCGATGACGATCTCGCCACTTAATCCATTGCATTTTGATTGCATAAAAAGAAGGGGTAGCATCTTATTTTGGCATAAACGTTTAAATACCTTGGTTACCGCCATTTATAAATACCAAAGGATAATAAGTCCAAGGCTAAAAATATCCTTTTTTTTAATCCCACTCCTTTTTTTTTAAATTCCTTTGCACATTACTACTTCAGAATGAAATAAAGGAATGTTTGCTACATTTTGCTGAAGAAATGTATTAAATGCGGATTTTAAATGTTTGATGGGAGCATAATCTGCAGCTCTAGAAGTGTAGAACGATCTGTTGCTGTGCATCAGGATTTTGTAAACTTAATTTAAAATTTCACGTATAAGAAAAATTGTTCATTGTTTTTGGAAGCACTTGGCAAAAAATCTCGCTTTCTAGTTAATCGGCAATAAATATACTTAAGGAAGTATTTCTGACTTTATATTTCAAACTTTATTTTAAAATGAAGTAAGCAATTTCTTTAGAGAAAGGGAAACCTAAAATAATTGTGCTATATTTTTAGTCTTTTTTTTAGTATTGTGATGAAAATAGCAAATATGTTTTAATTGGCAATGTGTTAACAGGGCAGTAAGATTTTATAAGATTTCTGGAGGTAGAAAGCTATTTTGTGCCAGAAAACTTCTGTTTTTGGTTCCCCCTGCCCCAAACACATAACGAATTTCAAAATATAAGTCATATAGCATCTTTGATGCAGTCTTCTCATGCAACAGTGATGCCACCTTTTTATCCTCAGTAAAACATATGTGGAGCACATATTTGAGCTGCACACAAATAAATTTTATGGAATGACAGCAGTCAAAAGTGACCAATTGTATATGAAGCCCCATATCCCATTATATGAGAACATGGAAACCCCTTTAGTCAGATTCTAATTTGTATTTACAGAGGTTTAAGGTTAATTGAAACGCTATACTGCAAAAAATGAAAATTAGTAGAAAACACTTTGCACAAAATCAAACTTAAGTATTCATTAAAGTCAAAACTACATCAAGATTACCTGAAGTAATAAAATATTCCAATTGACATGAGTAGGGCAATTACAGAGATAGAATAACCGGTCACGTATAAGGTATTGATCTTCTGGCGAAACTGAAAGGAAAAAATGAGAGGAGAGGAAACGAAAAAAAAAAAAGGAGAAAAAATCTTTAAACTAATAGCTGAAATCAAATTTCTTAAAATTGTCTCTTTTGTCAGCAATATATAAAATAATCTTTTCACTTATTTCTCAACAAATAACTAAAATGTAACGGCGTAGTGGCACAGTTGTCTCAAACTTTCTAGGCTAATTTATCTACCCTAGAGAAAAATTGAAGTTTTGCAAAAACAGGAAATTTTTTTGTCTTCTCTTTAATGAAACTTAAAGTACTCTAGGAAGAGCTACAACATCGCAATGTACTAAAATTTTAAGTAAACATACAAGTCGGTGCACATGTGCATAGCTGAGATGTTAAAACAAACACCAAAGTTTGTATGAAAGCCATAATTTCATTCCATCTCATATTGTGAACTCCTCAACGAGTTTGTGTTCCTCATATATATCTAGAATTTTTTGAAGTGCAATGAAAAGAAATACAATGCTGTCTATACTTCTGACAACACCTGTGGAAAATTCAGAGTTGGCAATTTTAACGTTGATGCTGTTCAGCATGAATCAATTTCTCATCGAGCTAGTCGGTCTCGGACGTGTATAGCAATTCTCCCCCCACACCAAGAAAATCAGGTCCAGCAAAACAGGCAAATAGACCAATGAATACATGCAATTTAGGAAAACATGAGCAGATAAGATAGCTCTTGAATAGCCTAACATGACAGTTAGTTTATTTTTATTATGCAAATACGTTAGTCATCCACTGTATAAATATCTAATCAATTAGCAAGTGTACAGAAATAATTAAATTGGAAAAATTACATGCAATAGTTATTATATGATCAATTTTAAGATTCTGAAATTTTGTGAATGTGACCTAGGCAGGTTTACGAGAGAAGACAGAACAATTAAGAATGTACTGCAAGAGGACAAAATCACCATCTCAGTTATTTTGCCAAATGAACCGTTATGCCTGGTTTGAGTTGATGTTTTTGGCTGTGCCTCGAGAATGACGAGCAAACAGTCATGGAATATGTTGATTTTTGTTCTGATACTAGTATTGATCTGATTTTTATTACTAGTTTTAAAGGCATTGCGCATCTTTTTACTGCCTTGGTGGTTTCATTAATTGCCGTGGGCTGCGAATTCGTTGCAGTGATAGAAAGGCAAGAATTCTCTAGAATTAGTTACGTCTTTCTTTGAAGAGAAAGATTTTAAATGTTTTTGCGCCATCGACTTTACCTGAAAGTAAAATATTTTTGATACGACTATGAATTTTACTTTTTTTTAAAAGAAAAAAAAATTCTGTAATTTGGTAAAGTCTAATATTAACCAAATGACTGTATTCTCTGTTCAAGGATTTCCAGAATGAACATGTTTTTTAATTTCTTTACGTAAAGAAATCTGTGAACTTAGACTATTGCCAAGTGACATGTCATGTGTAAAATTGTCATTCACTCAGCATGACTTAATCGCATCATTACAGAAGAAAATGAAGGGTGCGTCATATATCAGTTTCCCAAGTAGATGCAATTTATCAAGAAGTAAATTAGCTAAAGCAGTTTGAAAAATTCATTTAAATGTCATAAAAAACATCATATAAATATAATAATGAAATAATATAGGAATGAAAATGACTTCAACATTTAAATTGTACAAAGTATTTCTTGGTGATTTGACATATGGCCCACCTTGCATATTCATAACGAATTTAGGTTGTTTTTTTTTAATTTTTTTCTTTTACACCTTTTCTGAATTACTTTATTATTTGGCAGCAGTAGCAAACACTAAAAATTGTATAGAATAGACAGAAGAATATAATTAGAAATGGAATACATACAGATAAGTCATCGTGGTCGATGCACGTGGTGTAATTGGACCATGATTTGTTTGAATCAGGATGACGAAACCAGGTACCATCTTCATTGCACAGTTTGTGCGCAAATTCTAAGGGAAAAAAAGAAGAAATAGCAGAACTCAGAAATATTAGAAATTTGCTGCATGGACATGTTACATAGTCAGTCATGTTAATTACAATGAATATGTACATCATTGTATATAATATGTATGTATGTGTATAGCGGATTTGTCAGTTTCTGGCTAGGGACCGCTTGTTGATGTTGTTAATAAAAAAAAAAAAAAAAAAAAGTACACCACGGATAATGGTATTGATGGTTGTGGATTAAAGAAAAATTGATACTTGGGACGACCAATCTTTTTGTTATTATGGTTTCTAACCTTCTATACTCAACCACTATTATGATGAAAATGGAAAGTTCAGTTTTTCGTTATTTTTTGTGAGACGCTACTAGCTTGTCACGGGGCCCATTTATAAAAAAAGGTTGTTTGAGCATGATATTTATACCTAGTGGTTCATACTGCTTATGCCATACCACTATTTTACTTTTGGCCCATTTATTTCTCCAGTTGATTTGAATTTGTGAAGTTGCATGGCGTAACATAGAAAACTAATTATGCTAACTTATGAAGGACAACAACAACGTAATTGCAGTGTGAGATAACATTTTAGTTCGTCTGTATTAACGAGCCATAATGTCCAGCGAGAGCTTTGGTCGTATCAAATTGACACGACTCGTCGCAAATTGACATATCAAGTAAAATGTTTTGTTTCACGGATTTCTGTGAAAAGTATAAATCAAACAAATGATGATATTTGAACATAGCTTTATACAAGGACTTTGACAGGAGTAACATTGTAAAAGTTCACATGAATAGCATAATTTGAGTATTTATTATTTTTTTGAAAATCCCAAACACAATAGTTATTAGAACCTATAGTACTTTAGTACCGTGCATGGGTTGAAGGTTGAGAATATGAAAGAAGATATTTGTTGAGATTAGACTTAATCTGCTGTAGATAGTAATTTTACGGAAATACGTATGAAGGAAGGTTGAACCAATAAACGTAAGAAAACAAACTAAGATCAGATTATTTCTTTTTCTTTTTTTTTTTAAATGTAAAATTAATTACATACATAGATAAATTTCGTTTGTAGGTAAGCATATATACAATATTGTATATACAAATCGTTTATATATATATTATTAGCAGTTGATTATATATACCTGCATTGTATACAAATTGGGAATTTTCTGCGAATTATTTCATATTTTTATCCATATCGTTAGCACAGATAATCCAAGTTCCACTATAGTGTATGTAGATCAGGTTATAACAGCGAAATACTAATGGTGGATTCTTCAAAAGCTTTGGATATTAATACAAATCGTAAGTTTCTCGAACTATATTAATATGTATTTTACATGGGCAAAGAAACCTTAATGAATTAGGTAATTACTTTTATTAAAGAAATGCAGAGGTCGAAAGGTTGTTATGCAGTAGCATTCTTCATTAGTCAGGACTCAGAGGTATTGAGTGCTGCTTAATGTATAATGTACTTGAATAATGTTGTAATTACGTGTGATATATTGTATTGTAGACTGGAACATCACATAAAACTTTTAAATAGGCTTGTCAATCAATAAGAGATAAGGTTATTTGAAAGTTTGTTGTGGTTCGCTGATGTACACTGGAATATATTTTATTATACGTAGACAGAAGACCTTGATGTTTTACTAAACTAAATTATTACCATGCAAAAATTGAAGGGAAAAGTCGTTATTATGGAGAGGGTTTCTGATTTGGGATAGTGGTGTGATATTTCGTTTAGGATGCAAAGCACTGGACTCTATATTTGAGAAATTTAACTAATTAAACAGATGTAGTTTTTGTAACTGCTATAATGATCAACTGCGCAATACTAGCTTTCATAATCGTGCTTTGTTTTGATGTACTCAGAAAGTTCGGTGACATATCCATAAACAGCGACTCCTAAATCGTTGCAGATGCCGCTATTTTAAAATTTTATATTTTTTAATTCTCGTTAAGTGTTGTCTTAAACCCTTGTGTTAGTTTTAAGCGGCTTAGTCTTATTCTGTGATTGTCATTTTATCGAGCACGCGTGTTCGCTTATTTTGGGGTGGTTTTCTCTAATTTGGGGCGCACCATATTAGGAAATAATTCTCTGATTGATTTTTTAATTATTTATTACGGATTTAATATATTAATTATTTTAATAATTAATCAATTAAATCCGGACGGTTCAAAGGAAAAGAAATGAAACGAAGGTTTGAGCATGAACAAGAGCTTATGAAGCACACCTTGGATCTACCTGCGAAAGTGATCTCTCTGGATGATTAGAGAATGATGATACGTGGTTTCCATCCATCAAGATAAATACATGTTATGAGCAAATATATATAAATAAAGATACTTTTTTTTTACCTCTTGAAATGGAAAACAAATAGGGACTTTTTATTGATAATTATCAAATAAAGAATCCCCAAACGTCACCGACTAACAATTTAATGTATTGCACTTGTATTTCATATACGAGTACCAATAAAAACCTAATTTCATTTCCATTTCTATGTGATGAGAAAAGTGCCTTTATTTATATTTATTTACTTACATATATGTAAGGCTGATTAGGTTTCTGGAAGTTCATTTTAACTCTTTTCAACTTTTCTTATTTATTTAATCACACACACAACAGCTACACCCAATTTAATTTTTATTTTACATATAGGCTGCGTTGCTTCTAATGCCTTATAGGGTTATTAGTGTGATTATGCAGTTTTTTTTTTACAGCTTCTTGTCCCAAACCATTTTAATTTTATTTCACCATGTGGTTTTAGCGGTCATCGAATATATGGGTATTGTATGGCTCCTCAACGAAAAATATTCAATTAATTGAATCATGTTTGGTTCAGAAGTTAGAATTTCGCAAGGTGACTGTTCAGCCTTCTTAATACCAACATAAAATAACTAAATAAACAAACTTGTTTGTTAATTTAATTATCCCATGAGTACTATTTATCACCTCAGTATTTATCGCATTATTAGTCTTATCACTTTAGATATCTTGAGGCATCTGCATGGACATTTCTTTAACCTCATTTTATTACAGAAGACGCTCCAGGACCTCTGCTATTCTCTGTTGCACGAAATATGAGATTTATGAACCAAGAAAAAAATTAACTTATTTTTTCCTGAGTTGTTTAAATTCATCTTATACTTCTTTCAATGAGTTTAAAATGTTAACCCTTCCTATTATTCAAAAACAGAATTAACACACGCACACAGTGACGCTGTAATCATAATTGAGCATTCGGGTTTACTTTTTCGCAAATCGTAATTACAGATGTGTATTTTTATTTCCGTTTGTACGAATTGCTTTAAATAAGTAAATAACAAAGATTGTAATCATAGTTTTTTTTTAAACTGTTGTTCTGCTCAATGATAGCATACTTACTAGTACTTACAAACCCTGGGATGAAATGTGGACAGGCGGTGAATGCAATGTGACCAGCCGGAGTGTCATTCCAGCATCCCCATCCGTCGAATGTTCTGGGGCATATTAAAGGATCTGTAGGAAAAGAAAAAAATTAATGGAAACGAATAAAAATCACGATTTCATACTGTAGATAACGGAAATAATTTTATAACAAATCTGCTATTGCACGTGTTATGAAGATTACCCACTACATTTTCCTCTTTAAATGTGCTAATATTAGAACGTTGCCAGGGTAACAGTTCGTTCTTTGTTTCAGGCTTCTCGCTTTTGAAGTTCTTTGTCATGATAATTACTGCTCAAAAGTCATCTTATGTGTATTTTATTTTCCTGTGATTTAAAGAGAGAGAAAATAAAGTTGTTTTGTTAGGAAAAAGGAAGAAATTAAGCAGCTACAGTGAGGAAGACAGCAGAACGACGACATAAAAAATTGCAGTTACTCTGAACTGCATATAAATATCAAGTAGTGCTCGAGGTAGCCATAATGGAGTGGGGGGGGGGGGGGGGGGGGAAGAGGAATTTTCACATTGATATTTATGGGAGAAATGACACTCGTGGATCGAGAATTCGAGCTTGTGAATAAACTACTCCCTCAGATATTGATTATATATTTATGTAGAATTGATAATAGATAATATCAATTTATATTCTTATAGTGATTACTTTTACCCATCGTCATATGCTTAGTGGCTTTCTCAGTGTGAATAACATAATCGTGAAAGTGAAGTTATGCGGTCAGTGTTTCGATATTTCTTAAATATTATTGTAAATATTGATCATCAATGTTCTATAAATGTGTAATCTGAATATTAAATAAAGAAAAATAATAATCTAAGATGAATATAATCAGTTCTAATATATGGTTTTGATCTGTTTGCTGAACTTCACAGAAACTCCCTCCGGGATGAGGTTTTTAGAAGCCTTCACCATCCAGCACAGCCCAAGTGCCAACATTAGCAGAAACCTTGGCCGATTCACCGTTGCCCCCCCCCCCCCCAACTCCTGGATTGGCCTCTTCCACGACTTCTTATTCCGTTCCAAGTGATACCTCAAACTCCGTACTCCGCAGGCATCCCTCCCTCTGTATACTCTTTCCCCCCACTTCCTCTTCTACCGCACCAGGAGATCCCGACAACTCCAAGACAGAGAGCAGCCATTTAACTGAACCAAGCTCCGTTCATTAACATTCAGTCCCCTGTCGTCTTACGAAGATCATTGCATATTCAGAATAGACAACCCAGAGCCAGTCAGCATAACTCAGCTTTCTTTCTTTGCCGAGAAAGTGATCACAGACTATTCTACTTAGGGAAACAATAATTGTTGAGAGCATTCTCACACAGTCTTCCTCCTATGTTATTATTGCCATCAATTCGTTCTTTAGAGGTAAATATGTCCCATGCAGTTTTTACCTAGTTTATACTCTCTGAAAATCCGCTGTTGAAAGTCATGACACTTCGGCCGTAACGTATGGTAATTTTTCATCTATCCTACTTTCTTACTTGTTAAACTACTCTATGTCAGTATTCAGTTGTATATATATAGTAGTAGTTCAATTATTCGACCTGTATTTCTGAAAGAAGCACTGACGTTGAATTAATTAGTTTTACTTCAAAACCTATGCAGTGTGTTCTAACTTTATACTTGGCAGCGTTCTTACACAAATTTTATGATGAGATTCGTCGTTTGTTCCAGTAAGAGGATGTGTGAAGGTTTCCTGGCTTGACATCTCATAGGCTTATCTACTTTCATTATCGAGCATAATCTTCGCTTTTCTTATTCTACCAAAAAAGCGTACAAGTTTTGCTCATCTTCCTCCTTGAAACCTTCATGAGTAGCACAGTGGTTATAATCGCTTCCCTTCCACGCTGGGTGCAAAAAAGAACAGTTCACATCCCCTCAATGACATGATTTTTATGGATTTTTTTCACAAGATTTAGTTAGTCGGTCTAAGGCGAGCGTGTTGCCTGTTATTTTTTTTCTACTGGAAACTCAGGTTTTTCTTGCAGCAATCAGCAATGTACTGACTCTTCATAACCTTAGTTGCTTTGGCATTTAGCGCACACATAATTTAATCTCCCTGTGACTTTGTTGAAGACTGTTGTTCCCAGTTGTTGTAGGGTTTAAAGCGCATCAAAAACTAGGCCATATTGTGCCATATATAATGTTCGTAAATTGCGCGTGTTCTGTGGTCGATTTTCTGTTTGTCGGACAAATAATCCGCGTTTTGGGAAGAAAAACTATGCTACCTGAGACCGACTAACTCAGCCATGTTGTGATAAAGACTCATAAAATTCCTTGTGTAATTGACGTGATTCGAACTCGGGTCTTTTCTACCTGGTGTGGGGAGAACAGTGATTATACGAACTGTGCTACCCACTGGAGCATTCTTAGCTTTAATTGAGATTGACAGTTAAGATTGAGTTCATTTGAATTTCAGCTCGGCGATAGTTTAACAGTTATTCCTAGGTTCAAAAATTTTATGGCCGCAGGACCTGATGAGCCACCAGTCATACTGCAAAAATAATGCTTGAATCACGGTGCTAATTCTTCTTAATTTGTTTTGGCATTCTCCCACTGCTTTCTAAAACTCAGATTTATTTCCAATTTTCAAAGTTCATGGTGATAAACCTACATGAGTTTCCTAATTACTGATTCCTGTAATTACCAATCTCTCGGTTCTTGTTGTTTTAATCACGATCTTTTAAACTGCTTTCTTCAAGTGAAGTGCACACATCAATCATCTTTTTATCCATGAATTTCTGTTTGGGTTTATTTCCCTCAGATCAGTTATTTTCATTTGGATTTGTTTTCGCACTTTGCGGGTGTTATTCTAGTTAAGAACCATTAGATTGATTCACTCTAAGAGTCTGTATTCCTAGACATAACTAAAGGTTTTGATTCAACCTGCAATGCTTTTAATTTTTGAAGTATTTTATTGCGTTTTGTTCAAAGCCGTAAATAGTCCTGTATAATTGTTTATTGTACTTTCATGTTATTGCACATACGTAAAGCGCCATTTGCCTTCACCATGCTCGACTAACAACTCGACTCCTAGCTTAATTCTCGACTCGAAACTTAATTTTCATAAAGTTTTTTATTTAACTCTTTTAAAAAGATTTATCTAGCCATCGCAAATTTTATGAAAATCAAACAGACAGAAATCCGAAAATTATTTCTTTTTTCATATATCACAAACTATCCATATACTTCCATATTGTAGCTGAGGCATTGGATATTGTTTGTTTCCGTGCGTATTTTGAAAAATGAATGGAAGATCCACAGACAAATAATGATTTTGGTCTGCACATATGAAATTCGCTGCTTTTTGTGAAGCTCATTTTTTGCATCAGTTTACTAAATATAAGTCATGAATTATTACTCTTTTGCTTATTATATTAATCACAACAGAAATGTGAAATTATTAAAATACCGGAGGAAATTAGTAAAGTACATATCACAAAATATTGATAATGAAGTGGAAAAATACATTTAAATTTAAAACTGTATTTATATACTGTATGTTTCTTAAGATAAAGTCATAATATGCATAGCACAATTGTATGTATATTATTTACAAAAATATTGTGCAAAATCTGTATATAATTTAATTTAATTTTACATTAAACGTTTAACGATTTTTCTTTCTTTCTTTTTTTTTTTCTCCCTCGGACTTCTTGTTAGCGGACACTTCTCTCTAACGGATACATTTTCGTTCCCCATGGCTGTCCGTTAAAGGGAAGTTTCACTGTATTATTAGTTAATTTAATAGGTAAGAAGGTAATTAGTTATTTACTTTTCATTTTTATTAATCATAGAAAAAAAAAAGAAAAGCAATCCAATTAATTTAAGAAAAAGTCGATGTGTACATTTGAGTACATTAATCTGTGAAGTATTTTTAAATACAAGTGCCTTAGTGATCATTACTGTAATGCATTTATTATAACAAATAAATAAATATAAATTATATTTTACCCTCTTTCTTCTCTGGCTGTGATAAAATCTTTTCGATGCATTCATTGAATGCTCTTTCGATGTTGGCATCTTCATAGGGTGATGCTTGTAAGGAGTCCACTATTTTCATAATCTTCGATATTGACATGTCATCATTGAGCTGAAGGGAAAAAGAAATAAACGAACACACAATTTATCCTCAAAGTACATAGCGTTAATCTAAGTCGAAGTTAAAATAAGCCAGATTCATGACCACCAGAGTAGTCAGTATGATATTGAACAAAGGCATACAAATCGAAAACAAACTCTCTTATGATCACCGTTCACCACCGGGTTTTGTTAAAGATAATTTCACAGGTCGACACTATGTTAAAACGTAATCTCGACTTGTCCTTTCGACGTTTCTCTAACAATTACAACACTACATTATTTGTTCCCATATGACTAATGCTGTCAAACGTTTTTCCTCAATATCAACGTTTCCCAAGCGTTGTAGGTTCTCAGATTTGTCTCGTATTGAGCACGTTTGGGTCATGATGAGATGACAAATTAGAGCCATGCTTCAGCCAACCCAAAGCATAGGTCCTCCATGACAGTTTAGTGGATTGACCACTTGTCACACTTTATGAGGGATCTTGGTTCGAGTACTGTAATAGACAGCAGGAATTTCTAAAGACCTCCTCAATTGGGAGTTTATAGGCATATTATATATGGCGCAATATGGCCTAAGTTGCTTATGCGCCTAAAACCATACAACATCAGTTGGGGCTGAAGTTGGCTGATTTCAGTCGGGGGGAGTACGTTCCTCTGTTGAGTTATTCCGGGTTTTTCAGCCAACACATGTAAATCGTCCAGGTGAACAGACACTTGTACAGTCGTAATACTTAATAGCTTAATATGATCAAAGTCACTGATGCACATAAAATCCAACAATAAAACCATGAAAATTTTAACAGTTAACTTAAGCATGAAGGATTTTCTTCATCCGGCACTTTTTTGACTCAATTCCAAAATGTATAACGGCCTGCATCGTTACTATGAGGGAATGACCTATTTTCGTACTGATGTTTTTTACATTGCACAGAGCAATTTTATTCTCGTGTTTTGATCATTTCTTGTTTTTAGCATTACCAATATGTGAATAAAAATTAAGGAATCAGTTTACACTTTTTGGGTTGCAATTTTTCTCAACCTGAGTGTATGCAAAAGGATGGTTGATCTGTCTTCTGCCTCACAGCTATTCGGTTACATCTTTGCGCTAACTAGAAAAATTAATTATAGGCATTATAGTCATTTTATGACTATAATGAACAAACCACCAGATGGTGGTTTGTTCCAAATATCAATTACTCTGGCTGAAAGGAAATTTTGCACCTCTCTCCTGAAACCATTTTTTTTTTTTCAATTTAAATTTATGTCAGTTTCTGTGTATAATCCGAGAAAAAGTGAAGATGAATCATATTTTATCTTATTAAATCCGTTTAAGGCCTTGGACAGTTAAGTGATGTATCTACATAGTGGTTAGATTTTAAACGCTGTAGTTTGCAGAAATTATGAAGTCTTTTATGGTAACAGTGCCATTTTGTGTCCATAACTAATCTTGCTGCCCTTGTCTACACTCGCTCCAACAGATCCACATCCTTTCTAAAATGATGCTTCCAGATCTATATGAAATACTCATGACCACCTAACCATTGCCTTATACAACGGATAATCCCTTGTCCCTGTTGGAAAATTTCCCATATATCACTGAGAGAACCACATGAGTTCTGTTGGCCTGTCTGAACTGATCAGAGAACTTGAGGTCTGACTGTACAATTACCTCCTGTTCTTTTACATTATGCACCACTTTGAGTGTGATTACCACCAAGTCGGTATATTATTCTGGGATTATTGCTACATTATCAGTTTTAAACGTCAATTTCAAAAAACTAGAAAGATGGGTTGAGAACAACCCATCTTTCTAGTTTTTATAGGTCATTTTGCACTAGCATACTTGATGCCTTTCATACTGCATTCTGTCAGCGTTCGAATCAGAAACCTTAAACTTGATAGACCTTCATCAATACTATTAATAAATATTGAAAATAATAAGAGGCCCATCAGTGAACTTCGAGAGATTACACTAATAACATTAGTTCAAGAAGGGCAGTTTCCACTGTTAATCACTGTCTTCTGCAACGCAATCATCCCTTTATCCACAGCAGTAATTTGCCCCTAATGCCATTCTGTGGCAGTTTTCTCCAAAGTGAGGGGAACAAACGGATGCTCTTACCAGGAAAGGCTTCAGTTCTGCAAATTACAGCACCTGGGAGGAGATCTGATTGAGGTCTTTAAGGTTTTGAATGGACTGAGTAAGTCTAATATTGATGGCATTCTTTCTCTTGCTCAGACTGCACACATATGAGGGGAATAAATTCAAATTGAGGAAGAATTTGGCTGCAGGAGATGTGCAGAAATTTGCCTTCAGCTAGTGGGTGATTGATCGGTGGAACAAACTTCCATCTGGTGTTGTGAAAGTGGACAGTTTGAATAAATTCAAAGAAGAAATACTCAAATTGTTAGAGGGAATGGTCAAATAATTTGTCATTTAAGTAAACCAATAAGCTAGATGCTACCTCTCGTACACATGCGTCTGAAGCTTAACTGATTATATTTATCTAACCAGAAACATGTCAATTTGGTTATAATAACAATAAGAAGACTATCAGTTTTAGTAATAAAGTGACAAATTTAAAGGGATTTAGGTAATGTGTTCTCAAACAGCCACAGCAAACACTGCCATGGTTGATATTAATACAGCAAGAGACTATCACACTACTGACACAGTTCTTAGGCCAACTGAATCATCAAACATCGCTGGGAAATTCCAAATCCACAAAAAACTACTTCAAAGATATCTTAATGATGAAGCAACACGCTCAGGAGCACTATGAGGGCACCCATTTAATGCCACTCAGTATACATATCCACTCCCAGGTGAAACTACTCTGTCCTTTCACCTTTAGAGCGCCATCTATGAGTAATACCACTCATAGTCTGTTCTTCTCCAGACTACGTCCAGTGATCGTGCATATTCTGGATAGATTCGGTCTACAGCGGCATGCTCTGAGGGAGCTTCCTCCTCTAGCAGTTCACACATCTGGTAGGGTTAGTGTTATTCAGTCACTTCCAATAAGAGTGATCTTTTCCTGCACAGTGACCAAAATGGATCGTTACGACAGTGCTGCGCCACATGGCCAAAGGCCATGCAGCGATACCACTATAGTGACATAGTGTTTTTTGTCAGGCAGCACCAGGGGGTTTCCCCCCAGCTCTGCATTATTATTCTTTGTAGAATACAATACTCTGTATGAGAGCAGAGTATGTGTGTTTTGTGAGGTATTAGTGTGGATTGTGTTGTTCTGGCCACTTAGCCTAGGCTTCCTGGGAGAGCCCAGAAAATAATAATAATAAAAAACAAAAAAAAAAATTAAATAATTTTATTGGAAAGAAATAGGGGGAAATAGACAGAAGTAGGGTAAAAGAGGTTGTAGCAAATGAGCCCTCCTGGTTGGAAAGGAGTGACAGTAAAGGGTTCCCTGGAACAGGAAGCCCATCCTGGTCCGGGGGGTGGGAAAGTGAAAGAGGGTGATGGGTTCAGCCAACAGGTGAAAATGGGGTAGGGCCATCCAGGGTGGGGGGAGGAGACATAACCAATCCAGGTAGTAAGAATGAGAGAACATAGAGAAAGGGATCCCTATAGTATGGAGTCCGCATCAGACACTGTAATCCCACACTGAGCTGGCCTGGGCTAGCACAAGTGGCCAGTGTCAGCATTCTACACAGTGACGGCTTGGAAAAGCGAACAGCATGGTGTTAGCATGGATTACCTTTGCATCCATAAGGTTCCCATGCAATTAATATCATTCACTCATACCATGTTTGTTTTGTATTTTTTTTTGCATTTTATACTTTTTATGTTTTAGGTTTTTTCTCTACATTTCAAAGACAACATTTTACAGTTTTTACATTTTACAAATTTCTTATACTTTTTTGTTCCATTCATTCATCATTCTGATTCACACCAGAGGGTATGCAGTCAACTTAAACCAAGCAATAATTAAGAATTAAACAAGTAAATAAGTTACTTGTTTAATTCTTAATATACTCTTACTTTTGTTTGTCCAAAATGTCATACCAAACTGACTAAACAATACACTGGCTACTTATCAACCTGTTGCATTTCTTTATTCTGTGTGCTTAACCGAGGGCATATCCCTATCTTGTTTGCTCTTTTTGTGCAAACACTCAAAGTCTGCATTTCCCATGGATGAGCGTAACCGTGTTTCAGAAAACTAATATTCGCATTTGACGACTTAACCAATTACTTGAACAAATACAGAGAATTTTTTTTTATCAATTTACTCTACTGCTAGCATTAGTGTGCAAGCAAGTATATGTGCGCCTGCCAAATACAGCCGGTATATTTGCTTGTCTCGTGAGGACTCCCCATCAGGCTTTGTAATTCCCAACACTGCTTTTCAGGCTGCTGCATGTCTCAATAGAAGCACCACAAGAATCAGTATTTCATCTGTGAAATTGATGCTTGTGTGGGTGATGCTTGAAAATGATTCTTTGCCGATTAAAGAAAATGAACTGCAGATACAATTTCATGAGGAGATTGAGAAAAAAGATTTATTTAGAAATTGGTCCATGGAGGTTAGATTATTGCTAGGCAAACGTATCCCACCACGCCTCTGGTGGTTACTTCCAGTGGTATGGAAAGCTGTCTCAAACGTCAGAAGCAGGCGCATTCCTATCAATAAGAAAGTGAAGGAGTAAGATTATTCACCAAAAAAATAGCACCAAAGAATTTCTCTCATTCTTACCTATCGTTCCGACGATAAGTCCCCAATTTTATTTACTGCCAAATTTGTTTCTAACTCAGATTGTTGTGTTGTTAGGTTTTGACATTCATTTTCTGATGGAGAAGTGATGCCACAGAGATATTCCAGTCGCTGATCATAACTAAAACTAATCCATTTTTCTTAATGGTCATTGGTACTGTGTGGAAGGGGTTGAAATCGCCTTGATTTATTCAGGAATATTTCATTTCTCAATCTGCAAGGCGTTTTTTAAATGCAGTGGGAATCTATTGTCATCTCAAAGGTTCACTGCTTATTTTACTTGTTGTTATGTATCCTTCTCCATTATGACATTTTGTTCAAAATGAGGCATTACTTGCGATGGAGTTAAAACACCAGAAACTCCCATTTATGGTCACATGAAAATCCACTTGTAACAGTGGAAAGGAACTTTCAGTTCCGTTTTTCTATAAATATGTGGGGGTGATCTTGTTTGGCGTCGTTTATAACCATTGTGTAGGACATAAATTTTCACACAATGCTTTCTGAGTGATATTTATATCAAATTTTTGCAAATGGAACTGTGAGTTCTCTTAGAGAAAGCTCCTGTGAAAACACCATTTGCAGTTGTACCACCAGAATGACAGAGCACCCATACATTTCGGTAGGAACGTCAAACGGTATTTGAACGAACGGTTCCCTGACCGATAGATCGGCCATGGCAGTATGCTGACTATGCCACCGGACGCCCTGTAGAAGGATACCTTGCATTTGTAAATTTCTAGAAAGTGATTCTTCCCTTGTTATTAGTAATGGCTAACTTTTTACATTTCTAGTTAAAACTGAAACGAATTAATTAAATTTAAGTTACATTTATAGTTAAATTATGTTTCAAAGTATCACAATCCGACAAATCAATTTTAAAATAGTGACGAAGTTAACTTTAATGCTCCTTATTTGTTATCTAAAATTATTATATGGGTTGGTCACTTTGAACAACAGTATTATTGCTTGAACTCCTTACTTACTGTTTGCTCCCGGAAGTTGCACATGGTATAATTAGTAATTCCGTTCTTGGTCTGCTGATCCATTGCCCATGTGCCATCCATTAGACACTCTTTAGCAACGAAATCTTTACGGAGGAAAAGAAATTTGAGTGACTACGGTGATTTCTTTTGGAAATAATTATACTGTAGTAAGTTTCGTACAATACTAAATAAAAGAATATGAATCTTCTTAAAATTAACTGTTAAGTTAATTTTAAGAAGACTCCGTTTTCACATAAGAACTTTATTGAAGTTGTAAGCTGTAGGACAGAGATGGCGAACCAATGGCACGCAGCCACCAATAAATTTTTAATACTATTAAAAAGTGGTTTTTAATTGATACATTTGTTTTAGGCTCTAAAGTCACATTTAGAGGTGGAAACCACAAGTGCCGCAAAATTATGAACCCACAAAATTTTCATAAAATAATAGACTTTCAGGTATTGTTACATTCTTAAAATATAAATAAAGACTGTTTACTAATTTTAGTCTTATTTTTCCATATGGGCAAAATGAAATTTTTATGTCTGTGTTTCAGTTTATTTTTGGCACGCAGGTAAAAAAAGAAAGCTTCGCCATCACTGCTATAGGATAACATAGTTCGGTTTACCTATGAGAAATGAATGCTTTATTAATCACTGTTTTTCTTGTTTTATGGAAATGAAATTTGAAAGAATTAAAAATTTCTTATGTAGAAATGGTTGTAGTTTGTAGTAGTGATAGTAATTTATGCCATTTCATCTACTGGCATTTTATGTTTGGAAGAAAATGAGGTTTTAATTAGAGACGAAACAAGCAATTTCTTTTTCTGCAAAGAAGAGCAAGCTTATGCAGCATTAGACGAAAAAAATCTATCCACCTCCATCCACTCTAATAATACTTTGTCTAATTTATCTTTAGATTTGTTTAAGCTGCCCATTTCCACAACACCAGATGGAAGTATATTCCAACAATCAGTCACTGGAGATGCAGCATAGATGTGCGAAAATTTGATGAAAGCAAATTTTCGCACATTCATCCGTTTCAATTTAAGTTTATGCCCCTCATGTGCGTTGGCCGAGAAAGAGTAAGAACGCCATCAGCATTTACTTTACTCAATCCATTTAAAGCCTTAAACCCTTCAATGAGGTCTCCTCGCAGATGCCTAGTTTGCAGACGCTGAAGTTTGCAGAACTGGTCTTTCTTATCAAGAGTACCCTCTGTGTCCTTGCCTAATCTGGTTACTTTTCTCTGCACCCGATTCAACGGATCTATAACCTTCCTAAAATGAGGCATCCTGGTCTGTATGCATCAATCAAGATGCGGCCTAACCATTGCCTTATACAACGGGACGATCGGCTCCTTGCCCTACTGGAAAAGTTCCAATATATCATTGATAGAAATCCATCAGCATGTGTGCACTGCTTAGTGAACCTCATGTTGGACTGTACATATACCCCAAGGTTTCTTCCGTTCTCTATCAATGAGTGTAGGATTATTGACGCCAATATGCAGTAGCTTTCATTTATCAATGTTTAACTTCGATTTCCACTTCTCAGCCCTTCTGTCCAATTTTTTATAGGTCCTGCTGCAGCAGTATATCTCGATTCCTGTCATTAACCATTCTGACAAGCTTTATTCAGCTGAAAACACTGCCCTATGCCTTCACCAATATTGTTAATAAATATTGCTAACGGTAAAGGGCTCAGCACTGAACTGTGAAGCACTCCACTAAAAACATTAGTCCAAGTAGAGCGGTGCCTATTTATAAGAATCCTCGTCTTCTGTCACTCAGCCTTCCCTTAATTCGTAGCAGTAATTTTCCACACTGCGACATTGTGGAATTGGGAGGTTCCTTATCTATTTCACCATGACAGTGCGTCATATCCTATCACACAGTCCGTAATGACTTAGTTTTAAGACATTCCCGTGCCAAAGCTTCAATGGCCAGCCCAGAGTCTCCATCTGGGGAGGCCATTGAATTCTTAGGCTTTAGATCACACACCTGAAAGTAGTAGCTGCATTGTCCGCTGTGTTGGTGAAATGGACCAAAATCCGTCAAACAAAAATTGGGTCTGAGTTTACCGACGAGGATACAGTGAGCAAATAATGCTTTATTAAAATGAAATATTATATTTATTTAAAGATCACTTAAAAATGTCGATGTCAGATTTATTTTGGCATTATAGAGTAATTTCAATTAAGATTTGAGAGCTTCGAAAGCATTTAATGGTTACAAAGCTCTTAAATTTGCTGACCTTTTAACTATTTGAAGTGGATTTCGAAGAAACTCACTTCAAAAAGTTAAGTTAGCAAATTAATAACGATTAGTTAGTACAAAAGTAAAAAAAAAAGTTTGTTGAAATTAGTTAGTGAATTAATCTCTGCTAGTAAATGACGGACTTCATAGTCTTCATCGAAATATGACAGTGATCCATCGGTTGTTGTATCTATCTAATTTTATCTGTAGGACCTGAATAAATTGATTTATAGATTGTCACATGTGTATGCTTAGTAAATTTAATTTGTCATTTAATGATTTTTTTATTTTAAGTTCATTCAAAGTTTCCTGCATTAAATATTGCCTTTTTTATTATTCAGTCAAAAAAATTGAAAAAAAAAAAAAAAAAATATATATATATATCAGAATTTGTTCAGTTTATCTGCTTGGAGCTTAAAATAAGAAATTTTGAGGAATAAATTTGAATTTTTTTTTTAATTTTAAAAATATTCTGGTTCAATTGGTCATACAAGAATCACGAGTTCTTAATAATACCGGTCCTTAGTTCATTGTAAATAAACAGAAGAGTGTAATGTGCGAATGCATTAAACAAAACTTTTTTATTTATTTCAGAGTTTCACATTTGGTTAAGAAACCAGCTGTTCGATAAAGTACTGAGCAGATTAAATCCGAACATAACTCAATTTTTTCAATCCGGATTACAAAAATTGATAAACGAAATATTTTTAATTTTGACATAAAACTCATGAATGTTATGTGAAAATGTTAACAAAAAGTAGAGTAATTGCAACTTGGAACAGAGTTCAACTGGACTCTGCAATTGTTTCTCGAGAGGATTGTAGTGTTTTTTCTAACACTAAATCAGAAGCTTTTTTCCTTCCATGTATTTCGACTGATTTATTCTGCAAAAATTGTTAATAACTTTTAAAAGATGTTTCAGAATCTGACTCTGTTTGTTTGTTATTTGGTTTTTAGGAGCATTAGCAACTAAGGCCATATTGCTCCGGGATATGCGGTGGTCATTCCTTGACCTTTCCGCATACTCCGTATTTGGTGGTGACGGGCTCGAACCCCGGTCTAATCAAGAAGCATGTGCTACGCACTGCTGCTCCTTCCCACCTGGCTACGGAGGCGCAATCTGACTCTGAAGATACCGAATATTCGGTGTCGTAATTTTTCATTTTGCTTTGCACTAAGTTTAGGAACATGTGTCGATATGTTTTCCGTTAGGAGATGTAAATGATTGAACCATAAATTTTTCTGCAGAAATGGCCTTATTGGGTTTTCTGCATTTAAGTGGTTTTAACCACGTATCATTAAAGTAATTTGAAAGGTATAAATAAACGTACATTAATATCGCTTCAAGAACATGTGCCACAACTTTGGTTTTTTTTTAATACTTACGAAGTAATACGTATTCAACTTCAGTATTAGACGAGACCTTACCACTCGTGCAGTGAAACGTTTTGTTTAAAATAATATTGGCCGACGAATCGCTTCTGTAGGCTCGTTGCGGATTCCGTAATTCTATCACGCATGTGACGTGGACTTGTTAGGTCACATAATTTTATAAACTAAACGAAATGAGGTCTATAAAATATCGTTATTATTTTATCGAGATTAATTATCATTTTTTGAAGAATAGGACTATGGCTTTTAATTTGTTTGATAATGCAGTGACTCAATGTACAGATAAATTGAGTAGCCACTTTATTGGGTACACTTATACTTTTCATGAAATGGAACACTCCTTCAGTAATATCATCGTGTATTCGTATTCTGCCATATAAAGAAGATGGGATAGATAAGGATGGATGTTGTATGCTTACAGTTAAGTGCGAGCATGGACAAGTTTTAAGTGACATTGAGCGCGGCATGGTAGTCAGGACCAGACATACCGGTATGAGTAACTTGGAAGTTACAATCTTGCATGGTTTTATCGATATTAGTTATTTCGAAATTGGTTCAGTACCCAAATGCCATGTAGCTAACGGCAATCCTGTGGTCCGAAGCAGCTTGCAGATGCGAAGCCAACGTAGACCAACAAGACTTGTGCAGGATATCAGAAAAGTAACAGAAACTGTTTTCACCAAGAGCACCTTTTATGGGTGAGTATCTCTCTGCGAAATTGTTCTTCTGACGGGATAATGCCCATCTCAAAATGCCAGAATTGTACAGAACTGGTTTCAGTAAAACTAGAGTGATTCAGCCTACTACAGAACAACCCTAGTCATCAAATATCAATCAAATTACACCTGTGGGATGAGGTGGTACGAGCACTTCGAAAATCCTACAACCATCCAGTTTGCAAATAACTTTGGGAATCATCATGGATGGACCAGCATCCCTGTAGTACCCCCTTGACACATCGTTGAGTTCATGCAATGAGGAATTCAGACTGTTTTTAGGGCTGAACAGAGCCCTGCTTTCTATTAAGTAGATGTGCGTAATAAAGTGGCCACTCGGCGTTCACTTCTTTATGGTATTCGCTGACAAGGAAAAGACATGCTGTGATATTACATAGGCAGTGAAATGTGTAACTTTAAAGAGTGAACGTCTTACTTTAATTACTTGTCGTTAGCTTATTTACACAGCATTGTTACTTACAGGATTGATTTGATCCTGGAATGAAAGATGGACATGGCGATAATGCTACTTGACCAGCTTGAGTTACATTCCAGCAGGTGAAGCCGTCAAAATGAACTGGACAGGTGATTGTTTCTTCAAAGAGAAGAATGAAAAATCAAACATTAAAAAATCTAAGAATGATCTTCAATATTTACTAATTAGTTATTTAGAGATTATTGAATATGAATAGTATGGACAAAAAATTACTTCGTTAGTTGTTGCTGAACATTAAAGAAATTTGCCAATGCATTCAGATATGCAATTATTCTAAAAATGAGAAGCAAAATTCAGTTATGCGCTGCTTATATTGGTTAATTCAGTATTCCAGTATACTGGAATACTGAATTAACGACTTTATTATACTCACGTATTGATCCCTTAATCTCTGGGGATTTAAATAACGAAGCACAGAGATTCCAAAAAAATTAGCTGGATTTGTTTCTGAGAGCCTGGAATCTGAAGCATTCCCCAACTGCCAGATGCAATTTACCATAATGAGTTGGATATTCATAATCATAACTATTCATAATCATAACCAGCAGTCATTTAAAATTTAAATTAGATTAGAACATAATTATTATTGAAGTGATATTGGGAAACTGCAGCCCCTGTCAAGGAGGCAGAACGAATGGGTGAGGGTAACATAAACTGAACAGAAACTGTTCTAGAATACCTAAATGGCCTAAGACTTAGTGTTTTTTTTATAACCTGTGGATGAAGCGGTTACAGTGATGGCCCAGAATCTTTTAAAATTGCGTGCGCAAGGGAACCGCATTTCTGTTATTCGAAACCTCATGTGCTTGGTGTCAACAAAATTAACACAAATCAGCCTTACATAGTATTTGATAACGACAAGAATGGCTTGGAATTTTCGTACTAAATAAAATTTGTTTTTCATCTATTGGGATGAATTGATTTAAAGTCATACTGGTTCTATTTAGAATGTTTATTTTATTTTACTTTTTAGTTGCTGTTATATAAGCTTATTTTGTTGCATAATTTTGTCAGGACTAAATTATACTGATAGTACTTGGCTGTTTCAGACCGCTTGATGTCAAGTGGGACTGCTCCCGAAATGTAGTTCATACACTTTCCCCGAAAGGTTGGGCTCTTTCGTCCAGCAAACCGACCACACGCAGTTCATGCACATATAAACTAATGGTCTTTTTTATACTGTGCAGTTCATACATGAAGCACCCCATTCCAAAATCTTATACACACCAGTTCAAAATTTAGTTATCACTCTGGTTTTATTCAATATTTTGATCACCGTCTCAATTTTAAATCATAAGAGACTAAAACTCTATAGTCTTAGAGTAAATTACATTTAAAATAGGGATCCAATTCCAAAAGTTGCATTAACCAATGCTGCTTATGTTTAAAAAATTTCTGCATCCATCTAACCAATGACGTGTTCTCTTTTCTCTGACGTTCCTTAAGATGTCTTCTTGTTTTCCTTTTAAAATTCCTGTTAACAGTTAATTTGTTGACATCGTTGTATTTGTGTGAGTTGATAGTTTTGTGTGTTTTTGTAAAAATTATTTATTCTGATTAATGGACGTGTCTCGTCTGAATAGTGTGTCAATGTAATGGATGAAGGATCCTACTAGCCTCTATGCATGGTGAGGCTCTGAAAGTTCAATGGCGGCGTTTTTGATTTTTGTGAAGCCCAAGAAGACGTTGAATGGTGTATTGATGGTATAATTTTGAGCACTTGAATACTATAGCTACTCTGAATATTTTTATTTATTTTTTGCAGTTTCATTGGGTACAATCAAAAATGTTTTTGGTTTGGGTGTATAACTTTAATTTGTAGATTGCATTTATGAATAAATAAATGTTCTGTTTATATTCCGGGACGACAACAAGATAAGAGTAGTTCGCAAAAGATAGAAAAATAGAGAAAAAAAAACAGCACCGTATTTAGCAGTCACGAGCTGGAACCTCGGTCACTCAAAGCGCGTGTATTTATATATTCTTATATACTCTGGCGCCTGCCAATGGTGATTGTATTTTATCTTATTCTTTTTTTCATTTACGATCTCTGAAAAGTATATTAAGAAATTTTTATGCAAGCGAGGACAGATTTACTTTTAATATTCCCCCTTTATTCCTTTTGATTTTTAGCTAATCTGTATTTTAGTAATTGAACTGCTCTGGTGGTTTAAATGTAATCTTCACTGTTAAAATATTCGCAAAAGATCTAAGTTCATATGAACAAGTGTTTTCCTTTTATTAATTACTTTAATTTCTCATATAATTCAATATAATTGCTCTACACTGATTGAATTAATTACGCTGTGTTTTTAGTTTTCTGATACTCATCCATTCAAGATATTATTATAATTATTATTTTTTTAGAGAAATGACTGCTATTTATGAAAATTTACGATCGCCATCGAAATGGAAATAATCACATCGGTTATATATGGACTAAAACATTACAGATTTGTAATTAAAAATGTAGGCATATAATATATTCTTCATGTGAAGTTCTAACTTAACTTACCTTCGCCATTACTTATTTTATACTCGTCCGCTTTTTGCTTACACGTCCAATATAATTTCACCTGGGATGATAATAAATTGTGATATTTACTGTGGATGGAGTTTCCTGATATTTTCGCTGAACACCACGCGAAAAGCATCTGCAAAAGAAAATATAACACGCTGGAATTTTTCAGTTACTTATTTGACCAGCATAATTTTAAAAAAATATTCAACTAGCTTAGATGGATAATTCCTACAAAAGTATATTGTATTTAATTTAATCTTATATTAGAGTATGAGTGACTACTAAATGCGATTAACGATTATATTCATTGTCAAAACCATTAATTGTGAACTCCTCTCTGACCTAGTGGTTGTGTTGGAGTGTAAACAAGAACATTTTTAGGTGGGATAATAAAAAACCAAATTAACCAAAATTCAAATTTCGCGTATATGACAACATAATTCGTTGTCCGACAGTTAGTTGGAATAGTTCTCTGTATGCGACAATTTGGTGTATGATAAGGGCAGAAGAATCGAAAGGCGCAGGCTGAGTATTTGAAGAGGACCACAATCGGGGTTCGTTCCCACAAGGAAAGGCGATCTGCTCTAGTGAGGCTTTTTCCTCAGGGCCCGTGGTAGCTCTCAACGCTCCTGAGTGAGTTGGTAAGCCAGAAGACACTTGGTTAACATGGAGGAGGAGTAGTTAAAAGGGAATTTAGTTTATCCACCAAATAACTAGAATTGGCTTGAATACTTTTACACTAAATATATTGATAAAAAATATCCTTTTCTCTATTCTGTTATTTTCTAAATTTTTGCACGTCTCCTTTCTAAGTGACAAAATGTATCGTTTCTCAAACCATTTAATTCGTTGATTTTCTTAAATTCTGGTGTCCGTAGTACATAGAGTTATTGCGCATACACCGAATTGTCTTAACCACCAATTGTCTTTCACTAAATTGTCTCGTACGCCGAACTGTCATTTGTCGAAATGTCGCATACAGCGAAGGCATCGAAATAACAAATTGTTTTACACGTAATTTACGTGAACCAGTATGGCTGCCCTGTTATTAAATCACTGTTTAAAGACAATGATTTAATAACAGGCCATTAAAACTAACGATTTGTAGAATTTTTCCTATTCAGATTTTTGATAAATATAATAACACCTCCAAAATCTCGATGTTCTGCATAATTTGAATATAGATCTGGAAATCTACAGAGATACTAAAAGAATCCTCATTCTTTCCAGAATTCTTATTGAAAGAATTTTATTAGCGCTCATTGTATGAAGAGAGTAAAATGAAATTCTTTTGCTCATAATAATGTGTGGAACCCTTAACTTAGCTTACCAGCCTGTGAGGACTTTCAAGTATAGAAAAAGAATAGTTCACAAGTTACTATTTTCTTGTGCTGAAAACTCCAATCATAGGACAGCTGGTGTCCAAAGCGCAACCAAATTAAATTGTCTTCGACGCTTTGCAGTTCTGAACTTCAGTAGACACTAGAGAAGAAACAAATTGCTATCACGGATTGCTATCATGATATTGCTCATCTGTATAAATTTTGTTTGTTTGTTTGTTCGTTAGGGAGAGATCTTCAGCAAGGAGTAATTAAACATGTGCACTGCTGGATTATTGCATTTTAAAACTAATTTTTAAACAGACTTCAAAGCAAACTTTGAAAGGAGGCGTGAAAAAAAAATGCAAATGCTATGCATTTTTACTACTAATAGGCTCTTGAAGAGTCTGGGTAAACAGATCTTGAAATCAGATGGAAAGTTTTATGAAGGAAATATCGGAAAGTTGATAGAGGTAATATATGGTATATGAATAGCTTATGTGATATGCATGAAAACGGAAATGATAATTGCGGATTTCTGTTCGTTCGGATTTAATGAGATCTGGTAAGGCTCGACAGATCGTTTTGAAAAACCCAGATATAAATTTTCATAAAAATTGATCAACCGAAGGTTGATAATTTCGGACGGATAGATGAATAAATGCTAATTGCCAGATTTTTGTTGGTTCCATTTAAATGAGATTTGAGTATTTTTATATATTTAAATATAAAATTCATCAAAATCCAACCATTGGGAGTAGAGTTATTATACGCGGACGGACAAAGAAATCACTTCAGGATTTCTATTGGTCCAAATTTAATGAAATTTGGGACAACTTGAAAAAAATTTTTTGAAAGAGCGAAATGCAGATTTTATGAAAATCCATTCATTATGAATGAAGTTATTATATGAGGACGGACATACAAACATGGCAAATGTAATAGGGATGCATATATGCTAAAACGCCTAATAATGCTGTCGTTAATGAAGTTTATTGCTGCCAAATTGAACACAAACAGATGACAACAATTACTGCACCAGCTAGGAATAAAAAAGTCAATGACAGAGTTCGAAAGGAATGATGAATAGCTAGATACTGAATTGTAAAAAGTGGCCTGTCTACTTTTAAAATTTCCAGTAAATATGAAATAAAATTCACAAGCGCCATGATTAATGACCAGATGATGCAAGGAAGCCGACTTTTCTACGACTGCTATAACAAATAATGGTTGATGTTTACAAGCGAGTATCTCTTCGATTGATCGTTGCGAGTAGTAGTGATTGACAGGCCGACCCCGTCTTAGATTGGGTGTTTATTCTCCCCCCCCCATCCCGCTGTTTTCGGGAACTCATTTTCCTATTTTAAAACAGTGACAAGGAGGGGATAAACACCCTAAGACTAACCATAGCGGGTTAGGCATGTCAATCACTGCTACTCTCAGTGATCAATCGGAAGGGGTACCCGCTTGTAACCAAAATAATAAATAAATGAATGAATCTCCAATCACTTATACTTTCTTCATTATCTCCAGTTACTTTTACCAAAAAAGGGACAATCCAATTTTGCTTTCAGTTTTGCCAAACCCTCTGCCACTTTGACAGGTAGTTTATTTCAGTGATCCATAACATGCTACCTGAAGGAAACATATCCGACTTCTTTTATTCCCTGGTTTTTGTCTCTCCTACTTCTTTTTCTGAGAATATACCTCATCATTGTCTTAATACATTAACATTGTATTAAGACATTGGCGTAATACAGATCCTGTCAGTGGCATGACGAATATTTATGGACTTTATTTCTCATCGTGGCTGAGTTAGACCACCTTAGGCAAGGATTACATGGTTTTTTTCATCCGGAAATTCAGGTTTTTCGTTCAGCAGTAATCTCTTCCCCCATTCTGTATATTATGTTCAGAATACTGTGTGCTTTCCTAGATGTCTTTTACACTACATGGTAAATTTCATATCCGATTGTGTCAACTCAACTTTTTTCGTCTTGAACTACTTCACCTCGCCCTCACGTGTAGTACAAGAGGTCACCATCTTCCCACATCTGGTGGAAAAGGCTTGGATTCGAATCATTCACAATGCCTATCTGCTGATCAATGACACTCCAATCAGAATCGAAATCTGGATCTCGATTTTTTCTGATTTACGACGAAGAATCCGTGTTTTTACTTGATTGAATCCCTCTCCGTCTCGCAGTAGTAAAATAGTTGGTGACAAAGAGTTTCCTCCTTTCTTTTCGCAAAAATAAATAAATAAATAATAATAAAACTACATTTAAAATTGAGTTTATTAATTTTTTTTTCCATTTTCTGCTTATTTTCTTTGACGAATTTGCCATCAGGTGTGCTGTAGTAATCTACCTTGCGAAATAGAAACTCGCAGTGACAGCGTTGTTCTCTGTAGTGTGATATTTTATCCAACTTGCGTAGTGCGAAGCTAATTAACAATGTCTTTCAGTAATATGCCAAAGGAATATGACGCAAAATTTCAGAAGACATATACACAAGATTTTCTACATGGGTATGCCAGGAATGCTGGCTGGAACCGCCTAGTACAATAAAAAAAAATAACGCGATATAATTAGACATTTGTAGACAAATAAGCATAACGACAGCGTGTAGTGGATAAAAAGAAATGCAGAAATAAACTTACATCTGGTGTTGTGGAAGTGGATGTTTGAAGACATTTAGGGAAGAATTGGACAAATTATTAGAGGGAATGGACGTGATTTGGAATTTTTTTGGTTGATGCTGTATAAGATTGCTTCCTTGCACGTTTACCACTACTAACACTAAAGCTAACCATACGTAATTGCCTCGGAATGTAAATAGAAAATTTAATATCTATTTTATTTTTAAAATCGGTTTGTGCTCTTTTCAGAAATATACCGATGATGCTTTCAGACTAAATTGAGGATGGGAAGCAGCTTTCCAATTGATAAAAGGCAGCTGATTAGGAAAATTTTAAATTTAGGAATCGGGATATCTAAAAGGTTAAACTTAGGCCAATTCTGACATAAATTCAAAAATTTCAGCTTAACTACGACACAAAAATTCGGATTACATATAGCCTAAACCTAAAACATAACCCCGGCGTCTTTAATTAAAACACCGAAGCCCGTCTAGTTCGAGATAATGACAATATAAAGAAGATATAAATAAGGTATATGTATTCTACGCATTTTGAGCAATAAAAATTTATTTTATGGTGATATGTAATGCTCTTTACCTGTAACAAGCTGTATAATAAAACTGTACCACACAGGTGGCGTCTCATAGCCTTTGGAAATAAGTAGTTAAAAAGCCAAGATTCAGTGCGACGCCAGTGAACACCAGTAAGTTAAAGAGAACGGAATCCTGGAGTGTTCCTGTTCTCACCTCACTTCTGAGAAGGATAATCTGAAAACAGAAGAAAATATGTAGGACATATTTTTAAAAATATTTAAATTTAAGTACAGGGAATAAATTTAAAACAAAAAAAAAACAAAGATTTTGTATGAAATCGTATTAATAATATGGCTCGGAATAAAATAAAAAGGAAAAAAAAAAATCTTTTAAATTGTTTACAACGAAGTGAACAGTTTAAAACAAGAACAAAAAATGGGGCGATTTTATAATTGGGAAATAAATTAAATTATTCAAGATTTAAGTATATAGTATAGTATAGAAACGGAAATTAAAAACGATGAATATAAACAAAAATTAATGTACAATGCGAATATCTGAAATTACCATTGACCATCAGGAGTTTTACATACGTTGGTTTAACCTTGAATAAAACAGAGGCACACAATGGAGGAATCGCATGGATTACTGTAGTAGCATGCAACTGTCAACAAGGGCACATATTTTTCTATATGCTCTTGTTGGTTATTGTAGAGTTTTAGGCGCATCAGAAACTAAGGCCATATTGCGCCATTTATCTTGAACTTTCCTTTAATTCCTGCATAATTTCCTCTTCCCATCCAATCTATCGTTCCAATTCGCTTTCTTCCAACACATCTTCCCCTCAACCATATCCTCAACATGCTTCTTCTCAAAACATGTCCTATGGAGTTCTTTTGTCTTCTTTTTAGTTCTTTTACTAACGTTCTCTCTTCCATACTTTCCTCAATACTTCCTCGTTATTCACCCTGTCCACCCATTTCACCCTTTCCATTCTACTCTACACCTACATCTCGAAAGTTTCTAGCCGTTTGATCTCCTCTCTTCCCAGTGTCCATGTTTCTGAATCATATATTACAACAGTCCATATTATTTTTTTCACCATTTGCTTTCTTCTCAATAGTACTTTTATATTACTAAATGTTTTTTTGCCCATTGCAATTCTTGTTTTAATTTCCTTCAGGATTTTCTCATTTTCTATCTTTTTGCTTCCTAAGTGTCTGTATCTGTCCGCCTGTTCAAATCTTATTCCATCTAATGTTACATTGGTTCTTCTTCCTGGCCACTTTTAGATTAATATTATCTTGGTTTTCTTGCTGTTAATCTTGGTGTTAAAGATATCTGTGGAGCTCTAATTCCTCCTCATCATTGAGCTATCAATACCTGGTCGTCTGTAAACCTTATTGCCTTTATCTTCTCTCTCTCCTACTTTGTACCTCTTTCTGTTCTTTTTTGCACTTTTTCATCAATGTTTCTGCATATATGCTACATAGTAAATTATAAAAACAACAGGGATTACCTTTATTTTAGATATAGGAAGCTTCTTTTCCAGCCAACTCTCCTAGTTTAACGCGCTAATAATTCTTTGGGAAGGGGATATAAATTTTACAAAAATGTGGGACATCTTCCCCGCTGCCAGAACCTCAGTGTTCAGACCCCCTCGGTCTCAACATTGAGCGCTCAAGACTTCTGTCTTCAATCACCATACCTCTGGCAGTAAGGAAACCATTACGTGGATTGACATAAAATTTGAAGGTCTAAAAGCTTAATAAATAAATATGGACCGATTATTCTCTTCGGTTCTGTAGCTTGGCATTAGAATTAAAATTTAGGGGTCTAAAAAGCTTAATGGATATGGGGAGGATTATTCTCTACATTCCTTAAGGGAATTCCCTAAGGTACATTCCTTAAGGGATAATGGGAGCTTACTTTACTGTATTTTAAAGAGCAGTTCACAAGATAAGTTTAGGCTCAGCTGTCACTTTCAATTAGTACTGTTATCCAAACTTTTGGAATAGCTCAAATCCAATACATTTGTAATTGAATTTTGGGTCCAAATGTAAAAAGGAGGAAGAATGACAGTCTACATACGAGTGAATGTGAAGTCTGCTGATGGTGTAGTAGTGAGTTTAAATCAAGTAGGGTATCAGTATGCATTTAATTTCAAGACGTTGTTATTTATTTATATATTTTTTTAGGGGTTTACAGAATTCTAGATGCCGTCTCTTCTTTTGATAGAAGATACTTGGCGTTTTATATTGTTACTCTTTTTATGGTATAGTTTTTTTTTATCCAGGATTCATGTGATAAACCAAGTATGGCTACTTCGGAAAGGATGAACTACTTTAAACAGGATGAGAGGGGAAAAAACACACCAAAGGCGTAAATATCTTCTTAATAAATATAAGTTGGAGGGTAGTCTGAACGGTGACTTCCTCTATCCATCGTTGGTGATAACGCAGTCATGATCGTCACTTTTTTGAGAATTTCTAAGAAATCCATCAGTTTATGGAGGGTGTTGAAGGCAGTAAGCTCTATTATGGCTTGCTGTAAAGCTTACCAACTTGAGCATTCGTTTGAGTTTTTTTTAGTTACTTGCAGACTTATTTTTTATTTATACGTTTTTGCTGCGTAAATCCAAATGCATAATACTAAATTCAGTTTAATTTATGTATTATATATTTTTTTCATTTATTGACAAATCTAATCACCTTTTTCGTTTATAGTGTTTTGAATTTTGTTTCTTAGGAAAGTTTCAACATGTAATAGGATGCATATCCCAGTTTTTATTGGTTTTTTTCGTGTAGTGATAACGAGCTTAGCCTTATGGTATAATTCATAGCCTTTGACACATTTTCATCGGGGTTGAAAGATGAACAGGAAGTTACTACCGTCAGTTTCTTAATAAAGAGTACATGCCAGAAAAAAATATCTAGCTCTTGATCTATCGATTTTTTCCTATCCATTTTCTAGAAAAGGTAGAGATAAAAAGTTGCCCTCTCAAAGTTCACCGTTTCGACTATAGATATGCAAATTTGTTTTCTATTTGAATTACTAAATACCGAATAAAAATAAAATCATGAATATTAATGTAGATTTAATGATTAAAAGTTATCCCGCTATAGAAAACAATTTAATTTTTTTTTGTGTGGATGAGGAGAAAGACGAACCACATTATTCAAATAAATTCGGAATCATGAATGAGTAAATAGCACAAACTTTTATATTCTAAAGGACTAACCATAAAATTCACTGACATTTTAAAGACAGACTTAATTGCATTTTCATATTATGTTCTTCTTGTTGAACAGTCCAGCATTAATCAATATGTAGATCATTTTCATTTGATGAATCTATTTTGATGAACGTGTTCATCAGTGAATGTGAAATTACCATACAACTCGTCATATAATAAGTCCTCTTTTTGCCTTACAAATTCGTCCTTAATAATATCCTCTCCTGTCAAAACATGATGATCACTTACCTAATAGTAGATTTGCCCCCTCCTCTTTTGGCCGCCATCGCCACACAGGAGGCATGGACTGTATAAGGCTTCTGAATATTGAAGGACGTATGTTGTATCATGTCGCCAGGATTGCGTCCCCTAGATCTGTGATAGTCCGTGATGGAGAATCTAAACGCCGAATCTGTCGATCTACGTAATCCCCACGTAATCCAGAGATGTTATATGGGATTCGGATTCGGCGACTAAGGTAGCACTTGAAACTGTTCGGCGAACCACCCTCGAATAATACCGGCAATGTGGCAGGGTACATTATCATATTAGAACACACCTGTGCCATCCGGGAAGATAGGCACCATGTAGTGTAAAGTGTACCTGAACAGCCACAATGGATAGGTAGTGATTAGCATTCAGGGTGCGGTCTAGAGGTATGAGGGCTACAAGAGATTCCCAGGAAAGCATCCCATATACCAAAACACTGCTTCTACATGCCTGTTTCTGTTGGACCAGAACATCGGAGTGATTTCCCCACTACAATTTTTCACCTTATCCTCCATATACACAACATATCAGGAAACGTGATTCGTCGGAAAATTCTACTTTTTTCCAGTCGTCAGTGGTACAATGACGCCGTTCAGATGCAAACTTTAGGCGTCGTTGGTGATGGGTGGCCGTACGCATGGCCTTGGCCGGGCCTCTGCTCTGAAGGAGGGGAGAGTTTGTTGAATTGTGATCTTGGAAACATTGCTGATCGTCCTCTGAAGTCCCTGGTCAGCCCTTTCCGTTCCATTGTTTTCCGTCTATCACCTCGCACATGGCCTACGTTCACCACGGCCACTGATGAGCCGTCGGCCCATCATTGCTATTCTGTCCACTTTTGGAGCACCTTAACTACAGTACTCCGCTAATAGCCCACAAGATTCTCAGAGTCAGTAATGCTGCCACCCTTCAGCCGGTACTCAACAAGCATCCCTTCTTTAAAGAAGTCCATCAGATCATGATCCTTGCCAATGTCGACCAAGTACTTCGTATTGACCGCATACCACGAACATGCAGTATCGCATTTACCTGTTCTCACTGCAACGTCTGTGTCACCAGGCGGGAGACACGGCCTATTTCTAAAACACCCGGTGGTCATAACGTTTTGACTGGACAGTATATATTTTCTGTATAAGTTGTCTCCCTTTTTTACCGTTATCTTTCACATCTTGCGTATGTGTTAAGCGTAGAAGTAAATATAGTAATGAGGCGTCAGAATATTGTGTCTGTAAATTGTTTGTATGCTGGACGAACAATCGGAGTTTCTGGGCTGGAGAAAAAACCATGCAAACCTCGCCTGCGGCTGACTAATTCAACGACGTTGTTGAAGGTCTCGTACCACATGTTCAACAAGAAAGATACCGTTATTCTGTATCAGAAACCAGTACTTGGTCCTTTTGAGCATAAAATTTCCTCGGGTTATTGACATTATTCTAAACTGTGGGGAGGATGATGATTACATCCACTGTGCTACCCTCAAGGGTCACATCTGGCGTAGTGGTGTATTACAGTAAAATCTGTATTAAGAACAGCGACTACTGACTACATTTTAAATCAAATTTTCTGCTTTTTCTTTAAAAAAAAAAACTTGCAGAGAATTTTATTGCCCGCTGAACAGTAAATAAACTGTAAAGAAAGCGGCAATTGTATACATTACTCCCCCTTATATTTGATAGTATGAACCAGTGCTATAATGCTCAATACGTTCTACGTTGATATCAATATTTGTAAAATAATAAGAAAAGTTTACCTCAAAGTGTTGTATACCAGGTCATTTATTTGTGTTGGGAACAAAGAAAGGTCTGAGCGATTGTTCAGTATAGTGTCTAATTTCCGTATTGGCCTGGCTACAATTTTAAATTCGGTATCTTTAAAGAATCTGTTAAGTTGTTTGTGCCACTGTTCAACATATGCGACAGAAATAAAGTAAATGGTTGGTGTAATACTACGCGAACTAACAATAGTAATATCAAAAAAATACTTTATTTCTGTCCCATATGTTAAACAGCTTAAACAAACAACTTAACAGATTTATTAAAAGTTGTTGAACAAAAAACTTAACAGATTCTTTAAAGATACCGAATTTAAAATTGTAGCCAGGTCAATACGGAAATTACACACTATACTGAACAATCGCTCAGACCATTCCTCGTTCGCGACACTAATAGATGACCTGGTACAACATTTCTTGGGGATTGCGACTCATCTTACCAAGGTTCTACGCGGTTTACTTTGAATTTTCGTATTCATCAACACGCGCCCACATTTCGTGTTTTTCATTCAGCAGCGAAAAACACGAACTTTATTATCATTATTTATTTATTTATTATCATCATTTATTATCAAAGATTATCATTTTTTAAAATTGTTTTCGTTTTAATTTCTGGAGAGTATCATACGGAAGTGTTTTACGTATCATATCGAGGTAAATTTCTCTTATTCTTTTACAAATTACTCCCTTATATATAAACTAATCTAAAAGTGTGAGGTTGATTGATTGTGTTTGCACAGGCTTTGTACAGGCAATTTTCGACCAGTCCATTGTTTATTATATTCCGTATTTAAAATGTCGAAATGTCACCGAAAAAGGTGGGCTGATGCACCCTCGTGCATAAACCAAATTTTCTGCCGATTTTCAAGGGGTATATCTTCCAGTAGTTCCCACCAATTATTCCACAGAAAAAGTAGTTATGCCATTATTGAAAGTCTTGCTGGTAAAAAAAAAAAAAAAAGAACCATTGAGACTATCCCCAAAAACATCATACTATTAGAAGAAATGTTATGTTGAGTATGAGTACTGGCAATCATATGTGAGTTTTCGATGTTCAATATGATGATTCGAGAGTTCAGAATCGATTTCTTGTAAAACGTGATTCATTTGTAACCATAACATGGCTGAGAAGTTTGGGATCACTTAGAAATTGTCAAAAGAACCACTAACACAAGTTTGTACGGTTATTCATATCTTGTGGCAACAAGTCTTGTACAGGTATACTGTGAAAAGGTGTAATTGTTGATTATGCAATGCCCTTCATGTAATTGCAGATTAAACATTTATGCGATAACCTTTTGGTACTTTTGGTAGGAGATACTTGTAGAGCATGAATATTTGCTCTTTAACATTTTCTGGTCGTCGAAATCTCCCTCATCCAGCGATTGTTCCTAATGTTTCAGCGTACTTGTTGCAAATCCACAGCAGCAAACACTTTACGAGTTAAGTTTTTGCATATGCATGAACAGCAGCCATGGGATTTTTGTGGGACTCTTAAAATTCCATTGGTTAACTCGGTAAAAACAGATTTGTAACAATAAGGCATTCATAGTGGAACCTGAAACTCAAGTAACAGACAGTTGACACTAGTTACTCGCAACTGAGTACTGTAATTAGTATTATTCATAAAGTAGAATAACACTATTCATGTCGATACGTATGCTTTCTGTTGTTTAAAACTGGTTTTACAGTCATATTTTTATGACCTAAATTTGAACATAAAACTGTTTATCGTTTTACAGGATTTTTAATTTGTGATTAATGTATTTTAATATCTCGGTAATAATGAATTATGAGACATGTGTATAGGAACTTTTTGCCTTTATTACTAGCTATAGAATATGTTCCAACGTTTGTTCCGTGCTGTTTTGATGCACCATGTATTGGTATGCAGTTATATATTGTAGTACGTATGGATGTCTCAAAAACATGAAACCTTCAATCAGTGCCAAAACACTAGAGAAAAACCAATGAACTGTTATATTCAGCACACAATATAAATATAAGCAAAATTGTTTTGCTACATGGTGTTATTATTTGAAAAAGCAATGGTGTATTACTAAAAGGAGTCAATTCCAGTAAAAATGGGAGAAGTTGAATAAGCAGGGCTTTGTGTGTTTATCTAAGCGCCTAGGGAGATAAGGTGAACATGCAGTTGGTTCTTTGGATCGACTAACTTGCCCGCTGTATGGAAAAAAAGCCGAAAAAATTTTTATTTCTCCCATTAATATGAGGATAATAACCACTGTGTTAGCTGCGAGGGACCAAGTAATGGTTTCTGCTACAGAATAACGGTAGATTTCTGGTTGAACATGTGCTATGAGAGGCACTAAAGTCCAGTTGCGGTGCATCACCAAAACTTCTACTATATATACGAGGTGGGACAATAAAGTTCCCGGACTTCTGCTTTTGCGGTCATGTTCGATGAGTTTGAAAATAAACGGAAGTGGTATTTTGCAATTCCAACTTCCTCCAACAGATGGCGATAGATTTCCCGGTAGGTTGACAAGTTGCAAGTAACAACCAGTTTCGTTAGTATGTTAGTTCTGTATCCCGATTTTGCAGTGGATCAAAGAACAAATATCAAATTTTGCTTTAACTGGGAAAATATGCGACAGTAATGTATGAAATGTTAAAAACTGTTCATCATGATGATATGTTGTTATATCAGAGTGTTTGAATGGTACAAGCAGTTCAAGTACAGACGTGAGGATGCGTTAGCGATAACCCAAAATGTGGCAGTCCGTCAATCTCTTGAAATGAGGACAGAGTTGCAAAGGTTCGGGAAATAGTGCCAAGTGGTCGTTGTTTGATCGCCAGAATGATGGCTGATGAGGTGGATATGAATAAGGAGACGATTCATCAAATTCTGCATGAAATTTAGAGAAAAAAAAGGTCTGTGCAAAATTTGTGCTGCACAGTCTCGGGTATAAGCAGCAGCAACGGAGACTGTTAATCATACGAAACTTCATTCAGCCTTATCAAGAAAATCCTAATTTCCTGAACTGTATTGTCACTGGAGATGTGTTGGGTACTTCAGTATAACCCAGAGACGAAGCCTGAGAGTACACATTCAAAAGAATCACCAAGGTCCAAAACGTTTCGTTTACAGAAGTCCAGGATCAAGACGATGCAGATCGTGCTTTTCGACAAACGGCTAGATTCCCAAGGAATTTGTAGCTAAAGAGGAGAGAGTCGATGCTTCGTTCTGCGTACAGGTGCTTCAAATACTATTGAAGCTGTTGTTGGAGGTTTTACAGCGCAACGGAAGCTAAAGGCTATTATGCGCCAAACAATGGTAGGAGTTACAAAGTGTCATTAAAGGTGAAATGTGTATTTCGTGGGATTTAAATACTACTGAAGCGCATTTCTCGGTGAGGAAGCAATTTTGAGAGAAAGACAGCTGGTTCGTGTTGCGCTACAATGTCCCCGCCCATTCTGCACTTGTTGTGAAGTAATTCTGGCGAAACATGGCATTGTACAGATTAACTATCCACCCTACTTTCCCGATCAATCACAAGCGGACTTCTTCCTCTTTCCCAAGGTGTAAACTGCCCTGAAATGGAAGAGATTTCAGGATGTTAAGGTCATAAAGAAAAACACAACTGCCGAACAGAACGTCATATCTTTGGATGCCTTCGCTGACTCTTTTCAGAAACTTTTAGAACGGTGTAATAAATTCATTCAATTAGCTGGTGATTACTTTGAATAAAAATAAAACAATTTTTGAGCTCCTTCACTTTGTGTTCTGTTAATTGCACGAGTCCCGGTGCATTATTGCCATACTTTTTATGTTGGGATGTGACCCCCTTGAAATTTTTCGGGCGATTTCCACCTTTAAAACTTTTGCTATTATTATGGGAGCGTTCGCGGTAGTAGTTATAATTGTCCTCCACTCCATATAGAAAAGGTCTGAGCTCAAATGAAGCCAGGAAGTTTTTCGAATTTTTGCGACAACGTGGCCAACTTAGTTTCAGGTGAGTGTTGAATGTTGAAACCTGGAAAGACGGTAAATCCGAAAACTCGGCTTGTTCGTCTAGCAAATAGGGAAGCTCACAATAGAATGCGATGACGCTTCACAGTATTAGTTACACTGGTGCTTACCAACACTAATTTAATGTGAATTTTTTTTTGTTTATCACTTCCATATTACTTTCAGAAATTGAATACTGTGAAGCAACATGGAAGTAAAAAAGGGCCATCTAGTTGCCATTCATTCTATTTTACTGTTATCTTTGCATACTCATACCTTCTCTTTGACAGTACAGTGGTTTCGCCACTTGTTTGGAGAGGTATAGGTTAGATTCACGCCAACGACTGGAGGAATTTCTGATTCTTAAATTGAGGCTGTATTGTATCCAAATGATTTCAAGTAAAGGAAGGAGATTTCTCCCCGTGAGTTTTATCTTAATTTTTCAGCCACAACATGCCAATTGGACCTCGGATACACAGTATTACAGGCATAATGTAGAATGGTGCAATACAATCTAAGTCGCTGATGAGCTCTGACCCCAACAACGGACCACGTCCTTTCAGTTTTTGGCGGAATACTGGTACCCTCCACTTCTCTCTGGGCACCTACATGCATTTAATGTTCAGCGATGGTTAGATTACATTATATATCTGTTGTGTCCTGTTTTTTGTTTTCTTCATGACCACTTGGACTGTTCCTATTCACTTAGGGTGTAAAGCACGATTCAAGTGCAAGAATCATATTGTATATCATTCCATTGACTCCATTTACATGCATATTACAGTGTTCCTAATAAAGTGGGAACTGGGTATATGTTAGAGTGCAGCAGTGAATAAGGAAATTATAAATAAAGGGTGCTCTTACCAGGAAAGCTTCAGGTCTGCAAATTGTAATGTCTAGAGATTAGGCACCTGCGAGATGTGAGTGAGATGTTTAAGGTTTTGAATGGATTGATTAAGTTCAGTGTTGTTGGAAACCTTCCTCTTTTGAGAAAACTGCACACATGAGGAGAGCGTAAATTCAAATTGAGGAAGGATGGTTTCAGGATAGATGTACGGAAGTTTGCTTCAACCAGCGGGTAGTTGATTGTTGGAACAAACTTCCATTTGTTGTTATTGTGGAAGTGGATAGCTTGAATGAATTCAAGGAAGAACTGGGCAAACTATTAGAAAGGATAGACAGGTTTATGGGAAGTTTTAATTTTTTTTCGCTGGTGCTTTATAAGCTTACTTTCTTGCATCGTTTGCTACTATCAACACTGAAATAGACTTTGAACCTAGATCTGTTAAAAGTAATGAATGGCAGTGACGCCATTCAGGAAAACTCCATTAGGGAAAGTAATGCCTGAATTCCTTTATCTAATGGCTTCAATTTATTTATTAGAAATTGTGAAATTCTCAGGACATATTAACTACAAGTTGCGACGCATCTGAATGTCGAAACTCACTGATTGAGAATCTCTGATTAAATAAATGGATTCGTACGTTAACGAGAAATCCAACCGAACGAGTCGAAGATGCATTTAGTTAATGCACCAGAGTACCAAGGTTACATTAAGTCTTAGATGTGAGCGTTAGAGAAAAGTTCTTGCGAAAGAAACATTTGTAGAATGATCGTAGTATTATTCAGTTTCTCACTTTTCCAAATTTGGATTACATGTAACATTTCTAGTATTTGCTTTTGTAGAACTATTACGCCATTGTTTTCGAAATACTGGATTACGAAATTCCAGTAACATGTATTTCAAATGTTAAGAAATCAAATAAACTTGGAAGCTTTTAAGTGCAACCAAACTATATATTTCAACGGTGGTGGCGCCACGTGTGACGCACATTTCTTGATTACTACCTTTAAAGTAGGCCAAACTGAAGCATAACTTTCTACGGCTGTTACTGTGTGTCTTGTCATTTGAAAATCCTAACCGATTAGAGCACTCGAAGGAGAGGGAAATCTTTGCTCCACCATAATTACACTTTTGATTTTACCTTAGGGCATCTCTATACAAATGACGTTTTATTCCACTGAGCAGTGATCACGCGAAAAAGAAGACGCTGAAAAGCTGATGACATTCCCATGCTCAGTCCATATTCGGGTTAATATTATATTAAGTTTTATTAGACCTACTTTTCTTTCTTATGCCGCATTACAAAGAACAACTTCTGCCCAACCCCCATGTATATACTGCATTCCTTTCTAATTTGTTTATGTGTTTATATAATAGTTTTTTTGTGATTTCGTTTTGCTTTTGATTAACTTAAAATGGTGCTTATCGTATATATACGTGCGTGTACTTAAGCTTTCGCATAGTAGAGTGCTAATCAGCAATGGTTATTTCTGGTTTCAGATTCTTGAATCAGAGCCCATAAAAATTCCTTCCCTCACGGCAGGAAGTATTGCTTAACACTCTGGGGAGACGCGTAGCGGCACATCCACACCCAAAATGTTCACCAGCTGAAGATGGCGCTGACAGAGGAATGGACGATGTTACCGCAAGAACTTATCAACAACATCGTTCTAAGTATGGACAGGCGGTGCAAAGCCTGCATGGACATTAGAGGTGGCCATATCTCCTACTGAAGACCACCTCTTCCCTTTGTTCCATCTTTGGCAGTGATGCATCTGTATCATGGCAGCCAGTGCTATGTTGCCATTTTTGAATAAAGTCCCTCTGTACCGTTTTATTTCCGTTGTTGTGTCGGTGTTGTTTCCTTCATCATTCGCGCATTATAGCCTTAGTTGCTAATGCGCCAATAAAACCAAAACCTTCATCATTTCTGTACCTCATAAGGTTCCTTTGGTATGCTTTTCCCATATCCAGGCAACTCCTATGAGAAGCTACTGGTTAAAACCTGACTGGTCCTTAAATTTTGCACACCAGTGTATGATAGATAGACATAAACAGTAAGGGACAAAATTTTAAATCTATAAATGGTTTTAATGTAGCTCTTTGGTTCCAGAGTAAAAGCGATGCAAAGTTGAGAGAGTTGAAAAATTCAAGCATTTTCAAGTTTGTTTATGCAATCTTGAAAATATAAATGCTAGACAAAAACAGTAAACAACAGAATTGCTGCCCTTTGAGAGCTCTACAATCGAGTTTTTAGTTTTCGAGAGTTGAACAACTCGTTAAAGTAACTACTTCGTTCAGTTACTTCGCATTTGTCAAGCAGTGCGGTTGTGTTTCATTTAGTTAAGTTGTGACGATGCCGAAAGTTAACGTGTTCAAAGATTTTGACAAAATCACAAATCTTACGTTTGAAAAGCAAGCACCAAAGTCGGCGGCGGAAAGCAAGAGAAAGAGTTGTAAGCGTAAACTCGAGCAAAATAATTGATCTTGCTCGCGTTTATATTGCAAACGATGCCGCGTTCTCTGCTTCTGGAAATTGTTGAAGATGAATTTCCAGAAGCAGAGAACGCGGCATCGTTTATGCTTTGCAATACATGTAGACATGTATAGTGTCTTATGTAGGACGGCACCTGAACGAAAGTTCAACTCCCCATTTGTACACTGTGATGATTACAGAGCACTGTAACAGGTCAGAAATGTGTATAATGTTATGTTCGTGCAGTGTGTGTGTGTTGTTTAGTTGTTTCTGGCCGTTTTGTCACCAGGCAGGCGATCACCTGGAAAGTCTGCCCCGTGTCCTTCTACACCACGGGGAGGTAGGCCACAACTACGCATGAACAATGGTCAACCTCAGTCACGCACTGAATGTCCAAAGAGAGTTTGGAGCCATTCAAAAGAACCCCGTGCCGGCAACAACACACGCACAGTCATTTCCAGGAGATAGGCCATCAGAAGACGAAGAAATAAAGAGGGTAGCATAAAGTAAAAAAAATAAAAATAAAAAATAAATAAAAAAAATAAAATCTTTATCTATGTTATTATGCCCACTCTTTATGCAGTGCTGCCCAAAGTAGACCACAAAAAGAAAAGGTGTACATTCACACAAAAGTAGTAATGTTATCCAAAACAAGATCAGCAGGAACAAGTTCTAGATATAATTCTGTTAATTTGGAGTGATACCAGAAGTCGCTGGTTGATGATGGTATCGATGAGCAGAGGAAGAATTTAGTTGTGGAGAGTCTTGATAAAGAATGAACGAAAAATGCAGCATCTGTTGAAATCTTGTGTTCTTGAGAACCAGCAAAATTTTGGATATTACGGCATCAGGACGACAAACTAGGCAACAGGTTGTATTTTCATTTACAAAGTGTTTTCTGTTTGATTACTTGTATTGACGTTGAAAGTCTTCCTGCGATTAAAAGCAGCATTGCAGAAGGTTTGAAGGGCCTGGAAATTATTGATAGATATGAGTATCTTCTCACATCCGGGAGACAAGTTTGGTACTGTTGCCTTAAGAGCCAATCTTAGGTCCTTGTAAATGGAGCATTCAAAAAGTACGTAAGGAGACTCTTTTGGTAGCCCACATCGATAGGAGACTGTATTAGAAAGCCTGATTTGGTAGAGTTTTGCGTTAAGCGAACCATGTCCAGTTAGTATATAGGAAGTAAACAGTGAAGGTGAAAACCATTTTCTGGTGGATGATGAAAGTAGTGCAGTTACGTCAGGAACGAATTTTTTGGTAATAGCTCCTTTTTCAGTAGAATTCCATCTATTCTGCCAGGTGTTGACGAACAAATTCCAGAATCGGGTTCTTTCAGTTTTGGGATCAGCCTGAGGATTGACAATGAATCCCTGAAATTCCGTAGAAATGCCTCGGCGGATGTAAAAACAAACACAACATGCAAGTCAAATGGTATAGTGCTCGCAAGGGTCTGTAGAGCTGGAGTTGATACCGTTCAGCAAACGTGAAGTAGGCTAAGGAGAAAACAACGTTGAATAGTGGATAACTTAGTTTGTACAGTACGTCTAAACAAAAGACTGGCAGCATAGGTTGTAATTGGGATTATGGCAGCATTATAAAATAGATGTAGGGTTTTAGTGTTCAATCCCCAGTCTTGTCTGGTAATTTTGAGCAGTATTGCGGTAAAACTCATAACTTTGACCTACAGATGTTGAACATGTGCAGTAAAGGAAAAGAAAGCGGTCGTCGATGATGACTCCTAAAAATTTGGTGCTTCGGACAAGTGGAAGTGATTTCTTGTCAAGTTTTACTACTGGTGGTCTGTCATAGCCTAATTTGTGTTTAAAAATCATGATCTTGGATTTGGTTGGGGATAATTTCAATTTAGAGGAGCAAGACGATAGTTCAAAGAGTACTTTATTGACATAGAGTTCTAAATCAGATCTTGAATTTCCATTCACCAAAATGACAAGGTCATCTGCATACGCAAGTTGTTGCTCATTTGCAATACATCCTTCACAAGCTTAGAATCGGGAAATTTACCGTTGTTATCCAAGTCCAACGGCTTCATATATATCATCCGTTTCCATCGAATTTACCGCCGCTCGATTGTATGAGCGAACGGTTGGTTTCCACTAGATTGCCATTCATGCAGATTCGACGTTTGCGATATGAAACTGGCGGTTATGGTATCGTCGGACAAGTCATAAATGTTCCAGTGGACATGAATAATATGGTTAGAGAGTTGCCTCGTGCTTTAGACGACTATTATGCATTCAATGTTCACATCAAGAAGCATTTGATTCATAAATCGATTTACCTGCAAGGATATTATTATTATTAGCCATGTGGTGCAAGGAAGCCTAAGGCTTATGCTGCACCAGCCCAAAAAAGTTTCTGAAATACCCTGAGAGAGAGAGAGAGAGAGAGAGAGAGAGAGAGAGAGAGAGAGAGAGAGAGAGAGAGAGAGAGAGAGAAGGGAATCACCAAGAAAGAGAAGAATGATGATATCCAGCTGAGGACCCTGGGTGTGCCTATGTGAGAAAGAAACGGTCAAATCGTGGCTAAGGTATTTAATCAATACTTCTCTGTACAAACGCTGTAACATCACAGTAGATCGTCAGTTGCTTGTTACAGTTTCATCGAGAGCTACCAATAGCAAACAAGTAGCCAAAGTAGAGAAGATCGCGTCGTCTGAAAGCGACATCGAATTACATATGGAACAGAAACACACTTTACTTTGGAATGAAGACAAATATCTTGCAATTGCTCCAGGACAGCACAATCAACCGATGTCGATAGTGTATGATTAACATTCTGAGGAACTCGTTTCCAGCGATATACTTAGGCCATCCACATAAATTTAAAGATGGATTACGTGTTACTCCGTTTATGATGGCAACTAACGAAATAAGACGAAAAGATCGCCGAGGAGTAACACCACATCATATTCTATACATGGCGATGAAAATTTTACGCTTGAGAATAATCGAAGGTTTATATTTTACTTTCAAATGCGTCGGAGAAACTTCCAACATAACAAAACGTATGATAGAAGACCAAAGATTTGTTGAAGAATGCGTCGAACTTAACTTGTCGTTTCTCAAATCCATTCCAAATTCTGTACACTACTGGTCTCAACGCAAGAAAGATGTCTTTGCTATGATCAGACAACTTGGTAAACCGATCATGTTTCTGACTCAATGTCGTACTCAATGTATGACGAAGGTTCGCTGGCCACATCTCTTGAAAACACTTCATAGACTAAACAGTAGCGAAAATACAGAAGTTGACGATCCAATGAAAGAATTGACGAAGCTAGTCAACGAGGATCAGTCACATGTGTAATATACTTCAATAAGCTAGTTGGCGTTATACTGCAATCGAAAAGGTACAATCTTTTGGGAAATTCAAAGTAATCGATTTCTTAAAGCGTATAGAGTTCCAGCATCATGGCAGTCCGCATGCTCACATTTTGCTGTGGCTTCAAAACGATCCTAAAGAATTTGTTTTGGAAGATATGCCAAAGACTGTAGAAATAATAGATGAGTTGTGCAGCGTCGATGCTTCGGATCTGACGTCTTACTCAAATCAAGAGCAGAAGTATACATTTACTTGTTTCAAGAAGAATGATGATCAATGCAGATTCAATATTCCATATTGACCTATGGATCAAACTCCAGTTTTAATACCGATAAATACACAAGACAATCGACGTTCAAGTTTCAAACGGCGTTTTCAACAATATAAGCAAGATCTTGAAGAGAAACATTACGATACACACGAGCAGTTTCTAGAAGAGCACAAGTTGGATATGAAAACTTACTTGGATGTTATTCGATCAGGATTGACAAGAACTACCGTTCTAATGAAAAGAAATATGACACAACTTTGGACGAATACATTTAATCCTTGGATAGCTGGTATATTAAATTCGAACATGGATTTACAGTTCATACTTGAGGAACATTCTTGCGCATCATATGTTGTAGAATATGTTAACAAAACCAACAGAAGCATAAACTATTTGCATCGAGAGGTGATAAAATTGCAAGTAGAGTATCCAGACCAAGACTGCACAGACTGTTAAAACGCGTTAGCATTAAAATGTTGAACAGCATTGAAATGAGCTCGCAAGAGACAGCTTGGTATTTACTTCGCCAGCCAATGTCTGAGGCTAGTAGAGAAGTTGTGTATATTCCAACAATGTTGTGAAGGGACAATGTAAACCTCGAAAACAGATGCGAGTCAAAAGGTATCGCCACTATGAAATGTCTGAATTGGCAGAGTATAAACGTGAGATGGTTTTACTTTACTAACCTTTCGAAAATGAAATGGTTGATATCTTAGATTCAAACAAGTTTCTTCAGATATACGATGAAATTGCCACAAAAGGTACGAGTCGGACATCGATATTGACAAAACATTAGAGTATTGTAGAAAACTTTGCATCGAAATGGACGATATGATTTCGGCAAACTGGCTATCCGCTGTGGTACATTGGCGAGATGATGTCATGACCAGCGACGATTACTGCAAGTTGGTTCGAATGACGAGTAGAGAACAACGTGAGTTGATTCTTGAAGTTGTACATCGAATAACAGATCTCAACACCACTTCAAATATTGTTTACTGGTCCAGCAGGCTTGGCAAGACCTTGAAAATTATGATGGAAACTTACAATCGCTTAAGTCAGGCGCACAACTCGCTTAACAACGCATTCTTCGCCTGCGCATCGACGGGGAAGGCGGCCGTAGCGATCAACGGTACCATAGTTCATTCGGCGTTCAAAGTTGGTATGAGGCGAATACCTGGTGGTCTTGCTCGAGAAACTTTGCACCTCTATCGTAACGCGTTTAAAAACGTTCAAGCAGTATTCATCGATGAAGTTAGCATGATCGGACATTTTGCATACGATCAACGCCAGACTGCAAGAGATCACCGGAGAATTCGATCGAGAGTTTGGTGGTTTAGATATCATATTTTGCAGAGATTTGCGTCAGTTGTTGCCAGTGAATGCGAGGCAAATATTCAAACCTCATAAGAATTCCGTCGGTGGTGCAATTCTGTGGCAGTCTCTCAGTTTCTTTCCACTGGTTCAAGTGATGAGACAGAGTGACGTTGTATTCTCCGGCATATTAGTTAAAATTGGAAACAACGAGACGTTAGACTTTGAAGAAAGAAGTTAATCGAAAGTCGATTGTGAACACGAGACTATGTCATCGAACAAGTAACAAATGCTGTTCGTTTGTTTCATCATAACAACGATGTTGACAGCCGACGATCACTTCACCGGTTACAAGAATCATGAACAGTTGACTAGTATGCGAACAAAACTCCATCAAATGAGCATAGCAGAGACCGGAGGTTTGCCATACGTATTGCATCTGTCGACTGGAAAACCTTACATAATCACTACAAACATCGATGTTGAAGATGGTTTGGTCAATGGAGCGATCGGAACTTTACAGCACGTTGGGATGGAAGAAATAGAAATCAAAAGATTGTGGTTACATTTCGAAAGCAAGAATGTTGGAACTAAGAGTCGTCTCAAGTCTCGCCGCACATATTGTCGCATCCTGGAGTATTAAAATCTGGCTGGGCTCCTTTATTACGAGACGTTTCGACACAGTATCTTTCAAAAGTAAAATGCTTAAATGCAAAAGAATCCAATTTCCTTTGATTGAAGCTTGTGCCATGACTGTTCATAAATGTCAGGGTGGAACTTTCAAAGAAATCGTATTCGATTACGATAACAGTCTCGAACAGCAACTGGTATACGTTATATTGTCGAGAGTTATTCTGTGGCCTGTTTGCTATTTTATGGAATTAAAAAAGAATAAAAACGCCCTAAAGAAACCTTACTAAGAGGACCATGGTACGAAGAAAAACAACTCGCCCCATCGAGACCAAATCTGAACGAAATCCTTTTCTGACAGGTTGACACAATGCAAAACGGTTGTTCAGAAGGATGACTTTACATTCTACCATGCTCGCGCTTGTAACGCACCTAAGATGCAAGATCTTTGAACTGAATTGAATCGTTTGAATAACCATCGTTTGGAAACACTCACTACAACCGCATTACAATTTTGAGACCAAGTTTCTTCGTCGAGTTTCAGAATGGTATTTTTGAATACACAGAGTTTGAAACTTCATAGCGAAGACATTGCGACCGATCCAATTCTCATGGAACCGAATATCTTGGCATTAAATGAAACATGGCTTGAAAACGATGAAAATATTGATCTTCAAAGATACAAACGTATCACACAATTCAAAAGACCTTCTGTGCAATCTGGTGGTGTTGCGATATACAACAAAGTCGAATCGACAATATGTACGCCACATATTCTCATTACCGTGGATACAGACTCGCTACAGAAAATGACTGGTACAGATAATTTTCGCAACATTTGTGCAGCTGAAGTTGAAATAAATGGACAGAAGACTTTGCTTGTAACATTGTGGATCTCTTCTGATTCAACATTGGAACTGATTTAAAGTTTTCTTAATATCCAATCTAGCGATTTATATGCCAAAGTTTGGGGACATACCTAAAGTCGTAAAGAAATTCAATTTTCAAGGATCCCAATAATTTTAGTAGGTGATTTGAACATTGACGTTAAGAAACCTGAAAAATACTCCATTCCTCGACTTCATGGAATCAATATTCGATCTGAAACTCGCATCGAATCCTACAAAATCTACTACGGGTGGTCGATCATGTATCGACTTGGTCTTCAATCGCAATGTTAATAGTTTGAATTGTTTCTACTATCTATCCTACTTTAGTTACCACAAACCTTTATTGTTGATTGTAAATGAAAATACCGAGTAAAATAAAACTGATTTTATTAAGCTTAAATTGTATTTTCATTTCACATGAAGTTATTCGCGGATCCACCTTCGGCTCCATGGAGCCAACGTCGATTTTTTTTAGTTCTTGTGACTATTTTCAGTATTGTAGAAACTTTGTGTACAGCAATTGAATTGAGTTTAATTAAATCGAATTAGATTAATGACATAGAGGTCCCTTAAATAATATGCAGTAGTTCGAACAACCGTTTTGCATTGTGTAAACCTGTCAGAAAAGGATTTCGTTCAGATCTGGTCTCGATGGGGCGAGTTGTTTTTCTTCGTACAGTGGCCCACTTAGTAGGTTTCTTTCGGGCGTTTTTATTCTTTAATTCCATAAAACCGGCAAACCGGCCACAGAATACACAAAATTTGAAAAGCCTAATATACTAAGGCTTCATGGCCTTTAGTTGCCTTGGTGCAAATATTAAAATAAGCATCGATGATTCTGTTGATCATACTTATTACAGAAATAAGATCGTGATTTCTGAGGCTTTGTTATCAAGCTAGAAGCAAAACTTAATGCCGGCGTATTTGTTCATTTAAACATTGATCTCCTGTTTGTACTCCAGTAGGACCAATTTTTCATAGGAGTTTATAACTGCTTTGTCTAGAACATTATCATTAACAGTCACGTGAGTTCGAACCACTGTCAACTCGGGCGCATTTTGCTCCTTTTTACTAAAAAAAAAAGCTTATATACGTGTTTGACTAATGCAACATAGACTGGCTTTCTGCAATGAATCTATTGCGAAAATGCACACTACTACCACCTGGAAAATTTATAGCACCTGATCGTTCTCATAACTTTTGGGATGCATCTGATTTGTGGAATTCTATTAAACTTGTAATATTTTATTGTTTTAATTTGCGTCTTGAATTTGTGAGAGTATAAGCGATTCATTCAAGCAGTTAGTTTTCTGTTTTTATTTTCGTTTAGAATAATGTTTTTATTTCGTAGAACAGTGTTAGTTTAATTCTAGTCATTGCCTTATGTAAATGCGTACACAATCTGTAGCTGCTGCATTTATGTGCACTTTGAAATTATGCTTACAAGGGATGCAGATTAACAGCGTTCTGATATATGGAACAAAATGGATCGATACGTGCTGTGCAGGAGTGCGAAGTGAATGTCAGAGCCAATTATCATGTCTATTTGTGTCCTCATTAACGTTATTGTGGTTGGAATAATACACGCAGTTTAAGCAGCAGCTAGAAGACGGGTATTAGACCATAGGAAAATAAATTTTATATTTGAAGCAAGTTATTCCAGAAATTTTAAAGCGGTTAGAGAAATTTTTCTGGGTTTAACTCGCGTGCAGCTTATTGTTTTGTTTCTTAATCATGCAGTAGAATTTTTTTGAAGAATGTGCCTTCCCTTTCCTCCCTTCTCTCGACTAACCACCATCCCTATATATAACTCACGTTAAAGTACACGCAACAGGCAAACACGCTAGGAGAGCCAAGAACGCAAAAGACTGAGAAGCAGCTCTGTGCAACCAGTGATTTCCAAGAATTTGCGCAACAAACCTGGTTTACTGTATTAGACTTCATTACAGTAAACTAATACTGTAGCTTGAAAATCACGTGACTTGTATAAATGAGATTATATAAGATGCAGAAAATCTTATCCAAATAGCAATTTTGAGGCAGCTATCCAGATTTCATAGCTGCATCAAATGCTTCTTACTGAATTCTACTAGTTATCATGTAGCAGACATCTCAAGTCACCTACGCCTCGAACAGGTACATCTTATATCGAGATAAATATTCAGTGGGATTTAAATAAAGGAACTGTTTAAAACCGTGCGCCTCGGGAGAATGGTGTTTTAAATAAGAATAAAAATAATAAGAAATAAGAATGCCATTCTAAAGAGTAATATTCTAGATAAATATATATTTTCGTTTTTTTTTTATTAGCAAACAGAAATCCTGTTTTCTTGTAAAAAATCTCTATAGATAAGATCGCAATTGGGTTTAGTCTGTTATTCCTGAAAATGCATTTTGACTGTGCATTTATACAGGCAGCCGTACTACGTTTTGCTACATTTAAAACGCGAATTTATTGCGGCGTAAATCATGTGACCTCTTCACTCATAATACACTAACTCAACCACTGAATGAAAATAATCCACAAATAAATTGACGCGAGTTTGGATATATTGCATTTCGTATAATAACGATAATGAGGGCTTTTGATATTTTTCATGGCCATATTTCTTCATTTCTAATACACTGAGTGGACAGAAATTATGGGATACCTACCTAGTAACGTGTAGGCCCTGGTGTTAACCTTTCGCCCGGATAAGACTCACACGGTGAGGCACTGAGTCCACTAGTTCACAAAAGCGTTCCACAGGTATTTCCATCCACGCTTCCTGCACCGCTGTCAATTATTCCATCGCATTCCTGGGTGGAGGATCCAAAGCTCGAACGGACCTTTCCACAGCATCCCAAAGATGCTCCACAGAGTTCATGTCCTGTGAACGGGGAGGTGGTAAAATCTGCGGAATGCTCTTCGAACCATGTTGTAGTCCCCACGGCTCTGTGGGGAGGCGCATTGTCTTGCTGAAAGAGTCCATTGCCCTGTGGGTGCACCATGACCATGAAGGATGCAGATGGTCTACAAGGATGGACACGTAACCTGACCGTTCAGAGATGCGTCTAGACGTACCAGGGGTCCCAACATGTGCCAATCGAACACGGCCCCAGACCATTACCGATCGTACACATGCCAGAACAGTTCCTTGTTGACATAACGGGTGCAAAGCTTCGTGCTGTTTCCGCTAGATACGCACTTTCCCGCCCGCTCGAAACAACTGGAAACGGGACTCATCGGACCAGGAGACCGTCTCCAATCATCCACGGTCCAGTGCCGATGTTCTTTCGCCCAGTTGAGGTGTATAGTCCTGTGTCCTGGTGTTAACAATTGGACTCTGGTGGGTCGGCGGCTCCCATAACCTATTGCGGCTAATGATTGCCTGACGGGTTTGGTGGAAACGTTTCTGGCACCTCCCTCATTGAAGTCGGCAGTGATTTGTGCCACTGTCGCTCTCCGGTTGGCTGAAACAATGCGAGACAGACGTTGGTGGCCACGTTCAACCACCACCTTTCTCCGCCCATAGCGCTGTCCATGATGAGATATTATTCTGAAAATGGCATATTCCTGATACTCTAGATACTGTTGAACGGGGACAGTGCAATTTTTGTACCACCTCTCTATAAAGTGATCCATGCGTTGGGCACCCACTATCATCCCTTTTTCAAAGTCGGTTACTCATGACGACTCATGTCAGTATAATTCTTACTGACATCGGATTACTGTCTAAGTGAATGTATCTATATACCTGCCAAGCAGTGGGTTGTCCACTAGCGAGAGAGGTGCATCGCGTTGCCCAGGAACCACGTATCCCATGAATTCTGTCCTTTCAGTGTATAATCAACGATGCAGATTAAAAGTTGAGACCGTACTGAAAGAACAGTAAAATACACGTCGATGTAATTCCAATTGATGTTTAAATTTTTAAGTTTAATTTTTTGTTGTTGCTTCTTCTTTTCCTATTAAGTATGCTACTTGTTGGGTTAGGATAGATCTTCCTTCCATCTTCTTCCTGTGCTTCTTTTTCCGATGATATGTTGTATTTTACATTGTTAGTAGGTTTCAATGTAAACAACATATACATTAATAGATTGTATTTTACATTGATTCCTGACACGTCAGGAACCAACTTAAAATACATCGAAAAATGTTTTTGCATTTTGTAAAAGTCGTGAATCTCCTACTTTGCGCGCCTGTTGGTAGGAGACAAACAGTTATGCAGTTATAGTCACTGTTTTTTTTTTTTTTTTTCAATTTTTAAAAGGCCTGAGTTCGAATACCATCTCGGAATCTTTATGGTCTTTTTCATATTTTCACCGTTGATCTTCGGGTAATGTTGTTTGGTTTTCTCGTACATATTCGGGGTTTTATCTCAAAAAACCCAAATCAATCGCGCAAAAAAAAAAACAAACAGTTTACTAAATACTGGTGCATCATGACCATAGTTTCAGCTTCCCAAATTTAAACGAATAAGTCGTTATTTTTATCATAAGGACGATTAGCAATGAAACTTTTGGCCTTAAGGCAATAAAACTCATGCGTTTTATTGCCTGAAGTCTTGCAGAACTTTAAAGATGGTATGAATCATTGAAACAAGTTTGATATCCTTCCTTTCCGCATAAAATAAAATACAAATCTGATGCATCAAATGATCAATGCTTGTTATATAATAAATATCTACTGCAGCTACGCATAGCTCGCTAAATATCCAAGTAATGAAATATATTCTCAGAATTCCTCTGTGGAAGAGCCAATCGACTACGAGCAAATGACCGCAATCAATCATTCATTTCATTCCTTGTTCGTTTGCTTATTCTTTTATAAAATGTAAACACGATGTACTTGTATATTAAGTAAAACAAGTTATTAAAACCTTTTCCCCTATATGTACCCTCGCGGGCAGTAAAATTGGTCTGTGTATACTTCAGCACTATTACCACGTAGGTTAAGAACAGTTTACAGCTAATCATTTTGAAAAGAATACAGTTAATAACTGTAAAAGCAGTCTTGTTGGCACGATACATGGTGAACCCAAACTCGCGCACGTCAATTTTATAACTCGGCCACGTCTGGTCTACGATTGCTGGTCTTCCATATCCGTGAAAAAAGGCTGCAATAATTTCTATCAAGACAGGAGAGTTTCTTATGTAAATTATTTCCCACGTTTTGGAGTTAGTCTCGTAAAAAGGTTGCATGTTCCTTCCTTTCGCTCGTACTCGAATTTTTCACCAATAAAACAGAAAAGTTCACCATAGAATACACATACAGTGGCGGACAAAAAAACTGCATCACATTAAAAAAAAGTAACATTTGCAGTGAAACGTATAAGTTATTGTTTGATTACAGTCATTTTGTTTGTCGCAAAGCAAAGGTATTGCGTCAGATAACATTTCTATTGCATCAGACAGTAATTTAAATCTATTACATCAGCCGTTTCTATAAATACGGCGTTGGAAGGGTATACACGCTCATTAGTATCCTGTTTTGCGGAGATGTAAGCATGGCTCCATATGTTCAGTTGACACCAAGAAAAAAAAAAGTGTAGCTGTTGCTCTGTCTCAGGAAGGGCTTTCTACGCGTGCCATCGCTGATAAAATAGGCTGCCACCAGTCAACAGTATCCCGGGTGCTGAAATTAAAGCGTGAAACTGGTGATGTGAAGAGAAGACCTGGATCAGGCTGTAAGAGAGTGACTATGCCTTCCAAGATCGATATTTGCAACGACTATGCCTTCCAAGATCGATATTTGCAACGACTATGCCTTCGTAATTGCCATGCTAGTGCTCCTGATCTAAAACTGGACTTTGAGATCGCCTCCCGTCTTGAAACAAGTACATGAACAATTCAAAGACTGCTTTCGGAATGTGGTTTGCATGTCTATCGACCCAGGAAGAAGCCTTTGTTGACCTAATAAATGAGAAAGAAGTGACTTGCTTGGGTTAAAACGCATGTTTCATGGACAAAAGAGCAATGGGACACCGTATCTTTTCTGACGAATCGAAATTCAACCTGCATGGCTCGGACGGGAAGCGATATGTTAGAAGACGAAAATCAGAGGCACACCATCCTGACTGCATAACACAGACTGTAAAGTTCCTCGCCGGTCAGATGGTCAGAGAATACATAACAAGCAAAGAGATTGGGCGAATTAAGTTTATTAACGGAACGGTGAATGCAGAAACCTAAACTTGCTATCTTGGAGGAGTGCCTGAAACCCGTTATTAGGGATCACCACATAGACGTCCAAAACTGCATTTTTCAACAGGACAGCACCTTGCCACAACAAAACTGGTAAGTTTTATGCTATTTAGATTTAATGAGGAGTTTGTGTTCTTGTCTCACAAGGCTTAAAAAATACTTACACCAATGTTTTTCTCGCTTAAGTTGCAGTTATACCTCAAAAATGATGTCATTACAGTGTTGGACTGGCTCGGCAACAGTCCAGATTTGAACCCTATTGAAAATTGCTGGTACATAATATCGTCTAAAATTGCTCAGAAGAAGAAGAAGCCAACAAGTAAGATTCAGCTGCAGGAGAGCATTGGTGTAATACCACGAAATTGGGCAACCGCATATCCAGAAGTTGATTAAATCTATGCCAGATCGTTGCAAGGCTGTAATTGTAGCTCGAGGAGGAAGAACAAAATATTGAGGACTTTTTTTTCTGATTTACAGTACATAATACTATTACGTTATTTCAGTCATTTCAGTTTGTACACTAAATGCAATAAACTGTATGTTTGGTTCTCATGATTGCCATTTGCATGATTAATTACGCATTTTATCCTTTGGGAAGATATTTATGACAATTAGATATATCAGGTGGAATCTTTTTATTGGATTTAATTCACAGAGATATATCCCATATAATAAATGCATTTCGAACTTTTCTGCAACCAACAGTGCAACGCAAAACACATTATTTGCAAAATTCACAAGTGATGCAGTTTTTTTGCCCGCTACTGTAATTTATAGATACATTGCAGTGATTCTTTGTAACCTTGTTTGGCACAAAACAAAACAAATAGCTCCTGCGATTCAGTTTGGTTTATTGAATTTCTAAAATGTATGGAAGATTGGTTGATTGTAGGGTTTTAGTCTCATTAGCAACTTAGACTATATTGCACCGTATACATTATGTTTGTAAATTGCGTGTATTCTGTTATCGCTTTGCTGTTTGCAGGATGAAAAACCCGAGTTTACAAGGAAAAAAACTATGCTCCCCTCGTCTGAGACCAAATAACTCTGGAATTTTTATGTATTTTTCTGAAAAAGATCATCAAAAATTCCTCGCGTTATTAACGGGATTTAAACCCAGATCTTTTCTATCTGTGTGAGGAGGACGATTTTTCTACAAACTGTGCCACCCAAGTGGGCGGAGGGAAGATAATAATGCTCTTATGTGCATTATAGCCAGTATAGTAATTTCACCAAATTATATATTACATATGGCATTTTTAGATTCGGTTTGGAATCCTAGCATTAGGCCAGATATATGTACAGTATATTCCATTGTATTCGTTGTTGCTTCTCGACATTTTCGGAAGGGAAATTAGTTTAATGATTTGAATGGATTGAGCAAACTCAGTGCTGATGGGAGTCCCCCTCTTTCCCTGACTACACACATGAGGGGGTAAATTCAAATTCAAAAAGGATGGTTGTACAGTAGATGTGCAGAAGTTTGACTTTAGCCAGCGAACAAACTTCCATCTGTTATGGAAGTGGATAGCTTGAATAAATTTAGAACTAGGCAAACTATTGGAGCGGATGGATAGGTGAAATCAGAATGCTTATACAGCATCATTTACTAATACTAAACAGAAGAACAGAAAACTAAAACTATGTTGATGACATAAATGTTTGTCACCATCAAATCCACTGACAATATTGTTATTTTAACACGAGAAACAAATGATCCCATCATTTACTTATTGGAGTATCTAAAAAAACCCAAATTTTCATGTCAAGTTGAAAAGTCAGCCTACCTCACCTCTCTTAAAAAGAAAGCAACGTGTTTTCATTTTTTCATTCATTATATAACCCAGTACCAAGAGTAACATCGAATAAGCACTTGGGCATTATTCTCGATCCAAGTTTCAATGAAAACTGCACTTATATAACACAAAAAATTCTAAAAGGCATGAGGATAATTAAACAAAAAACAGTAAGTGTAGCCAGCATTAAAATAATCCGCTCATAATCGACGCTGCATCTATCCTATGATAAGGTATGGCTCTGAGATATTATCGGGCGCCCCACAATTTACATTTATGAAATCCCTTGCCATAGAATACTGGATCTGTGGATGGCTCAGTCGGAAGCTCTTCTTTCCATTCACAATCTCCAGAACCAACTATAAAATAACCTCCAAATTAAACCATTGGAAGCTAGAATCAAGAAAACTAACGTCAGCCACTTCACAGCGGCCAGGTTGATATCTTAGATGATCAACGTACAAGATAGCAGCTAGGTCACCACCAAAGGTCCGGCCAGATACAATTCACGTAGTTGCTTCCTTTTAAGAATCCACTTCTAAGAACCTTACAAGAATCCACCAGATGGACAGAGCTCTTCCCCAACTCAGCACTCCAACTCCATGACTCACTTCAAAATTTGACTGTTCCCAGTTTGTAACCAGCAAAATTTATTGACAAGAAATCAATTATTACAAGCAGGGGAAAACAACTTGCAGGAAGAAAAATGGCTTGGTCACCATGGACATCGATTATTACTGTTAATGTTGCCGAAACTGAATTCATTACTAAAGAGAATCAACAGGCACTCAGATATGCCATAGGAAGAAAAAATCTTAGAGTTATCATACTGGAACCGACTGGATGGAACACTTTACAGCATCCCCAATGTAGTTCTCAATTACCGCCTTCATGTTTCCATCTGTTCCCTCGCCTTAAGCAGAGTCTTTCAGAAAAACATTTCTCCACCAGAGTTTCAATCTTTATTAAATTTGAATTGAAGCGGTAACATTTAAATAAATCGTTTATCCAAAATTCTCGCTTGGTGTAATAATATCTTTATTTAATTAACTGCTAAAAACATTGAAATATGATAAAGATTTATTTCTTAATATATTTTTTAAAGAAATCGCTGTAATCACGTAATCTACTTTATCTATTTAAGTTACGAGATTTTGTTGTCTTTGGTTATGTCCTTTATCGATCTTCCGGATCCGCGGAAAGACTGCATACTTCTGCAACGTAGACATCTAATATACAGCCTCAGGATAATTGATGTGGCTGCTTAATATCGCCATATTCTCACTACCATAAAACTTCTGAATTGTGTTTTTTACCTATATATAAAATTGTTTAAACTAACGCCATTGCTTTCTTATGCTAAACAAACAAACAAACGATACGTCACTTTTTGGTTGTTGTTATTTTAAATGCTTTAAAGTTTACTTTACTTTACTCTTCCTTAGCGTTATCCAGTCAGAATATAATTGCCCAGTGAACCAGAGAATTATTTTTAGAAACATGATGAAAAATACCACATTACCTTCTCGGCACTGCCGTTCTTTCTGTTTGGAATACTAGGGTGGCCAATTAACGAATACAAATTAGTGAAATTGTTGTATTTCCTTACTAAAATTAAGTATTACTTACTGCCCCCCCCTTCTCGTTACTTCGAAGTCGAAATGTGTAGTGAATCCAAAAGCAAGGATGTTTAAGTCCTTATTAATGATTTCGATTTTTTAGTTCATATTTAGCTGCCGTTATGAATGAATTGGCTTTATTATTATTTTTAGATTATTTTCATTATTATGTAAATTATGTGACCTACTTTATAAGGAAACGTTATTTTTGTTTCTCAAAAGGATTGTCCTAGTTCGTATGCATTAATTCAGAAGATTTATCTTGATTCTAGAATGATGTATTTTTCAGAGAAGGAACTAAAAAAAAAACTGCAGAACTCCTAAGGTTCCTATGATCAGTGGCGTAGCCAGCTGAAACAGTGCAATGGATCCCTAAATTTCCCTGACTTTCTTTTATCGAACTGATAAAATCAATGTAGGGATCGAAAAATCGATCTGTTCCCTGAGGCTCATAAAGTATCATATGCCACTGCCTGATATTCTGAGATCTGGAGAAATTTATTCTTGGTTATGGTTATTCTTTTTATTTTTAATGGTATTGCAGACCGCATCCTGTAAAACTTTATTCTTCTTAGCCATACATTGATTTGAAGAAAGATTCTACACTGGATCTAAAACGTACTATTAAATGTATTAGTAATTGTGTGCGCGCACTGAGCAGAGGGCTTTGTACTTTACAAGTATAATTCAGTAAAATTAGAATTTGAATTGGACACATGGGTTAAGTGTTTTTTCATGCTAATAGCTTTTATTGCTATTGTTCTTTGACCAGGTGAACACAACCTCAAATGGCTATCATGGAGGATATTTTGATAAAAATCTCTATAGTTGTTAATATTAATCATTTTAATTGTTATAGCTAATTTAAAAAAAAATAATAATAAAAACTGTTATACCAAACTTTTAGGCGAGAGTGTATGTATATTTCGATATATTGATGTACTCTTTATAAAACGAAAATAAATTCTCCATATATCTATATTAAAATCAGACATTGTGATGTACTTAATATGAATTGTTCTGTTTCTAGTCTCATAAATACTTTTTTTAATACTGCAAGTCGATGAACGAAATAAAGTTTATATAAATCTTGTGTTCCTCCAACAATAGGGAACTCCACATGTGGTGTACCATCATAAATCACCCATTCTAATGTGTTCCCTTACTTAAGAAGGTTGAGGAAACATTGTTTTAAGTGTTTATTTGTAAGAATTGCAAATTTTATAAAATAAACGAGCCCTTTTTCGAACACACTAATCTGCTTAATTTTTTCACATTTGTTCAATCGAAAGAAGACGGATATACCGCATAAGAATATTTTGTCTCACGTCTTTGAATAATTCAGATTTACTTCAGTAACTGTTGATGGAAGGGCAATGGCACTAATTAGAAATCGTATTTATTATTAGTATCGGATTTTTCTCCAGTGTATTACCTCAATGAATGAGAAGTGAGTGGTAAGGATGCTTAAACGCAGGCTTCATGTTAGTCTATTGTTCAGTAATCAAAATAAGAAAATTCCCATGGAAAATATCCATTGATGCACTCAGTCTTTCTCGCTTAGAAAGACGGGAAAAAGGTAGCTGGCTATACAAATTCCACTCATGATGCAAACAGATGGATCTGGCTGTGTGTGTTTCTGCATTTCTCTTTTAATAATTTTATGCATTTCAGTCTTTTTTTTTTCGTCGTTAGGATTACAATATTAGCAGTCAATAGTAAGTACTAAAGTGATAGAACCATTAAAGGGATAATTAAAATGTTGAGTTGACATCTGGGCAATGTTCCCAAAACTGACGAACAGTAGAATATTCCATGGTAGGGTGGATTTACGATTTGTACATGGTGAACAGCTGCTTGGAAGAAAAGTAACGCCCCAGAGCGAAACAGAAATCCAGATGCAGAGGAAACAATATTTTTAATGTGCTTATTCCAAGAGATTAGATGTCAGAGTAATCCCCAATAGATATACAGGGTCACCGAAAAAGGTGTCCGTGATTTCCCTTTTTAATTTCAATACCGACGTTCGTTGGTATTGATGTTGCACTGTTATGACAGATTTAAATTCAGCGTACCACAACACACACTGCGTTTTCTGTTGCACTGCCATCTTACTGATACCGACTGAGGCGGTGCGCATAGGATTCATTCTGCTCACACTCACGGCACAGCTAATGTCATTGTTGAGATGTCAAATAAAACTTAGTGAGTTACCACACTGTTTGCTGCTACGATCACAGAAATGGATCAAATATTTCCTAAGTTAATTAAAAGGGAAATCACGGACACCTTTTTCAATGACCCTGTATATGATCTTGCCTAGAAATCAGTGTCATCGCAAATAAGGAGAGGAGCAGAAGAATTATTTTTTGCGAGTTATAAGACAGGACTGAATTTTAGAAGGATTGAAATCAACTGAGTTATTACCTGGAGATCGGCATTTAAGGAATTAGTAGTGGCTACTCGAGAAGTTGAAGCTGTTTGTGTAAGGCAAAGTTTTTAAAACTAGAAAAAAGTGAAATGCAATGTGCTATCATCAGCAAAACTATGAATAGGATTTCTAGTTAGCGGAAGAAGGTCATTAATATACAAGAGGAAAGGAGTGGCAGAAAGAACTGAACCTTGGGGAGCACTAGCATTATGGAAGAAGTTAAAAGACAGAGAGCCATCTACCATCATCCGCAGCGAGCGGTCAGAGAGAGAAAACTGGATACTCAATTACAAAAAACAGTTGGCAAACCATAAGATGGAAGTTTTATTAGAACACCTTTAGAAAAGCCTTTGAAATGTCAAGAGCAACTGCTTGAGTTTTACCAAACTTTTACATAAGTAGGTAGGTAACATAAGCCAGGATATCAGCAATGGATCGACACTGACGAAATCAGATGGAAGGTTTCTAGATAGCTGGCGGTTAACTAATTTCTCCATTACTTTAGAAAGAGTAGAAGTAAGTGCAATGGGACAATTATTTGGTGGGAGGAGATTCCAAATAACTAAATCTCTGGCAGAGTCTCTTACTAACTCTTAAGTATACCGTCTCTAACTTAGCCACGGAAAAAAAAAAAAAAAAACACATAAGTTCCTGGCGTCACATTGATGGGATTCCATCCTGGGCCTTTTTAGTCTGTTCGGGTTGGACGGTAATTATTCTTAAGTGACATTTCATTTTCTCTCTACCTCCGTATTTACTTTGCCCAAACCATGGGGCTCATACACGTTTGGGTCTCCTTACAAAGAGTACACAGAAAGTTTAACAGGCGTGTCTCCAATATTTAGGACTCACATGAAATCCCTTCATAACATTATACAGGGTGTTTCAGTTAAACGTTTCAGAACTTCTAAGAGGGGTAGGGTACATCCTGACAACTCGAAATCATATAGCAATGTGGGGTCGGAAATGCTTTCCTGAAGCGGTGTTGTACACAGAAGCACCATAAAGAAAAGAGACCGGAAGTGAGAAATCGTTTTAATAATACATGAAAAGAAGCAAAAGCTACATGGATTAAAGTAAGTGTTCGAAGTTTCTTCAACCTCGTATTGCTTTCGCACAGTGGTACCTTGGAAAATGTGCTACAAATCCCCTTTTTCCTGCTGAAGTGTTGTTTTCCGATGAGGCATCCTTCACAAGGGAAGGAATTTTCAACAAGCATAACGACCATATCTGGGCGGTCGAGAACCCGCATGCAATACGATGTCGTGCAGCACAGATTCGATTTTCGGTCAATGTATGGGCCGGTATTATGGGAGATCACCTCATCGGACCTTACCTGTTACCGTGTCGTCTAACCGGACCTATCTACTTGATCTTTCTGCAGCAAGTATTGCCACAACTTTTGAGAGATGAACAGATTTCTGCATCGACGCAACAGACAATGTGGTTCCAACACGATGGAGCCCCTGCCCATTATAGCGGAGATGTTCGTAACTACCTGGATGTCACATTTGGTCAACAGTGGATCGGACGTGGTGGTCCCGTGCGTTGGCCTGCTCGGTCACCCGACCTATCATGTCTTGATTTTTATTTCTGGGGTCATATGAAATCGCTAGTTTATGACACCCCTGTTGACAATGCTGAGGAGCTGGTTGCAAGAATCGCAGTAGCTGCCGAAGAAATTCGAAATTCGCCTGGAGTATTCCAGAATGTTCGGATGTCCATGTGTCGGAGATGTGAGGCGTGCATTGTAGCCCGTGGAAGAAACTTCGAACACTTACTTTAATCCATGTACCTTTTGCTTCTTTTCATGTATTATTAAAACGATTTCTCACTTACGGTCTCTTTTCTTTATGGTGCTTCTGTGTACAACACCGCTTCAGGAAAGCATTTCCGACCCCACATTGCTATATGATTTCGAGTTGTCAGGATGTACCCTACCCCTCTTAGAAGTTCTGAAACGTTTAACTGAAACACCCTGTGTAAACTGGTATAAATTACATATAGACATCCAAGAAGTTGGATTACATGATCGCGCCGTCGCTCCTAGTCTTTCAACACCTGCTGTTGCTGTGATAATCCCGTAGAACTCCTACTCTATATAACAATATTACTCTATAAAAATATAAATACAACAAGCAATAAAAATCTGTAGATAGCCTCTCAATAAAATAATATACTCTGTGCAATTTAAATCATTAAAACTGCATACGCTGTATACAATATGTATATGTACACTATTTACACCTGTTTACATTATGTGCACAAAAAAACATCCACTTTTTTATAATTCATATTTCGCTGTTTTCTAATAAAGACTAATCCGGCATATTCCTTAAATGCTATCTACGTTACTAAAGGTATCACCTGGCGTAGTGGAGTCTATTAAAAAAAATGCATTCATTTTTTTCTGACATTTCCCTTCTGTAGTCGTCATACTCAGTAAAGTGCATTAGGATATGCTCGGAATGTATTCTAAATCTCACCACAGTTGTACATTTCAGTAGGGATCAACCCCAGCTCCTTCATCCTGGCTCTCGGCCCGTGTATAGTTATTATCATAGTTTCATGCAAGCCTAGATCAGCCAGCCACGATGCTCTTTCAAGTTAGTTACATCGAGTAAGAAGTCATATATGACCTCCCCTCCTTTTCGGAACCACTCCATCCCTCTTGCTCAATCTCGCTCTGGAACCATTTACTCTCCTCTTTAATGTCATGCCCACCATACTCGTTATGTTCTTCGGAGCGATCCCAAAGAACGTAGAGAGTATCCTCATCAATTCAGTAGGCTTATTTGTCAAGCCTACTGAATTGATGAGGTAGCAATCAGCTGGTTCTCTCTCTACAATAACTTTCTCTGCTTCATTTGAGGTGGTCTTTACAGGCTTGGGTCAGAGCCAGAATGACAAGTCTTTGTGCAAAGCTATCTTTTAATTATACTGATCCGAGATCGATATCCTCATGTACCACCAGCATATAGAACTATAGGCAAAAAAGGTATATTTCTGTAATATGTCGGGTGACTTCCCTTTCATAAGGATATGTGTTTTTATAATGGCAGTTGTTAGAAAATCAGTTCAACTATCCCTCGTTTCACTGTAAGTTTTACAAGCTTTGTAAAACCGATCAGAGATGTAGTAATTTTATTAGTGCATGTGGTGTTTTGCTGGCCACTTTGTCTACTAAGAATCAGCAATCACCTAGAAAGCTGCATCTGAGTACTCGTCCACACCACTGGAAGGTGGAGCAGTCCAGTAGATCTCTTTCCGTCTCAATTCGAAACTCTGGTCCACCTAATATTGTCAAAAGGTGGGCCCGATTACTATGGGGAGGCTCACTCCAGAGGGAAAAAGATCCTGTGGAGTTGAAAAAAATATTTTTATAATACAGAAACGTAAGGATCATAAATAACGGGTAGAGTTAACTTTAAAAGAGGAATACTTGAATATATATTTTTTTCGTGTCTAGAAGGCGTGTAAACAGAAGTACAAGTAACAGAACGCCGATTATCCGCGTTAATTGGGGGAGCTAGAACCTGATAAAAGAAAAACGCGGTTAATCCAAATTATATTTTATTAGGATTACCATAGGTATGTATTTCATGATTCACATTCCAACATTTACAAAAGTAATTTAAAAAAAGACTCTGTAATATGCTCCATTAATTATGCTCCTTTTTTTGATAATTGTTAAAAAAAGAACATATCTGGAATCACTGTTAATCCAACCCCACGGATAACCGAGCCCCCGATAACTGGTCTTCCTTTGTAATGGTAATGTTTCTCTTCTTATTACCAATGCACTGTATACGTAATTCGTACGTTCGTTATCACCATGGGGATGGTTGCACACAACTTTAAGTCACGGTTAATGATTGGTGGCCTTAATACGTTTGTGTGCCTTATTGCCCGCACCAACTTTGTCAGCCGGACTCGAGCACCATGGAGGATAATACCTTCTCAGGATATTAGCGGCATCTCTTCTGTCACCCGTAATCCTTAATTTAATCATACTTTCAATTTCTGACATCTCTTACCTTTCTGCCTGCAGCACGTCTTAAGTGCTGACGGTGGGGGTTAGCGATCCATAAACTCATAATAGAGACATGCATCATTTCGCATTTCTGATAAATACGCGGGCCGTATTTGCTGTATAAATAACTGCTCTATCCATCTTATCTTTCCCTGCTTAGTAATCCTGTTGACACCAAATGGAAAGTCATTCCATATAACATGTACTGCGATTAAAGTAATAAATACTGGAAATAACCTTTAATATTCGGCTGCATTAAAATATTTAAAAAGGTAATTTTTATCGTGACGTATGTATACCACATAAACATTATTTTTATAGGCCTATCGTTAGTATAAATTATGTTAGTGTAGTATGTATGTAAGTTAAGAAATATAACTAATAGATTGAAGAGACAGAAAAGGAGTAAAGAAATTGTATATGGAAAAGAGTAAAAGAACGAAAGAAATCTTGGTATATTAAATATTCACATAAAAATATATAAGGGTGTTGTCGTATAACGCACAATACTGGTGTTGTTATCAAGAGTTAAACACCAAAATAGCACGAAAACACGACAATATAAAGTTCTCTGTTTCTTACGCAAAGCAGATGCCTGGAAATAATGACAAAAGAAAAGCTTAAGAAATTAGTGAATTTAGAATGAATCTAATGAGTTAAGGCCGAAAGGAATATATATGGGGAGAATAAAAATAGTGGATATGTGGTTTACGATTGAATTTTTATGTTTGCATTATCCCCATATGTATTCCTTTTTGGTCTTACCCTAATAAATTCTAAAGTTAGATTCATGTTAAATACACTAATTTCTTAATCTTTTCTTTAATCGTTATTTCATGGGTTTTCATTGTGCTTTGCATCAGAAATATAGACTATATTTTTTATATTGCGTGTTTATATTATAGAGACCTTATATTGTTGTGTTTTCGTGCAATTTCGATGGTTGACTCTTGATAAAAACACGAGGGTTGTACGTTATATGACAATATTCTTATCTGTTTTTATTCGTATATTTTTTATGTGTAATTTTTTTCACATACCGCGATTTCTTCCGTTTCTTTTCTCTTTTCCATATATTTCTTTACTCTTTTTCTATATCTTTTCACTCTTTCACTTATATCTCTTAACTTATATTCATTATGGTCGTTGGGTTCATTTTGACTGTCAGTGAGCCTAGTCCATGATGAAAAGCTTTTATCATTGTCACTTTCTTCCTTTTCTTAATATATACGTAATATTTTATTGAAAAACAGCGGTAACTCACAGAATACGAAATATAGAATTTGCTGTCATGACTCTTTATAACAGTTACCAGTACTCTAGGGTAAAACAGGAAGACAAGGCAGGAAGAAAGTGGGGGAAAGTAGATCTAGAACGTTAAGAGGGTAAAAAAAGGTTAGCTAGCAGTAAGATAGTTAAAGATAAGGAAAAGTAAGCTTATGAAGATAGGGAAAACTGTTAGAGGAAAGAATGAATAGCAAAGAAAAAAAATCGAAACCGAAAAGCGAACATAATAGAAAAAATACAGTCAGATTAATTAATGACCCATCTCTTACAAAATCTGTCCACAGTCTGTCTCTTAGATATTCAGTTTCTGCTGCATGCCTTTTCTATAGCTACTTCCATGGGCAGTGCTCTTCCGAATCGGCATCTGTAATTCCTCGATTCGTTTCCAAAACAGTTCAAACACAGGCTGCAAACGGTAAGCATCCTTTGACACTATAACTCCAAACCCACAGAACCAACTTGTCCTCTTTGTCATTTGTCCGTACTATTTCCGTTTTTTGCAATAACTTTTCTTCACATATATTTCTCGAAAACTACAGAATTCATGTCTAATGTCAGCAAGAATCTTCTGTCCTGTCAGCCTTCAACCCATATGCGGTACTATCAGTCTTAATACTTTTCATATTTGGGGATTTCATTAAAAAAGAAAATGTCAGTCGCAATTAGAAGAATAAAAAAACATATTTAGCTTGCCTTAGTGGAGGAGAGGGGTTTTTTCCCTAACCGCAAATAGACAAGCTGGCCTCGATCACACGCCGTAACAGATCGTGCACACAGACGCGGAAGACAATGGGAACTTACCATATGTAGCAAGTTAAGGTACTTTCTTCTAGCAAGCGATTCACTGCGGTCATAATTTTCTTTCATGCATATTTTAATATTTTTTTTAACCAGCACCACTGGCTGTTTTTTTAACCAAACTACTGGCTATTATTTTTTTATTATTTATTATTATATATATATTTTATTTTATTTTATTTTTTTAACCTGCACCACGGGTGGTTTTTTCCCTCCTTCTGGAATGGGCCCAAGAGAATCCTGGTCTACTTTCTGGCAACACTAGGTGGATCAGAGTCTATTGTGAGACAGTACTTGTTCTACTGGAACTGGCTCACCAGCCAGTGTGGACGAGAACCCGGAATGATCTCTCCAGGTGACTGATGCTTCTGGTAGTTGTGTTCTGGCCACTTGGCTAGTGGCCACAACACAACAACTGAACATGCACACTACTCACACAAACCTACATCAATCATATTTCTGGCCCTTTTACAGTGATTATGTTCTTCACAGAGACACGAGGCGGAGTTGAACAGACTTTCCAGGTGCCGCCCTATACAGGTCCACATGTGTATTTTAATCATAACCTTCGAACTAAAAATTACAGGTTAGTTGAGACAGCCTGATTCATGTTAAAGATGTATGTCACAACAGAGGCTTGATCTTTCATTTGTCTCTAAAAGTAGGAGTCCGTTTCTGGTTTTTGCATTTTGAATCTCCAGCTTGAAATTCTCGGCCTCTATGGACCGTAATCTGTCGCCTTTACGCAGATTCATATCGATTATTCTATTCTCTCCTCTCTTTGATTGGGTGGCTAGGGCTCGCAAACAATTTGTTATAGAAATCATCAAGCGACTCCGGGACGGGACATACGTACTTCTTACAAAAAGCAATTTTCACCCGTCCTCCTGAAGCTGGGAACTCCTTATCATTCTTTTCCCCTCTTTTCTATATCTGGTTGCTTTTTGCTTACAGGATCATTCTGTCATTCAACTGCTACCAGTTTCATTAACACCCTTCTCATTCAAGTTTCTGCTATACACACAGAGCATTCATTCTTCCCATGTCAGTTCTTCCTTGGCTTTTAATTTTTTTTTTCCAGTTAGTTGGCTGGTAACCGAAACTTCTCAAAAGAACCAAGCATTCTATGAGATTCTCAGAAATACGGTCCAAAAAACCCATTTTTTGCCTCTTTAGTTCAGTAATATTGATTATAGTAATTTATAAATATTAAATAAAAATTATAAATAATCATCTCAATACTTAAGATAACAATTGACTCTCAAAAAGTTACTTTGCCATTTAACATTCTAACTGTAAGCAGCCAGCAGCAATTATTCTTAAATGAATTCTGTTTAGCTCTATTATTATGCCAACATATTATTCTTTCAGATTCATAAGTGCAGAGTACCGGAGCTACATAAAAGTATATTATCTGCAATAGATATAGCGACAATAAATGATAAAAACACCTGGTTCGAAAAAAGGAATATTGTAATGGCCAGCGCAGAGCCCTTACCTAGTAAAATGAGCATGTTGGGATGAATTTAACTGCAGAAATAGATGAAGCCAAGACTGTTGTTGTTGTAGGGTTTTAGGAGCATCAGTGACTAAGGCCACATTTCTCCGTGCATATTGTTTATAAATTGCGTATGTTTTAGCATTAGCATTAGCATTAGTAGAGGCATTTGATGCAAGAAAGCAAGCTTATGCAGCATCAGCCAAAAAAAAAAAAAAAAAGTAACATAAATAAATAAAAATAACCACTTCCACTTCACCCCTCTGTTCGCTCGAAATACCTGTCCAGCTGAGCCTTAAACTTATTTAGGCTATCAACTTCCACGACAAGGGATGGAAGTCTGTTCCACCCACCAACCACCCGCTGGCTAAAGGCAAATTTCCGCACATCTATCCTACATTTTGAGGTCGATTTTCTGTTTGCTGGACGAAATACCCGAGTTTGTTGGAGAAAACCATGCAACCTTCGCCTGAGACCAACTAACTCCGCCACGTTGTGAAAACGGCCTATAAAAATTCCTCCCGTCATCGATGGTACTCGAAATCAGGTCTATGGAACTGCCATTGTCAAAGTGGAGAGTGGCCACAGTACTATTGCTTTCTACTAAGAATTAATAGAAATGCTTTCACGACATGATGAAGCAATCATTACAGCAATATGCTACAATTCTTTCATAAACTACAAGGGCCCCCATGACTTTGGTAAGACTATTTATTGTACCAAAAGTTGCTTGATAGTGCGGGCTTGGCTTTACATGGTTTGGACTTAGGCCGCTGGTTTTCACCGATGAAACCATCAATGCTTCCGACATTGCGAACATGTGTTTCTTTCTAGCAAATGTCGTTGAACTCTCTTGTCTTGAGTGTGTTTTGTGATGTGGTTGCCATCCTGATAGAAATATGGCCCAGTATAAGAAAAAGTAGCAATGTAGTGGTCCAGTATGCGATTTAGCCTGGAGTACAAGGGTTGAAGGAGAGGAAGAAGCGAACCGATAATCTAAACTCACTTTCTTGTATAAATATTTTTTTTTATAATTATCTTAATTCCTAAAAGTTTGGGAAACGCTGCCTTAGAATGTTGTTGAGTTCATTAAAGCTCATGGGAGTTTATGCCGAATAGTAAAATGAACTTTTTCTAAGAAGGTGGTTTTTATTTCTTTGATTTAGTATTCCAAAACATTTCTGAGGATACTGCCAGATGGGAGTTACACAAAGTATGGTACTGCGAACTCGTGGTTTTTATTTGGCAATATCGGTGGAACTGATCGACATAATTCTTTGAAGAAAACCCTATTTAATATAAACAGTGCAGTTTTATTTATTAAAAATAAATTGTTACTCACCTTTTTATTAAATAAAAATTGTTACTCACCTTTTTAATTCTGAAAATTTTCCATGACACAATATAGCATGGTTTTTATATTTATTGTGAGATCTGTTCTTGTATTAGCGATATTCGAAAGACGATAAAGAGAAATTCTTCCTTTCAGTTATGCCCTTAATAATAATAATAGCTACCTGGCCCCAGAAACAATCCAGCACATCACTGCAGGATGCAGGTGTGATCAACCGAACGGAGTACACTCGTGGACACGACCAGGTGGCCAGGATACTACATCAGAAGCTAGCGCTAAAATACCAGCTGATCAAAGGAAGTTTACCATATTAAAAATACGAGCCTCAGGACATACTAGAGACTTCTATCCGTACACTATATTGGGACCGTGCTATCATAACGGACAAGACGATCCCACACAACATCAGACATAATCCTCATTGACAAGAAGGGAATGGCTAACTACCTGAACGACATAGCAACACCAGAAACTCTAGAAAACATAGAGGGAATAGATCAGGAAGTACTTAGATCTGAGATAGGAAGTCAAAAATATGTGGCATATGAAACAAGTAATGACCATCCGGATCATTATGCCATTGGCATGGTGCCAAAGGGACTCCATAAGAACCTAGCACAATAGGCCACCCAAGAACCCTTACATGGAACTCCAGAAAGCCACGATCTTCAACACTTGTAGGATAAGTAAGACAGTTCTTCGACCAACAGTAACAGTTATAATAATAGTAATCGGACACAACCAACCACCCCTGCACTTAGTACCTGTACCCGTAACGAGGCGCAAAATTATTATTATTATTTATTAATAATAATAAACATTGACAGTGAGACTGAACGAGGGGGAGAGGGTTGAGTGACATGCAAGTCGCCCAATTTTGAAACACCAAATTACGAAAACTTTCACAGTGACGGGAATATAGGCTGTTCTGTTTTCTTGGAGATAAACGCTGTTCTGGTCTAGTCTTGAAACTCATTTTGTAAATATGTACACAATAAATGAATGTGTCGTTCTGTATTCTTTCGTACCGCTTCATTATTCTCTTCGAAAACATATGGTCCTGTGCAACTCTGCACTATTTTGCAACAATAGTAGAAACCCGATATTTCAACTCTGCATTATATTGCAACAATAGTAGAAACCCGCTTTCAAAACTGTTGCACAGTATTCTTTTTGGTCCTCTACAATTTTATGAGATCACTAGTAATACTTGTGACATATGAAGGAAAGAATTTTACGTGATTGCCCTTCGAAAATCGTTGAATTAAAAGAGAATATTCTACAAAAAATCAGTGCTGTTGAAAATTTGTTACAACGCGTCATGGGAAATTTTCGGTATAGATTAGAAAGCTGCCCAACAAAACAAGGGAGCACATTTACCCGATTTAGTTTTTAAGAACTAACATTACATAATTTATACTATACTATTAAAGTTGTTCAGATGATTATGAAAAAGAAAAACCACTAGTCTGCAGTGCTGCATCTTGTTTATACAATATTGTATATTGCAAAAAGGTATCCGGTTACAAGCCAGAGAGTTAGGAAAAATGAATCATACACCCGCCATCAACATGTCAACAACAGATATAAAAGCATGCAGTTTGATGATAGAAGTAAGCAGATCGATAAAGTGCAGTACATGGTTTGAGGGGCTGGGGGCTGGGCTAAGATAAGATGCCATATTAATAATCATGCCATTTCAGCAATACCGTATATCTGTGATTACGTTTACGTAATCACACAGTGGGGATATCATCTTGCTAATTCAGCTGGGAAACATTAGGGTAAACTGCATAAGTTGATGGAAAATGACTATAAGGTGCTCAGAAAATGGTACGTAGATTTCGTTAGACCTCATCGAATATTGTCAACCAGGAGTTGAAGGTCAGAGGAACTTATTATTCAAGGATTATACGTAGAGAGCTGCGTCGCATCCGATTTTACAGCAGTGCTGTCGGACACAAACCAAACATCGCAGGACGAATTGCATGCCAGCATGTGTTGCACGGTCCATCACAATTTGTTCCTGGAAAGTTGGAATGCAATGTTATGGGATTAGGAATAACGCTGCGTTATCGGAAGGCCAGTTTTTGTTTCAGAATGAGAGTGCACCTTCTCCTATTTTAACTCACTGGATGGATGCGCCTAAAGTGAGGTTGGTTGTTTGCATCATGCTGAACGGCTCGAGTTCGGAGTTTTTTTCTGTTCAACTTAGAAGCAGACTGTATGATATGACGTCTTTACGATATGCATTCCCGGTGAACCTCATTGTAATGTGTAATTCTTCAAACTTAGACACAGAAAAGGCTGTTCAAGGGCCAGTGTAATTTAAAACGAATAAATAATAACTATGCACTGCGCAGCTTGTGGTGATTTTTTTCTAATGCATTACGCTAAATATTTTCCATTCCGAAGACCAGTTGTAATCTGCCAGCATGTTTACATTTCGCCTTCCTTGGCATCTTCTTTCTATCTCCTTTTTTTTTTCACCCAGAAGGTAAATGATTGTTTGTACAAACTTCCATCTGGTTCAGTAGAAGTGTGTACCTTGAATAAATTTAAAGAAAGATTGGAGAAGTTATTAGAAGGGTCTGCAAGAAACGAATCTTCAGTCTTCTATCATGATCTTTGAAATGTATTAAGCGTGTTTTAAACGACACTTTCATACAATATAACAAAGGTTTGTTTATATTTAGTTGTTATTTTTTTTTGGGTTTTTTACGTTGTGTGCTGAATCCATTAATGGCATTGATATTTCTCCAGTTTTAATAATTTGGGGGCAGTAGAATGTTTTATGTTTTTGCAACATTTATATTCAACATATGTACGTACAAATACTGCGATGTTTAAGAACGAATAGTAATCGTGTAATAAGTACTTTGCGTATTCTGGTTGCCCTTCAAGAACCAGGCTATTGCAGAGATTTTAAATTTTGACATAACTCAACATGATCATCAAAACCCATTTACTGCTACTGGGGCCTATGCTGCCAGTACGTCACTTGTATTACTACTGATGCAGATGCTTAATCCTTGCTTTGGTTTAGCAGATCTATAGATCATTGAGGTCGCCTGTTTGAACAACTTTTTTTTTTGTCATAGGTTACTTACAATTAATCAATATAATGTAACTACAGTTTTTAGTTATATGCTTGAAAATTAAAATATAGATTTAACTCAGAATTTAACTCAAATTCCACCTCCTCATTAATTACTGGCTGTAATGCACGCATATTAGCATTAGTAATGGCAAATGATGCAAGAAAGAAGGTTTTTATACAACATCAAGAAAAAAAACCCCCAACACTTCCCATTTCACCTATTGTTCCCTCCAATAGTTCATCTGGTTCTTACTTGAATTTATTTAAGCTATCAAATTCCGCAATAACGGATGGACATTTGTTCCAAGTAATCAATCACCCGCTGGCGAAAGCCAAACTTCCGCACATCTATATGCAGCCGTCCTCATTAAATTTGAATTTATGCCCCTTCATGTGTGCAGTCTGCGCAAAAGGAAGAATACGTTCAAAGCCTTAAACATCCCAATCACATCCCCTCGCGGGGGCCTAGTCTTCAGACGCTGCAATTTTCAGAATTGAAACCTTTCTTGGTAGGAGCTCATCTTTGTTCTCACCAATCTCGTTGCCCTTCTCTGCACCCGTTCCAGCACTATATTCTTCTAAAATGAAGCGTTCAGACTTTTATACAATATTCACGATATTGCCTTATAACATGGGATAATTGCCTCCTTATCCCTACTAAAATTCCTATATATCATTGACAAAACTCCATGAGCTGTCCTGGGAGCCTGTCTGAATTGCTCAGAGAACTTCATATCTGGCTGCCCAATTATTCCCATGTCGTTTTAATTTACTCCCATGTCAGTTAATCTAACAGGTCTATTAGATTAACTGCACCATTACTGAAATACATAACTCGCCATTAGTGAAAATTGAGGTTGACTGGGCTGTTTCAAAAATTAAACGAAACAAAATTCCTGAGGCTGAATTTGTGGGAGGGGTCATGATTAAAAAATTTCATACGAAATTATTTTGCCTTCTGTGCTTCCTATTATTTTTTTAACACATGCATGTAGGAGGGAACATTTTCCAGATATTTGGAAGCCAGTTTTACTTAAAATCATTCAAACCTGATAATCTTATTCGCTACGCGAAATCTTACAGCCCTATTACGCTGCTAACCACCATCGGCAAGCTGTTTAATTTCATTTATGATTACCTCCTCTTTTGGAAGACAGAAGTCCTCCAAAAGAGATGTTTGTTCGTTTATTAAGGGTACAAAAGATGGTTTGTCTGATTTTGGACAACTTACTGGAAATTCATTGTCTATGTAATTGCTGTATTGATCGATTTCCAGGGCGCTTTCGATTAACTTTTCTGGGAAAACATCCTCGATCAGCTTTGGCATGCTCTTTACCCATCACAAGTGTTTAATCACCTCAGAAGTTATTTTACTAACAGAGCTGTTTCAATTATTTCTGAATTTCAGTCTGTTTCTGGGACTGTTTCTTGCGGATGCCCTCAAAGCTCCATTTTAGGACCAATTGTATAGAATTTTGGTCTTGGACGAGTGGCTCTTAAAGGTTTCCGAAAATTTTGCTATGCTCGCATACGCCAATGATTTTACCTTACTCCTCTTCAGTAACTCGAGGCAGAGTTGGAGAAAAATTCTGAGTTACATCATCTTTCTAGTTGGACGTCTGATAATAAGTTGAGAGTAAGCATAAAGAAAACGAAGAAGATGGATATTCAAGGTCAAGCTTAGTTACGATAAGATTTATACAGTCAAAATTAATGACTTTTCTTTTCCTCTGGTTATTACTCGTAATATGAAGTACTTTGGTTTGCATAATGATGACAGATGGTGTATATCTCACACAGAAGATTAAGAAGTTTTCGCCAATGTTAGTTCGAATTATGAAGGCCAGTCTTTAAATCTCAGTCTATGGGATTTAAGCTACAGAACCTTGATAACTGTTTTCATGGTGCTGCTGCGTAGTTTTGGAGAACAGAAACTACTTAATTTTTGACAAAACTTGGTTCCGTACAATGCTGTTTCATACTGGCCATGATCAGAGCCTGAAGGATTGTTTCCGCTCTAGCATAGTGTTTTACCGGGATGGTTACCTTCATTTAATCTTTAGAGAATTCTGTTATAAGATTAGATTATTGCTGTCCTGCTTAGTTTGATGTTATTGTTATGGAAAACGTCACTGATCCAAAAAAAAAAGAAAAACTGTTTGCTGCTAGATTGTCTTGTTGGGACGTTGGAAATCTATATAGACAGAAATGCACTAAAGGAAATGTAAGGAAGCTTTTCATTCTGGTCATATTTTTTATAACCAATAAATCTGTCAGCAGGTGATTTGTTCCTGGTCTGTATGCTAATTATCGGTTAACTGGACACAGATTATTAAATGTCGAATTGATGGAGTTCGGTTTCTGCCGTACTTATTTGTGCCCTTGTGGTACTAGAGAAGATTGGGAGTGTGTGCTGCAGTCATTCCACTTTATGATGATCTAAGATAACCGCATCTTATGCTTATTGGCATTTCTTCTCCTGGTAAAGGACCTGAATTTATTGAAAACAGAGTTGTTTCGCTGTTTGCAGGATTTTGTATTAAAGGTCTCCAAAAGATGTTGGTAACTGTTAATAAATTCTACCTCTGCTGGTGCTGCTGTTACTTCTGTTGTTCCCACAGCCTCCGTTTTCATCTGTTTAGTTCATTCATTTTCTTTTTCTCCTTTCCTTGGTATTAAAGTTTTGAGATTGTGTGGCTCATCACTTATGAGGTAGGGCGCCACCGTAGCCAGGTGGGAAGGAGCAGCAGTGCGTAGCACACGCTTCTTGATTAGACCGGGGTTCGAGCCCGTCACCACCAAATACGGAGGATGTGGAAAGGTCAGGGAAGGACCACCGCATATCCCCGAGCAATATGGCCTTAGTTGCCAATGCTCCTAAAAAACCAAATAACAAACAAATAACAAACTTATGGGGTGCAGTGTTGTCAGCGCTGCCAGCCTGTATAATTTCTTCAGCTTTTTTTTTTTTGGCGATTACTGTTTCAGTAAAAAATACTATGGCAGAGTTGAACTAATGTTCCAGTGCCGCCCTACGAAGAACGCTTACTTGACCCAACAACAAATCACGTTACGTTGTTGTCGTCGGCTGCCACTTGTTTGGAGAGATTTGAGTTCAATTTCAATCGATGACTGGAGGAATTTCTAAAGTTTTCTTCAACCAAGGGGGAGTTTGCCGACATCGGCCCGAGGAAGTAGGGTTTTAAATTGTGAATTATTCCGCTACGGTGCTGTTAAAAGAAATGTGTTTACATTTTTTGGCCCAACAACATATATGTAAAACATTTGTGGCCACAGAGTAGCTAGTTATGTATTTCATGTTTAATTTTATTAAGAACAAGTTTGATAACTTCAAACGTGTACTTTAAGTGGAATAAGCTCCTTATGAATAGAGCGAATTTTAGGTTAATTTTTAAGGAACCAGTGAACCCAAAGTCTTCAGTATTTGGGGTGATATATTTGCAGTTCCCAAGGCAGTAATTAATTAACCAACATCAATACAATAGACAAGCAAATCTTCTTGAGAAAAGTATGAAATGAACTTTTCACGGTGTCTTTATCGAAACAACTATGTTCCTAGAAACTGTAAGTTTTTAGTTTGGAGCATTTAAAAAAGACCTGGAAAAAATTTGGAAGGCCCAAACTCGCTGGATGTGATTTAGTTCAATTAGTTCGTTGGTGTGAAGCGTTTCGATTCTCATAGATTTTTATGCTAGAAACAGTCTTTCACCGCATACATTACATTCAGAATCTGATGATGAAGTTGTATTGCATGTTCCTAGAAAGGTATTACAAATGTTGGAAAGTGTCTCAAGTTTATGTATGCAGCCATTTTTCTCTACTGAACTTCTGAAATTAATAAGGTTTTACTTGGATTGTTGTGTACTAAATAAAACAATAAAGAGAGAGTGATGCTGATGCAGCTTAGCAGGCTATCCGCTTGTGTACTAGACCCCTCTTGCTCTGTGCATTCTAGACACTTCTAGAAGGATCTCTGTTCGCGATCATCCTAGAAAAAGTGGTAACCAGTAATCATCAACCTTGTAATCATAGAAAATGCAAAATCATTTTATTGAAGCAAAGAGAAGAAGAGTATGAGAGTTTCCAGTAATCTGTATGTGATGGAAGAAGTTGATGTCATTTTTAACTCAGTGTACATGAATTACTGAAGGACAATTGTAAGTAGCCAGACTCCAAAGTTTGCTGTCAATAAGCTCAATTCAACAATATTAAATTAAATCTGTCGGAAGTTAAAAACACTGAATTGGTATAGAATCTGTGAGATAACGTTTTTAAAGTTGATAAAAAGATAAGAAAAAATAAAATTTTTAATATAGATGTTCAGAATTATCGATTATTTATACAAAAAATGGTAAAGAGTGTACAGAGACGGCTGTACTCAATTCCAGAGTTGTCAGCAGTTTGTTTATTTATTTTTCTTGTTAATTTGTACGCAGTGTTTAAATATAAATAATTTAGCGTAGCCGAAGACTTTATTTCATTATGCAGTGCTTTATGAAAGAAGCGGTTTTTTTCCACCATAAACTTCGTACAGTCCGACATCACGATAATCAGAGTGATGCATTTTCGCTTCTAATCTACGAACAACAACAGGACGATGCATGCAAAATGAATTCATATCAGTGAACTCACATTTCTCCATATTTTGCTGCAAATAAATCTGACTACAAATCATTTTAAAAGCTGTACGTGTGTACTATAGAACCATAACCGAAATCTTACCTCACACATACAGTGCTCTTGTAGACTTCTTGATGATCCGTTTATACTAAAAGGATAACACCAATTTTTCAAAACTACTTCGTGCTCAGTGTGTACATTGCACTTACTGGAACGAAATGCTGTTTATCTGCGTGCTGTTAGATGTGCATGACACGAGCGCGGCATCCTCACTGAGATTTACTCCTCTTGTTGCCTGTGGAGATTTCTGAACCTCCTTAACACTTGCCTCCGCAACTTTGATAGCTAACGCATGCGCAGTGAACAACTGTTGCTACCATTACAAAACAAGAGCAGCCAGATGCATGGATAAATGAATGTCGCCAATTTTTTTCCTCCCCATTTTGGTTACTAATTATTTTTAAGCTTCTTCCCCGGGATTTTGAAACAAAGTCTTCCATCACATATGCGCTCATTACGGAATTAAGTGGATTTTTCTCCTTGAGTTATATTTTTATAAATTCTTTGTCTTTTTTGGCTCGTTCATGTAGATATTGATTATATAAGGCTCACCTAGCCATTTCCATCGAGAGTGTTGATAGTAATGGATTTTCCATGCTAGACAAACTTTCGTTGCTCAAAGTAAAATTATGTGATAGATATGATCTATTTAATCAGCCTGCTGCGTGCCTCTGAGGTGCCTTTGTGAGAGGTATTATGGGGCACACCTACCACCAAACAAAGAATAAATGATCAGCTGTAGATCGATGTTTTAATACATTTTGAAATGGTCAATGAACACATAACGAAATAAATTTTGAAATAAAAAAAAAAGAAAACCACGTTGTTTCAGACGAGACTTCAGTGTTATTATTTATTTTTTTATTTCATTATACTTAAAATTTTTGGTCCAGCAAATCAATCACCGAATAGAAGCAATTTACACATAGATACTGACACCTCATAACCATAGTTGCTTTGGCGCTTAATTCATGAGCGCACATACACGAACATTACATATCATTGAACTAATAAATTAATTATTCATTACACACCTACATGAATTTGTCGAGGGACTGATATATTTGGAAACGTACCTGTTAGATTATTTTTACCAATAAAATTCAAAATTTCGCTTGAACGTCTGCTTGTATGGAAATGTTGCAAAGTTTTAAGTTCATCTCAGATATGCCATGAATATTACTTTCAATTTGAGTTTTATTTTTTTATTTTTATTATTAGTCAATTTTCAGCCTTTGCGGTGTTTTAATGTTTCATTTTATTCCTCTGCTTTTAACTCTAATAAGTGATTATTACAATTAACAAATTCATACGTTTTGTAATCCTCTTTTTTTCACTCAGTATACTATGAATCGGTGAACTTTCATCTGAGGCCTCTGTTGCACTAGAAGAGTTATTGCTGACATCACCCTTCTAGCCAAAGTAATCACTGTAACTTATGAAGCATCTGATATTCTTAGAAAAATCAACTTAAATGCTCCTTGTAGACAAGTCAGAAACCCTACGCTGTTTCGCCTTGACTCTGCTACCACTGACTTTATGAAGTTCAGTCCACTGAACGGAATCAGCAAATCGGCAAATAACTCTCATTGACTTTTTTGACAACTCCCAATTACTGATGAACTCCATCCACAAGTTTGCCTCTTCTCTTGAACTGCAAAGTGACTAGCTCTCATTTAATTATTGTAGTTTACTATAGCGTTTTATTATTTTCTATTCTCTAATTAATTTATTTGTCTCACCGGTGACTTAACTTAATGCATACCTCTTTTTGTACATATGATTTTAACGTTTGAATCTATATCAATGTTTATCTTCCTGTTGGATTTCGTATTATTCATTCATTATTTTACTATTATTTTACTCTCAGATACTGTTAATGGTTACATGTTGCGTATCTTGTTATTAATAAAAATAAAATTCCCATCTATGTCTTTCTCTTAAGAAATTATTTTAAATTTCTTTTGGGATCATTAACAGGCTCCTAAGATGTATCGCAGTCAAAATTTCTTCTTTTTTTCCCTCTTTTTCGAACATTACTCATGTCCGGAAAAATTGGATCATTCTCAAAAATATCTCTTACTTATTTTGCAGAATTAATAACATTTTGGAAAGTCTGTACTCTTTAACGTGATTTGTAACAATTTTGAGATATTCGGTAACTGTTTGTACATCGAATTTAAGGTCCTGCATAATTTTACTTACTACATTAAATTAGAAGTGGTAGATTATTTTAAATAAAGTTAAAATTTAGTTCAATTTTATTTTAGCTTAGTAATATATAACTATAATCTACCCACTTTTTCTGTGTACACCATCTGGGAATCCTAAATGCTTTGAAATCGTTGACGGGATTATTGCGCAAAACCGTAAGCTGCAAATATGTGAACCTGTCGATATTCAGTTTTTCTGATATCACCTGTCGACCCTGGGTGTAACACCTCTTCAGGGATGCTCCATTCATAGATGATTCATAGATGGTCCCATTTCAATGCACCAGAGGCCCTGCCTCTGCTGCATTGAAAAAGGAATGGGATAAATTGTTTTAGGTGTAGTCAGGGGCGTGTTGGAAGGAACCCGTGCCAGCTCCTTTTTAAATTTTTAGGGACAATACAAGCTCCTTAAAAAATAGTGTGATAAGATTTCACAAACTATTTTAACCGGGTCTAACTCTTAGCTGAAATTCTTCTCGAGCAAGCTACTTTTTGAGAAATTGAGAGGATGGACATTTCCACTATATTCACATCTGGTATTCCATCACACAACAGTTTGATTTTAATTAAATATGATTATGAACACGACGTTATAGATATTTTTTGATATAAACGAGACAGTTATTTATCTAGAAAATGGCAATCATCTAGATTTACGAATTTTGACTCTTCCAAAATTTTGTAAATGTGAAATACGCTATAGGTGTTTCCGCATGATTCCCTGATTAATTGAACCCTGAACCCTTCTTCGAATCTGAACCCTTCAAAATCAGCTCAAATACCGATTAAAACAACGAAAAAAAGGAGTCAAAAAGATATCCAAATCTTTGTAGGTGGTGAACAGGTGCAAAGTGTGGCATCCTACACAGACCTAGGCGTGTAGGATGAAGTGATGAAGGGCTCACTTTCCAACCTCACTTTGACAGGATGAGAAAGAAACCGTACACAGCACTATGGGACGTACGACAGGAGCTCGTGGGTGTGCTAATCCAGCGCTGCTTTGTCAATCTATCCTGAAGTGTATTACACTTATCATCCATTACACCTAGTCATCCATCCAGATAAGTTTTGCGAAGATAAGCTCTACAGAAATAAAACCCTAGAGGACTGTTATCAGCTGATGAATCTGTGTTGGATACTTGCACCTGACCAATAATGCTTTACTACAAATAATTTTGGTTAACTTCAGACTATGTGTAATTTTAAAACCTTATATATTATTTCAATATTTTATTTATAAGTAAAATTCCGTAAATATTCCGGGTGGAGCCAATATGTATTCTACTTGTAATCCATTTTACTTATGGTACCGCGTACCTTAGGCTACAAATGGCACATAACCATTCCGCGGTGGTTCGTGGCTTTGTGGACAAATAAACAGGTGCCAGTAGCCCAGTGGTTACGATTCCAGATCACGAATATCATGGACTCGTGCTAGAATCCTACCGCGAGGGTTTGGGGAAATCGCAGAGGAAAAAATCGCGAAAGTCGCTTCATTGGACTACTTTCCCAAGGTTGCAGTGACAGCCGAAGAAGGGTGGCGCCATCTGATGTTGCTCTAATCATTAACACCCACTACTGGGTACCAAAGCTAAACAAGGTACACTTCCATAGCTGGATGAAGGTGGAAAGTAGAAATATTCCCCCAGAAACTGTGGTTTTTCGTCCAGAAAAACAGGCAAATTGACCATAGAACGCACGCAATTAACAGACATAAGACACACAGAACCGCATATGAATTAAAATATTCCAGTGGCCTAATCTAATAGTTTGGAAGTAGAAATATTGAACATTCTACATCGAGTGTGGCGCAGGATAAAGTCATTCGCGTTCAGGCCTTAGACAGAAGGGGTGGCCACGAATACCCCGAAGGCACCCATGGACGGCATTGGAGCGAGTGGCGCTTCTGCCGTATGGTTATCTCAACTGAAGGGCAAGCCCACCACCCCAACCTACTGGAAGTGCTAACTGCGCTAGTGACTACCCAGGAGGGAAGAAGAAGCCGACGCATGAATCGGAGCATCGAAATGAATACGTTCATCATACAAGTGTTCTACGATGTAACGAAACTAGAGCCAGACATGACAAAGAGGACGAAACTACACACGAAGTGGGGGCGCGTCCGTAGCCAGGTGGAAAGGAGCAGCAGTGCGTAGCACACGCTTCTTGATTAGACCGGGGTTCGAGCCCGTGACCACCAAATAAGGATGCGGAAAGGTCAGGGAATGACCACCGCATATCCCGGAGCAATATGGCCTTAGTTGCTAATGCTCCTAAAAACCAAATAACAAACACACGAAGTGGTTGGAACGATTCCCGACTGCTCAGGTCCCCTAACAGTGAATAGTAGGCCAGAGACGGACCGTCATCAAGAAAAACGTGATAGTGCCTACAAGTTTGAAAAAAATCAAGCAGGATCTGAGTGACCAACTACAAATAATAACGAAACCAGAACTGGAGGAGGAACAGCAAGGACAAGAACTGCAACCTGGAACAGCCGAAGAGCAAACAGACAAGATCACAATATCCAGAATAGAAGACGAGTGAAATAAAGCGCCAGCAGAATTCGATAGAATGTACCCTTCAACAGCTACTCCGGATCCCTGACAAGTTCAGCACTGACATCAGGATGGCCTAGACAAATGCAAGACCCATGGATTGATTACATCAAAGACATCCAGGCGGACGAAACTACCAGGTGAAGACCGGTGAACGGATTTAAGCAATGACAGAGGGAGAGACACAAATCTGGGGATGATGCAGGCCCACCAGTTAGAATACAAGGAGATCAAGGCCCGCCTGACTGAGAAATACCATCAGAGACTGAGAAGCCTGCTAAAATCAAAGCTGAATGGCGCAAACATGGTCACAGCCATAAACGCTTAGGCAGTCTCAGTACTAACGTACTCCTTTGAAATCATAGATTGGTCCAAAACCGAGCTGAAGGAGATTATGAGATCGACGAGGAAAATGATGACCAAGAGCCGTCCCTCGAAATACTGATTATAGTCCGCAAAGAAAGAGAGAAGGGATCGACTGACCTCATTGAACAAGCGAAGGCGGTTAAAAACTTGCGCCATTACTTTCAGGGAAACACCGCGCCAATCTACCAAGCCATAAAAAAGATAGACAAACGACACTCAACCTCAACAAAAAGGAAAGCATACTGACACAGATAGCAGAAATAGACAGAAAGATAGGCGAAAAAGACACTCCATGGCAGACACCTTGATCACTGTCATGATCTCCATCAAGATAACATAGATAAGATGGCTTCCAACGCTTGACTCACGAACGGGAAACTCTTCTCCGAGTCCGATGAATTCATGCTTGCCATCCAAGACTAGATAATCAACACTAGGAACTACAGCAAATAATTTGCTAAGGACCTGGGAATAACAGATGACACATGTTGACGTTGCCACCTGGTCCCAGAAACAATCCAGCACATCACTGCATGATTACGCAGAAGGATCACCCAGACGCATTACACTCACAGACACGACCAGGTGGCTAGGATGATACATCAGAAGCTAGCGCAAAAATACCAGCTGATGAAAAAAAAGTTTACCGTATTACAAGTACGAGCCTCAGACCATACTAGAGACCTCTATTCACACTATACGGGGACCTTGCCATAATGACGAACAAGACGATCCTGCGCAACAGACCAGATATAAGTGATCCTCATCGACAACAAGGAAATGGCTACCTACCTGATCGACATAGCGGTGCATAACACCAGCATCCTCGAGGAAAAGATCAGGAAGTATTCAGAACTAAGACAGGAAGTCAAAGATGTGACATATGGAACAAGTAATGATCATCGTGTCAACCACCGGCATGGTGCCAAAGAGCCTCCATAAGAACCTAGCAACAATAGAAGCCGCAATCCTTGAACACTTGTAGGATCCTAAGAATCTCTGGGTACGACCAGGCTGCCATGCACGGAAATTGAACTTGGCCTGTTATAACGTACGAACACTCATCGGTGAAGACAGGATATTAGAGCTGGAAAAGGAATTAGAAAATGTGAATTGGAATATCATCGGTTTGGCTGAAACAAGAAGAAGAAATGAATCACTTATAAGTTTATCAAGTGGAAATCTGCTGTACACCAATGGAAACAGTGAAAGGAGTGAAGGTGGAGTTGGGTTTCTGGTCCATAAAGATTTTAAAAACAACATTTTGGAATTCAAAAGTACATCACCAAGGGTGTCAAGACTAATACTCAAGATTTCTAAGAGGTACAAGCTAAAGATTATAATGATTTATGCACCAACATCGAGCCATGATGATGAAGAGGTTGAAGAAATGTACACTGAAATTGAGTCTTCTAGATGAGCAGAAAACCCACTACACTATTATTATGGGGGACTTCAATGCTAAGGTTGGAAAAAGGCAAAACAGCGCAGAAAGAGGAACTATAGGAAATTTTGGAATTGGTGAAAGAAATAAAAGAGGTGAAAGACTTGTGGAATTTGCAGAATCTCAAGGAATGTCAGTAATGAACACTTTTTTCAAGAAAAGGGTGAACAGAAAGTGGACATGGAAGAGTCCAAATGGATTAACAACTAATGAAATCGACTTCATCCTCACTAACAGAAGATATATTGTGAATGATGTTACCGTCCTGAATAAGGTAAATGTTGGAAGTGATCACAGAATGGTAAGATGTACACTTGATATAGATGTAGGAAAGGAAAAAACTGACTCGAGTAAATAATACAAAGGTCTTTGAAATAACAGAGGAGGAGAAAAAGCAGTATGTACTGGAACTTAAGAACAAGTTTGAGCTTCTGCAGACTGCTCAGGACCAAGATATCAACGAGGAATATTACAACTTTTTGAAAGTGATAAAGCCCAAGAAACCTATAGGGAAACAGAAATCCAAAGAAGAAAAAATTAGTCAAGAAACATTTGTCATGATGAACCAAAGACGACAAATGAAGAGCAAGAAAAACACTGACATGGAGAAAATTGAGTATACTGAGTTATGCAAAGCCATTAGAAAGAGACTCAGAGAGGACATAAGAAGATTTAACACAAGAAAAGTAGAACAAGCACTAAGGGAAAACAAAGGATTTAAATCAGCAGCCATGAGCAGTAATACAGAAAGACAAATGATACTGAAACTGAAGAATAGCGATGGTGTACTCATAAACAGCAGATAAGGCATAATTCAAATAGCAGAAGACTACTATAGAGAATTATACAAGGAGCGAGGGAATGATACCAGCAGTGGGGAACATGGATTGCAAAGTAGCAACACATACGACATACCCGATATTCTTCCTGATGAGGTAGAACATGCATTGAAGAATTGGAAAGCCCCGGGGGAAGATGAAGTTACTGTAGAGTTGTTAAAATTGGGAGGAAGAGACATAACACAAAAACTGGCAAGGCTCTTCACAAAGTGCATTAGAAAAGGTGTGATGCCTAAGCAGTGGAATAATGCAATCATAGTTTTGCTGCATAAGAAAGGAGATAAATCAGAAATTGGAAATTATAGACCAATTAGCTTGTTATCCCATATCTACAAGTTGTTCACAAGGGTCATTACTAACAGATTAGAAAGAATACTTGATGAGAATCAACCGAAAGAGCAAGCTGGCTTTAGGACAGGATTCTCAACTATGGATCACCTTCACGTAATATCACAGCTAATGGAGAAAGCAAATGAATATAAAACACCATTATGCCTGGCATTTGTGGATTATGAAAAGGCATTTGACTCCATACAGCATAAGGCAATGTTTCGGGCACTGGAAAGACAAGGCATAGATACTCCATATATTATGATTTTGAAGAAAATATATGAGAGTGCTGCATCCTTTATTAGACTAGACAAAGACAGTAGCAAATTTAAAATCGAGAAAGGAGTTCGACAAGGAGACACAATATCTCCGAAGCTGTTTACTGCTGCCCTTGAGGAAGCTTTCAGAAGATTAGACTGGTCGCAGAAAGGAGTCAATGTGAACGGAGAGTACCTAAACCATTTACGATTTGCAGATGACATTGTGGTCATAAGCCACGATTCCAAAGAATTAGAGGAAAATCTTAATCAGTTATGCACCGTTAGTAAGGATTTTGGACTAAAGATGAATATGGCTAAAACAAAAGTAATGATGAACAAGTATGCCACGGAAAGGGAAATAATGATTGAAGGAGCAGTAATTGAAAAGGTGGAGTCATATACTTATCTGGGACAAGTTATTAGCTGTAATAATGATAAATGGCTGGAAGTCAAGAAAAGAATAAATTTTGGATGGATAGCATTCAGGAAATATAGTCACATACTGAAGAGCAATATCCCAGTTTGTCTGAAACGTAAAATAATGAATCAATGTATACTCCCCACCATGACTTATGGAAGTGAAACTTGGGCACTCACCAAAAGAATGGAAGAGAAGCTAAGAACTACACAGCGAAGAATGGAACGAATTATATTGGGAATCAGACTGTTAGATAAGAAGAGAAACACATGGATTAGGCAGCAAACTGAAGTAAAGGACATTCTTATCAAAACTAAAGAACTAAAATGGTCTTGGGCAGGACACATAGCTCGAAGACATGATGACAGATGGACTAAGAAAATAACAGAATGGTACCCAAGAGGAGCTAGAAGAAAACCTGGAAGACAAAGGCGGAGATGGATAGATGAAATTCATGAGTTTTTGAGTAGTAAATGGATGGCCAGTGCTCAAAACAGAAGGAACTGGAAAGTTGTTGGAGAGGCCTTCATCCTGCAGTGGATTGAAAATGGCTGATGATGATGAAAAGAGTTTATATAGTAACCGGACACAACCAACCACCCCTATGCCCTTGGTGCCAGTATCCGTCATGGGGCGGAAAAAAATCCCATAAAGGAGAAAGTTTTTTTTTTTTAAATAATAACAAAAAAATCAGTGCTCGCCCTTCATTTGTATCATATCCTCTCAGTGATTTCAATCTTCTTCAATTATCCAAAACTGTATGGACTGTCTAGATAGATAACCATACGAAACTCACAGAAAACGCGTATTTTCTCTTTCCACTTTGTATTTTTCACTGTTCTTTCATCTTGTATTTTATCAGGGAAAAAAATCCCTGATAAAAATCCTTGTATCATATAATTAGAAAAAAAAATCAGTTATTTTATTCTTATTTTTGTTGGCAGGGTATGTTTTTCTTGAAATGCAAAGGGCTGAGTTGCTGTTCGCTAGTCAGTGACTTTGTGAGTTATTGATGAAAAATTTCCAGTCCAGTTCTTCATGAAACATGAGCTGAGCCACTGGTATATCGATATTGTAAACAATATGCATACAGCTTTTATCCCTTTGTATTTTATCAGGGAAAAAAATCCAAGACCATACAAAAAGCATAAATTTAAGCAGCTCTATTTGAATATAACCTGGTAAGTGCCCGCATTTTCCCTACCTAACGGATAAATTTGATTGAGCGGGTTGGCTGCATCCGTTGCGCATGCCTAACTCCAACTTTGGGCCAAGGTCAATCAATCGTAGGCCCCTTTTGTCATCTGAGCTCCATGCACTTACGTGTTTTGCGGAATGGTTAATCCTGCCAACCACGCAGTATCTCAGCTCACAATGGAAATTTACTGCAAAACATGTTTTTCCTGTTGATGAAATTACAGGGCCCCAAAATAGCAAGATAGAACAAAGTGTAAATGCAAGCAGCAGGATGAGCTGGTGCAAATGGGCTTTGGCCATTAGCTATGGTATTCTTAGAGTTTTCAGCTGATGGGTTCACAATAAAAGAAACAAATTTTAGATAATAATATAATGGACTGGTGAATTTTTAGTGCTTATAATATATTTTTTATTATGTAATTTATAATTTTATAGTGAACTACAAACATTATCTTTTTTATTTTCAATTTTGTAAACTCTTAAACTATAGACACTCCCCACTCCCGATTATGCTGTGCAGTGCACAATCTGCGACTGCCCTGTATCTAATACTCGAGGGAGAGAGATATTAAAAGAAGGAAATATGAAGGTATAACTAATAGTGAGAAAACAAAGATTCGTAGCTACATCATTTTATAGTAACGAATGGGCCTGGTGTACTGGGGTCCATGGTTGAAATATTACATCATTTTATTTTAAATCTGTAAGAAGAATTTATAAAATTTATTATAGTGATTTTACTTTGTATACAATGTAAAAATAAAATAATATTGACACATAATGGCATCTTACATTGACTTCGGACTTATATGGACTAGATTCTGACTTTTAAAAACCATTTCACCTTCAGGAGGACCAAGGCATTTGCGGCCATGTGAGCAATTAGAAAGGAACTGTTTGTCGTCCATGACTCGAACCTTATCATAAAGAGATGCTCCTAACTATTTCTTTCCGTGCATCTGTTACCTGACCCTCTGCGCGTACTGGAATTTGCCTTTGGTCAACAGAATGGTCGGGAAACCCTTCACAATTTCAAAAGCAATTATACACACCAACTTAGATACCACCCCATGGAAAGCACAAATCACAGGAAACAACGTGGTCATCTAGAAAAACTCATTAGAGGACTCTCTGAGACTTCATCGGTTGACTCCATAAAGAAAATGAAGAAACTAATTCGACCAAAGTCTCCTACTAACAGCACTCAGAGGCCATTAATGTCTTGAAAATGTTTCCTGTTAACCTCTTAAATTATTTTAATACGCTTAGTAGCTACTCACATAGGTATTGCAGCTTTAACTTGAAAGAACCAAATCTTCCAGAATTCAAGTCCATTCATTGATACTTAAAGTAGAAGCCGGCTAAGCACGTGCAAACAAGCAATCATGACAGCGACAGGAAGATGTCTTAGTTTGCGGGTTTTCAGCTACTTGAAGTAAAATCCTAACAGTGTTTTCTGTAGATAAAAGTGCAAAAACATCACTTGATGTTGTTGACTCGCTAAAGAATGTCACTTATATGGCTAATTTCATGAACTTAATTTCTTGTGAGTTACCAAGAATATGAGTGAGAGTTATCCCATGAAATGGAAGCGTGAAGTAATGATACCATCGATGTGCAGAAATGCACAAGAAGACCTTGGACGCTCAATCCACGTAACCAAGGGGAACTCGGGAAGGTAATATGAAACTCTTGTCAGCTATTCCAGCAACACATCAACAAGTATTGAAATTTATATGAACACTGAATACTCAGCTCTACAGCCTTGATTTTCATGGAAGAAAGTGACGCGTAAGCCAAATATTACCATGCTCAATTAGTACTCCTGCCTTGAACTGTCCATAGAATGGAAATCAATTCTGTGGGCGCGAATCTCGCTGCAACCCATTAAAATCAGATGGGCGTATATAGAAGGATGCCTGGAGAATGTCTGCTGTCTCAGTGCATTCTGATAACATCAAAGTATAGACAAGGTGGGTTTCTGGTATGACAGTGTTTCTTATAGTATGGACAAGGACCTTTGGCGGTTGAGCGGGGAGCCACGAAACCTTAAGATTTTGGACAATTCCGTGCTTCCTGCGATGTGACTTTTCTTTTATACAGACCCATGTTTGTTTAAAAGGGATAATTTCCCATTTTATAAAGCCAATGCTGTTCAAGAAAAAGTTGGAATAGCAGGTACAGGGTCACAATTATGCAGTGGAACGCGTGTGGGGTAAACTGGAATGTCGAACGAATACCAGGTCAACACAGCCCACATCAGTAGCTCGTCCTGTCCACTGTTCTGCAGAAGTAATGGAGAACTATTCGATTGCATCTATCCTTCGTTGGTTGAAAGGCGCTTAGGGTATCACAGCAGCCAAAGTGGAACCGACACGCTATTGAATTGCGTAGTAGTGATGTTAGTATGACATCGATGTGTGTCCGAATAGTTTTTGTAAGTTAATCTATATTGTGAATAAAATACACTACTTGCCATTGGAATTCTTCTAATGGAAGAACTGACCGATTTACCTGAAATTGTTTTGTTGATGACTATGACACTTGTATATGATTTAGAATTTCAAGCTAATCAGCACAGTAGAACGTCCAGTAATATGCTTGTTGTAACCCTGAGTTACTTAGGAATCTGAAGGTGCTCTAAAACGTATGTAAATGTGATCAGACAAAACAGTGAGTGAATGACCGTCTAAGAGCGTGTAGTGCCTTAACATGCATAAGGCGATTACATGTATAGCAGCCAAGAATTTTAAATAATTTGGTTCTTTCAGTTCAGAAGATCGTATTATCGTGTAGGATCTGATGGCTGAGAAGCAGGACAAAACAATGAGTACTGGAAGGACTCGAACACGCCACAAGGGCTCCAGTGGAAGTACAGGATCGGCAGACCACTTTAGGATGGGGCGTAGAAAACGCAGAAGCACTGCGTTTAGACTGGTTTCGCATAATGCCTTTCTGTCAGTGCACCATAAATAAGGACCAGAAGTGAACGGCTTATAACTGATGCTTCCTCATAATATGATTCTGTACGTTAGCCCGTTATGCCACTCCCTGATATAGGCTAGATTATCTCTGGCCCAAGTGTATCTCTATCATCCACATAAGGCTATCAAACTGGATTCCAGACAGAACCGTGATTCATTACTCAAGATGACATAATACCATTCTTGCCTCTCCTTGCACTAGTACAGATGGTGAAGACAATGTAATGGCTTCATCAACAAACGTACTAGGAAACATACTTATGCAGTCATCTGGTAATCATGCTTCCGACACAATGACGGAAGCATGATTACCAGACGGGGATGGCGTTACAACGTGTGAAATCTTATAGATTGTGAGAGATCTGTTACCTGTCTCTAATCGGTCGATCATCTCATTCTGAAGTTGTTCTCATGCCATTAAAGTATGGAAATTTGTGTCCGAATACCCTCCCTCTGTTTTGATGCTGTGAATACACTGCTTCGTGTCAGCAGTAATTTGGGAATCACTGCTGACACGAATTTGTAAAAGATGGATGGTCCGTATAAGTAAATACTTAAACTGACCATCCATCTTTCGCAAATCCGCCGATTTGACTCCTTTAAAAGTTCATCAGTTGTATACAACATCCCTTACTCGTTTTAAAGGTATTGCACGCTCTTCATTTTTTTTTTTTTTCGATCACCACTTTGTTCGCCTACTTAACATTGTAAGTTAATCTATATTGAGAATAAAATACACTACTTGCCATTGGATTTCCTCTACCTAGAAAGAATTGACCGATTTATCTAAAATTGTATGTTCATAACCTTGACGCTCGTATATGATTTAGCATTTCAATTTAATCTGCATAGTAGAACGTCCAGTAATATGTCTGTTGTTACTCGTGTTTTTAAAGTATCTTCAGAGCGGTAAAAGATGTTATTGAACATTTTACTACACCTATTAGTTGAAATGCTAATCCCTTCTGGTCTTCAGGACCAGAATATGGGAAAACAGCATGATTCCATGGACCTGTCCTGACAGATGCCAATAATATAGGATGACGGTGACGGTGTGAAGTTTCACAGTACATATGCTCCTTGATATCCAACATTTGGATGTCATCGGTTATCTGAAAAGTATTTACAATCGAACGCATCCTTTCATGGCTGCAGTGAGTTCAGTGAGCGAATGAGTTCTTACAGCAGAACGAAGTGCTATATCACAACACTGGAATTGTATAGAAGTGGTTTCAGGATGTGAGAGTTAATTCAGCCTATTGCTGTGGCCTTCTCGGTCACCGGACCTCAAGCTAATTGAGCACCTATAAGATGAGGTGGAATGAGTTCTTTGGAATAGAGATCCACAACCATCCGATTTGCAACAACTGTGGAAAGCAGTTGAGTCAACGGGTATAAGCACCCTTGTGGCTGGCTTCCGACAAACAGTATGCTCATGCCACGCATATCCAGGTTGTTCTGAAGACTAAAAGAGGACCTACTCGCTGTTAGATAAATGTACTTAACGGAGTATCTAGTCAGTATAGGTCACATTTATGTACACAGATTTTCAGGAATATTTTACTATTCTTTCGAATAGGGGAAATTTCAAAGGTGATCACTGTGGAAGCTATTTCATTTGTTATTTTGTGATTTGAGGACCAAGATGACTGACTAATAAACATATTAGAGAGCTTGTTTCTAGCTCTTTCCGTGCAAAGTTTATCGCTGGAGCTGTTTGAGCAATAACAGTGACCTGATTATTAAGTATGGAACGTCTGTTTTAAATATTTGGTGTGGACGTTAGTAATTGTACGATGGTTGAAATGAGAAGTACGCGATGATGCATTATCAGCAGTGGAGTAGGGAGAGGACTTTTTTGAATAGTTCGGTTTGGTTAGATGTGCGTTAAGAGCCAAAGCAGCTCAGAGTATGAGGCACCAGCATAATTTGTCGTAATTGCGTATATTCTTCGTTAGTTTTCTGGACTAAAAATCCAAGTTCAGGGGAGGAAAAACCATGCAACCCGTCTGAGATTGGCTAACGCAGCCAGATTGTCAAAACAAACTTAGTAATATTCTTCGCTTAATTGATGGAATTCGAACCCGAGCCATTTCCATCCAGTATGGAATGGTTGTGATTAAAACCGCTGGTCAACCGCGAAGACTGAGCAGCAGGACAGAGAAAGTTTTGATTTCTGTGATGGAGGGGGAGTTGTGAGAATGAATGTTGCGCTTGAGCTTGAGAATTTTAACTATATGCAGGGTTTGCGTCGTTGATCTTTAATCCCTACGTAGCAGTCTAGTCGGCGCGGTCCATCGTCACTCGGCGCCCCCGTAGCCAGGTGGGCAGGAGCAGCAGTGTGCAACACACGCTTCTTGATTAGACCGGGGTTCGAGCCCGTGACCACCAAATACGGAAAATGCGGAAAGGTCAGGGAATGACCACCGCATATCCCCGGAGCAATATGGCCTTAGTTGCTAATGCTCCTAAAAACCAAAATAACAATAACAAAATAAATAACATCGTCTCTCGTTTAGACAGGTCTCGGCCGTAGACTGGAGGAATGTCTGATGTCTGGAGGAAGGTGTGGAGTTTACCTTGAGTTATTTTGGATTTTGTAGCCCATACAACATCGACTCGTGAATTCACACTGCTACAGACATAATGCACTTATATACACACACACATTGAGACAGTGTATGTCTACAGAGAGAGAAGAAAAAGAGAATCCTCTTTTTCTTCTCTCTCTGTTGAACTGACATATTCACCCCTTACTCCAGTTTCATCAGTAACATTTAATAAGTTTAATGTAACCGCTATTTTCGTAACATTCGTGAACAAGATGCTATTTTGGAATTTTCCATTTAATATGTTGTATAATGTTAGAGTGATACAGAAATCAATGTTTAGTAGATTTTATGCCTCGTGGATAGCACAGTTGGTAAGATCGTCGTCCTCCACACACAGGGATAATTCGTCTCTTTCATAACGTGGCTGAGGTAGACGGTCTCAGGCGAGGGACACCATGTTTTTTTCTCCCCGAAACTCGGGTATTTCATCCAGAAAACATAAAATCGTCCTCAGAACACCGCAATTTATAGACAATATGCAAGGATCTATGAACTTATTCGCGGATGCTCCTAAAAACTCTATTGCACCAACAATAGTAGATTTTATCAACGTGATCACTTTGCTCGGATTTATATACTTTTTAACATTTAATTTGGCTAATGACAATCCGCTAGGAGGCATTTCTAATTATCTGTAAATTATCCCTGTGATGAAATTTTACTGTATGAGAATTAGACAGTTTTACTTTTACATGAATATATCGTCTAATATAAGCCCAAGAATTGCACTGAAGTTTAATGTTTATTTATAAAAAAAAAAAAAAAAAAAAAATGTAGGCCACTGCAGAATAAAAACTGGGAATTTTTATCTAACGAACAAGCAATCTGACCGTTGGTTTCTTTTCTGACCGTTGGGGTCTTTTCATGGTTTCAAGTTGTACTAATTAAAATACTAAACACATCTTGAAACAGAGCCATAACACATCCACGGGAGAATCAAAACTATGGGCGTAAAAACTGAGGATCTAAAAATAATGTAATATGGTATATCTGTCTATTTTTTTATCGTTACATTTTTATTTTGAAATACAGAAAAATAACGTTTTAAATATTATAGATTAATGTTTATTTATGGGGTCTTGGGGGACGCATAATTTTTATTTTTCCAGCCCCAAGAATACTTACGGATCTATTTTTGAACATACAACCGGAATAACTATTTAAAAAAATTTTTTTTTCATTTTTTACGACCCTTGTAAAGTTTGTAGTAGCAATAAAAGCAACGTTCGAGAAGGAAGACGATGCAAAAGAATACCTTTTCAGCTTTAAATCTCTAGAGGGTATGTGTAGCTTCCTTTTCTTCAAGAAAAATGACGTCTACAATCGTTTGTTACATTTCAATCTGCACTGGGATTTGCCACTGATAGTTGTGGATTTTTCATTTATTGTCTTGAACTGACTTTCATAAAACTTCATTCAGGACGGTAAGCTCTAACATGGTCCTGTATCGACAGTGGCAACATAAGTTAAAAATTGTAAAACCTGATAGCAGATGTATTACTATGGATTAACATTATGCATAAATATGCGTAATATTAATACCAATGGATACGTATTTCTAGTTTAAATCCCTTCAATAACGCGAGGAATTTTTATATTATTTTTTTCCCCATAACGTCGTTGAGTTAGTCGATCTCAGGCAAGGGTAGCATGGTTTCCCCCCGGATACTCTAGTTTTTTCTGTAGGACAAATCGACCACAGGACACAAGCAATTTATAGACATATTACATACCGCACAATATGGCCTAAGTTGCTGATGCGACTAAAACATCACGATAGCCAACAACTCAACTCTACAATGCACAGCTTTAAAAAATGGAGGATGCTCCAAGTATTGTAATTTCTGTATCCGAAGCTCCGAATAAAAAGTGCAGTGCCTGGGCTGTCAATTTATTTGATATATGAGATAAACTCTCCCTAGTTTCATATAACTGTTATTAGTTAATCTAAATTTAACAATAAATGATTAACGATAGCGATATTAAATGAAGATGGATCATTAATTCCATAATCATGCATTACAATATCCAATCTTTGCAACTAGGGAAACAATATCCATTTGCAAAGGTCAAATGTGTCTGTTATTTGGGCGTTGTTCTTGAAATTAGGGCTCCGAAATTTGCTGCAGAATACAGTGCATCCACTGTATGTTATGGATGTCTGTATGATTTGTGCTTTAGACACACTGTACGCATAACGCCAAACATCAAAAATAGAAACACTGTGGGAAAGACAATCTATGTGGTTTTAGAAATTATCTCCGTTATGTAAAGAATGATAAGGACAAGAGTTTAAATTCTTATCACTGGCACAATATGGTCTTCAATGCTGAAGCACGATAAAGCCAATAACTGTAAGTTATTTGTAACTAAGTTATTGAAAGAAAGTAAAGGAGGAAAAGAAGGCTGATATATTGCAAACAGGTTCATTGCAAATTTCTGAAAAGTAGGGAGAATTGGATAAACAGGAAATTGAAATGTTGTATGACCCACTTTATTAGCTTTTAAAGCTGTGTGAAGGTGATATTTATGATAAACAAATAAAATAAAATATACGATAAATAAAAACAATTTCCCGTCATAAATTAGAGAAGGCAGACTGTATCCCTCCCTTAGTTTTAAAATATAATTCAGGAACGAATTTGAGAGACTTTTAAAAAAATAATTTACATTTGCATATATATATTTGGAGGAAAAATCACTATTAATACTGTTTTCATTAAATACGGTACTGTTTACTGTGGCTCACAAACATACTAAGCCGAGGAAAATGCAGTTGGCTATTAAAGAAAGGCGAGGTGATGCTTGAAAGAGTACATTCGGCAAGCTCTCTGAATTGCATCTTTCTTCACGTCCAGAAGAAGCTGGAAGACATTATACAGGTTTTCCTGCTGACAGTATCAAGTGTGAATCAGTTGTCGAGGTGTATCATCACCGAGAGAGGGAAAATATATTGAAAACCGTGTGGGATGAAAAGAGAAATGAACTGAGAGGAATATTATTAGAAAAGACAGTATAATTTAAATGTATTTATATAAGGCCAGCTCGAAATTTTGTAAAAAAACGAAGGAAACGGTAATTTGAATAGAGAACGCGGAATTTCCACCATTAATGCATGAAAAGCATCAGGATAAATAAAAAGAGTATGCACATTTCTGGAAACAGTAAAGAAATTGCAGCTATTTGCTTACAGTTGTAAAAATGAAAATACATGAATAAACCTGTAAGATGTTTCCTCTTTAAGGAGTTCCACATAAAATCGTTGCTAACATCCCATCTGAAGGAAAATAAAGTATAAATTGTGTATTAAAATTAATTGTAAATTAATTAAATAAATCTCGCGGTGAGTTATAAAGAAGATATTTAAAGATTTCAAATAATTTACTAGGAAAAGGTTATCGCTAAAACTGAAAATTAGCTATTTGTAGTCTTGATTGTTTTCCAGGAGCGAATAGAGCGCCTGACAAACCATCTTATGAAATTTGCAAACTCCCTTAACATCAGTAAAATCACTTCTGAAGTTCCCCCATTCAGTTTACCTCATAGCCTTCAAGGGTCAGATCACTCCTGAAGTCTTCCGTTCAATTTAATGATGTTAAGAGAGTTTGCGAATTTCATAAGATTCTATAAATTATTTATAGAATCTAGAAGCTTCTGAGGAATGCAGCAAATAAAGCGTATGGAGGAGAGATATAAACTAGGCTATAAGAATCAACTAGCGATGAACTGAGCAACCAAATACAAAACTTAAATCAGTCATAACCTCGGTAATGTCTGAGAGCTCAAACATTCAAAAACCAATTTATATAATCTAAATCCATTTCATGATGACAGAAACGGCTCTGTGTCTTCCGTGATAAAGTTGTTAGCCGCGTTTCGCTCCCTGGAGAGTTCTGGGTTCAAATTCTGTTGGAGGTAGATTGAAGGAATTCTTATAGGCCTGTTTAGTCGCGACTGAAGTTCGCTGATATCGGGCCACGTGATGGGCCCCTTTTAATAATTCTGGATTTTTCAGTACACACAAAATAAAGATTGGTCAGAGAACGCACTTCTTGAAAAATATAAATTAGCATACCGCATAAACAGGCGCACTATTATCAAAGCAGTCGTTTTACCAACTAACCAATAAGGAAAAATAACGAATATGTACTCAACTAGTAGCTTATTCCATTTATGAATATACTTTTCACATAATGACAACCTGAATTTATCCGTGTTTATAATTAGACGCATAACCCATGTTTATTCTCAGCAACCTCAAATTCAGTCCACTGTAATTTCGTATCAGCAACTTTAAATGTTTTAGAAAAATCCTTGCACAACCCAACCAAACAAAGCGGTGACAGGGTTACTCATGCATTAGATTCGTATCTTCAGTACCATTTGATTCATGCGTATTTTTCAAAAATGGTTTAGCAGGAAATGATACTACTATGGAACAAATTTTCAATAAGATTCTATTTATCAGCGTTACTAGGTGTTTCCTCAGAAATTTAAATATGCTGAGTTTGAATATCATCCTAATTTTTGCATAGCATCACTCATTTCATTTCTGGGCATAATTTGCCCAGAAATGAAATGAGTGATGATTCAAATGAGAGAAATGATTCACAGAATATCAACGGCTTATATTCTGTGAACAATTTGCATGTTTGCGGGACCAAAAACACGAACTTCGGGAGATAAAATCAAGCAACCCTCGCCTGACACAGACTAACTCAACCACGTTGTGAAGAAAGTCCATATTAACTTCTCGAGTCATTGACGAGATTTGAACTCATTCGTGTTCCCCTGTTGTGGATGGACTGTGCTTATATCCGCTGCGCAACTTGCGATAGTTTTGATGCAAGACTTAGGCCTTTTCTTTGATGTTACTTTAATGGGTTTATTGATTAGAGTTTCATGTCGTATTTCTTGCATAACCCGTATAGTTTAATTGCATTATCTAATGGCCGAGGTGGGTAGAACAGTTGGTAGAATCGCTGTCCTCCTCGCACCGGGTGGAAAAGACCTCAGTTCGAGTCCCGTCGCTGATGGGAAGAATTTTTATCTGACTTTTCGAGGAGGTGGGTGAGTTTGTGAGTCTCGGGTAAGGGCAGCATGGTTTTTTGCCCAGTAAATCGACCTCAGAATATACGCAATTTACAGACAATATACACCGAGCAATATAGCCATAGTCGCTGATGCTACTAAAACAGCGACAACAACTATATATAATTTTTTTTTCTTTAAAGAAAAAAAAATTCTTTTTCTTTATTAAGTTTAGCGTGAATTTAACTACTCTGGCGAAACAAGCAGCGCATAATACTTCTAGATTTTTTAACATTTCCCCCCAGTTCTTTAGAGTTGTCTCGGCCACACCTAAATTCGACAGTTTTCGGCCGAATTCGGCCAGAACATTACCACAGAACACACACATATAATACACACAAGCCTACGTCATTCACATATCTGGCCCATTTGTAGTGATACTGTTCTTCACAGTGATACGAGGCGGAGTTGAACTGACGTTCTAGGAGCCGCCCCTTACATAAACACATGTCCATACGCCCTCCCCCAAAAAACCTAACTATTATATTTAGGCCGCCAGAATAATTTAATTCATCTGCCGTGCTGTGTCTTATGTCTGTTAATTAATCGCGTGTGTGTGTGTGTTCTATGGTCGATTTGTCTGCTTTCTGAACGAAAAATCCCAGTTTCCGGGAAAAAACCTTGCTATCTACGCGTGAGACCGACTAATTCAGCCATGGAGTGAATAAAGCCAATTAAAGTTCCTGGCGTCATGGACGGGATTCGAACCTGGGCCTTTTCTACCCGGTGTGGGAGGACCGTGACGATACTACTGTGCTACCCGTGCAGACACGTCGTCCACATATCCACCTAAACATCATTGCTGACCAGGTACACCCTTTCATGGCAACAGTCTTCCCCTCTGGCGGTGACGTCTTTCAACAGGATAAAGCGCCATGCCACACCGCCCGGATTGTTCGAGACTGGTTCGCGGAACATGAGGAAGACTTCCAGGTATTTCCCTAACCTCCAAATTCCGCAGACATCAATCCCATCGAGCATCTGTGGTTTGTGTTCGAACAACAACTCAGATCTGCGGCGTCTCATCCACGGGCCTTACAGGAATTAAAGGATCTGCTGGTTACATGTTGGTACCAGATACCACAAGACACATTTAGAAATCTTGTTGCGTCCATGCCTCGCCATGCCTCACGATTAGCATGAAGACAGAAGTTTAATGAAGAAAGCAGGGCCAATCCAGGAGACTGCACAGTAGGGGAACCTCATCAAGTTCTGGTGGGACAGCAGTCGCAGTAGTAGTCAGAAGGTGTCTTGAAAAGTGCAGTACAGAAGTGTAAAAAGTCTTTCAATACTTCTTTAATTCAAAGCAGAGATTGAAAATGTTGGGTAGCAGGCAAGTTTCTTTGAAAGAGGACTGCTGTCTACGGGCTTTCTGGGACATGAAACTTGATCTCTGTAGACCGCACAACAAGGAAACAGTCAGAAAATTTCTCCTCTGCTATTTTAGTTCTATAATCAGTTATGGTATTAAAGTTTGGTCTGCTGCTCCTATGTCCAGTCTGAAGACGCTCTGGGGTCTGGAATTCTGGGTCCTAAAGTGGGCCAACAATTGGACTCACCTACCCTATACAATATCAAAATCACAGCTCTGCATAAATCTGAGATACACCCCGGCCCAGCACCTGGCATATGTAAGAAAGCTCACAATGGCGCTTAATTTGTGCTGTGCTCCGCTGCTCACGACTTCGTTAATATCTGGGAAATCGTAGGCTGCAAAATCTCTGGTAGAGCCCTCAGAAACCGTCCAGTGCTTTGTTCTGACCTGCAGAAGCTCTCGACCTTTAAGCGGCACTTTCCGAACAGCATCATCGGCGCGCTGAACTCCGCAAACATTGATTTGGATGTGTGGTCCAGAGGTTCTGCCTACAGAGAAGAAAAGCTCAAATCCATAGTCAAGTGCATTCAGCATTCCTGAAATTGTCAGCAGAACTAGTCATAACTCCCAGTAAAAGTTTCCAGACTGTCTCAATGTGTTGCAGCTTGTATATAATAAGTATAAAACCTATATACTGTAATGCAATATAAGCTCTGTATAATCAATCTATTATAATAACTATAAAATATATTTATTGCAATATTAACTGTGTATATTGCACTGTCTATGTATTCTATATATTTGCTTTTTACCCACGTAGTTTTTTATGTATTGAATGTGTCCAGTTTATTGTAAGATTCCTCTGGTTGCCTGTAGCTGGAATCGTGTCCTACATTTCTATGAATAAAGAATTTTATTATTGTTATTATTATTATTATTATATAGATAATTTATGCAGTCGAGCATAAGATTATTTCAGTTCTCCGTTTCATTGCAGATGCACCAAGCTAACCGAGCTTTAATGAATCCGTGCCCGGTGAGCATGGAATTGGTTTATAAAAAAAACAAAAAAAAAACTATTATATTTAGGCCACCCGAATAATTAAATTCATCTCCCGTGCTGTGTCTTATGTCTGTTGTGTGTGTTCTATGGTCGATTTGTCTGTTTGCTGGACGAAAAACCCCATTTCTGGGTGAAAAAACCTTGCTATCTATGGCTGAGACCGACTAACTCAGCCACGGAGTGAAAAAAGCCCATTAAAGTTCCTCGCGTCATCGACGGGATTCGAACCTGGGTCTTTTCCATCCGCTGTGGGCAGAACCGTGACGATACCACTGTGCTACCCGCGCAAACAGTTGGCTTATAAGTGGACATAGTGTTTTTGTGAAGCGGTTCCTGTGGTTCCCCACACATCCGCGTTGAGTATTCTGTGATTTATACAACATTGCAAGGCCAGTCAGTGTGGGTTATGTGTGAGTAGTGTGTTTTTTGTGTTGTTTGACTTGTCTCTTTGTTCATTGGCCATTTTATTTCTCACAAGTGGGAGGGGCAGCCCATAAGATTATGGGTTTTCCTTCTTCTACTAGAATAGTAGAAGCTGCTGTTTTTGCAAGAAGAACTGTTCTCAGAGCCTTTCTTTGAGAGGCAAACCTGCCTAAAGCTCAGGAATACTATGTGAACTCTCTGCATGGAAATCGCCTTGAGGAACTTCTATAGTCCTATTCTACAAGCTCAGATTCTACTAGGGAAGAAATTAAATTAGACTATATATTTCCTGAACAGTTAGACTACTGGACAGTCTTTACAATTGTATAAAACAGAAATACATGTAACTATTGGTAAGTAACAACTAATATTGCTGTAAAACGACTGTAAATAATTTTCGAATTCTATTGCTATAACTGATTATAGAGAGTGGTAAACCTCGCTGGAATGTAAATAGTGTAATCAATGTTAAAAGTTTATTTCCTTGTTAAAGCTAAACTTAATAGGGTAATTGATATATAATGCTATTGAAAACTGCAGTTCTTTAAAAATGTTTGTCTTGGCTGTGTGACTTCAATGGGTTTTTGGAGCTCCAGCCTTGGGGTTTTTTTTTTCCTTTTTTGCGGGCTCTAAGGCCTGGACAGCCTGGGAGCGGGATAGCTGGCACCCACTGGTATTGCACTACCTCCAGTGGGTGCGGCATTTTGTGTACTTTCGCATGTAAGAGGCAAAAAAAAAAAAAAGAAAAAAAAGGAAGAAAGCGGAAAAGAAGGAAAAACCCAGGCCCGGCTACTCGTGCCTGGAGACAGGCACCAGGCAGCAGCTGCCCAGGTGTTGGCTGCTCCTTTGCAGAGGTCCTACATTCAATACAGATCCACTAGGTGGAGATGGGCTATGCCTAGGGGCCACCCTTGATACCAGAACACACACACGTGTTTTGTACAGTGTTTCCTCAACTGAATTCTGAACAAAAATATATATGCTAGGATAATTATATATGAGAATGGAAATGTACATAAAATTGTATATGTTTCTTAAGATTGTACATAATATTTGAGTGTGTAAATAAATGAAAAAAAAAATGGCCTCTTAGTTACACCGCATTAATTAGGAAGCGCAAACGAAAATCGTGGGAAGACCTTGTTTTTACTTTTGGCAACTCGGATCCCTGGGGGGGTAGTCTTCAAGGTAACTACCAACAAGCTACCCAGAGGTGAAGTGATTCCATCCACAAAGACCCCTCTTGGAACTATAACCACGACTTGGCACACATCGATAAATAACATACTTGATGTAATATTCAAACAGCCAGCTGCTCCATCCACTCCGCAGCAAATACAACTGTGTGAAGACAACAAAAGTTACACCACGCAACAGCAGGAGCCTCCATTCACAGCCGAAGAACTCAGTATCGCAACATCAAAACTGAGAGACAGAAAATCACTGGGACTAGACTTGCTAGAACCGGAAATTGTAAAAAAAGGTGGCGGAGTACAATCCAGAGCTTCTCCTTAATCTATTTAACCATTGTCTCCAGCGTGGATGGTTCCCAACAGACTGGAAAATGGCAACCATCAGGCTAATTTTGAAAAATTCCAGCAAACTCCATGACCAACCAGATTCCTATAGACCCATCGCTCTCTTGTCAGTAATAAGCAAGTTGTTTGAGCATCTTCCAAGACAAAGAATAGAAACAGGAGGGCACTTTCCCCTTGGCTTTCTTTCCTGCATTCCACAGGATTTTCATGTGTCGCGATGATTGGTTGTTGACTGCAGATCTCTGAGTCCATTTCACACTCCGGGTTAACCGCTACTGAGTCAGTTTGACTTGCAGCGTGAGTCTGACTAAAGTTTGATGTTTCGACGTTTGTTTGTTTATTTTCGACCTCCGTGTCATTCTGGATATCCACATATTCCGTTGCATTTGTCATTTGTTCTTTACTTTCTTTGCAGAATGGGCAGATGTACTCTTGACGTCGCTGCTTGTTGAACCGCTTTATATCGCATTTGGTACAGGCCGCGCAGTAAAATTGCCGACATGACGTACATTGGATTACTGCTTCCTGATCTACTTTACAACGGAAGCACGTGGGAGGGCTTGTCAAAATTTCTGATTCTGCCATACTTTGCCTTTAAGTTGAAATTTGTCCGACTAATTACTTTTCTGCGAAGAATTAAAACCGCTTGTATTTTAGGTGTTCTCTTGACGATGGTTTGCCTGGGGGGGGGGTGGAATAAGACGGGTTATACAGTGCCTTTATGTTCACTTCTGAGGTTGTTGTTGTTGTTATTTGGTTTTTAGGAGCATTAGCAACTAAGGCCATATTGCTCCGGGATATGCGGTGGTCATTCCCTGACCTTTCCGCATCCTCCGTATTTGGTGGTGACGGGCTCGAACCCCGGTCTAATCAAGAAGCACTTCTGAGGATTAGTATTGATATAACCACTGTATTTCTGCTGAGAGGGGAGTTTTTAAAGTTGAAAGAATAGGAGAGTTTAACGTACCCTGGGCGTTCAGCAGCAGCGCAGGGCTTTGTGACTTCTCAAGGTTGACTTCTCGTCATATGCCTTTAGGGCACTAATGTTTGCTGGCTGTATATGGGTTAGAGCTAATATAATGGAAGCAATAGCATAAAAAGTATAAAACATGAAGTACCTGTTTGTTTGATGATGGAGATGAGGAATCTATTGGTACTTGAATCATGCTGTACGGTCAAGGATAAGTAACTAAAACTTGCTATCTATGAAGAGCATAACTGAACACGACATACATCAACTCGCGCAAACGCACTCATCACCACATATCTTGGAGTGATCTTGGATAGGAACCTATCTTTCACACCACATCTGAAATATCTACATACCAAAATTCGAAAATATACTGCGCTTGTGGCAAGAATCGCACGTCGGGACTGGGGATTGAAGCGACGCGCGTTCACCCCCATAATCACTTATGTATCTGGTTTTCAAAAGCCACCATAGCAGTTAACAAGAGGAAGCTTGACTCGATTCAGCATGTCATCCTGCTCACCATCACCAGGGCCTGCTGCACAGTCAGCGCACATGCCTTGCAAGTGTTGGCCGGCGTGCTACCTCTAGATCTAGAAATAAACAAATGTGGTTTGCTTAACATGCTTTCCAAAGGTAAAGCCATCTCCTGTCTGGATTTTACCACCGACACCTCAAATAACATCAAGGCCGAGAAGAAGCGCCTCACTGCATACTTTCAGCAGGTCTGGGCAGTCTAGGTGGACACAGTCTACAAAAGAAGTCACCAGAAAATTCATTCCTACAGTAGCAATAGTATACTCAAAATCTCCCACATGGTTCTCCCCTGGCCTATACGTCACTTTTTTGTTAACTGGCCATGGATCTATCAGAGGAAAGCTCACTGCATTCGGGATCACCGAAAACCCACAATGCCTCTGTGGTTCCCTCGAAAGTTGGGACCACCTGATGTACGAGTGCGAAATATATGAAGATTTGAGATGCCTCCTCCTGACTAGGATACATTACCTTCCTAAAAACCAAGAACAGCACATCCTCGAAAGAGAAGAAGATTATGTCGCCTTTACGCGCTACGCACAAGACTTATTCGCACGACGGAAGACCCTACCATGGATATTGTCACTATTCTGATCATCGTCAAAACCAAGAGAAGACAACCACCTATATTTTGAGAATCAATGCAGAGGCCTACCAGCAAATGAGACTACATCACCACCAAATCTAAGAAGATCCAGTATAGGACAACCACAGCTGCATTCCTATTTATATCCCTACTGACTTAGACACAGATCACCGGATGACATCACCACTGACATCACGACCGGACCTGAATGAGAAGAGCAAGAAGATTCTGCCAAATGGCGATCACGCGTGTGCTCTCTTGCACGGCACCTTTTGTCCCACTTCCATCCCTTACTTTCGCCTGATGGATGTATTCCATTGTACCTGGGGGGTGCCTTCTTCTTCATCCCCTATATTTCTATCTGTCCCCCCTTTTATTGACTCTAAAGCCCACCCGCTCTAACTTTCCTTTTTTTTTTTTTTTACATTGGTCTCTGTCAGGAAGCTTTGGCGACACTGCATAGACTAGCCAGAGAATAATGGGCAGCCTGGCTACCTCCTAGCGGTGTGTGCGGGCAACGTGGGATTCCATCAGGGCCCTGCGGCCAAATGCCAGGCACCCAACAGAATCCAACACAAAACTACGTATTCAACACAGAACACTTTTCTGGCATTTACAGTAGTTCTGTATTTCTTCACAGTGTACATATGGCGCAAATGTGGGAAACCACAGGGGGCGCCTCTTCCTAATACTATGCACACTGTGGCCTCTTAGTTACTGGGAGGCACGATCACCATGGAAGGAGCCTTTCAGCATCCGTCCACCGGCACGAAGAGCCGGGCCAGGAAGGTAGAAGGAACGCTTGACGGGCTCACTCCCCACTTGCAAAGCTAGAGAGGAGAGAGTTGGACAGGAAAGGTAAGAAAAGAGGAAGGAAGGAAGCAAGGGTAGGCAGAGCGGAAAGCTACCCCCAGCAGACGGCCAATCGGCCAGATGATCCCACGCCTGTCAGTTGACCAGCGTCAGCAGAACCCCTTCGATGAGGATTCATCGAGGGTGGTTAAAATCCCGCCTGGGGAGTGTCCCAGGCCAGCAAAAGATCCCGAAAGTATATAATCCCACGCCGATGGAGAGGCGGCATCAGCAAAGGAGCTTCAGGCGAAGAGGTGAAGACAGGAATCCCATTGGTTTATTCCCTGCAGAGAGAAGTGTCGGCGTCGGCAAGAATCTCTGGTGGAAGCTGTGTCAAGGGAAGTTGAGAGTCACCCGGTGAAGTCTTCTAGGAACAGCAGAGAACATGTTGGAGCAATGCAGGGGAAGATGAAGTTACTGTGGATGGATAGGAAGAAAAAAAAATGAGGCAGTTCTCGAGTGGCCACATAACAGAAACTTGGTGACGTGATTGCAATGGTGCATCCTGTGAAGTAGAGAATCATTACTAGGTTTGGTATATCCTTAAGGCTGACAAGTTATTTAATTTTTGGTGTGATTCGCAGTGGGGAAGCTAGTCGACAGAATGAGCTGCAGTAGTCATATTGTTGTTGTTGTTGTTGTTATTTGGTTTTTTAGGAGCATTAGCAACTAAGGCCATATTGCTCCGGTGCGGTGGTCATTCCCTGACCTTTCCGCATGTTCCGTATTTGGTGGTGACGGGCTCGAACCCCGGTCTAATCAAGAAGGGTGTGCTACGCACTGCTGCTCCTTCCCACCTGGCTACGGAGGCGCCTTCAGCAGCAGTAGTCATAGGTATGCCAGTTGGTGGTTGTGAGTAATAGCGGCGTCTGTTGAAGACCGCGGTGGCATAGGTCGAGAATGCTTTGTAGGCTTCTTCTGATTCCAATATCCTAGCCTCTGGATGGATTGTCGGTGCATTGAGGGCCAGAAAAAGCTGGTTGCGGTGGTCAAGGTAGACTTATAAGTTGGAAGTGAGCCAAGTCAGACTACTTTTTGTGAGGAAAGCAATATCTGGGTGAATTTTCTGGTGGTCTCACCCTTGTATTCCGCGGACCAGCGGGCGTACTGCAATTACAGTAATAAATAACTTTATTGATGCAAATGAGTTTAACAAACACTCACCTGACTTCTCAAGAAGGTTACAATTGAACTGGCCTGCGCTACGTGGTACCACTAGTCTACCTTTTCCCTCTTTTTAGATTCACCTTTATTAAGTCTTTCCAGAGCATCCATCTTAGTTTTTATAGAAAAAACAAAACAAAAAACTGTTTCTTTTCATACTCATATTTACGTAATATTAAACCCCTAACACCATGCCGTGATGGGTATATTGTATCGTACTAGCTCTACTCTACCTTGTATCGTACCTTCACGTATAATAAAGATTAATAATACTAGCTCCCAGCATGTTGGATTAGTACCACAGCAACATGCCACAAGCATCAAATAATGGTTAAGAGGGCTTCTATTGTGTAGGAACAATTAAACATTTTTTTATTACATAGCGTAATGAGGGAAGCTTCTTTCCTGTATTACTAAATATTGAATCAAGGAATGCAAAAGATATTCAGAATGAAAGTAATGGCACGTATGATGAGCCCTCGTTGGTAGCAAAGTTGGTATTATCATCGTCTTCCACACACCCGGGTTTTTCGGGAAAGATCAGAGTTCGAATCCATCAATGACGCGAGGAATGTTTATGGGCCTTTTTCACAAAGTGGCTCGGTTAGCTGGTCTCATACTAGGGTATCACGGTATTTTCTCCCGGAAATCAGGATATCATGGTATTTTTTCTCTTCCCTTTTTCGTCCAAACACCCTGGTGGAAAAGACGAAAAGACCAGAGTTCAAATCCGTCAATGAAGCCAGGAATTTTTATGGATGTTTTTCGCAAAGTGGCTCAGACTAGGGTATCATGGTCTTTTCTCCCCGAAACTCGAGTTTTTTGTCCAGCAAATTGACCACAGAACACTCGCAATTTTCAGACATACGATATACGACTCAATATGGCATAAGTTGCTGATGCTCCTAAACCCAATTGGTTGGTTAGTCGTAGGTGTTAGAAGCACGTTTCTAAAATAAATAATTTTTAGAAGCACGTTTCTACTTCGGTTATATTCATTATCTCATATAAATGTTGTAAATTCATAGTAAATGTTAACTGCATTAACAGAAACTGTAAAGGAGATAAAAGCAGATATTGCACTGATGTCATTTTAAATAATGTTTTGAATGTGCTGGCATGAAAAAAATATTATTTTTCTTCTATCAACTGCTAGTTGAATTAGAAAATAGTTGCTAAAATAATTTGCCCCTTTATATGTTAATTTGCGAAGTAGAAATAGATGATCCCAACTGCTATTCGGTTACCCATTACAGTTGAGTGCACGCAGGAAATGGAAAGCCGAACCCTAATCGTGATGAGGTAAGATTTGATTTTACAGCTCACCGGTTGAATTAGTTATTTCTTCTGTCCTAGCGTCTTTATCATTTCGTGCATTATCGTTAGGGCTCTCAGCGACACAAACTAAGTTAACGACACCGAGTTAGAAATATTCTGCCGTTTAAAAACGCAAATGGTTTCCTTTCGCAATAATGACAAGAAAAGCCATTTTGCTAGAGAATAAATGACAGTATAACTTAATACTCCTTGAGAGTCTCACTAAGATACAGATTCGGGAAAGTTAAGCTTTAATGGTCACGAACAGCAATTTTAAGGTACTTTTTATCCTTTTTTGTCTGCGCATTTATCACTATATTATAAAAATTGTAGACGTGTACATAACAATGATTTTCTAAGGAACGATTTTAAGTGTTTACTATTTTAATTATTAAACCTTTTAAACTAGCGTTTCTTTACCTTTTTAACACGAAGAACTCCTCCTGTGCTAGAATCTCCGTTTCTGCCACTTGTGCTTCCTGCTTTCTTTACACTGTTTTCCATCAAAACTGATGCAGAGCGGTGTAAAGTAAACTTCTCGGTACATCTCTCGCTCTTCAAAATTTATTGACCCTTTATATTAATAGAACTTAAAGAATCATTAAATAAATCTTCAACTTGGCTTCTGGTATCAAGTCTCCTAACTGGCTATTAGTGTGACTTTGGTAAGAACATACACTCTGTATATACCCATCAAAGCCGAATCTCACATTTGCATTGCCTTTATCATGTAACAACAGTTATAGGCTTTTGATCTTACTTGGCTTTGTGGTATTACGATGCCGATACGATCTAAGTAAGGTGTTCTGGGATGCACCCTTACGTGTTCCACATTGGAGTCTGTTCTAGCTTTCTACCTCATTCGCTTTCTCAGTGTAGTCTCTGCCATAAGGAACAATTTCTCACTATGACATTGTTTAGTGGAATTGGATCGTTACTACATAGTTCAATTTTAAGACAAATCAACTACTTTCACGACTCTTTGCCCCTAGTGGGTAGCACAGCTGGTAGGATCGCCGATTTTCCCACACTGGACCGAAAAGACCTGAGGTCGAATTTCGTCGATGATGGGAGGAATTTTAATGGACCTTTTTCACAACGTGGCTGAATTAGTCGGGCTTAGGCGAGGGTAGCATGCTTTTTTCTCGCTGAAACTCGGGTTTTTCATCCATTAAACAGAAATTCGCCCTCAGAACACACGCAAGTTACAAACAATATACACGGAGCAACACAGCCTTAGTTGCCGATGCTCCTAAACCCAACGACAACCAATGAAGAACCACGACTGTTTGTGATGAATTTCCGAATATGAATATCAGAATAATGATGTCTGACGTACAATCACCGGTTTGTCTTAAAAGCCCTGTCTTGCGAACGTTAGTTTTGTAGATCTGGTCGCAGATCTGGATCAACAACAAACTTATTTATCAACAAAAATTATTTCTGTAATTAATATTGGAGGACATTTACAAAAGAGATTGAAGATACACTGGTGTGCAAAACATTAGGACCAACACTACTTCTAAAGGTTACAACCACAAAATCTTTACTTAAGGTACTCTTACTTAAGGATGAGAACAAATTCAGTATCAACAGCGATTCTGGACATCAGCTAATCTGGCGAGAGGTTGGTACATGGTATCACCCCGAAAACATCACTGAAAGGTATCGATGTGGCGGTCGAGGTGTTCTTGTCTGGGGAGGCGTTATCTTGGATGGACGTACACAACTCCAGATATTGGAAGGCGGTACTGTAACCAGTGCACGCTACTGTACTGAGGTAATCATTCCCCATGTGCGTCTGTTCCGAGGTGCCATTGGCTCGTGTTCGTGTTTATGGATGATAACGCCACACCACATCGCAGTGCAGCTGCTGAAATGCTTTTGGAAAGTGAAAATATTGTTCGTATGGGTTGGCCTGCCCGTTCCCTTCTGCCGATCTAAATCCCATCGACCACATATGGGACGCTCTGGGCAGCGTCCTAGTGGCACATCCACACCCAAAATGTTCACCAGCTGATGATGGTGCTGACAGAGGAATGGACGATGTTACCGCAAGAATTTATCAACAACATTGTTCTAAGTATGGACAGACGGTGCAAAGCGTACATCGACATTAGGGGTGGCCACATCTACTGAGGACCACCCCTTCCCTTTGTTCCATCTTTGGCAGTGATGAATCTGTATTATGGCAGCCAGTGCTATGTTGCATTTTTGAACAAAGTCCCTCTACCATTTTGTTTCCATTGTTGTGTTGTGTCGGTGTTGTTTCCTTCATCATTTCTGTACCTCACGAGGTTGCTTTGGTATTCCTTTCCCCTATCCAGGCCACTCCTATGAGAAGCTACAGGTGAAAACCTGACTGGTCCTTAAATTTTGCACACCAGTGTAGTTCCACAGATACTAGAGGCTGTAGTAAAGGAAAAAGGTTTCAGTACACTTCCCCTGTAAATAAATGTTATTTATGGATATGCACGTATTCTGATGTTAATGCTAGAGCACTGCATATACTTCTTTTCCTCTAATCTGTTTCATTAATTTTCAAAAAGCTCTCGTATGATAGAGCAAACCTTCACTATAAAACATAGAAAAGTCAGTTGGACAGGGCAGACTCATAGATTAAGTCAGATTGTTAAAACAACTGACAGAAACATTTTCGAAAATATAGATAATGAAAATATAAAGATTAATACCATTAATCTTTACATTTCATCGGTGTAGTATTCTTATTTTGTTTCATTCCTTCAACAAGTCAGAGTCTACAACGTACGAAATTTTACAAATTTATGTTATAAGTGATAGGTCAGACGTACAGCGATAAACATTAAAATGCAGCCAACAGAAAAATTGTAATTAAGTTGTTCTTCCACTCAAACAGATAGCCATTCTAATCATCATGAAAAACTGCTTCCGAAGAATTTAACCCAGCTGTCACCTCATGGCGGTAAGGAGAGAGTTCTCTTCGAAGAGTGAAAGTAAAAATACCAAAATAATCTAAAAACAATGACGATTCTCAACATTTCAGTGTTGAGATAATGCAATATCCAGTGTGTGCCCATATCTGCATTCTTACTAGCGAAAATGCGTGCTTCATTTAGAAGATATTAAATATTCTGTCGAGCTCTTCGCGAACCGCTGCCATTCGTACCATTACGCGAGTTAGAAAGCGCAATAACATAAAAAAAAAAATGGTGCCTCTTGAGCGCTGCCCTTATAAACAGATCTTGACGTTCTAGAATCTTTTCATTGTGATGGATGTGCCCCAACATGGAATGTTGTCATCTTCGAGGCCAAGAGGAGGCTTATTAAAAAAAAAACAGCAGACGGTCGTTTTAGCGTTTATTTTTTTATAATATTCACAGCGATTGTGATAAGCGAATTACTAAATCGTGGCCTACATTTTCTGCCCGATGGAACAGAACACAAGCCTTGTCTTTTCGCTCCTTTTGTAATAACACAGCTTTTATTGTATACCGCTATGGAGTAAGAAAGACATCTCCAATTTGAACACGTTTTGTACTCGTAGAAGTCCACAATCTTATCAGTTTTCTTGTAATGAATATATGGGGTTCAGTAAAGTACATTACAGCGATTTAAGAGAATGAAAATCGTCTTATTTTTGGAAAATATAAACGAGAAAATTAATTTACAGTTATTAGTATCTATCTTCTAATTTTTTGATTGTAATAAAGCATGCATAGCGCGCGGTGATGATTATATTACTTTTTTAACATAGTGACAGTCACTTGCTCTAGAGTAGGGGAAGGTATTTATGTGTTTCCAATAGAAGTTTATGCGCGGCACCTCCAATCACTCAACTGCGATTTGACAGAGAAGAGGCAGAAGTTTCTCTAAAAGTTGTTGGAATGTCATCTGCGTGTCGCGTTTAATTATCGTACCAAGAGCTTTAATGCTCGCCTAACAGACGTTCGGAGATGCAGCTGTGTACATCATCAGTGATTGATGTTTGAGCCTCCTTGAACATATCACACTTGTCGTATACGTGACACTTTGAAATGGGGTTCTCAGATAAATATCTGTCAAATGGCGATGAATTTTCAGTAGATATGGCCCGTATTTCAGTAGTTTTGGCCCGCAGCTATCGAACACTTCGCACCTCTTTCCGCATATTCTTGATTTATTTTACAGGTATGTATTTGAAAAGAATTGTAGGTATAATATCATTAAACTTACCTTGACCTTCTAACATTAGTACTTTATCGATCTTCTTAATACCTTACAATCTTTGATCGTTATCTTTTACTTGGTAGTATCTGAAAGTGTACTTTGGAATTATTATTATTTATTTTTTTATATGATGCTTGTTATATTTTGTACATTAATTCTAGAAGCTGTGTGTTTATGACTGTTATGTATTCTTTATATACCTTCTGGTCTGTGTTGGTTGGTAATATTGTATCAAATTGGCTTACTTGTTATCTTTGTATGAATTCTCTTGGAGAGAGAGAGATTTGGTGATGGCTACCGAATCTGAATTGGATCTAAAAGCTTCTCATGGATCAACAAATCAAGCGCTGAAAATTTGGTGTCGATGGTGTAAATATTGTAGATGTTATAATTGTCCTGCATAAATCATCCTTTTAACTGTATTTTTATTGTTGCATTACTGAATATTATATTTTTCGCTCTAACCAATAAATGGGTTTCCTGTTGGGTATAATTTTCTGAAATAAAATAGTCATCTCATTAACTGGTTTCACTAGGTAATTGCACTACAGCAGATCATGAAAATCAAAGTGAGCCACCCCCCCACTCCCAGGGCAGATTTTTGAGGAAATTCTCTCTTAGGTATATAGACAATTTATATGTTAAACTCTTGACTTTATAGCTGCGAAGGATACTTTTATTAAATTGTGCAAATTGCAAAAGCAGTTCTTTTGATAATAGTAGTTCTTCGGGATGGAAAGTAAATTAACGGCTGTTGTTTGCGGAGTGATGGCGTCTGTACAACTAATTGATATCAATTAGTTGTGCAAATATACTGTGTGTAAATAACTACGCAATCCCAAAGGTTAGCGACTGTGCAGTTAATGCTCAGCGCCCAGTTAGTCACTCTGAATGCAAACATTACTGCTGATTTTCTAGTGTGATTATTGATTCGACCTTTTACGTAAACTGCAGTTATATATATATATATAAGCGGAGAGGGAAGGAACGATCTAACAAAACCGGAAATCGAAACTACGGAAAAACCGGAAGGTACCTGAAAAATAATAAAATAAAAAGAAGTACTTAATGTTGTAGATCCCATGATTTCAACGGTATTACTGGTATTCCAGTAAGTTATTTTCTTTTCTTTATCTTTTCTCCTTTTCATGTCTCTTTTCTCCGCCTCTGTCGGGTCAGCCATGAAATATACGTTAGCATTACTTTTGCCTATCGCTACTTTTTGACCTTACTTCCGCCGCGCTTAATTCAAAATTCAATTTGGCTTCACTGTTTCAACCGCAAGTTACGTATATTTAATGTCAGAAACAGAGGCCTTACTCCTTGCTGTCTTTTCTTTGGTTTTGACGGTGGACCCTTGATGAAGACACTGAAATCATGGGATCTGCAGCATTAAGTACTTTTTATTTTATTATTCCGTAGTTTCAATTTACGGTTTTGTTAGCTGGTTGCCTTTCTCTCCTTCACTTTCTACTTACCTATATTCCATTATGGCCCTTAGGTTCTTTCTGTTGTATATAGCAGTGTCCCTGGTCCATAATCCAGCTGTATATATATATATATATATATATATATATATACGAGGGGGTTTTGATAAGTTTCCGGCCTGACAAGGAAAAAATTTTAATAGATGAAAATCCTTTTAGTATATTGTTACCCAATATCTCGTAACATGTTGTGCAAAATTTAATTCATTTCCTGATAGTAGTAATTTTTTTTACAGGTCTGAAATGACCATGGTGATGCAAAGTGTGAGTTTTTCCAAAGTTGAGAAGAGAGCCGTCATCAAGTACCTCTTCTCCAAGAAAATTGGAGCCAAAGAAATTTATGATGAATTGAAATAAACAATGGCCAAGGAGTGCCCTTCATACAGCACAGTGAAATTGTGGGCGGCGGATTTCAGGAGGGGGAGAACAAGCACAGAAGATGAGGAAAGACCAGAAATACCCAGGACCGTAGTGATCGTGGAAATTGTCGATTTGATCCTGATGGTTGCTGCGAATAACAGGGCTAAGCTTGAGGAAAAAGCAAACCAGGCCATGACTAAGCTCGAAAACTGGGCTAGGATTCATGATTTAAAAGTAAAGTCGGAAAAGATTACATCCATTCTACTCAAGGGCAGACTTGACATCCGCAGGCCGCCCCAAATTAAGATTGACACCAAGCTCATTGGCTTAACCGACAAAATGAAATACCTTGGCGTTGTTCTTGATAACAATCTTTCCTTCAAGCATCACCTGTCCTACATTCGCACAAAAATAAAAAGATACGCTGGCCTACTAGCAAAAATCGCACGACGGGACGGGAAGGGGTTATAAAAACATACTCTCAACCTATATTATAAAACAGTCTTCCTCCCAGCCATCTTGTACGCAGCTCCGGCTTGGTACGCCAAAACAGCAAAGGTTGTAAATGGGAGGATCCTGGATGAAATCCAAAGAATTGTGTTCTAACGCAAGCACTAACGCCCTGCAGGTTCTGGCAGAGGTCCTACCCCTAGACTTGGAAATTGCAAACAATGAAATTAAATACCATATAGTGAAGGGATTCCCCTGCACCTTTCTAGATTACACAGTTAACAACAGCACGCCATGCAAAGAGGAAAAGAATAGGCTTCAGAACCACCTCACACGGATCTGACAACGTCGTTGGACTGAAACCACTAAAGGCTGCATCACCAAAAAAATTCATCCCGGACCTGTGGAAAATATTCCCGCAAACACCCACTTGGTTCAAACCAGGACTTCACACATCATATGTACTGACAGGCCATGGCGCCTTCAAAGAAAAACTGGCCCAGATGGGATTGGAAGAAGATCCAAGATGCGTGTGTGATGAAGTGGAGAGTTCGGCCCACGTCATGTATAACTGCCCAAACTATGAAGACCTGCGATGTAGGTTAATGATTAGAATAAAGTATTTCCCAAAAAATATAGAATCACACTTGCTGGACTCGAGTGAAGAATATGGAGCACTAACAAACTTTGCTCAGCAGCTCTTCACCAGGCGAAGAACACTCATCGCCTTACACAGAGTGACATAAAAATGGTGCTACAGAACAACGCAACAAAATGCCTACGTTCTCACCACCCTCCCAAGGTGAAACCAGACAAGACAACAATCAGAAAACTGGACTATACAAAATGAGAAAACTCCAATGAATAAATAGAAACGACAAACGGTCTCTTTCCCCGCGCACCACTCAGTGCTTCGGTGGTGTGGTGACTCTGCAAGGACTACCTAAATACAAGGACTGGAACGGTCATCCTCTGAACCTTGGGCGGTTGCCCTGAAAGCCGAAGAAGGCCATCTGACAAACGGGGCTGGACATCTGTTCCAGTCTGCTTTTTCCTTCTTTCCCAGGCGAAGGGGGGTGACGCTTTCGCTGCCTACTTCCCTTCCTGCCACCCCACTTTTCCTTCTGGTGCGGCATGGGCATGCCCACTGAAAAACGAGCGACTGCATTTCCTATCAGTTCCTTTCTTCTACTTCTACCCCCCCCCCCCAGTCTTCTGCCTTCCCTCCCAAAACTTTTCCTATACAGCGTATTACCCCATAGGTCCAAATCTAATATACCAAAATTACTGCCCGAACTATTAGACCTCTAGAGAAACTCATTCAGCGAAAACCTCACTCTATGTTTAAACAAATCGTATTATTAAGCAAACGGCGAATAATTTTTTTTTTTTAGGTCCTAGCCACTGAAATCTCAGGAAAGTAAGTGGCAGGACCCGCCAGAGTACAATTAGTCTTATTGGTACACCCTACCGGCGTCCCCGTCGCTGGGTATGGTAACGTCGACCCCCACTAGGGGCCCGGCGACTGACTGGCCGGATGAAAAATGGACACAACATACTACATTCTACATGACCCACACACTGTCAAACCTCTGGCATTGACAGGGCACTGTCACTCGATACAGAGAACGTACGCGGAGATGGGAGAAATCCCAGTAGCCGTTAGACCCTCAACATACCCAATACCGTCCACGACCTGGTCCTTGCAGACAGGAGGACGGGTCTGCAACGTGTAGCAGACACCTTAGGCATCAGTTTGGAGTGGGTGCATTACATCGTGCATGAAGAATTGTGTATGAGAAAACTGTCTGTCAAGTGGGTTCCGTCAAGTTCAAGTTCTCTTGAGAGCTGATGACAGGAGAAAAAGAAGGGATTGTGCGAAGGCACTTTTGGACCGTTTTTCAAGTAGTGCAAGCAATTTTATTCAACGAATAGTGACAGTTGATGAAACACCATTGTACGTGTATGATCCTGAGACCAAAAATCAATCCATGCAGTGGTGCCATGATGGATCACCACGACCCAAAAAATTTCGCAGGCAGAAATCTGCAGGGAAAGTAATGGGTGTGATATTTGGGATTGTGAGGGGATAATACTCAGCGAATGCCTGGAAAAAGGCACCACCTTGAATACTGAACGTTATGTGTCATGTTGGACAATTGCATGCCGCTTTGAAGGAAAAGAGGCGGAGAAAGTTGTCAAAACGCATCCTTTTCCTCCAAGACAATGCTCCCTGCCACAAGGCCAGAATTGCAATGGAGAAAATTCATGACGTGCAGTGTGAAATCAATGAACGTCCCCCTTATTCCCCAAACCTTGCCTCTCGGACTATTATCTGTTCCCCAACCTCAAAATGCACCTCAAAAGTACTACATTTAGGGACACAAGAGACGTTATATCAGCAGTAGAGGGGTGATTTGCAGACAAAGACTTCTATTACTATGGAATAGAATTGCTGCAGGAACGTTGCGCCAAGTGTATCAACCTGGAAGGGAACTATGTTGAATAAAATGACATTCATTTGCCACTGGCGCCATGTTTTCTTTCTGAGGCCGGAAACTTATGAAACTTATCAAACGTGTATATATATATATATATATATATATATATATATACATATATATATAATGATATAATTGGTAGAAGTAATAAAACCGTTGAAAAGCAGGTAGGTGGAGGTGTAAATTACATAAAATGCCAAAACTAAAAGAAGGATAGAAGAAAAATGAAGTATTGAAGGTGGAAGATAAAAAGAATGAAAATATCCTATATGATATGACGAATTAAATCACATTATAGGCCGAATTGATAAGTTAATTAAAAGGGAGTGAATTGTAAAGCAAAAGTAATAAGTTAAAGATATAAAGGAAGCATCAAATAAAGGTGGAAAAATTTAGTGAAATAGAAAATTACAAAAAAAAAAAAAAAAAACTGACTCAAGCTAAACATAAATATTGATATATAATACAGTATTTCATCAGGGGACTACACCTGATTATGTATAAATGCCTGTGTTTTTATGCTTACCAGTATTTGTGGAAAAAAAAAGGGAATTCGAAAATGAGTGCGGAAAAGAAATTAATTAAAAGGAGGGTAAAAAGGAGAACTTTACAAAGATAGGTAAGGCAGTCCCAACGCACTGGTCCGTAGGAAATGGGACAGTATTTTGTCCCATTTCCCACAGACTTGTCAAATTGTTGAAATTGTCTAGAGTCGATTTGCAAGGTTCAATTAATAAATTTGTTGCAATATGATTAAAATCTCCATCAATATCGTTGATAAAATAATTCACTCGAATGTATCCAAATATTGATTAATATAAGTTAATTCGATACGTGAATGTGGTTGAAGTTCAGAAATCCCCCCTCATTCACAACAACTCCAATAGCGGCTAAATGTTTTGCAATTGGGTTTACTGCAGCGATTCCTGCAGACCATCTTGTTTTTGATATAGTTGCAAGGGAAACATTTACATGTCGCTTTAAAATCTCTCATCTTCGTGGACTGCTGTTAAAGAAGTTGTACATTTGCTGAATTGTTCGAGTATAATATCGCCTCCTTACGTGCTTTAACGCTGTCAACTCCAACAAGATTTAAAGTGTGGCTTCCGCAGCTTAAAAAATGCAATTAGGATTACTTTCAAGAAACCGAGGCATGGAATAGAAGAAGAATCTTTATTGCAACGCTTAGAATGATAATTTACATAATAGTAGTTGCAACAGCCCGTCACGGCACAGTGGCCAGGGGTTAATAATGTACCACAGAGTCATTATTGCTTCAAAATACATAAATAAATAATAGAATGATAAATAAGTGAAATAAAGTACAGGAAAATGGAGAAATGACTTGAGTATACTACATATATAGAACATTAAGTGAGTGTACAACCATTTGTTTCAAAATACATACTATAAGGATATACGTTGAAGTGCATAAATATGTACATAGTTGGTTGGGTTAAGAATATACATTGCCCAAGACTCATATTATAATAGTAGTAGCCTTTGCCACCCCACTGAGTGTTCCTTTCCTATATTGTCGATCTCGACAGAACTTGTTGAAGTCGACATCTAAGTCCTGGACTCGAGATAGCATCTCGAGTCCAGGATTTAGAGGACGAAATCTGAGGAAGAAATCGGTCCGACAGATGAAGACGTCTTTGCAGAGGACATAACTGGGGGATTGCTCGTAGAAGTGCCACTGGAATCGTCCATGCGCAGTTTTCCCAGAAGGAGGGGGAGATGAGACCGGCTATGAGTTTGACTGTTGTGACGAGCCTCCTTTCATTAACGAGCGATATGAACCTTGGGATGTTAAGTGCATTTGCCATATCGGCGGTCCGGAGCTGGGGAGGAAAGCAAAGTTTCTGGCACGCCCACTTGAGAAGCCGATGCTCGGATGAGAAAACTGGTTTGGTGGTAGAGGGACATGTGGATGCCCAAAAATCTGCAGCATAGAGAAGTGGCGGATACACTATTGTTGAAATGTATCTCACCATGGTGGATTTGTCTGTTACATGGTGCAGATGTTGCTTACATATCCATTTCAGTCTGGCAGCTTTTGGGTAACCCGGGTCCAGCAGACGCTACTTTCTCTTTCTGAGTGTTCATTCGACATCCGTTTCTGCTGGATCCCAAGCCACATTGGGATCAAGGGTAACGAAGTGGCTGATGCTGCACCCAGGTCACCGCAACACGACAATACTCTTTGCCTGTTAGTTCCCTATACAGACTACAGGTATCTAATTCAAGCAAAATTACTCTCCCAATGGCAAAAATCTTGGAATGGCCACAAACAAGCTGTATCAGATAAAGCCTGTAATTCAACAGTGGCAGTCTAGTCTGCGCAGGAACCGCAGAGAGTAGTAGTAGTAGCAGTGGCATTTGATGCAAGAAAGCAAGTGTATGAGCATATGCAGCATCAGCCAAAAAAAAAAAAATCACACCATTCCCTCCAAATGCCTGTCCAGTTACTCCTTAAATTTATTCAACCTATCAACTTCCACAACAACAGATGGAAGTTTGTTCCAGCAATTAACCACCCGCTGGCTAAAGGCAAATTTAAGCACATCTAATCTACATCTGTCTTTTCTTAATTTGAATTTATGCCCCCTTAGGTTCGTAATCTGAACAAGTGGAAGGATCCCATCAGAATTCAGCGTGCTCAACCCATTCAAGGCCTTCGAGCTAAAACAGCTTCCTCGAGAGAAAGTTGTTTTAGCTCGCCTCCGCATAGGACATAGTCATCTTACACATGCATTTCTGCTGAGGGCAGATGACTGTCCTATGTGTGAGAACTGTGACACCTTTTTAACTATTCGTCATATTTTAACTGAGTGCCCACGTTTTAGACACGAACATGATGTATATTTTACCGCTTTTAGTCATCTGACTGAGCCTTATACACTCAGCCAGATATTGTCTGACAATGACCATGTGTCTGCTGTTTTTAACTTCCTAAAATCAGTAAACCTTTTTACTCGCATTTAAAATATCTACCTTGTTATTGTTACTTGTTCATTGATATTTGCCTTTTACAGTTTTTATATTTTGACTTAGTGACCTAATTCATTAGGCCACTGAAAATTTTACTTCTTTATGACCAAGTTTTGGCGCATTATAGCCTTAGTTGCTAATGCGCCAATAAAACCCAAGCAAGCAAGCAACCAACCAAGCAGCTTTTGTGAGGAGTACGTCTACATGCTGGCCGAAAAGAAGCTTTGGGTCGAATCTGATTCCTAGGTCGATGTGATGTTGGACAAGAGGGATGGAGGCTCCATTGAGGGTGGATAGATTTTTGTTGGCTGTTTCTTTAACGAGAAGACTGTGATTTCTGACTTCTCGGGATTGATACGCAGACCAAATTGTTTGAGGTAGATACATATTGAGGAGAGAGTGGAGGTTAGCTCTTCTGAGATTTGGTGAGGGTCTTGGTTTGCCTTTATTGGCGCGAGTACGTTTAGATCGTCAGCATATACGTTTAGATCGTGAGTTATCTACAGATAATTTGATAATTTACAGATATTCAGCAGAGATGTGAGGAAAGCTAAGATGTCGCATCCTATCCGATAGTGATTTTCTAGTAGCTTTAGGAGAGACGGGATGTGCACGGCATCAAATGCAGATTCAACGTCTATATAGGTGGCTGCCAGCTCGTCTCTGTTCTCAAAGGCTGTGAGGATTCTGTTAGTTGTTGCCAGAAGGTTGATCACAGCTGATCTGTATGGGAGTGCATAGTGGATTTGTGGAGGATTGTCTGACAGAATTTGCTTAGTGAGGATCGGCAAGCAGTATTTTTTCTAGCAGTTTCAATAGGCAAGATGAGTTTGAGAACGGTCTGTAGTGTTTCACAAGTGATGGAACTCGAATTTTTTGCCTTGGTTTGACTAGGTATTCCTTCCATTGGTGTGGGAAACAGTGCTTTGAGAGCACTGAGTTTAAGGTATGTAACAGAGGTTGCAGGATGTAAGGACTCAGACTCTTAAGCATAAATTGCGGAATCCCATCAGGTCCAGCAGTAGAAGTTGCTGGCAGTGAGTTGATAGCATTAATTAACTCTTGTCTCGTTTACCACCACTGTCAACCCAGAAGACCAGCGAGGGCTGGTCTTCTGGGTTGACAGTGGTGGTAAACCTGATGATGTTGTCAAGCCAGCTTTGGGGATCAAGTTGAGGGGAAAAATGTGAAGGGGTATCCTTATATGGAACTTTCCCTGTGCTTATGGTCCTCTCAAGGTACGATTTAATCGCTTTGGATTTCAGTCGGTTAAACTCAGCTCGAGCTCTAGAGTAGGCAATTATGTCAGTAACGTTGTGAGACTGCTTCCACAATTTATGTAGATGTTGCTTAAGTTGCATTCTCATTCCTCGCTTTCCTTCTCGAATCCTCTCTCACTCCTTTGAGCGGTAGCCGATAAGCGACCATAGATATTATAGTGTCATTACACACAACATATAGAATGATACTTATATAATAAATATTTTTTATTTAGAATAATTTGAAACTTTTTTTCAATCACTTTCATGTCATATTTTTTACATAACACTAAATTTTGGGGATCCCTATGGGTCCGGGTCCGGGTCCCAGGCTAAATGGCTCGGATGCCCCTCCCGCTTTATCTGGGCCTGAGCATACTAATTTAATGTCAACTTGTCCTTTGCCTGAAATCTGGCAACCTTTCCGATAACCAAAGAATGGCTGGGGATGTAGGGAAGCGGGTATTTATCTGGACAATGTCTATGAAGTAAAACGTTTGCTCCAAATGTTTACAGAAGTTATTGTTTTAGTGGTTGCTTGAACTTTATTGTATTGATCGTAATACTTTCCAGAAGGGTATGTATAATGGTTTGGGGGAAAAACATCGGCGTTTTCTAAGAGGAAAGTTGTTCAACTTTCCTTTTAGAAAAAGCATCCAGTGATGAAAAATGAGGTAAAACTGTATCACACCACTACCTGTGAATCTATATTACAGGAGCCGTACGTCCATGCAAGGCGGGTAGCGGAATACCCACTACAATATAAAGTGATCCACACAGAGGAAGACACCCCGTGGGTGGCGGTATTGGTCAGAAACAAGAATATTACCGCAATACGAATAATGCATCTGTGCATGGCTTGGGCAGCCTGTGCCCAACTCATCACAGCACTGGGTTCCCAACTACGTGGTGGCTCTATACAGTAGACCGGGACAAGAAATTGAGATCGCCGTCAACTACCTATAGAACACCCTGCCAAACGAAAGAACTATAATAGGAGCGGATGTAAACTGCCGCTCCCCGCTATGGTACAGCGCTAGAGATGATCAAAAAGGGACAGGAAACGGACAACAACAACTTGAGAATTACCTGACAGGATCATAGATAGCGGTCCTAAACCAGCCACACCAGCTACCGACATTCTGTAACACCCTCTGGGAGACCACCATCGGCATATCTTTAGCCACTAGGAACCTAGCGAACCACGTGGCCGACTGGAGGGTGGAGGAAGCCTGGACCACCTCGGATCGCCGAGTTAGAACTTTCACAATAACAAGACCAATGACAAGAGCAAGAGCAATCAACCAAAAATGCCTTAGATACGCAGTTGCCAAAGCAGACTGGCCGCTATTCAAAGAACTACTGACCATAGCGATCAGCAGTAACCCACTAACCCTGAACCCACTGAACAGTCCGGATGAACTGCAGAAAGGTACTACGGAACTAATGACAACTATCAGTAACCAAGCAATAAGAAAGAAGCACCCCAACTGGGGGCAGTACCCTGGGAGACTCAAGAAATTGCTACGCTCCGGCGGAAAACGATAAAAGAAAGGCAGGACTTTCAGAGGGCCCGCAAATGAAGTCGAAGCCCTGAGACAGCAATGTAAAGAGATAAGTCTGCGCGGTAGCACAGTGATATCGCCACCGTCCTCCCCACACCGGGTGGAAAAGGCCCGGGTTCGAATCCCGTCGATGACGCAAGGAACTTTAATGAGCTTTTTTCACTCCGTGGCTGAGTTAGTCGGCCTTAGGCGTAGATAGCAAGGTTTTTCCCCAGAAACTGGGTTTTTTTTCATCCAGCAAACAGACAAATCGACCATAGAACACGCGCAATTAACAGACATAAGACACAGCACGGCAGATGAATTTAATTATTTGGTTGGCCTAAATATAATAGTTTTTTTAGTTTAGAGAGATAAGAAACCGCTATACTGATGCCATTAAGAAGAGCAAAAGACGTTCTTTTGGCTCTTAGTATCCTCAGAAGGAAACACTGACCCCTGGGGCCTAGTCTATAAGGTAACCACCAACAAAATGTCCAGAGCGGAGGTGAATTCCACCACCAGGATCCGGCAGGGAAACCTTACCACGACCTGTGAGCAGTCGATGGACAACATACTAAACACAATATACCAGAAACTAGCGATGCCGATACTACCAGCACAGAGCCAAATATGCGAGAGCAATGCTAGTTACACCAATCAGGCGATGGAGCCCCCTTTACCATGGACGTGCTCAACATGGCCGCTAGTCGAGTAAGAAGCAAGAAATTCCCAGGTCTCGAAATAATTGAGCCTGAAATTTTAAAGAAAACTGTTAAATACGCACCGTACCTATTGCTCACCTTATACAACAGATGCCTGGAAGCGGGCCACTTTCCAAAGGAAGGGAAAACGGCCAACTTAAAACTAATTCCAAAAAACCCAACAGAAAACCCAGATGCATATCGATCCATCTCACTGCTCTCAGTGGTAAGTAAAGTATTTGAAAGACTACTTCACAGAAGAATAATTACCCACTACGAAAAAAGATGGACTCCATGCTGCAAATCAATATGGCTTCAAGCCAGGGACCTCGACAGTCGAAGCACTGGGAAACCTACTCAGGACGGTGCAAGAATTTAGAAACAAGTACCCGCTTCTCATCTCGGTTGACTTTGCTGGGGTGTTTGACTCACTTTGGTGGCTAAGCGTCCTGGCGAGGTTGAGGAACGCAGGGGTGCCAACCAACCTATTCAAGGTCATGGAAAACTGTTTATTACACATGGAGATCAATGTAGATTATCAAAAATTGCAAGAGAAGTGCACAAAGGCTGTCTGCAGGGGTCGGTGCTGGGGTAGATGAGTTCTTGGTGATGGATCTGTGACCTGTCGGGATACAAGCATTCGCTGAAGACCTGATATTAACTGTGGGAGCGGATTCCCGGGCCCAGTTGGAAACCCAAGCAAACCAGGCGTTGCAGCAACTCGAGCAATGGGCTGCAAAACATCAGCTCAAAATTTCACCCATAAAGACCTCTTCAACACTGCTTAAAGGAATCTTGCAATTGCGACGACCACCGCAAATCAAAATTTACAATGTCACCATCAAATTTGTAAACCAACTTAAGTACCTAGGCGTAGTCCTGGACAAAAACCTCACGTTCCAGCCGCACCTAAAGTACATAAGGAAAAAAATCAGGAGCTGTTCTGCACTGGTAGCCAGAGTTAGAAGGAAAGATTGGGGACTCAAAAAAAGAACCCTGACGCTATTACAAGACAACGTTCCTCCGAGCAATTACTTACGCCTCAGCAATTTGGTTCCCAAAAACTTCATTGGCAGTGAATAGAAGAATTCTGAACATGATCCAAAGAAATATACTATTAACTACGACGAGTGCATGTAGCACAGTTAGTACCCCAGTACTGCAGGTACTCGCTGGAGCGCTTCGTTTGGACCTGGAGGTCGTTAGCACAAGTCTGCTATACTTGTTATCTAGGGGAGTGGCGGCCACACATCTGGACTACACAACTGACCCATCAAACAACCCAAAAACAGAGAAAACTAGATTACAGACCCACTAGCTAAACTTATGGCAGAGAAGATGGATGGAAACCACCAAGAGCGAAATAAACAGAAGATATCTACTAGCCCTCCGGAAAATCTACCCAAAACAGCCGGTCTGGTACTTTCCAGGTACCACATGACATCTCTAATAAGAGGATGACCCTACAATGAGAAGCTGCACGGATTCGGTCTCACTGAGGACCCCAACTGTACGTGCGGGGAGACAGAAAGCTGGAATCAAATAGTCTACGAGTGAGCACCCACAATATGAAGACCTCAGAGTCTTCATTACTAATAACAAAAATAAGATACCTACCAAAAGGATTGGGATCCCATTTCATAGATAAGAGGATTACATTAATCACCATCTACAATGACTGACATCAAAGTACCACTATTGAGACACCAGCCAGGACAATGTAAGGGCTGAAACTAAAGATGAGGGGCACAAGGACGGGGCTTGCCCCATGAGTGAAGAAACTTGAAAACAGAAATGCAGCAGTAGGAAGAGGGCACTCTAGCTCCCTTTACCTTTATACCTACATCCTGAAAATTGGGGCTAACTACTCTGTTGGCCCCATATTTCTGTCTTTCTCCCCCCAGTCTTCTGCCTCCCTCTCTACCTACACGCTAGCTAAAGAAAGCCCTACATACCAAAAACTTAACATGTCTAAATTACCTTACGCCCATAACTTGGCCTAGCAAAACCAAGCGATTCTACCCCTACATCGACGCGTCTCTCTTTTTTTTTCTCTTATTTAGAAAAAAAAAAAAAATTAAGGTCTTATCCCCCGAAATCTCAGGGAATTAAGCGGCAGGACCTGCCAGAGTGAAACAGACTACTGGGTTTCTGGTCTGCCTCCACGGGGCGTAAGTGGAGCAACGTTGGGGCTCAGCAGGGGCCCAGCGGCTAAATGATCAGATGAACATTAACGGTTTGGTGGCAGCACATTTTTCAGATCATATATATCATTTTCAGCGCACCTAAATTTGAACGGTACACGACACGACACATGAACAACTCCCACACACTTTTAAATCTGTGGCATTTCCCGGCGAACTGGCTCATCCACAATGAAAGCAACGCGGAGATGGGGGAAACCCCTGGTTCCGTATGACAACAACACACTTTAACTGTGAATCTTTAAATCAGATTCGATATGGGCATGAGGAACGTTTGTTGCTCAAAACGCGGCAGATACGAACGTTCACCCCACCATTTAGTGTAAAATGGGTTTTGTCCGTTTTCGTTGAACAACCTGTTCTCGTCTCGATCAGTATTCTCAAAAGCCCACTTAGCGATGCCTCTCGCTTCGGCAATTCTTGTAGTAGCCTTTTGTACACTTTCTGGAATTTAAGGATCCACGTATAACCCATTCCTTAGTGCACGCCATATTGTACTTTGAACGCTTTATTGATATGAAACTGCTCGATATGCTCTTCAAATGCATCACAGCTGCATTGGACAACCTACCAGGCTTCCAGTTTTCCCGAACCTCTTAACTCGTTAGAATAATACAGATACTGATATTGGTCCTTTATTTAACATTTAGCAGCACGCTACAGCTCCATATATATTCTGATTTTCTCCTGTAGAGGATCTGTGTTCTCATTTTGAATTTAAAATCAATGGTGTGAATTTAAACCAAATAGGGTAGTGTTGGCTATTAATAAATATTTTTGGAATATTAAATTTTAGAAATGTTATATTTTAAGTCAGAAATTCTCTCACCTGAGATTTATTCAGGAATGGCTGCATCCGGGTAAGATGTAATTAGAATAATATTGAAATAAAATAAACCTAGTAAGAGGACGAAGGAATAAAAGCAAACTTTGATCCTAAATCCATGCATGGGAAATAATTAGAAGTATAAAAGGAGATTTTAATCAGACTATTGCCACGTTGTTTGGCATTCTTGTAGAATTTCGCTGTATCAGAAAGGATATCTTAAGATTTTACTTCCGTTTTACTGCTCCAGTTACGATCTAAAATGACATCACTGTTCGGAATGTACAGATTGTTTGATCATCCTTCTGTTTCTTATTTATATCGCGACGTCAGAAACTTATGGCCAGTTTGAGATGGTGACACATTAATATCATAGCTGTGCGGTTCAATGAAATTTATCCTAAATGCATCAACCGTTTTCGAAACCTTTTTTTTTCTTTTCTTTCGACTGGTATATTTTTCTAATAGCTATTGTCGAATTTAAGGCGTTTCTTTCAGAGTCTTCACAAGAATTTAGTTTATAAAACATATTTATTGAATAATTTGTTTATTATTTAAAATAGGGATTTGAAATAAGAAACAGCAACATAATATTTTAACTATGTTGCTTGGATTAAAATATTATTAATCTCTTTTTTTATATTATAAGTTAATAGAAACCTAACTGGTAACAAGATAATTAGTTATTTACTTTTCACTTCTATTAATCGCAGAAAAAACCCATTTAATTTGAGAAACTGAAAGCGCATGAAACAAGTTAGACAATTTATGTAAATTATCTAACTTGTTTTTATCAATAATACATCATTTACATAAAGGTGCATTGCAACAATGTAGCCTCTTATTTCTGTTGTAATATAGCGTAATATAATATAATATATTCCTTTCACGAAATCGTGTTACTTGTTCTGTTCTTTTTAGGCGCTTTTCCCATAATATGCATTATACGGTTTCCGTCTGTTGTCCGTCCATCCGCCCGCATGTAATAATTGAACTCCCAGTGGGCAAGTTTTCATGAACTTTTTTTATTTGACTCTTTTAAAGAGATTTGTACAATCATTTAAATTTCATTAAAATAGGACCAGTCGTCATCATCATCAGCCATTTTCAATCCACTGCAAGATGAAGGCCTCTCCAGCGACTTTCCAGTTCCTTCTGTTTTGAGCACTGGCCATACATTTACTACCCACAAACTCATGAATTTCATCTGTTCATCTCCGTTGTTGTCTTCCAGGTTTTCTTCTAGCTCCTCTTGGATACCATTCTGTTATTTTCTTAGTCCATTTGTTAGTCCTTCGAGCTATGTGTCCTGCCCACGACCATTTTAGTTCTTTAGTTTTGATAAGAATGTCCTTTACTTGAGTTTGCTGTCTAATCCATGTGTTTCTCTTCTTATCTAACAGTCTGATTCCCAATATAATTCATTCCATTCTTCGCTGTGTAGTTCTCAGTTTCATTCCATTCTTTTGGTGAGTGCCCAAGTTTCACTTCCATAAGTCATGGTGGGGAGTATACATTGGTATACTCCCCACCATGACCACCAGTAAATCTATTATACATTATACATTGATAATGTATAATAGATTTAGGTTGAATGGACGTAATTAGGTTGAGTGGAGGTAATTGGGCCATTAACTGAAGCGGCGATCGTTGAAGCTTCTCGAAATTGCATTTTAATGATAGGTAAAAATGACAAAGAATTTAATTTACATGCACAAGTCATGGAGGACGACATAAGAGTGAAGAGTGAATCGGATGGGATATCATTTTCTGGTCAATAGAGGATAAGGGTCCCCAACTACACTACAGACCGTAGAGCTACTGCATGTTTTTGATGGGACTACTAAGAAACCGAGAGGATAATGATGGCCATTGGTTTGCGAGAGCACTTGTGAACATCTGAAGAAATTGGAAGATGATTGAAAGGTAGATGATTGACTACGGCCTCCGTAGCCGAGTGGTCAGGAGCGGGAGTGCAGTAGCACACACTCTTTGAGTAGACCGGGGTTCAAGCCCCTGACTGCTGAATACGGTCGATCTGCCAACCCGCACTGGACCAGCGTGGCAGATTGTGGTCCATTTCCCTCAGCATGAGTTGTTGAGGAGGCTTCCATCCTGCAGTGGGTTGATAATGGCTGCACTTTACTTTTACTTTTTACATCTCGCACTCCTAAACATGCTCTATAGGGCTAAGAGATACCTATTAAAATCAGTGAATATCAGGTAAATTACGTGTCGCTTCGTCATTCGAGAAAAGTGGATCTGCAATTGTCTGTAGGGCAGATCTAGACTCAACAGTAAACTAGACATCGCGATTGGTCTTGGATCCATGTGACACGCTGTCTAAACCAATTCAGCTGTTTTGCCCAGAGGCAATCGGTTTTCTTGATTAGAGGCGGCTTCCACGCACCGCCATATCTGTATTTGCCCCTGCTATACGAAGGAGGCTTCTCTTCATAAGGAAGATTATTCTTTTCGTGGGTCCGGTACTTTGTCTGGCTTCGTAATTCATCCGCGGAATTATGTTTTCTTGAGACTGACCAGCCTCAAGGATTTCAGTGTTTCTTCAGCTGGAAGGTGTAGGCAGTTGGTTCTCTTCAGAATGTGCTTGATACATTGGTACACATGGTAACCCTAACATGGCTAGTTGTTTCTTTAGACGAGGAATATTCTCGCTTTCCTTCCCAGTCCCTTATGAAGTGCATTTGCTTTATTGGCTGTGCCGGCGACTATCATACTGTGGAGTTAGACGATGTTAAACGTTCACATATCGTATGTGAAATTAGGATTATCTTTTGGGTATGTTATTATCCGTCCATTGTACGTTTGCAATATATGTGGAACATATCGCACCGGGGGAAAATAATCACTTGTTATGTTTAGGGCATATAACAGATTGAACACGTGTATCTTATACGCTTGTTCGTTTACAGCGCTGAAATTAGAGTACGTATAAGGTTAACCCATTTTATATATTTACAGATATATGAGCTGAGACTGAAGAAACCAGGGTTTATACCACGAAATATAGAGCGAAGAAAAGACGGTGAGTTGCAAAAAAGGAGCGATAGCATTTGACAAGTCTAAAGGATATCCTACCAAAGAAGTAGCTAAATTTATGGTGATTCAGAAAGAGTAATAATAAGAGTTTTTTAAGGACTGGTGTGAGTGAGGATCAACCAGAAATTAATCAACGGCAGAATTGTGGTTGAAAGTCTATGCTAAGTGAAGGCGATGTGTGACGAATATCGCATCTGGTAAACGAACGTTATTTCAAACTTGACAAGAATTGCTGCAAATAGTTAACCAAGGACAAATCAGCCTATTTCTCCAAGAATACTGCAATGCGAATGCAATAACACGGCTATCTGGAGTAAGTTCCCTTTAAAAGACCCATGTTGACAGGTGCGAATAAAAAAATCCATGCTAATATGGGTTAAAAGGCATAAAAACTGGACTGTTGATGATTGGGAAGCTGTGATGTGGTCTGACGAATCCACATTTTGTTTAAACTGTGAACTGTTACAGGCACCAGAATCGCAGGAAAAGCAATGTGCCATTTTGCCTTTTGCTGAATATTCGAGGGGTACTCATGATTTCGATGATCCTGTGTTCCATGATGAGAACTGTTCAATTCACAGGCCCTATACAGTTTTAAATTGTCGTGAGGGAATGGTAGTGGATTTAAATTGGCCAGTCAAGTTATCAGATTTAAATTCAGTTGGGAACATGTGACTATCTTGAACTGTAAGTGAAAACACACCCTCATCCACAAAACCTGAATGAGTCGTGGACCCGATTGTTTCAGAATGGCCTGATATTGATATTAATTATCATTGTTTATCATTAGTTGAATCCCTACCAATGAGAATTTATCAGATTATTCGTGCTAAAGGAGGGGGGTTACACATTATTAATTGAAAAAGTACGTACGTGACTAATTTTTATGGTGTCTAATTTATAACTATGCTGTAAAGTACAACATAAAATCTACATTATAACAAACAAATCATACAAATCTACTTTATGTTATAAAGTATATTTGTTATTTATGTTTTTTAAACTGGTGTATATCTGAAATAACAAATGATAATCTGATTGAAACCATGAAGATTTCAATTCTGATGTTAATATATATACTGATTTCTTCTGGCATTTTATTTAAAATTTACTAGATACTGTAGATATAGAATTGAATAGTTGCAGCATCATTCGTAGTAATAATTTTTGGGTATATTCTCCTGATAAAATAGTCTGAGCCATCTAAAATGCCGGAGTTATATAATTTAATGCCAAAGTATATATGAGAAATTTATTTAAATTCCTCGTATGGCGTAGTTTGCTAAATATAAGTGTCGCGTTCTGTAAGTGGCTCCATCTGGAAGTGTTAAGTAACATTAACAAATAAAAATTATTTGGCTTTTACGAATTTATGTGAATCAGTTTTCGTTCATTTTTGTCATAGTGATCCTATAAAACACAGGTATCGTTTAGGCTGTTTTTGATATTTAAAAAATCGTAAACTTAGGTGTGTATCATCATTTATTTGTAGATTGGCTAAATTTGTTAGACAATATATTATCAGCGATAAACTAAAAGTGTAATATATGTTTCAGGTAATATTTTTGTGAAGTGAGAATTTCAATATATGAAAAAATCCGAAATAGAATCTTGAAGAAATTGAATTACTTCACGTTCAAACTTGGTTAGATAGTACTTGTATGTCTCATTAGCAGGGGGTGGCGAAATTTCGTCCCCAGTTAAATTAGAAACCCCCCTATGCATCATCAGTGCCATCTAACATCTCTGAGCTTTCCAAAGCAAAGCAGGGCTAACCTTCTCATCAAGGTACAAGATAAAAAGTTAAATTAAAATATAACTGTGGTGTTTTGGTATTTAAAGCATTATAACTATGTGGTTAATTAATGCATTATAACATTTTAATTAATATTGCTTAGTGTGATCGCGTGCATACCTCTGAATTTGTAAAATTTAAGATTCATTATTTTTCTCAGCAAAGATGCTCCACCCCCACAGGTTCTTATGCACTTGCAATTCGCCCTTGGTACTAAAAAGGTTCCCCACCTCTAATCATTAGAGTAACAAACATTTGTTATATAAGTTAAATTGTTCTTAAACAGTACCCGGAACGTTTTTTCCTGACGATATGTACCACAGTCGTCGGTCTCAGACAAGAGTGGCATGGTTTTTTTCATGGAAACTTCAGTTTTTCGTCCATCAAACAGCAAATCGAGTAGAGAACACATGGAAAAGAGGTGCGGGTCTCACGAATTGTAGTGGAATTACATTACTTGTTTAAGGAGAGGTTAGAATAGCTTTAAAAGAAAACATTCAGCCAAAAGCGACATTGTTTATACTCTTCTTGAGTTAGCACTCACCATGTTGAAGAACACCTTTATAATAACTTGTAAATTGGTGTTAGGAACTGTCACCAAATTGCACGCAGTGTTCAATAAAGATCTTAAACATAGATTTCGAATACTTACGATGAGGTAAGAACATGTTCTATGGTTTTATCCATCTGGAGACGAGTTAATCGGGCCAGTCAGAGGTGGGGAGGAGGCATTTTCTGTCAGGAAAGTTTTCTTATCGCTAAATAGACAAATTTCCCTTAACAGCATTTTTCTTGTATATTTTCAGTGAACTGAAAGTACACAAAAAGAATCATGGCCTGAGTTACTCATCCCAGAAAACCACCAGCACTTGCATGTTGCAAAACTCAGAAACCTCTCTCAGAGAATAGAAATGGTGAGATATTTTTAGATATATTTACTGTCAGGTAGTAATAGGACCGACACCATTTTTTTTTCTTTTCATAAGTGCTTGCGTGTTAGTTATGTTGTACGTTAGTCCCTTCCAGGTACCTTTCCCTTTTTTTTTTTATAACTGTTTGTTTGATTTTAAAATTTTGAGAACACACAAACGACAGTGTAAATACTTCGTGCAATCTCTAATTAGCGCTTCAGTAAATCAGGTGATAATTATTAAACCTAGAAAGTTAATTAGAGTTCAGTATTAGAGTTCATTCGCAGAGCAAATAACGGTCGACAAGTTAGCTGATCAAACAGGGATGGGGTATTTCTATGTACTAAAACGATAAAACTTTAGATTTGGTGGGCCTAGCAATCATAAAACATAACACAAGTAGATACAAGGTTTCTTTCGCCTCATTTTCTTGAATAAACGTTACACGTTGTTATTTGCAATGCTAATTAAGACGATTGCTAAATTCTCTCCTGGAGAGATTCAATGAAGAAAATTAAGCTCTCTCGTTTTTCCCATCAGGACAGAAAAACAGTGTTTGTATGAGAGAGAGAGAGTGAGAGAGAGTTTGATGTTCTCCAGCATCACAAGAATTGTTCTCTGTAGAGAACAGTACAAGAGGCTGCTCAAGAGGTTTTCGTTTATGGATTTACTGGACGATTAGAATATTTTCATGCTTATGTTATGTAAATCATATTCATAGATTTCCATTATTGCTTGTATTTTCAAAGATGACTTGCTGAATGCCTTAAAACTTAAATAAATCATAGTCCTAAAGATTTTATTAAAATCATAGACTATGTGGATGCAAGTATGCGAATGCCACCGTGGTATTTTGCCTACGAGGTTTAACAGCTCAGAAATCAATTAGGAATCGACTAGGGCTCTATAAGCTTTGTAACTTTTTTTTCCTAACCTTTCATTGAACCGTTTATCTTAAAACCATAGAAATTTTACATTTAGTAACTCTTAGAATATCAGTAATATGAAATTAAACAGTAAATGATACACTGCAGTGCATATAATCTAAAAGACGTCACTTCCAAGTATAAAAAAAAAAAAAAGTGAGGCGCCAGTTTTATTAGTCTTCTTTGCAGCCCTACCACATCTTCACAAATGTAGAGTATTCTGCGATTACTCTAACAACAAACATTCGAAGTGGTTCTGTGCTTTCCTAGTTAGAAAATCGAACCGTATTTTTATATTTCTAACGCACCACGTGCTAGGTGTAAGGTTTGCCTGTGCTCCTCATAAGCAGCGTATCCATCAGTCGTCTAATGGTTCGTTATCGCGTTATCACATGGATGATATTGTCAAATTTCCACCGAATGATTGGGCTTCCTCTGAAGTGTCGTCTCATGTATATTATGTGTGTGAAGCATTCTGAGATCAATCCAGTGAAGAGTTCACCACACACGTGATGCTAATATTTTTGTATTTGTAGATACGTTAATGCGTATGCAGCTGGAGGACGTGTATAGAACATTGAACAGTTTGGATACTCAAAAGAGACATTAACGAAGGAAAATTTTCTCGAATTCAATTAAAATGCTTATCATTATAAGAAAGGAAAAAAAATAATAAATTCTGATATTAGCGTGTTCATGGAATTTGGAATGGTTGTTTAATAAAATCACGAACAGTATTTTAGTTAATATTTTCTGGATTTTTTGACAGAAAACAATAAATTTTTATCACCCAGTAATTAAACTGCATCCATTTGGCATGTACGCGTAATATCTGCTGAGTTTAACTGTAATGCACGCGAAAAGAATAAAAACAAACAAACAGGGTATCATCTAATAAAATTATATTCATATCAAAGTTCATGTAACTAGAAGCTCTGCTATAATTCCGCTTAGTGCAATGAACTGATCATTATAGCAATTTTATTTCTAATTATGTTTGACTCTTTTATACTCTTTAAAAATAATAAGTACAGTACTGTAATTCGGGTTATCCAAGTTTTCAATGAAAATTACTTCTTGGAGACAAAAAGAAAAAAGCAAAAATTAATTGATACATTTAATGATAGCGTGTGGTCAGTTTGGACCACGTGATAAGCGAAATCCGATAGCATTATGCTAATTTTAAATTTGCCAACATTAGTATTTACTACCATCACTAGATGGCAGCACGTAACACACTTCTATGGCGTCGTTCATTGTGTGGACCGGTCAAATATTTGTTGGCATGCTAGCCACAAACTGCTATATTGGTTGAGAAATGTGGCGTTGATTCTGGTATGCTGACGGTTTCGAATCGTGTGCTCTGACAAAGGCGAGCTAATTCTGATATCCTAATTGCTTGTGGTGATCGTCGAAAGTTATTCGGTTACATCACCAAGAACACAGTATATAAATTCATCTACAATTTACCAAAATACCTCTCTTCTTCTTAACAAAATCAACCATGTTGCTGCATGCGAGTGTCATGTATTTACAGTTGTTCATATAGGTTGACAGCAGACATCCCCAATCATTTATGACATACTGGCAACCTTCAAACAAGCCAGCAACGTGACTCAATTGATATTGAATCACGTTGGGGCAACGAAGAATAGATGTTATTATTCGCCTCAACTGCCTTGATTGTGCTTTCACGTAAACCATCAAACTGTGCATTATGAATATCCGAGAAAATGAGTGTGTGGCTAATGAACAAATGAGCCCCGCAAGCCAATAATATGAAAATATTATTGGCTTGCGGTGAAAAGTCTTATCATCGTCCGCGTGTGATACATCGAACGTTTCCAGCCTAAGTTCATTGAACATCGAATCGAAACTGAACTCTGCAGCATTGGAACAGGACAGTTTGGAATAACGGTTCCAGTTTAATTTGTAGGTGGCATGACCAGGGTATTGAAGAACAACATTAAGTCAGCGATTCGATATAATTGGTGGGAATATGAGAGGTTGATATCAACAACTCATGGGCTGTTGAACATACTTAAATATTGGCACGGCCAGCGGGCATCTTATCATAGAGCTTATTATCCACTCTCTCTCTACCGCTCTCTGTGATTACTTTCAGCAGGATAATGCACCATGCCATTGGACTGTTAATTTTCAGGAAGATTCTAGGAACATGGCAGTTAAATTTATGACCATGGTCGAGTTAGTCGGTAGTGGAAAGAACTGCATAGATCCCTATTCCGAGATTTCGGAATTTTATATAGAAAAACAGAAAAGCCGACTATAGAATTCACATGTATAATTGACAGGCAAGAACAGTAACGCCTTTTAGTGTTTTTGAGCCGCAACAAGTGAACAGTCAGATCTCATCTGAGTTGGATAACATAATGACGAGTTCGAAAGGACCATTATTTCTAATGACTTTTTTTTACGTTAGAGATAATATTTAATAATATAACAGTTAGTTGTGATTAATTCAAATTTTATTTAAACTTTAAATTTAAAAAGAAAATTTAAATAAAATGGAAATGTACTGCAGCGTTTGATAATACATAATATTAATGGGTGGGAAATGTTTTGTTTTTACTGGATCATCGCATGCCATATTACAACAAACCCATTTTCTTCTCTTGGTGACAGTTTAACTGTATGTGAAACTATCTCAAGTGGCTTTTTTACGTACACTATCTTCGACATATAATGGGGCACCTCATTCTTGACAACCATTCCACCATTCCAGAGTGCAAATGAGCGATAAATGGCAGAATCACTCCAAATCATGATATAAACGGCATGCACAATTAATGACATGTGAATCGAGAAGAATGGAAGGAGGAAAGGACATTGATCCCTTCACAAGAGGCGTGATGTTAGTTGTCAATAGTCCATTTGGAAATTAGCAGAAAGAGTGGGACACCCGAAGTAACTGCTGCTATTTGTCTGAACTGAACAATATCTAATTGCTGTTAGACACATTGTATATCAGTGGAAGACAGAAGTAATGCAACTATTCATCCCCGGATAGGTATATTACCAGTAATTCTCCTCCTCTCAGAGCAGGTCGACAGTTGGAACGGATAGAGAATTCACAAAAGGAATAATTAATGAGCTGACTCGAGACATAGTTTCTAGAACTCCGAGTAGTAGAAGTGTAGAACCAACAGTCATCACAGAAATGTCATAAAATTGGTTATCATGGTTTCGCAGTGGCTCGTAAGCAGACTCTCTCTCTCTCTCTCTCTCCCAGTAATTCATGGCACCACCTAACCTGGTGCAGATGCTCTCGTGGGTAGCAGTAGAGGTTTAATCACCCCCTCTCACTCCTAGTGGAAAAGTTCGAATCCTGTAAAACGATGCGAGGGATTTTTATGTTTTTTTCACAACGTGGCCGAATTAGTTCGTCTCGCGCGAGGGTTGCATGGATTTTTGTTTTCTCCTGGAAACTCGGGTTCTCCGTCCAGCAAACAGCAAATCGACCGAAGAAGATACAAAATTACAGACACAATATACTAACGCATCATAGCATTAGTTTCTTTGGCACTTAGCAGACACCTAAGGTAATTGGTGTATCAACGGGAGTATTGGATTCTGTAACAGTGTCGGAACGTGATATTGCTTGAGGAATTACGTTACACAATCCAGGCATCAGGCACTTGTGCGTGACTCTGTTCAATGAACGGTTTTGCTCAAATTGTATTACAATAATAGCGAAGTTTATTGGTGGAAGTGAATGAGGCTGATTTACGTGGTTGTTCCTGTTATTGTAATTGATGAAAACATGTATGCAGCTGTCTACTGTGACGTTCTGACCAATTATTACCTACATGCATTGTGGCAAGATCAGTACAACAGTAGTTTAAGGGGAAATATGTGGTGAACCTGCTATATCTCCAGAGTGCAGTTTTGAATAAAGTTCAGTACTTTTTTAGATGTTATGAAACAAGTTAGAGCCAGAATAGGACGTGGAGGCGTAAAAGTACGGCTGCGGTTCTGCTAAATTTTTTAGCAGAACCGCAGCCGTACTGAAGGAGTAGAGCAAGACGAAATTCCTCTCCTACCAAAACTTACAGAAGTGACTCCCAGAGGCTTACTGAAGTCATTAAAGCTCATGGGAGGAATCATTCTTGATATTAAAAAAATAACCAGATGCTTTGTCGTTTCAGGTTGCAGGATAGATGTGCGGAAGTTTGCCTTCAGTTGATTGTTGGAGGGCTTCTATCTGTTGTTGTGGAAGTGGATGGATTAAATAAATTCGAGGAAGAACTAGACAAATTCTTGGAGTTATTACTACTATTTAGAGTTTGCAATACATGTTGGGACACTAAATGTCCTTCACCATATTGTATACAAATGATCAGCTATTACTAATATGTCGGCGACTCTTTTCATATTACAACAAACCCTAAATAAAATTGACATCATATTTCTCAATATAAAAGGTAGCTTTCAATAATGTATCGATATCCGTATATGAAGACCTTGAAAACGTATTTCCTCATTCAAGGCTGACCAGTACAGATTATCAACGCTATTTTGATGGCATGACATTTAACAACACATCAAGAATTTCTAGCCAAATACACTGCACTCAGAGCTTGTCACAAGGGGGTGTTTTGTCAGCTATGCTGTTTGCAGCGGTCCTCGAACTATTTCTTGAGAAGCACAGTAATTTTATTTCTTATGCTGATGGTGGTATAAATAATATTGTTGGCCTAATTAAATAGCTTTCGCGCTTCATATCGATAATATATATATATAAACTCCCAGCTGTTATATAAGCTTATGTAAAATAGGTTTACAACTAAACTCTGACCACCCTATCCATAATGGACTATGCCGTTATAACTCGCGGTATAAAAATTCAGTGGTGATTTACATCTGGTCATACAAGTCAAAGGGACGTAGAAAAGATATCACGGGGTTCCAAAAAGGCATGATTGTTGGAGCTCGTGCGTCCGATGCTTCCATATCGGAAACGATACGTCTTGTTGGTTACTCAAGATCCGCTGTGGTTAAGTTATACAAAGAATGGTGTCGAACGGGTCAAACCATCTCTCGCCAACAGAACTGTAAAGGATTACGCTAGATGGGTGGGCGAAGGGTGCAGCGCGTTGCACGGGCTCAATGGCAGTTCACTGTTCGGCAGTTGACATCGCAATACATTATGGGGAATGTAAGAACAATATTCCAAATGATGATGCGCCGCACACTCAGACGTATGGGGTTCTACAGCAGACGGCCGAAGACATACTCTCTCCTCACCGCTGATGAGCAGAGATGCCCTGGTGTCAACAACACACTGGTTGGGTACTGGAAACTAGTGTGCTTGTCGAATGAGTCCAAATACCTGGTGTAAGATGCTGATGGATGCCTTCGAGTGTGGCGCAAGCAACACGAGTCTATGGACCTATAGTGCATGGTGCTCAATATCCAGGCAGGTGGCGGTGGTTGTTTAATAAGGTGGATGTTTTTGATGGCAAGAATTAGTACTCTTGGTGCGTATAGACCAATGTTTCACTGGTGAGGTCTAGCAGCTATTAGTATAAAATGTGCACCCTGCCATGTCGCATTTTTCCGGACGGAAACGGGATCTTCCAAGGCGTTAACACGCCGTGTCATCGGGCTTACATTAGTCATGAGTGGTTTGCGGAACACGGTGAAATTATCATCCAACTTGATTGTCCTCCAAATTCGCCACCTCAATCCAGTTGAACACCTCTGTGATGTTTTTGAGCAGGAAGTGGGGGCCTAGAATCATATAATTAACGTACACATAACTGGAGCCAGACATTTCTTCAAGTAATTAGTTTATCATTATTAACCTTAGCCAGTTGTTATTACATGCTCCACATAGCAGAAAAAGTTGTGGCCTTGAAAGAAAGGCCCTCATGGCAAGTAATTCATTTGGCGCACGCATCAAAAAGACGTTAACAACAATTTAAACTCAGTTTTTAAATGTTATTTTTGCGTCGATTTGAGTTTTAATTATTAATTTCCAGCCGTGTGAGTCGCCCAATGAATCATTTGTGGGTAAATATTTAGTACAGTTTTAGTAGTTTGGTTTACAACTCCGCAATGAGTGAACAACTTACTTGAGGTTATCCACTCAACTCAAGTTAAGACTACGTCAAAGTGAGCGGAAGTTAGAAAGCCTCCGCCTCCTCGCTAAGACGATCACCTTCGCGATGGTGACTGTATGTATGAAAGAAGCTTGAAAACGTTAAATTGGAAAGCTTAAATGAAGTTTGGAAATGTCAGGATGTCTCTGTTGTTAAATCTTCAGATATAAAATAGATTTCATCTTATATTAAAGTTGTTTTCTATAATTGGTATTTGGGCAAATGATAAGATCCGATCAACAGCTGCTTCAGTTTCTCAAAGCAGTGTCGGGTTGGGATTGGTTACTGTACGCCTGTTGTATTCTGTAAAGAAAAGTAATTGTTGACTTGAATCCCGGTGCGAAGATGGAAGGAGGATCTCTTATGGGGATCGATGCAGAGCCCTTCGGCCTTTCGAATTCTTGATCTTTTATTCATCATCTTGATCAGGTTTCACGTAGAGGATGGGAGAGGAGACCCCTGTTTTTGATGACGTCTTTAATATGCGAAGTGTGAGATCAAAAAAAAATGTTCTACAGACCGATAACAAAAAGTGGGAACTTACCAGAGCAACGATTGATTAATTAAGCAGCTTGTTGACAACTATAATGAGCCTTAATAATAAAAAACGCTTACATTTTTGTAGCTGGCTAAAGCTATTTTTACTTGAATGGTTCGCACAAAATGCAAAACTTTTCTTTCATCACAATCTCAACAGTAATTTTAGTTCTTAAAATAAATGATTCAAAGTATTCTTAAGCCTTTGAGGTATTTTCATCTCTGAACTGTATGAAGTTTTAAATATGATACTCGTTTCTGGAGGGAAATATGCTGTATTACTTTCCTTTATTCAAACCTGAAGTGGATAACAATGAAGATTATTTCAAGTACAAAATGCAAGTTGTGCACTTAACTTTTGGCACGTTGCCGTAACTGGCTGTGAGTTGCTCGAAAAGCATTCGTGTGCTAATGCTGATAAAATAACGAACTTTCATGGTTCGAGACCATAAACAATGCTTGCTTTGTTAACGTGTTACTGGATGCTTAAAATGCGTGAAATAATACGAATTAAATCAAACAAACATCCACTAGACACGCGCAAAAGTCATCCAATCTTTATTATAAATCGTTATCTCTAAGTGGTCGAATATAATAGGTAGTAAAAGGATATGATATAAACGCTTCGCCGAATGTTTAAGAATATGGATCCAGTGCCTTATCAGCAGAGACTGAAATGCGTCGTGTTTTAAGAAAAATGCTAATCTCTAAAGGTTTATTGAAGAAGGATTAATTTAGGACACCTAGACTCATAGACAACTGGCACTAATAAAATTTTCAGAGCTACGAGTAAATAATTTCTGTATTTCCATAAACTTCCTAGTTTGTCGATATGAGTCGTAATTTTGGTAATTTTTTCCGAGCCAAGGTTTTTCCACCTGCCATTTTGCTTTATGTTCTGCTTTTCCATCCAGACACACATTACCTTCAAGCCTCAGCAAATGATAACGCTCTATACTCATTCACTTCAAAGTTGCAGCTGTTTAAATTCCTACTGGGGGTCACTGTAACCCTACCACAGAAGTAATGTGGTGGGGTTAGAGTTTCAGTTTATGTTTATGTCTTTTTTTTTTTTTTTTTTTTTTTTAAGTTTGTGTTTTGAGCCCTCTCTGAATTGAGATTTTACCCAGTTTCTCAATCAGTTCCAACACAAAACGATTTCTTTACCATACATTTTGGTGACTGATCCTTCATTTCTAGACGGGTAAAAATTTTTGGTGAAGACACTGAACATAGCTAGCGATTAAAATGATTGTGATTTAGGAAGTGAATACGGCACTTGCTCAGATGTAGAAAATATTGAAATTCAAAATGCACTGATATTGTGTTATGACGTTTTAAACTGGGACCAGAGGTGATAAATTTTTACATCACTAAAGGTGGCGTTGATTCACTGGACAGTTAAAACATCAGTGTCTTAACTGTCTTTCACAGAAGTCTGGTAAGGCAACTTGTTCAGCCATAAAATGAATGAGTGGCTTTAGACTCAAAACTTCAGAGGGAGCTTAGTATCTCAGCAGTATTCTCTACTGTAATTGCCAGGAAATGTAGGTAGGGAAGATGGTATGCGAGGAAATGGGTGGATACTGTGTTTTTTTTTTTTCTAATGGTACAGCGTACATCAATAATACAGACACTTACTATGGTGCAAGTGAGCACTTCACACCCCACGTGTCTATTGCCAAACTGTAAGGCTTCCTGAATTCTAATTACAGTGCCCACCAGAACGAACAGTTATAGTTGGTCTTATTTTAACAGAGAAACGGCCGCCACTGAGCTTGTTTCAATCTGTTGTATTTTTCAGTTAAGGTAGAAGGGCCTTTTTTTTATAATTTTTTGAATTCTACAGGCAATTCATATTTGGTCGATATTTGATGTTCACAGTACTATTGGGAGACTTTGGAATAAGTCTCGTTCTGTAGGATCTCTATTACTCTGGGAGGTATGGCTGCGTAATATAACACTTGATTATGCATACTAGTGATGCGAGTATATAAATACTTGTTGCTTTTATTTTGAAGGTTGGTATTCTATCAGCGCCCGAAGTGTTGTTTAATTTGAGAGTTTATGATAATCCAGATGGAGTCTTTGTTTACCAATTGTTCTATTAGTTTGTATTTTTTTTTTTATGATTAGGCAGTTGACCGGAATCAGCAGTGTTGATGAGTCTAGTCGAATGTTGTTTTTTATCCATTTCAGAACTTCGTCATCGAGGATTAGGATTCTGTTTTTTGAGTGGTATAGCTCGTTATTGTTCTGCAGCTTGAAGAAATATGCTCTTTGTAGGCTCTGGAGTTTTTATGTAGTAATTGTGCTCGACTATTTTGTAAGTAGTTAACCAGGTGACGCAATGGGTCTCCACCTTTTATATTTCTTATGACTTTTGTTTTGAAAAATTTCTTTTTGTTTTGAAAAATTTCTTTGTATACAAATGGATCACCATTTGGATAGAGTGATCCATTTGGATGCAGCTTGTATAGTAATACTCTAAGTGGACAGAAATCATGGAATATCTACCTAATAACGGGTAGACCCACCTTTCGCCCAGAAAAGGGCAGTCACACGGCGAGGCATTGAGTCCACTAGTTCACGAAAGCGTTCTACAGATATTTCCATCCATACTTGCTGTACAGCTTTTCATAATTACTTTCGTCATGATTTGATTGACTGGACGTGATTGACTTTCCTGCACAGGTTCATACGAAAGGTGTTTATGGTCCAATTGAATGGCTTAACACGTAAACACGCTGGCCAACGTTCGGATTCAAATAGCACTGTGTGGATTTGGCTTATATTTCCAATCTAAAGGAAGCGTAAGACCTAATGTTTGATTTTTATTTTATTTACCAGGAACATTTAGGTGTTAATATTATCATTTGAAGTATTTGGGTCTAGATGGCTGAGAAATATATGGCTCGTAGGGCTATTTTTTTCGGTCTTTTTAATTACTTTCTGTCGATTGCTGAGAGTTATTCCCTAAAATGTTAATATTGTTGAAATTTAAAATCTGATTCTTATCTGTAAAGTGAATGCTACCATTACATATGCTATCGACTGTTGATTACAGTCATGTTTAAAAGATCTGCGTCTTTGGTTAACATGCTTTCCCTCCTTGGAGTAGATTTCGTTTGGAGGATCACTATGATGATGATGATAGGAATAGGCATGGTTTCGGAGGGGGGTGAAAGACAGGGATTTACCGTTATGTTATTATATCTGTTGTTTATTTCTTTTTCTCTTGATTCGTCGTTGATTGATACAGGGGAAACTCTTCTGCACTAGGCTTCCACTGGTTGTCAAAGGAACGAAAAGAAGGTGAAGGAAGAGATATATATGTGGTTTGTTCCTGTAGACATTTCAACTGGAATCAGATCCATCGAGAATGGTGGTAACGAAATCTCACTTAACTCGTGTTACACTGTAACAAAACTGGTAGTACGATAGTACACACACTCACACACTCTCTCTCTCTCTCAGTGCTCAGTAAAGTCCGCCATTTTGATTTTACAGAATTATCCTACTAGGGTGTCACACTACCAATAAAGAAACTCCTGAAGGGCGTTTTCCACATTAGTTAGTGATACCCTCTAGTAGGGTAAGATTAAGGAGTTTTTTTAGAAATATGATTCTGAAGGTTCACCACCATCTCAACTTCGGGTTCTTTGCTTAAACTCTGAATAAAGTTTTTCCAGGCACCACTATTCGGTCACCGTAAGTTATGTAATACGTTGTAAGATGTAAAATCTTACATGTTAATATTTTAGAAATGAGTGAGATTTATTTAAAATAAAACTTAGGAAATAGCAAAATAGGACAGTAAACATTTCCAGTCACAAATATTATTCTAGGTCACCCACAAGGAATTAAAAATTAGACAAGGTTGAATTAGAGAAAGGAGCGGTAAGCTATTAGCAATTAGGGGTACATTTCAGTTCCCACCATGACAGCGACTACTGACGTGCAGGTGCGAATAACTCTGGCTCTGAAGAACAAAGGGCTGTAGACTGAACATTGTGGGACATCCCTTTGTCCAGTGACACCGAAAATCGGTCAGGTAGTAAATACGGGTCAAATTACTCCAGCTAGCAATCACATTTGCGTCTGACTGTCGGCGATGGCATGGTTGTTAGAGCATGTAAAATAATTCTGCTAAGCTTAACGAGGGGTGGCGAAGGTGACGGCGAACTTCAAAGCAGCGGATTGCCTGGAAAAAATTTGGAAATTTATTAAAATGAGCTCTGAATATACAGCTTGAGAAATTTTAAAGGACGAATAGGAAATGATGAAAGTTGACAAAAATGAGAAGATTGGGTAAACTCAGAAAAAAGGCGAGCAGGAATTATGAGGGGCGTTGCTGAATTCAGAGTAACAAAAAGTCAGTGAGCAGGGGAAAACGAGGACAGTTCCCTCAGTTGAGCGTTATGTGGGTGGTTATGAAAATGTGAGTTAAAGACAGATCCGTCAGTTGAGCTTTATGTGGTGGTTATGAAGATGGGTTAGTAAGTCAGATCCCTCAGTTGAGCTTTATGTGGACAGTTAGAAACAGTGAGAACCCCGAGTTGTGTATGTGGGGGTGTGTGGAAATGAGTTAGGAAAGACAAAGTTGAGTTTTTAACAGTGTTAGTGGGAAAATGAGTTGTGTAGGGTTAGATAAGTCCTGTCCTGTCAGCGAGTTGGGAAAGATCTGACAAAGTTAAGATGGAGTAGTGAAGGGTTAGATAAGTTTAGTGCAGTCAGTAAGTTAAGAAAAGTTAGTGGAGTTTAATAATAGAAGAGAACAGTCGAGTAGTCCGTTATCGGAAGGCAAGGGTAGTGGCCCGTATGCAGATGAATGAAGTGTAAGGAGAATAAGCCAGTCCGTCGTCTAAAGGCAAGGGTAGCAGCCCGTATGCAAACGACTGAAGTGTATGGAGAAATAAACCTGTCCGTTATAGGAAGGTAGTGAAAGTGGCTAGCGTAAAAATAAGTAGAGTAAGGAGAAAAATAACCCTAGCCCATCATAAGAAGGCAGTGATAAAGGCCAAGGAAAGAAATAACCCTAGTCCATCATCTGAAGGCAGTGATAAAGGCAAGGCGCAGATAAGTGAGCTGAGAAGGTAAAGTTGTAATCCCGAGTCCGCCAGAATAGCTGAACCGAAGGTTAAGTAGCAGTATCGAAGACGAGCCCATAAATTCCTAAAATACACAATGATGCCCTATCTAGACATAGACTACAGCCCATGGAGAAACTTGAAGTTCTGAGATGAATGCAGTTGGTAAACGATGATGCCATTCCCAGACAAGGAGCTGAAGGCCCCAAAACGGAGAAATCCGATTCGTAAAATTAAGTAAGTGACAAGTTATATAATATTCTCCCTCACAAATAAAGGACTGTTGGAACTCTAATATCAGATTAGTATAATGTTTAGAAAGACGTTAAGGGAAGGCTATACAAAGATATAAATATATACATAAATATAGAGATAAGTCAAATGATAGTTTTGGGTTTTGCTTAATGTATAATTAGACATATGTAGAAAGGCAAAGGAGATAAATTTGATATTTGTTATTAGTTATTGTCTAACATATAGGTATGATATATTTTGGAAGGCAAGGGTAGAGAAATACAGAGAAAGAAATAGCCTTATGAATGTAGCTAACACTTGGGACCAGCATTAGTCCAGAAATTGATGTCAAATGTACTATCTGTCTTGATTAGAGAAAGTTGTGAAATTATATTCCCCAAGACAAAATGGGGCACTAATTAAAACGGAAGTTAAGAGTAAAATTCCTAAATCAATTTATAAGGTAAGGATTTGATTTAAATAGGAGAAAGGGTGTACCTAATCCTCTTAAGTAATTATTGTTCATGTGTGAAGAACTATAGCAGTTTTTGTAAAGATATTAAGTTTGTTGTGTATAAAGAAATAACCTTTCTAGTGTAAAACCAATGTATTTAATTGCCATATATAACTGATAATACATAGGCAAATTTGAGTAATAATAATATGTGCTTGAGAGTTGTTAATTTTTATATTGTGTATATAAGCGTAAATAAACTGTTATGTTATATATTAATGTGTGTGTTGTTTGTCATTATTGAACACTCAGCCTGTCCGAAGGGAATTATAAATAATTAAGAAGTTCCCTTGAATCTGGAATTCTCCTGTAAAGTAAAGTCAGATGTGTAAGTAGGGAAATTAAAATAAGGTGGACAACAACTCATATAAGGGAATAAATAATAAATAATATAATATACAAAAATAAATAAATAAATATATATCATAAACATTTCATTTTTTCCACCCCCCACAACGTATGAACCAATAAAAAAGAGGCAAATAAAAGTTTTTATATAGAGTAACTGTTTAACATTTCAGTTATGTAATATTGGAAAAACTTTCGATTTAATGGATATTTATCAATAGCTGACACTCCTTCCCCCTCTTAGTCAAGTCTTACTAAGGAAATAAAGTTTGTTCCGGAAAGGACACCAGAAAAAAGTTCCCGAGTTAAATAGCTAAATAGCTGCAATATTTTAAATCTTGATATCAATTTTCACCATTATGCATTCTATCCTTTAAGATCTTGATTCGTTTGTTTGTATTTAAAAATCCGCCTGTAATTGAACTACAGAAAAGTTTTTTTTTTGGCTTCATAACTCATCATGACGGCATTATTGTAGACAGATGCATTTGGCTTAAGTATTCCCAAGAGAGAAATTATGAATAATCTATCAGCATCCACGCTAAGTGACCTCACTTCACCATTGTGCTAATTGTACGAATTGTGCTTCTAGTCTCTTTAAAGTCTAGCTCTGTAAGGGATCATTTATATGACAGAGAAAAGAAAAAAAGCCTGCTCCCCGCCACAAAAGGAGTAAAAATGATGTTAATTGAACGATCGTCTACAGAACTGTTTTGTAACGTCAATATGCCAGCAATTAGGATTTAATTATTTTCTAATGGTCCCTTAAATTTCGGCTGTCTCGACAGCTGTTTCACCAGATACCATTCGACGTACTAATATACAAAAAATAATAACTCAACATAGTTGTTTCGTGAGCTCCTTCACTTTATTATGCACGTGATGTCACTTTAATGGTTGCTAATTAGTTTCGTAAGGAAGAAGACTTGAGGGGGATACGATAGGGTGGGTTATGAAAAATGCTAATGGCTCGGAACATTATTTTATGTCCTCTTCTTTTGTAATTAAGTTTTCACTCTTAAGCAGATTTAGATCATGGTATTAACATGTTTGAAATATTGGATACCCTAGGTTGCTTCTACGTTGAGGCATATGTAAGGTCTTGAGTATTTTACTGTATTGTTTTCGACATTTTTTAATGAAAATCCCAAAAACGAAAGGTATTTGATCTTGTAGTACTTAGTACCATGAATTGCTTGAAGTTTGAGGATCCAGAAGATACCTGTTGACATTAGACTTGAATTGCTATAGAGAAAACTATTGAAGATGAAATAACTATCTGCCATTGAAAGAGAGAGAGACCTTTATTTCAACCAGATGATTATAGTATGGAGTATGGCCGAAAGTTAGGGGCACGCGTTATAAAAGTAGACAAAACTATAATATGCCATCATTTTTTAAAACGTAAAATAAATAAAATATATATATATATATACACACACACACACACACATGAATAGTATACATCCATGTGCTCTGGTTTTCAGGAGCTTGGTATGGGGAGACTTCAATCCCTCGCATAGCAAACGAATTTTGTCACTAGGAGGAATAATAGCACTGTCTTTTTAGCGTGGGTCATAATTGGCACTACTCAGATGAAGGCGAAATGCTATTCCATTGCTCAATGTCTAACACACCGCAGTACGAAACATTGGTTATAAAGCAGAGCATTCTTATCCGCATACAGCAATATGGCAACAGGCAGGAATCAGTGAGTTTTTGACAACTGACAATAGCACACGCACAGGAAAGCTTGCAAGTGGTACAGGTTGCATCTTACATTTATGGAACTTGATCAATGGTATGAATACGTTTTTGTGGCTTCGATGATAAATCCATTGAATATTTTCCATAACATATTTGTATCCAGCACTATACAGTAAGCTCTCCAGTAAATGGAGCCCAAGGATTATTTCATTCCATTATTGTCTTCTTTCTTGAAATTGAACTTCCTTTGACCATATAGAGTTCTTTAGATAAAACCCAATTTATGATTTTGTTTTATTGATATTTTTTTAATTGCCTGCTATTAGTTCCCCACAGCTAAGGTTTTGATACAGTTAGATTCTTTAGTGAGAACCAGATCCATACATTACTGTACAGACAAACGAACTTCTGTACTTTATTGCTTTGGATATCTCTGATATACCCATTATAATAATTATTTATAAGTGATTTTTCGTACAGTTCTATATTGTTGGTGAATTTTACTCCAGTTACAGTTTTGCTTTTGGTGTTTAGTGTGACCAGTGTTGCACGCCAGCACTCTCATGGAGGGTGCAAATATAACTTGTTCTATTTCATTACCTCAATCGATCATGTGTCGACTTCCTATGTCTCCTGAAATAGCAGTTTCTCTGAACCTTTAATGCATCCTCAGTAGCATTAGTAAAAACGTTTGCATTTTTTTGGTTTAAAACGCCATCTTTGCAAAAATAAATTCCATCTGCCAACTAAGGTCGGCCAAATCGAGAAAAATTTCTCCCCATAAGCCTGCAGAGTGACTCAAGCCTACTACACAAGGCTGTCATCATTAAAACGATATAGTTTTCTTTAATGCACAAGGCTGTCATCATTCAAACCCTACTCTCATATCCAGGAAGAACATTTTGTATCATGCGTTAATATCATGCGACATTTTTCAAACATGATGTCATATTCCATAACTATTTCATCAGTTCGCTTAAGCTTTGAATCATTAGTTCTCACATGTTAGATTTACATTGAATATTAGATTTCGTTTAAGGTAATATGTGAAAATCCGACAGCGATTAGAGACTTTCCATCAGGTCGTTGACATGGTAATTTTGTATGGTACGTGTGGTAATTCAGTATGGAACGAAAGACTAAGAATGGTGGTACGGTTAAAAATTTAATTACGGGAACTAATGTGATCGCTGTAAAAATAAATAATATAACACAAAATAAAATGAAATGTTTTGATATTAAAATAGGAGACAAGATAGTGTTAAAAATCATTTTCAAAGGCACCGGGTTCTTACTAGATTGTCAGCATCTGAATAGGTTTAGATGCTGACAGTCCAGTAAGAGATGGTATTTGAAATGTTCTGTGAAGCATCTAAATAGATTCAGGTGGTTTAAGAGCATTACAAACCATGATAATTCAATGTCAAACCGAAGCTTTTGGTAATGAGGCAGAACATTGCATCTTTTGCTATTTCATTTTATTTTGTGTTAATTCATATTATTTTGTTTTATTTTTGATTTGATCATGTGTTATGTTGTTAGTATTATTATGTTTTTTGTTATGTATTCTGCAAGTGTGTATTTATGGGCTGATTTGCATGTCCTTGTTTAAAATTCTTACTGTGAAGCGCTCGCAAAGGTTTCTGTATATTGTCAACTTAACCCATTCATTTAATCTGATTTTTTTAAATTGCATTAGGGGTTATCATCAAGTGTTTGTTTCTTTGTATATGTTTTTATCTAAATAACTAATAGGTAAGGATATTTCTTTTTCACTGGAGTGTGTACACAGCTTTCTACGAAACTTTCACTACTTTATGAATAATGCATAACTCACCACCTTCTTTGGAAGCGAAGTAAAGTAAGGCACGCAAATTTTTCCAGCGCGAGGAAGCTTCCTGGACCACTCACTCAACTCCTCCGATTTCTACCGCGCGTTTTCGGTAGTCGGAATGTCGAAGTGAACTCAAAGCCATTATTATTTTATGACTTATAAAGGCAAGGAAGAAAAAGACAAAAACGGTCGGGCAACGTGAGGTCGGATGTTCCGCCACCAATATTGTGAGCTCCGTCCTATAAAGGACTTAAATTTTTATATGAGGGCACTCGGCATTTTCGTACTCCATATGAATCATGTAGAACTTCAATCTAGTGAACGACCAAGGCATCTCTTCGATAAAAGAGACTGAACTTGTAGTGGCAGTTGCGACCTGATCGATTCGTCCTCCCTTGCTCAGCTCTATATTTGTAAGGACTTGGTTTTTCCGTTGTTCGTTCGTGTGAATTGGTTATATACCGCGTGCTTCCCTGAATTCAGAAATAGCACGTTGGGAAAACAGAAGCCAAGTTGGCAACAAAGAAATTACCGGATACTTTGTCTTACAGATAACTTCAGCTGATGTTTCTCCTTAAATTGTAGAAGGATGAGGTTTTCTTTCTCCTCCCCACTAAGCAGACGAAGATTGCGATTTCAGGAAGGAATTCTCTGTGGGACTGTTTTTTCTTAACTTTTTGCAGGAGTTTCGAAGTTTATTTTGAATTGGCTGTTGGGATCTCCATAACAAATATATTTTGTCAATGGAATCTGTGCGAGCCTGTACTGATGTTATTTATAGGGTGAGAGCAAATAGAATATTCAAATCAATGCATCTTCACCTGCATTTTAAACTTTTTTTATCCTGCGCGTTGAAGAAACTTCAAGTGTGACTATAGTGTTAACAATAAAAAAAAAAAAAACAGTAAGGAACAGGCAGTAATATCTGTTGAAGAAAGCTTGAGTTTGATTAATATGAATGTAGACAAGCAATGGATAATATTCACTAGTTCTTAACGAATCTGTAAGAATGTCAACTTGATGAAACACATTAACATGTGATACTTAGGAACATAGTTATGACGATTTAGCATATGAAACCGAGGAATATTTTTCGATCAACTGCTGTACGCACTCCAAATTTATGTGAAATAAGCTGTTTGTTACGGATTATCTCAGGTGTAATCCACTTGCATCTTTGGGAAGAATACTGCATCACTTGGCGCAATTTTATTGCTTACCATTATCTTGCCTTCCTTTATTCTCTTTTACGAATATTAACATTATTCTGTTTTCAAACATTAAGTAAAAATTACTTTTGTCTGGTTAATCTATTTTACTGCTTAACACTGGCTTGTATGATTGCGTGGATTTTTAGTTTTTAAGTGCGTTTCAGCCCCTCCCCCAATATAGAAATGAATTAATTCTATACGAAGATATGTTAAGAACAGATGAAGGATATTAAGATATGCTTAAGCCGCAGATGGATAATATCAAATATTTAGAGAGAACCTCATGGATGTCATAAATAAATTAGCGAACACAGCTACTCTTGGGTCCAGAATGATTCCCACTTTTATATAATTAAAATATGCAGCACATACGTTAGTAGACCTTCTCCTTCACATGTTAAAGCAAATTCTACAATCTGTAATCTTCCAAAAATTTGATAGAGTTCCAAAGGTTAAGAAGTCAGAATGTCCTAAAGAAAAACCTGCTACCGAACTCCATCAGCTGTTCTCTACTCAAAATATTCGGAAAAGTGAATCAACCAGCAATTTCTCAGCACTTATTTGGACACAGACCGGAGTACACGAGCCGTCATACACAAAAGATTAATAACTAAAAATCTTCTAGATACCGTCTTCGGAGTACAACAGCCTCTCAACAACAGATCCCAGATTGATATTATCATCCTGGACATTAAATCAACATATGACAAGGTAATACCTGGCAGCAATTTTTAACAAATTCAAACACTACTTCAGCTTACTTACCAGGTAACCCTCTTATAACACGTAGTTCGGTTCCTATAAAATGTCCTGTTGTGCGAAACCGTGTTATACGGGACTAAGAAAAAGTACAATAAATGGGGGTTACGTTCCAAAAGCTGTTAAAAATACACTATTTCGATAAAATGTTAACAAAACTAACAAAAATATACCATTCTAGATTTCGTGTATCTTCTACTCTCTTTAAAAAATCAGTAATCTGGTTTGTTTGCTTTTGCTTGATAAATCTTTGTGAATTTCATCGCATGGAACTAAGTATTTTTGAAGCTCCCTTTTGTACTTTGTGCTCCTTTCATTCAAGAATCTGCATTCAAAAAATAAGATTCTAATTTCTCGGCTAACTTTGCGCCTTCCCGTATGGTTTTTAGTGTAAAATTTGGAAGTTTATAATTTTCATCTGCGCTATCATCCTCTGAATTGATTTACTTTTACCTCCGATGCCATTTCCATCAAATCCGCTTCGCTAGCCTCTTTTTCTACCAGTAATTCTTAACGGTCTTCAGTAATCATATCTTTTTTACAAATTTTTTAGGAGCATAGGCCATGTTACTCTGTGTATATTGTCTATAAATTTCTTGTCCTGCGGTCGATCTTCTGGTTTGCTGGACGAAAAACCCGAGATTCCGGGAGAAAAAACCATGCTACCCTCGCCTGAGTACAACTAACTCAGCCACTTGCTGAAAAAGACCTAAAAAATTACCCCCGTCATCGACGGGATTCGAACTCAGGTATTTTCCATCCGGTGTGAGGAGGAGGGAGATTCTATCAACTGTGCTACCCACGAGAGCTTCAGTAGTCATATCAAAACCTTCCTCTCCTATCGACATAGCAAGCTCTACTATCGCACCGATTCCCTTTTCTGCCGGTTCGACCATATTTCTCTGTCCATAAATTTTTCCACACGCATTTAACGTTGACGGTTTTACTTCTTTCAGCGATAAAGCTGTGATTCTGATGCAGTCCACAATTGAGAAATGTTTCCATGCCTCCATTACTTCAATAGATTCGGAATCAAATTTTTTCCAAAATCCATTGTAACGATTTTCTGATGGAATGAGTTTTAAAGGTAGACATAATGCCTTGATCTAATGGTTGAATGAAAGAAGTCGTATTAACCTAGTACAACTGTGGTGGTAGGAACAAAACTTCAACGTTTGGATGACTTAAATCTTTTGGATGGCCTGGTGTGCTATCCAATAGTAATAAAACTTTGAAATCTAGATTTTTCTACAAGTTCAACAACACAGAACGTAACACGGGGATTTCCCAAAAAAATAAAATGCAGAGATTTCTCAATACATATTTTTTTCGACTAACGAGTCAACAGCGGGGATTCAAAAAGAGTGGAAATGTTGAAAAAATGACATACAACGTAATAGCAAAAATGTTGAAAAAATGACATCCAACGTAATTTTCCCCGCACAAAAGTACCCTATTCTATTATGCGAGATTTACCGAAATTCTCTGTGTTAGAGCGAAAACGTGTTACCTAAGTACTGTGTTGTGCGAGGATTGCCACAATTTATCAATCGTGTTAGAGCGAAATCATGTTATATGGGGCTGCTTGTACTGCAAATTTTGGATTCAGTTTTATTTTCAAAGCATGTTTTTGTTTACCACAATAACTTACAGGTAAGCCTGGGCATTACAAGAGGCATCCCAATGGGGAGTGTGCTTTCAGTGATCCTTTTTTCAGCAGCTTTGGTGTCTTTTCAGGTACGTAACAAACCCATAATTCTGGTTTTGTTACGTATGCCGACGACCTGAAGTTCAGTGTGAGCTGAAATATGCCTCATCAGAACCATTATATAAACTTTCAGGCTTCTAGTCAGATATTGAGACAAGAAAAATATCCTGAAACAAACAAACAATTGGGCTGCATCTGAACCCTTCAAATCAACTCAAATAACGATTACTAAAAACAGAGTTGAAATGATATTCAAATCTTTGTAAGCGGAGAATGGGTGCAAAGGATGACGTCCCATTATCTCTTTAAGCTTCTGAAATTTGGTCCTCTGTTGCTACCTAAGATTGGTTAGTAAGATGGATGAACAGGGTGGTTGGCACCCCTCTTACTATTTTCAGTTTCATCTTCCAAGAAACCTGGGCACCACTCCTGTAGACATCTTATGGCTGCAAGAAATTCCCTCACTTTATCACAGCTTGTAACGGGGTGAATATACGCCCCAACTGTATTATCTTTAATTTCCGGACAAAGAAGGCGAGAAGCAATCATCCCGACTCTTGCCTCCCGCCTCTGCTAACTCGTGATGCTACTGCATCACGAGTTAGCAGAGGCGGGAGTCACCGGTCCACTCTTTAAGTGGACCGGTGGTTCACGCCCGTGAACTGCTATATACGACTAACGTTTCTATTGATGATTTATTGTAAACTCCACTGACCTAGTGGTCGTGCTGGAGCATAAACAAGACCTTTTTTTCTTACTAATCTAAATTCTCTGAGAGATATGTTTCCCACCTTAGCCTTATTTTCAACAAATTAAGCATCCATCTGGATAAATTCTGCGAAGATAAGCTGTACAGAAAGTAAACCCCAGAGAACTGTCATTAGCCGATGAATCTGTGATGTACACCTACGATGGACGAATGAATGCCTTTTTACAAATAATTTTGTAATTTTGATGATTTACACGTGCAACTTACCTGTAAGGTAACGCCTAGGATTGATCGAAACAGATTTAAATTGATTCGAAAAATTAATAAACTATATAAATGTGTAAAAGCACAATTTTGTTCCCTCATACAACTCTTTTTGTTTTATTTTTCAAAGAATTTATGCACTTTTTGCATCAGAATCGTGACAGCCCAATTTTACTCATGTCTTACTACGGGATTCCTAATGTTTTTTTATTTATTATTATTATTATTTTTAGACTTGTAAAATTCTCTCTCTGGTTTCGCTAAACAGAACAAATTTCTAAACCCCTTGAAGTTTTATATTAATAAATTAAGATAGAAATCTATCGAAACGTTTGTCCACCATTGCTGGAGGCAGCTGTAACATGTACCGACTAGCTGTAAAGTATCCATATTTAGAGTTGTCTGGAGGTGAATTAATGGGGAAAATACAATCAAATTTAGCAGTTTACGTTCTTCTGGGGAAGAGTAAGAGAATTGTTTAAAAAAAAAAACAAATCTAGTTTAAAAAAAAAATGCTTTACTGTGAACGATTTGACATGTTACACGATCTGTATGACCTGTACTGTAAATGAAGAGCACCCCGTTATCGTTTGTACTGTAACTGAGGCACTTTATTGCTTGACATTTTCATGTAATAGCATTATCAGCAACACGACATGTGGCTCGGTGTCGCCAAGCATATTAGCACGATATTAACGGTGCGGTACCTCTGTTCCGAGTGGCGATATTGGATTCGACAGTCAGTACACAATTATTCGATATGGTCACCATTGTGTGGTGTGGTCTAGCGGAACTTCAAACCGAGTCACGGCGTGGTCAACTGTAGAACGCAACATATCGGAGGTGATATCTTTCACGTACAGTGTGATGCTCCCTTTCAGGGCTGCTGGGTCGGGAATGTTGCTGTGATACACATTCTTCCTATATGCTTGGCACGTCCCGTCTGTATAGAATAAGGTTGTCTGGCGTGTCTCCCTCTCCAGAAATACCAGTAGACTCCTTCGTTAATTACTCTCTCGAACAGAATCTTTTCTGTTGATGGATTCCTCTCATATTCGTCACTTAAATTGATTCACATCAAAATAGACATTTTTAATTTTCAGAAGCCTACCAATACTGCAAAATTAACTCTTGATGCCATTCTATCTTCTAAGTTAAATCCGTAGATCCGATATTTTTAATACCGGACTGACGATAAACACAAGATTTTATCTGCTGTAAACCATTGCGGCTTCGGCTGTAATGAGTTGATGGTTATGTAATTCTTTCTCACAACAAATAAACTGATGTTTATTGTCCTTCAGGTAGCCCTAGAACTACAGGACGTAAGGGATGAGTTCCGGCGATTGAAGAGGCTGTGAGAAATGAGCTGTTTTTTACTTTTTCAGTGGTAAAAAATGTTCCGCAGCAATTCTTGTACCAATTTCACGATGTTTGGAGGTGCTCCGCATCAAAACTTGTTTTCAGCCATCCTTGCTGTTACACTCGTGGAATAACGACAGTCTATGTACCAATCACTAAACGTGTTACGGGTCCAGTAGGAAGGTTTTTCTTCAAAAAAGTGAATGAACCGATAATGAAAAAACCACATCATACAGTGGGTGACTTCAGGTGCACGTAAGGGATTTCCTATATTGCACGGATGGCTTCGACACCAGTGGCCATATTTTGTGGCTATCGACTTCTATTCGTGCCAAAAAGTTGGGCGCAAATGTTTCGGCATTCTGCTTATAATTGTTTGCTCGCCAAGTTTATATATGCAGAACTGCAAAATCTTACTCAACATCTTTCATATTGTTGCAGAAGTGATATCCAGCTGAACAAGTCCGCTTACTGCTGCCCGCACCCTTTCTGCCCTCTGATGCTGATTTCAGTACACCACCATTTACCAATCTTTCTATTCCATGACTGCAGAATCAGTATCCTAAACTCGCTCTTGGTTCAGAGCTGTGCATTCTTCCTGGTTTCACTCTGAGTTCCTGTTTCTTAGAACTGCAATCAATTTTTTGTCACCACATGGTGTCATCTTACCTTTTTGCTGGGCTTGCAACGTTTGCAATGCTAAATCGCTTCTGTTGCACACGCTTCCATTCTAATATTAGAACTTCCAAACAAAGAATACTCTTATAAGGTGAGAGTTCTTTTGCTCCTAAAATCACGCCTTCTATTTTGTATTTATGCGCGAGTGAAGTTGAATATGTGAATCGTTCACAGCAAAACTTTCCCTTCGTTTTTTAGAACTAATTATGTTTTTTCTGCAATTCTCTTCCGAAGAAATTTGGTTGAGTTTCCCTCTATTTAGATCGCTCTCCAGACTAACCCTAAATGGGGATACTTTGTGACCAGTCGGTACTTTGTTGTGTTAAAACGACAAAGGAAAACAAGTTAAATTGCTAAGAGGAATAAATTTAACATGTTTTAATGTAGCGATAATACGATAGGTATTTATCTGCAGTACAGCAATAAAAGAAGTTTATGAAAACAAACTTTTACTTTTAAAAAATGTTATAACTTTTATTTATAACATTTTATGATGTTAAAAACACAAAACTCGCAACTGAATAAAATCTTCGTTCTATAATATACAATATAATAGCACATTGCTGCTCGAGTATCTCTTTGCGCCTATACTAAGGGGGACAATACGCCCAGTTCCTCCTATTATTCCTTTGTTTTTTTTTAATCTTTTTAATATTACCTTGATACAGGTGATTTACAACATTGTGGGGGCCTTAATTGAATTACAGCGCCAGTCTACCATTAATAATGAGAAAAATCCGAAAAATGCTCCTCGTAACGGATTGTTGGTATTGGCAGATGATGGTTAAAAAGTACATCAGTGTTATGTAAAGCACAAGAAATACTTTACAATATACTGCATAAGCTTATGGACTTCTGCGATTGGTGCGTGGGAGAGGAACACATGACAGTTAGTGATCAATTTGACTCCGTTGGGATTTTGATTAATTTTGGTGCAGGCTTTTACTAGTGATTTAATGAATAAAGCCATTACTGATATAAATCTTGAACGACACTCGCAGGATAATTTAAATTCAGCATAAAATAAATGAAGTAATTGACGCTGCGTAAGTTCTGAATTTATTTATTTTTTTAAACAGTCTAGACATCAGAGGTTTCATGCCCCTTGGTTCACCTACTCAACGATTACTCTCGTTTGCTATAACATCATTGATTATCAGTAAAACAGAATTTTGTTCGTTGTTGATGAAATTATACTCCAGGCATTCATTGTACAGTGCATTCACATTCCAGGAAACAATTTCGGTCTCAGTCTTTGTAACGTTAAAACTTTCTACTCGGTACCAACAGTGGTCCGATTCGTTAGAGGGAGACCCCCGAGTGATCTCTTTAGACCAGACACCTAGGAATCGAAATTCGAGAATATCAAGGTACTGTTCTGTCCGATTGCCAGGATAAGTCAGCTGTTGGAAAGCTCTACTTTCAGCTGGCCATAGCATCAACTTCAAAAACAACTAGATGATCAATGGATGACAGAATTTTAGAGGTGTTACGAAACTGGTTGGGAACACTATATCAAAAGGACACTCCACAATTGATAAATACAAAAAATAATAATAAATAAATACTGTACTATATTTCTGTTTATAACCTGGGCGGCGGATTCCTGAAGAACGAACTTCATCGCAACAGATTTATTACTGCCGATTTACCAGCGAAATAGCTAATAGTGAACCGCACAATTTTTTGTGGCAGTGTATGGACACGATGTCATAGTCTATGAATTTATGTTTATGTACCTTACCTCGGGACTAGAAGGATTACAGATTCACTGCTTAATTTTTTATTGGCTATATTACAACGCGTTAGTCGGTCCCAGTCGAAGAATGCATGGCTTTTTCTCCCGAGAAATGCAATTTTTCGTCCAGCAACAAAAGCAATGCAATGAAGACGATGATGCCTCATGGTCTTGATTGCTTTGACGTTTAATACACACCTAACAGAGCAATAACTAACGGCCACAAACAGGTGATACAAATAAACTCCTGATAACTGTATCTCATTGACAAAAATCAGAACTACATTCTGGATCTTTCTTTGCTCTGACGGTTCGTCTGGTGTGAGATAATAGCAGTGCAGTAAAAGTTTATCTCCTGATATTTATCGAATTCGCTATGCATACATGAACAGTATTATTTACAGTATAATGAACTTTATTCTCTGTAACAATAAAAGAGATATGATTTAAAAATTTTCCTCATGTTCTAAATTTAAATTTCAGTCTGCACTATAATACTCGTAAGCATCATGAAATAAAAAGTGTAGGGTCTGTTAATCCCGTCTTCCAGATGTCATCTTTATTGCAAAGCATGATATATGACTAAGAACGTAATGAGAAAATGCTGTTTTGTCATATGAAGGTGATAAAGCGACGAGCACCACCTAAATCATATCATTATCCTAGCATCCTCCTTTACCACATCTTCTTAGCCTGACCTGGAGAAGGTTTAATCGCGTTTGTAATTTGATCAATTATTCTTACTTTCTTGTTTAACGAATGGTATGCTTTAATGCAGAATAAAATAAACATGACAAAGCATAAATATTAACGCTTCATGATATCATAGAGTCACAGAATATGTAATCCTGTTTGTTTCTTTACCAGAGAATAAATTTTAATTATAAATTGTTTGAGAAGAGCATTTTTAACAAAACGAAAATGTTGTGGTTGCCAATCAATAGATTGTTAGGTGGAGCACCTTTCTTTAATTGTGAAAATAACGAATTAATGATGCGGTAATTAGAAATGGTATTTAACACGTAATTGCAAATTATATAAGTGGTATTAAATATCCCTCAAGGAATTTATGCTCACCTTTATTTCGCTATATTATAGCCTGTTTGTGTGAGCAATTCAAAGCCATTTAAGTTCTTTAAAGAAAGTTTTGATAAATTTGGAGGTTTCATGGTATTCCTGTACTTTTCATTCAGATTCGTTGATAGTTTTTGGTGTTATTTAGCTGTAACGATAGGTATGTTACATGTATGATTTACTTTCACAGTATTGCCAGTTCTTGAATTTAGCTAATACCTGGAATTTTTACACAGAGTTTACTCAATGAGGCTAAAGCAGTCCAAAAAAAGTGTTGGCCACTATCTCATGTTCCTTTCTTCGATCATTCATTATATTATGAATCACTGTGCGATTAACTCCATCTAGTACCACAAGAATTCTCGCTTACATCACCTTTCTGGCCACTGGAACCTATGAAACAACCGACATTCTAAACAAAATCAATCCTCACGCTTCTCCTAGACTATTCAGAAATCTCAATCTGTTTCGTGCTGATTCTGCGAACACACATAACAAATATAGCCTCTGAAGAGAATTTAATTACCTTATTAGCAAAAGACTCTCTCATTGACTTTTTTGGCCACCTCTCAATTTGTGATGAAGTTAATCCACAAGCATGTGATCTCTCTTAGACCACAGAGTGATTCGAAATCATTAATTTTAAAAATCTAACTGTAAGAAAACGTGAACAATTCTTATTGTACAAATAATTTTACTGTTTGGAATCTCTTTTAACGGGTGATATAAATAAAATTAAACAGAATTAAAGCTCTGGATTGTAGGAAAATTTCTTTAGCTATTGAATAAGTTGTCTTTATGGGTCGCTAAGGGTTTTGGAAACTCAACCGCTAGCGATACTCATGGGAAGGAGGGAAACGCGCAAGTAGATATTTTTTTATTTATTTTTTGCTGATGCAGAAAAGGCGAATAATAATACTATTACTAATATTCGTACCTAATCAACTGACAGAAACCTGATGTGCCGTTTAGATTATTTAAACTGGCCTTAAAACTGGCCTTTAAACTTAGATTATTTAGATTATTTAAATACTCACTGATTAACTGACTCAATGTCTAAAATTAAATTTAATTGAGCAAAATTATTATTATGCATTTTGTGCATGACACGCAAAAAAAAAAAAAAAATTAATAACTTGAAGTTCCTCATTTGTAGTCATTTAACTTATGTCTTATTGATCTGTTTTTTTTTTTTTTTTGGCACTGTTGGGTAGATTTTTGTGTTCTATATACAAGATAGAAAATAATAAACAGTTATTTATTAGCAAGACTTTTCGAAGCCAGCCTATTCGTGCAGACCTGCATGACCAAGAGTCATTAGAAACCCACCCACCGAGAGGCAGTATATTCAGGTTTTGTTCTTAAGCGAAGATGTTTTAGAATTCACTGTAGACAGTAATTGCTAATGCCTGTGAAGAATTATTTCTGTATGCAGATTCGTGACTAATGTTTAGTATTAACCGCCTCATTAGTGAACATGTGAAAATTATGTCCCTCACCAAAGCATTCGTTCAAAAATTATCTCTGGTATATTGACTCGGTGAATTTATGCTCGCAACTTGTCATCCATCTTCCATGGTGCCATTTCCCTTCTTCGAAAAGCTGATCCATTTTACAGCTACCAACGTTAAACAGTGTTGTCCGTTTATCTCGCTGATCCTTCGTTAAATCTTGTATTTATTCCTTTTACTGGTAGGAGTCCTATTACATAACGTTTCTCTTTCAGTGAGGAGATTCATGATTGCCAGTAAGTACTGAATACGTATTTGCAAACATGTGTTACTGCCTATTATATATGATCAGAAGTTAATGTATGCAGCACGCACACATACACTAAAACTCTCAATTTGGAAATTAAGCTTTAAGATTTGGGTATTCGAGGAGGATTCTGGTGAAGCATATTAACGAATGGAAACATACCAGTAATGTTTAGGTTTTGCGACTCATTAGAGCTTTCGCCCTGATGTCGTGGCTTCCAGACTTCCCCATTAACACTGCCCTGACTATACCATTAACAAAATAGAAGTAAGCAGAATGTCGAATAAAATGGAAATTTAGTCTTGAAGGTTTAATATCCTTGTATAGTAATAGTATTCGCCATATAGTGCAAGGATGCCCCAGGCTTTTTCTGCACTGGTTAAAAAATACCAAGTAGATAAGAAAATACAAATTATATGTTTGCCTTCTCATATAGACAGGTAACTATCCAGTTGACCTTTGAATTTGTTTAAAATTTCAGCCCCAACTACTTGCGAGTGCAACTTTTTCAAGAAATCAACGACTTGATGGTTAAAAGAACACTTCTACAATCTAATGTAAACCTCAACACCTATAATTTGAATTTATGGGCCCCTAACACTGAAATCCGTAAACACTGAAGGCCTCCGTAGCCGAGTGGGCAGGAGCGGGAGTGCACACGCTCTTTGAATTAGACCGGGGTTCAAGCCCCTGACTGCTGAATACGGTCGATCTGCCAACCCGCACTGAACCAGCGTGGCAGATTATGGTCCATTTCGTTCAGCATGAATTGTTGAGGAGGCTACCACCCTGCAGTGGGTTGATAATGGCTGCACTTTACTTTTTTAACACTGAAATTCTTTATAACAGTGAAAATTCCATGATCATTCATTTTAATAATCCCTCTCAGTGCCTTATAAACCTCAATCAGGTCGCCTCTGAGGTGCTTGGTTTTCATGCTCTGTAGCCCACACAATCAGTCTTTCCTCGCACGGTCGTCCTTTTGCCGATCTCACCATTCGATTTGCTCGTCTTTTGACCATTTCAAGAAGCTCGCCTTTTTTCAGATGAGATATCCATACCTGAACACAGTATTACAAATGTGGTCTTACAATTTCCTTATACAGTGGGATTATGACCTCCCTTTCTCTATAGGGTAATATTCGACAAATCATCGATAGGACAACATGGGCTTTCCTGGATGCCTGTTTACACTGTTCAGAAAACTTCATGTCTGGCCGTATCGTAACTCCCAGATCCTTTTCTCCCTCTACTATTTTTAATTTAACTCCACCAAGTATATAATTTATTTTGGGGTCCTCTTCCACAAATGTAAGACCTTGAATTTTGCTGCAGTAAAACTTAGCTGACACTTTTCTGACCATTCCTGAAGCCTGTTCAAGTCATCCTGAAGGCGCGCTGTTTGGCAGTGATCATTAACGACTCCACCAATTTTTACGTCATCTGCAAATTTTGACATCACACCTTCTATCCTTTCGTCTATGCCATTTATCCTTTGGTATATGAATTTCATCACACCTTCTATCCTTTCGTCTATGAATTCGTAATTACAATCATTTGTAATTACGAATTCACTAATTTCATATGGCTCAGCCTCACTCGCAAAGTCTCTTCTTAGCATGAAGGATCTTTCGTCAGTAAAGACCGATGCAAATTACCTATTCAGTTCATCCGCAACCTCAGCTGGGTTATCTAAGACTTTCCCACACCCAGTGCATAAGAATCCGATCTAACTAGCTTTCTTCTTCGTTGTATTCACATTACATGAAAAATTCCTTGTCTCCATTCTTTGCTGTCTTAGCCAATGCTTTCTCATATGCAGTCGTGGCCTCCCTGACCTTATTTGTCGTACTGCTACAGATTTTCATCCTTCTGTAACTGTTCCGTACTATCTTTTTCTTCTCTATTTGACGGGCCAACTCTGCAGTTATCCATTTCGGCATCGTCCTCTTGCAATATTTTCTTAATGGTATGTATGTGTTCATGGATTCTGTGATTTTTGCTTTAAAAGTATTCCACATTTCAAATGCATTCGCCCTCCCTGGGCAATCCGCCCAACTCATAGATGCCATATAGCGCGTTAAACTGTCAAAGGCCCCCTCCTCTGAAGTTAAAACCCGTGCCTTTACCTTTAACTACTATCACTTCTTTCTTCATCTTCCAACTGACGATTTGTAAGATTTGAAAATCTTACAAAAATAAAATATTTTTTTAGACTTTGGAGGTTAGTTTTCCTTTTGGATTCTTGCCGTTAGTAGGATAAAATGGTAATATCCGCAGTTTCAATAACAAGAATTATTCAGTAAGAATTGGAAAATTAGTGTGTAGTAGAAATGAAAACAGAGCCATTAGCATTAACTTCCGTTGTAAGCAGGGAATAGACGGTGAATTCTACGGCAAAGCCAGCAAGCGGTTTTGCGAAACAAACAAGTTAATGTTTATGCAAGGTCAAAATACTAGGGCAATTTACTTCAGTCGCAGACCGGAAGTCTGTTCTTAAACGCACACACAAGTTTCCAAAATTAGATGCTGTGGTCACTAATGTCACTTTTTGTGGTTTTAGAACGCTATGGAGACAAGGCGTTATATGTGAAGGGTAAAGTGTTGTTTTTGGACAGCCGGCTACTTCAAAGAACACACCGGATGGCTGCAGATCCAACAGGTTGAAAATAGGGGAGTATTGATCACGTGCTACTGGGCCGGCGGAATAAGGGGTTTTCCAACAAATGGAATAAGATAGAATCCGAAAGTAAATGTAAGATTGGTAGAAGTCACTGGGAAATGGGCGTGGCGAAATCGGCAGTAAGTGAAGGAAAAAGGCAGTGAAAGGATTGCAAAAGGAACTGAAGTTGAGTTTTTTGGTAGGTGCTAGTAAGAATGGGTTAGTCGTTGAGAAAGTCAGAGTTTTTTTTTTGAGTGGAACATAGTCAATGTTGGCTCCTTGAGACGTCTAGGAGTTGGGAAGAAATATGTGGAAGGCAAAACGAGTCTCTCACAAGGAAAGGGTAGACTCAAATCTGCCATTAAAGACCAAGATTCCTGAAATCTTGGAAAGCAAAGTGCTGGAATCGGATGGAATCGGAACCCCGACCGACATGATAGTAGCCATTCCGAAACAGGAGAGGTGCATCAAGCGGGCTGAATAAAATGGAGCCGAAACCTACCTGGCAGCACCACTACCAGTATTAGGTATTAGGTATGTTGAGGGTCTAACGGTTCCTGGGATTTCTCCCATCTCCGCGTATGTTCTCTGTATCGGTCAAGCCAGAGATTTAAAAGTGTGTGGGATATGTACTATGTAGTATGTTGTGCCCATTGTTCATCCGGCCTGTTAGCCGCCGGGCCCCTAGTGGGGCCCGACGTTACCAATACCAGCCACGAGGAGGCCAGCCGGGTGTTACCAGTGATTGAAACAGTACTCTGGCAGGTCCTGCCACCTACTTTCCTGGGATTTCAGTGGCTAGGACCAAAATAAATAAAATATAAATTAGAAAAATAAATAGTCGCGAGGATGTTTTATTGCGTATTTCGGGTTTTGCTTTAGGAGCGCTGTTTGGGGTTTTACGCTGAAGGTCTTGATAAAGCCTGATTGGGTCGGGCAAGAATTTTGGTGTGCTTAGAATTTTGATGTAGGGCTAATCGCTGTGTGAGATGACAGATTTGGGTGGGGAGACAAAAGGCTGGGGGGTGAAATAGGAAGCAGAGGGGTCGATAGGGAAGGTGACCCCCCGTTTTTCAGTGGGGCATGCCCATGCCTCACCAGAGGGAAATAGGGTTGGCGAGGGGGAGGGGAGCGTGTGTCTCTCCCCCCCACCAGGGATTAGGGTTTTAAAGAAATCTCGCAGGTGCGAGATTTGATAGCCAGATGGTACTCTAGTTCTGATGTCATTCCATTTTTCATAATTTTCAGGAACTTCGTTGTGGCGCGCTTGTATCAAGTCAGAGATGGTTGGCCGCAGGATTCTTGCTTTGGTCTCTCCCAGGAGGAGTAGCCCTGCGCAGGTCTCTTGAGTTTCAAATGGCGTGTCTATATCTTCATGCTGAGATTTTATTCTTTTGCTCTTGGTTTGACTTTTCTGTGTCTCTCCTTTATTTTTACTTCGTCCATGACATTTGGTTTTTGATATATCTATTGGGTGTTATTGTCCTCTCGAGGATCAGGTTGCATTGAGATAATTGTTTTCCTTCTTGTGAATAATTGTATTGCGAAGTTAGTTAGTGCTGTGTAGTCTTCCTGAGTGTCCAATAGTCGAGACTCTTGGTGAATTGGATTATACTGAATTCTTACAATAAGTCTTGCTCTTATATCTTCATAGTGGTCGCAGTCATGCATGACGTGACTCTAAGTCTCTGGTTCTCCACATGGACAATTCCTGTCTTCTATTATGCCCATTGTGTTTAGTTTATCTCTGAACGGGCCGTGGCCTGTTAATAAGTAGGTAGTGTTGAGGCCCGGGTATATCCATGCTGGTGCTTTTGGGTACATTTTTGTTACAAGGGGAAGAAATTTGTGGGTTATTGCTCCTTTGGTGGTTTCATTCCACCTTGTCTGCCAAATGTGAGTTAGGTGTGCATCAATTCTTTTTTGCTCACGCTTCCAATCATTGGTAACATTGAGGGTTAAGCCGTTAGTTGTGATTGGTATTGCCTTTTAATCCAGTTCGTACTACCTCTAAGTCAAGGGGCAGTGCACCAGCAATGACCTGAAGCGCTGCCGTACTAGTTGTATTGCTTGCCCTAGTGATGGTGAGTAGTATGTTCCTTTGTATTGTTTCTAATATTTTCCTATTTGTTACTGTGTTAGTCTTCGTCATCCATATAGGTGAGCCGTAGATAATTGCTGGTATAAATAAGGCTTTATAATATAAGGAGAGGGTCCTCTTGTTTAGTCCCCAGTCCTTTCGCGTTATTCTTATTATGAGTCCTGTATATTTGCGTATTTTCTTCCTGAGGTGATTTAGATGGGGTTTAAATGAGAGATTGCTATCTATAATTATCCCTAGATACTTTATCTGGTTGGTTAGTCTGACTACCAGTGCCTAATTCTTCAAGAATAGTAAGACGCCGCCCAAGATAGTGAAGATAAGCTGTACCTGATAGGAAGGATGAAAGATGACGCCCCGCCGAGTTCTACAAGTAAGTCGCTAGTTTGTAGTACATAGTACCTTCACATACACAAAGAACTGTAGAAACCCAGTAAATTGCTCAGCAGGATTTTAGAAATAACTAATTGTAAAGATAGTTTAGTGAAGAATCAGGAAGGAAGAACATTAAAAAGAGGGAGATTTATTAGATATAAGATATTTAGAAGGTTGGATATATGATAACGTAGAAAGGGATAGAATGGAATTGATGTTAATCATTAATTGTTATTAATGGTATTTAAATGAAGCAGTATTAAACATATGCAGGATGGAATAGAATGGAATTAATATTTCCTGTTAATAGTATTTAATTGGTGCAGTACTAAATATATGTAGAAAGGAATGGATGGATTTGATATTTCTTATTAATAGTATTTAAATGAAGCAGTATTAAATATATGTAGGATGAAATAGAATGGAATTGATATTTCTTGTTTAATTGATGCAGTATTAAGTATATGTAGGAGGGAATGGAATGGAATTGATATTTCTTGTTTAACTGATGCAGTATTATACATGTAGAAGGGGGTGGAATGAAATGATATTGTTTTTTACTAATGGTATTTAGAGGATGCAGGATAAAATATAATAACAAAGGAAGGGATTGATATTAGCTTGTTGATGATTTTTACTGAAGTATGAATATGATATATATATATATACACATGTAGGTGAGACCAAATCATGTTGTCATATGTATGAATTCAATTATTATTCGATTTTAATTATGCTCATGTAAATATGTCTAATAAACTGATTTTTTATATACAACATTTGTGTGTTTTTTGTTGTTCTGAGTACAAGCCTATCCAAAGGGAATTAAACACATTAAGGAGATTTTCCCCTTGAACTTAGAATTTTCTGTGAAGTAATAGTCAGATGCGCAAGTGGGGAGATATTATAAAGAGGATATATATTAATAAAGGGGAACAAGTATAAAACACAAATAATCCCCCCCCCCACAGATTGCATGACCACTTCCTGACAATGGTTCCTATATTTTAAGTCCTGCGTGTCATCTGGTTCATTAGTAATGATTAGGTCAAGAATATTCTCATCCCTAGTACTTTCTCTAACATGTTGGTACAAATAGTAATCATCTAGTTTATTTTAAAAAAAAAATTCCCCATGGTGAGTTTCCCTCCCGATTATTCCAATTAATCTGGAGAAGATTAAAGTCACCCATAATAAGACATTCACGTTTGATTGCCGTTCCATCTGCATGCAAAGACTCTCGTCATATTCTTCACAGTCCTCCGATCTGTAGATTACTTCCACTCTCATTATACCTTTGCTTCCAACTAACTCACACCACACAGATTCTATGCTTGCAGAAGTAACTTCAGACTCGGCAAAAGTTCTTTTTGCGCTCAGGCTGCTTTTGATAAGAAGCATGACCCCTCCTCCCCCCTTAAATTTTCCCTAATACATTATACGTACCGTACTGGAATTCGGTATCCCCAATTTCTGGGTGGCACCACGTTACTGTTAACTCTATTATGTCAGCATTAGTTGTCCTAATCAAGAGTTCAGATTTAACCATTTTATTGACAACACTCTTGACATTACTGTAGACACAGTTAAGACTATGTAATCTTCTATAGTTCACTACCCTGACACACCCCTTGAAGTTATTTAGGTTTGTATTCCAAGCTTTATCTTCCCCCTCATTTGAAACGCTGCTACTATCAGAATATCTTATCAATATCGGCTGTTGTGGCAACAAACAAGAATTCTTGAGGTGAGCGCAAATATTACTTTCACCCATATCATCAGATAAACGCGGATGTAAATTATCTTTCTCCCTCTTTCCCACTAGCAGTTTCCTATAATCCTTAAGGTAATCAAAATATCTGGATCTCCCCAACGATACAAAATATCGCTGGGGAGTTCCAGATTTTGTAGTTTAGTCTCTGTTCCCAAGGATAAACATCAGTTCGGACAGCGGATAATTTCGAGGTGGATTCTCAACAGGATGAATAGCAGAAATTAGCCACTTAATTTTTGATATGACCAAATCACAGGCCGAAGAAAGATCTCGTTCGAATTCTTCGGTTCCAGTCTCATTTTAATTCCAATTCATAGTTTACAAAACAAATATTAGGTATTGAATTCCGTTAAGATCCCTGTTCTGCTAATTTAGAAAGCTTTTGAATGTGTACTCCAGTTCGTTAAAATTAGAGTTTAAAGTCAAAAATTAGTTTTGCTAACCTTCGTTCGATGTCAAAAATAAAGCAGGAAATAATTCCTTAGCTTTATTACTATGCTGTGAATGTTTATTATGTGCACGGTAACAATTTAGAAACAAATTCTTAAATTATATTTCCTGAAGAATATTGATCAACTTGTATGCCTCAACACATTTTTGGGTTTCCTACGTAATTATTGCTACTTTTCTTTCTTAGACATCTACAATTTAAAAGAAAGATGTTATCGTAAATATCAAGTCGCCATTATATTGTCACTTGGGTGTGTTGCAGGGGCATTAAATTCTGACCCACAGTAAGAAATGGACATTAGCTAATAACATTTACGGACATTCTGTACTACACCATGATAACAAAGCAGAAGAAAAATATCAGGGCCCCTAATACCCGATTAATTTCTCTTTCTTGTTGAATTTTGCAAACACAAAAATGTCATTTGTTGTATATATAATGCGCGCATAAAGATCGCATCCTCTGCTTCCATAAAAATATACAGATTTATTCCCCTCGTCCGCTGGTTGCAGCCCTCCCCATTAAGCCAACATGATCAATGCCCAGATAAAATCCAATTTCCAGGCGGCAGACTGTCTTAATGAAACCTAATGAGAGCTTTACATCTTCGTAGTGCTATAAGTGGAGTTCAGCCTTGTGCACTGATAGACATCACCACAGCATGTGATAGAATCAATAGACACATCGCCCTTACCTAATGTTTTGGTGTCGATAACATGACAGAACAAATTCCCATGCAAAATTTATTTGTTTTGTTTGTGGGACTGCTTCACAAGCAGTCCCACAACATCCCGAAATGCTAACAGATGGTACATTTTGGTGAAATAAAAGATCTTAGTCTGCTGTAAATGGATGAAGTATGGTGATAAGCATCGGTTAAAACGACTTCCGTTTACCACATAAAAGCAAATTCATTTTAGCTTTCTAATTAGTAATTTTTAAATCCTTAACTTCATTAATTACTAGTTTCAGATCTTTATGTTCTTGAGCTGGCCTAAATAAAAGAAATCATTTCGATAACCTTGTTTGACAGCAAAGACGTTCGCATAATGAGTGGGCGTCTTTGCTATCAAACACCCCAAACATCGAGTCAGTTGCTGTAACTTAGCTGCAGCAAGTTCCTCAGGTCATAACTATAAAAACATATCTGGCGCTACTGAAAAGCTACCAAGATATTTAGTTCAGTGCATCAAACTCATTTTGATTCAGACATTCTGAAGCTTCAAGAAGCTGAATGAACTTATTTACTTTTGGCTGTTTAGAGTATTAAACTGTCTTCGGGAATTCGGGTCTCAGTTTACCGGATTCTATGCTTAAAGTTTTCTCTTTTATTTTATATTTCATTGTGTCAGCGCTTTTGATCATGTAAAAAGACGCAACGCATGAAAAATGCACGCTATTCTAGCTATTTGCTGCCCAGGGATTAGTCCTTTGATCCGAACATAGCGTAAATAAATAAATAATCATATTTTAATATGGTGTAGGCCCTCCTTTGGCCAGTCAACCCGTCGTCTTCAAGGAATGCGTTCCAAAAATTATAATATGTATCGACCGTAAAGTCTCTACTCCTGCACCAGAACGGTTTTTAACTGTGCAAGAATGTTTCTCTACATGGACGAGTTATAATAACCTTTTTCTAGCTTTTTTTTTGTGTTTATTTGGCTCATATTGAGACCTCAAACTGACCGACCCATTGTAAGTTCGGTTTTATCGATGACGCCATAATATTGTTCCTTCTACAAGGTATTATCCAGAGAACTGCTGTTTAACTTCATTACACAAAAAAATGGATATTAAACCAAACCAACAGAATGGCACTGTTTCATATTTCGTAAGTGTGATCAAACATTGATTAGATTGTTTGCAATACTCATAATCTGTCTAAAGAAACTAACGTATAGCTAGATTCCTCTCTCTCCAGAGAATCCTTTTACATTCCTCTTGAAGTCTATTACTCCAAGCATGACATCTTTGTACCTATTGCTATAGGTTATATTTCGATGAAAGGTATGTGAGTGAAAGCTTGTTCGTGAAACCTAAGAAACATTCTGCTTACAGTATGCATAATGACAAGTGCATAAGTACGACAATTTGATCAACTGTTCTTGCTGTCAAAATACGTTGTCTTCCTGATCTGCCTGCTAAGAAAACAATCGCACAAGACATAAGGCTACGATTGACAGTTCACTATTGAACTGGCAGTGATACTTCACAATATTTCGTTCGTAGTGAACTACAAAGTAATATAATAGATGGCATCGATTTAATTGTATCTCATATTGTGACAACGAGTTACCATAATATTGATTCATGCAATGCCATGGTAACTCATTGTGAAGATTGTCACAATGGGATACAATTAAATCGATGCCATCTATTATATTACTTTGTAGTTCACTACGAAGGAAATATTGTGAAGTATAACTGCCAGTTCTATGGTACTTCTGTTTGCATACGATATACTGAAATGGGGGTATTCAGATGGTCGAGAGTCTCCGAAATGTCTGGTACGCTAAATCCTGTTGTGTGTTAATCCACCATTATCAAAAGCGGTAAAATTAACCGGGCTGATTTCTACATGTCAACTGTAAACGACAATTCTAGTTTCTCTACACCCTCACTGCTCATGCAGCAGCTGCGTAACCAACATTTTGCACAATACACACTACACTGGCCAAACACAATACACAGGCCAAAAAAATACGAGCTTTATTCAGTATCGAATCGGGCCGCCTCGTCTTCGTTTCGAATAACAGCAAGTGTGCGGCGAGGCACGAATTCTCTAAAGTGTTTTAGTGCGTTTTGGTCTAATTGTAGCCATTCTGCCAGCAAAATATCTCGTAGCTGCAACAAAGTTGAAGGAAGAGGACTTCATACTTCTCCCCAGTATATCCCACACATTCTCAATAGGACTGAGATTAGGTGAATTAGGTCAGGGAAGATGGTGGAAATCCGTATATCGTGTTCTTTGAATAATTCTTGCATGATTCTGGCACGATGCGCTGTTGCATTGTTGTCCTTATAGTGGTCATCATCTTTGGGATAAAAGTGTAACATTGCTGGGTCCAGTAGATCTGATACAAAATTCAGGTACTCCCTGGATGCCATTGGACCATGCACCAGTATCAAAGGACTCATTCCGTACCAACATTCCCATACCATGATACCACCTCCAGGCGTTTGGGTTATTTAAACAAAGCAAGCAGGATCCAACCCTTCTTGAGGTTCTCATCACATTCTGCCTTCTATTAGCGCAAACAAATTGTTCCGTGATTCATCTGATCATATGGCTTTCTTCCATTGTTCCACTTCAATTCACAACGTTCTCAAAATCACTGTAAGCGGATTCTGAAATATGGCTTCGGAATAGGCAGGCGATTGACAGTACCCAAATTTTTCAATTTCCTGAGCACCATACTGGTTGAAATAGGGTAGTTCTGGGCTTGGTTGAATTCAAATGTAATTTTCTGCACGCTGGATATCCTATTTTTCCGGAAAAATAGGATATCCAGCGTTCAGAAAATTAGTACAACTGCATCGCTCTTGAAATATTGTTTTTCTGCCATATTTACGACTTTGAATTGTGGAAGAACCGCTTACTTTCCAGTCATTAAATACCTTTGGATGGATGCTTTCAGAAACCAGTTATGTCCTTCGTTTCTTCAAATGTGGCTTCTGCTAAACATGCACCCAGGATATGACTTTTCAGTCTGATAGATCACTCGTTTTCTCCAATCTGGCTTTAGACTGTTGGAGTCGAATAGCCTGAGCAATCTTTATAATCAACGAGGCAACACGTCATCACACCACGCCACAGTTTTTTTTGCATTTATTCACATTTCTTCTGTCTTGACTGTGTTAATACAAAAGTTTTTATTTATTTATTTTTTTTTTTTTTGCCAGTGCGCGTATATGATTATTATTATGCCCGGACAGCATAGGTTAGCAGACCAGTAAGATTAAAACTATTTATACAAATTATAAATACATCTGTGTCTTGTGAGATGACAGGTATTTATTCAGTTCTCCCACGGCCTTGTAATTATATTCAGCAGTACTAAATAAATGTACACCTAAGAATAAATGCATGGTATAAATGCTTAGTAATGGATGGTAAATACTCAATCGGATTCAGATCGGGATTATTTCGTAATTATGATAAGCTCTGCATGAACTTATTCATATAAAATAATAAAACAAATTGATGAAACAGGTTGGTAAGTGTTTGAAACAAATTAAAATTAGCATACTAGAAATTGTATTAAGCGATTATGTAATGTTGTACTAACTTTATGTGTAGTGCGGCATGACGCAGAGTCATGTTGGAAAACACAATTTTCTGTTCCTTCAAAGAGGTATCTGAATCGAGTACATCTGCTTTAAAATTTTTATACAGTAGTCACTATTAGCAGTTCCATATGCAAATGTGTTCTGCCCATTTCTTTGCTCGTTATGTATCCCGAAAACTTAGCTGTTTATTGAATACAATCAGGCTGATAATCTTCGTAAGAACTACTTCGAATGCAGCATTTACCATCCTATCCATGTAGGTTAAACTTGGATTCATCAGAGGATATTACAGATTTCCATTGCTGAATTGTCCAATTATCATGTTCTTTAGCAAAGGTTAGTTAATTTTTAAGTCATGGATTTTATCAATAAGAGTTTCCTATGATCCCCTCGTGGGTAGCACAGTTCGTATAATAACTGTCCTCCCCGCACTGTGTGGAAAAGACTTGAGTTAGAATCCCGTCGATGACTCGAGGAATTTTTATGGGTCTTTTTTGCTGGAATCTTTTCGGATTAAACATGCAGAGCGTCATTCGAAATGTTCTTTTCGTCTACTCAATAGTCCCGGGTCTTGGTGCAGCTACCAACTCCTTTTTTATTGAAACTTTATCAGCAGTGTCCCCATGCTCCAGCTGCATTAGTTACAATAGGAAAAAATACACATTCATACAGCATATTTAAATGCTTTCCATTTATTCCACAACTTATGCGCAGAACTCTTCTTAATTTCATTTAAATATTCTTGATTTTATCTCGCAGGAATTTCACATAACCGAGGAAAGACAGAAGTTCGAAGAAAAACAAAGATCGAGAAAAGTCAAAGTTGTTATCATCAGTAACAACTCTTGAGTATTTTATCGTTCTAGAATATACCAGTGCGTATCCTTCTCCCTTAATTGTGGGACCCTTTTTTCACTCAGCTTACCTATGAGCAACATACATTTGTAGTTAGATATCGAGATTTTTTGTGCTTCCTCCTGAACAATAAGGAGGTTACTGTTTTGGTCTCAATCTTTAAGTTTAATGCATCATCCAAGGCATCGTTTGATTTCAAAAAAATCCCTTTATTGGTAGGGAGTAGAATAAGTGGGGAAATATTTGCAGCTACAGATCAAACGTGAAAATAAGAAATTTAAAAACCAGTCGAAAGGGTGTGCCTTTATTAGCCAGCTCAGAATTTAACAGCAGCATTGCAGATAATGAAATACAGAAAAATGACTAGAAGAAATTTCTGAAGTGAAAAACCCCAAAAGTGCCTGATGAGACTATCTTAACATCGTTTGCTGGCTGGTGCCAGAACATCCGCACTTCCGTTGCCACGAAACATGAAATGGCATCCCCCCCCCCTTAAAGCATTCCATGTATGCTATGATAAGGTGACGACGAACTTAACACCGCGAAGCTTTGTCGATTGCCAAGAATCAGTTTTGAGCCAATTGCCTATAACCGGCTGTTCTTTATTGACTAAATGAAAAAGGCAGATCATTGGTAGTGATTTATGATGGGAGAACCGCAAAACTTTACTACTTTTTTGGAAATATTTGGCACTGAATAATCAATACACCATCCGAATAAGCTATTCAATTTGGTTTTTCAATGTTTTTCATGATTGCACTATTACTGGCATTTTCCACCACATTGAGCTATTTATACGGATTCGTTATAAGATATGACACCATGATTACAGCCACTTGAAAGTTTGAAAAATTTCTAGAAAGTTTTCTGAGTTTTACGAACCATTAAGAATTACCTATGATGTTTGCATGAATTAAAATGCTATGCTAAGAACTTATACATACACCATTTTTTCAATAACACTACATATTATACATAAGTAAACTGTAAACAACAAATACTTATTTATAAGTATTTGTTTAACCAGTGTATAACTACTTATACATGGTGTTCAAAGAAAGTGCATCACCTAGGAATTTCATATTTCTAACCCTTTTTCGCGATGGTGTGTTACATTAATGACTAGCATCACAAATAGAAATATAAACAAAAGATATTTATTAATAGTTAAGGCAAAACTAAGTAATATTTGTCAGGCGCTCTCAAAATATTCCAAAATGAGCATTTGCAACCTTTATACAACAGTTTTGGTAAACACGACAATTATGGTTGAAATGTTATCATCAATTTGCTTCGGTTTATCATTTTAAATGGAAATCAAAATGAAAAGTTCACCATGTGCAAACTAATATTTAGTTGAACCGCCTCTGGCCCTGATGACAGCAGCACACCGTACTGACAAGACAAATTTCTGAAGATAATCAACTGATAATTCTTGGTTCCAAACACGAATTATGGATTCCTGAAGTTCACGAAGGGTCTTTAGTTTCTTTATGGCAACTGCAATTTCCACACGACGCCAACAGTTCTTTATAGGATTCAGGTCCGGGCTGTTTCCTGGCCATCTAACTGTTGTAATGGACCTTTCTTCCAACCATTTTTTTACCTGAAACAAATATAAACACATTACTGTCGAATCTCTAATGAAGAAATGAAGCTAAAGTAACTGCAGAAGTGCCTACTTACACTTTTCGCCCGATGACAAGGAGCAGAGTCATCCTGAAATATGCGGTTACTTGGCAGGTTGAAATGGTCTCTAATGGTTGACAGAAATTTGCCTTCCAATATAGCCAGGTGCCCATTGGCATTTATGGAACCTTTTATAAACGGCAGGTGACCGTTTCTACTTCGCGATACGAAATGCACCCCCATATCATTTGTCTGCTAGGGAATTTCACTGTAGACACCATACAGTTTGGATGGTATTCTTCACCACGTCTACGGCGAATCGTTTGTCTCCCATTAAAGCCCTGCAGGTTGAATTTCTTCTCATCCGAGAAAATAACTGATTTACACTGCTCGGGGCGGGGGGGGGGGTCCATTTGACATACTCCTTACACCAAATTAATCGGGCCTTTTTCATTTTTTGTGTGAGGAGGGGTTTCTTCTTAGGACGACGGGCTACAAGTCCATTTTTGAAGAGGTGTCTTCTGACTGTTACTGCACTTGCTACCACTCCTGTACCTACTTACTACCTACTACTACCACCACCACCTACTACTACAGTGGTTTCAACCTTTTTTTTAATAACGGCACCCCTAAGTAATTTATTTTATTTTGTGGCATTCCCACTCAATTTTCTGCCTGTTAGATCAGATTCTCTGTGTGTGTGTGTATATATATATATATATATATATATATATATATATATATATAATATTAAAAAAATATATGTTATATTATATTTATTACAATAATATAATTATAAAAAAATCTACTCACTGTTGACTGGTTACAAGACACTCTATAAGCAATATGACGGGAAGAACATCCTCCCTCACGTAAAGCAACAATAGCACTCTTTCTTCGCGGCGTCAACTGCACGTAACTCTCCATCCTGACACAAACAAGGAAAGACTGCAACTCTTGCAGGGCTTGCTTATATAGCTGAAAGTAACAGCTGATGCAATATTACGTCATCACGTACGGGTGTAAATCTTATCTGATGCAATCTGTAGGAAATATTGCCATATACTTACGTTATTCGGACGACAATTACAATTTTAGGGGTGATGCACTTTCTTTGAACACAAGTGTATGTGTGTGTATATATATATATATATATAACAATCATCTGAACCATTCATTTTTAAATTATATTTTCTACCTGGTAAAGGTATTGGATGTTCCATATTTTTTGCACACTTGTATTTTACATTCCATGACGGTCTTACGCTGCCACAGTTAGTGTGCGTCTATAGTTAGAAAATCGAGGGCTTCTGGTACCTCCAGTTGATTCATGTTTGATTCCGGAAGTTGGGTTTTAAGGACAGAGGATTTCCCTGACCCCTGCCTTTCCACCCGTCTTTGCAGTGTGTTGTGCAGGGGCAATAAGGTTTCTGTAAACGTTTTGTTTTCTCAATAGAAGAGCACGAAGTGTATACCGTACAATAATGGATTTCAATGGTGTATGCAGAAAACCTGTTATCTTGCTAAGCCATCAAAATTCATTGATTAATTACCTAAGAATTTTATTTGATGTGTGATTGGGACCATCCACCATATGACTTGCGTAAAGTTTTGATAATTTCCAAACATTTCAGGAGGGATTAGATTACAAAGTTTAAGCTTTGCTGGTCAGTGAGCTCCTGTTTAATGGCCCATATGGTTGCATACGTTTTTGTGTGCTAAAGTATCAGGTGTCAGAGGAATATTGGAATCCAGGTGAATTCAAGAAAAGGATGATGGTTAATGATCATTGTTGCTTAGTTTGATATGGTTTATTTTTGGATTTTTTAGTGCGACAAAGTAAATCTGTGGGATGTTATCATTTAAAACTAACAGAATGAAAGTATTTCCTCAAAGAGTAGTAATTAATGAGTAAATTTCTGGACGACAGTTGTGATCTGGTCTGTATCTTCAGCGATAATGAAATGTTTGATGTTGTCTGTGTATGAGAGTAAATTGCTCTAGGTGGCTCAGATTTAGGGCTGTTTAAAATGGAAAGACAGGTAGGACCATACTCTCCGGCAATCATTTTCTGAAGCATAAAATTCCATACTGTAAATTACTGTTCGTAATTTACTGCGAAGAACTGTTTTAAGTAAGTTTGAGAAGCTTCCTGATGTACCAGAGTGAATGTTCGAAATGATGACGAGACCTTCTATGGGTAAGTTATCATAGGTGGCTCGAATATCAAGAAGGATTATATCTTGGTGTTCTATGTTACTGATTACTTGTTTAGGTACTGATTAGTATTTCATGTCGATGAGTAAATATTAACCTCCCATGCAGTAGAGTATGAAGGCAAGTCAGTCTAAGACGGAAGAGGTGTCTTATTAGAATTTCTCGAGATTTCTATTGAACGGAAAACTTGCTCATTTTATTATACTTGGTCTTTGCCATTTTTTATTCACCTTTGGGGGAAAAAAACGAAATAGTTAATTCTATTCTTAAAGTGTACAATCGCGACTATAAAAATCCGTACTTTTAAGAATCACTTATCGTTTCCTTAATCAGTAAATCACGTGACAGAGAGTACACAACAGCTTCTATAATATTTTCTATGGTTAGTGATTTGCCTATTGGCAATCACTAACCATAGAAAATGTTATTAAAGCTGCTGAAAATGTTATAAAAGCTATAGAAAATATTATAGAAAGTTCTGTGGTTAGTGATTGCCAACAGGCAATCACTAACCACAGAACTTTAATGTACACTTTAATAAGTACACTTTAATGGTGAAATGTTGAAATTGTAGCTATAAAATCTATTTTATTCCGCCCCCACAGTCGACTGGGAAAAGGAAATCAATAAAGCCAAAATGATATTTATTTACCATTTAAGAAAACACCTACTTTTGCCATTTATAGAAAGTAATCCATTTTGGAGAATCGAAGGGTTTTGACCTTACATGTAATAAATTGCTTCCGGAATGTTATAGTAAAGACAGATAGAAATCAATCATTCCCCCTTCCCCCTCTTCGAACAAATTGTGTTCTATAGAAAGATTAATTTTTTTTCTGTTTCCCTGAACAGATTCCAATAACTTTGAAATAGTTTAGTGTGTAGGCAACAAAACACTGTCTGGCATCAATTTATTGCAAACCTTTTGATCTTGGCAAGAGATGACTTTGCCTTGTCAAAATAGCTGAAAGGAACTTATCTATACAGTCTATCGATTTGTTGCCTGCCACCGAGGGCAGTCTCTTTTGCAGATTTATGACACATTAGGTAGGACTATGTAAAAGACATAAAATAATGGCTAAACAGAAATCGCCGATTCACATACTTCTTTACAAATAATCTCTTTGTCATTATGTAGTATGAGTGATTTTTAAATTTCGATGCCAACCGAACCTCATAAACCACTATCAGAAGATAACGTCTTGGTTCCAAAGATTAAGATACCATTTGAGTGGTCTGAGTGAATAAATTGGACAGATAAATAATAGTTCCATTTAGATAATGACCAGAAGGCTAAGTAACATACAGTCATTTCAACCGTAATAAAGAGCATCCATAAAAGAGCCAACCGTTTTTTTCTACCTTAAAATGTTCAGAAAATTTATTACACTGTTGTAAAATCATTATGGCAACAGTTTTAGCACAATTATGCTTTTGGGAGAAGCAAATAAGTGGGTGTCATTACGACAAAAGAAGAAAAAGAAATGAAATGGCAGTTACTCTTTATCAAGAGGAAAAACGCTTGAAGTAGTCGGGATTTACTTAACTAGTATCATTTATAATTTTTTAAGTATATCTTGAATTGATTTTAAAAATGAGAAAGAGTACGATTCTAGGAAGAAAATGATGCCTTGTTTGTTATCATCAGAGACAAGCATAGGGATGAAGAGATTTAGAATAGTACTTCATCCAAAAAATAAAGAACAGTAGAAATCATGCTGGAACCTTTTTAATTACAAACAAAAAATGCTGATGGCATTCTGCCTCTTGCTTGGCTACACACGAAGAGGCAAAAAGTCAAATTGAGGGAGGATGGTTGCAGGATAGATGTACGGTAGTTTGCCAGCAGATGGTTGATTGATGGTACAAACTTCCATCTAGTGTTATGGAAGTTGGCAGTTTGAATAAGTTCATGGAAGAACTAGACAAATTATTGGTGAGGTGGACAGGTGGGAGTTTTTTTTTGGCTGATGCTTTAAGGCAAATGATGCAAGAAAGCAAACTTATTTAGCTTGCTTTCTTGAATGCAAGAAATGATTCAAGAAAATCAAAAAAATGATGCAAGAAAGCAAGCTTATTTAGCTTGCTTTCTTGCATGATTTGCCACTACTGCTGCTACTATTACTAATAATATAATAAAAATTCTCTGATTATCATGTAGGATAGTCAAAGAATTCCTTGACCAACAGTAACACCAGACACAACCACCCTGTGCACTTAGTATGAGTACCCTTCACGGGGTGGAACTCCCATCACGGAGAAATAATATAGCAACAACAACAATAATAATAAAGTCTAAGTGGACTGAAAGGATTTTACTTTCCACTTTCTTTCAGTTTGAGTAATGGGAGTCAATTTCTATCATAATTCAAGAAGATGTACGATAACAACCCTGTTTGATGTTCTCCCTTGCATTGCAATTTTGGCATGCATCGGATTGTAAGCACATAAGTTTTTAATGTTTATTACTTACAATTTGAGTTAAGGCCACTTTGTTTAATGGATACTGATCAGAAATCATTACAATCTTTCGATTCAGCATGACCCATGACGTTTATATATATTGTAAATTTTTATTTAAAACTGGCTGTATACACGTTTTAAAAGAAACTTAATTTAAATAGCGACCAGTTTAATTCATAATGGTGATTCATAAAAACATCTCCATTAACCCACCTATTTCACCTTTCCCAGCGTATGCACCACGTACAGACCGCAGATATGGCGATCTCATAAGTTTTATTTCGATTCTTGCGAAGTAGTGTATGGTGTGAGGTTGAAAATAGCTGCAAGGAAGAGGCGAGGAAAAGATCAACATCAAATGCAGTACTTTGCATTTATCAATGTTAAACTTCAGTTGCCACTTCTCAGCCCATCTACCCAACTTTTCCAGATCCTGTTGCAGCAGCATACTATCATTACTGTTATTAATCCTGCCAACCTTTGTATCATCTGCAAAGTTTGACATTAAGCTTGATATACATTCATCAATATCATTGATAAATATATAAAACAACAATGAGCCCAACACCGATCCCTGAGGGACACTACTAGTAACATTAATCCACGTAGAGCAGTACCCATTGATCACCACTCTCTGTCTTCTCCCACTTATGCCTCTCTTCCTTTTATCCATTGTACTTCCACTTAACCACTTATACTATTACCTCATAGCCTTAGTTACTTTGACACAACGCAACACACACACACACACACACACACACACACACACACACACACACACACACACACACACACACACACACACACACACAGAGTCTATTTTAAAGAGCACAAGCAAAGTGACTTATTTCAACTGATTCAGTCATCTTCATCAAGAAACTTTTTTTTGAAACTGATTTTTATATTATATTTTTTATATGCAGGATGAGAGGAAAACCAATTTTATAATTTATTTTTATGTAAACGCTGTGTATCTGAAACGAAATTAATGTAGGTTTATACGACTAATTATAAAAGAAAATGAATATTTAATCAATATAATTAAAGTAATTATGACGAAAGAAATAAATCAAATATTCTATTACACTAATTTGTAAATTTAAACTAGACTTTCTCTAGTGCTCATCGGCACCGCCCTCCCTACACTGGGTTGAAAAGACCTGAATTCGAATCCCGTCAGTAACATGAGGAATTTTATGGGTTTTCCACAACGTGGCTGAGTTAGTCGGTCTCGGGAGACTCGAGATTTTCGGCCAGGAAACAGCAAATCGACCACAGAACACACGTAGTTTATAGACATATTATCTGTGGTCTTTATGTGGTGCATACGCTGGGAAAGGATAAATAGGTGGGTTAATGGGGAATTTTTTTATGGATCATGCGTCGCAATATGGCATACGTTGCTGATTTGCCTAAAAACCCTACAACAACCTACCAGCCATCTCACAGGCTGCGCAAATAGGTGAATGGATTAGCTGCTGCACTACGGTTATAATCAACCAAGAATCAACGTATAAGGTTATGAAAGTGGTCTGCAAAAGGGTAAAAAATAAATAAATGGTTGATTTGGATATGTCTCATGGATCCTGAATGCTAGCTTGAGTCCGCCACGAACTTAGTTTGAAGTGAAATAAATACGTTACCTAGCTCAGCAATACATCTTGAACACAGTTTAGAATTTTAATGCTTTGGAGGAGGAAGATGGTTCGCTAAAACTAAGTACAGTTTCTCATTAAACAGGCATGCATCCTCACTTAAGTTATGTATATAAACTTTGCATGAGGATGTCTGCCAAACAAAGAACATGATTATGAACTATGCAAATGACTACGCATATATAACTTTTATGGTTTAATCCTGGCACTGCCATTAGTGTGTGTACTGTCCACAAAAAAGTTTCGAGAAGAATACTCAATGGACTGTCTCTCATATACCGTTCGAATTTCACACCAATGGACGGTGATGTGTATGTGACGGTGAAAGTAAAACTCTTAATCTTTCAGTCAATCGCCGTCATATTGCACTTGTAATCGACAAACGCATAATGTTCTGATTCGCTGTAGTAAACAAAGTAAAGAAAAATTACTCTAGTCCCATTCATAGATCACAGCCATCGAGGTAGTTGAGACCTCTTTCGCTTCCATTCTTTAACTTGATCCGCCTTTCTCTCTTCCAGCCTACTATTATTTCACTCCAGTGCTTTCGGTAGATCCCACGCTTCTCACTATTACTTATTGACAGCCTATTGATTCCATACTGTCACAATAGTTAGTGTGTACGAGTCAGAGAGAGAGGAGAGAGTGGAGCCTCTTATTTTTCTTCTTACACTCTCTTTATAATCGATAGAAATTTCATTACTGGAAATTTTCGCTCACTTCGAAACTTTTTATTTATTTCAAACCTTTTGAGAAACAAACAAAAATTTAGCTTTTGTTTATTATAAAAAAAAAAAAAAAAACTGCATTGCAGAATCGTTCATATTGTAGATAAATAATAAATTACTTAAATCTATCTCGTGATATAATAGTATGGAGCTTTATTATGTGTTCTATAAAGTTATAATCTTAGTAATTAATTGATAAGGTGATAACTATATATTTACAAGTTATACAGCACAGAATATAGTTTTAGGTGTTAATAAACGTTTTGTTAATGAACTAAAGATTCGGTGTTAATAAACGTTTTGTTAATGAACTAAAGATTGGGTGTTAATGAACTTTTTGTTAATGAACTAAAGATTGGGTGTTAATAAACTTTTTGTTAATGGACTAAAGATTGGGTGTTAATGAACTTTTTTGTTCTGTTTATTACCAATAACTGCAGTATAGGGACGAACGACTGTTGACATAATGCTTCCATCGAGATATAAAATTCTACAAATGCATTACACTGGATATCTTTGAAATTAAGGGTATTTTAATGGAGGTTGACGCAGCAATGCAGTTGTTGAGCGACTCGTAGCCTTTGTGCTTTGGTATTAATAAGTACATTCGCAGTGGTGTGTGTGTGTGAGTGCAGGAAAAAGTTTAAGCTGATTCTTAAATTGATGGTTAACGACAATAATCTCGTCTTTATTCTAATTTAATTCATTTTAATAGTAGAGCTAACGATATATTCAACATTATTGGACTTAAGTACTGAAATGAGTAATACGCTCTCATCTATCAAGTTCATTAAGTACACTCATTTTCACTGTTGTACTGAAGCGTTCTTTTCTTAATGTCAGTTTACAGACTTCATTTAAAGATAAAGAAACTGAGAGTACTGTACGGGTATATCGAATTCTTAATTCAATTTCTTCTTTAAGGAGTTCTGGTAATCTATTTTTAATGTTCTACAAGTAATTAAGACGCAGTCTTTTTTTATTTTCAGCAGAAATCTTCTCTCTTATGTGTAGAAGTCAATCGATCTTATTCTGGAATGCCAAAAAAAAAAAAAGGAAAAAAGAAAGGGAAAAAAAATGATTCCCCGATATTCAAGAGTGTGGAAAGTGAATTCATTTCTTTCTTCGTGATCTGTGAGAAGAGAAAAACATGATAAATTTCCGTAAAGATAGTTTTTTTTGGAGAAAGCAATATGGAAAGTAAATTCTTCTGTTTGAAACACGCAATTAAGAAGAAAGAGTCTCTCATTATAACCATATTCTGAATATTCTCAACAGACGGATATCTGAATATTCTCGACGGATATTTTAGAGGGTCTGTCGATTGAATTTTTTCATGAAATACGAAACTTGCTAAGTTCAGTGCAAACTCTGTTAACTTAACTAATACATAGCCGACCACCAAGTAACCTTGGTGGTCGGATATGTATTAGATATCGGAAAGTGTGGGGTTGTTCGGGGGTGTCTGTTTTGTTGGAAACAATTCAAATTTCCGACAAGAACCTCGCTATCTTGACACCGTAGTCGGAACACTCGGCCATGGAGTGAAAATGGTCCATAAAAAGTTCTTCTCGTCATTGAAGGGATTCGAACTCAGTTTAACAGGATTTAGTTTACAAAATAATCATAACTGATAATGAATTTAAAAGAGCGAGAATAATGAGAAAATGGCAAACTGTTTTTCAACATTAAATAGCATAGAAGTAGTACAGTAGTACATAAATGTTGTCTGTGATTTTTCGGAGGTAGTCATGAAGGAAAAGAATGTACGAGCAATATCAAGTATCTTTGGAAGGAGTGATATATTCAGGAATTACAATGTACGCACGCTACTTGACAAAAGTATTCGGACATCCCAATATAGTGAACTGTGCGAATGAGATGTGGGCAAAGCAGGAATAGGTTAAAAAATATCCAGTTATTATGTATTCCATCTGTTGTTTTATTTATATAAAGTGTCCCTTAACAAACGGTCTTTCCTCAGCAATTGAAGCAGTATAGAGCCATTGCCTGAAGTGCAGAATGCTATCACTGTTGCTGATTATCGTTTTGTATTTCTCTTCACCCATTTTAAAAATATTGGATAAAATTTTGCTTGCTGTCCTCCTTGTTCTGTGTTGTTTTCTGGTAAAGCCATATTCTTTGCATTACGGTATTCCTGCTGGATATATAGATACTTGGTTTCCTTATCTAATTTAAATATTTTTTCTAGCTTGGTACAAAAAAAGTGTTTTATGGATTTTTTAGCCATTTCTGCAGTTGTTGATACGGTAGTGAGCTCAGCTCTGTTAAAATTGAAATTGTTGAAGTTGTTTTTTTTAAATCAATTTTTATAATGGTTAGTTCAGTTTAATATACTTTTTATAATCGGAGAGAACTAGTTTTTCATTTGAACTCCGAAGTTATATGTATTATCAGCATTGGTTTATCTTTGAGTGGATCCTTGTCTGCATTTTTATTTCCTTTCTTTCAGTCGAATCCATTTTTTTCCCTTTTTACCGATGTCTTCTGTTTTTATTGGACATCTGTTTTAATTCTGCTTTAAATGAAGCGAATTTATCTGATTTATTGGTGATTGTAAGCTCTTTCTATTCCTTTCTCACTTATAGCAGTGGCAAATGATGCAAGAAAGCAAGCTTATATAGCATCAGCCAAAAAAAAAAAAAAACACTACTAAATAAATAAATAAATAAATTTTCTACTACACACTTCTCTCATCCATACCTTCCAGAAATTTGTCTAATTCTTCCTTGTATTTATTCAAACCGTCCACTTCTATAACAACAGATGGAAGCCTGTACCAACAATCAGCCGCCCGCTGGCTGAAGGCAAACTTTTGCACATTTATCCTGCAACCATCCTTCCTTAACTTAAATTTATGCACCCTCACGTGTGTAGTTTCAGCTTACTCAATCCATGTAAGGCTTTAAACACCTCAATCAGACACCCTGCAGGTGCTTAGTCTCCAGAAGCTGCAATTTGCAGAACTGAAGTCTTTCTAGGTAAGTGCACCCTTTTGTTCTTTTCACCAATCTGGTTGCCGTTATCTGCGCCCGTTCCAGAAGATCTACATCCTTCTTTATATTGGTCAGTTTGGTCTCAATAAATTCAGCCAAATCAAAATGTTTCACGTGACTTATGCCTTCCAGGCTTCAAGTTATAATTATTTTTGTTCCTTTGTCCTTCTGAATCAGAAAATTAAGTGTTCTTTTGAATGATTAGTCATCTTTCCAACTTCATCTTGCTAGACTTAATTTTGTAGTTATGCGAATTCTGCTTGCTTAAAACGGAATTGTTTTAAATTATTTATCGGAAAGCAGCATTGAAATACGTAAAATGTTTAGCCTCACTTTATGTACGCTTTTGTAATTTAGTCATCAGTTGCCAAATTGGTATTAAATCCAGTAATTGGGTGTGAATATTATATATTACGTTGGTTGAATTATAAAGTACAGTGTACTGCATATTTTCACATGATGTAAGACATGCCTTATATGAAATTTAGAAATTAGAGTTACACAGCTCCGATTGAGAATAAAAGTTCTGTCATGGACTGCGAAACATCTCGCTGCAACATTAGATGGTTTCTCCATACCATGATTACTTTGAATCGAGGATTCCACATTATCACTCGCTTATTCGGTTGCAGCGTTGTAGAACCGATGCAGTTTTCTTGATTAGAAGCTAACTGGCCTTTTGTTAAGATGTTTCAGTGCAATTTTACTCGTATAATACTATAATATTTCATTTTTTTGTAAATATCGCTGGATTAATCTGCTCTGTGGTATTGCTTATATATAATATATTTTCGATCTTATTTTATTTTATTTTCTGAATTAGCAATCAAGGAATTTTCACGCACACGCTTTATTAGATTTTGTTGTAGCTCTGGTTTTATTTTTTAAAAACTTATACGGTAATAACATTTTATTACAATTAGTGTTTATATCAATTAGTACATTATGGACGTTTATTCTTGTTTGAACTGTTTTGTTGAGTTCATTTCATACTGTAGTTATTTCTTCTCGTTCTTCTCTTAAAGCGATTAAAAAGCAAGTAATAAAATTAATTTAGGGGTTGAAATACTTCGTTTAAATTACTCATAGTAGCGAATAATAACTACTCTTAAAATAATACCGATAAATAGAATCTTTTTGTCTTATTATGTTGGTAAACTATAAAAAGCTAAGTTGGGATTGTAAACTTGATCCTTCTCATTTCTGGGATCTGTTTTTAAGTGTAGAACAGTCAATTTAAAGCTCTTGTTCGATATTTTGAATAAAACATTTAATTAACTTTCACAAAGTAGCTGACAAGTGTGTGATCATCGTCCTCGTGCGGCTTCTTTAAACTCGAAATTGTCACTGAAGTGTGCAAGAGATCTAAATAACTTGAGTAATGGATATTACACTAATAAGCGTACGAAGTTGACTTTATAATGGTTAGGCTTGCATTAGATGCCTCTTTTTTCCCTTTCTTTCCACGAAGCTGTTGACACTTAATTGAAAATAAGGAAACTCTTGATGTAGAAAGAGGAAAGAATATAAATGGCGTATTCTTTCTGCGATCGATAAAGTTAATTAGACATCTTGTAATGGAATCCTGCTTTTTTTTTACAGATTTCATTGATCTTGGGACTTAGTTCATTAATTGAATTGTGTGAGCACTTTAAAATAATTTGTTAAAATGCAAAAAAAAAAAAAAAAAAAAAAAAAACAAAGGTTTAAGATTGTAAACACTGAATTTTTTTTAATTGTGCTAACGAAATTTTAAAATGATTCCGGGTTGTTTATATAAGTCTATTGATTCTGTGTCGGCAAAGTGATTTAAAGAGTTAGGATTTAAATTTACAATTGAAATGCCGGGCTTAATCCTGTTTTCAAGTGAATAACGTTCACTAAGAAAGTGAATAACGTTTCAAGTGAATAACGTTCACAAAGAGTCCATGCATGAGGCTTTGTGCTCTCAAATTGCGATATTATTGCAACGAGTTACCCTGGTGTTACACTGCAAATAAACAACGCATATCCTAAGAGGATTACATTTATTTGTAATATGGTGCCAATTCTGTCCCCCCTCCCCCAAACACACCGATTACTGTTTCGTTAGTAGCTACTGTCACCTTATTTGAGGATGGGCTAGCTTGTGATTCAAATTCTTATTGGATTGGCAAGAGTTGCACTGTCAGATGGCCTCGTACCCGTGGCAATAACTACAGAAACTCACATCTGGGAAAACCTTATCGCAAATAAATATCACCCTCTTTTAATATAGTGTCTATTTATGGTGCAGTGGTAGCTCGTGGCGATTTCGCAGTTTGAAAGCTTCAAGAATACTGCAAGTTTGTTCTGTTTATAGTGAATTAAGTCACACGGAAATTTTACTTTAATTGCAGATAGTCTTAAGTCGTGTATTTCAATTGTTTAGTTAGCTTCAGTGGGTGGAAACAAAGGCGAGTCCCTTGGAAAATGAAGATTGAAGAGATGTGAAGATAATATTTTCTATCTACTTACGTGTTAGTTAGCTACGATTAAAATTCAGAATGGTGTACTAGCACAGCATACTGGTTTTAATTTTTTAAATAAACGATATCTTACAACAACAAGTTAACCTTATCTTATATTCAATCCCAGTGTTTGTGAACGTCCTATTTTCAGCTGTCCTCTCTAAACGTAACTGAAATCGGCAACCAGGCTTAGTTTTAGAGCTAAGAGGGCCTCTTGGGCTGACGCCCCAGTCGACAAAAAATCTAGTCAGACAGAAATTCAACCGCGCAATTCACACACAAGCCAAGAAGTAAAACAAGGTTGAAGAGATGTGGAAATAACTATATTTCGTGGCTAGTACAGTTTATTTTGTGAAGTAAGCGAAGTCTCCATGCTGAGGTCTCTAAACTGTTTACTAATAGATTGGACTATAGGGAAATTATAACCGATTTTGAATTAAGTAGATCTCAACGTTTGTTTAGTTTAGAATCACAACTATGCAGATTTGTATACTTGTCTGGTTTAATAAATTTATTTTTTGCACAATTTGTAATTCATTATTCTGCTATTGTCCTTGGTTACACTTAAAAATTCTGCTTTCGTTTATTTTGCTTGGGCCCCGCAAAAGACCGATTCCATCATTAACTGTTCTCGGACTCCCATAATTGCCGTAAACAACTTTAGTTCATGAAAATTGATTATGGTACGTCGAAACCTCCAAGGGAATTCAATACCTCATGTGAATCGTAACACAGCGGCTGAGAACTTCCTGGTACTTTTATGTTCATAATTGCATTTTTGACGAATCAAAAGGAACGTAATAAAATCGGTTTACACGGAAAGGCTGGATTATTTAGATTAGCACAAGATAAACCCAGTCTATTTTTATGTTGTCTATAAAGGAGATTTTTTTTGTCGATTCATCTGTTCTGGAATTGAAAAGGAAGGTTACTAGCAGGAAACCTGTTCATTTTTAATTTTGCACGCATGTTTGCTTACTGACTCACGCTTTCATATCATGGTCAAGTTATTCTATCATGGTTTGAATCCCGAAAATTAGTGTTTTTCATCACACAAGACGAATGTACCTACCACAGAATAGATGTAATTTATATGCACCAAATACAGTACTTATTTCATCGCCTTAGTTGTCTGGGTGAAAATTGGAGAATTCAACTCCATTTTGCATTCAAACTCTGACGAACTGCCCAAAATCAAAAAAAAAAAAAAAAAAGAAGAAATGTCTGAACATCTTAATTCAGATGCCGAGCGAAAAGGAAACATTTTATATTCCTAAAGGTAACTGGATAGCTGCATTTTTCAAAGAGCCTTTTATTCATTTAATATTTATTAATGTGTTGCCACACCTTTGGCCTTAAATACACACTACATTCCCGTTAGTAGACGAACCAAATTTTGATAAAAATATATTGTATTTTTATTTATTGCTCCATCAACAAGAACGGTCAACTCAGCTACTGATTGTGGTGGTGTTGATCTGGCCCGAAGCCAACTTTCTAGTTTATTTAATCTTCTAGATGTTTTAAATGGGATTTAAGGTTGGAGATGTGGATAGACATGGAAGCCTTTACATGCTAATTGTTTTCAGACCAAAAAGTCAACTACAGGTTTGTAATGTGACATGGTACATTGCCATGCTGACACCAATAGGAGTCTTCCCCATATTGCTAGCACAGTTTAGAAAAATTGGCATTATCCATAAGGCCAGTGTACTGTATAGTATTCATTGTTCTTGGAACGACGGCTAGTGATCCAAGCCGAAACCGGTTGGAAGTCACTAAGCTTTAAAACATCTACTGTACTTCCTTGATCTGATTACTTCTGGCGTGAACGCATTTGCTTTTATATGTATTTCTGACACGCGGATGGTTGGTATAAGCCATTTTTCACAAATCCCATGGATGCCCGAATATCTTTGGCAGTATAGCTGATAATTTTTGATAACGGTCCTTAAGGATACTCCGCATCCAGAACGTCCTTTACTAAAAAAAGTCATCTTGAACCCCAGAAAAGCATACACAGCATTAATAACACCTTTGCAGTTAAAGAAATGTTTACCCATCAAAGAAAATATGAGTGGACATGTGTTGTCTTATGTAAGGTGGACCCTAAATGTTAGTTCATCTCCGCCATGGTTCTCTGTGATGATGTACAAAACTCTGTATTATGGCCAGAAATGAGATAATCAGGCCGTTTTGCTACCAGTAAGCAGCGATCACCAGGAAGGCTGCTTCCCAGTACCCGTATAGGCCACGAGGAGGCGGGTCCAACTATACATGTACTAAACTAAATCTAATATTTCCAGCTCCCATAAGAAGGACTACAAGTCCTATGGGTGCAGCAGTCTCCTATAATCACGTACGGTGTTTCAAAGAAAATAAAATCACTCGAGTCTAAATCAGGTGAATATGGAGAAGATGTAGGATTTCTAAGTCTGAGTCATCATTGGAATTCAGCCCTAGGCGCGAATTGTGTTTAGGGGCATTGGCGTGATGGAACGGCACAAGTTTGTTTATTTATATATTTATTTTAGCATTTCTCTTGTTTTTCTTGATTTATTTCAATACTTTGATCATGAGGGATGCATAAGCTGTCCTATAGTAGTATGATCCGTCAACCGAAAATCTACTAATGAAATAGCCTTGTCATCCTCAAAAAGTTTAACCATAACCAGCAGATGGCTGAGTCTTTAAAATTGTTTAGGGTTAGATGACGAGGGTTGCTTCTCTTACGAATTTTGCACTTTTGCTTTTGCATTGGTGAAACAACAGTTCATAAACAGTCACAGATCTATTGAAAAAAATCTTCATTATTTTTGCGTGGTCTGTTAGGATGGTAATGATGACTTACTAGTACGTAGCACCATTTCTGATACGTGCTGTTTCAAACACAAGCACTGTACAAAAGAAAAGTTTTAATATAAAGATATACAAAGGATATAAATTTTATATGGTGTGTATAGTGATGCAATAAAGTTTATTTTTATGAGGCCACGGAATTTTCGGTTGATCCTCCTATCCGCATTTTTCGATCTCCGCCACATGTAAGATGTGACGAAATATCGCTCAGAATTCCTCAAAGCTTAGCAATCATCGAGTTCGTCAGGCTGGTAAAACGACGCATTCTTTACATTTCAGAAAGCGATTTACAGTGCATGCAACCAACAAAAAGACGGGATTATTTTATTCAGAGCACGTGGGTGTTATGATTACAGTACTTTTGAGACCTTACCACATTTCCAACATTTGATTTTACTGGATGGACTGTCCCAGGAATACCTGTGCACACTTTGTTCACTCAGTTATATTAGGATTACTGTTTCCGATAAATGATTGCTGGCTGGCTGTGAACACAGCATTTTCAAATAGTTTGGTGGACAGTTGAGTGTATTTTTTAAGATGGTAATATTCATTTTCAAATAAAACGAAGGGATGAACTTGAGTTTGTTTCTGTTTCATAAAGTAAAATGAGAGGAAATGATAAATACTTCAGTTGGCTGAATACAAAGGAACTTTTTTTTAAAACTTGGATTCATGTGAAATATGATGAAAATAGCTACTTACCATTTTGAACATATATCTTTGATATTATAACTGTTGAAAATAGAACATTAGGCCTATACGTAGAGCATATGAAATAAAGCATATCAAACGGAAAATTGGCCTGAAAATTTTCCTAACTTCAGATGCATCTGAAGTTAGGAAAAATTGGAAGGGAAAAGTGGATTGTAATAATGTACCTTTCACTACCAGACCGTGTACAGTTATTGCTATCACAGCTACGTCCACTTAATATACATTCATTAATCATTTCTGGTTACTTGGGCTTATGGGAAACCGAAACAGATTGTTAGCAGCTGACAAGGATGGTGTTTTGGAGTGGAGGTAGGCGGTGTGCTTGTCTGCCTCCTTCCTGTTGTGATTATCTGTCGCAGAAAGAATGAATGGTAACTAAGTTCACTATTGCATTTGAGCAGTCAGTGATAAATTATAGAACCGTAACTAATAAATATCTGAGGTACAATTTTTCGTTGTATGATTTTTTAAAGATTGCTAATGTGATGCTCAGTTGTGTATTTTTGTATATATATTATAAATGCCAGCTATTATTCGTTGACAAATGATGTAAAATAATCAATATGTACTCAGTATAGACACTTCAGTTGTGCCTTCAAAATGTTTCTAAATCCGATGAAATAATTAAATATAAATAGCTCTAATTGCACACGTGATTTGTTTAAGTGAATTTTATTCTGTAATCGGTATATATGTGATATTTCAATGGCTGAAGGATCCCTAGGTTGATGATTAGTGTTTCTTTACCTCCCCTGCACTTACACCTCTGATACAGTTTTTTCTTGTTTCAATGGTTTCCTTACGGAAGATGTCAATTCTGGGGTCCACCACTGGAGCACGTCTTATCTGGGTGCATCTTATAACCAATCTTGTAATAATTGTGCAGTCGCAGTTCCAGGTAGCGCACCAATCTAGTCCAGCGTTAACAATCCAATTTTGGAACGTAACTGCTCCTCAAAGTATCCCAGTTTGCTGGTTTTAATGAAAATCTACGCAATACACATTGTGTATTCAGAGGGTCTGCGCAGGTAGCACAGTGTTATCGTCATCGTCCTCCTCACACTGGTGGAGAAGGCCCGGGTTCGAATCCCGTCGATCACACGAGGAACGTTATTGGCTTCTTTCACTCCGTGGCCGAGTTAATCGGTCTGAGACGTAGATAGCAAATTTTCCCCCCAGAAACTGGGGTTTCTTTGTCCTGCAAAACAGGCAAATCTACCAGAGAACACACGCAATTTGCAGACACAATACACACACATGAGTATATGTAAGAAATTACTGGGTAACCCTAATATAATAGTTTGATTTGTTTATTCCTAGGTTTACAACGCCACGGCAGTCCGACTGGAACTTGATTATTCGGTAATCAGTGGATCACTGTTTCGACAGGCCTATTAGTTATTAAATCAGATGTCTGAATAGTTGACAATGTCACATCAATATTAGATTGTCCATTTACTGTCCAAATAGCCTGTTGTGAACGAACAAGTCATGCTGAATAATTAACTCCTCTAACAGTCGTCCCCGTTCGTAACTGAACCATTACGTGTTTTTTGAGTTAGAGTCCATGCAGATAATAACCCTCTCACTTTGAAAATAGTCCAGGAAGCTTTCGATGTAATTCAAGTGTAATGCAATGTCACCACCACGATGAAAATAAATGCTCATCAAATAAGATTTAATCTCAGTTTAAACACAAATGCAAACCGCGTCAAAGGTATAATATTGATGGAGCAGGGTGATGAACAAGTTGTGATTAAAAACAAAAACTGCGGAACGTAAATTGCTCTGACTACACGAAGCAATTTTGGTGCTCAGTGAACATCCCAAGACTCTGCAGTCGCCTTTGTACGCCTCCTGAATACAGGCAAGATCAATTTCACGGTTGTAGGCTATTCGCAATTCATCCGCAACGTTTCTGGACCTTTGCCCATTGAGTTGTATTATGTTAACTGTCCAGTAATTCTCTGTCGCTCCGCTTTATGCCATATATTGCTGCAGGCCAATATGTTGTGTTCCAAAGTGCACCCTTACGTTTATTCCACTGTTGCATTATTATGTAAAGAGTAATCCGCCACTTCAATTATAAGCTTTCATGCCTTATTCACATTCCGGACACTTTTTATCGCTACATAGTTATCAATTTCTTGAAGCGAAATATCATCCCTAGTAGAACTTTACTTCCTTTATCATATCCATAAATCCTTCTTGCTTTTTAAGAATCTATTACCAAAAAATTTTCATTTAAAGTCGCAGCACAAAATTATGTCTTTAATATTTAAACTTCATAACGGCATACCCTACTGAAGCTGGTGTGTAGAAAGTTTGTGCCATGATCGGTATTTTGGGGGGAATGGCAAGTGTTAGTTATGACTTGTGACCGAAGCAGTGCAAGGCTATCGTCTGGTGTGTAGTCTTTTCAAAACTTTCAGCAGTACGCATCATATGGATCCGTATGAAGGCAATCTGGAAAGGTTATTGGGTATAACCAAATATCTTTTTCAGATTTCTGCAGGATTTCTGTTGTGAAAATCTAGTATAGATTCCATGTAAGACGCCCACTGTATGATGAACACTACATATTTTCACAATGAATTGTGAGAGATCGTCCTACCCTATAACAGATTTATTGGGTACTTTGTTAAATCCGTTGTTAAATTATCTCTGGTTGTCTGTATTTTCCATGGGCGGGCGATGATGGAAGTGTTTCTTGAAGGTTGGAAATTTGTGATGTCGGGCTGATTCGTGGGAGGTCATCCTTGCCCAATAATGGGAAGTTCTTTAACCATTTAACTGATCGTAATCTCCCCTCAGGTCGATAAACCTTGCAACAGTTGTGAAAAAAACTATTGATCAATCGAACAAGCTTATAGTAGGAACAAGCTTATAGTAAGAAACTTCCTTTTTATCGAAATGGCAGTCCAGCCTCCTGCTCTCTGGCCAAAGTTATTGAAGACAATTTCTGTTAGCTCTACTGCAATCTCATCTAAATATAAAGTTGACTTATTAGCATACTAATGCTCCTGTAATTATTTCATCGATGATCTTGGTAAACCACCTTCTGCCGTACCAAACAAAATCTCTTCAGTGCCTCTCTTGGTCTTCCACCAGGACATTAGATGAATTCTAAACGACCTTTATGCCAAAAAATCTCCAGGACCTGATGAAAGTTCTTCACTCATTCTCAAAACCTGTACGCCTGAGCTCGTTCCTGTTTTCGCCTTTTTACCCATTACTTTTCCACTAGTTTTTGTCCTTCTGCATGGCAATTGCTCATATCCAGGTAATTCCTAAATAGTGTGACAGATTCCTCCCAATTATCGTCTCCCATTGCAGTTACCTCAGCTCTATCCAATGTATTGGAGAAATCCATCATCCACCAGCTGTTCCACTATCTGGACATTTTCCATCTGATGAACGTTCGCCACTATAGATTCCATGAGTATCGGAATCCTTAAATAAATCATTTGTTACTCATCTCTGGACTGATTCAATAAAAAAGTGTGATGAAACCCAGAAAACTGAGTTTCATTATACTTTTTAAGTTCATCACACTTCTAACTCCGTTCTCACGGGTAGCAGAGTTGGTAGGATCGCCGTCCTCCCAACACCGGGTGGAAAAGACTTGAGTTCCAGTCCCATTTACGACGGGAGAATTTTTATGGGCGGTTTTCACAACGTGGCAGAGTTAGTTGGTCTCAGGCGAGGGTATCATGGTTTTTCGTCCAGCAAACAGAAAACAAACAGACAATATACGTGGAGCAATATGGCCTTAGTCATCGATACTTCTAAAACCTTACTGCAAAAATAATTTCTAACTTCATCACAATAAAGTAAGCAATGTCATATTTTCTTAAAGGCCTCTTTTAAACTTTCATCTTATCGTTTACTTTCTGTGTTTTTGCAATTAATTAGCTTGACTTCTCAACCTACAGCCCCCACACGTCACTAAAGTACTGTATTTTCTGATACCTCTTGCGTTCGGGAAATTATAAAAAAAATAAAACGATAATAGAACTAATTTATTTTGAGCATTACATTATGTAACCTTTGGGTGGTTTCTTGTGTACGTGCAACTTACCTAATAAATTGACCACTCAGTGTAAATTTAATAATATATTAAGGTGAAGTTAAAAAGTATAAAAACGAAATAAAAAGCAGTCATTGGTGAGAAGCCAGCCAGAATAAACAGTACTCGTATTGCCGATAAAAAGGTTAAAATTAACTATATTGTTCAGTTAAGTATTAAAGAAAAAAAAAAAAAAAACTGTACGCGTATAGTGAAGTTTCGACTGTGGTCTTAAGTAACACTATGATACAATAGAGTGTACATATTTTATACAAAAGAATGTTATGCATAATACTCAGGTGTGGCCTTTCAGTTCATCTGTTTTCTCTCGTTATTTAACTACAATTTTTCTTCATACATTTCTACTGTTGGCAGATGTGCTTATTACAGCTCTTCACAGCGACTTTAAAGAAGCATTGCTGAGAGGAGATTAAAGCAGGATTAGTGAAGTAGAGTAAGATTTGAAAGGTTTTTTAATGTATTGTAAAGTTTATTTTAATAAGTTTTTTCCTCCGTAATAGTTTGATTTATTTTTTTATATTATATTATTTTATATTATAAATTTAATTTTTTGAAAGTCTGTATTGTTAATAATTAGTAAATTTCATAATGGTTATTTCAAGAACGGCCTTGAACACTTCATCAGAGGGTACCATGACTCGTACGGAAATATCCGATGGCGATTTCCAGGTGAGTCATGCTTTTATCCTTTGCAGAACCTGTGGCATGTATTTCAAGGTCGACCTAGTGGATAATCCTAGTCACTTGGAGATTATTTTCTTTGTCACCGTTGTAAGGAGTGCACCGATCTTAGGTTACAATTTGGTGCATTGCTAGACGATATGAGTCACTTAAAAACGGGTGCTTGCCCTCGAGAATGGTGTAACTGGGAGCTCTTCAGGGACTCAAGTGATGCACTCCCGATTCGGGTCCTAGAACAGAAAAACCAAGTGCAAACTACTCTGGTTCAAAAGGACTTAGTTTCTATTAGGAGATTCCATTGTCAGGGAAACTGGGAAATATTTTTTGTAATAAGGATAGGTGGACTAGAACCAGGGTATGTCTGCCGGGAACAACTATTAATGATGCCACCAACAGACTGTCAGATTTTAAGGGGGGAGGAAGAGAATGTTATTATTCCTGTGGGAACTACTGACATTAAGGATACACGATCTGACGATTTTTTAGACAAATATAGGACCAGGCTGAAGAAATTTCGCGAGTTAGGTCATAATGTCTATGTGTCTGCAATTCTGTCCAGGCACGATAGGAGGGATTATATGCTGAAAGTCTTGTGGATTAACTCAAGACTTGAAGGACTCTGCAAGGCTTTTTGGGGGAGGGGCAAGGGCTAAGCTTTGTCCTTGCTCTCAATAAAATGAGTGAATTCGAACTGCTGGTTAGGACAAGTAACGCTGACATAATAGGGCTTACAGAAACGTGGTGCCATCCGGAGATAAGGGATGATGAGTTTTAGTAAGGTATGTATAATGTATTTAGGAAGGATAGGGACGATGGGGTCTTGCTTCTTATCAAAAGTAGCCTGAGCGCGACGAAAGCTTTCCCGGATTCAGACGTTTGTCATGCTAGTATAAAATCTGTATGGTGTGAGATAGTTGGAAGCAAAGGTATAATGAGAATGACAGTAATCTACAGGCCAAGTGATAGTGAATATTATGATGAGAGCCTCAACATGCAAATGGAATGGGCAAGTAAGCGTGAATGTCTTATTATAGGTGATTTCATTTTGCCTCTAATTGATTGGAGCACATAGGGGACAAAAGTTTTAAATCAACTAGATGGTTGTTATTTGTATCAACATGTCAGGGAAAGTGCTAGAGAAAAGAAAATTCTAGACCTCATCGTCACCCATGAACCAGATAACATAACAGGGCTGACAGTACAGGAACCAGGAGCAACAAGTGATCACAGAGTTCTACGGTGGATGATGAAGAGAGAGGTAGCAGGAGTTAAAGGCAAAGGAATGGGTTATAATTTCAGGAAAGGAAATTACGATGCCTTCAGGTGCTACATGGCCTCTATTAATTGGGTAGATATCTCACAGAGAGCGAGTACAATTGAACTATGGTTTACTTTTAAAACATTAATCGTAGAAGGATTGAATGCTTATATACCATTACAAAAATACTCCACGAGGAGGATTACAAGTTGGATGAATAATGAAGTTGCCAAATTACTTGATATGGTGAAAGAGGCCTATGCGCTCCGGATTCATATTATTGAAATGAAAAAATTATAATTCCTCAGAGCGATTTAATACTAAAACATACATACAAGAACGGTTAATAAACAAAAAGCTTTCGGCTGAGTAGACAGCCTTCTTCAGTTAAACAGAAAAATATATTAAATGACAGTTAGAATGGAGATGTGCACTGGCAAGTTGGTGCGTGAGGCGCGTGGCTAATTGTTTGAGGTTGAAGTTTGTGGCTGTGACGTATGGTGGTGACGCGTCCAGCGTTTGTCTATAGACAGAATTATTGCTTCTGTGAAGCAATATGATGTTCCTCTTTGAACAGGAACAGTGGTTGTCAAGTTAACCCCATCACAGAAGCAATAATTCTGTCCATAGACAAACGCTGGCCGCGTCACCACCATACGTCACAGCCACAAACTTCAACCTCAAACAATTAGCCACGCGCCTCACGTACCAACTTGGCAGTGCACATCTCCATTCTAACTGTCATTTAATATATTTTTCTGTTTAACTGAAGAAGGTTGTCTACTCAGCCGAAAGCTTTTTGTTTATTAACCGTTCTTGTATGTATGTTTTAGTATTAAATCGCTCTGAGGAATTATAATTTTTTCATTTCAACAAATTACTTGAGCAGAAAAAGACGAATGGAAAAAAAAAGTTGGAGCAATAAAAAGTACCGAAGCCTATAACAGCTACAAATTGATCTGTAATAATGTCACTGAAAAGATTAGGCTAGCAAAGGCAAATTATGAGAAATCGCTGGAAGAGAGTAAAGGGGGGGGGGATAAGGAATTCTTCACATAAATAAATGCAAAGAAGAGAAGGACAAACCAGATCGGACCCTTATGTAATGAACATGGAATAGTATTAGATACCCCTGCCGGAGTTGCAGATGAACTCAACAGTTACTTTGCATCGATATTTACAGAAGAAAAACCCTTCACGTCAATGAGAAATTATGGGAGTGAAGTTGAAAAAATGTAATTAATGAAATGTTGAAATTTTCCATGTTTATTTAATGAAAAAACTTTCGAGCCTACAGGCCAGTAAGGCTCCTGGTGTTATAATAGCATTTACCCTATAATCTATAATGTATAATAGCATCGAAATATTGGGGTTAATTATGAGAGCATTACTGGACTTGGATTGGAAAAGTGTCAATGTATCTCCAGTACATATGTGGTTCTATGAGTGAAGTGGGAAATTACCGAACGGTTAGTCTAACTTCAGTAGTAGGGAAAATCATGGACACTGTGATCAAGGGTGGAATTCTGAAGGATACTCAGCATGGTTTTGCAAAGGGAAAATCATGTTTAACTAATCTGGTTAGCTATTGACAGGATCACTCAAGAGCTGGACTTAGGGAATAATTTCGACGTTGTTTATTTGGATTTCAGCAAGGCTCAGTCCCACATGAGTGGTTACTTTATAAGCTGCAACAGGTTGGAATCACAGGGAAAATCCTTAGAAGAATAGCAGGGTGGCTTCAGAGCAGGAGGCAGAGGGTTGTGATAAATGGTTATTCCTCAGATTGGGTTAATGTAAGAAGTGGAGTTCCCCAAGGATCAGTATTAGGACCACTGTTGTTTTTTATTTTCATAAATGACATCGATGAAGGGATAGAGGGCGTGATGTCTAAATTTGCAGATGATTTAAAGATCGGTAGAGTAGTTAATGATTTCCGCCAAGCAGAGCTTCTTCAGAATGACCTAAATAGATGGTCAGAAAAATGGCAGCTAAGCTTTAATCCAACAAAATGTAAGGTATTGCACCTGGGGAACAGTAATCCCAAAATAACTTATGCACTTGGCGGAGTTGAACTAAAGCCGGTAGTGGACGAAAGGGACTTGGGTATTACGGTACGGTCAGATATGAAGTTCTCCGAGCATTGAAGACTGGTTTCAAGGAAAGCCCATGGTGTCCTATCGATGATTTATCGAACAATCGCTAGTAGAGATAAGGACGTTATAATCCCATTATATAAGGCTATTGTTAGACCAGAATTGGAATACTGTGTTCAAGTATGCAGCTCGCACCTAAAGAAAATTGTTCTTCTTGAAAGGGTACAAAGACGGGTAATTCGCCTGGTGCGATCGGCAAAAGGGTTCCATATGAGGATAGACTTCAAATATGTGGGTTGCAGGGCTTGGAAACTAGGCACCTTAGAGGAAACTTGATTGAGGTGTTTAAATCTCTGAGAGGCACAAGCAAAATGAATAAGGACGAAATTTCCACGGTTATAAATGATTCTAGAATTAGGAGCCATAAATTCAAGTTACGGGGGGGAGATGTTTAGACTGGATTGCAGGAAGATTTATTTTAGCCAGCGAGTTATAAATTACTGGAATAAGTTACCTGCATGGGTGGTAGAGGCTAGCAAGCAGTCTGGGGAAATTCAAAGGTCAGCTGAATAATTACATAAGGGAAGAGGGAAATACATAGGTTGTCCATTTCCTTTTCTCTTATTAATTATTATTATATATTTTTAAATTTTCTTTTTTATTATTATTATTAATTTGTTTTTATTTTTATTATTTTATTTAATGTATTTTTTGTTATTTTATTTATTTTTTGGCTGGTGCAGCATAAGCCATAGGCTTCCTTGCACCATGTGGCCATTACTAATACTATTTAGTGGTAGGCATATTATCTACTGCTGCTCCTGATCTCTTGTACAGTAAAAGTTATCTTACTTTATTCATAGTTAATTTGCATGAGAATGTGCTTTACAAGTTACAGTTGCTTCTAGTTATTAGTTGATATCGATAAGTGGTATTTTGTAGGAATATAAACTTGTTTTTAGGTGAGGTTATTCTTCGTTTTTGAAGGCTAACGTAATCTTCAATTTTGGTAAGATAGCACCTACTGTTTTTAATTGAGTTGCTATATTTTTCAGGTATTTAAACTGCTTTTCATTTCATTTTTTTATTTAACCGTGCCGTTGTAACATGGTTTTATTTACTAAGTTAGATTTTTATATACTTCATTGCATTTTCTGTAAATGGCAGGCATACAGCACGCGATATTTTACCCCCTCCCTCACTCTTCCGCTTTTCTTGCATTAAATAGTTGAGTAGAATTGATTCAATTAGTTAAGTTAATTCTAATTTAAACTGAACCTCTTTTGATTTTGCACACACATATTCACAGTTCAGTTGATAAATGGGTTGTGTTATTTGTATAAGTACGCCGTAGTCTCGTTCTGTATGCAGCAGTGAATAAATCAGGTTTGTTACTTAGTAGATCGATCTCATGTTTTTATATTCCATGCATCGTACGTACTGCTCTAAACCCTCGTAGGTAACACAGTTGGTAGGTTGCCTTCCTCCCCTCATCGGGTGGAAAAGACCTGCATTCGAGTTCTGTCGATGAGGGAAGAATTCCTATGGACCCTTTTTACAACTTGAATGAGTTAGTCGTCTCAGGCGAGGGTGGCGTAGTTTTTTGTCGAGAAAACAGAAAATCGATTTCGGAATAGATGCAATTTACAAACAACATACACTGAGAAATATGGCCTTAGCCACTGATGCTCCCAAAAACCCTACCCTTTTACCCGTACGGCTCAAATTAGTTGTCAGTCATTTGCCTGTTACGGAACGTTAAAATGCTGCCTTAGTATCCCTTCCTCCCTCAGATCTGAAATAATGATTTATTCGCATGCTTGATAAAAGCAGTATTATTTAATTTAAAAGGATTAATAGAAGCATTCCATTTATAAAATCAGACTTTTACGTTTTTCCCTCATTTTCCGAACTTTATAAATTATTCCATGCTATTGGTTTTCTTTCCAGTTGAACTTAGCAATCCAAGAATTCCTTCGTTGATTCTAATGTCTGAAACGTCAGCTGGATCACTCTATCCCAGATGTACAAACTGCCCTCATTTGATACTGATGTATTTACCATTGCTAATGACCTAAAGCAATTCCTACATTTACCCAACGCAATAATAGCTGTAAAAGAGACGAGTCCTAACTACTCACCCAACGCTCTCTCGCTCTCTTCATTACTGAAAACCGTTCCAGTTATAACCGTAAATGTTGGCTCTTCTCCAGGTAAATATCAACATTCGGTATTGATCTCTTCCTGTGGAGAACTATTCCCCATCTAATTTCTCAATCCCGTCGTTTCTAGCATTATGACCTCAATAATTCTTTGCTAGGCTATTGTTTAAAAATACGCAAATTTTAGTCCCAAATGCTTTATCGCGATCTAAAAGGAGTTATATCATTTATCTTCGTTCCACCTTAAGTTCACCTTTCGTTATCTAAACAACGATTTTCTGCCAAATGTGCTAAACTTGTTTTTGTTAAAAATAAAGCGTTTTAAAAAATACTTCCGCCTACCATACCCTGTTTTTACTGTAGTCAGTAGAAAAAGCAATCATTGTAAACAAAATTATCAAAAAAAACCCTTCGAAAATCGAATTGTTAAAATAATAGACGCGGTTTTTGGTTCCTTACTGAATAATTTTTTATGAAACTTACTTTTCCGTACTTATTTCCAGAACCATTGGAAATAAAACAAGGAAATCTGTTACATAAAATATAATAGCATCATACTCGTATCTCAGTCCTGCAGTGACGATATGAAAAATCTCTCCTGATTATTCCAGTGTGTGTGTTCAATTTTTAGCATTTTCTTTTAGTTTTTCACCTTTTTGGCTGTCCAAAGAAAGAGATCAGAATGTTCTCAAATCATAAGAAGTCTTGTACGGTTTTACTGTACCAGGTTTTGTGCACTGACCAGTTATGCCAACGGGGTCTTTCGTTTTCGCTGGCATTACCTGCAACTTCCAAACACTACTCTTGGACAATCTCCTCTCCACAGCAACTGATACCCAGCACCGGAAACTCGCAGTCAAAACTACAAAGTAAAGTGTAAAGTATATTGATGTCTAACGGCACCAGGGGTTTCCCCCATCTCCGCGTTGCTTTCATTGTAGGTGTACCAGTTCACTGGGAAGGCCAGAGATTTAAAAGTGTGTGGATTTTGTATATGTGTAGTGTTGTGTATCGTTGTTCATCTGGCCGTTTAGCCGCTGGACCCCTACTGAGGCCCAACGTTGCCCACACTTGGCCTCGTGGAGGCAGACCAGGTACACAGAATGAAATTTTACTCTGGCAGGCCCTGCCACCTAGTTTCCTGAGATTTCAGTGACTAGGGTCTAAAAATAAAAAAAATAAATAAATAAAAAAAAAATATTAAAAAAAACTCGGTAGGGGTGAGCTCTGGAATTAGAAAAGCCAATTGAGGTGTATGCGGTTTAATTTGGACGAAGTTAAGTTTTTGCAGTTTGTGTGGGGTTATACGCTGGCGTATTAGGCAGAGTAGGGGGAGACTGAAGGCTGGGGGGAAAAGACAGAAGTATGGGGATGATAGAGAAGGCGACCCCAGGATTTTCAGTGAGGTAGGCCCAAGCCCCACCAGGAGAAGAATCAGGGTTGGCAGGGGTGGAGAGGAGACAAGACTGTCTCCTCCTCCCCACCAGGGGAAGGGGAGTAAAGGTACCAGGCAAGGGAGCCCGGTACAGATCGCCATCAGGCATTGACAGTTGTGAGCACGTGGGGGGGGGGTTCCAAGCGATCTGAATCGGATCTTCTTTGGTGATCTTTTCAATGTAGGAGTCAAATCCCAGTCGCAGGGTCATACATGAGCAGTCTTGTCCTATGGTTGGTCATGTAACCTGTTCAGGTCGCCTATTGTGCATGTTATGAGGATGCAGCATTGGGTCCTGGTGATATCATTTTCTTAGTTCGTGCGTTGGTCATTCGGTTTAGTCATTCAGTTAGTGGTCCAGTGCAAATAATTTGTAGCCAGTCAAAACTACAATTGGGCTACTAACCCACCCTTACTGCTGGCCCAGGGCCCAACCCCGGGCGCGATGATCCATATGGGCCACCCAACTAGGTGCCCCGCCGACGCCGCTCCGTGATTCACCATTTTGACGATCTTTGACTCTTTAATTTGAACTTTACTGTTCTCTTCTCCCTACCCACTCCTTTTTCAGGACTCCCCCAACTGCACCTAACACTCTTCTTGCTCCTTCTCGCCTGAGTGGGATGCTTACTATCCCCCGCTGTCTTCCCTGCTTTCCACTTTCTTGCCTCTTCTTTGCTCTTTCGTTGGTCCCTCCCCACTCTCGCACCTGCAAGAGTGTGGATGGCCAATCAGATGTTTTTCTACTCCGTGGTCCGATTCCTCGTGCCAGTGGACTGGGTTAGCTCCTTCCTGGTGATTGTGCCTCCCAGTAACGATGAGGCCAGTCAAACAACACGCTATTCACATAACCCACATTGACTGGCTTTGCAATGTTTACAGAGTACGCAGATTTGTAGGAAACCACAGGAACCTCATAACAATAACACTATGTCCACTATAGGTATACCAGACTTCCTATTATTAACCAACTGACATCGGTATAGCTCTTCAGTGTGATCTGTAGATGTTTCCTCTCGACCTCTATCATTCTTCAGGGCAGTTATTGTGCTATTAAACCAGATCTGTGCGCTGATTTCAAAGTTATACGATTTTTTATAGCACGTGTATTTTCCGTAGTACTGGTGATAATAACAGCACAATTTCATTATAAAACACACGAGACAGGTTACAGTTATATTTTTATCACTTTTACAGTTTAAACCCATACACTGTATACACATAGTTAAAATAATGCAATACACTGTTGTGAAAAAGATATGTACGATTTAAAAGTGTTGTGCGAATAATTTACTTTGGTGCACTTTGCTCGGCATATCTCGGTACAAAATCCAACAGTAGTCTGCCAACGTACATTCATTCAAGTAACTTGAGTAGAGGTTTTCCATTGACTTATTGTCTTGATGAAATCATTTCGCCTGCTCGTCACTGACTGTCACGATTTTCGGAAAAAAAAAAAAAAAAAAGAAATGAAGTTTCGTCGATATACGACATCCCATTGCTGTAGAGGTTTCTGAACTCCATGCGGGAGATCTGTGATTACCCAAAAAGTTTCCAGAAAGCATGCCATACTTTTACTTGTAATACACATGGGAATTTTTAAACTTTCATCCTGCAGAAGCTCTTTGATGTGAAGTCTCACAAAGATTTCTTTCTTTTTATGCATTGATCTCTGGAAATTTCTTACTTTTTTGAAACCCTATAGAATTTATCTTGCCCATCACTTTCATAAAACTCATCATTAGGCGAAGTTTTAATGTAGGTTGATGGAAGAAAAATCTTCGTTGGATCCATTAATGGAACTTAATGCATATACTTGTTTCCGCTTACACTGTACGTGCTTCTTTGAGGCGAGCCACGTCTGATGTAATGTTCTGCTGTAAAATGACTGTCCCATAGGCGTAGGAAACAATAATTTGCAAACCCTTCTTGCATACCCATTAATATACCAATACATTTGAGGTCACCGCGGATATTTCATTGATGACAGTTGTATTGAATTGCTTCTAGTAGTGTCATGTCATTCCATAGTATCGCCTTTAGATGAACACAATAGACATGTATAGTGTAAGACACTATACATGTGGTGGGACATAACATGTGGTGGGACATCTAAGGTGGGACATAACGTTAGTTCAACTCTGCTGTGGTATTCTCCAATGTTATAAGACTCTGTAAAACGGCCGGAAATGAGTGCAGGGTTAGGTTTGTGCAGGGTGTTGTTTATGGCCACTTTGCTAGCAGGAAGGCGATCACCTGGAAAGCTTTCCCAGTACCCATCTACGACACTTGGAGGTGGTCTACAACAAAGCATGAATAGTAGCAGACCCCAGCTATTCGTACTGATGCCCAAAGGGGATTATTCATGAAAAATATTATTAAAAAAAGTACAAATCTCGCATCCACTGATGGAATGCCAGGGATTCCGTATCTAGGAAGCATCCAAACCCCGGCATGGATGAACAGGATTTGGTAATGAGGATGGATGGTTTTAATTAATTTTCGTTATGCAAGAGAACAGCTTTAAAATTCTTTGTGAAGAGTCGATAAAGCGGTACTATTAATTTGTAATGTATACTTGTGACAATTCTCTAAAAACTCCAATTTACATTGACAGTTACTGTAAAGAATGTAACCAAAACTCGGCTTCTTTTTCGATAGCGAGCACTATGATATTCTTCTTGACCATATTTTTGCTTTAGTGTAGAGGCGAGAAGTTAGGCGTTATATTTGGCGAGCGAGAGCTGGATCTCTAATGAGGTAATTCAGCTGACCTTGGGTAAACAGCTCCGACTCCGATGTCTCTTCGTCAGTTGTATAGTCAGGATCCACTGAAGTTCTCAGATCTCCGCTAATCGCAACTTCATCGTATTCCATTTCGTCTTCTAAATAATCTAGTGGATTCTATGGAGATACTGGAATTGGCACACTCATTGTAGAGGGAGGTGGGTGTATAACATTGGTGTCATTGCCAAATCCAGGTTCGGATGAACAATCGAGAAAACATCGACTTTTTTTCTGTTGTTCAACCAGTCATGTAATCCGCTCGAACAAGCAGTACAAATAATACGTGATGACCACAGCTTAGTCTAGACACCTTGAGGACAGACGAAGTATATTTGGTCAATTTTTCGAATATCCTTCACGACTGTACGCCGTTGTGATTTAATTAGGAGATTAGTCGTACTCATAATAAAAGTTTTGAGGTGATTTTTACACTATCGAGGTGACGATGAATCTGTTTCAGTAATTCACCAGATCTTAGCTGAAACAATTTATATTTAAATTATGAAATAAGAAGGATATAGATATATTAAAACAATTACAAGTAAATGTGAATGCATAAACAACGATTATATTCATGCAGATTGGCTGAATACGTATTTGATTAGAATAATCGGTCTCCTCACAAAAACTAGATATTGGAGGAAATCCGAAAGCAAATTTGGAATCAGCGTCGAAAGATCTGTATAGTCTGCATTTGTTCCATAACGTTCTATAAAATTTTTTCTCCGATGAAAAAATAAGTGGACTGTATACGTCTTTGGATGTTAGTTGACGTAAGTAACCAGGGTTAGGCGCATACCACCAATATGATAGAACATGCCAAAGACATTTCGCTTTCTTATTTTAATAAGAAAGCGAAACTCCAAGGGCATTTGGGGCCAACGGGAGCATTTTTCACTTGTTCTAAAATTCCTTCATCGACTTCCAGAGAGCCAATAACTGTCCTATGTCTATGTCCTAGTTTAGACTTTTCTCTCTTCAGCTGAGGTTTTTATATACAATATCGACATGATTTTTTTTGTCCTGGGAAGCTGAACCATATGAAAAATTAAATCAGTGTCTTTTTCGGAAGAAAAGTTTTTTTTTTTTTTTTAACTATACATTTACTGATTTGTAAGCCTAGTGCATCCTTTAAGTGCTTTTCTTCGCTCTCATCCTTTAAGTGCATTCTTCGCACTCTTTAAATATTTACTCATTAAAAGCAGTTGAGTATTATTCTTTGTCATTCGTAATATCTTCCATTCAGCCTGCCAATTAAAAAAAAAAACTTTTTAAATTCACTAATGTTAATCTTTAAAGCTTTCATTTCACCCAAAAAAGCATATAGAAGACACATATCTTTCTACAATTTCTTAATGCATCTAGGATACATTACTGTGTCGCGGCTCAACCTTTATCCATATTACATGCCAAAGCTGAACGATCCATCCATAAAAATTGAGATATTCCCTAGTCAATTCTCTTATAGTTCTTTTTGGATCAAATAAATAATGTTTATACAAAAAGAAAAAATATTCTTTCTTCTATAGTCTTCCTTTCGTATTGAGTCACTTTCCTTTAATTCAGAAGCGAAATGCTTTTTAGTAAAATTACACTTAAATAAAATGAAACTGTCTCAAGGATGATACTTCTTTTTGAGAATAACATGAAACGATAGTAATTTTAATAAATTATAGGAAGGCACATAAAATTAACATCATTGTTGACTATTATAAGGTTTTAGGAGTTGGATAAGGATTTACGTTATCTGTCCATGATGATAATTGTATTTCAACAGTCGATTATATTATTTAATTGGATTTCTTTTCCTTTAATTAGTTTCATTCCATTATTTTTTACTGTTTTCCTAATTTTGGATTCTGCACTATACACCATCAATGTTTTCCAAGATGCGGATCACTTTTTACATTTGAGGTGGAGGCCACAGACCACAAAAATATTAAACTATATATGCAGATATATTAATAACATTTTTTTAAAATGCAATAATACGTATTAATATTTAACACTTGTGGAGTACGTTAGATTTTTTATAGGCAAATTTGCATCTCCCATCACTTTTAATAGGATTGACGCCTACCCATCCGAACTCTTGTTTCATTATCAAGTTCTGCGGACCACAGTCTAAGAAACACTGAACTAATGACAAAGGGTATTTGGGCACTTCCCCACAAATATTGTGTGCTGACGTCCACAGCGCATGCGTATCGTCTCAGACATACGAAAAATGAATTTCGTTGGTATGTTTGTGCTGCAATAATGTGTTAAAACCTGAATGGGTTGTTTTTCGAACTGACTGACTTTCAACATGAGGTGGTGGTTGGATGTTACATCAATAAGTTTGTGGTGCTTGGTGTCTGAACCCCTCCAGTCCACTGCGGCGGATGTGATGATCTCACAAACTCGTGGAACGAATTCAATGAACCATAAATAGGGTAGTTAGTGCCACACACACACACATGTCTACAGAAAGCATCACAGAGCGGCTCTAGGAGGCCACAGAAATATTTGTTATTATGTCAACCATCCGTACGAAGCTGCTTAACTTCGAATTCCTTGGTAGGGCAGCTTCACATTTCCTGTTGATGAGTATTTTCTCGACCATGAAGTTTAGTGGAAGAGGTGTGATGTATGGTGCACTTTCCAGTACTATCACTGGTAGTGGGGAGCACTACAATGAAAATAAGTCAGAATCACTGTTGGCTTGATCTCTTGGACATAGACTAGACCAGCGATGGCGAATCTTTCCCTGAAAAAGGGCTAAAATTAAGCTTAAACAAATATTAAATAATTTTTGAATGCCAAGGGGAAAAAAACTGATAAAAATATGAGAGTTCTGTTGTGCGTAATTTTGTACATAATTACACTACGATTTTCATCGCTCGATCTGCCTGGTAAAACAAATTTGACTTCGCACTTGTTTTATAGTATAAATTATCTCTTATAAATAAATATAAAATATCTCATTTTTAGTATATATATACTGCTGCATACTAGTATATTTTTACATACGTGCCATTAGATCGCCATCAATGGACTTGTCTAGAGCCGGGGTTCTCGAAGTCTGTCCCTTCCCCCCCCCGCGGGGCGCACTTGGACTTTTTGAGGGGGCGTGTTTCTATGAAGCACTTCTGTGATGAAATATGGACGGCTATCGCACTAATCCAGGTACGAAACGTATTTTATTTTAGTATTTGAGATTAAATGTATTGAAGTATATACTGTAATAATTCATAAAGGTATGTATACTCATAGCTAAAGTTAACATCAAATCTGTTTATTTGCATCTGTTTTGGAAGATGAGGGCGCTTGAAATTTAGGAAATATTTTAAGGGGCACAAAGCATAAAAGTTAGGGAACCTCTAATCTAAGAGGATAAGTTCAGAAATATCCAGCCAGGAGCATATTCCTTTGTTTCACTCCACTAAACAGTGAAAAAGGATTTAGCAAATAGTGGAAATAAGAGTAGATAGAATTTTTTAAATTGGTAGCGAATAGGAAATATAAGCGAAAAGAAAATATATTTCTTGTTTATAAACAGGAATTCTTATTAATGATATAAAACAACAGAAGTAGGAGGAGAAAGACATGTCACTTAGAGGAGTTCTGTCGAATCAAATAAAAGTTACCATGATATACAGTCGAATGCGCCAACTGTCAGTGTCTTCCGGGTTATAAACGTTCTTTGCAAACTTCTTTCCCCTCAGGAGGTGATTAATGACAATCCCATTATGATCCCTGGGTTGGATTAAGGGAAATGAATGAGGTGCCAAGACCATCGTGGTCCTCACGTATCGACTAATCGAAGATCTTTGTATCAAAGTCGATTAGTTCTATCCCTTTCACATTGACTCCTGCCGAAAGCAGTAAACGGACTGTGTCGTTCTGAATGTTGAATCGGTGATAAGGACACGCTTTATTGGTGTTTCTAATTAAGGTCATTAATTAGCATCTTCATTGACTAGAAAATAATGTTGACGAACCCAGAGGAACATTAAAACATGATTTTTGTCAGGAGCAGCTTTTTGAAGAAAAAGAAAAGTAGAGCCCAAAAAATCTTTAATTGATTTTTGCAGTTTGGAACTTTAATTAGTCTTAAAACGTTGAAGACAACTTTAGAGTTATTTCCAACAAAGTAATTGATTTTTATCGTTTCCTTTATTTTTGATAAATAAACCCACCTTCTCCGTTAAGATCCTTCTCGGCTCATTATTTATTAATAGCACGGTGCCGTTCATTAAGTGCAAGATGTCGGCGCTACAGCATCTGCTTCAATTTTCGGTGTATTTATTGACCCGTAACTGAAACATCCTCTCCCACCACTCTTTATTCCACTATTCTTGACTGCTTTGCTTAGACAGCTGGAGAGTTCATTATCGGATATTTCATGAGAGAAAAGAGTTGAACAGGTAACATGGAAACTATAAATCTACAACAGTTGCTTTTAATCACTGTAATGACTTTTTGTTAGTGGGAGAGTGGTTGAGTAGCTAATGGATTACGCATCAAGTACATAAATTCCCTTGTAAGCACTTTTGACAGTTTCGTGCACTTTATACACACAGGGAAATTTCTTCTATCGGATGTTTCACTTTTTTTTCGTTTCCTGCTGCTATTTTGGCTTCTCACTTTTTGTTTCTTTTCGTTATTTTTTCTGATTTTCTTCTTTCCTCTGTCATTTTTTCCCCCTTCATTCTATTGATAGATTATTTTATGGTCACAGTGAACCGGGAAGAACTTTACTAATGTAATGGCTTGCACTTTCTTCCTTATGGTAAAAAACCCTCTTTAACAGTTATAAACAGTTGATCAGCTGTGAAACGAGCTAGTTTCAAGAGGGTGTAATTACATATTTTATGAGATTCTGATTTTAGTGTGAGTGGGAACGTGTCAGGTCCAAGAAACAATGGATGATGGTTTCGAAGCTGAATGCGTCCTCTTAGGATGATCGTGAGGTATTGGAGCATTAGAATGTTATTGATAACTATTTGACCCATAAAAAAAGGAACGGTATCCCACGCCCGAGTAAGAACTAACCATGCGCAGTCGACTAGCAGTTGTTATTGGATTATCTGTGGTCTAGCCTTAGAGAGAGAGAGAGACAAGTTCACTTCTGGGTTGGTGTTATACCATCTTACTTCAGAACTGTATAATGCATACTAAAAATAATTAAATAGTGTAGACAAGAAATGATTTAATCACTAAGCATGAATTCAACAACCTTTACATACGGAAATGCGGTGCACATAAATATGAAGTATGACCTACACGAACAGCGATATAAGCTGCCAAACGTTGAAGTTGGGAGTCGAGAAGGTGGCGAGTGAATCTTCGAACGTTGAGCTATTCTTGTTGCTCTTGTGCTGTGAGTTGGGCAGGGTTGTAGGAGGCTGCAAGGCGCAATAAACGTCCCAAGCGTGTTCGATGGATGACAGATATGGATGAGCGCGTACGCTAAAGAAGCATGCCCGCATCATGTAAGCATGTTGAGATGAGAGCCTCATGTGGGCGGGCATTTTCTTGCTAAAAACACTAACTGATGGCTCCTCATGGCAAAATGAGAGAGAGAGAGAGAGAGAGCCTTTATTACAACATGAAGATAATATAGCCAAAGTACAGTTAATGATGTAACCCAACCGTTGCGGCACGCGGGCCAGGAGTTTACATACTATGAAAGTAAATTACGTACAAAAGAGTATTTACAAATTAAAATTTAAAGTGATGTATATCAAAGTACAATAAAAGGGGTTAATAACAAACATAGAGAGAAAGGCTCTTCGCATCTTCAGTTTGTAACTCACTTGACTGTTTTTACAAAGAAAATGAATATGAGGGCTCATCTTACCACCATCCTAATTCTCTTTGGGGGACATCATTACATTACAAGATTCAAAACCAGCGAAGTTTTACAAGTCTAATTAAAAAATAAAAAAAAGATACGACACGTTTAGTCTACTGTTGCCATTTCGTGGATAACATTCTTCTGTAGATTTTGTCATATGTAAATTTGTGAAGTTAGCAACAAGTTTGTAGACCTGAGACTGCATTTGAAAGGGGGGGGGGGAGAACGGACAATTCAGTCTTTCTCATACGTTAAAGAAATATCCCCAACATGCTGGTTTTCACCTTCTTGATGTTTTGACCGTGCTGTTTTAAGATCAGTCTTTAGAGTAATTTCAATATATTATATCTGTAAATTGCGTGTTTTACCAGTTTGTGGACGAAAATTCAGAATGATTTTTATCCCGGAAACTCTGTGAGAAAAAAAAATTCAATCATCGCCTGATACCGAATGACTTAGCCACGTTGTAAAAAAGGCCCATAAAAATACCTCGCGTTATTGACTTTGTTCGACGACAGGTCTTTTCCACTTGGTATGGGGGAGAACGGTGATTATATTAACTGTGCTACTCACGAGGACCACTGTTTAACACGTCCGTTAAATTGGTAGCCTTCACTGTCATCTTGTTTTATGCCCGTTGTCACACTGCAGTCAGCATTTGATATTCCAAAATGCAATACAAGTCCGTCCGCGTATAATCTTAATTATGTGCGGACTTGATTTATGAAACGTTGTTTCATATGCCTTACAAAACTCATTCCTATTTCCTCTTGTTTTGATGATTTTTTCTGCAGTTTGAATACTTTCTACAAATCGATTTAAAGGTCTCTTGAGCATATTATTGTTGGTTTTTCAGCATTCACGTATGTAAATTAACTTGAAAACACTCTTGAAAATTCGGATGCGAATTCAACCCCCAAATTAGTATCCTGAAATATATGAATACAATAAGCCAGGCTGCCCATTATTCTCTGGCAGGTTCCTGCCACCTAATTGCCCGAGCTTTCAGTGACGGGACCTAAAAAAAAGATAGAGATAGATTGTGGAATATGAAAGTCAAGTAGGGGGAAATACTAAGAAATACTGAGGCGTAGTCGTGGAACACTTTCAAGAAGCTCCTTGTGGTATGCAACAGGAATTTGTTTCGATTAGACTCGCCAGTTCAGCTATAGAGGGGGAACGTATTTGCTATGACCTCATCTGAGTTTCACTTCATTCCAAAGGTGTTGGACCAGATTTAGGGCTGAAATCCGAGCTCGCGCCAGGAAACTTCGTTTTCCTGGATTTTGCGCTTTACGCTGCTCGTTGTATGGCATAGAACATCATTGTACTGGAACATAGTGAGCCCATTTACATATAACTGCTAGAGTCTGGACACCACAGAATTTTTCAAGATTTTGCTGTATTACTCGGCATTAATGCTTTTTGGTACTGAACCCAAAAGCCACAGTCCGAACCAGAATACCAGTTTTGTGGATTACGTTGGATTTCTTTGAATTTAGTTGTTGGACATACTACAGCAGATGATGGCCCGAGGCATTCTTGTGTCACTCGTCATTCCATAACACTTTATTTTTTTGTTCCGTTTCATCTTCGAAGAAGATGGGCTAGACACAACTGCAAATGGCGTCTGGTCTTCGTTGGTATGATGTATGTAAGCAGCAGTTCTGCTGTGAAAATCCATGCCGTGAGACTCCCTACGAACCGCGAATCGACCTACCACGGATTTCTTCTCCTATCCGTTAGCTTTTTGTTTTTTTAACCTACCTGATTGTTTTCTAATACACCACCCTCGTTTTTCCACGTTTTCACCGTCCGCTGTGGGTAACTTTGTGAGTTTCAAACATATGGCTGTCGCATTCTGCGATAAATTAATGATGCGGTTTCCGACGATTAAAGCATCTTTGAAATCCGAAAGCTGCTTTACGTGACTCATTCTATTTATATTGGTAGCTCTGCTGTTAGCTGCACACTATTAAACTTATTACTGCTCTGCATACATCTTGTTTCCATGTTCATTACAATTTGAAGGATGTTTGGATACTTTTCGTTGTGTAGTTTATATGTCTGGGATATGGGCATTCAGCCAGAATATTCTGTCAAGAAGAACCGACATGTGGTCACTGTGGACATACTGGACAATTATGCAGAGTGTCCAAATAAACAAAAACTCCCGAACTGCCCTAACTGTCGGAAAAGAAAGGAAAACAGTGCACATCATATAAAAGTGTCAGGAGTATTTGAAGGCGTTGAAGTAATACGTTCCAAAACCCATTATCGATAACTACAACATATCTAATAAAACTACAAGAAGTTTGCAACACGATAAGCTCAGATTTTTGCAATTAAACTGCCAATTGTTTATCTCTGTCACTAATTATCTTATTCAAGTTTCACATGAAAATCAAATTCATAATATAAAGCCCCTGAAGGCCTTCCTACCTTATATTACCCTATATGGTCAAAGGCCTTCCTACCCGATATAGGGTAATTCAGTCTGATCCGATTACAGTTGAATCTGAGGGAAATGTTCGCTGCCGGATTTGAGTAGCTATTGTAATCGGCCCCGGGTATCAAGCGTTGTAGTGATCAAGCGATTTCCTGAGTGATTTCTAGAGCGATTTCTCAAAGGTATAGTTTTGTTTCAGTTATAAAAGTTTTCTGTTATTAGGCAACTTAGTCTTACAAATCGTAAGCAAGTTTAAGAAAGAAAAAAAACTTTCTTCTTTTTTCCTTAAATTAACGTACTACCTTTTATACCGCTTGGTCACTGTAGCGCTCCTGCCTTCCCGTGGCGAGGCCGGTAACCCGGGAGAAGAAATCCACTCTCCGAGGGCTGAAAGGAGCAAAGATGGATAACAATATGTATCCACCTTTAGAGCCATTGAGCTCAAGAAGACAACACAAATGACTTCTCTCAACCCAAGAAGCTGAGAACAATCCCTCAAGAGGAGATACCATTATTCCTCATTCTACACTCTCTCTCAGAGCAGCCTCTGAGTAAGTTATCAACATTCCTTATACAAAAATGTATTGAGTCTGGTGCAGGTTCACCGAAAACGGTAAAGCGACTTCAGTCCGGGGATATTATTGTAGAGACCATTAAATCTCAACATTCTTCAAAGTTAAAGCTGACTACCTTCGGTGGACAACCAATAAAAGTCACTCCCCATGCCACCCTAAACTCCTCGAAGGGAGTAATTGCAGAATGGGACTTATTAAATGTATCAGAGGAGGAAATAGTCCAAGAGCTTCGAGAACAAAAAGTAATCCAAGCAAGGAGAATCCTGACTCGGAAAGATGGTATTCTTGTTTTAACAAGGAGTATAATCCCCACTTTTAGCTCTCCTGTCCTAACAACATCTGTTAAAGCAGGCTATTTTCATTGCCGTGTCCGCCCTTACATCCCGAATCCAATCAGGTGGACACTCCCAAACTGCATGTAGAGGTGAGGCAGTATGCCCAAATTGTGGATCAAAGGATCATAATCAATCTGAATGCACTGCTACTTCTCATTGCCCAAACTGTAAAGGTAATCACCCGGCTTTTTCCAAAATATGCGAATTATGGAAACAAGTGAAAAAAATCCGAAAATATAAAGTCCAGAATAAAGTCACATACTCGGAGGCGAGAAGACAAATATTCAAAACAGAGCCAAAGCTTACATATGCCACTGATGCTAAACAATTTCAGTCAGTAGGTATCCAAACAGATGTTACAGTTGCTCCAAATATATCCATCGCTGATTGGGCACGTTCCTTGCTCTTGGCTTCCAAACAGTGTCCTTCACAACAAAAAGCTGAACAAGCCAGTAACACCACAATTACCATTCCAGTCGACGTGCCTCAAACAGCAAAACCAAAAGTGGCAGAAACTAAGGTACTGAACCCACCAGTTTCAACGGGAATGGATGTTGACCAACGCAGTGAATCAGATGCTGGTATATTAGAACTTCATGCGACTGATGAGATGGACGTCACACGTCCCTACTTTCCAAAGAAAGAGAAAGCGAAATTGGATCGATGCAAGCAAGTTTCAACTAAAAAGCAGTCAGAAACAAAAATAAACAACAAAACCACATAATGGAAAGATTCCTCCAATGGAATTGTAGAGTCTTTCGCAATACAAAAGACGATTTATATGATCTCATCGACCGGTATGATCTAGCAGGTATATCCTTACAGGAAACCCACTTAAATGCACAAGTGTGTCACACCATTAAAAATTACACCATCTTCAGACGAGATAGGAGAATAGACTCGCCAGCCCGTGGAGGAATGGCAATTCTTGTTAGAAACAACGTTCTATGGAAACATATTGCTCTTCAGACTCCTTTTGAAGCAGTGATAGTGCGTATTGTAATTGGCATCACTCTTACAATAGCGTCAATATATATCCCTCCTAATTTCTTATTCTCTTCAGACGACCTAGAAAATCTAATAGACTAGCTACCATCTCCGTTCTGCTTGCTCGGAAACTTCAATGCACATCATTCGCTGTGGGGATCTCCAACAGTTGACAAGAGAGGTGAGCTAATAGAATCCTTTCTTGATGCTTATCAACTCGCCCATTTAAACACGGGCGAGCCAACCTACATTCATTTTTCTACTGGATCCATGAGTGCAATAGATCTCTCGATCTGTTCTCCCTGCATATATACTATTATGGAGTGGTCTGTGCTTGAAAGAAAACCCACTGAACAGTGATCACCTGCCAATACTCTGCAAAATCCAAACACGAGGAAACTCCCCTTCACTACATCGCTCCATTTGGAAATTCCTTAGGGCACACTGGAGTGAATATGCCTCATGTTCAGTTAGATGATAAAATAATACAATATCAGACCATAAAAAATATCACGGAACACATTAATAGTCAAATATTACTAGCTGCTACCATCCATTGCAATACCAAAATCTTTACCGGGGAAACGGAAACACAGTAACTACTGGTGGAACCAAGATTGTACGCATGCCAAACAGGAAAAAAATAGATATTGGAATTTATTTCGTAAATTCCCCACAACTAGTAACCTAATTAACTTCAAAAGACTGAAAGCAAAGTTCGGCCAAATAAGAAGGAAAGCAAAGAAAGATGCCTGGATTAGCTTTTCCTCAAGTATGAATAAAGATACGGACAGCAGAATCATCTGGAGAAAAATTCAAATGCTCAATGGCAAATTTGTTCAGTCCCCATCTACAATACTAAATTGGAACCGGAAAGAGTTGTCACCACCGGGAGAAATAGCAAATGCCTTAGCAGAATCATTTGCCCGAATATCAGCAATATCCACCTATAACCCAACCTTTCAACGAATTAAAAAATCTGCAGAACAGCATAAGATAAATTTTTCTACGGCAGTTTCACACCCATACAACCAGCCATTCACATTAACAGAATTTCTAGGGGCACTCAATAAAACAACCAGTAGTGCTGCTGGGCCAGATGGGGTCTACTATATAATGCTAAAACAACTTGACAACAAAGCAAAATGAACATTGTTAAATATTACAACCGTATTTTCTTAGAAAATACCTACCCACTCTCCTGGCGTCATTCAATTGTTCTAGGCTTCCCGAAGCCAGGAAAGGATCGTACCTTTCCTCATAACTACAGGCCGATTTCACTGAATGTTTAGGAAACGTTTTGGAAAAAATGGTCCACAAGCGGCTAACGTGGTTCCTGAAGCAAACAACTTACTAAACAGCAGCCAGTATGGATTTCGAAAGAACCGGTCCACGCTAGATGTGATGATAAAAGCAGAGGCAAACATCCGCAATACCTTCATAAGGAGAGAACATCTAGTCATGATTAATCTCGATATTGAGAAAGCCTTTGATACTGCCTGGCGTACTTAAAGATCTTCATTCTTTCGGCTTGAGAGGTCAGTTACCTCAATTTATTCAAAACTTTCTACGCAACAGAAGGTTTCAGGTAAGGTATATGAACAATTTATCCAAATCATTTGAACAAGAGGAGGGTGTACCGCAGGGGTCCATTCTCAGTCCAATATTATTTGCAGTAAGAATTACAAATATGACACAGGGAGTACCAAATACAGTAGAATCGTACATGTTTGCCGATGGCCTTGTTATCTCTTGTCAATCCCAAACTATGAACATCATTGAAAGACAACTTCAAATTTCCATAGCTAAAATAGAATCATGGACACTACGGAATGGTTATTCTTTAGTAGGAAAAAAATCAACTGCAATTCATTTTTGTAAGAAACGCAAACACATCCGGATCCAGAAATATTTAAAAAAAACAGCCTGATTCCTATCACCAACAATTTTCGTCTGTTGGATTATTTTTCGATACTAAACTTAACTTTGCTTCCCATATATCTTACCTTCCAACTACATGTCTTAAAAAACTGAACATCCTAAGAGCTGTCTCTGCTATGTCCTGTGGTGCTGATAGAAGCTCTCTCCTTCATTTCTATAGAGCTTTAATAAGATCACGCGTAGATTATGGGTCACCTGTCTATGACTCCTCTAGGAAAAGTTCGCTATTACGTCTGAACACCATATAGCATAGTGCCTTTGGGATATAGGCGCCTTCGTAGCCAGGTGGGCAGGAGCAGCAGTGCGTAGCACACGCTTCTTGATTAGACCGGGGTTCGAGCCCGTGTCCATCAAATACGGAGGGTGCGGAAAGGTCAGGGAATGACCACCGCATATCCCCGGAGCAATATGGCCTTAGTTGCTAATGCTCCAAATAACAAACCACAACTACAATCCTTAGGATAGCTGTGGGAACCTTCAGAACATCTTCGGTCCACAGCCTGTATATTGAGGCAAATGAACCTCCACTGCATCTAAGGAGAAAATCCCCATTGTGTAACTATGCACTAAAGATTGAGTATTCCATCACGTCCTAGTTGGCACCACTTGTTTAACCCTCAATACACCATGCTATATCCAATAAGCCTAATGAGAATCGCCCCGCAGGGCTTCGACTGCAAGAGCTCATGATCAGTTGGAACATTAATTTTCAGAATGTTTTCCAAGACTTTGGTACTCCTGAACCTGCCTGAACTGAATTCGTACCTCTCTGTCACAATTTCTTTTTAAGATGGGGAAAGAACTCCCTGGCTGATACAAATTTTCAACAGCTCCATAAATCGCATTCCTTGGAAAACTCAGAAAAAGTACATATCTATACTGATGGCTCCAAAACAGATACAGCAGTAGGTGCTGCAGTAGTTTCTTCCACCTTCTCAGTAGCTGTGTCTCTTTCTGTTAAATGCAGTATCTATACTGCAGAATTATACGCAATAAAACTGGCTCGAGATAATAAAAACCACTACCATATCAAGGAAACTTTGATATATACAGACTCCTTAAGCGTAGTCACTGCCATTCAATCTACATTATCTCCCTCTCACCCCATTCTTAAAAAGATCCGATCCAAGTTATTTTTCAATCAAACAGTCAATCAGAAGGTTACCTTCTGCTGGATCCCTGGTCATGTCGGCATCCCTGGTAATGAACATGCGGATGATGCTGCTAAACATCCCGACTCTGGATCTTCCAGACAACTAAAAGTTCCCTACACCAATTACAAATCTATCATTAAAACAACATGCAGGAAACAATGGTCTCACCTTTGGAAAACTCAAATCAATAATAAACTGCTGCAGGTAAAAAAAAAGAGCCACAACTGTAGACATCTAGTTCCAGGAGAAGCAAGCGAAGAGAAGTGATTCTAGCAAGGCTCCGCATCGGTCATTCGCATCCAACTCACCTGTATTTGCTTAGGGGAGAGAATCCTCCTCAGTGTTTCTTTTGTCTGTCGCAGCTAACAATAAAACACATGATCATAGAATGTCCCCAACATTCAACAGTCAGAATATCAAGCTTCAGCTCCCTGTTCAACTTACAGGAACCCTTAACCTTATTTCATATTCTTGGCAATGAAGCAAATTTCGAGGAACTGTTTAATTATTTGAAACACATAAATCTGTATAATAAACTGTGATAATAGTGAGAAGCAAATTATGAACAGGCACAATATGGCCCGAGAGGCCCTTGTGCCAAAAAAAAAAAAAAAAAAAAACACAAATACAACCATACAACAACAGCTATTGAAATCTTGGATTACAGGTATAACTGTCACTCGAATACTCAGCCTCAGTTCTACTCATGATATCTGTGTTTGTTTGGAGGGATGGTTAGGGTAAGTCTTTTTTATATCACTGTATGGTCAATGTTCACAATACAGAGATCCAATTCAGCCATTTGTTGATTACTTATATGTTACACTAAATTCGCTCTTAGGCGAAAATGTAATAGCATGTTTGATGCTAATGCTGAATCCACTCTTTGGAACAGTGCCGCTACCAATGATAAAGGAGAATTGTTATAAGACGTCATTATTTCTTACCGTTTAACCATATTGAATACTCCTGGCAACCCCCCCCCCCCACATGTGTTACGCCAATGGGGGTCTTCTTTTATAGATTTAACTCTTGCCTCAACTCCTGTCAGTTCTAAACTTAGAAACTGGAAACTTCATACAAGTTCAAACAAGCGACCACAACATTATTACTTTCCAGCTGGACTATGAGTTTCGTAGACCTAGACATGATCTCGTGGATGTTCCCAGATTTAATACGAAACATGCTAAATGGAACAGCTTTGATACTTTAATAAGGGAATTCTTTACTCGAGTTACTGACAACACTTAGTGTAGAGGAGCAAGTAAGGTTTATTCAAAACAATATCATCACTGCATGTGAACAATCTATGAAATTTAAGAAGCGAAAGCCCTACGATGTTCCGTGGTGGTCTCCAAATCTATCACGCCTAAAATCGGAAAGTAGACAAGCGAGACGAGAATATTAACGGGCGAAACAGGATAGGTCTCTTACCATCATTCAGGTAATTATATTACACAGTAGAGATAAGGATGCTCGAAGGAAATACCACCGGAAATTTATCAATCCGAGAAATCATCCTGGGAGAATCTGGTTGACACCCAAGGAAACAATGATCCCTGCAGACTTCTAAACAATAAAATTCCGACCGGAGAAGTTTTCACTTCTGTCAAGGCTATAGATAACAAGGATACCACTTCTTGGGTTCAACAATGGAAAGGATACTAGATGTCATAATACATAAAGAACGCGAGGAGTTTTCTCCATTACAAGAAGAAATTAAAAGTAAGAATTCAAACTATAATGGCTCTTTGGAAGAACCTGTTTTTACATCTGATGAAATAGATCTTGCTTTGAAGACTATGCATTCCGGGATATACCGGTACAGAGGTCAAAGTTATTAAGAGGGTCTGGAAGGTTGTTCCTGTTGTTTTTCTAACCTTGTTTAATTCATGTCTTTCACACGGTACTTTCCCTGATGTTTGGAAAGTTGCTAACCTGAAAATACTTCTCAAAAATCGTGACAAGCCTGCCTCAGATCCAGCTTCTTATCGTTCTATTGCCTTGTTGCTCCAAGGTGTGAAAGAAAGATTGCTTTCAGGCTCTTAACATCGTCTGCACAATTTGACTTCGTCCAAGGAAAAGGTACTGAAGATGCCATAACCTCCTTACTGGCTCTCCAAAGAAAATGTATATCAAAATACCTTATTGGCCTCTTTGTGGGCTTCAAAGAGGTACCCTTTGGTGACAAAGTGCCCTAGCGAGGTTCCGGGAGGCTGAAGCCACTTTACCTCTGTTTAACCTGTTGAAGTTATTTTTCTCAACGATCTCTGGTTGTTTAATGTGGAACACTTCAAGTTGTTAGGAACGTTACTAGAGGCTGTCCACAGGGTTCCATCTTGGGACCCTTATTTTGGAACTTAGTGTTCGACATGGCTGTCTAAAAGGTTTGAGGCTACTTCCATGATAGCATATGCAGATGACCTCACAATTCTGATCAATGGTAATTCTAGGAATGCCGACTGGGCTAGCCGGGTAGGTAAAGTGCCTGCCTGACAACCCAAAGGTGGGTTCGAATCCGGCCTCGGGCTTGGATCAAAGTACTGCAAAAACTTTGGGAGGTGCAATATGGCCACAGAAGCCGATGCGCCAACAACTACAAAAAAAAAAAAAAAAAAATCTAGAAAGTCACTAGAAGACGTTGCCAATCATGTCCTTGATGAACTTGCGGACTGGTCAGATATTCATATGTTACAGGTGTCTATTAGCAGAACCTCACAGATGTTGCTCAAAGGCAGATTGGATAACGGGTGCCCCCTCCTGTGATCAGATATAATCGACAACCAATTAAATATTTCTACTACCAAATATCTAGGAATTATGCTAGATTACTCGTTGAGCTTCATCCTGCATGCAAAATTTATCAAAGAAAAATGAGTCATTCCTATCCAGACGGCAAGTTACCAGAAAAGAGTGGGGCTTGGAGGGCTACACGTTATATTTATATTATAATTGCATCTTTCTCTCCATCCCTGCTTATGACGCTGGTGCTTGGGGATATAGAGCCATGAAAACAGCTATCATCGAGCAACTCCTTCAGTTTCTACTGAAAGATGTGTATTTTTCCACTTCCTCCTATGTCTTTAATCTATGTTCTTCTATAACTTCCGGTTCATTGGCAGATCCATCTGTTTGATCCTCTGCTTTTCTATAGTTTCCTCCTCCTACAATCCCATCCTATTCCCACTGTATCCAATTTCCCTTTCATTCATAAATTTAATCTATGCGGCCTGGATCTACTATCATCTTGCTAATCCATACCAGGGTAAAACCCTGGTATGGATTAGCAAGATAATAGTAGATCCAGGCCGCCTCCACGAGATGGGGATAGTGACGGGACGTGGTAACCAGGTGTTGCCGCTTCTCACCTGCTAAGAGCCAGGTACCGGCCGATAACATAACATTTACACACTACATACAAATGGCCGGTTTTGGCGTAAGCTTTAACGAAAGAAGTACAACAGCAGCTAATGGGGGAACCCTGTGATCCGCAACAAAAACATATGAATATCCCTGAATATCCCCCCCTGTGTAGTTTTTATACGCTTGGTAATAAAAGGGGGAAAAATGTGTTTATATATACTGTATTTCACTTGAATGAATAATGAGGTAACTTAATTCACTTACATAAAAAACTGGTTTCAAGTGGTTTGGATGGATTCTGGAAGCAGTACTAGAGAAGAGGAGTACTGCTTCAGCAAGATGCCACTGAAAAACTTTTCACGTTTAAGAAAGGGTCAATTCTACCGACGTTCAGGTCAGTAGAATAGCTTCCGATATGTCCAGACCGCTTTTCCTTGTTGTTGTTTTTTCCCTTTTGGGATATTTAAATAAAGGCCTTCATTGCACAAAGCCAACAATGATACTTGAATTAATGGAAACCATCCGGAAAGACTATGTACAGTAAAATCTCTGAAGTGCATTGTACTAGTTTAAAGAACATGATATGCATGTAGTTGATGTTACACGCATTATTCAGCCTTTATGAAAATTGCGTTGATTGTTTGTCCTTAAATATATTTAGAGATTACAAACATTCATCTGTTTGTAATGTAATACCATGAAACGCGTGCTGTCGTTAAATTCTGGACTGTCTCATTCAACTGAGTTCCAACGTACATTTTAACTTCATCGTCATCACCGAATCTGTTCCCTTCTAGATGCTCAACAGCCGAACAGATGAGAGTCAGAAGGGCAGGGTGGAGGCTGTATGATGGATGAGCAAGTAACCTCCCACTCGTAACGCTCATGTAAGTACCGTCGTGTGCAGGAGGCAGTGTGTGTGTATGCAGAGAAGTGCTGTTCAGCTATATTTGAACTGATTTCACCAAAAACAGGCTGTTTCTTGAGTATACTTGCTGGTCCATATGCAGCTGGCAGTTACGATGAATTGCTGTGTAGATAGTCAATATAGCAATTCATCGGTAACACAGAGCACAGCTGGATTTTTCGGCATTTCAAGTAGGACAACGTTTTGGTTTAGTTACCTAATCTCAAGTAAAGTGTTAACATCTTGTAACAAGAAGGAAACAGCGTTTCGCTGCTCGAGGAAAGCATGGTTGCTTCCTGAAAACATCTGGGCTTACCAGTGTATTGTTTATCGCATATAATTTTCGATGATGTGATTTGTATTAAGAGTGAGTTTTTAATAATTTACTACTTTTTATTATGCAATAAATATGATTATTGATTTTTAATAGAATTAACTTTTACCATATCGAGATTTGTCTACTTTTTTTAATTCCTCAAAAACCATTTCAGTCATTATGAACAAAAATACGTATATTGTTAATTATTTATTTAATGCCATGATTGTTCGTTTAGGAGTAGAGTACTTAAAGGGAAACGTTCGATATTTTCCTCTTTGTTAAATGATTTATCGAAGTTGGAATTTCGAAGTACAGCTTGTTTTTGTGGACTTGAAGATGCTTGTTGCTGTATTATCCCTTTCAAAATATCAACGGTGTAAGGATTAGTTTGTGAACACTTTGTCTTTGAGTTATACTCTTAATAAATAGTCAGATGAGTTTGCATATCGTAATAGAGGCGGTCAAGAGAAACCAAAATCGAAGAGGGATTCAATGCACATTTCTTAGTTTTCATTTTGCAATAACTGCATAATAGATGCTGACTGTACATCGAAGGAATGTTTAACTTAAATATAGGAATCCATATGTTCTTTGAAGTATTCAAAGTTTAATCGGGTCATTCACAATGTAGCATGAGTGGTTAAGGCACGTGTGATGGAGTTTTAGTTCCTCATAAAAATCGAAACTAATTAATCACGAGTTATTTTTGGTTTGGTTTAGATTTTTATTGTTTTTTTGAAATTTTAATTTGATTAATTAATTAAATTATTTATTATCCTGAGGCGTGTGGAGTTTTCCTGGTTTATAAGTTATGTGCGCTATCCCAATACTTAAATATATGGTGGAATGATATCAGTCATAAACGCCAGTTTTGTGGTATTAATAGCCTTCCATTGTTCTCAAGTCTGCAAACATTCTTTGCGTTCCTCGTTTAGCAAAATGAAATTATAAAAAAATCCCAATGAATTAAAAAAAATCCTTGGTTTAAATAAGGGAGTTTATGTTCCCATCCATCGAGCTATCATTCGGTTAGAAGAAAAAGAAAACGTCTTTCTGCCTCCGGCAATACATCATCTTCTTTTCAGAGTGGATCTTCGGAAAATCTGAGCACGCCCAGCACTAGGCAACCAAGGTAAGGAGATAATCAATAAAGGTGCCAGGATATCCTTATTCATCCGTATTCAAGGAAGAAAAGCAAGACCACGGCGTAAATAAGAAAGAAGACTGATGATGGCGGAGACAAAAGAGCCGCCTTTAATCTTGATTCAAGAGCTGGGTGCGAATCATTCCTACTCTTTTCATCATAACAACCTTCTAGCCAGATTAAACACTTCCTCCTTTGCTTTCTTTTTTCGTTAGAATGTATTTTGTTTCCCTCGTATTCGTGTTTCTTTTTAGGTATATTGCTTACTTGCTTTTTTCTGCACTTTTCGTCCTTTCTTTTTTACGTCCTCTACTTCGTTTAGTTTTTATTGTATTTTAAGTTGTCTTGCATTTTTAGATTATTGTTCTTCTTCGTATTTATTTAGTTTTGTGTCTAATTTTTTACCCGATGCTAAGGTAGTTTGTCCCTTAAAGTGGTATAAGTCAAAAAAGAAAAAAAAAAGAAGCGCAAAACAAAGAATTGACGATATTCATTATTCAACATAATATATTGGTAAGACAGAAGCCTATCACAATGTCTTATTACTATTATCTGGGATGACAACTTTGGATCCAAGCATAACTTTGACCTCCTGGATGAAAGAGGAGCTCATTTACTCGTATGGAAATAATTAATAGATGACATCTTGTACTATTCGGGTTCAAATTTTAGATTAAAACACTGTTCAGCACCTTCCCTTGATGAATGGTATTTTGGACTGGAACACCGGTACCATTATTTGAGACTCCGAATAAAGCTCTCTGCTAAAGCACAGGCAATGTAACTTGTGTAGAGTGCATACATTCAGAAGTTAATTTGCATATAATACAGGCCGAAAAATCTCGGACTGACTTACAAGGATATCATCATTTCTTCCTCCCGAGAGCGGCTAATTATGCCCTAGTTGAAAAGGAGTGTTCAGAAATTCCTGCACTGTGATGCAACATTCTGAAGTAGAAAGAAACCTCTCCAAACGAATAACAATAGCAAAAACTACCGTGTTGTCACAGAGGATCCCTTGATGAAAGAGGGGACTACTTGGTCCAGCATACCTGAATCTCGTACTCTCACCTGGAACAGGGGATCTAAAATATCCTAACATATTTTGGATTCAAACATAATCACTGGCCATTTCTAGATGAAGGAGAAAGATATGCAGATGGTTGCACCAGCAGTACTGGAATCCGAGGAGATAGCGAACAGACAGATGAGCTTTCTGAATTGTCAGGATAGAGATCAGGGGTTTTCCCCATCTCCGCGTACTATACAATGTGGGTGTGAAACAGAACACTGTCAATGCCAGAGGTTTAAAAGTGTATGGATTTTGTATATGTGTAGTGTCATGTACAGTTTTTTCTCTGGCCATTTAGCCGCTGGGCCCCTAATGGGATCCAACATTGTCCACACTCTGCCCCGTGGAGGCAGACCAGGTACACCAGTATTATAGTTATTTACTCTGGCAGGTCCTGCCACATAATTTCCTGAGATTTCAATGGCTAAGGCCTGAAAAAAAAAACGTTATAGATAGGGGTCAACCAAAAGGAGTACTATTTATGCAAATTGATGTTTTAAGTTTTTGGGAGTAGGGCTCAATCAATATTTAGAGATGATTCGGAAAGTAGTGGTTGTAATTAGAGAGAGGGGGCGGACTGAAGACTGGGGGAAAAGACAGAGATAAGGGGGTCCATAGAGAAGATGACCCCCAAATCAGTGGAGCAGGCCCATGCCCCACTCCTCGGGCGGGAGGAGACCAGGAGTCGCCTCCCCTCCAGCCCGAGGAGTGGAGGCAAAGGACCACGGAAGGGAGCGTGGTAAAGAAGGCCTAATGGCAGCATCTGTGCTGTGCTGGTGGTTGTGTCACCCCTGGGACGGACCAAGGAAGGAGTTGTATGGCACTATTCCCGCGGACGTTTACGGTTGAGGTAAAGTTCGTTGCATGGCAAAATGGTTTTGGGAAAACTTGGAAACGGCGCGGTAGTTTTGCTCATGTTCCAGAAAATAGTTTTCTTGATCCTGCGGAAGGTAATGAAAATGCGTCGGAGATCTTCGTAAAGCGGGCAGTGGTACATAAGGTAGTCCCAGGTTTCCTGGAATCCACAGTTACGCAGAGGGGGTTGTCTGTTATATGGAAGGAAGTCAGTTTTGCACGAATGGAACTGTGCCCTGTTAGAAGGAAGGTGGTTTGTGGCCCCGGAGAGAACCATGTCGGTCATTTGGGATAAAATGTTTGGACTTCTGGAAGAATTTTCGGGTTATGGTCCCTTTTGTAGACTTCGTCCACCTAGTCTGCCACACCTGTGTTAAATGGGCGATGCGTCTTTTCTTCTGCAGTCCTGTTATTTAGTGGATCAGAGGTGACGTCTAATATTGTGTCCGATTTTCCTTTGGAGAGTTGATAGAGTAGACCTGTGCGGACAATTTCTAGATGTATAGGTAGTATACCTGACTTGGAGGGGCATGGGTTAAGACTGTGCGACAAGCTCGTGTTATTGTTAGGAGGATAGAGCGCTGAATGGTTTCTAGTTTTCGGCGATTGACGACGGTCTGCGTCTTTGCGAACCACACCCCGGAGGCTAAAGTGATGGCCGGGATGAAAACTGCCTTATAGAAGAGCACCAGGGTGTGCTTTTTGAGGCCCCAGTCCCGCTGGGTTACCCTGGCCACTAGCCCAGTGTCGTTTGTGATCTTCTTACGTAGGTTGATAAGGTGCGGTAGGAAAGAGATTTTTGCCGATGACTACTCCAAGATATTTCATTTGGGCTTGCAGTTTTATGGTAGTGCCATGGATCTTTATCTGCGGTGGTCTGGTTGGTGCAAGCGTGCCCCTCAGTAAGACAGAGCAGGTCTTAATAGGTGAGATGTTCAGTTGGTTATGAGCAGCCCATTCTCGTAGCACTGTCAGCGCACGATTTGCATAGCTCTCTAAGAGAGCCCTGAAATCTGTCCCCAACATCAAGATCAGGTCATCCGCGTACGCTTGTGATTGGACTTCTCCAAGGTCGATGTTCAAGAAGTCATTCAGGACGTAGTTCCAGAGCAGGGCCCTAGAACGGAACTCTGTGGGCAGCCTCGATATATATGTCTTGAAACGTGACTGTGTGTGTGTGTGTGGGGGGGGTCTTCATCATGATGTTTCTATCTGAAAGATAGCTACTGATGCAGTTATATAGGTTCTCTGAATTGTCTGGGTATGAAATATTCGCCCCCCCCCAATGGAAAAACCCACAACAACACACGTTTTCTGGACTATACCCTACTTATTTTAACATATGCTAATTTGGTTAAATTTAACTGCTCAAAACAGAATAAATGTTATGCATTTAAAAAATTGCCAATACAGTGATCGGTGTTTCCTTAACAATTATATCCGAAAGAGTTTTGAAGAAGGAATGTATAAAGTATTAAAGTAGATAGATTTTACAATTACGGAACACGTTTTTTTTTGTGAAAGTTGCTGAAATGCTGTCCCATTGCTTTCACAAAGTAATAAAGGGCGCAATGTCAAATTTGTTTCCGTATTTTTTAAACTTCCATAGTTTTCTTCAAGAAAATGCTGTCATAATGATATTTAAAATTTATAATACACAGTGGCATTCATAATTTTCCGAAAAATTTTTTCTTTCGTTGTACTGAATTTTTCGCTAAAAATTTTCTTCAAACGAAACTTACAAAGTCTTAATAATAAAGAAAGTCGGCCAGGACCTAGAACTATATTTGTTATATTTCTAGGTATGTTAAAATGAAAATTTCGTTAAAAACTGTATTCGTTATGGCTGGATTTTACTGTATTTACTGTAAATATAATTGTATTCTAATTAAAGTGCTTATGAAAATATCAGGATGACGAAGTAAAAACAGTCAGATCAAGAATCTGGAAAAAAATATTTTCCAGATTCGGTTTTTCACCTTTAACGTCAAGCGACAATATACAGGAATGCGTAACTCGGTGGATACTATACAGACAATTCATCCTCCGTGAGTGTATTATGGTTTCAGCAATCCTTTGTACAGATCTGGTGTCAAATTTGGTCGGACTGAAGGAATCCTTAAAGGCCTCTTTAATCAAGGCTATACACGTTCAGGCGAAGTGAAGTAGAGTTTTCCCCCATGGGTTATTTCTGATTTTTGAGGCCGCATGGTACTACCATGCGACCTCAAAAACCAGCGGATTGGTCCCGTGAGTACAGCTTGTACAGACATAATACTCTATAATAAAACCCATATGAACTAAGGCATTTGTAAGCATTGCGTGAATAGTTACTCTGCTAACAAATTCTCAATAATTAGTGATATAATATACGATAAAAAATCTCATAAGCACAGTATGACCAAAGGAATGGGCCAGCCAACAAGTTAACAACCTGCTCTTCCAGACAGATGGGAGAATATTGAATGTCTTTAACTGTTAAAGAGAGGTATGGTTGCTACATATAAAAAGGAAGACGGGTTGGTGAGGGGAATTAATCCTCACATTATCAAGACAAATCCGCTTCTCCAACCGTTCTTATTTCTACTTCTCCTTTTCCAGCCCTAATTCATTTAAATAATTACAATCTTAAATTATATCTCTTTGTCTACTGGGAATGCGGAATGGATTTTCAGATTTGAAATTGTCTGTTTCCGTAAGAATCTACACAACGGGAACTATAATTTGCAGTTTCAAGGTCGTTCTAATATATCGACTTAGACCTCCTTCGGTTCTCAAAACACCACTGTTTTATTTATTTTCACCCTGTGTGAAAAATGAGGAAGTGAACCGAACTTCTTGATTTATACGTTTCTTCCGAGTACCAGGAATAATGCGCGAGTAACACTACTGAAAACAACTTAATTCTTCAAAAGAAAAATTGAAGCACACATGTACGATACTTTACCTATAAGATGCAGAATTTCGGATTGATTGATTTGGTTTTTAATAGGCGCTTTGGCAGATAAGGGCAGAATTTCGAATCGAATATTCTATGTATAAAGAAAAAATAGCTTCGTTTAATTTAAAATTGCTTGAAGCGCACAAATTCCCCAAAAGGTGCAATGAGTTTATCTCTTTTTTTCTCTGAAACGCATATAATGAAAGTCGCCCTGGGTAGAATGGAGAGAGAGAGAGAGAGAGAGAAGAAAACAGTTGGATCAGTTGGACGAAACATGTAATAAAACATCTCTGGAGTGAAAAACGAAAGAAATCATCTGTAGTTTTTTTAGTGATGTTTTTATTAAGCACATTTCTTGCTATTTTAAAAATACTTTTTAGTTCTTTATTCTTTAATTCGGTACTTAAAAAAATGTACTATCGAAAGGTGTAAATATTTTCTTTCTTGAATGAATCAGGTACGCTTTCACTTTCGAGTTTTGTTAGGGATTTGCTTAAAGAAGCCTAGTTTCTCATAGGGCGTGTTGAGAAGAAGAAGAATAATATAATACAATTGAAAGGAAACCAGAGAGTGCGGCAACTTTTCTTGAAGTTGATTTGCATTCTCGCATCTCGAAAATATCATGCGCCATATTTCTTAGTGTAATTCTAAGACGCCTAGGATCGGCTCGCAGATTCGCAGAGGTTTTTCTTTCCTTTGTGTACGAAGTGGAATGCAGAAACTTTTATTTGAAATTTAAATTGAGAAAGTCTTCTAGCTTGGTCATTTATGAAGTGGCGAGTTGAATTTCTTTCGGAATGCTGTCTTGATTTAAAGCCACATGAGAAGGAAAAAGTAAATAAAAAAGTAATTTTAAAGAGGAACGACAATATAGTAAATGAACCAGGATAAAAGACATTAAGAACAATAGTATTTGGAGGTACAGCAAATTTAATATTTTTAGTGACTTCTAAAAAATTAGCGAAAGAGGAAAAAGTTATTGAAAATCATGGTTTAAAGCTGAAGGTGCACGAGAGCGGAATTAAAGACGTTGAAATTCTTGAAAGGTAGTTGAGGAAAATCAAAATATTTTTTGTGGAATAACTGTTTTTGATTATACAAGGTAAGGTACTCATTTATTATTTTGTTTTGTTTAATAAATGAATTTTATGTGAAAAGTTCAAGAATAATAATAGTTTTTTTTTTTTTGACAAAACTTCCAGAAATAAAATTCTAGAGAAACTGAGAATAACAAACTGGGAGGAAAAAATACATAGGACGAGATTAATGTAATGTATGTAATCAGGCTGGTTGTTTTGGACTTTGGTGAGAGACAACTGATGCCACGAGACGTCACAAGTAGTGTCTTTTAACTATGTGTATTCTCTGATCATTTTGCTTGTTTTTCATCATGAAAAACTCCAGTATGGGTGAGGGGTTGCATGAACCAAGTAACCCTCACCCGAAATACGAATAACTCATGAAAAAAGCCAATAAAAGTTGCTCTCGTCTAGATGGTAAGAAGCCGAACTCAAGAGTTTTTGCGCGCTGTAGTAGGGCCTCTTTTTTTTTTTTTTATTTATTAAAAATGGCGGTCCCAGCCAGTTTTCCGGATAACCACACCATCTGTTTAAATACTGTGAAGGTAATTTATATCATAACATATACTACCACTACTTGGTTATCATTCCTGGTACATGTGGAAGGCCCGGGATCGTCTGCCTGCGTACGTGTGATATTAAATGCAGCATCAGTCATCTGCCAGCATGCTGATAACATCATACAGAGCATCACGGAAATTCCCCCCAATTTGGAGGGTATGTCAGTTCATTAGTTCATATGTCAATGAAACAGCTATTTCGTACTAAAGCTGACGATGAGTCTGCTGGGCTTGATTAGAGCAGAAGTCTTCTCACGAGGAAATAACTGTTTCATCTCACCACAGAAAGTCGACTTTGCATTCACTACATAAAATCGCAGTTAAGAAAGGTAAAGGACTTTGTAACACCTATAACATATGCAGCCGATTTACCCATTGCATAGCAATTTTGAAGCCGTAATCAAGCGTAGCATTGCTCAGAAAATGGAATGAAATCCATATGCAAGTCTATGCTGTAATGGAATAAAGAGAGGATTTAGCATCCTTTCATAAACTACTGAGGAATATGTAGCTGAGCAGCAGACTACTCCGAACCAACATCTTCAAGAAGCAAAGTAACGATTCACTGTTCAACTGTCGCCATCATAAGCATCAGGCTCGCCGTGGTGGTGTAATCCTCCACAGGAGTCCCCAGTTTCTTAGATTAGAACCCAGAGACGACAGTTGTGCTTCCAGGGCGATGGATCATAAATTCAAACTTAAGTATGGTCCCTAAGGGCAACATTGAGATCAATTTCAAAGTTGCCTTATCAGTTCATATAAATCGCACACCACTGTACGAGATGTTTCCCAGTCGCAGACAAGTTCCGATCTTCCATCTAAATTGCCAAGAGACAGCATCCACTCACTTGTTCAAATGAAGTCAATTCATGTTGTATACTGACCAAAGCAGGATCAGAGCCATTCATTCGTAAAGTAGCTTATAGATGTGTAACCACGAGCAAGAACTTATCACCATCTGATTAACATTGAAACACCTATGCCCATTTCCAGAGGGCAGTATTTTTCGTCAGATCATCCAACCAACATCTGCACAAAGACATGTTATTCATCTCAAAAACCTCCCACAATTATTCGAAACGGTTACCTCACATCCTGTGCCCTTCGTGTTCACAATTTCAGTTTCGAAGGCTGCGATTACAAAAACGTATGGTTTGTAACAACTTTCCCTACCTTAGCATTTCGGTATTTTGTCAAATAACCGACTTCTCATATGGAAATGGACTTAAGGAACACGTTACATATAAAATTCGGGAGAGCTATAAATGAACTCATTTAAGGGCCTTGCCATCCGTGAAAGTGAATTCTTCCTCATTTTTTCTTAGATTGTATATTGTTATTCATGTCGCATTAAGAGTCTTGTATTTTTGTCCTCTCAGATGTATCTATCTCCTCTCCCCAAACCCAGTCTTCTGCAACGAATTATGCATATTTCACATGCTTCGGATGTTTGGGCATTACTTGATAAGGAAAGTCGCATTGGACTAAATTTTCAGCATGTGTTCCTGTTATTATTTTAAGTCGCATAATGAATGTATGCTCACGTGTTTTGTGCTGCTACAACTTTTTGCTTGTAATTTTAATAGTTTTAGTGGAAAGTAGCATATACATACTTGGCATCAAAAAATGTTAAATTTATTAACTTGGTTGTTAACATAAATCAACTCATCGCAGCCAAACATTGCATGCCCACAATAAGCTTTTGTTTTTCAAGAGTACTTCACACTCTGGAATGGCCATAAGTGGTTTGACGAGTTTACAAGAACATTACCGTATCCATTTAGGTTTATGGGGATGGTGTGGCTAGAACAAAACAATGCTGTATATTTAACTTTAATTTTAGGGTATTAAAATTGTTTAAAATATATTCCTTCCAGTTTTTTTTCAAGAATTTGCAAGAGTATTTAATTCTGGCTCAAGTATTTGCGAGGAAATCTGCTGGCGTAAACATCCACCAAGGGAAACAGGTATTGAGCACACGTTGCTTTCCAAATGATGTTTATCTTATATCCCATTCTGCGCAGCACTTCTAACCTCTGTGTGTTCATCTGTCAGAGAATATTTTGTCTTCCCATATGTCAAGAGTAGCGTAAACTACGAAAAATATCACAATGCTGTTCTCCGATCATCCGTTTGCTGTGTGGCATTATCCATCCGTACATGATCTGACGTTGGTCCTCACTGTTTCACGCCTCCACGCGTTTGCAGTTTTGCACGCCTTTGCTCCGTTCTTCTAATGTTTTCGCGAAATATTTTTCTTTCTAGTTGAAGCAGAGTTAACGACTCTTTTATCATTTTTAAGAAAACAGCTGACCGTCTGCCTGGAAACAAAGTGCAATGGTAGCTCCCATGTAATCCGAGAGACGAGCGTAATTTGAAAGGAGCTGTTAACGTGAGACATTTTTTTTCCCTTTTCTTATTGAATATGAGTTTTTTTGTCGGAAATAATGAGTTTTGTTTTCACACAATGCTTTTTCTGTTTGTGCGTGACGATATTAAAAGAAATGCCACTGGCGAAACGTTTTTGTATAAAGTTTTAAATTAGATTTTGAGTATATCGATATCGTGTTTAAAAACAATGCTTTTGACAGTACTTGGCTCTCTTCCTCCAGTTCATGGCAGCATAATTCCATCTTGTTTGGACATGTCTGGCCTTGATTCCTTTGGCCAAACCTAACTAAGAAGTTTTTAACCGTTTCTGCAAAAGCCGTGACCGTATCAGTCAGTCTTAGATGTAGTATAGAGTTTATCTTCCTTTAGCACGAGTTCCATCATGTAAAACCAGAAAACTAACTGCAGAATACAGCAAGTCTTCCTCGTTCAACCTAGGTTTACGCACCTAGAACCGCAAACAACGAAAACTAGGAACAACGGAATCAATCAATCTCGGTATCTACTGACTTGCATTTGACATTTATTGCATGAAAGATATGTTTCAAAGGCATAAAAAATATTTATGTGCTTTTGCACAGCTGTTTTTTAAGATCCCATTTATCAAGTTTAATAAAATATAAAAATATTACTGAGTAGAAAAACAAATAGAGACTCAGCTCCCTCGTCATTCTACGTCTTGTCCTCTCTACCATATACTTGTATCATGGAGTCGCCAAATATTTTTCTCCTTAATATAAACTTCACTTATTTGTAGTCAGTTTGTTTCTTCAAAATTTCAGATACTGTGGCCTTGTTTTTTTTTTAAAGAAGGAATTAACTTTCAGTTGTTTTATTTGCTTTTGCTTTTCTTTCTCTTTGTCAAGTAACAGACGAAGTGATTTTAATATAAATTTATTTTAATTTATTTAAAGTGACTTTAATACTACTCCATGACTAGTATGGAGTAGAAAATTTATCTTAATTTGATTTATTATTAATGTGCATTAAAACAACTGAAGATATTTTTAGCAATTTTAAATTCTTGAATATATTTTAAATAGTTGAAAGTAGTATTAAGGGCGCAATAAAATTTTGTAGGAAAATTTGAGAAATTATCAATAAATACACAAATCTGATTTGACAGAATTGTGACCCGATGTGAGCTGTATCAGATCGTGGAGTGCACGTGATAGACAAGTGGCGACGAATTAACGAAACGGCGAACGACGTGGCGAAGAACAGCTAGGACTTCCGTATACTCAGACCATTCTGATTTTGTCTAGTTGCTATCTTATTCTGATTTTGTCCAGTTGCTATCTTATGCCAAAAGGTTATCAAGAACCAGCAGAATGCCAGACTTAAAGCATTATATCCGAGTTAAAATCTTTGTTAACTAGACATTAGTATTTCTCAGGAAAAGCTGATTCGGAGTTTTTCATTGAGGAGTACGTTTCTGCTAAGAGCAAGGAATTGAGTTTCGAACCTTAAGACAAAAATTAACGTCACGATTTCGTTGCAATCTACATTGCCGAATATAAGTAATGTCTTAAGGAGAATCTGGGAAACCATGTTGATTCCCTACAGAATCTCGATTTCCCCAACGTTCCAAAGGCTTACAAACTAGTTGCATTTTTCTCCTTCAAAGTGTCCATTTCTTTATCAGTTCAGTACTGCAACGTTGCTGGATGTCATTGAGAATTCTTTGAAAGTCATTTTCGGAAATATTGCTTAAAGTTCTGGCCCATTTAAGTGGTGTAAACAAAGTAAGGGGGATATGATAAATCCGGCGTATATGCTGAATTGAGGAAATGAGTAATTTTTTTTTTTTTTGCATGCACATTGTTCGATTAACAGAACTCCCCGGAATCTGTCGATATCTTCCTCCGAATATTCAATGAATGATCTTCCACTTTCCCTCTTTCATCGAGACAACAAGAACGCGATAAATCTTCATCACAAATACTCAGTGTTTTGAATCACTTTAGATGTCTCTGTTGGCACGTTTCTTACAGTTTTAAACAAAATTGAATGATCGGTCGTCACTCATCTATCTCCAATCAAAACCAGACTGAATCTGACCAAAACAGACTGGCATGAAGACTTCAATGGGAAAGCTTGCTTCGACAGGAATGAACTTGCAAGAATTTGATGTAGAAAAGTGGAGCTGCTTCACGTATACGCTAAATAAATTACACGAATAGCTACCGATAAAAAAGCGAGTCCAAGAAATTTTGGGACATATTTTATATATAGGATTTATACTATATTACCAAAAGTATTCGGCAATATTCCCCTGAGATTTGTGAAAATGAATCATACCCACCATCCACGTGTATGCAACTGCATACACGTGGATGGTGGGTATGATTAGAATCAGAACAAAGAAGTACAATAGTTCACGAAATACAGTTTTTTGTCATTATTAAAGTTATAAACTGTAACTTTAATGTATATATTAACTACCGTTAACATATTGTGACTTATATTAAGATGACACTTCAAGTATAGATAGCTATTGTTTTGAATTGCTTCTGTAAGTTTGATATTCTCCTTCAAATAAAAGAAATAAGTCAATATACAAACTGTTCCAAGAGTGGAAAGACATGAGTAGTGTTGATATCTTGTAAAGAAATTCAAAGTTATATAAAAAAATCTTTCAAAAATTAACATGTATATATTTTAATTGTCATACAGATTTTCGATTGAAGCGATTCCCCATTCGTAAAATGAATCTTCATGTCCAATTTCCTTTCTCTTTATGATTATTTATTTGTATATTTTATATTCTGACCCGAAGCCTCACCGACGAAAAGTAAGCTGTCAGGTGAGAGAGACATTGGTGATGTCTACAAAAATTTAAGTATCAAAGATGACTGGAAAGCATAATAAAAAGTATAGTGAAGAAAGTAGCTCTTAAGAAATAGTGAAAAGCTTAAAATAAAAAGTAAGACTTTCTTATTCGATAAAACTAAAGCCAGCAGTGATCTGTGAATTACTTTCTTTCTTTCCTTTTCTATTTTTTTCCCAGTAGATGCAGCAGACGTCTGTGAAATTGCCCCGAGTTTCTATGAATGCCCTACAAGTAACAGATGGGATATTACTGTTAGATCTTCATCTTATAGTTAAATCATTCTGTTATCATCTTAAGCACGCATTGGCAATGGAATTTTCTGTTATTACTGCCAAGTCTTTAAATAATATAAAGTAGATAAAACGTTGTATTTGGTCGGAACTTGCAACATCTGGCAAGATCGTTGGACCACGTCAGTCAAGGGTAGAATCACATACACGTTTATCGATAACGTACTGTTTGCTTCTGATCGTCGAATTTTATCTTGGTTCTCTCCAAATATCTATACGTCTTTTCTCATCACTGGGAACGGTGCCATCAAATCGAAACTTGTTCAGTTGGGTTTAGAAAATAATGACACTTGCCTTTGTAAGCAGCGAAAAGACTGGACGCACGTATTCTTCCACTGCCCTTATTATTGTGACTTTAAAAATTCCCTACTGGAAAAAGTTCCGCAGTTCTCGCCTGACAGTGTAAAAGTTTAGATTGAAACTGTGTCCAATTGCAACCATTTTCAACAGTTTTCTGTTGACGTTTTCAACAGACGAAGGCAGTTACTGACAACTTCCACGACGAGTTCATTGTGAATGGTTGCTTTCTTCTCGCATCCTGCTTGCCTTTCAGGATTATTCTTAGTAGTACTGAAATTCACGAAGCCCTCAGTGACGTACTGTATTTTTTTCTCTAGTTTGAGCAACTAGAGAAATCTGCTGGTACCCACCGATTTAGCATTGCCTTCGTTGGGTGCGGGATCTGCCCCTTTTTGGGCAATTAAGTTGATACAGGCCCACCTCCTCGTGCTGAGGATGGGTACGGCTTTGCTGTTGCCCGGTTAAGGTGGCACATACAACCGACACGTGATTTACATTTGGCCAAACTTCAGCATTCTGTAAACAATACGATGTTACTGAACAGTTACATGTATACAGGCATACATGATTTTCCTTAGAGTCTTTGAGTGTTTTATTGTTATTTATGGATTTGTATGAAATGGTTTATAATCAGAAGGAGTTTCTCTGCAGAACCGGATATAAGAAAAGTGTTTGTATGTATGTATATATGTTAATAAAAAAAAAAGAATGTGAAATTGCACCACTTGGTCATTCTAATTAGCGATTACTATGAGACCAGTGTTCTCATGATCTTTGGTCCTTGGTTCTTACCAACAATTACATTGCAAAATTTGTGAAAAGCCAAGCCAGCGTGTTATATAAGAGTAATTGGCCAGTCTTCTCTAACTACCCTCATATGTGGTACGGTATACTGTATATAAGAACCCGAGGCATTTCCTCCCACACCGGATGGAAATGCCTCGGGTTCAATCCCGTTAATGGTGCGAGGAATCTTTTGAGGTTTTTTGCAAAACGTGCCTGAATTGGTCGGTCTCAGGCCACAGTTGCATAGTTTTTCTCCCAGAAACTTGGTTTTTTGTCCAGCAAATAGACAACTCGACCAAAGGACAAATACAATTTACAGACGTATACGGAATAATATGGTCTAAGTCGCTAATGCGCCTAAAACACGCAACAGTTTGCTATTATTATTTGTTTTTAAAATCAAAATTCATGAAACTGTTAGACTGCTAAGAGCTAGCAGTGTAGCTACAAGGATTATCATATACTCAATAAGAAAAAAATAAGGATAAGGAAAATATTTTCGTACTCATCTCCCTCAAAATCGTCCCCAAGATTATGAATTCACTTTTTTTTTACTGTTCATGTAAACTTAGGAAAGACTTGGAACACTTGTCCACTGTGATGGTAAACTGCAATGTGACAACATTATCAAACCAGTGTCCGATTTGATATTGTTGTCACATTTTATTAATTATCATAAACATTATAAAATCGGCTCTCTTTCAATTTCAATTTCGGAAGCCGAAAAATAGTCTGCTGTACCAAGCCAGGAAAGTAAAGAGGGTGGCTGAGTACTGCAATCTGCTTGTGAGCCAGAAACTTCTGAGTTTTTTCTTATCGCGCAAACAGTGTGGAACGAACTTCGCGCAGATTTTTCTTTTTCCCAAGCGGGCTAAATATAGATCTTATCGATTCCTTATTCGCATTTAACTCACTTACTGGAATTCTCAGTGGTAATCGGCGGTTACTTGCTAGTAAATTGTGAACTTTGTCCACCATTTCGGGACTACAGGTCATTTTTGTCGTCCTCTGCTAAATTCTGTAAACGCACTGTAAAATGCTTGGCGAATCTTTGTTTGTGCTTAGGACCAGAGCTGTAACTAGGGTTGATGGCGCCCAGAGCAAATAAAAAAATGGCGCCTTTTTAAAACTGTTCTTTAATTGGAATTTTTGCATTTTTTAACCATAAAAATGGCGCCCTCAAATTTTGTGCCCAGGGCACGTGCCCCACTATATATATTTAAATTCAGTCTCATTACTTTTTTGCCGCACCGTGTACATATATTTCATTACGTAGTCGCATACAGATGGACAACACTGGACAACTGCATGCAGTAATATGTTTCCTGTTCTTATAAGAGATGCATACTCTCGGATTGTACAGTGTTTATAAACACCGTCCTCTGGGATGTAGGTCTGGGTTCGAATCCTGTCAATGATGCGAGTAACTTTTATGGGCCTTTTTCAGTTAGCCAGTCTCAGGCGAGGATAGCAAGAATTTTTCTCCCGCAATCTGGGGTTTTGCCATCCGGCAAAAACCCCCCAGAGAACACACAGTTATTCGAGAGAATAACCGTGGTATGAAATATGAAATTCTTATAAAAGATGCAGTTGTATATAACATTTATTTTAAATATAATTTATTCAGAGATTGAAGGGTTTTACTTATTTCAGAGTTTTCTAATACGATTTTAAAATTAAGGCAAAAAATTTGATAAATCTGCTAATACAAGTCAGGATCCGTATAATCTTTTCTGGTAGAAGCATTCCTCAATTAGGTGGTGGATGCTCCATGTCTCAGTGTCGTAATTCATATATCTTCGGTTCACAGTTCATTTTATTAGCGAAGATCTCAAACAGCTTCCTTAGCCAGCGTGAACTTATGTTTACCATGCAGGGAAGAAAAGCATGGGTTCTAATCTTGTTAATGACGCTATAAATTTTATGGGCTTTTTTCACAGCGTGGATGAGTTAGTCAGTCTCGGGGAGAGTTGCATGTCCCTCCCCCGTAATCCGGGTTTTAATACAGCAAATAGCACGCCTACCGAAGAATAAACACGCAATTAGACATAATATATTAAAAATAATAATAATTTTCTGTTTATACTCCGGGACGACCACACGATCAGAGGAGTTCACAAGATAGGGAGAATACAAGAAACAGCACCGTATTTAGCAGTTATGGGCTTGAACCCTGGACACTCAAAGCACGTGTACCCTCGTGCTTGATCACTCTTTGACGGTTTGTAGCTTTAGTCGTTTTGGCGCATAATACTACTTGGCAGGGAGCAGGTGGAAGGCTTCACAGGATTAGAGCGTAACTGGTTAGTAAATATTTCGCAGGGTTTGCTTCCTTTTGTAAACATATTTCCACAATAATATGCCGGGTCTATTTGTTGAATATAGATATTGTATTGGCTGGAAATATCTAGTCAGCCTTTCTAGGCTGTGAGATATGAATGGAGTTTGGAGCATGTTCTTGCTGAGAGTGGTTCCCTTACGGTAGGTTGGTTTTAAAGTATCGTGTTAAGATTTGAGTGAAATGTGATTCTCGAGATTGTGAAGGGTAACCTGATATCTTCTTCAGCCATCTAAGTAGCTTGTATTAATTTCCCACGAAGTAACTGAATATTGGCATCCATTGTTTAATATTTCGACCAGATGGAATACTAACGACCGAAAAAGTGCTTAATTTTAAGACTATTTGCCAGTTAACAGGTGTCATTGGTAGATAGTCTCCTTGCAACTACTACGGTAGTTGTGACTGCTGTTTTTTTTCTAATTTGTTTTGAAAAAGTCTGGGTTCATGATCTTTTACATGCATTTTCCTAACTGTACCACAGTTACTCGGTATCGGACAAAGTTTCCTTGATGTATTTCTTCCCAGAAACAGTGTTTTCATCCGCAAATCGATACACGAAAATTATACCCAGTAATTACAAAGCAGTTAAGGCCTCGTGGCCTTAACTGATTTGGTGTTGAATCCAAAGAATTCTACTCAGTGGCATGATTGGCTTTCTTTTGGTTTCAAATCAAGGGTGATAAAACCTATAGCTTTGCTGATTGTGATACATGATCCGCTTGGTTTGCTATCATCCAGGAGTGTCGGGCCCACAGGGTAAAAGAAGAGGGTTTCGTAGGGCGTCTCGACTTTTGAGAAAATTGAAACAAAAATAAAATAACTGTTCCTTACCATGATTGCTTGTTTTACATTCCATAATGCTGTTTTCATAAATAACGAAGCAGTGGTCAATAAATAAGTCACCTCAGTGTATTTCTGTTTTCAGCGTTGCTGGTAACAATGCAAATTCTCACGAGATTATTCGGTGTCATCCAAACTCAACTAGCCAGACCTCTGGGGTTATTTGCAATTGTAGTTTGATGTGCAGTTTTGGCTGAATGTCTTTTCTGCAGATATTTCAGTGGATATTGTTCATTCAAACTTGCACCTTGAATTCATAAACTTTTTTTCTGTAGCTCATGATCATGCTTAACAGCTCTATAAATCACATGTAAGACCCAGCTAGCTACCATTTATTCACGATCCACGGGCTCACATTTGGTGAATATGGGCTTGGCACACCCAGGGTCCTGAGCTGGATATCATCATTCTTCTCTTTCTTGGTGATTCCCTTCTACTTCTGAATCTCTCTCTCTCTCTTTTTTTTTTGACTGGTGCAGCATAAGCCTCAGGCTTCCTTGAACAATATTGGCTAATAATAATCATAATAATAATTTCTTCTGTCTAATTCTAATCACTACAACAACTTTGGTTATTGTGGATGACTCGAAAATTAAATCAACCGATATCCATGGTCACTGTTAGTAGGTGTCTTGTCGCTTTTCAGCCCTCTTTAATGCGTATCAATATTACTGAAAAAAATTAAAGGGATCGATTGTAATGTTAAATTTATAAAATGACTTGCATCGAAATTTTAATTTATTGAAGGATGTAGGTACAAAGAAAGCAACCGGAGCCTGTTTTCTCTATACCCTGTACGTTTTTGTCCTGAATTTCCTGTTTTTGCAGTGGATTATTACTAATTGATCACCTGATACTCTAATTGGTCTACTTGATGGTTCTCGAATTAATGTATTACGTCAGTTATATGATAATGATATTTTTTTTTTTGCTAAAACATGGTACACAATTAAAGAGCTCTAGATTCATTTCTAAGGTAAAAAGGGGGAAAAAAGTATATCTCAGAAAACTTTGCACTTCAAACACTCTTCATAACTGCTAGCTAAAATTAATATTCATAAAATTTGCTTTTCAAATGCTCATACAGAAGTAATAAGCGTTAATGGAAGTCTGTTTAAATTAATGGATGATTAAGAATTCCAAAAATAATTAATTCTATCTCTTGAAGGTTTTGTCAGAGAAATGGCGATTCTCTTGGAGAATGTAAGAGATAAAATTGCTGTTGTTGCATCAAGTACGTCTGGAATAGCAAAAAATAATGTAATTTGATGGACGTCAAAGATCATTGCATAGAATAAATATCCCGATATTTGAGGAGCAGACAAAGAAGTTTCCAGATTCTTAAAAGTAAAAAAATAAAAGCGATTTATTGCGTTCGTTGATTTGAATCAAATTAGTCTAGTGTTTTATTTTAATGGTTGCGTAATTAGATTAGTTTAAGCAATGCGGTTTTGTTTTGAATAAAGCATATCTGACTCCGTTAATTTTAATTTCATTCACATTAAATGTTTGTAACGATTGTAAAGCGACATTGTCGACAGATAACGCCTTGCATGGCATATGATTAACTATATTTTTAATTTTATTTATTTAATTCAGGTAAAGTAATAGTTACATTCACCTCTAGACAGCAATCAAATGCTAGGAGGGTAAACACAACCATAACATAGCAATACAATATCTATATTGAGTAATATAAAAGATACAAAGGCCAAGATAGAATATGTTCGACTTAAATGCTCCATATACATTCAGCGCTGTCAAAGAAGAGTGCGGGGATGCTGTGGGCTGACTGGAACAGGAGCAGGAGTACAGATCATTCACTAGTACAGAAGCCATGGAGGTCGAAAATTGCAAGATTGCGTAGGTATCTGCAAAAACTTTGTTCTTGTCTGTAGGCCTTGTCTACGCAAATTTCCTGAGGGTTGATGTTTAAGTGGTTGAGAAGTACAATAGTATTTGCTGGAAACATATGACTGAGCGAGCTGATTTGGTTGAGGATCAAAAATGTTTGCCGGTTACTTATTCTTCTGTTATTCTTGGGCAGGATGATGAGTCTATTGATCCTGGGAGCGTCTAGTTTACCGGAAATGAGTTTAGAGAGGGTAATTATGTTGTGAGTGGTGATCTGTATCCAAGGGGTCATTCCATGCAGCGAATGTAGTATACCCCTAGAGATAGTAAGGGGATGCCCTAAAGTTCTATTGAGAGATCTAAGAAGCCAATACTCAATCCCTAAAAACTGCCGCAGGTAGGTTGGAAGGGCAGAAGACCAGATTTCCGATGCGTAGAGAGCCACCAGTACTACACAAGACCGGATATACTTAGTTGCCAGCTTGATATTGCCGAAACCCACCAGTACCTATCGAGCTGACCAAAGGGCTGAGAAGAATTTGTTTCTAGCTTCCTTGAAGTGCCCCTGAAAAGACGCGTTCGAATCCCAGACCAAGCTTAGTGAGAGTTGACAAGTTTAATTTGATGTACATTAATGGAGATGTGCGTTGGGTTTATTCTTCTCCTTTTTGTAAACGTCTTCCGGGCAGATTGAAGAAAGGTGCGTATTGAAGAAAGGTGCTTATCTCAGAGATTTGTTTTGTTGCAGCTCTTTGGATGGAGAGCGCTTGCTCCGGCTGATTAGAATGAATGAAAAGCTTCAGATCGTCTGCGTAAGATGCCACGTTTTGGAAATTTGCTAGCAGAGGTTCCAAAGCTGCTGCGAACAGCGCTGCTGACAAAGCACCACCATGTGCAACCCCTCTGAAGACTGTAAAGGATCGTGAGAGACCATTGTGCTCAACAAGGAGGCGTCTTTCCTGCAAAATGTTTTGAGTGAAGAGAAGAGGTTATCGGAGATCTTGAAGTAGTGCTTCAGGATGTTAAGTAAAGATGTGATGGAAATTCTATCATATGCAAATTTAATGTCAAGATAAATTATGTCCAGCTGCGTTCGTGAATTCAAAGCTTCCTGTATATGAAACAATGTTTGAAGGGATTGGTGGTAGTAGATCTCCAGGGATAACGTTGTGAAGGTGGCAAGGTCAATAAGTTGCTCTGGGATTGTCTTTGTAAAACTTTAAGGAGCGAAGAGCCCTCTGAGATCGGGCGAAAATCCTTCGGAGTTTTAGACCTCGAATTCTTTGGAATGGGTTTGGATGTAGTAGTGTGTCCAAATTTCAGGCACAGCAAATGTTTGCCAAATTTCCTTGAAGATATGTAAAAGAACGTCCACAATGAAGACATGGGATATTTTAATGATAAACAAGGGAAATCCATCAGGTCCGACGGTAGCATTGTTTGGTAGTTCGTTGATAACTTTCATCAGATTTTCAGTCATGATCTTAAGTTTTCAAATATGAATTGAAAAAAAGATGTGAAATATGCATGAAATATGACTGATAATTCAAAATAAATAAATGGTTGGGAGTATTTATAAGATGTGAGTATGAATCAGGCAATCAGCAGATTATCACCAAACACAGAGGATTGGCTGTGCGTGCGATACTGGACACTGTTGTTGTACAACGGTATTTAACATTTAGGCGGACTATATAGTCCCAAAAATACTTGCAAGTAATTTTGCATCGTCAATGGTGCAGCAGTAGAAGTCTCACTGATGTTTTATATTTATAATAGAGGAGAGAGTTATCATTTTATATTAAATTTGTTCTGTAAGCTAAACGTTACATTTTGGTTATGATTTTATTTTAATAACATTATTAAAGCATCTTTGAAATAATGTCTTTTATTTCACTTTTTTTTTTTTTGGTTACTCTTTTGTCAAGTAAAACGTGTATGAGAAAAATAACAATACAGTAGAACGTCGATTATCCGAAATAAATGGGACCACGGTGGTTCGGATAATCGACGTTTCGTACTTTGCAAAATTCTGAGCGGCACGTGAGGGTAGGTTTTTAAAGGATTTAGCCAATTTTGGCACGTATCCTTAAAAAGGTTCGTCACCCATGGCCTACAGCTTCCTACACCATATGGTGTAGAAAGCTGTAGGCCATGGGTGGTCTAATACTAACGCTACCTGTTGGTTCATCTTTAATTTAAGAAGTAAAAAGCTCATAAGCGCCATTTGTAAAATTTGGAATATATCGGTAAAAGCTTGGTTTATGGTAAATTTAAATTTCAATACGTAAGTCTAAAGCATAGTTTACAGTACTAACGTTGTTACTGTTTGAAATTCCTTTAATTTCGTTGAATCTATCGTTCAAACACCGAAATATTTTTCAAATTAATGTTTCACGCTTAATGAATGAATGGCGAGCTTTTAGTTTCAACGGTCACCCTAAAGATTTCCAAGCCCTCTATAAACCTACGGATGCTTTGAAGAGATTGTGCGTTTCCTACATCATCTAATGCTCATAGTAGCACATAAGGGGTCTGCTAATCGTATGGTCTTAGTGACAGCTGTGCTTATCACACGACTAGTTTTATGTCCACACGTTTTGTAGCTTTCAACTACCTTTCATTCCTCTGTATCCATTAACAGAACTCATTCGTGTTGTTCAACATGTCTGTAACTGTCATCTACAGAGCGTTACAATAAATGTCAGATAAAGTCTAAAATATTGCGTAAACGTAATCTGCCACCAGTTTGTACGTCATTGTGCTTCCCATTTTACTCTCGTTGTCAGCACCAATGAATAGGGATTTCCCCTCTGTTACCTTGGTCAGCTAAATGTAGGCAACACCGTATTAAACAAAGCGCTCTAACCATTAAATAGAACCCAAACCATTTCACGCGATTCTGACGTTGTATTACATTTATAACACTACGTATAAGTGTAATGGCTATGATATCTGCATGCTCTGTGTTTACACTAGTCGTTGTTTGGCATATTCTCAAGTTATGTTACTAAATGATGCTACCTTTGTTTCTTAATGGTGAAATAGATACCAGGACGGAAATGAAACTAGCCAGAGACTTTATGTGAAGTAAACCTTTATTTAATTGCACCTGCATTATGTTGAGATTAAGACGTTAAATTTCCTATTCCGATGAAGTAACTGAAATTGCTTGAGCGGAACAATTCTAATCTCAGTTTCCATCCGTTTTTCGGTTATGAAAGTTTAACAATAGGAAGTATAATTAAAACTTTTCGCTTTGAATTCAACAGCGCCCAAGTAGTAGCCTGGCAATCTATGTTGTTTAATCTTCTGTTAATTAAAGATACAAGAAATTTATTTTATTTATGATAACAGTTTCATATTCTTGTCGACCCTTGCGGGAGCACTGCGGTTGCAGTCGCGTCCTTCCAGGCTATGTGGTAAAAGTCTGGGTTCGAGTCCTGTCAAGACGGTAGGAAAAGTCTCGGTTCGATTCTCATCAACTACTGGTACAATTTCTCAGGTGCCTGCAGTTGAGGCTTTTATTAGCTGATCCCAGCTGGAGGGAATAGTTTTCTCTATAAGTTATTATTCTTTCTTTTTTCTTTTTCAGCTCTCAAAACATTCAAATCAGCTGGTAAACGCACACTTCTGCAGACAGGCAGTGTGGTGCGAAAAGCTTTGGTACCACTAAAATAATAATTTGAATTTTTTTTTTGTCTGAACATTGTTGCCAGCCAGTACTCATCAGTGTTCTTATGGTTCCCCAACAGTAATAGCATTTTTAAACATGTAGACAGGTATATTACCTTATGTACAGCGGTTCCAGAACGTTAGTTCAAATTTGCCGAAGCATTTTGTGATATGACACAGAACTCTTGTCAAAAAGGCCAGAAATGTGTGTAATGTTATATTTGTGTAGGGTGTGTATGTTGTTTCTGGCCACTAGTCACTTCACCTGGAAAGCCTGCTCAGGGTCCATCTACACCACGAAGGGGGGGAGCATACTAAGTGTGCCAGGGACCCAATCTGAGAGCACCAGCAAAACAAAATGGGGGGAAGGTGGATAAAATCAACTCCCACTCTATAATATCAGTGGATGCCAGCAACAATCCTTGGGACAAGATTCAGTTGATAATTTTTCTGTTCATCAGAGGACAATGGTGTAAAACATGACTCCAGGTTTCTTCTGTTCCGCATAGGCAGGTAGGATTAATTTCTATGCCCAGAACATTGCCCAGAACAGATCTCTGAAGGTGAAACCAGAACATGGTTTCACCTTCAGAGATCTGTGCCCAATAAGTAAGGGTAAAACCATTTTAATAGAAATTGAAGATGCAAATGAAATAGTAGGGATGAAAAATCTTGTGGTATGACCAGTTTAACTAAAATTCCAGCATGTCTACCAGATATTACAAAGTTCTTTCCAAATTCTTGGTTTTTTTTTTTTTTTTTTTTTTTTTTTTTTTTAGATTTTAAATTGTTGGCTGAATCACTATTTGCACTCATAATGGCAGTTGGAAGACTTTCTTTAGTCGGTAAACAGTAGCCCGGAAAGCAGTGAAGAGATCCAAAGGTATGATTTCGGCGATGCTGTTCGACATATTCTATACATTTCTAAAAGCATGGTACTTTGCAGCGAGAGGATCGTGGCTTGGATTTTTACATTGGTAATTCTAAAAATAAATAAATAAATTTTCTGCTAATACTCCGGCACGACAACCAAGTCAGTAGAGTTTACAGTAAATCGTCAATACAAATATTTCAGCAAGATAGCTGAAGCATAATAAAATATAGCAAGAAATACAACCTTTTAATATAACTGAAGGGTTTTCTTATTGCGATCCCATTCTGAAAGGGTAATTCTTATAATGAATGCCGTAATAAGTTGTTGATGTGGTTTAGAAAGCTTAGTCGGTCATCCTATATAATACACCGATGAGCCAAAACATTATGACCAGCGAGTCGTTATGCAAATCGAAGCAACTGCAGGTGAACTATGGCGCGTGCGCTAATCAGAACACGGTATAAAAAATACCTGATACTGAGCTCCGTTAATCAGCGTTACTCTTGTTCTTCAGATGGGAAAGGCAGCGGACTTAGCGAGTTTGACAAAGGCGAAATTGTAATGGCCAGAGCATATCCGGAACGGCATGGCTGGTGGGTTGCTCACGGTCAGCCAGACGCCTCCTTAGCCAGGTGGACAGGAGCAGCAGTGGTAGTACACGCTTCTTGATTTGACCGGGGTTCGAGCCTATGACCACCAAATACGGAGGATGCGGAAAGGTAAGGAAATGACCACCGCATATCCACGGAGCAATATGGCCTTAGCTGCTAATGCTCATAACAACAACAACACGGTCAGCCGTGGTTAATACCTACCGAAAGTGGTCCGAGGAAGAAAAACCCACGAACCGCAGGCGAAGTGTTGGACGACCACGGCTCATCGATGCTCGAAGTGAGCGAAGGCTCTCCCGGATGGTACATGGCAATAGAAGGGCAACGAGGCGCAACTCGCCGGTAATTGGAATGCTGGTGACGGGATAATGTGTCACAACACGAAATCTGCTGAAAATGGGGCTACGTAGCCGCATGCCGCTCCGAGGTGCCCATGTGCCAACTTTAACCACAGTTCACTGGTGATAGCGCCTACAATGGGCACGCGAGCATCGAAACTGGACCTTCAGTGAGTGGAAGAAGGTCGTCTGGTCCGATGAATCACGTTTCCTGTTGCACCATGTGGACGGCCGGGTACGTGTGCGTCGTTTACCTGAGGAAGTGATGGCGCCTAGATGCATCATGGGACGAAAACAACCCACTGCCGGTGCCATGCTTTGGGCGATGTTCTGCTGGGATACCCTGGGTCCATTCGTTCGTGTGCCGGTCACTCTGACGTCTACCACCTACCTAAATATCATTGCGAACCAGGCACACCCTTTCATGGCAACGGTACTCTCCTCTGGTGGTGCTGTCTTTCAGCAGGATAATGCGCCATGCCACACCACCCGGATTGTTCGAGACTGGTTCGCGGAACATGAGGACGACATCCAGGTATTGCCCTGGCCTCGAAATTCCACAGACAAAATCCCATCGAGCATCTGTGGTTTGTGCTGGAACAGCAACTCCGATCTGCTGCGTCTCAACCACATACCTTGCAGGAGTTAAAGGATCTGCTGGTTAAGTGTTGGTACCAGATACCAGAAGCCAAATTTAGAAATCTTGTAGCGTCCATGCCTCGCCGAGTACGAGCTGTTTTGGCTGCGCGAGGAGGATCAACATCATATTAGGTAGGTGGTCGTAACGTTTTGGCTGATCAGTGTATTTGGTTTGAACCACAAAACGAATTTGTTTACCATTAATGTGAATCTTTGGGAAATGGTTATAGTCTGCCAGATAGTGACTGGAGGGAGTCCGAGTAGTGTGTATGCGGGGAGCATTGTCGAGGCCACGTTATGTCAAGGATCTGGGTATATTCTTACCATATGTACGCCATATCCAAAAAATTTCATTACTTCATACAACATGTCCCACCCACTTTTTCTTACTATTGAATACACCATGAATTGTCAAATTAATAGAGCAAGCTTATCTGCGAAAAGATCTAAACCTCCCAAGGACTTCCTAATTCATTTCACAAATATACGTGGTCTCAATTCCAATCTCAACGATGTCCATTTCCACTTGCAGTCTTCCAAACCCCATGTACTTTTTCTGAATGAACTGATAACTGAATCTCAGTTATCAGTTGATTCAACTACTGCTCATCTCAGATGTCCAAATTATTTGCTGTATGGTTCCTTTCGCCTCAAAGGTGGTACTTGTGCATATGTCCGTTCTGATATTCCCTGTCAGAGACTTGGCAATTTGGAATCTCCTCTCTTTGATCTTCTCTGGCTTAAAATCTCTCTACCTCATTGTGTCAAATTCATCTGTTGTCTCTACCGTTCTCCCAACTCCACTAATCACTTGGAGCTCTTTGACTTCCTCTCTTTGCAACTTTGCAAGTACCCAGTCCAACTTTCCTAACAGTGAGGTAATTTTCCTTGGTGATTTTAACGTTCACAACTCCAGCTGGCTTCCGTTTTCTAGTCACACCGACCCAGCGGGTCGAGATGCTGAGGCTTTTGCAATTACTAATGACCTAGCACAGATTTTTCATTTACCTACAAGAATACCGGACAATCCTAATCATACAGCCAATATGCTTGATCTTTTTCTCACAAACAACCCTTCTAAGTACAAGGTTGAAGTGAGAGGTCCTTTAGGCACTTCAAATCACAACTTGGTGATTGTCTCTTCTCCAATGGAACCTTTATCTCATGGCTATTCCCAACCTCGTATTGTTTGGCATTACAAGAATGCAAAATGGGATGACCTGCGTGACTTCTTTTCTTCTTTTCCTTGGTCTGATTACTGTTTCAAAACTTCTGATGTCAACGTTTGCTCAGATCGTGTCAGTGAAATTAATCTTGCAGGAATGGAATCCTTTATCCCACACTCCACTTTAAAATCTCGTCCTTTATCTAAACCTTGGTTTTCCAATAAATGTGCTAAGGCTGTCCAAGAGAAGAATGTTGCATATCGTAATTGGCTTGTTTCTAATTCTTCAGTTTCATTTTCTGCCTACACCAAAGCTCGCAACAATTGTAAAGCAGTTATTAATCAGTCCAAACTAGAGTTTGAACAGGCTAAGAGTAGAAAACTTGCTTCTTGCCCTAATGGTAGCCGAGCATTCTCGTCGCTTGCCAAAGCTATTGGCCGCAACTTTTGCCCATCTCTGCTCCCACCTCTGTCCAAACCAGATGGTGCTGTTGTCACTTCAGCCAAGGATAAAGCTGACCTGCTAGCATCCCATTTTTCTTCGAGCTCATGTATTAATGATCTTGGTAAAACACCTCCCACCATTCCTAACACGCTCCATTCAATGCCTCCTGTGGTCTTCCGTCAAAAGGATATCAGAAGGATTTTGATGAATCTTGATGCTAAGAAAGCTCCAGGTCCTGATGGTATTTCTCCACTTGTTCTTAAAACCTGTGCTCCTGAACTTACTCCTATTCTTTGCCGCCTTTTTTCACTTTCTTATTCTAAAGGTGTTTTTCCTTCTGCTTGGAAATTTGCTCATATCCAGCCAGTTCCTAAAAAGGGTGACAAATCCCTCCCATGCAATTATCGACCCATTGCAATTACTTCTACTCTTTCTAAAGTAATGGAGAAATCAATTAACCGCCAACTCTTAAACTACCTAGAAACCTTTCGTCTGATCAACGATCGCCAGTATGGATTCCGTCAGTGTCGATCCACTGGTGATATTCTGGCTTATGTTACCCATTTATGGACTAATTCAATGGAAAGGTTCGGTGAAACAGAAGTAGTTGCTCTTGACATCTCAAAAGCTTTTGATCGTGTTTGGCATAAAGGTCTTCTAAACAAGCTTCCATCTTATGGTTTGCCAACTGTTTTTAGTAATTGGTTATCCAGTTTTCTCTCTGATCGCTCACTGAGGGTGATGGTAGATGGCTCTCTGTCTTCTAGCTTCTCCACTAATGCCGGTGTCCTCCAAGGTTCAGTTCTTTCCCCCACTCTTTTCCTCTTGTATATCAATAACCTTCTCCCATTGACTGGAAATCCTATCCATAGTTTTGCCGATGATAGCACATTGCATTCAACTTTCCATTTTGAGAAACCTTGTCCAGCTCAATCAGCTTCAAGTTCTCGAAAATCTGCTGCCAATTCCTTAAATGCCGATCTTCAGGTAATTCTCCAGTGGGGCAAAGACAACTTAGTTGATTTCAACCCTTCTAAAACTCAGTCTTGTCTTATATCTCGCAAAAAGGATTCTTCTGCTCCTTTGCTTATCTTTAGTGACACTCCGATTTCTAGACAAGATGGTATATCTCTTTTGGGGATTACCCTGACTTCTAACCTCTCTTGGTACAAGCACATTACAAATACTGCTTCCTCTGCATCTAAAAAACTTGGTTTTCTCTTTCGCTCTCGGCGTTACTTTTCTCCCAAACAGCTGCTCACTCTGTATAAACCGCAAATCCGCCCTGCCATGGAATATTGTTCCCACATCTGGGGCGGTGCCTCCAAAACCTCTCTCAGGCTTCTTGATTCCATTCAGAAGATGGCAGTTAGGTTAATTAATGATTCATCTCTAACAGAGTCTCTCCACTCGCTTTCTCATAGACGCACTGTTTCTGCTGCATGCCTCTTCTACAGATACTTCCATGGGCACTGTTCTTCTGAATTGGCTTCTATAATTCCCGCTCTCTCTTTCAAAACAGTCTGAACACGTGCCGCCACCAGCCAACATCCATTTACTGTCCAACTTCAAACCCACAGAACCAACTTTTCATCTTCCTCATTTATTCATTCAACTGCCATTTTCTGGAACAACCTTCCTTCATACATATTTCCTGAAAATTACAATCTACAGAAGTTCAAGTCCAATATCAACAAATATCTTCTTTCGTCTTCTCAACCTCCAACCCAAGCACGGTACTAAGTACTATAGGTTATAATACCTCTCGTGTTTGGGGTTCTCATAAAAAAAAAAAAAAAAAAAAAAAAAGTCTAACTTACCGTTGAAGACAGTCATATTTGATATGCTCGAAAATATTTTCAGCTTATTAGTGAAAGCCCAAGAAGACAGATCTTGCAGGATGAGTTCAGCATGCTCTTCAATAATCCTGCGGGATATTTCAGAGACACAAATAACAAGAACATCGGCGTTATGCAATGTTAAAGCAGTATTCTGGAAAATTTCTGGAAAGCCATTAGTCCAAAACAATGTCCAGAAGAGAGGCCCAGGGTTGATACTAAGTAGCATCCTCTGCAAACATATTTACTGAACAATTGGTGCTCATATGTATGTTGCATAAGAATTTTTACAATGATTAACCAGAGCAGCAATGAAATCCTGAGAACAGTATTCGTTTTTGAAGCCAAATCGATTATTAGAACATGTCTTGAGCCTGAAAATGATCTTCGATGCGTAGAGCAAGAAGCCGTTCGAATAGTTTTCCAAGATTGGACAGAAGAGAAATACGTCTGTAGGCTCGTAAATCAGAAAAGGGTTTGTGCAGTATTTTTAGTAGTGAGACTTTTCAAAAATCAGGGAACAATCCCTCAAGAAGATATTTATTGTACATGTTAAGTAGTATCTGAGGGAAATTTCAGGGAATTTAACAATAGTAGCAATTTCAACTAGGTCTAAAACTGGACGTTATTTAGGATTTAGTTTAGAAATTGCCAGTTGAAGCTCCGTAAGGATGAATAATTTAGTTTCAGAAGGTCTATATAATTCTTGTTAGCATTCTTAATTTCTCTTTGAATAGGACAGTCCGAATGCTGGATCTCATCTGGAAAAAGATGTTGCACAATTGAAGAAACAGAGTAGTCAGTATTTTCTTGATTGTTTGGTTGAACGGTATTATATAAGTTATGTTTGCAGCATGTTTCTAAAGATAAGTCCCGAGGGGTTATTATTACTCACCTGGGAGACCAAGTTCGGCCATGATTTCAACTTGTGTTCCGCTACTGCTTTGAAGTATTGTTTGCGAAGGTTTCTGTAATTGTTCCTAAATAAAGCCACATCTTCCCCAGGCCAGAAACGGCGACGTTGAATCTTTTTTTCCTAGCTTCAAAGAACTTGCGTCGCAAATCAGACAGCTCCGACGACCACCAGAGACTGTGGTAATACATCTGGTTTTTCTTTTGAAGTTTGTAGTTTGTAGCCCTGAAAAGAGAATTATGGACATAAAAAGAATATTTCATCGTATTAAGTGAATTCCACCCTCAGCTGAAGCAAAATCCAAAGTTTATGATTCATTGAATTTTATGCAGTTCTTGAGAGAAAACCTAGTTACCGTTTTCTCTCAAGACAATATAACTCTTCAGGAAGAGTTATATTATCAGAAGAAGATGCGAATACCACTTTAAAGTATATCGCACGATGATCACTAATTGAAATGTTAGTCGAAACATCCCAGCTAGTGATATTGTTAAATCAAGGTGAAGAGATGGTGATATCTATATTGGATTGGCAATGTACATTGGAAAATGTGAAGGATTTATCAGGAGCGTTGTGTATATTTAGATTATGAGAAATAACAAAATTTTCAAAGGTTGAAGGGTTCTTCAAAATCTTTAAGGGTTCAAGCATTGTTCAATACCATAGCATAAGGAGGATTTCGCGTTCCAACGATGAAAGCGTTCTCGGTGGGTGGGTAAGGTTGACCTTGAGTAATTACTCAGTGGCGCAGCCTATCACAAAACAGAGTCAGAACTGGTTAATTTGAGTTAAAATTAAGAGCACAAAAGTAACACACAACCAGGTCACTCGTGCTAGAATGATACTGGACTTTACGCGTGCCGATGTTACTTTCAGAACATTCATAAGACTTTACCACCTTCTCATGGCTTGCCAATTATTAAAATCTCACCTTCTTCGACTATCTGATAAAGTCAGATGGTGGATGAAGATTAAACTGGCTGTATGACATTTGGAATTACTAGGACCACTACGGCACAGTGGCTTTGGTGGTTTGACAGCGGGAATTATAATGCTATGGAATTTATATGTTCTGCAAAATTCTGCACATAATGTTATTTTAACTATTTAATGTAATAATTTCTGCACGTACTCATGTGGGGGGCTACACAACTGCTCAATTAATTCATCTAACCGAACATAGATTGCTCTTCTCAAGTGTTGCTAATAAAATTAAGTTGTTCATAATTTTTTTGTCCACTCATTTCCTGTCTCACATCTCAAACCTATTGCGTCCATCATTTCTCAATTTAAGCAGATTTCAGAAACAAAAAGATCAACTTTTTTCACGTAGTCTTGGATGCTAAAAGTAAAGTACTCTTAAAGTTTTTCTGTGGAAATGAGAAACAGTTTCGGTAAAAAAAAAATGTTAATGCAATCTGTAAAAAATAGTCATTGTTCCATTTGTGTGCATGATGACAAGTTTGAACTTTTTTGTACGTATTGCCTTGTTCTTGTTCCTTTGTTGAAGCCTCACGTGCCCGCTCGCTATGTCATAGACACGCGTTGTAAACTGCAGCTGTGAAAAATCAAAAAAAGCTTGTGAAAAGTAATTTGTTTCTGCAGATGTTACGAAGATGCTAGGGGATGCAGGGTGTTCCGCGCTTGGATGCACTCCAACAAATGATGCTACGGAGTAGAGACGCCTGCGTGCCAAGTGCGTATTTTTATGCTTAAAAACATCCAAGATGCAAGTCAAGACAAAAGGAAGCATTGGATTTTTATTGGGGCTGCGTTCAACTTTTTTTCCACTTTACGTAGTAGATTAATCATTTATGGCAGATGAAGCAGAAAAATTAATCCATTTAAACGAATTGTGAAAAACAATTTAAGGGATTTTTTTGTATGCCTTATTAAAAGCTTAGTAGAGGAACAGAGGCAGCTAATTTTAATGGAAAGTATTAAAGGTAATTTATGACCGCGCTGGTATAGTTATTTTTGTACGTGATTCGATGATAAATAATATATATATCATTTCACTCGCCTTACGTTGTCAAAGCAGGAGATACCTGTTCAATTACAGACAGGTGATATGGATCTACATACTGTATTAGAATCCTGAAAAGGAGAAAGAGAGAGACCTGGAAACAAAATGCGACATTTTATAGAAATATCAACATTTAATCATTCCAGAGAAGTAGATGCGTCAAACATAAGAAGAAAACTGCGTGTATCTTCATGAAACAACTGTCTGATGTCCCTAACAACGTTTACTCTAATAAGCGATTTGAAGAACTCGGTTTTATTGTTGTTGCTGTTCTACCTAATGGCGCGTACAATTACCGCCTCCAGATGCCCAAGGCACTACCTCGTTATGAATGCTGATGTAGAATGACGCAGCACTTCATTACTTCAGCTAAGAGGAGACTGCCGCTGGGAACAGTTATTGACCTTTCTTTATCAAAAGGTTCCTTATGTCTGGCTCCTGTTTGTGGTGTCGTCTGATAAGGTCTCTCTAGAATGCCAAACTCGTCTCTGTATTTGAAGGTAAATTCCATTAAGTTCCTTTATGACGCTCTGAACCGAAAAGCACTTTGGTATAAAGAAATGGTAATGGTTTATTGCCTTTTTTTTTTACTTAAAAACAACGAAAAAACCCCTGGAACATCATAAATCAACCCATCAACACCTTACTGGTCATTATAATACTTTGTTTTAAATGAAAATTTTAGTTTGCATTAAAATTAAGTTTTTTTTTTTTTTTTTTTTTTTCACAGTATGTTTACCTGTGAGCATTTGGGGACCTTCCTCATTGAGTTTTCCGGTGCAAATAGTCGAGCTGTTTTCTCATTTATACAGTGATGTAATTAGGTACTTCGAATGGAGTAATTGCTGATCAGCATACCGAAAACCCAAGTTAAGCATTAAATTAATTAGTTCTGGCAGAAATAAGTGAATTTGCTTTGAACTTACGAAATCCCATTACTTACTTTGTTAATTCCTTAGAAACCACAAAGAAAGGAACAATTTATGTTTTAGGAACATCGATTGGAAGGAAAACTAGTTCGTAAAAAATCCGAAATTAATTAGACCATATAGCTTATAGATCTGGAAAAATAAAAGAAATTTCCAGAGGACAACTTTTAAAGTTGCTCACTGGAGTTGTACAATATTTTTCATTATTGAAATATTCAAATTGTGTCACATTGTGTTTGCATATGGGTTATTTTCATTATTTTTTCTCAACATTTATTTCAAAAAGACAAATTTTCACGAATGTCTGCTTTAAAAACAGTAGATACTCCATGTACGCGAGGATTTCGTTCTCCAGAAACCTCGCGCACTTGAAATTCGCGCAAATGGAAATTAAGAAAGAATAGAAAATAGAGGATTAGGGTTTTAAGATCTATTTCAAACTTCTATACAAGCTGTTTTGTTTGCCCATGTTTCCAGTAACCCGCCAGGTCTTCCAATTGATGGCGAAGGGATACTACATGAGTTTGGTGTAGTCTCGTGGTCGTATGGGAAAATAAGATCCATGTACTCCCTTTACGTTAGTGGTTTTCAAATGAGTTGAGTCCCAACCCTCCAAGTTTATTTTCTGACGTCCCTTTCATGGAAATTAAAATTTTTCTTGTATATTCCAAGGAGTATTTTGATAGCGAGTGCATGAATTTAAACGGTTGATTTTTCTCTCCAAATAAAGCGTGCATAACTCATTTAATCTGAAAGCTGTTGAATCTATTTCCACTGAATAAATACAAGAATAGTACAGAATTAATCAATAAGTTTATATCATAATTATAGAAGAATCACAAGAAAATAGTTCTCTATTTGTTCTATTATATATACAGTATACGTACACCTTTTTTGCCGAGTTTGGCCCCATTCGAAATTCACTTCGAACCAGGCCTAGAACTTCATGTTTCCTATTTGGTTTTAATCATCATCATATTTGGTTTTAATCATCATATTTTCATATAAGTATGTCGTGCAGAATGGGGCGACGGCCCCATTCTGCACGACATACTTATATGAAATCCAGAAACATCACTGAATACAGTGATGTTTCTTAACCAAAACTGTTTCCTTTGTAATTGTTGTATTCAGACTGTAGTCCTCCATCCTAAGCCAAATCAATCAATTGTCCTTTTTCAGTTGCAATAATATTTTTAGGAATAAGCAAACAGGTTTCTCACCCAGTTATAATTCTCTTTGAAATAGTTATGCTTAATGTTTTTCTCTGTACTAAGGATATGGAAAAATAAAATATGATACAATATATCCAAGAATATAAATCATCATCCAGTATTTCAGACTTGTGACTGGTCACTTCTATGATGAGCTGTCTCCACCTTTGTCTTTTCCAGTTCGTTCAGTCTTCTCTTGCTCGCTCATCATTGGATTTCTTGATGTGTTTACTTTACAGGGTAGTTCCCATTGCTTTCCCTGTTGGTAGTAGCTTCCTCTAACTCAACTGCGTTTGCTGCCATTGACCTGTTTAGGTGCCTCCGCCACCAAAACTCGGATTATGAGCCTACCTACTGGTAATCAGATATGTAGGCCTTGTCTTCATAGCATGTTGAAGGGAAGGTCCTACATATCCTTCCTTTTCTCGTCTACATCTGACCTAGATTCCCGCTGGGGTTGAAACCTTACTCTAGGTTGCTCAGGTCCCAGGAACCACCCCGTGGAGGTGAGAGTGGAATTGGGATGGAGAAGCTCGGTGAACCGTTGGCGGGTTCATGCATGGTTCCTAGAATATAAATATATAAATAAAAATTTAAAAATAAGAATTTAAACAGAATATGAAATGTTCCCAAAATAACGGAAATGCATCCAAATCAGCAGGTGGGTGAGTTCTGCAGAGAAGTACAGCTGATTAAAATACAGAACCAATTGGACGGAAGCTTCGGCTGATGTAAAAATAAAGAAGAGATCATGGAATTCAAAGCGACCAATGTGTGACGCAGTTCAAAAGTAACCGTCTCACGAAAACGAACTTCAGGAAGTTTCTGTTTCATCGAACTTGGAGTTTCGGCATTCTCTACAACCTCCTTGCAATGAGTTGGCATGCTCTACAAAGATTTCACGTTCAAGACCGATATCGGCAACTCAGTGACTTCGACAGAGGGCTGATTCATCGGCATTCGAGACGCTGGATTGTCGCTTCATCGAGTAACGGATTGTATGAGTCAAGACAATACCACAGTTCACAGATGTTAGCAACAGTTGCTGTGGGAAGGTACGAATGCACATCGACTAGGTAGTGGAGGACTGCTGAATGTAAAACTCAGCTTTACGCTGCATCTGTAGCCACACTGGCTACGATCCAACTAGCTGTGACATCAGTCAAACCATTGCATGTCGACTGGTAGAAGGGTCCGCCGTGCATACTGGCAATTATTTTGATTACCCCTGACCGCTACCCATCATCATCAGCATCTGGAATGGCTTCACGCACTGGCCACCTGGGATGGACAATGGCGTCAAGTGGTCTTCAGCGATGAATTCCGATTCTGTTTGGGGTTCTGATGATAGCTGTGCTTACCACGTTTGGCGAGGACGTGGTAAATGCAGTGAGCCTAGTGCCATTGTTGAACGCCATCCTATGCTTGTGGTGTAGGAAGCGATCAATTTTGATAGTCGGTCATCGTTGGTGTTTGTCAATGGCAGTCTGACTGCTCGTTGCTATGTCGCCGAATTTTTGGAACACGCCAGAACTCGGCGTGCCTGACGTGCAGTCAGGCCTTTCAGCAGTAAAATGCCAGAAAACATGCCGAAGAGGTTTCGTCTGGGTGTCTTCTTGGTATTGACGTTCTGTCTTGGCCAACCAAGTCCCCTAATTTCTCTCCCATCGAGCACTTGTAAGCCATGATTTGACGCCATCTGTAGAGGCACCCGCAGCCAGCAGTGACCGCGCATGTTCTGCGTGACCAAGTGCAAGAAGCTTGATAGGAAATACCGCAAGAGGCTATTTGACACTTGTACGACTCGATGCCGAGACGCTTAGCTCAATGTATCCATAACCGTGGTGGATTTACACCATATTGATCTGTCCATTGTTAGCATCATTTTGTGTCAATGTATTAAAATGTATTTGTGTCAATGTGGATTTACATCATATTGATCTGTCCATTAGCATTATTTTGTGCCAATAAATGTGCCCATACAAACAGTAACATCTTCAGCTTTATCATGTGTTCTTTAACTCCTTGGCTATCATTACTCTAAGTACCCTTTCTGTGTTCCTGTTCCTTCAGGATGCTGCAATTTAAATGTTTCAGAATTTATTTCCACGAAATATGTTTCTCTTTTGTCGTCGTGATACCTGGTTCAACTGAAATTCACGATTTCTGTAACCCCCAATATCAGTCATTTTTCAGAAGTCATTCATTCTTGTTTAACTGGGTTTGACGATGCGATTCAGTGTAATATCGAAACCTATACAACTTTTAATGTGTGGTTTTATATTGGATGATACAGTTTTCATTGTACCGTTTTGTTAATTATCTTAATCGTGACGCGTACTAGTATAAAATGATAGCGGGTGAAATCAATACCCCACGTTTTTGGCATTTTGTGCAATTGGAGGATCCCCCGAAACCCTTAAGAGCCCTCGCCTCTTTGCAGTCTGTGGCGGGGAGGCTGAGAATGGGCAACGGATTTCTACCCACGGAGATGTTCCACAACGCCCAGGAGATGGATGTGGACTACAAAAAGTTCATAGAGGACAAATCCTGCAGAAGATGCATCATGAGGGAATTCATTGCCTACAGTAAAGATATTATATATAATGCTTATTATGTCAAATTATTCCAATAGTTTTTAGTTTAATGAATGTGCGTTATTTTTAATTGTCATTTGGTCATATTTAACTGTGCAATATTACTTTTTATTTATATGGTTAGTTCTTTTCTACGAAATATGTTCAATACACATCGGGAAAAAACCAATAACATTTTATAAGTAACTTTATCGAAATGAAATTGGATTTTTAAGTGTCATAAGTTGCTTGCTTACTGTAGTTTTTGCTTTCACTTTCACTTGTTTTACACTTAAACGTATCTTTGTAATGATTCCTAAGCGATGTCATCTGGATCAAATCGTATTTCTTACATAAAGAGTAATCGGAGTTTTGTTACTTTTTTGCTTTTACTCGTTCGCTTTTAAACTGGATGAATTCCAGTTTAATCGGGTATTTCTGGAAAATTCGAAAAAAATGCTATTTTACATGAAATGCAAGCGTGTAGTAATTTGTTTTAGCAATTTCGATCCTTGTAAATGATGCTTTAAAAAGAAATTTTGGAGGAAACGCTATATACTTGTGAATAGATAATGCCGAATAAATAGGCAGTTGAAAGGCAGATTGATAGATAGATAAATATACAAGAATCAAAAAGATAACGCAAGCGATTTTCTCTTATTTTTTTTTTATTTGGCTGTTGTTATTTTTTCACGGACTTTTGTCTTAAGATAACCTGGGGATGAGAGAAGAGGGGAGGGAAGTAAGGAACGCCAGTTTCGGGTGACAAAGTAGGAAACTGAAAGCCTATCGATCTTGTCCGAAGCTAAATTGCTAACAACAGCTCGAATGGTGGCATGTCTCTGCTATCCGTTCACCTCGCGGTCCATTTGTCACGTGACTGTTTGCTTCAGACGGCATATACAGGTTACTGAAACAATCGAACCGTCCCCTCTTACTATAATCTCTAAAACTTTACTAATGCCAAGCAAGCAAAATTTATTGAGAACTGCTACGTATTTTTGTAGCAGTGTTCAACAGCTAACTAGCAGTTGCTCTTCGCTCGCTTTCTTTACAGAGTGAGTGAAGGCTTCTACGTACCCAAACAACGATTAAATGCAGTTGCTCATATGTAGATTATTTCTAAATATGCATAAATTCCTGGTTTTTAATTTATCTTATTTTTATAATGTGACCATTAATTAGGTTTTAATACAGTAAGTGTATAATTGTTGACTACCAGCAACAGTGTATACAAAGATACCATTCCTTTCTGTAACTGTAATAGTGTGTCAGAATTTTCTAAGTTAAGAATTGATATTCATACATCTTAATTTTAAATATATACCACACACGACTCAAGTTTTTTTTGTGTTAAAGTAGGTATAGCTGTAGAGCATCAGTTTATTGTATTGTGTGGTTGGTTTGTCTGTTTTTCTAGTTGAAAAACCAGAATTTTCACAGCGGGTGTTTCCAGCCCTTGTCCGACACCGACTTCTAAGACCATAAATGTTCCTCCCGTCTTGATGGAATTCGAATCCAGGCTTTTTTTATACACTGTGTGGAGATGATCGCAAAAGCTGTTCCACACGCGAGAATGACCATCAAGTAATGAGAACAATTTTACTGAATGTCTTCTACAAATTGATTGACAGGCCAGAACAAGTTTTGATCGCGTATTAACAATATTAATTCAATTGGATTATTATACAAGCAGAATTACATATTACACCAGGTCTTGCACCATGTTGTGCGCTGCATCTTTCTGCACTAAAATGAGTAATCTTTTTTTTTAAATTATACTATATCTAAATTTCCACTCTTGTACCACGTGGAGTTTTTTAATATATTTTATTTAGGTGTTACTTAAACTAATACACATTGAGTAACTTTTCAGGTATCTTGCCCGAAACCCATCATCAGACCTTGCTGCTGACTGAATCCTTCTGCCGGACGTTCAGACCGAAATGGGGGCCCCCCATTTTGGTCTGAATCAAATCATTAGTTCATCCAAATGAATGGCTATTTCTACGCTTCAAGTATTCAAAAGTTAAATGTCGATAAACAGTTTCACGTGCTGATGGAAAATTAATTTGATTAAAATAATTAGCATTAATATCGGCGTTGGCAATATGACGTAAGGAAGAAAACTTAAGTAGCGTCAAGAAAAAAAAAAAAAACCTGATCGCAGAAAATTTTGCCTTTCCTTACTTAATTTACCTATTTCTTTAAAATATTTTCCAACCCCTTTTTAAATTTTGATAAAATTTAAACAACCACAAGAGTAAGTAGGAGTTTATTCTAACAGTTAATCAGACCTAAATGGGGGTCCCCCATTTAGGTCTGAACGTCCGGCAGGAGGATTCGGTCAGCAGCAAGGTCTGATGATGGGTATCGGCAAGATACCTGAAACGTTACTCAATGTATATTAGTTTATGTAACACCTAAATACAACCTATTAAACTCCACGTGGTATAAGAGTGGTAATTTAGATATATTATAATTTTAAATGGATAGAAACCGCGTAACGTCCTTCATTTTTTTAAAAATAGAATTCGTATCAGTTTTTTCAATTTTGAAGCTTGTGTTTATTGATTTTTTATTTATTTCGGTTTATTCGCCGAGACTGCATGTAGGTAACGGAGTTGTATACGAGTGTGAGCTCTTAGGGATCGTGTTTCATTAGTATAAATTTAGCGCATATACACGGGCTTTTAAACAACCACTGTTTCACCAAGTCAGTTGCATCCTTTTAAATCGTCTCTGAGAAAAAAGTTTTTATTATCAGCGACGAGATTCAAACCTAGATCTTTATTCCCAACCTGTGGTGTATCCAATATCTATAACAGGAATTTTCCTGGTTTAAAGAAGGCAGGAGAGATTTCAGTCACGATACATTAAGTGGACACACATCAACAAAATTGCGAATCAAATGATTAGTTCATCCAAATGGATGGCTATTTCTACGCTTCAAGTACTCAAAATGTTAAACAGTTTCGCGTGCTATCAGAAAATTAATTTGATTAAAAATTAGCATTAATATCGGCGTTGGCAATATGATGTAAGGAAGAAAACTTACAGCGTCAAGAAAAAAAAAATCTGATCGTAACCAATTTCGCCTTTCCTTCTTAATTTACCTATTTCTTTTAAAAATTTCCCAACCCCTCTTTAAATTTTGATAAACTTTAAACTACCACAAGAGTAAGTAGGAGTTTATCCTAACAGTTAATCACTTTTTGACTAAATGAAAATTTTCAGACATCTGTTCTACAGTTATCTCCTATTAATTTAAATTTATACTCTTACGTATGCTACGTGACTAAGTGTAAAGATGATCTCAGAAGTTTGTTCAACCCTTTTAAAGCTTTAAACACTCCGATCAGGTTACCCTACAGGTTCTTGCTTTCCAAATATTGGTATGCAGAACTCAAATGTTTATTGATAAAGGATACCAAATATCTTTTTTTTGTGACTTTAACCAATCTTGTCACTCGTCTCTGTACTCCTCAATCAGGTCCACGTCTTTCGTAAAATGGGGGTTTCCAAGGCGTTTGAGGTATTAAAGATGTGAAACTATTGATTTATATAATTCAGTAATCGCCCCTTTGTCTCTGCTATCAAAGTTTCTGTACATCATTGACTAAACTCCATGAACTGTCTTAAAGTCTGTCGATATTGTTCGGAGACCTTCATATTGGCTCTATAGATACTCCCAAATCCTTTTCTTTATCGACTGACTTGAGTAGTAGATAATTATAAGGATGTATTACGCTGTTCTAGGATTCCTGCTGTTCATATGCAAGACCGTGTATTTTCCAGTGTTATTTCTCAGATGCCATTTCTCAACCCATCAAAATAATTTATCTAGATCTTGTTGATGTAGCATCCTGTGATTACTCATTAACCAATATGCCCACCTTTGTTTCATCCAGTCAATTAAGACATTAAACTTGAAAAGCCTTTATCAATATCATTACTAGATATTAGAAACAATGAAGTGTCCCACACTCAGCTGATCGTACTTATTTTGAAATCCTGAAACGTTTAAGAGATCCCGCTCTGCTCTATTTAAACGGAGAGGTCTTTGCTAGCTGAACGGATTTTCGATTTTAAAGTGCATTGACTTACAACGCTTTCTGTAGGACAGTTGCCGAAAGATATTCAGCTTTCGCTTTCGCAAGATCTGGTTCTCTGTGACTTGTTTTCTAAGCTGAAAATCTCACTGGAGGTAAAAGAAAATATCCTGTATGATAACGTTAAAGAGGACGTGAGAGGGTTTGTGAAAGGTTTTCGATAGTGAATTCATTGTTGGTTAATGCGTAAATCTTGAAAATGAAAGCTATCAAATTTCATTACTGTATTCCAGCTAAGGTAAAACGAATCATTGACTGATGGCAGCTTCTCACATTGGTTATTTGCATACTTGTCTTCTTTATCAAACGTTTATCCTTCCGGCATTCATTTGTTTCTATGCCTTATCATTTTCCATTTCTTATTCGCTCTTTTTTCATACCTACGCTACTTCTAGTTTTGAACTGTTCAGTTTTTTTCTTTTGGATATAATAAATGTTTTGCAATTTTCTGATCTGCAGCTGTATAGGAAATTGCGAATCTCCGATATTTGATCAATGTTAGATGGCATATTCCCCTGAGAAACACCAGGTTCGCATGCTCATTGACTTCAACCTATTATAGGACTACTTCTCTCGATTTATTTATCATTTTTGTTGAAGTTGATCTCTTGCGGCTTGAGTGTAGTGAAAAATATAGAGCTGAGCTTTTAGGGAAACTTATTAAACCTTGAGAAAATTGTTCTTTTTTGTTTTTCCTTCTTTGTCTTGTGGTGTAACAAGTCCTGTTCTAAGGTAACTGCGCATAACTCAATGCTTCATAATTTTGTATATGAACGAATTGCAAATAGTGTCTAATACAATATTTAGGGTGTAGCATTTTTAAATCTTTATTGTATGTTTAATATAGTTAAAGCCCTCTTAACTGACGTTCCCTCTTTAACCTTGCCATGTTGGCGCTAGACCTACGAGGTTTCTCTTGAAAATAACGAATTTGCGTGTTAACAGTTAGTTGAAGATAACAATCTGAATTTTTCTGTACCTTCCTAAATATAGATTAAATTTTTATTTAGTATTTGAAATTATTTTTACTGCTTTCCCAGAGTTATTGTGAGCGAGAACCAACCGCTGCTTCATTGAAAGTAATGCAATACCAGTGATGTCTGAACGCAATATCTGTTCTGAGAATAGACGATTGTATTAACGGTATGAAGCTTGGAACTATACCTTTGATCGTAACTGAAGTTTTACTTGTTTTCTTACTGTTGTAGTTATTTAATAAATGGGAGATTAACCTTTTGGAGATATCGTTTTTTTGAGAGTAGTGAAATATTAGTGCAACTCGTTGTTGAAGGTCAAATTTGTTCTCCAGTGAACGTAAAGACTATTGGATTAACGCTACGAAGCTAGTTTGAATTTGTGTTTGTACGTAATTCAGTTTTTACTTTCTATTAGACTTTCGTTATTTAATGAAAAACTTACTTGAAAAGGCTATTCTCTTTCTGTGTAACACCTCATCACGTCTCAGTTGTGTGGAACTTAAAGAAGGGGACATAAAGGCGGCGTTTTCACCACCGAATGTAACAGTCTCCATCCAGCCTTGGAGCAAAGGGTTTTAGAATGTTTAAACAGACAATATAGTCAAAAAATTTTGGAGTAAACTTCGGACAAAAATAGAAGACAATAATACAGGTCTTAAAATAGAATCGTTAAAAGTTATCAACGTTACAGACGTTGTTTACGATATATCACTAGTATGGAACGAAATTATAAATTCAACATCTGCTAAATCTTCTTCAAGAAAACGTTGGCCTGAGGTTGACACGCTAATCAAAGACCTATAATACAAAATAATGAAGATCACAGTTTATTCACAATGATGATTTGTTGGACGATGCAGAAATAGAAACACATAGATCTCAATATAGTATGAAGAAGAAGAAGAGGGTAAATGAAATCGAGAGCGAATAATTTCCCATGCAGCAGCCAACTTTACATTATATTGAACAACAGCCTGGTTCAACAGTTAACGATGTGTTGTGTGTGTGTGTTGTTCAAAAAGGAGAACAATTCTGCGAAACAACGCATTTCATCATCTAAAGAGATGATAAATATTGAGTAAGAGTTAAATGAATTAGAATAAAACAAGGCAGTAAAGTTAATCAGGACACACAAACAAGAAATTAATGAAAGGTGAACCACCTTATCTGAACTCCCATCAATAATTTGAGCGTCAGATAAAAAAGAGGTCTACATGAACCTGAAGCAATCACTATTTTCATTACATTTCTATTTATACATCAGACTATTTACATATTTACACATCTGATTTGAAGGCATTGAAAATGTTATTGATAAAAAGAACGCAGTTTACATTATATACACAACATATAATTTCATTGAAGTTCTGCATTTTCTTCATCTATGAGGTGGCAAGGTACAGTCAGCCAAGAACATCTGCACAATGGATGTGGCGAAATTATGAATTCATGGTCGAGTTATTTGAGGATAGAATTCTTTTACAGCAACTCAGCTGTTTGGAAAGTCTTACAACGAGATAAAAATCCATTTATTGGACCAGATGTAGATGTAAGATGTAGTCAGTATTTCTTTTGGAACAGGAAACTATATAGCCCTTTGGCCCTAACTGGCGATCCTCCAATAGCAGAGGTCCCAAACCTGGAGACATTTATGACGTCTATTGCATCTTTGTTTTTGCGCTATTTATTTTCTATTATCCCCTCTGACTTGAGTGATGTTTACGCCTGGGCGCTGCATAACACACTGTTTAATGAGTTATGAGCCAATAAATGGTATTTGTTTATTTATTATTTTACACTTTTATTTTCGTTCTTTCCATCAAAACGTACCTTGGGCTATCACCGACTTAGTCTCAGTTAATTGGAACTTAAATAGTATAGTTTTTATCACTGTCTGAAGAAATCCTGAATAGTGTTGCCGTGTTCTTATTTATATATTCATAATTATCGTATCACATTTTAAAAAACAGTTATAAGAACTATCGTATTTCATGATTTAAGATCAGTAGCTGTTAATCTCCTTTATGACATTTCACTTATCGATAGTTGGTATTCAACTGTCGATAATTGAATATTAACCAACTATGGATTAAAAATTCTGCGGCTTCAGAAATGGCTATTTATTGGCACAGATAATACAGAAACTGCAGGTTTCGCAACAAGTGTAGAAGACGTTAAGATATTTTCTTCAAGGGCGATGTTTGAGTGTCTAGCACGTGATTATAATCACCATCACACCGGGTGGAAAAGGCAGAGATTCTACAGAGGTTCTAATACAGTCAAATGACGCGAGGAACTTTTATGGACTGCGTTCATTTCGTGACTGAGTTTGTCGTGCTCAGGCGTGGATAGAAGGGTTCTCTTCGTAATCACTTGTTTTTCTTATGCAAAGCCGGCAAATCAACCAGAGAGCACACGCACTTTATGGAAATATTACACACCGGCAGATGAATTAGTTCTTGAGTGACCCTAATATGACACTTTTTGTTCATGGACGCAACTCAGTGCATGCTTCTGAAAATTCTGGGATCCCTTTTGAACACTTTTATGATAGCTGGATGTTGAACTGTGGTGTGGAATCGTCGTAAAGTTATCCGTCCCTCTCCTTGTTGACACTGCTCCAAATCTGTAGTCGTTATTCTAAAACGTTTTCTTCTTTCTTACATTATATAGCAAGCTATCGACATTTTTTTTCTGTTTCTTAGTTGCCTTCGGAATTTCTAAAACTAACACAAAGTAAGAAATAGGACTGTTCTGAGAAGGAAATCGATTTGTCGTTCTTGGAAATAACAGGAACCCTGATTGCCCACAAAGAGCAACCGAAATTTCTCTGATTGAGTGAAACGTAGATTATTTCCTCCTTCCGTTAGCGCTGGAAATCTCATAATTCAAAGACAGACACTGGTAGCGCGCTTTGAAGAAGACTATTCTTTTAAAACTCGTACAGCTACAGTGATTAAAAAATACGATTGTTGCTTTTGGATTAATCTTAGATTTATGGTTAAATTCTTCAATAAACTTTACTTTAAAATTATGTTTTCTGCCAATTCTGTACGATGATAAATGTGATTTTATGGTTATATAAATGAATTCATATTGTTCCGAAAGAGAGGAGTTAACCATTTCTTAATTAGTAGATTTGAAATAAATATTGTTTTTCATTGTATATGAAATCTGACAGATCGTCTGAAGTAGTTTGCTTTTTAATATTGTACTGACAGTAGTTCCATTTTCTTTGCCTCTTTTGATTCTGTGTTTGTGCGATGTTTTTGCTTCACTTGTATATGCTGATGACTCTGTATACTTGTATACAAGGTGATCAATTTAAATGAAAACCCATGCAAATGGAATAACTTCGAGTAAAGCAGCGCAAGGTAACATAAGTTTTACAGTTAACTATCTTTATTCGTATTAATTTGTAACAAAATTGGAACTGGTCGCTAACGTGACCATACCACAACTGAGCATAATAAAGTATGTTCAGAAGCACTGCGGGCAATTTGTTAGTAGTAGTGGTGGCATTTGATACAATAGAACAAGCTTATAAGGCATCAGCAAAAAAAATTAAAAAATCGCACGTCATTATGTCCATGCCCCTCCAATAATTTATCTTGTTCTTCCATGAATTTCTTCAAACAACAAAGATGGAAGTTTGTTACAACAGTTAACCATCCTCTGACCGAAGGCACATCTATTCTGCAACCATCCTCCCTCAATTTGAATTTATGCCTCCTCATGTATGAAGCCTGAGAAAGAGGAAGAATGACCTTCCTTTGTTCCCTTCACATATCTTGTTGGCCTTCTTTGCACTCGTTCCAGCAGTCTACTACCTTCCTGCAATGAGACCTCCAGACCTGTATGCAGTACTCAAGATGCGACTTAACCATTTCCTTGTACAATGGGATAATTATCACTTCCTTTTCTCTGCTAGCAAAGTTCCTGTAGATCATTGACGAGACCCTCATGAGCTGCCCTGGCAGCCTAATGAAGAGCATTGCTCAGGGAACTTCATATCTGACTGGACAATTATCCACTGGCGTTTTTATTTTCCTCTACGCTCGGTGTAGTCTTGCACAGTTAGTACGTTAATCTGGGATTATTGCTGCCCACATGTATGCAGTGTTTGTATTTTTCAAGGTTAAACTTCAACTTCCATTGTTCCGCCCATCTGCCTAATCTGTTTCAGATTTTGTTGCATTAGCTTACTCTGATTACTGTTATTAACCACCATGCCAACCTTTATATCATTTGCAAAGTTACACATTAAGCCTGATATACCTTCATTAATACCATTAATAAATGTTTAAAACAGTAATGGACTCAGCACTGAACCCTGGGAGACAGCGCTAATAACATCTGTCCATGAAGAGGCAGTGTCCATTAATAACCACTTTCTGTCTTTTCCCACTAAACCATCCCTCTATCCAGAGCAGTTACTTGCCCTTAATGTCATACTGCTCCAATTTGTGCAGCATGTTTTTTATGTGCAACATTATCAAAATCTTTGCTGAAATCCAAGTATATGATATTAAAATTATTATTTCTTTATTTATTGATTAAATTACTTATTTTTACATCCAGTTCCTTTGTTACTGCATCATAATACTCATCCAAATTGGTCAGACAAGATTGCTCCTTAACAAATCCATCCTATAACTGGAATATAATTGCATTCCTGTTTGTGATGGTCCTGCATTACTTCTTTAACCAGTGACGCCATTATTATCTATAGAACAGGTTTGAAATTATTGATGCCACCTTTCGATCCCTCTCTGTGAATTGGGGATACCTTCGCATATCCCCCATCCATAGGAAACTTACCCCTGAATCCAGATTCTCTCTAATAATTATGGCTAAGAGTTTGCTTCCTCCCTTAATATAATTTGATAGATCATCTCCACCCCATATGCCTTTTTTATGTTAAGCTTCAACAATTTTTCTCCCACTTTCCTCTCAGTTATCACCAAAGCAATTAGCTCCCTGTTAGATTTTGATGAAATTCTGGCATTCCTCTCCCTAAAGAACTCTTCGTGCTTGAATGTGGATGTAAAATACCTATTCCGTTTGTCAGTCAGCAACCTGAGAAAGATCATCAATAGTTGAACCATCAGTACAATGTGATTCAACTCCTTCTTTCTACTGTTAACGTAAGTAAAGAGGTCTTGGCATTCCTTTCCAAAGACTTTTCGTAATCTGCCTTAGCTTTCTTAACCTCCTTTGTGATTCATTACAGATTAGTTTATATCTATCATCGGCTTCTGCATAACCTGATAATTTATATGCATCCCACGCATTTTTTTCTCAGCCACAAGTCTCATCAGTTCATCCAACGTCCATTTAGGTCTAAGCCTAGAACAGCATTTCTTAGTTGGTATGAAAAGCTTAGTCCTTCTTCTACAGTTATTTCTTTGAATGCTTCCCATTTAGAATTTGCTGTTCGTAATGCCATCAGATGGTCCGACTGCATATAATTTGAAACCTATCTTTGACCACTGTAGTCACCCTTAGCAAATCAAAAACCTTTCTCTTTACCCTTGGAAGTAGATATGTCTTTAAGTAAATCCCATATCAGCACACTTTGATTGCTGCCACCCAGAGGGTCTTTTACCTACAGATTCTTAAGGCATGAAGAATCGCATCGCTGCTGATAATCGGATCAAGAGTGTATTTCTTCCTCTTATTGCTTCTCTAACATTTTGCTATAGGAAAAAGTCATCCAATAAATCCAAAAAAATGTTTTGCTAGTATGTGAATGACCAACCCACAAATTTCAGTTAATATCTGAAAAGGTAAAATCCCTCATTAGAAAATTATCAAATTTTCTACCCAACTACCACTGCCTCTTTAGCATCAGCGAATATTCTTGCACGATTCTATTTAAGTGTATCCCATCCGTGTAAAAACACTTTCTCCTGTTAACAAGCACAGAACGCATTAGGAAAAATTCTACCCCATGAGCCTTGTACTGTCTCTCCATTGCTGAATTGATTGATAAAGCGTTCGACATGTATTCCGTCTCATTCTATCTGAGTAGGATTGTGGGCACTTTGAAATTTAATCCTAACTCGTAACTTTTTCCCCAGCGTTGAGCTGTACTTGTTAAGAAAGGCATCACATCTCCTACTGTTAATATCATTAGTGTCAACATGCATAACAATATTACCTTTCGTGCCCTTAAAAGATATCTGCTCTACAGCGTCATCTATTTCTGCTCCTGGTGGACATAACCTATTCCTAATCTACCTACCTACCTATCATTTTTTTCACAATATATTTCCGTTTCTCTGACAATAACTGGTTCTTGTGGGAACAGTGCATTCTGTCTTGGGGATTACCACTGCGTTGCCTGATGCACAAATCAGGGCTGTGGTGTTCAGTCCGAAGACCGAGAGCTTGATGGGCCATCCCATTTAATTCCTTCCAGAGCATCCTCCCCGTTCTTCAAGCTCTCATAAGCGCACATCACAACGATGAGTTTGCACCTAATTTCCTTGCGCTGTTTGCACCGAACCCCCCCCCCCCCGACAACTAGCACATTTCCTGATTTTGAAGCATGATTTTTTTTTAAAATCCCATTTAACTTGAGAATACTACACTAATCTGACAGACCCAAATGCAACATTTCGTATTACAATATTAAGTTTACGTTATATGTATTCTGTGATAAAATTGCATTCATAGAGTTTTAAATTAGTTAAAGCCTAACTGGAAATAAAAATTTTAAACTAAAACAAAAAAGTATACACCAAACTATGTGATCAGAACCCTCACGCTACTTTATCACCATTAAAACCTTGGGAGGAGTGACGTTGGAAGAGTTGTTTTTCAACAATAATTCCACCCACTTCTTCCAGTGTAGGTAGATTATTGTTGTAGGCATTGGCTTTGACATAGCCCCACAAAAATTGTCTAATAGCGACAAATCTGGGGAGTATAGTGGCCATATTCCTTTTAAAATTGTGCGTTCTCCGAAATGTTCGGTCATTTATGCAATTCAAGTGTGACTTGTTGCACTATCTTGCTGAAACCATCCATGAATAATCCTCTCCTCAGTGAGGTAATCCAAGAATTCATGGACTACGTTAAGATATTGCTCAGTGGTTATGGTTTCTGTGAAAATGTTGGGCCAACAATCCTACAGCGGGTCACTGCGCTCTACACGCATAGGGATTTTCTGTATTTACCCTTTCTAGAGTTTACATATCTGCTCTCCTCTCCCTTCCACAGGTGCCAATGTCTGCTGTTCATCTAGTTGCATCTCCTCTGAATCGTGTGCTGTCAAGACTTTCAGTATGGACTAAATTCTGATTTAGTGATCTTATATACTTGGTGGACTGCTGATGATGGGTAGACTTAATTTAGTTTGCCAATCTGCCAAGATGTACCTCATGTGGCGAGCACATCTTTGGTAAACCCATCACTTCGTTTGGACTTCATTGAACTATCGTGGATTATTCTTTCTGGTGGCATCTTCGTTAAGACTGGACTTAATCAATGAGCACTTATAATTAATGGACTGTAGCATTTTAGTGAGCTTCCTGTTTAATGGAGTTGCACTTCCTAAGCGTCTTTGAGACTCATTGGAATATCATCGATATCATTGATCTTACCTACTGGACTGGACTGTGGACCTACTAAATATATCTATTTATGTATTCTATAAGTGGATTAATTTATCTATGTCTTTACATACGGTATTCTATATTATGGTGTGGATGCCAGCTTTTAGCAGGGAACGCCTAGTATAATAAATAAATTAAAAAAACACTCAGATGAAACCAAGCCTTATCGTAGTAGAAAGTCGATTCTCACATCTAAAGGTCTTCATCCACTTTATCCAATAACTGTCGAATGTAATGGCTTTGTTTTCCACAGTCTGGTGGCCAAAGTTGCTAACAATATGCACTTTGTATACTGAAACAAGTTTCGTTTCCTCACCGCTGGATGAAAACTGTCGTATGGTATTCCGTTTTGTTGCGCATGCCTCTGCACTGGCTTACGTTGACCTGGTGCCAGGCTCCACCTATACTGTGCAAATACGACTCACGATATTCACATTCCCGGTCACCCTGAATATTTTCAGAAGCTTCCACATTTCAGATTTTGATAGCACTTTAAGACATTGAAATTTCCTACACAAATCACGTTGAATAGGTTTAAATGACTCAGCTTTCAGATAATGTACTCCCATGAACACACGCTCCTTTATTCCGAATGCCATGTTCATTCACTGCCTGAATTGCGCATGCGAATTCATAATTTTACAGCTTTTCGACAGATGGCGATAACATGCACATAATAAAGAGTGAAAATGGAATCTTTAACGGTACGCATTCTGCTGTGGGGTCATTTTGAGAGCCTATATGAAGGTAGTAGGAACGTTCTTAAGAATCTGTTTGTTCAAAGGCCTGTTAAATGTGTTGCTTATCTAGAAAATTTCCTCATTGAAATGTTTACTGGGTTCATTCTTCTAGATGTCTGTCAATACTTAGAATGGAACATTTGTTTTAAGCATAAGGATGAACCGTTTATGAATTTTGATGGAGAATAATATGTAGTTCGTTAAAGGAGAATAGAATGAGATTCTTTTAACAACATACAAAACAATTCTTGTTTAAATCTAGTGTTTATATTGCATAGATATAATTTACTTCTCTGGTTAATGTTTTATACTGACAGAAATTCATAATTTTACAGCTTTTCGACAGTGACATGATAGTGTTAATCTCTCTTTTCATTTTATTGCAAACTAAGAAAGTATCAAGAAAAACAGCTGTATAATTTATTAGGAGTAGTTTTGTGCGAAGGCTTAAATAATATTCTGCCAATTAAAATTGAAATTCGCTTACAAAATGAGCAGTTTAAAATTTATTAAGAAATATGGAGGAATAGTAAGTTGTAATCGGGTAGTTGATTCCCAGATTTCTTTGGTTCTTTCATGGGGAATGCACATTCTTTCCTAAAAGTGCTAAAATGTAATATTGTCTAATATAAAACAGTGTGCGTCTGTTTGTTTGTATATAAAACCCGAGTTGCTGGGAATGCACAGTGCAGTCCTCACCTGAGATTGATTAAATCGGTCACAGTTAAAAAAAAAAAAAAAAAGCTGTTAAGTTCTTCTGCAATAAATTCTCATAAAAAGTGTAAAATGTAATATTGTCTAATATAAAACAGTGTGCGCCTGTTTGTTTGTATGTAAAACCCGAGTTGCTGGGAAAACACAGTGCAGTCGTCACCTGAGATTGATTAAATCGGCCACAGTTAAAAAAAAAGCTGTTAAGTTCTTCTGCAATAAATTCTCATAAAAAGTATATCTTTGTGGTGGATGGCCATACAGTGCAATGAAGCCAGAGGCTTTGTTGCACCAGACAGAAAAGCCTATAAAATTCTTCATGCGTTGGTTCGTGAAAAAGAAACAGAAGCAGTTTCTGAGGAAAATCTCGTGACCACTGCCCATCAAAAGTATACTGAAATGTCTCTAATTTTCTGTGAAGAACGAAGCAGAAATTTGTGTTGTCATTCGTTTTAAAGTATCGTATTTGTCGTACATAGAACAAACTCATCTGCCCATGAGTAATATGTCCATAAATTTCGTGTTATCTGATCGATTTGGCTGTGGAAGGAGGGGGAGAGGGAAGGGAACCTTGCTGTTCACGTCTAATACTGACTAACTGATGAAGAAAACCCATAAAAGCGCTTGCTGTCACTGATGGGATTCGAACCTAGGTCTTTTCCACCTATTGTGGGAGGACTGAATATTCCTTCATCGATGCTGTTAATAATAATTTAAAACGGTAAGGGGAGGACATAGCCGAATCCTAAGCGACTCCACTAATTACATTAGTACAAGAAGAGCGTTACCCGTTAATAACGACCCTGTCTTCAGTACTGCATACTTTATTTTGTTGTAGAGTTTATGGCGCATCAACGACTTAGACCATATGCGCCGTATGTATTATGTCTGTAAATTGTGTATGTTCCGTGGTTGATTTACTGTTTGCTGCGCACCCTTCCCTGCGCACATGGTCAGCAAATGAGGTTGAAGCCCTGAGGCAAATATATAGACAAATAAGAAACCGGTACACTGACGCCATAAAGACAAGTAAAAGACGCTCTTGGGAGTCCTTGGTCTCCACAGCAGGGAACAATTACCCCTGGGGCATTGTCTACAAAGTAACAACCAATAGACTGCCTAGGGGGGGAGGTGATTTCTACCACTAGGACTCGGCAGGGAGATCTCACCACAACCTGGGAGCAGTCGATGAATAACATACTCGACACAATATATCAAAAACCAAATATGTTAACTATGCCAGGTCAAAAACAGACATGCGAGAGAAACGATAACTACAGAAACCAGGCGATTCAGCCTCCCTTCACCCTGGATGAACTCAGCGTGGCCACTAGTAGGGTCAGAAATAGAAAATGCCCGGGCCTCGATCTTATTGAGCCTGAAATACTCAAGAAAACCGTCGAATACAAGCCGCACCTACTCCTCACACTGTACAATCGATGCTTGGAAACAGGACATTTCCCAACTGCATGGAAAACAGCAAATTTAAAACTAATACTGAAAAATCCTACCAAAAACCCAGAATTTCCGGATTCATATCGACCCATCGCACTGCTCCCAGTGGCAAGCAAATTGTTTGAAAGATTACTCCATGTGAGAGTTATAAAACACTATGAAGCGGCAGGCCTACATGCCAGAAATCAGTATGGCTTCAGACCAGGATCCTCAACTGTGGACGCACTGGGAAACTTGTTAAGGATATTCCAGGATTGTAGACGAAAGTATCTGCTGCTCGTCTCTGTTGACTTTGCTGGGGCATTTGATTCACTTTGGTGGCCAAGCGTCCTGGCAAGGTTGAGGGAGGCTGAGGTGCCTCTTAACCTCTACAAAGTAATTGAAAGCTATTTAACGCAAAGAAGAGTGGAAATCAATGTGCACTATCAAAAAATAACAAGAGAGGTGCACAGAGGATGTCCGCAGGGGTCGGTGCTCGGGCCGCTCTTGTGGACAATGGTCCTCGATGAATTCCTGACTACGGACCTGGGTTCTGTGGCAGCACACGCCTTCGCGGACGACTTGACATTGACGGTAGAGGCGGACTCCAGGGCCCAATTGGAGACGCTGGCAAATCAGGCACTGCAGCGGCTGCAGCAATGGGCATCATAGAACCAGCTGAAAATATCGTCAGACAAGACCTCATCGATCCTGCTAAAGGGGACTCTGCAACTACGACGACCCCCGCAAATTAAAATCAACAATGTAACAATCAAATTTGTGAGCCAACTGAAGTATCTGGGCGTTATCCTAGATAAAAACCTGACGTTCCAGCCGCATCTGAAATACATCAGAAGAAAAATCAGAGGATACTCTGGACTGGTAACCAGAATCACAAGGAAAGATTGGGGACTCAAGAAAAAAGCACTGATGCTTTACTATAAAACAACCTTCCTGCCTGCAATCACCTATGCAGCAGCGGTGTGGTATCCAAAAACGACACTGGTAGTCAACAAAAGAACACTAGAAATGACCCAAAGGACCATACTGCTATCAACAACGCGCGCCTGCAGCACGGTAAGTACCCCAGCATTGCAGGTACTTGCTGGAGCGCTCCCTCTGGACCTGGAGGCAGTTCAGGCGGGGCTACTGTTTTTGCTGGCCAGGGGAGTGGCCGCTACCCACCAAGGATACACGACTGACCCGGCGGGCAACCTAAATCACGAAAAAAATAGGCTACAGACCCACCTCCTAGATCTTTGGCAGAGAAGATGGACAGAGACTACAAAAGGCGAAGTAACAAAAAGATTTCTACCAGACCTCCGAAAAATATACCCAAAGCAGCCACCGTGGTACTTCCCAGGGTACCATATGACAACACTATTAACCGGACACGGACCCTACAAGGAGAAGCTGTTTGGCTTCCGGCTCGTTGAGGACCCCAACTGCATATGTGGGGAAAGTGAAAGCTGGAGCCACATAGTCTATGATTGTCAACACTATGAAGACCTCAGAGGGCTACTAATAACAAGGTTAAGATACTTCCCAAAAGGACTGGAGCACCACTTCCTGGACACTGAGAATGAATATAGGGCACTCTCCCAGTATGCGCAAGACCTATTCACCAGGAGAAAAACACTAATAGCTATCTACAGCAACGTACACAGAGATTGACAAAAATTGGCGCCAAATATGACAAAAACTGAAACCCCGCAGAGGACCAGTACTTGGACAAGAAGAGTGCTGATCACACGGAAGAGAAAAGCAAGGACGGGGGAATGCAGCACAGACAGTAGAGAACAGACAAAACGCAGCACAGTTGGAAACAGCTTGATGGCGATCTGAAGAGGACACCCTCGCCCTCTTCACCTATTATTCCCACTTCCTTGGGGGGAGGGGACATTTTTGTTCCTTCTCCTCCACCCCCAAACTTCTACTCTGGTGGGGCATGGGCATGCCCCACTGAAAACTGGGGCTATCTACTCTATTGGCCCCATATTTCTGTCTTTTCCCCCCCAATCTTCGGTCTCCCTCCCCTCTCTACCTTCATCATAGCGAAAGCCCCACACATCAAAAACTTAATATGATAAAATTACCTTACGCCCAAAACTCGGCCTAGCAAACCAAAGCGACATTACCCCTACAACAGCGCAGATTTTTTCTTTATTTATTTATTTTATTTTTATTTTTATTATTATTTTTATTTTTATTATATTATTTATTTATTTACTTTTTTTATTTTATTTTATTTATTTTATTTATTTATTTATTTATTTATTTTTTTTTTTCTTTTTCTTTTATTTTATTTATTATCATTATTTTTTATTTTTTTTATCTTTTATTTTTTTTATTATTATTTTTTTATTTTATTTTTTTTTTAAGGTCCTAGCCGTCGAAATCCCAGGAAATTAAGCGGCAGGACCTGCCAGAGTGAATTTACAGCTACTGTGTTCCTGGTCTGCCTCCACGGGGCGTAAGTGGGACAACGTTGGGCCTCAATAGGGGTCCAACGGCTAAATGACCAGATGAACAACGGTACAGAACACTACACATGAACAACGGTACAGAACACTACACATGAACAACGGTACAGAACACTACACATGAACAATTCCCACACACTTTTAAATCTCTGGCATTTCCCAGTGAACTGGTTCACCACAATGAAAGCAACGCGGAGATGGGGGAAACCCCTGGTGCCGTAAGACAACAACACACACTTACACTTACACTTACTTACCCTTCCCTCCCTCACCATTGTAAATAGCAGCGACATTTGTATATCTCTAATCTGTTCGGACTTCCCCCGAATCCAAAGATACTCTTATAATTATGGCCGAAGATATTATTACCTCTTTTTCTGCTTCTTTTAATATAATTCGATATATCTGTCAGCCCCAGGTACCTTAATTACGTTTAGCTAGAACAATTTTTCATCCAATTCCTTCTCAGTTATTGCAGAATCATTTAGATTCCTGTTATAGTTTGGTATACTTCTGGGATTGCATTCCTAAAAATTTATTCACATGTGAATGTAGACGCAGTATATTTATTCAGTTTGTTAGCACCTGGAACAGGATCGTAAATAGTTATGCCATTCATATATATCGGGCCAATCTAGTGCTAACATAAAGCACAGAATACTTTGATACTTTTATTTGCATTCTTAGCCAAAGACCTATCATTATCTGCCTTAGATTGTTTAATGACTCCTTTGTGATTTGATTGCATACTATTTACTTTAGGTTTCTGTCTTGGCGTTGTAGCACCGTCCTCGCCGCACCGGGTGGAAAAGACCCAGGTTCGAATCTCGTCATCGGCACATGGAATTTTTATGGGCCTTTTCCATAAATGGCTGATTTAATTGTTTTCAGGCGAGGGTTGCACGCTTTTGTTCTCCCCGAAAGTCGGGTTTTGTGTCCATCAAAGTCGTCCACTGAACATACACACAATTAATAGACATATGCATAGCGCAATATGGTCGAAATTGCGGATGTGCCTAAAAGCCAACGACAACAACTGTAGGTTTTTGCTTCTTCTGATAATTTAATTATCATTCCATGCATTTTTCTTCTCTGCCACTAAACTCAACATTTCTTCTGCAATAAATTCTCATAAAAAGTATATCTTTGTGGTGGATGGCCATACAGTGCAATGAAGCCAGAGGCTTTGTTGCACCAGACAGAAAAGCCTATAAAATTCTTCATGCGTTGGTTCGTGAAGAAGAAACAGAAGCAGTTTCTGAGGAAAATCTCGTGACCACTGCCCATCAAAAGTATACTGAAATCATCTGATATTCATTTAGGTCAAAACCTTTAACAGTATCTCATAGTTGTGTATAAAAAGCTTACTTTTCCGATTATTACCTGAATGCTTTTCATTTAAATTTTTAGTTTTTAACATCATAAGTTGGTCCCACTGAAAAGGATTTAAAAATTTCTTTAGACTATTGTAGTCACCTTTACAAAAGCAAAATCCCTTCATTTACTCATAACAGTGATAATAAAATCCTTCATCAAGAGAATTATGATCTCTGTTACCTAGCAATTATTTTTTCAGGAGATTCTTAATGCATGAAGAGTTACTGCTGATAATCAGATCATGAGTATTGCTGCCTCATATTGCCTGTCTAAAATGCTGATGTAGAAAATAGTCGTTTGATAAATTCAAAAAAGTTCTGCCACTATGTGAGTGACCAACTCAAAAATTTCAGTCACGATCTGGAAAGTTAGTCTTCCGTTATAAGACATTCGGATTTACTGGACCATTCTGTTTGTGTAATTTTTATTATACTCATCACCAACTTTTACTCTCATTTTTGTTTTCTAAGTGCTAAGTCGACCAAAGTGATTCAATATTGCGCTGGCCACCCACGCCAGTGGTCGACCGGCTTAGATTCTATGAGCTTCTTAACAAAGAACATAACTGCTTTCCCTCTTTTCCTGTGTGTTCTTTTTGTATCCATCGTACTTACCATATTCAAATGTCTGAGTGGAACCATGTTTCCGATATCCTTACAATGTCCGCATTGGATGATTTAATCGCAACTTTAAATTTAATCAATCAACCTGATAACGGTGGGAAGTGCTTTAGAGATGGCCCTGTAAAATAATTTCCTATTTAAAATAAAATCCAAGTTTATGTTTGCTAATCAATGCCATAGTTCTTTTAATAAATGAGTTCTTGGATATCTCTTTCCTCGATTTACTGATGCAGAAGGTAACCTGTATAGTAGTTGTCGCCGATGCATGGAAGTCGAGAAGCATGGGAAGGTCTGGTATATACGTTGTTTCAGAGCAAATTAAGATTGCTGTGTTTCCAAAGATTGCAGTTTGATGTTGTATTAAAAAGAAAAACAAAAACTAATAACAAAATTGTCATATTATGGCAACTCAAGAACAATCCACCCATGTGTCTTATGTCCATAAATTGGCTGCGTTCTCTGATCGATTTGACTATGTCGCTGGACGAAAATCCTAAGTTTTTGAGAGGGTAACCTTGCTATCTATGCTTGATACTGACTGACTCAACCACGCTGTGAAAAAAAGCCCATAAAAGATCAGATCCGCGCTTCATTGACGGGATTCGAGTCTGAGCGTTTTCCAATCGGTGTGGGGAGGACGGTGATTATAACCACTCTGCTTCCCGTGCAAACATACAAATTCGGATAGAAAACTGTGTGGTTGCACATAGGATTCCGCTTAGAATGATAATGGATGAATTTCATTTGCAGTGATTCTGTTTGCCGTATCATCGCAAATTAAATTTATCCACTATCATTTTATAGGTAATGTATATAATATATAAAATTAAAAATTTATAAAGATATGTAATAACATATTGCTTTTGACATTCCTGTGTTTGTCGTTCCAAATCTTGCTCGTTGTTGACATTGAAATCTTTGTGATGCTGCAATATTTTTCTCTTTAAGCAAAACGATACTAGATTTTTTTAAAAATATTTTATCTTGGGTATCTGGTATTCTATAATTTATCTATTCTACCTTTTGCGACTCTTTTCATCGACAGGTGACAACATTCTTCATGTCGCTATTTTTATCTTCACATTCATTTTGTTCCCATTACAGATGTCTAACTGTTATATCCTATCATATCAAAAGCTGTGAGCTGAAAAACCAGGAATAACTTTCCAGGGAAAATCCTAGACCCTCGGCCTGAGATCAGCCAACTACTGCCTCGAATGAAGCGGACTTTAGATACTCCTCTATTCGATGACGGGAATCGAATCCAAACCTCTCTAAGCGGCTAGCAGATGGAGATGTATCTTGCGGACTAGGCTACCACGGAGCGATTGTGTGATTAATATGAAAATATTTTGAAAAAAAAATAAGCTGATGTTTATTATTACTACTACTACTACTTGGAGTCGAGTTGTTGCATGTGGACGTACAGACAGGGAAAAGACATGTAGGCACTTTACTTAAAAGCAGAAGTGCCTAAAACAGTCTCTTATTAAAATTTATTTGTTTAATTTTGCCATCTTTCACAAGATCAACCTGTTCATAAGAGCACTTGCACAAGCAGGGAGGGGCAGTTGAGTAAGTATGCGCAAAACGTTTCTCGCTCGAGAATCGGAAATCTTATCAATCAATCGCTCTGTAGCTCTCTCGCACGCTAGCTGGCAATGTGAAGGCTCTCATTCAAACGAATATGCAGTAAAATTTCGCTGTACCGCTCGCTTACCAATGTGTAGGCACCCTCAGTGTGTTTTTCAAAATGGAAAACCGAGTTTCTGAGAGGAGGATACCAAGTCACCTCTACCTTGCCTAAGAAAGACCAACCCGATCACAATGTGGAATGAAAAAACATGTAAGATTTCGACACCTCCAGATGAGAAGCATTTCTCAATTTCGGCCATCGATGGGAATCGAACTCAGACCATGAAATCTTTCTGTTGCCCAAAGGAAGTGTTATTAGTCCTTGGCTGATTTCATTATTGAGCTGATTCACCGAATGTTGGCTTTGTAGTTGGGCGTTTGGATTTAATTCTCATTTTAATTAGTCGGGTGATGAATTTTGTACTGCTGACTAAAGGAATAAAATAAATTTATAATAATAACATTTTTTTTGTGCAAAGAAAAAGTGGAAAAATGTTAAGTGAATGAGCACAGTACACAATAGGAATGATTACGCTATTGTGTTAAGCAAAAGACGAAGAGTGCAGATTAGGGATGGTGCTAAAATACTCCGATAATGCTGAAAGAAAGAAAAATGATCACATTTAGAAAATTCCCCGAACAGATGGCAGATAATTGCGTGTGATCGGGAAATATGATCAAAGTTAAGAAACTTTCACAAAAGCACAAAGCCCTTGTTAACGAACGAAGTAGGGGTTGAGAGCGATAAAATAAATGGAGTTAGAAGTGAGCAATTAGCAAATAAGAAGCAATCAAGAAGACAAGTGTCCAATATACAGTTTGAAACGGCAAGTAAAAATAAATAACAGAGATAGTGATGAGAATCGTATGGTGCCTGTAATAAATGACTCTAATCAAGAGAATGGGATTTCTAGTACTCCAAGAACTGCTGACGCTAAAAAAAAGTAATTGCAATAAACGACTGCAATAAAGAAGAAGTTCGTGATAACAAACTATTTTGAACAAAGTTCTAATCAAGCAAAATTGGTAGTTTTGCAAGGAGGTGAAAGTAGCGCGAATTAAAGAAGACGGAAATTTACAAACACCAATTCTAATTTTTAATTACAATGCTGAATAGCGCTGTGGTAAATAATAACACTAGCTCCACATAATAGATGAACACCTTCATTCAGAAAGGAATAAAAGCATTAATATATAATGCAGGAGACTTCACGGAAATAATGATTTCCCTCTTCAGCAAACTACCAACACGCTAACAGAATGAACAGCTCCACAAAAAGAAAATACATCGTGCCAAACAAAAGCAAGTTTTTTTTCAATTTCTTATTGTATGATGCTGTCACTGCACGTTTTTTTTTTATTGTATCATTTTATATTTGCGAATTTTCTCATCGTTATCTTGTTGGTAGTTTTTGATAACGTGATAAAAATAAACATCGTTTTGTAGACTTGTAATTTATAGAATCTTCTTTGCTTAATGCGATATTAATTGCATATGGATTTGTAGCGAGAATTCACAAGGAAGGTATGCAGTAAAAGCTGAGGTCTTTGGACAGCATTATGTTAATATGGCTTATTCTGTTAAGTGATAGCAAGTCCTCTTCAAACAGCAGCCAACTGAACACACAGAATTCTTCAGAACACGTTGTCCAACTTTGTTGGAGATGTCAGATTTCCGGACTTCAGCATTACATAACTGGGCTGGATATTGTTATTCTTTTGTTCGGTTTTTTGACAGGATTCGAACACTTTGTTAATTGTTATTGTATTTGTTCGGATGTGCGTTTAGAAGCCTATTTGCATGCTGTGCTGACTGGAAAACCAGGAATAAATCGAGGAAATATGTACCTACTCCCACTGCCAGAGATTGGTTAAGTACAGCACTAAGTGAGGCCTTTAATAATTTCACCGGTGCTTGATGGCATTTGAACCGAAACCTCTCTAAATTACTAAGAGTTCCACTCCTTGACAAACCTTAATTGTCAAGTTGTGGGTCTGAGATGTATACCGACGAGATGTAATTCCGAGTGGTAGAAAGCTCTTTCACATGGAGCTTTCAGCCACTTTTTAAACTCTTTTTATTCTTTCTTTTTAAATTGTGACAACTAAATTAGACGCGACAGCTGATTATGTTAGGAGGCCACAGATTACATTAACACAAAACAGATTGGAACAGTTGGAACATAGCAAGATCATTCAGTATAAGTTAGCGAAATGTTTCCGTGTGTTGTGAGGGGGCGGAACCTATGTTTTGCCATCTTAGCGATGAGATTAATCTAATTTTTTTAAATCTTAAAATTTAAGACAACGTTTGCGCAGTAACCTAAATATAATTTAATAAACTACAAGTAATCTAATTAAAAGAAAAGCGACAAACGTGGCCAGCAACCACGTTTTCATTTGCTTTCGTTGAATATTCCTCCAGAGGAACGTTGTGTGGATTAATATTACGAATATGGGCGTGAGAAACATCTGAGAATAGTTTGCTTTAATTAAAAAGAAAAAATACTATTCTGCAGGTTTTGATTTCCAGTATAACACATACGTTACGGTTTAGAATTGATACTGTTTCTCAATTTAGAAAGCAATACACATTAACGAAGAAACTTCAAGTTAATTAAAAACTAATTAATTAAAGATTTATTTTAAAAGAAAAAATTACGCGTTTTCAAATCCTAACTCTCGTTGCCAACAGCGTCTAAAAGGTACGAGCTAAAATAGCGCTTTATAATGTCAATAAATTAGAAAAGACAAATGAGAAACAAGTGCATAAGTAATACTTGTTAAAAGTCAAAACTAATTGACGTCATAAACTTCAACTTAAGACGTTTTATATATGCAAAAGCGTTAGTGCAAGTTTAGTTTACTAGTTTTATTGTCGAGGTGATTTATATTCTGATACGATTCAATGAACTGTTTCAACTTCAAATACACACAGCAAGCAGCAGGTTTGTGACTTTATGAATACATTTGGTAAATTGGGACTTTTTATCGTGAATTCCTATGACCAAAGCGCGTTTCCTTGCGGTACAGTAGTCGAAAGTCTTGTGGCTCCAAACGTATTTCCCAGATAGCAATTTGCCCAACTGGATTATCAGAAGCATTAAGTTAGATGTTATTTAACTCTAACTTAAATAAAATCGTATTTGGAGAGCAAGTTCGCCATCTAATAAGGTTCTTCGGAGAAAAAGATTTTTTAAACCAAACTGAAACAGATCCATTTCACAAAAAGAAAAAGAGAGAAAAGTTTCCAGTACTTCTTAATTGAAGATAAAGAAATACATATTTTTTAACATTGAAATTGAATTTAAATGTAAGAACGTACCAGACGCTATTACCAAAGAAGAAAGAATTGATATATATATATATACAGTGATCGCCATGTCAGTTGGGGAACTGACACGTGCACACAAGGAAGCATGAAATATCACAAGTTATTTCGAATCATTCGTGGAATTTTAATAATTTCTCATAGAAATTTCGAGTGACAGAGAATATTCAACTAGAAGAAGAAAAAACTGAATTCAGATCTCTTTGTTATTTGGAAATGCTCTTTGACAGTTCAGTCTGAACAGTAGTGCCATTGTTATAAACAAAATTTGAATTCAGAATTTCTGATGTGCAAAGTCCGCTACAGTATCTTTCTTGAAGCAGTTCTAATCAATAATGTCTAACTGACAATCCAAAGAGAAATCCACAATCAAAAAACACCAGATAGGCTAATGTTTAAAAGCATACTCTACTAGTAGACAGTCATGAGTAGATAAGATTAATCTCTGGTATATGACATTTTTTATCACATTCTCAGAATATGACATTTTTTATTGGTTTATTTCTTGTGTATACCTTGGAACCATTATCGTTTCCCCCCTATTTAGTCCGAGGAAGAGTTCTATAGAGTGCCCGAAAAGTAGCCTCTAAAGTTTTAGTGAATTTGTACCTGGTTAAAATTTTTGTACTTTCTGTTTAACTAAACTAAAATTTTGTTAGTAGTGCGTGGCGGGTTCAATGTTTCCACATTTAAAATACTTTGAGATTAATGAGATTTAAAAGTTTCTTTCATGTAATTTCGTGGTATAGTTTCAACACTGAGCAATACAGAAAATAAAAGCATAATCAGTTACGAGATTTTCTAAACGGTTTTTGTCTGGTGATGAGAAAAGAAATCTTTATAGCGTAGCATTTTCCATATGTATCACAAAGATACCAATTGTATAAACCGCACTGAGAAAACAGAATTCATCTCGTGATCTAAAAAGAAATTCTTCATGTGCAGCTGTGCGAACTTGTTAATATGCTCAGCAAAATCTCAGAAGGTGTAACGCTTTCTGGAAGTCCTATCATATTTTAAACGTTTCCTCCATGTCACACTTCATTAGGTCTTTATTGCTTTCATTTGAGTGTGAAACTTTCCTTTCTTCATGAGCTTTCGTCCAGAAAGCTCATGAAGAATTTAGTGTAACACAGATCGTCGATCTGTGTTACACTAAATTTTAGTGTTTGGACGTCATCTCGATAAGGAAGCGCCAATCCAAAACCTCTTCGCTTGTCAGAAGAATAAATAACTGAAAATTTCATCCCCGTGCTATTTAGAATGATTGGTTGCATGTAGGTCTGTGTGTGAAGGGTGGAAGTAAAGTGTCTTCAATGAGTCTTTGGTATTATGACATGATGCATAGTCCTTGTACTTCATCCGCATAGTCAGAATGTACAGGAGCCTTTCTGACTAAAATAATAATTTAAAAAAGAGGAGATAGAAAAAAAAGAGGAGCCTGTGTTCTTGCTAACTTTCCAGTTTCCAGGAAGGTTGTCAACAACGTTATACTCTTGTATCTTCTTATTTATACTATTGTTTATTCTTATTCTGATCTTTAAGTCTTTATATTTAAAATCATGAGGCCAGATGGCCAAATTGAATATCGGACAGGAAATTACTTAAACTATTTCAAATTGTACAGTTGAACACATTGTACTGTATGTCTTTAGTGTCAACAATGATAATATCTCTAAGATTTTTGTACAAAGCAATACATAGCCAAAATATTAATGTACAATACACCATCATTTATTGATTGAATTGATTACAGACCCATCTCGTATTACAACAAAGAGATGCTTGTTCTGATGCATCCTAGGAAGGCTACATAATGAGTTGCATTAAACATTTATTCTGAGTCTAAATTACGTCATTTAAACTGAACTATACTTTTTGCAGTGATGTTATTTGCAGAGTTCTTAAAAGAATGGATAGTATTATATGAAGATGTAAAACTGAAATATCTATGGTCAGATAAAAGAAGCATAAAACAAACCTACATAATGGAAGAGAAAAATGTAACATGAAATTTGATTTTTAAGTAAGGTACAGAGACCCAAAGCAAGTGAAAGAATCATGTGTAAACTAAAAAATATACGAACCTGACCATATCTAACTGAGAAATAGAGGCATTTTTGGTAGATGTACCAAATCAGATTACCTTAAATGTAGTAATCGATTTACAGAGAACAAGGAACGCCAAGTCATAAATGAAGGTGGCCAAACGTTTAACGAAGCTGTAGAATCTGAGTTTCAATGGTGGATTATGATATTCTGAGGGGAGGGGGAGATAAAGCAGTGTTCCAGAGATTTAATCATCTTAAGCTTTAATCATCCTGAAGATGCAAGTAAAAAACAATCCACATTATTTTGATCACTAGGGAGGAGGCTATAACTCTAAGGGCTATAATCCTACTTAGGACCGCCAATGGCGAGCTTTATAAGAATATTATTTTAACATTTTAATGAGTTTAACAATCTCTGTTACCATCTCAAGCACGCATTGCGGATGGAATTTGCTGATATTACTGCAAACTCTTTAAATAGTATAAAGCAGGAAAAATGAAGTATCTGGGCGGAACTTATCAACATCTGGCAAGATTGTTGGACCATGTCAGTCAAGCTTGTATGTCACACATACATATTTATCGATAATGTAATGTTTGCTTCTGATCGAAAACATTTCATCTTGGTTCTCTCCAAATACTTATACGTTTTTTCTCATCACCAGCCACGGTTCCATAAAATATAAACTTTTTCAGTTGGGTTTAGAAAATAATGACACTTGCCTTTGTCAGCAGCGAGAAGACTGCGCTCACGTTGTCTTCCACTGCCCTTATTATTGTGACTTTAGAAATTCTCTACTGGAAAAAGTTCCGCAGCTATCACCTGACAATTTAAACGTTTCGATTGAAACTCTCCAATTTCAACCATTTTTAACAATTTTCTGTTGACGTTTTCAACAGAAGTAGGCAGTTACAACTTCGACGACGAGTTCCAACGAGGCATCGTTATGAATGGATGCTTTCTTCTCGCATCCGGCTTGCCTTTCAGGATTATCTTTAGTAATACTGAAATTCACTAAGCCTTCAATGACTTATTTCTTTCTTTTCTTGTATGGGCAACTAGGTAAATATGCTGGCACCCACCGCCTTCGGTGGGTGCGGAATCTGCTCTTTTTTGGGCAATTAAGTTAATACAAACAGGCCCACCTCCTCGTGCTGATGGTGGGTACCGCTTTGCTGCTGTCTGGTTAAGGTGGTACATACAAACCACATGTGCTTTTTGTCTGGTGTAAAACTACAGCATTCTGTAAACAAAACGATGATAACTGGAGGAGTTGAATTCTATTCCAGGTGCCGCCACTACACTGAACGGTTACATGCATATATGTTTTTCTTTAGAGCCTTTTGAGTGTTTTATTGTTATTTATGGATTTGTAAGAGATAGTCTATAACAGAAGGAGTTTCCCCTGCAGAACCGGATGACTGAATGAGAAAAGTATTTGTATATATGCTAATTGAAAAATGAAAATGAAATGAGCTTAACAATCTGTTCCAAACAAAATACCCAAATACTTACGGTCCTCAATGAAATTACTTTAACATTGAGGCCTAAAAGAAACTGGAGAGATGAGCAACGAGGAAATATCCGACAGATTTTTACATTACTCTAAATTGAGAAGCATGTTGTTTACATTGTGGCAACTGGTTTTATCTTCAAACCTTGGTATATTTTTATTATTTTTTCTATATATCTCACTCTTTTCTCAGTTATCTGTTTTTACCTTGCTGGCATTCTCAATTTTTCCCATGATAATTACACTTGACAGGTCAGCACTCCTACCCAGTACACTGAAAATAAACATTTGTCTATATATATATATATATATATATATATATATATATATATATATATATATATATATATATATATATATATAACCTAGCTAACATCCGTAGCAAATTGAACCCAAACTTCTCTTTCTTTGGCCGTCTGGCTTATACAGTAGAAGGCTCCCCTCCCCCCATTTGAGTGACGCTAGAGCTGAATTTAGATACCGTTTTTTATACAACAGATTCTTAATAGTAAGTACATTAATTGATCATATGACCTTAATTTACACTGGAGAGTACAATTATTTACACAGGAATTTCTTCCGTATGTTCAGTATTACGCTCATTGAGTCTACAAACGATTATTGGGCCACCTGTATAACGAATTTAGAATAACTATTCAAGTATTTTGACTCTTCAGCAGTAGTACTCTCATCAACCAAATTACCCACAAGTACACTGGGCGTGAGTTTCTAAAACTCAGATACATCCGATGATGATCATTAAGAAAGTTATTTTAATTTTTTAATTTGTTTTAATTTTTGCCTAAACCAAAAGGTTCCCACTTTTGTTTTCTGGTCCCTTCCAGTCGCGATGTGGGGTTCATTTTCATTAATATTATCCTTTGGTATTATTTTGTGGTGTTTTTCTTTGGCCCTGGGATTAATTTTTGTTTTTCCACCCGTGCTCAGGCTCGATGATTTTGCAGTTTAGTAAGCGACTCCCCATAACTGCACGCAGATTTTTCTTTCTTCATTCATACCACTGCACAGATCTTCTCTGAGTGTTCCCTATTTCCCGGCTTTCTTCTGACTAACGCCTACAGTAACGCCAGGATATATTTCTAAACCGTATCTCGTCGTATGCATCTCTCAGGTGGAGGAATCTCTCAGTTATGTTGCTGGTCCTACAGATTAGCATCACTAGCGTCAAAAGTTCACATCATGGTTACCAGGCTAACAAAGTAATCCGGCCTGTTTGCTGTGCATTTTGACATGCACAAATGCAGAAAGGGGAACCTTGGTGGTTGAGGGGATTCAATACTTGAGCCCTGCTTCGATAAGACAGGAGATACAGAGTTGGTTAACCTTGAATCAACCGTATAGATGCCATACTTCCACTCCACAGTAGTACTAACTACTGTGGAATATTTTTCCAATATTTGGGGCTTCTGCTGCGTGCCATTTTGCAGATACTGTCATAGACACTATTCTTCTGAATTAACATCTATAATTCTCCTTTCGTACAAACCACTGCAAATACCTGCATCAACACCCATTCACAGTTCAATCTCTAAATTCACAACTAACTTTTCCTTCTCCTTCGTTTAGTGTGCAATTCTTTCCTTCTTCGTTTTTTATCGTGTATTTCTTTTCCTTTACTTTTCTTCATATGCATTTCTTAAAAATAACAATTTAAGAAATTCAAATACAACGTCAAGAAGTATCTTTTGTCTTTTTAACCTTCAGCCCACACAGGTTCCAGTAGCTTTAGTGTTTGGATCATCATATAAAAAAAAGTCATTAATCATACATTAAAAACATATTGTTATAATGATGGTAGATAGAAATGATCATTCAACCGATTTTTAAATTTTTATAATGCTTTGCTTTCTACTTATGAACTTTTAACATGTAATTTGCATATAATCAGTACTTTTTTCTTTTTAAAATTTTCTGAGTCCTCTTTGGGGAGGACCTTCACTCTATGTGTGATCTGTTCCAGAGTATTTGAAAGAAGTGTCTTTATTTCAATCTGCCTTTATGACCCCACTCCAGTTATTCCAAACTAGATTTAAAGAACATGTACAGGAGTCGTATAACTAAAAACACCTTCTGAGCATGAAATAAGGTGAAATGGCCTCTATTTTCATAGCGTAGGAAGATTTGCTAGGAAGAGTCCATCAGTTCTTACTTCTAAATACGAAAAGCTCCCATAGATGTCTGAGAAAAATGGAGGAATTATGCATTTCTATTACTTTTGGACACTCGATCTTCGTAAATTCTATCTATAGAGATTCATTCGGAGTACAGTAATTCTAATACACGAGAATAAAATCAACTACGTTTCTCCCTATCATTAATTGTGAAGTCAGGCGTGTATTGCTGTTGCCTGTGCAATACGCAGCACTGTCAACCACATGTATACTTAGAAAAGTAATATTAATTATATTCCTTTAGACAAAATTTGCGTTTCAGAATGTCCTCTGCAATGATATTAACAGGACATATATTAACAGTTTTTAAAGCCTTGCAAAAAGGTGCCTTGTTTTCTTACTTAACAGTGTAATGGCTGCGTAAAAAATGTTATTCACTTTTCTGAAGTTCTTGGAGCGTTAGTTAAGAAAAATGACTGCTTCTTCCATGCATAGGGTAAGTCATAATTCACTTGATGCTTTTTTGTGTGCACTTTTAACACGCTGAAGTTTATGCTCTTATAGCTTCATACACAGACAACCGGATTATTCTCAAACTAAGTGATAATCGGGAGAGTTCCATTATTATTTGAATAAATCGATTGTATTTTATTACAAATAGTCTGTAGGGACATTTTACGTCTTCCTACCCTTTCTATATGGCTCATTACCGTCAGAAATAATAAGCAAATATGACAGATCAAGCAATTTAAGATTAGTATGAAGCTTTTATTATATGCTACTTCAATTGCTTAACGGGAGGTATTTTAAATGAATGGGATTCTTTCAAATTTTCTGTCAATTTTATATTTTTCACATAAGATGGAGTCAATTCGTCTTATTTAATATGAACCGTACTTAATGAGTCTCGGAGCACGCTCCTACTAAATTAATAACCTCTTCAGCGGATTAACCGACTTAAAACAAAATTATTACAGCGACAACCAAAGGACAATCCAAAATATTAGCTGTAATATCGTAGTACAGAGTTAACCACTAAATTCTTCAATAACGTAAATGGATGGAACATTACCCAGTACGGCTTCCTCTTATCTTATAAACCTGCATATGATCGACTGTGAAAATTTTGTCTAAAGCCGCTTATATACAAATCATTCAAGCAGATAATGCATCCGCAACCAAAGCTCTAGATCATTTTGGAACTTCCAATTGCTATTCAAGAAGCAATAACTGCTGCTCTTCTCCTCGCAACCGTTAGATCTGTTTTGATTCAACTCTACATCCTGCTTGTTATTTCCTTATCATATGCGATTTTCCTGAAGTAATGAGCATCTCCAATACGCTGTGTCTTTGAGATTCTCAGTATCATTAACAAGAATGGCACAAATCCACAACTGAATTACCTTACTTCAAAGGCATTTTAAACTGCTGCTTCTTAAATTAAAATAGCTATACGCCTCGTATCATCTTGCATAAACCTGATTCGTGAACTGTTCAAGTTTTCTATTTGGATTCATCATTTTTTACTTAATCTCCGATAAATATATTCTCTGCAACACCATTCTCTCGGGAGCAACGTAATGTCTTTCCGTTAACTCGTTTTTCCAATACACTCGTTATTTATTTATATTATCTGCCTGACTGCTGCAAAGATTCATTCGTGTTTTGAGCGTCGCTACATCTTTTTAAGAATCAGTTTGATTCCAATTACTCGTGCTATATGGAATAAATTAGAAGAGTTTATATAGTTTGGCGTGCTCTTTATAAGACCCGATAAAATAATTGAATACCAGAAGGCCAGCTACCGAAGCTTCTTACAAGAATCCTGGGTTTAACATTTTATGGAAAATTTACAAATAAAGATTGTTATTTATTTATTTAAAAAAAAAAAACCCTCCAAAACTCTTGTTATTCTGGGCCATAGTAATTTTAATATATCAGCTAGCAGCGCTTAAAACATTTAAAGTGTTTTATTTGTCAAATTACATTTGAGTTCCTATTTCATTTGAAGTTATTGCTTTTAGAAAATGTAATATCATGAACTTCATTTCGCATAGAAGCCGAATAGTAATTTAACTGTATGAGTTGCACTTAACTTTGTTTAAATGGAAACCATCTTATGTGTACTAATGTGCTCCTTGAAAAGATTAGTCATTTGACCTGTCGTGAAATAAATAAATGAAACGTTGTAATCTCATCGGTCACCAAAGTATTTTAGTGCATAATCGTTAAGAAGTAATTTGTCTTTTCATGATTAAATCACGAGCTAACTGCAGGAAAAATAAGTGGAGAATCACACAAATCGCCACGCCAGTGAAGCATGCGTTGAATTTTTCTAACAAATACTTTTTATTGACTCGGTATCGGTTCCGGCAATGATTTGTAACCCCCCAGAGATTTTTTTTGGCCCTTTTCCACCTTCCTCTGATTAATGAGAATCCTATTATCATTTTCATGGCTAATTAACTAAAATTAATTACTCTGTCACAGATTTCTCGTTCTCATTTGCCTTTTTTTCCTCTCTGCTTTCGTACACCCTTGGAAGGTTTTCTTATGAACCTTAACGAATATCTGGCAGAAAAGATTTTTCTGAAAGGGGAGGTGTAGGAGGAACATATTAAAGTGTACTTTGCTTCGATTATCACTTTTGGGAATTCGTCTATTGTAATTTTTATATTTTCTTTTCTAAAAATAGCCTATCAAAATAAATGTTTAACTTCCGCGTATGTTTTTGCATCCACCCAGAGCAATATCGTTCTTTTCGGAAGGAATTTAAATTGATTTCGGTATATGTCCAGAAGCGATTTCTAGTTTTTCTAGAAACCAATTGTCGAATTATTTTCTCATGCATTAAACTTAGCGAATGTTTCACTTATTTTCCCTTCTCTAGTTTAATTTTGTAATTATTATCTTAAATGTATTTTTGTGTATATTGATGGAAACATAATGAAGGCTGTTAATGAATCATATTGCCTAATTTTAAATTACATGATCATTGGCCGAGTTTCAGATAATTTTTCAGAGATGGTATTGAGATTCTCATAAATAGTAAACATTTTAAAAGTAAAATTTGTAAGCGATTAAAAATCCACTACCATTGGGAGACCAAGCAAGGGACGCATACTCCAAGGTTGTCAACGCTGCCATTTGATAAACTTTGACCATGTAGCTAATGCCAGTGAAATCTTGGAAAGAGCGCTTCAGCACACCCGCCTTTTTAAACAACACCCTTTACTTGGACGAAGATGGGAAACTTTAAGTGGGAATATTTGTACTAAAGCGCAACAGCTGTTTCTGGGGGTCCACAAAATGTTTACGATATAGTGAAAAAGAGCCAGAGTCGTCTTGAAGTAACGAATGACTTGTTAGAGAGATATTGGACAGTCTCCACGATACAAATCATTCAAGCAGATACAAGTAGTGTAAGATACCTTGAAATGCTGATATTTGTTTACCTCTGATGTACGGAATTCGCAGCAACTTCTTTTTACGCAGGATGTAAAAAAGCAATATCCACCTAACTGCCCATATCTCTTCCCGAACTGACGGTAGGCAGACGTGGACCAACAGAGTGGACAGCTAGGAGTCCGTTTTCATTCCATTCGGCTTCTTCCTGTAGGACTGGGCGAAGATAAACGTTTATAGCAGAAACAGTAACCTTGATGAGTCAGAGGACAAGATCCGGGAATTGATTGACCCCCCATAAATCTGACATGATCGGGACCCATCACATATTATTTTTTTAAAAATTTTTTTGAGAATTCCGTTTTTTTGAAGGTCATGCACTTAGCTTAAGGATTCAGGGAGAACAGCGTCTGAAGACTAGGCACCTGCGAGGTGATGGCCCCGAGTGCCAAGCGAGTGATCTAGCGATTTACAAAGCAAATTTGAAAGCGTTTTTCTAAAGAGAAGTTGTTAAAGAGATTTCGAAAGCCTTTACTTTCAAAGTTATTTATTTTCTAGCTCGTTTTAAATAAAGAAGGAAGCCTCCTATAAGAAAGGAAAGACACCTTTCTTTTGTATATATAACTACTTTTCTAACACACTAACCACTAACTTCTTATTGCTTGGTCACTGGTGGTACCGCTCCTGCCTCCACGTGGCGGGGCTGGTAACCTGGGGGATAAATCAACCCTCGGGGCTAAAAGGAGCAGAAGTGGAAACCAATGAATTTCCTCGTCTAGAGCCCAAGAGTGCTCAATGTGAAAACCATGAAACGGACCATGGCTTCTCTACCTCGAAGAGAATGAAAAAAGACGCTGGTAGACAGGAATCACCAGCCTTCCTGATTATCCATTCTCTATCGGCACAGCCTGTTAGCAAGCTCTCCCCTTTCATCATACAACGATGCCTGGAACATGCAGCAGCAGCATCAGCAAAAATGGTGAAACGTCTCCAATCCGGGGACTTGCTAATAAAGACTTCTCTTCCAAGACACTCTGAACAATTATTAAAACACACTACTTTAAGCCGAATTCCAATACAAGTCACTCCACACAATACCCTGAATTCTTCCAAGAGAGTGATCACTGAGTGGGAGCTGTTGAACGTTTCTCAAGAAGAAATAGTACAGGAACTAAAGGAACAAAATGTAACTCAAGCGAAAAGAATCATGATACGAAAAGATGGTACCTTAGTCCTAACATGTAACATAATTCTAACCTTTAATACTCCGAATCTACCAGCTTCAGTAAAAGCAGGTTACTTAAATTGCCGTGTTCGACCCTTTATCCCAAATCCCCTAAGATGCTAAAAATGTCAGAAATTTGGTCACTCCCAGACAGCATGCCGTGGCGTTTCAAGACGCCTCTTCAAGACTGTGGCTCTACAATTCATACCCAGTCAGAATGCAAGGCGCAAACTCCGCAGTGTTCTAATTGCAGGGGCAACCATTCAGCATACTCTAAAGAATGTGATCTTTGGAAGCTAGGGAAAAAATACAAAAATACAAGAAATGAAAATAAAGTCTCATATCAAGAAGCTAGAAAACAAATTAATCTAATCATGCCAAAAAGCTCCAATTAGTAGCATGTCAGATGGAAGTGTCACTCTCTCCAGTAAATCGATCGCAGACTGGGCTCGATCAATTCTATCGACCCAGCTTACATCTAAGCCAAATACAGTAGATCAAAGTAACAATGCACTTGCTCAGTTCCAACCCAAAACATAACCCGCAGTAAAGTAACAGAAAAACTGCAAAAATCAGATCCTGTCGATGTTAATCAACCCCACTTAACAAGGATGGATACTGATGATATGATCACCCAAGAATTACATGCAGATGGTGAAATGGAAGATAACAATGATTCAACACGCCCCAACTTCCCCAGAAAAGAAAAATCTAAACTAGATCATCACAAACAACCCACTTATAAAAAGCAGCCAGAGTCATCTCCCTCTTACAAATCCAAATAATGGAACATATCATCCAGTGGAACTGTAAAGGTCTTCGCGGTAACATCGATGATATCCATTAATTAATTCACCACTACAGACCTCTTGCAATGTCCTTACAGGAAACAAATTTGACACCTCAGATCTCAGTTACAATCAAAAATTATACTATGTTCAGACAAGACAGAGCTGGCATTAACAGTGCCCACGGAGGAGTAGCAATATTCGTGGATTCAAGCATCCCTTCCAGACACATCCCTTTACAAACGGCCTTAGAAGCTGTTGCCACTCGCGTTGTAAATGGTATTACTCTGACACTGGTTTCAATATATCTGCCGCCAAATCATGAATATACTATTCAAGAAATCGAAGATGTTGTTTTGCGGTTACCATCTTCATTTTGTTTACTAGGAGACTTTAATGCGCACCATCCATTATGGGGTTCCTCTATCTCAGACAGACGAGGGAAGCTTATTGAAATGTTGATCGACAGGCAGAATTTAACTTTACTAAATACTGGCACTCCTACGTATATCCATCTCCTTACAGATTCAACATCTGCAATAGACCTTTCCATTTGTTCCCCAGTTCTCTTTCCAAGTATCTCTGAGTGATCCTTATAGCAGCGACCATATTCCGATATTCTGCAAAATTCAAACATCCTGTTTCTTCCCAACAGAAAATCCAATTAAATGGAAATTTTTAAGGGCTGACTGGACAAAATACAGAACGCACATATCATTTGACAACTATATCATTCAGTCCTGCTCCATCAACAGTGTTACTGAGCACATCACAAATCAAATTCTGACAGACGCATCCGCTGCCATTCCTCAATATCAATTAAGAAATAGACGAAAAATTAATTACTGGTGGAATTAAGACTGAACCATGCGAAAAAAGAGAAAAATAAAGCGTGGAACCTTTTCCGCAAACATCCAACCACCTCCAATCTTATTAATTATAAACGTCTTGGAGCAAAAGCTCGTTACATCAGACGTAAAGCAAAAAAAAGAAAATTGGATTAAATTTGCCTAATCAGTAAATAAAAATACCGATATCAGATTAATCTGGAGAAAAATAAAATGTTTAAACAGTAAATTTCCTCCTTTATCCACCCCACTACTGAATTGGAATGGGTAGGAGCTTTCTACTCCTACAGAAATATCAAATGCACTGGGGATCGTATTTTTTCAGTTGTCCTCTTCAATCGCCTATGATCAAACACTTCAAAATCTTAAAACAGTTGCAGAAAAATCCAGATTAAATTTCGCTGACAATTCCGCTTTACCTTATAATAAACTATTTACCATGCTTGAGCTGCAGCAATCCCTTAGCAACTCAAGAAACAGTGCTGCTGGCTCTAATGGGATATATTATGTAATGCTCCGAAATTTGGATCACTCTCCTTGCTGCTCATAGTTTTCAATCGATTTTTTTCCGAACATACCTTCCCAAGTTCCTGGCGTCATTCTTATGTACTAGCAATTACAAAGCCCGGTAAAGATCATTCTGTTCCGCAAAATTACAGGCCGATATCCCTTAGCAGCTGTCTCAGCAAAACCCTCGGAGAAAATGTTACATCACCGTCTCACTTGGTTCCTGGAGCTCCAAAACTTGATTAACAACAACCAATTTGGATTCCGGAAAAACCGATCTTCATTGAATCTCATGATCAAAACCGAGACAAACATTAGAAATGCTTTCATCAAAAAGGAACATCTACATCTCGTCATGGTCTGCCTTGACGTTGTGAAAGCCTTTGACACTACATGGCGTTTCGGCATCTTAAAAAATCTACATTCTCTTGGCCTGAGAGGTAATTTACCATACTTTATCAAAACTTTCTTCAAAAAAGATACTTACAAGTTCATTACCGGAGAACCCTCTCTAAAATCTTTACCCAAGAAGAAGGAATTCCGCAAGGGTCTGTTCTCAGTGCCACATTGTTTGCAATGAGAATGAACCATGTAATTGAACTCATTCCGAAAACTGTGGATTCGTACCTTTTCGCAGACGATCTCTCAATTTCCTGTCATTCTCAAAACATGCATTACATTGAACGCCAACTACAAATATCAATTAATCGCATCCTGACATGGATGACACAAAATGATTATACACTATCCAGCCAGCAATCTACTGCCCTTCACTTCTGTACCAGATGCAATATGCATCCTGAACCCGAACGCCACTTGAATTTGATAATTTATTTATCCCTATTTTGTGTTACAATTGTTGGGAGATAACAGCAAGAAGGGAGGGAGAACACATAAGCCAGAGGCTTTTTAGGGGGGTGTTCCCTTTGAAAAAGATAACAATAAAAACAGATACATCATGAATCGGACATGTTTCTACATTCCATTACCGAGACATTCCATTATGCATTGTGGAAAGTTCAGGAGTTGAGTGGAAGGTGATTTAGATCAGACCTCCCTGGTGATGTGTTCAGTCAGGAGCTTCTTGAACTTGTTTAGTGAAATGGCATTTTTGATGTTTTCAGGAAGATTATTCCAGGTTTTTGCGCCTCTGTATTTTATATTTTTCTGGCCTATGGCTTTTCTGAAAAGCGGAACCTTCAAGTTCGCTTCATTTCTTAAATTATATCTTATTCTTTCTTCTTCTATTGTTATAAAAAAGGATCTGAAGAGAGGAGGAAAGTTTGGTGTTTTCAAAGCATTGTAGACAAAGACCGCTTCAGCTTTTTGTATCAGTTGGTAGATGCTTAAGAGTCTCGCTTCCTTATATCTCGAAGTCACCGATGCATTCCAGGGAAGGCCCTAAATTGAACGAACACATCGATTGACAATTGAATTGATTCTCGTAAAGTTATATTGACTGGTCGTACCCCATGAGATAATTCCATATGTGAAGTGAGGCTGTATTAAGGAAAGGAATACTAGTCTGAGAAGGGAAGGAGGTACCCAGGCAGAGGCTCGGGCGAGTATTCCTGCTAGTGACGAAGTTTTCTTTCGTAAAGTGATCATTTGTTTATCCCAACTCAGCTTGTCATCTAGCCAGATTCCTAGAAACTTGGTATCATTCACCCTTTCCAGTTGTTTTCCTTTGTATGTTATTTCGAAATCAATATTCAATGGTTTATTTTTCGTCCTAAACACCATATATTTGGATTTTTCTGGGTTTAGTATCAGCTGATTCTTTTGAAGCCAACTATGCATTTCAGAGAGCAGGGCATAGATCTTGCATTGAAGTGGTTAGGGTCTTTATCAGTGATTAGAATGGAAATGTCATCGGCATACGCTACTAGGTGGGAAGATGGAAGATGAGAGAGAAATTCATTAATGTAAAGAACAAATAGGATCGGTCCGAGAAGTGAGCCTTGAGGTACTCCCCTAGAGAAATAAGAAATGTCTGAGAAAGACTGGTTTGTTTTAACGACAAATGGCCTATCACTAAGGTAGTCTTCAAGGAGAAGGTTAATTTTTCCTCTCAAGCCAAGATTGTTGAGCTTGTTGAGTAGGATATTATGATTTATGCAGTCAAAAGCTTTTGATAGGTCTAGAAACAGTGCTATTGCATAGTGACCCTTTTCAAGACAGTCCGTGATCCTGGAGCAGAAGTCAACAATTGCCAGGTCAGTGGATCTTTTTGAACGATAAGCGTACTGTTGTTGATGGATAAGCTGATTGACTTCCAGGAAGCCCATGAGTCTGCCGTGAAGAATTTTTTCGAATAATTTTGCAAAAACTGAGAGTAGAGCTATTGGACGAAAATTGTTGATAGAGTTACAATTTTTCCCCTTAGGAACAGGAACAATGACTGCTTTTTTGAATTGAGACGGGAATTTACCAGATTGAACGGAAAGATTTTAAATATACTTCAGTGGTGTTAGAATTGAGTTAAGGACCTTTTTCAGCAGAGCAGGAGATATTTCATCAAAGCCAGGGGCTCCCTTTTCTTTTAATTGATGTCCTGCTTCTAAAATCTCTTGATCTGAGAGCGGAGCGAGGAAAAAAGAGCTCCTCATTGAGTGCTTGACAGATTCTTTCGTTGCATTATCTCTAGAGTCAACTTCGTCTTTAAAAAGGTTATTCACGCTTGAGATAAAGTGATTACGAAATGCTGCGGCTTTTTCCTGGTCATCCGAAATGAGTACCTCGTTCTCAACTACATCTCCAACGTAGATGGAGAATAAACATCCTCTTCCCATAGCTAATAGTATTCGTCTACTAGGATTATTTTTCGACCGTAAGTTAAACTTCCAAAAGCACATTGAATATCTCCGGACTAATTGTCAAAAAAACTGAACATACTCAGAGTCTTACCAGTGGGTCCCCATCCAACATGGGGAGCAGATCGTTACAGCTTGCTTCACTTATCTTATACAGAACCATAATTAGATCACACCTGGACTACAGCGCGCCTGTGTTCGATTCTGCTAGGGAGAGTGTTTTATCTCGCCTCAACCCTATTTAACATTCAGCTCTTAGAACAGCACTAGGTGCGTTCAGAACATCTCCAGTGCAAAGTTTATATGTTGAAGCCCATGAACCTCCTCTGAATATCAGGAGAAAGATGTTGCTGTTGAACTATGCAACAAAATGTAAAGTCAGGTGACCCATTCTAATTGGTCAATGCTTTATGATCCGCAGTATATGACCTTTTATAGAAACAAACCACAGACAGTTCAGCCTGCTGCTATTAGGCTAAAGCAACTAGCAGAAGATTGGGATACTCACTGTATCCCAATAAAATCTTGCAAGATCCTATAGATCCAGACCCTCCATGGTCTGTCATCATACCATCGTGTGACAATTATTTCCATTAATGGAGAAAACACTCTCTATCAGACTTTACCATCCAACAGCTACACATTGAGCATACTCAACATTATCCCCACTTCACTAAAATATATACAGATGGATCGAAGTCTGAGAGTGGATCCGGTGCAGCAGTGGTACTCCCTGATACTATCATTTCTCTATCTCTTCCAACAGAGTGTAGTAGCTACACGACTGAATTATATGGCATAAGGCTTGCATTAGAAAGTATTTTCCATATGTATATTCAAAAGAGCATAATACTCGCAAGGTTCCGTATAAGCATTGCAAAACAATTCCCAACCTTCTCATCCGTTATTAAAGCTCATTAAAAGACAGTTGATACGTCTTAGAGAGCATCAGCAAAAGGTTATGTTCTGCTGGATCCCAGGCCATACCGGAACACCAGGAAATGAAATTGCGGATGATGCTGCTAAAAATCCATCTAGCTCAGCCCCAGCGAATTCCCTAGTACCGTTCACAGATTATAAAATGAATATACAAAGTATATGTAAAGATTAATGGACTCTTCAGTGGTAAGCGCAATTTTATAATAAACTACTCCAAATAAAACCTTTACCAAAATTATGGGCTTCCAGCCCCATTGCAAACAGACAAGAAGAAGTAATTCTAGCGAGAGCCAGAATCGGCCACACTCATATAACCTATCTGTTCCTTTTGTCAGGGAATGACCCTCCTCAGTGTAATCATTGTCATGCACCACTCACAGTCAAACACATATTTCTGGAATGTACTCTATATAATAATGCTCGACTAGTGTCATTCAGTTCTCTGTCAAATTCAAAGGAACCTTTGTAGCTTAGCCATATCATAGGCGAAAAATCAAATCTCACAGAATTCTTCTCCTTCCTAAAACGAATAGGATTGTATAGCCGTTTTTAATTGCTTCTAAATCAACAAACGCAGGCAGTATGCACCACTTCCATAAGTGCAATATGGCCTAAGTAGTTCTTCAAACAGGCCTCTGAGGTTGGGTATATTCATACTGTGGATTTTAGTGTTTTGCACCAACCTTACGTAAAAATAAAAACACAAAGGAAACTGGACTTTTAATAACTGTGTTTATAATAAATTATAATAACCTGTATTTACAATAAATTTAACTTTACGATAAACTATACATATAAAATATAAAATCTGCTACATTACGAACAATAAAATGCATTAAAATATACTAAGTTAAAAGCGATAAAAAACCATAGCTTTCAAAGGCCTTCTTCTTCAGCGGTATTTTCTTCTTCTGCAGTACATCTTTAAATATCAGCAGGTTCATGGTACTCATCACGTGTTTCATTCTCACGCGTTCCGTTCTCTTGCGTTGTGGAACCGGAAGTGGCTCGAGCGGGAGTCATACGGAACCGTTCATCCCCTCTGAGGATAGTGGCCTCAAAGAGGGGATGAATCCGCGTACCTCTATCTCTATTAATGTTGATTGTAGAACAGATCCGCAAACTCTCGAGCCACTTACGGTCCCAGAACTTATGCGCCCGATCGGTGATGATAGCATCGTCCGGGGAGATCTGGTGCTGCTTCTCCCAAAAATGTTCGGCCACGGCGGATTTGCCATACTCCGCATTTCTTATTGCCGGAGTATGGCAAATCCGCCGTGGCCGAACATTTTTGGGAGAAGCAGCACCAGATCTCCCCGGACGATGCTATCATCACCGATCGGGCGCATAAGTTCTGGGACCGTAAGTGGCTCGAGAGTTTGCGGATCTGTTCTACAATCAACATTAATAGAGATAGAGGTACGCGGATTCATCCCCTCTTTGAGGCCACTATCCTCAGAAGGGATGAACGGTTCCGTATGACTCCCGCTCGAGCCACTTCCGGTTCCACAACGCAAGAGAACGGAACGCGTGAGAATGAAACACGTGATGAGTACCATGAACCTGCTGATATTTAAAGATGTACTGCAGAAGAAGAAAATACCGCTGAAGAAGAAGGCTGGAGCCTTTGAAAGCTATGGTTTTTTATCGCTTTTAACTTAGTATATTTTAATGCATTTTATTGTTCTTAATGTAGCAGATTTTATATTTTATATGTATAGTTTATCGTAAAGTTAAATTTATTGTAAATACAGGTTATTATAATTTATTATAAACACAGTTATTAAAAGTCCAGTTTCCTTTGTGTTTTTATTTTTACGTAAGGTTGGTGCAAAACACTAAAATCCACAGTATGGCCTAAGTAGTCATTGCACTTAAAACCCCATCAACAATAACTGCGAGGTGATCTGATTGAGATGTATAAGGCTTTGAATTATTTGAGCAAGCTGAATGCTGATGAGATTTTTCCTCCTGCTCAGATTACGCACTTGAGGGGGCATAAATTCAAATTGAGGGAAGAGAGTTTCTTAATAGATGTACGTAAATTTGCATTTATCCAGCGAGTGGTTGATTGCTCGAACAGACTTCCATCTGTCGTTGTGGAAGTTGATCGATTAAATAGATTCAAGGAAGAATTGGAGAATCTTTTGGAGCGAATGGATAGGTGAAATGGGAAGGTTTTTATTTTTTTTTTTTGTTGACTGATGTTTTATAAATTTGCTTTCTTGCATCATATGCCACTATTAATGCTAATTCGTTATTTTTTTTAGATAATACACACACTGGCCAAAAAAAAACGAACCTTTGTATTAAGACAATCAAGACCGAAGAAATGAAAATATATGCGAATAGATACAAAGAAAACTGTGACGTGAGGTGATGTTTTTCCGCGTTGAGTATAAATACTGCACAGACTGTTCGACTCCAGTAGTCTGAAGCCAGGACAGGGAAAACGAGTGATCTATTAGACTTTGAAAAGGTCCTATCGTGGGTGCGCGTTTGGCAGGACCAACGATTCAAGAAACGAAAGACATAAGTTGGTTTTCTAAAGCATCCATCTGCTGAGAGGACACCATCTGCTGCAAAGAGCGTAGCAGAGAGGACACCACCTTGCGGGACTCCCCTGTTGACTTGGAAGTTCTCTTTGGAAATTCTGTTAATGGCAGTGATGTGCCTTTCCCTCAAAGAGCTCCTTATTATTGCTAAGACCTGCCCAGTTATATGGAAATATTTCTCCAAGATGATTAGCAGTAGCAGTATTAGCAGTAGCAGAGGCATATGATGCAAGAAAGCAAGCTTATTCAGCATCAGCCAAAAAAAAAAAAAAAAAAAAACCCACTCCCATTTCACCCCTCCGTTCGTTCGAAATACCTGTCCAGTTGAGCTTTAAATTTGTTTAGGCTATCAACTTCAACAACAAGTGATGGAAGTCGGTTCCACCAACCAACCACCCGCTGGCCAAAGGCAAATTTCCGCACATCTATCCGACATCCGTCCTTCCTCAATTTGAATTTATGCCCTCTGAGGTGATTATTCTGAGAAAGATGAAGAATCCCATTGGCATTGAGCATGCTCAAACCATTCAAAGCCTTATACACCTCTATCAGATCACCTCGCCGGTGCCTAGTCTCCAAACTCTGTAATTTGCAAAACTTAAGCCTTTCTTCGTAAGAGCAACCCTTTGTTCCATTTACTAATCTTGTTGCCCTTCTCTGTACCGGTTCCAGCAGCTCTACATCCTTCTTGAAATGAGGCCTCCAGACCTGTATACAGTACTCAAGATGTGGCCTTACCATTGCCTTATACAAGGGAATAATCACCTCCTTATCCCTGCTAGAAAAATTCCTGTATATCATTGACAAGACACCATGAGCTACTCTTGCAGCTCGTCTGCACTGCTCAGAGAACTTCATATCTGCCTGCACAATTACCCCCAGGTCCAAATACTATCGAAAGCGGATGCAACGTCTAATAAGACAATATCTAATTGCTGTCAGAAGTTAAGTGCGTGTTGGATTCGAAATAGAGTCTCCAGGAGATTCGTGGTAGTCGATCTTTGTGGGATCACTGAATGAAGGTACTCCGGTCTGTGCCCGAAGCAGTAATGCTTGATGGTATTTGAAATAGATTTCTCAAATATTTTTTGAAGCGAACTTCCAATTGCAATAGGCCTGTGGTCTCTGAGGGATTTTGGATTGCTATTTTTGGGAACAGGTTTAACTTCGTTAAACCTGTTCCCAAAAATAGCAATTCTAAAACTGTACTCGAAAAGTGTGTATTTGTTTCATTGGTTTGGAGACTAGCCACTTAGCTACCAAAAAATACCGATAACTTGGCTTTCATGAGTATCAGAAGTGTTATCAACGCCTTTCGACGCTAAGTGAAAAAAGCCGAATCCTGTCAGTGATGCTAGGAACTCTTATGGACTTTTTCCACAAAGTGGCTTAATTTAAACACTCTCGGGAAATTCTTTTGTTGTCTTTCTACCAGAACTTGGGTTTTTTACACAGAAAACAGCAAACTAACCGAAAAATATAGCAATTATAATACAATATACTGATGTCTCATAGCTTTAGTTGCTTTGGCGGTTAACACACATACCTAACTTAGATTAGGTTAAATTTAAGGGGCGATAATTTGAAAGGCAGCTTCCTGATATCTGTCCTTATCGCGAGGAGGCGTATCATACCTACTGTACACTGGCGGAGAGATCATCAGCACAGCTGAGGGTTAGCCTCTGAAAATACGCAAGAACGGAGCAGGTAGTTAGAAAGTTGGAAAGAAATAATTAAGGGACAAGATTTAAGTGGACGAGAAACCCTACGGGGGAAGATCAGGTCTTCACAACAGTTAGGAAGGTGCAACTTTTTAGACTCATCGGTTAAATGAAGAAATTTTCTTTGTACATCATATTTCAACAAATTAATACAATATTTACAACTGTACAACATCAATGTTATTGTTAATGTTGTTAACAATGATAATATAATTTTATTGCTAGCGACTTTCCTGTAGTGTCACTAAAAATAAAATAACTGTTTAAATCTCTACATCCGAGCATTTTTTGACTGATGCTGAGTAGCCGAAATATTTTGAACCGTAATGTGGCAGACATGGCAAGCTTACTTGTATTGCAGTGAAGCCAGTTTACATTTATAAAACTATTGAACTTTCCAACTTAAGAGATAGTTGAGATTTGCTGCTATAAATGTTAAAATATATCTGTTTTTATTCCTGTATAACCATTTGTGATGTTTATATTATTATATAAATATACACTCATATTTTATTCTAAATATTTAATGTAATATAATTAGGGTTTGGCTTGTATTTCAGTGCAATAAAGTAGTAAATATTGTTCAGAGCAACGCCTGCAGCACTTGGTCGCCCTGCGAAATAACCTTATGTTGACGTACTTTTATGAAACCATTATAAAACTCTCATCTCCATTTATGAGTATTCCACTCCACGCTGTGTACACACGCTCACGAGCCTGTGTACACGATAGTTTTCTGCTATTATTTGAACAACTCTCTTGTGTACATTGTATATATACACATCAGATGCTTCTGCTTATTTTCGAATTTGCAAAGTAAACGAGGAAAATGATTTCCATATAAATATGAACTAACCTGTAATTATACAACGATGCAGCTACCTCCTATTGTTAAAGTAAATGGAACATTGTCAGTCATGCGAAGTACAGTTCCCCGAGGTCAAGGGGATCATGGATGTTATGCTATGTATTTTTGTTATAGAGCGCTTCGTCTTTAGATAAATATAAGGAAGACGCAGAGTAATCAAGTATTCTTTGTACAATTCCTCGAGCAGATGGAATTATAACGCGTTCTCAAGAGGACTACTTTTTGCTGTTTCCATTACAGAGAGACGTGGCATATACGATTTCCTCTCAGCACTGCCATGGTCACTATATATCTGAAACACATGGGAAGATGGAGAAGCATTCGACTCACTGATTCGGAGAAATGCCCCATGGAATCTGTCTAGATGGAAACAGCTATTGATCACGTTGATAAAAAGAAAAAGTAAAACCTTTTGCAGGAGACACCATACTGCCTTGATAAGTATTTAGAATAACAGAGCAATATGAGCCATTAATTTCCGTTAGGTTTTCTTATTAATTTTTATTTAAAATCAATTTAATTTCAATTATAACTTCATTTCACCCAAGTAAATAAATATCGCTTTGTACCAGAGATGATGAATTTGGGAAGACCTGATTAATGTCATTTATACTCATCTGTATAATTAATGTACCGATAATGCATCACTTTAGACAATTTTTTATGCACGAAATCCATTAGGCTCAATTCCTATTAGCATATTTTAATGAACTGAGTCTAATACAAGATTCTAGCTTTGTTAAAAACTTTTAAAAACTATCAATCAGTTACTATCAGTCAATTGACCAATTTCTCACAATACGGATGATAAAACGAATGTTACAGTTAGTTAAAAGTTGCTCACTATTTTCAGAAGTAAAGGCATCTATTTAGGTCAATGTTGTTTGAGCCTCAGCTGTTCATTTGCAGTTTTCCCCACATTTTTTTGGACAACAGAACACTGTGGAATTCTTAAGCAATTGGCAAAACCCCAAAACTCTATAAACACTTTCGTCCGTTCCCTTAAAAAACGTGTTCATGACTAGAAACAAATTATTTTTCAAATTAATTATCACGAGAATTTGTTTTTTAAAATAGGTATTGCATCAAAATATCGAAATGTAGATAAAGCGCAAATAAGACTACTTTTTCGTGGAGTGGAATATAGCTAGACTTATTAGTGGTTTAAGTGCAGAGTTAATCTCTCTTTACTCTTTTATATAATCAGAATTACATACTGCAGTAAACTAACAATTTAATGGAAACCTACGTTGAGTTAATTATCGTTATTCGATAATAAATACTTATTGAGTAACTTTTCACAAATTACAAATACAGGCTTTCATACAACATTAGAAATCAATATTATGTGTAATATTTTTCATTGTTTAAAATATTTTCTGCCTTTCAGCTTCAAAAATGCTTTTAAGTTGCGCAGAGTTCGTTTAGTAGCTTTATAAACTGTACCATTAATTGTCAAAACATAAAATTGCATTTATACTCTTTTACGCGATTGTTTATTTATCTGACTTTTATTTTTGTAAAATGCAAACATTTCTTATGAATTTCTGTGTCTGTTAGGAACGTTACATCTTTACACGTTAACCCCCTTTATTAACTACATTCTGGTGATTCTTAACTGCTCTACGTGATTCTTATCTGAGGGAACAGTGAAAGTTATGATGTAATAAAAACGCAAAAATTCCGCAGACCCTCTTAATATCTGCTACATAGGTTTGAGGAGTGCAACAGGCGAAGCAAGCAGGGTTCACAAAACAAAGCACTGTCCACTAATGTTGTTAAAGAGAGCCCGAGGATATTCCCATTTTCAAACTTTAACGAGAAAATATTTCGAGCAAGAGCGCCAGAAGCTGCACATTAAATTGATAAATGACATGGACAGCACTACTTGCAGTGACAGACGACAGCTTCACGGATTCCCAGCATACTTTGCTTCGATGTAGTGTGGCCGTAGCTGAAAGCTTATGTTCTAGATATTAAGAAAGTCTCTGTTGTTTAGTTGTTCGCAGTTCTGGATTATAGTTCGTCCGTAATGATCTCTTGGGATTATTCCAGCAATATATCACAGGCACGTGCGTTAGCTAGTAGGTTCCTGCGTGGAGCATTGTAGGCTGAAGTTTATAACTTAATCTCCTTGACTGCGCTCACTGTGGAAATTCTGACATGGACATATACTTCATCATTTTGGAAGAGCGACTCTGTATTTCTCTCTATACGTTATTAGGATGAAATTCTCCTAAGCAAAGATGGCTTCGATGGATGTGTGCTTCTCGTATGATGCAGAAGGAAATATTTATCATCGAAAATGTCACCTCAGAAAAAATATTAAACTGGTTTTAATGTGTGGTGATGATATATTATAAAAATAAGCCACCGTGACAACTAAATGTTAACGCTAATCCATTCTGCATCCCTCAACTTACTAAAGAGTTGAGGCATCTCTTGTTAAAACTTAGTAAATACGATGGCTAACTGTAAAGCGCTTGTGAATCCTTCTGAAAGTGAAGGGGGTGAGCTCTTTATGAACAAGAGGAGGAAATCAAATATCAGAAGTAGTTTTAAAAATCTTTTTGATATCAGTTGAACTTCAAGTTTCTCCACTTAAATTTAGGAAGATAATCAGTGGAGAATGACAAGGATGGCATTGAAAAATGATATGGAAAACGTAGTAAGTTGGCTGCATTCTAATAATTAACATTCAACTTTAATGCTGGTTTTTGGAAATTATATAAATAATTATACAGGGTGTATCGTAACATGTGGGACCCATTTCAGGGATGGATTTAGGACCTACCTAAAAACAAAAGGTTCATGTAAATGTAGGTCTGATTTTGCCTTGTTTTTGAGTTACAGTCATTTTTGCATTCCAGCAATTTTTTCCATAAAATTAGTTAGCATAGTTGGCTCCATTCAACTGTTTATAAATAATGCTAGATATCTCATAGAGGACCTTGATGTAGTTATTTAAACAAGATCCTGTAGTGTTCTTTGAATGATTTCAATCAGTTCTCCTGACAAGGGCGGGTGCTATTAACATTTTGATAGTGTACATTTGCTGTGGTAATGAAGGCTTATTCAAATCGATAGATGGCAGACATACATCTCATGAATAGACTTGCTGGATGTAATGCAGCCAAAGTAAGACTTCTGTATACAGAAAACTTCCCTAATATTCATGTGCCAAATAAGACCTTTCAGAGAATATGAATACATTGCGGAAACTAGTTCATTTAGAAAACGTATTTCAGATGGTGGCAGGCTCATCAGCACCAGAACAACAAATGCAACAGACACCCGGAACTTTTGAACGGGTGAGGAGTCTATGCTGAAGCGTTTGCAGCCGCACGGTGGTCATTTTGAGCATTTTTTGTAAACGTAAGCAGATAGTTTCTGGAACATAAAAATGGCTGCAACTTGGAAACAAGGCGAAATCAGACCTATGTTTACATGAACTTTATTTATTGTTTTTAGGTCCCAAATCCATCCCTGATGCGGGTACCATATGTTACGATACACCTTATATATAGTTCAACGTAATACCTGCTACAAATCCAGCCAGTATAGATTACATTAAGTCAGCTATTTAGATATTGCATTTTACATTTACATTTTTTTATCTTTAAATTTTTCGGTTGATATAGACATTTGAATAAGTAAAGTTTACAACGAGAGAGAGAGAGAGAGATCAGTAGTAAGGATTTTGGACTAAAGATGGATATGGATAAAACAAAAGTAATGATGAACAAGCATGCCACACAGAAAGGGACATAATAATTTAAGGAGCAGTAATTGAAAAGGTGGAGTCATATACTTATCTGGGACAAGTTATTAGCTGTAATAATGATAAATGGCTGGAAGTCAGGAGAAGAATAAATTTCGGATGGATAGCATTCAGGAAATATAGTCACATACTGAAGAGCAATATCCCAGTTTGTCTAAAACGTAAAATAATGAACCAATTTATACTCCTCACCATGACTTATGGAAGTGAAACTTGGGCACTCACCAAAAGAATGGAAGAGAAGCTGAGAACTACACAGCGAAGAATGGAGCGAGTTAGATAACAAGAGAAACACATGGATTAGGCAGAAAACTCAAATAAAGGACATTCTTCTCAAAACTAAAGAACTAAAATGGTCTTGGGTGGGACACATAGCTCGAAGACATGATGACAAAAATGGACTAAGAAAATAACAGAATGGTAACCAAGAGGAGCTAGAAGAAAACCTGGAAGACAACGGCGGAGGTGGATAGATGAAATTCATGCGTTTATGGGTAGTAAATGGATGGCCATTGCACAAAACAAAAGGAACTGGAAAGTTGCTGGAGAGGCCTTCATCCTGCAGTGGATTGAAAATGGCTGATGGTGATGATCAGAGAGATCACATTGGTTTGATTCTGTAGGACCAATCTTTCGAAACATTCTGTGTTTATGAAAGGATACCTTATTCTGATAATACGAAAACGAGATCGAAATTGGTATAATTTTTAAAGTAACTTCTTTGTTCGTTAATTATGAGATATTTTGAATGCTCTTGGGTACCACATTGTTTACAATCTAGTCCAAAAAGAGTATGGATAAAGGCATGGTTTCAAATTCTATATTGACGGCAGGAACGTTTTATGGAGTTTTGTTTTTTTTCCCCGACCAAATTTCAGTGATTTTTGTTTTCAGAAACTCCGATTTTTCTCTCCTTAAAACAGAAAATCGATCATGAAATTTTCATCACAATGTGCTGATCTTAATGACCTTAGTAATCGAGACGAAACCAACAGGTCTAACGACCGGAATCTTTACTGAAACCTTTCTCTTAACAGAGCAAAGGATTTAACGATTATATTAGTCGTAAATCGTGAATTAGAATTTTCTTTACCAAACTGACTTTCGTTCCTCCGATTACAATAAATTAAGACCACTAAAAGAAACTCTTGTTAGTTCATATAGGTATTCTCCAGGATCTCGGATGGACCTGTTTTTCAGTGGAAATAAGAAAGCACCCTATAACTTTAATGTTTTCTGCGTTGCTCTCGATATTTTTCGACTGGTCATTTATTTATTAAGAACAAGAATGTTTTAATAACTTCTTGCAGTAAAGAAAGAGAATGGTGGGTGAATTTATTTATATAATTTTCGTAACCAACGAAATTAAATTAGCATTCATGATAGCCCTTTTCCTTAGGAATTCATTAGTTTGAGTTTACGCTGAGTTTACGTGTGTGCGAAGCGCCAAAGCAAGTAAGGCTATGAGGCGTCAGTGTATTGTATCTGTCATTGCTTATGTTATTCGGCTGCGCTCCTGTTTTACCGAAAGACCAGCCTGTTTTTGTGAAAGAAAAAAATAATGCTACTCTAGCCTCAGGTGACCAATGTGGAAGGACTATTAATTATATCCACTCTGCTACCATGAAGGCATTTATACAATATTACAGCCGGTACTGAATCAAAAGATTCCTTGTTCTCGAGATGGGAAGATAAACATCAAACGTTTCATATTTCCTTTACTCTTAATATAAGTTTTTATTTGAACGTGTTACCACTGGGGGGGGGTTCCCCTCATAGCATTCTTAGCACCAATCACAATATGGGAACCACTTCTCGTTGTTTGGACTGGAACTGCTGTCTACGATACCAAAATCCATTCGTGATGAGTTGATCACAGCCATATCGGACAACTCCGTTGGAATGACACTGTATCAGCTCTGTAGAAATGGGCTCTTTATGTTGCTGCACAAGCGAGCAGTATAAAAACTTGGTGTGGGGAAAATAAATTCCAGCGACTTACTCTACCATCCTAGAGTCCAGATATGAATCGGTTCATTTCAAGCTCGCCATTCTAGTTCAGCTCCAGATCACTCTGTAGAAGAGGAGCAGATATGAAAGAGAAGTAATATAACTTTTTGACCTGCTACAAGGAACTAGTGTAAACTGTTACAATGCGGATTGATGCTCTCATTGGGATATAAGGTGGGTGTACTTTATTAATTTGTTCATTAAAACTTGGGTTCCCCGATGGTGTCAGTCATTTTCTTTGGGTAGGTTATTGTATATAATATAGAATGACGAGAACTCCTCCATACATAAGTTTTGTGTAAAAAGAGTGCATATTTTCATCTGAGTAATGCAGAATCTGTTATGGCAATTCACTTTTTTATGCAATTAACAAGCATAAATGGTTTTATTTCGCTACATTAAATAGAACATCCAAATTCCATTAGAATAGTTTATTTATTTATTATGTATAAGGTGAATCACATTATACATAAATAAATAAACAGACAGATCTTGCTAATCAATCACCAGAATTATTTACAGTCTAAGCCTAGAAAGAGGGCAGTTATATTATATAGATACACATGCTGTGTGTTTGTAGAAATGTAATTTATGAAACCAAAATAAAGTAATCATTTTGACACGTCGAAAACCTACAGAAAGCAGTTTTGAACTTTGATTATTGAAATTTTATGTTGGAAAATCGTGTGCACGCGTAACACGCCTCTATCAGTGTCTTTCTATTCACTCCTTTCCGCCCTTCCCGAATATGTTACGCTCGTTCATCTTATCATGCTTACCAAGATAAGAAACAGTCGACTCTTACTTTCGGATCGTTTAAGCAGTTAGCGATGGCTGCCACTTGCTGTCAGCTTCTCCATCACCGATGTTCTCAACCATAGTAAATGTGACAATTAGCTAGCTCATCTGATTTCTCGTACCTCCGCCACTAAGAATTCCGGTAGTTAGATAAGGGTACTCTGCTTCTCTTGGCTCGCCGAACTTGCAGTGACCGTTCATAGAAGTTTACATCCCTTTTCATTTTGAACGCATGGGTTAGCTGCCATCAAAGAATTGAAACAGAAATAACTCTCACTGGAATATATAAACTGATAAACTATACATGGCTGCCCAGGTAGTCAGTTAAAGCCGAAAGCATCTCCTTTTCTGAATAGAGTGGTAAATATTCATACATAAAATGAAGTTAGGCAGGCGGACTCCAACTTCCAAGATAATAACTGAGAAGTATTATTTTAGTGAGGTAACGTCAACTGTTGTAAGTGGAGCTGCTTTGACATTAAGTTGGACTGATTCGGTGGGCGTGATCCTGGAGAAGTTAATTCCGACTGATAATAATGAAGAGAATGATGAGGAACAACGACCAATTCCCCAAAGTAACGAAAGATATCATATAAATAGGGAAGCAAATCTGTTTAGTATGGAAGAACTTGTAGAAGCTGTTTCTCAGGAGAAGGATGGTAGATCTCTGGGCTTTGACTTGATTGAAGTAGAAGTTGTTAAAAGAACGTTTTCTATGAAATATGAGCTGTATTTGTAGATTTTTAATCCTTGTCTTCGAGAGGATGCCTTACCCTAGGCATGGAGAATTGCACTATTGAAATTAATTATTAAAAGTCCGGACCGATTACCTAATGAACCAAGTTCATACAAAGATATAGTGAAAAAGAAGTTCCTTTTTACTAATAAGAAAAAACTAGAAAGATTGTTACATCTGTTGTCAATTACCAGCGCTTGCTTGTGCGTGTGACACTAATTTTTCACTTTTGAAAATGGGATCACACTTCGATAAAGAGGTTTGTATACTCGTGTATAACACAAACAGGTTAGATGGTATTCATACTTGACTGGCATAGAGTATAGGTAATGTTAATATATTAACAGAAGAATGAAGAACTTTTTCCTTATGTAAAATTGGAAATCACACTTTTTGTGGTATTTTCGTACTATTTCATCTGTGATCACTATCGTTGCTATTTCACAAAAAAACAGAATGGCAAAATTTTTGAGGTACGCGATCTTCAGATCGCGTATAATCAAATCATATCGTGTCAAACCTTTGCCGTTGTCTTCAGGTGCATTAGCAACGACAGCATTCATTGAAGAAGAGTTTAGATCATAGTACAAAAGATTCTCTTTCCATCTGAAAATAATTTAAACTGGAAATAAACAGATATTTAGATCTCACGTAGACTAAAATTGTTTCATTTCTTCTTTTAATATATAAAAGATTCTATGTTAGACTTACTACGACAGATTGTTGCCTTGTCGTTCCCATTTCCAAGTCGGCGGGACTGGGCATCCTCAACTTTAAATTTTCTCTCCCTCACGGCAGGATCGTACACCTTTTTCTAGGGCGTTCTCGTCTTCTCTTCCCTTGTGGTGTCCACTCATAAATTATTTTAGGCCATCTCTCTTCATTCATGTGGAGAAGATGTGTAAACCATCTCAACCTTCTCTTTTCTATTTGTTCTGTGATATCTTCCTCTGCGTGCATACGTCTTCTTATTTCTCCGCTCGTAATCCTCTCTCGTCTAGTAACTCTAGCACTCCGACGCATGTAGTCCATCTCAACAGCACTAAGCTTCTTTCTGACCCCCTCTTTCAATGTCCACACCTTGCAGCCGTAACAAAGTACGCTCCACTAATGACTTTCCGATATGTTTTTTAGTTCTAAGGGAGATCTTGTTGTCCCACCAGATAATATTGAGGGCACTAAGAATCTTCCTACTTTGATGAATTTGTATGTAAACTTCCTCTTTTCCCGATCTTTTCTTTCCTAGATATTTTAAAAAGTAGCAGATTTTGGATGGATAGATCGTGAAACTTCTAATCCATCTGGTTGTTCTGCTGTGCTGAGATATTCTGTTTCTGTAAAATTGATATTGAGGCCTCACTGGATATATATATGATGTTAGATATAAAAGATTAATTTAATTTAATAAAAAACATGAACTGTTTCTACTCTATATAAAATACGATTAGTATGTAGTAAAGTGAAAGCGATTGCTCAAAATATTCGAAAGAGTAACATTGTACTCTCTTACAACCGTTTCAAATGGCCATCTTCCAACCACCACCCCAACTGAAGTATTATATGAAATATGACCGACAATGACGCCACTCACTGTGGATCATCTGAATGAGTCCATTGTTTCCTATACACCCTAGCTGAAGTGGATGGAAGTTTACCGTGTGAAATAGCTGTTAAAATTAATGAGTTATGGGCGGCCCGATTAAACTTTACGCACTAAAACAGTTCTATATTAATGGTTTGCATTGTTTTTCTTGATAACATGGTAGAGCACATCTGATAATCATATTCATAGAAGGAATATCCTTTACGTTATTAATTTTTCCAAATTTTTACTAAACGCTCCATAATTTTAAGTTTTCATTTATTTTCCCACTTCCATCATGTAAACAATGGTTAATAATGCCTTTAAGCTAAAAGAACACCATATTTTCATCCAGTCCATTAAACACCAACAAACACTTAGGTAAACTTTTAATAAATGTCACCTGGGTAAATAAGTTTGACCCTCTAGGGTTCTCTAATATTTCTTAAATCCACTTCTCTGAAATCTCGTGGGTTTTTTTTAACACGTTTATCACTTCTGTAGAGACGAATGAAGTGATGAAAGTTAATGAACTTTCGGGGAACAATTTAATCTGCCAAGCGTAACGTAAATAGTTTACTGAACCCGAAAGAAACCAGATAATACAATTAAAGATTGCATGAGCTTGCTTTCACTCGCTACGCAAATCAATTAACACCGAAATTCAGTTTGTAACAATCGTCAGCACCTGAGGTGGAATCAACGAGAAGGTGTGCATTACTTAATTTAAATATATTACTTCCTTAATATCCGCGATTAGCTGTCTCCCCCGGCGTATAATCAGAAACGACCTGTGAATCATTTCTTTCTACAATCTTCTAGAAATATAGTTGTTGAAATTATAAAAAAAATAGAGAAAAAGAAGAAAATAATCACTGTCATCGTTTTTATCAAAATGAAAGTGCCTACTGACCATGGTGGAGGAAACTCTTTCTCTCATGAATAGTTTGAATATCTCTTCAATGAATTCTTGAAATAGCCGAGAAGCGAAATAGCCTTGAAATGTCCGAGAGGAGGAAGTTTTTATACCTACTCTTTTAGAATTCATCCGGTCTCTAACTGGATTCAAATCTAGACTCCTTCGATATTGACAAGTAAGGAATCATCTATACTCTCACAGAATACGATGTAGGAGTGCATCTGGATAAACCACGTTTGTTGTGGACAGACGGCACAAGAAATAGGAAGCATGTCTTTAATAAATCCGCTGAACTATTAATATTCAAATGAAATCAGTGATTTAATATCGAGGACCTTGAATCACAATAAAAATGGAATGCAAAAGAACACGTTTTGTGTTTAATAAATGTGTTTATCTGGTAAAGGACGATGAAATTGTTCAGAATTAAATGATTAAACTATGACAAAGATTAAATTCCAATTAAATGAGAAGAAAAGTGTGAATTAGAGGTTGATTTTTAAAATACAAATGTTGAATGTTCAATTTTGAATAAATATCGTAAAGTAGACATTAACTCTTAATGATCATCTCTCTGTTCTAATTTTCGTTGTTCTTATTAAACAAAATTACTAGGTTGTTTCTTCTGTCAATAATAATCGTAGATGAATTGTTTTACTTATATAGGAAGTGCTCTATCACTGAATTCATGAGTTAAGCAATAAATGTAGGATTTATTCCTTCTGTCAGTGATAATCGTAGTTGTATTACATTTCATAGGAAGTACTCTATCATTGGAGTCATGAGTTAAGCGATGAATGTAAGATTTATTTTATGTACCGTCCACAGTAGAAACCAGTTTTTTTTTTTTTTTTTTTTTTCATTTGTGCTCGAAGCGCAATAATCAATACAGACACTGGATAAAAATTAGTCACCCCTGTAATTTGTCAAATTTTAGCACGAAGTACTTCATGAATTCTAGTTCTGGATTCAACTATACGTTTTCAGTTTAATTACACTGCCATTTCCTCGTGTTTAAAACAGTGGAGGCCCTATGAATCGGACAGTGGCCATCCTGGAACACAGGAGTATCGAAATCATGAGTGTCCGCAAATGTTTAGCAAAAGGCACAACCTAATCATTCAGTATATGTGCATAGCCTGAGTGATTTATCTCGGTTTGTATTTCAAGTACGGGTTTATTTTAACCACTTTATAATGGTTAAAATATTTTCAAAGCATCACAGATCCACCAACAACTTGTACAATACTTTGCACACAGTCTGAACGATATATCTGTTTTCTTTTCCTATGAACTCTGTGCGTAGTATCATTAGAATGTAGGCATTCTAATGATATTTGAATTCGTCAAACCTCATCACAGCCTTCCAGTTATCAACAGTTCATGTTTTATGCATTGTAGTCCATATTGGCTGGGCTATTTTTATGTGCAAGTATTAAGATTGGTTTTTTTCTGGGAACCCTGCTCCAGATATCCATGTTGTTCAATTATCTTCGCTGTATTCCCTCAAAAATTGATAATGAGGTTCGTTCCTTTTTAACCGCTTGCAGCAGTTAGTTTTTTTTTTAATTTAAAGTAGTTTTTGCTTTACTAGACTATATGAACGTCGCCGATCGCAATCAGTTAACAGAGTATTTCGAGCACTACTCTGCCTCTTGGATTTAATCTTAAACCATTCCATAGAAAAACTCTTATTACAATCATTTCCGAATCACCAGCAAATTCAGCTACTTTTGCATGATACCCTTTATACCTGCAAAAAAATTATATTTCTCCTTTCTGCAACTCGCTAATGTCTTTTTTTGCATCCCATCTTTCGTAGTGGAAACCTTTGCTTCTTCAGTTACAGATGGTATACGTTTAAATCAAAAAAAACTGGTTAACCTTATATTCTAATTTTTAGTCTGGTAAACAAAGACGCTTAGAATATACAAGTGCTCAATCTGTAAGGTGACCTAAATGTCAAATGTGACTGATTTTTTGTTGGTCATCTGTATAATTTCTATTCGATTTTACAGTTCGTGTTACTAGCAGTTCTCGCATCATGCAACTGTTCAATGAATTTATGATGATTAGCCAGATTTGAAATTCTCCCAAATCCGTTGTCTGCTGGAAGGAGCATATTTGATCGAATGTTTTGATGAGGGTGTGTCAATGTACTTGAATACCTTTATATTACGCTGATAATACCAAAATGGAAACTACTTAATACTAGAAAGTTTTAGTTAATAAGGTTCAAGAATGGTGAAACCTAAATCTCCTAGAAGAAACTGAAAAGAATCTTGCTTTTTCATTATTACTTGAAGCTTCGTTAAGGGGATCTAGTTGAAGATCTGTTCGTCAACAGAATGTGACAGTGTAGTAGGTTCATCACGTGTTTGGTGAGGTCTGTTGGAGTGTTTTATTATTATAAAACATTCCAACCGTTGCCGTTGGTCGACGAACTCTGACTATCCTACAAGTGTTCAGGATTGCAGCTTTCTGGAGTTCCTTGCAGGTGTTCTCTGGGAGACCTATGCTGCTAGGCTGTTATGAAGGGTCTTTGGCACCATACCAATCGTTGACACGATGATCGAGATAGTCGTTACTTGTTGTACAGGCCACATCTCTTTGATCTCCTGTATTAGGTTCGTGTATTTCCTGATTTTTTTCTCATACGTTTTTGCAGGTTGCCAGTGTTGGGCACCGCTATGTCAATCAGATAAGTAGCCTTTTCCTTCTTGTCGACAAGGGTTATGTCCCGTCTGTTGTGCGGGATTGTCTTGTACGTTATTATGGCGTGGTCCCAGTACAGCTTGTGGGTTTGGGTTTCTAGTACTGCCTGGGTTCGTACTTGTAATACGGTACACTTTCTTTCTTCTATTTATTATTATTATGAAATTGCGCCTTGGTGAGGTTTGCGTCTGAATCCCATCGGAGCTTATAGGAATTCTTAAGGGTGTTTTAAATTAAGACTATAATAAACAGTTACAGGCGGCGGGTTAAGTTTTCACCCCAAGTTATTGCATGGTTTATAGCCTAGATAACATGCAAATTGATCATGGTTTATAGCCTAGATAACATGCAAATACACATATGTACTCTTCTACAGATATAATATACGATAAACCATGTGGGGAGTACCATTTGAATTACTTAAGAAGCCCCCACTAATCAGTGGGAGCTCTCCACCTCATTTATAATAGTTTCACTGATACTAAAATAGCACACACACATAGTGTATCTAAGTGACGTACTAGGCAAATGGCTGGTTTTTAAAGCATTCTTCTATTTTTCAGCCTTATTTGTAAGCCCTTTGACCAAATTTGTAATCAAAAGTATTTAGAAATTTATATTGTTCGTTTGTTATGAAAATCAATAATTGTAGATTTTTCGGAGTCCGATGTTCGATGTTAGAAAAATTTTAACATCTTTCAAATAAACCATAAGGAAGGGTTTGAAGCTTTTCTATGATTTTATGTCTTTTGTTTAAGTTGTCAACATTTTTTTGGGTTTACCTTTATTACTCTGTTCTTTTGTCTCCAGAAGGAGGAGGAGGAATACTAGAATTATAACCGTGGATGTGATATTGGTCGACTCTGCTAACCACTCAACAGCCTCATCGATCCATCTCTGTCTAAACACACAGACGTTTGTGTTTAGACAGAGATGGGTTGAACACTGAATAGTGTCCGAGTTGTTCTCATTTTCCGTTTCCAATAATATTTATAACAAACTCATGATTATGATATTTTTTTTGCTGTGTTAATAGCAATCAAGGAAACCTGCTTTTGCAAAATTATTTGAAATAAGCACTTCCCGTTTTAACTAATCACTGTATTGCTCAACAAAGGTATTCAAATGAAAACTAAATAAGGGGTTGAACACTGAATAGTTTCCTCCTTCTTCAACATAACTCCTGCACTTTAGTCAAACTTTATGTTGGAGCAAATCTCACTTTTTGGTAGAAACAACATGCAACATCGGAAAACGCGATGTTGTGGAAGAGCACTCATGCTCATATGATCTAACATTAAAAATACACTTTACTCATATTCGAAGCTAGAAAAATAGTTTACTCCGATAATGGAGTTTTTCATATTTTTTATGAGTTTAGAACCCACGGGAGCAAGGGTATGCAGGCACACTCAAAAGACTCTCATCTTAGAAAACTTTCCATTCTTCTTTTTAAGGATATAACGGACACATTGTTTTCTTTGCGAAGAAATCGATCTTTGAGAACGCAATACTGTCCTATTCAGATCTTCATGAAGACGCTTTCCCCAAAGGAACTTACCAATGCAACTTTTCCCACTTTAAGCAAACTTTCATTTTTTATGCATCAGTACACATGGAAATTGATTTGGGCCTTTTGCGAGGAAAATAGGCGGTGGGGGATCGCTGCACGCACGTACACTCTTTCCTTTCCTTGCCTCACTATATCTTAAAGTTCAAGAGGGTTGGTTACTGAGGCAGGCAATTTAACTGAGGAGAAAAAGATAGAGAAAACTATTTTCTAGTATTAGGGCTATTTTATTGCACCAAAGTCATAATCGGCACGAGAAAGACGGTCGTTAAACGATGTTTACATCGACTTCCAAGCGATGCCGATTTCGACTCTCTGAGTTGATGTCTGTCAAGAAGCATTCTTCTTACCGCTGTAGACATTTATAGTTTCACCCGATTGGGTATTCGCATGAATTGCTTCTTTTTTCCCGGCGATCGCCAAATGAGAAACATAAATATACTGACTTTTATTTATTTTACTTGAACCGTGTTCCCACATTATATTGAAGTGAATATCAGTTTTTTATTCTCAAGTAGAACCTTTAAAACAAAATTTATGTATAGCGTTTGATGCTTACAACATACTGACAATGTTCTATTTCTGCATTCCTTTAAATAATATATAATGATTGGCTGTTTTATTAGGTACATCTTCCGTTTTCATGAATTGGAGACACTCGAATTCTTATATACGAACATCACATCTTAATGTCAAATATATTATGTCTGAAGAAGTGGACCTATTTTACAACTCGATTTGCGTGTTGTGCTGGCTGAAAAAACCAGGTATAACTCACTGGAGGATTTTTGAAATTTGAGATAGCGATGTGTCACGACGACTAGGTTGTCACAGAGGGTTGCCGACATGAGTATCTTGGAAACTGCAACCCTGCTGGGATTTTACCCAAAACAATCACGTATTATTGTTTTGGGTATATCGAGATTAGTCCAATAAACAAATAGCATAAAGCCAAAGTCCATTCTGTGGTCAGAAACAGCCCGTTGATGCGAAAACAAAGTCTATAGTCAGTTGCCTTCGTGAGTAGCACAGCTGACAAAATCGCTGTCCTCCCCACACCAGATGGAAAAGATCTGAGTTCGAGTTCCGTGACGTGAGGAATTTTTATGGGACTTTTTCACAAAGTAGCTGAGTTAGTCGGTCTCAGGGGAAGGTAGCATTGTTTTTTTTTTCTCCTGGTCCTCGGGACCAGGAGATTTTATCAGTAATGGGGTCATGGTTCTTCCAGCAACTAAAAAGTCGACAACAGAACACACGCAATTTACAGACAGTATGTATGGAGCAATATGGCATTAGTCGCAGATGCTCCTAAAATCCTACAACAACCACGACCCCATTACTGATAAAATAATTCTTTGTGTTAAAACCACAAAATAAAGCAAATATAAATTTCCCAATATTGCAAGAGGAACAAATTTAGGATGTTTTAATATGCGTACTGGTAAAGAATAGTAATATAATAGATCTTTATTTGCCATAAAACAGTGAAAAAGCAAGAAAATACAATTTTACTCTATTGTTGAAAAAGTTATAACTGTGCAGCAACTGAAAGAAATATTCTTACATTCTTTAAGATTAGAACGCGATGGCACATCGCTTAGTACAGGCTCTGTTCTCGCAGTGCTGAGAAAGATCTTACAAGAGACGCATCTCTTTTTTACTCATGAAGAATTCCAATGCTATTATACCATCTTCAGAGGAGTTCCTCAGAGAGGAGTGTTGTCTGCTGCCCCTTTTCGCTGCTGCATTGGAACCGCTATTTCTCAACAGCCATATCATATTCATCTATGACATAACTCAAGAAGCGTCCACAGACTTTTTATTATTATTATTATTATTATTATCTGTTTATTTCCATAAGGAAACCACCCAGGGACGGCAAAGTGCCAGGAGGGTGCTAAGTACATATCAGGGTACGAGATACTACGTGCAGTGGGTTACATATACTGAACACGTAGTCTCGTCCCGAAATATCATATACACATTTTATGTTTAATATATACAGTATTTAATATATATTTAATATATATTAAATATATATATATTTTTTTTAAATAAATATATAAATATATAAATATATTTAAATATATTTAAATATATTTAAAATATATTTAAATATATAAATAAATATATAAATATATAAATATATATATAAATATATATATTTTAATATATATACATTAATTATTCTGTACATACATTCTACAACTCATATATTTACAATTCAGTAATAATTCCATCTATAACTTACATATTTACATAACTGTTACAGAAGGTATATTTTTACAGTCAACAAATTATTATTGTTCTTAAAGCAGAAAGTTTCACTTTTATTCACAATTCTTTGGTACTTTGCAGCCGATTCATATTTCGGTAAGTCTGTAAGATCTCTTTCCGGTATGTTGCATCCTCACACAGTTTTTCGGCATCTATGTGTAGTGAGTTAAATATTTTCGCTGCATTTGATGGGAAGAATCTTTGCAGGCTACTAAGATTGTTCAGGACTGAACGCAGTGGATTATTTACTTCTCCGCAACGTCTAGCAGTGGCACGCGGTTTAACTAGCATATTATCCAGGACTGGAGCATCCACTCTGCCTGTGAGCATTTGTGCGAGAGTGTGTATGTTCCTGTTAATTGTCCGCTGCATCCAGGGTGTGATGTTAAGGTTTGAGTAGAGAATGGCCCTTGAGATAGTAAAAGGGTGGCCAGCAACTCTGTTAAGCCATCGCAAGAACCAGTACTCGATCCCAAGGACGGACTTATAATGTGAATCTGGAGCTGAAGACCAGATTTGCGAGGCATACATTGCAATTGGCAGGACACACATTAAAATGTACTTGGTCGCTAGTTGAGGATCCCTAATTCCTACCAGTTCCTGTCTAGTAGCCCATAAAGCGGCGAATATTTTTGTCTTCATATGGGCGAAGTGTTGAGCAAAGGTGAGTCTGTCATCCCACTTAAGACCCAGGTCCAGGTGAGAGTGCACGTTTTCCACACTAGACCCGTTCACAGAGATCGAGATGTCATTTTTATTCTGCTTGTAAGTTATGGTCATTTGGGCAGACTTCTGTGCATTAATACGGAGCCCGATGCAATCCAGGTAGCTCTCAAATTCTCGGATTGTGCTATTTGCCATCTGACAAATACCTTCTGCTGATTCACTGTCTTTGGAAGTGATGAAGAATTTTACATCGTCAGCATATGTTATAAAATTGTAGTACCGTGCAAGAAACGGCTCCAGGGCGGCCGCGAAGAGAGTAGCCGAAAGAACTCCCCCTTGTGGTACTCCTTGCGAGATGGTAAAGCAAGATTGTAGCTTTTGGTGCTTAACAATAAGTTTTCTATGTTCTAGCAGGCTGGTTATTATAGTTAACAAATTTCCTCTTACATTAAAATAATTCTTTAAAATCGCAATGAGCGCCGGAATTGAGACGTTGTCGTAGGCTGCGGAGATATCCAAAAAAATAATATCAATTTGCTTTTTCTCATTTAGTGCTTTCTGCACGCGAAAAAGGGTTTCCAGTAAGTTTGTTATTGTTGATCTACCCGAAATAACTGAGTGCAAATGTGGTGGTCTATGGCTGAAGCAGTGTTGATTGATGGTGGGAAGAAGTGCTTTTTCGAATACCTTCTGTAGGGTGCAACTAACAGAAATTGGTCTGTAATCCTTCGCCAATAGCCGACCGGCTAGCCGAGTGGGTAAAGTACCTGCCCGGCAACCCAAAGGTCGCGGGTTCGATTCTCGCCTCGGGCTTGGATCAAAGTACTGCAAAAACCTTGGGAGGTGCAATATGGCCACAGAAGCCGATGCGCCAACAACTACCAAATCAAAAAAAAAAAAAACCTTAGCCAATTTTGGGTGTTTAATCTTTGGTATTGGGGTTACAATGTAATTTTTCCAGGCTTGCGGGAAAGCTCCTGACCTAATGATTTCCTGATAGATGTGCAGTAATAGATCTATTATAAATGGGCTACTTATCTTAAGGATGAACATTGGAAATTTGTCTGGTCCAACAGTGGCCTTATTGGGCAGATCGTTGATTGCTTTCATTACGCTCTCTTTGGTGATTTGTATTTCACTCAAAGGAGGTCTTGTTGGTTCCTCTATTGCCGAATAGTTTCGCTTGTTTAAATCTTTCAGGAATTCAAAAATTTTGTTACCATTATCAGTGTTCTCAATTTGATTCAGTCCATGCAGGTTACTAAAAGTGTTATTAGCCCATTCCTTGAAAATGCATTCGGTCATATTCTCCGTGCTATTTCTATTGCTAGTAATTCTTTTTGCTCTTTTTAGTTTATTATGAACAACACTGCAGTGTGCCTGTCGTTTTGCTTTGATGAAATGTGCTCTTTCTTTCTTATAACGAATGTGATCGGCAGGATGACCCGTTCTTTGCCATTTTCTATACAGTTTTTGCTTCCTGAGGAAACTTGCTTTCAGTTGTGGGTTAAACCATTCTTTTGTTCTCTCAGATATTTTGATTTCTTTTGCTGCTCCTTCCAATGCTGTTTGGTATAGCTTTTTAGTGATCATTTCTAAAGCTTCGTCTACTGGCTTTTCTTGCAGGTCATTCCAGTTGTAACTAGTCAGGTGACTGAGAATGACCTCTGCATTAATATACTTCACGGAGAAAAGATACTTCCTTTGCTTTTCCCAGTTCGTGTGGTTACCCTGCATGTATTTGTGTATAAATAAATAAATCTTTATTGTGAAGTAGAGTTACAGCACAATATCCCATCACGGCGACGAGCGCCAGGGGTTCACATATAGCAGTTAGAGAAAAGATAAGTACAGCGAACAAATACAAAATCCTACAAAATACAGTTTACAAATTCAAAAGGCTACAGAAATACCGCGAACAAATACAAAAGGCTACAAAATACCGATCACAAATATAAAAGCAATACAAGTACAGCATAAAAACGCAGAGCTAGACATAAATACAGAAATAAATACAAATTGGCCATATATCAGGGTTCAAGGGCTTTGATAAAGTTGTGTCTGTCCTTCTTCTTACTTATTATGCTGTCGATGTCGGCGTCCACACGGTTGAGGGCAGCGAGCATCTGCTTGGGAAGAAATCTGTCAGTGAGTACAAGCCTGTTGTGGTGAGCCACGAGTGCTGGTGCCGACCTTAGGCTTGGCTGTGGAATCCTCCAAGAGCATGCGTTCCAAATATTTGGAGATGATATCTGGCCTGTGATGAGTTTGGCTGTGAACACCAGCCTCTTTTCCACGATCAGGAACTTCAACCTCGGTATGTCGAGTGCTTGTGCCATCATGGTGGTTGTGGTAGTGGGAGGTAGACGAAGCTTGTTATTGGCCCATTTCAGTAACCAGTATTCAGCGGTGTACACTCGCTTGAGGTTTGTAGGTGCAGCAGAGGCCCATATTTCTGCACCATAGAGAATGGCGGGGTAAACGGTGGAGGTGATGAACCTTTTAACAGTGACAGGATGTCGGACGTGTAGCAGCTGCTGCTTTGAGATCCACCGTAAACGAGAGAATTTGGTACTGATTTTGTTGATCTGGTTGACAAAGGACATCTTTTGGTCAAACAGAACGCCAAGATCTGTGTGCGAGGGTACATTTGGTATTCGTACCCCTGCGAGTGAAACGTGGAGTACTGTCGGCATGGATTTAAGGGAGAATATAACCTGGGCAGACTTCAGTGGGTTGATTTTTAGATTGAAGTTTGCCAGGTACAATTCTAGATCCTTAAGTTGGGAATTGATCTTGTTGCAGAGCTGAACGGGATTGTCGCCAGGGTTAATTTGAGTCAGCAGTTTGAGGTCATCGGCATAGCATAGGAGACCCTTCGTTGAGGCAATAATGGGCACGATGATAGCTGTGAACAGGACACCGGATAGGACACCCCCCTGTGGTACTCCAGCAGTAATGTCGCAGGATAGGGTGTGTTGTTGCCGATGGAGAATAAGTATTCTGTGACAGAGAAGAAATTCCAAAAAGCACAGCATATCACCTCGAATGTGAAATTTCTCCTTAAGTAGGAGGAGCAAGGCCGGGATCGACACGGCATCAAAGGCTGCGCTTATGTCAAGATATGTGGTTGCTAGCTCAGCTCTTTGTTCGAATGCTGAGAGGATGCGTTCTGTGGCGGCTGCCAAGTTAGTGACTGATGATTTTCCTGCTATGGCATAGTGGATTTCGGATGGTTTCGTCTGGAGGATTTGGTGAGTGATTGTGGGTAGCAAAGCCTTTTCAAGAGTTTTTAGCAGACAAGAAGCAACTGATATGGGTCTGAACTGATCGACGTTTGTGGCAAATTTGTTTTTAGGGATGGGGCACACTCTGTACTTATTCCACTGGGGTGGGAAATAATGCTCAGTGAGGCATCTGTTGTAGATCGAGAGAAGAGGGTCTATGATGAATGCACTCAAGCATTTGATCATAAATTGCGGAATTCCATCCTCCCCAACAGTGGCTGTTGTGGGAAGGGAATTGATGGCACGTATGAGTTCCTGTTTCGTGATCTGGATAGTCCCTAGGACATCTGAAGGGTTTTCATAGTCAGACTGGACAACTGTGGATGGGACTGTGGTTGTATTTGAAAACCTGGCGATGTATTTTAACCATTCTTGAGGATCAGGCATATGATTGGATCCACCATGTGGGGCAGCATAGAATGGCTTTCCTTTCCTCAGAGTGCGGTTAAGATTTACTTGGATTGCAGCAGCTTTCTTTCGATTAAAGTGGGCCCTGGCGCGGGAAAAGGCTATTCTGTCTTGACTGCCATTCGTAAGCTTCCATTTCTTATGTAGGACTTGTTTCATTTTGAAGCTGTTGTTGAGGTCAGCAGTCCACCACGCTCTGGAACGGGGAGTTACTGTTACTCGTTTGGTGGCAGCATAGTCGGTGACGGATTTAATCCAGTTAGACAAGAGTGTCACTGCGAGGCTGAGGTCGCAGTCAATGAGGACATCCCAAGGAATGCAGGATGCTGCTTCTACACAGAGTTGAGGATTGAGGTATTTAGGTGCTGAAACATATTTGATTATTTTGTTGTCAGGGATGTTGAAATTTGGCACCTGCAATGACCACGTCAAAACTATAGGCTGGTGATCCGACAGGAAGAATGCGATGGGATCATCCTCAGCTGTGCATGGTGTTGAAGCAAAAGCGAGATCCAGTAGGTTCAATCCCCTGGTGGGGTTCTCATTGACCCGTGTCATGTCAATGGATTTGAAGAACTCACAGAGCCTGATAAAGAGGTGATGGCGGTTTGGAGGCAGGTTAAAATCACCACAAACGAGGCGTTGTGCGGACGGACGAACATGGTTTAAGAGCCAGTTCCCTAGATCTTCAATAATTTCAATTGTAGGCCCTGGAGGAATATACACAGATGCGATATCAATGTGGCTGGAGTGGAAGCGTAGCGAGACTATAATCGCTTCGAAGGCTTGAGTTGTAGTTGAGGTCGAATTCTCATATGAGAATAGGGAGGTGTTGTACAGTATGGCTACTCCACCGCCTCTAGATTGCTCCCTGGAGGCAGACAGCATGTGGTAACCAGCAATAGCTGAGCAGAAGAGTGTGTCTTGATTAGGTTGAAGCCACGTTTCTGCGAGGCAGACCACGTCAGCGACCTGGGAGAGGAAGATCTGTTCTGCAGAGTCTAGTTTGTTCCTAATGGACCTGATATTTTGGAAGTACACCCTGATGACAGGTGTTCGACGAACTTCCGTCCTGATTGGAGGTGTCCTGAGTTGGCATGTTCGTGAGCGAATGGCGCGACTTCCTATCGACAAATGGACTGGTATTTTATGGGGACCATCACATAGAGGACTCAGGATACTCTTATTATGGCGGAGTGGTGCTTTGACTGTGGCGCTTGGCAGAGCAGTGGTATGAAAGGAGGACTGCTGAGATCTTTGGAGGTTGTCCAGAAATGAGTCCAGTCAGCTGTGGGTGGTGATGTTGCAGACTTGGTTTTGGTGCAGAGGTGGAGGTTGGGGAAGGTGACTGGTTCTCCTATTATAGAACGGTCGAATAATGGTGCCAATAGGCCAGATAGATTCGGTTCCAACTAAATTGAACAGGTCTTGTGCGCATTTAACCCTGAACGATGCGCAGCGGGGGTTCCTGGTGTGAAGTTTCTGCACCTTTAGTCGAAGGTTTAATTGATCACGCAGAACCTCGGCAACATGATTTGCTGTGGTATTTGGGGCTAATCGAGATATGAAAAGTCCACTAGAGGGTCTGGACTTCTGCCGTCTGGGAGGTGTGTGGGAAGGCTGCAGTTTGGAGTTGGTCGATGTGCCAATTCGAAGCCATTCACCTGAAGCTATACTTGCTCGTTGGCTCACTCTGAAGTTCATACGTGTACTATCCTCTGGTTGCATAGGATAGGATGGATTTGCATTGGGGTGAACTGGGAGTGGAAATTGTAGTGTGGAAGAATCCGCTGGCTCGAATATTGTATTCGCTCCGACACTGAGTCCCAGGCCTTGTGAAGATGAGAAGTGCGAGTGAGGTATGACGGGACAGGCATTGCGAGAAGTTGGGTGTGAAGGTGGAAATGATGACTTTTGCCTCATTGGCATAGAGGTAGAGAATTCGTTATTGCAGGTAAGCGAGTTTCTATATGCGGTGCCGTTGACCGTTGGTGGAGCCTGCTTCTGTAATTGTGGAATCCTCTCTTTCGTTGAGTGGTGATTAACATCAGTTGCCCCTTTCAGCTTCAACTTGAGCGTACGTGAATTTTGGGCTTTTGTGGGTGGTTTTTGCCCTTTCCCATCTGTTTTTGGAAGCTGGCTGGAGCGAGGAGATGGCGCTAGACAATGTCCAGTGTTTGGCCGTTTTTCAGATTCTTTCTTACCAGGAGCTTCTGAAGGAGGACTGGGGATTGATTTTTTGCTGCATTCGGGGCAGACTGATACCGTAATGGCCTTTGGGTAATTTTTATATAATCTACTAAGATCGTCTGAGTTCAGAAGGTTAGTGAGTTTGCTCGGATCTGCTAGCTTACTCAGTTCGATCTTATTATAGATATCAAGGAGTATAAATTTCATCTCCTTGTTTTCTTTGTGTAGCACTGTGATGTCGTCTTGTAGCTCTGCCAGTTGTGCTTTTGAGATTTCATTTCCATGATCTATTTTTGCTATTGCTTCTGATGAGGGTGTCCTGAAGTTTAATATTTCTTTTTCAAGCTGGTTAATTCGGGAGATCAACCGCTCGGTACTCTCAACAACTGCGTCCGTGGTTGCTGAGCATGACACACTGGGTTCAGGTATCCTCAGTTCTAGACGTTCATCAGGTTTCACACCTGTGGTGTCGGTTCTCTGTTGCCCTGAGTCCTTTAACCGTGTAAACTCAGCAGAAAGTTGAGAGATTGCGGTCTGAATTTCGTTAACAGAATCCCTTAGCTGAATAAAATCACGGCGGGATACGCACTCCGGTTCAGTTTGTAAATTAGATGAAGTGTCATCAATATTCCTCGAGTCATTTTCTGCTTGTTTGCAAAGTTGACATTTCCGACAATTTTTAATTTTCTTTGGGAGTCTTTTCAGGTCAGCGTATGGGCTACATGGCCCACAGAGACGAACGGCTTTGCACGAAGTGCACACAAGGACATAGTCAACTTGATGACCACATCCTGTGCAAGTAGTAGGTTCGCTCATGTCTGCAGAAACCGTAGGTATTTGCGATGTAAAGGATTAGCAGCGTCCTTGAAGACAACGAAAAACTGAAAGGCAAATACAGAATACGTGGAAAGTCGCTGAAGGCACCGTGAGTGAGTGAGGAGTGGGTCAATGTGCCCTGAGGCGTAAATTCCAGAAATGTTACGGACAAGCTTAGTGTCGGCAGCTCGTGCAGGCAGGGAGTTCTGTATGTCGTCATATAATCCGGAAAAGCAACGGACAATTGTCTTTATCACTGAGACCAAAATAATATTCAAAATTCAAAATTAACCTGAATCGAATTAAGAGTTGCATCTAGTTATAGGTGTAAGTGCACTTTACTGTCACAGAAAGTTAGGGCTTTCTTTCAGCCTGGGTTTAGCATTGATGGGGGCACCCTCCCCAGTCAAGTGCAAGGTATTTACGTGGCAGCCATGAGATAGAGGCGCCTCTCTATATCCCTGCTGCCAGCCACATGGTGACCACTGCGGTCTGGCAAACAAAGGATACAGATATTAACGCAAATAACCTGCTAATTTCCCAACAGAAATTTCAAATTTTCTTACCGGGGAAGTCCACTAGTAGACATCTTTGAGTGAAAACACATTTTGAGACAATAACTGAAGTTAAAGCACATTTTTAAACGAATTTATACAGAGCGTTAAAGTGCACGTCTTCACTATACGGCAGCGGACTACGTACGTATCTTCAGTGCTGCTTCTATTTCAGTGGGATTGTGGTCCGACTTAAATTTTATGCAGTTTTGCGTTAGCCTTATGTCTAAGGAACTATGATACAACAGGTCAAGTTGCTGCATTCCCCCTGTCACTGGTGTCGGAAGCTGCGTTAAGTGCAATGCACCCAATGTCGCATCCAGCTCTTTCTTGGCCTCCCTGTGTTTCGGAAGGGGCAAATTAAAATCTCCCGCTATTATTGTGTCGACTGATGGCTTTAGATTTGCAGCAAGCCAAGCATAGAGTTCGTTTCTTGTCTCCTTTGTGTGCTCAGGTGGGAGGTATATGATGCATAACTGTATTTTCACGTGCTCTTTTGAAAAGGTAACGCAAATACCTTCAAAATTATTTGAATTGGTTTTTCGTTCTCTTATAGGCTGGTATTTATTTTGATAGCGAATTATAACTCCCCCTCCTCGCCTATCTGTTCTTCCGGTTCCCACACATTTGCAGTTTGCTGCCGCAGTTAGCCGATCTAACTGTTTTCCATTTCCCAACCAGGTTTCGATTAGACAAATGAAATCCAGATCCTCGTACATCATCATCGTTTGTAGGGTGTGGAGCTTATTTGAGATGCTCCTCACGTTTTGTACAAACAGGTGGATGTGATGTTCTGCATCCCCAGCTGGGGGTAGTTTTTTTGATTGCTATTGAGTCCGATTCCTTGAATCATTTTTAACCAGTGGTCTGGTCCATCTGTCTCTGTAGGGCTTGACTAAGGTACCTACTGGCCAGGCGCTTACGTCTTGTAGGCGAGTTGCTTTATCTGGTGGACAAGAGATTATAAAGGAGGAGTAAGCTGGGTGTCGTGTTTTCACTTGCTTTACTTCCACAGTTATCCCATGTTCGCCCTCACACATGGCTTTAATGTTTCTGGGCTGTGTTGTGGGCCCCAGCCTTGATACAAAAATTTGCTCTCTGGTTGCAACGGAAGTAATGTTGTACATTTCAGAAAACCGTTTGTTTGTTTCAGGTGTGTTACAGGAAGACACGTTAATACTTTCTCTGTGAACTGGATTACGTCGTCGACCGTCCTCGGCGAGAGTAGGCATGAAATTTTGGGATGGGCGGGTTTTTCTACCCTCAAAAGTGTTATGCTTTTTAGGTAGCATAGTGATGTTCGCATACGTGAGTGAGTTTGCAGGAACATGATTTGAGGGGGAAGATGTAACTCTGGAGTTCGTACTCTTGGAATACATGCATGCCCCAATCATTTCAGTTGATTCCTGTTGTCCTAATATTTCTGAGACTTCTTTATTTCGGTTTCGACTTTTCCTAGTGGAATGTGTGGAGCCATTTCCTTGTGCTGCCCCTAAAGTTTCACTGGATTTGGTGCTATTGCTTGCGAGGTCCTGCTGCAAACAGACAGTTCCCGGCTGGGCTTGAAATTCACATATTATTTGGCTCTCTTGTAGTTTTGCAATTCGTTCTGATATGTTTTCCCCCGAATTCAATTCTTTTCTTGTCTTCTGTTTGTGATTTTCAATGCTTTCTGTCTTCCTGTACGATCCATGCATATCACTTCTACTTTTTTTGGGTAGCTCTGCCTCGCATAGCAAGTTTCGTCGGTTACGGGGGCCGCTGAGCCACCTTGTGCAACGAGGACGGATTCAAAGCATCCTAGCTTTTCCTCCAGTCGTTTAAGGGTGTGCAATATTTTACTGTTTTGTTCTTTGAGAAGAAAATTCTCTTCCTGCAGTTCCTGTAGCATTTTATGTACAGGGATGAAATTGCTCGCGAGGTTTTCAGCGTATTCCACAGCCTGCATCGAAAAGGGGCTGATGCAGTCTGCAAGGATATCTTTTAATTCCGTACGCGAGACATATTCTTTACGGTTCTCTTCCTGCCTTTCATTCGGGCTATGATTGCTCATCTGTCTAGCGAAACCCCCTTCGGAGTGCTCGCAGTCTTCCGGGCAAATATCGCATCCCAAGGTTTCAAAAATTGATCATTCAGGATGGCCCAAGATGCCATTTCCAAGGTCAGTCTGCGAGGGGATTTCTCTTGTTGCTTGTTCAAGGTCATTAATCTGTTCTGTGCAAGAATCTTCACAAATGACTTCATTAGGTAATTCTTCATTATTTTTCCCTGTTTGTTGCCTACAAGCGTTACATTCAAACTTGCGTTTTCTAGTTTTATTTAATCTCTTAATATCTACAGAAGTACAATCAGGCTTACTGCAATAGTTTTTGTGACAAGTAACGCATTTAATTATGAAGTCATCATTGGTCAGACATATGCAGCAAGTAAGCGGCACGGCTGATGCGCTGAAATCTGTTATTCTGAAATGGAAATGGGAGCCGGAATTTCAGTAATTTCGAGGCAGGTAGTCTTTATCACAACAAGATAGGGCACTTCTATCGTTCGATGACTAGCCGATGAAGTATGCAGGTGGGGGGGGGGATAATCCCTAACTTTGTCACCGCTTGACCTTGTTCAGAGCTTAAGTGCCGTATTGCCTTAAGCAGAATATTGCTATGTTCCGCTGCACTGAATCGCTATAAACCAACCGTTCCTTTCAACTATTACGCGAAGTATGAATGCTTAAAATGAAGATTAGACATATTACCTGTTCAGGATTCCATTAGTAGACACTATATCCAGATTCCACTTCTCATAAGCTCTCTGTCAATATGCAGTTCATTTATGATCCTTTCAGGTTAACTTAGGTATTTGAGTATTTTGAGGAGCACATAATTCAGTAACTCACTGACCTTCGCCACCTAGCGAGATCTCCAAATTGCAATGAAACAAATATCGGATAGCAGTAGCTACTTACAGTCAGTCCGGCGGAAGTGAATCCACCCAGTTCGGCGCAGATAACCTTCACTAAAAGGAGAGGAAGATTCCTATACCGTTTACTATTGGCGATGTCTTAATTCAGAACATTGATTATCGCAGAAATCTCGGCATGGTATGGGACAGGAAGCTCTCTTCCAACATCATTTTAGAGAAGAAAAAATAAATTTCTTGCTGCCCTTTGGATTTCTCTACAAGAACTAGTTGGATTTCACAATATAAAACTAGTCATAAAATACACCGATGAGCCAAAACATTATGACCAGCGAGTCGTTATGCAAATCGAAGCAACTGCAGGTGAACTACGGCGCATGAGCGAGTCGGACACGGTATAATAAATACCTGATATTGAGCTCCGTTAATCAGTGTTACTCTTGTTCTTCAGATGGAAAGGCAGCGGACTTAAGCGATTGATATTTTAAGCGAGTTTGACAAAGGCCAAATTGTAATGGCCAGACGACTGGGTCAGAACATATCCGAAACGGCACGGCTGGTGGGATGCTCACGGTCGGCCGTGGTCAGTACCTACCAAAAAGTGGCCCGAGGAGGAAAAACCCACGAACCGCCGGTGAGGTGTTGTAGGATCGCGGCTCATCGATACTCGAGGGGAACGAAGGCTCTCCCGGTTGGTACGTGGCAACAGAAGGGCCACTGTGGCACAACTCGATTGTTGGAATGCTGGTGACGGGAGTAATGTGTCACAGCACACACAGTAATCGAACCCTGCTGAAAATAGGGCTGCGTAGCCGCAAGCCGCTCCGAGTGCCCATGGTAACCACGGTTCACCGGCGACCAGCGCCTACAACGGGCGCGCGAGCATCCAAAGTGGACCTTGAGTGATTGGAAGAAGGTCGTCTAGTCCGATGAATCACATTTACTATTGCACCAGTCTGCGCGGTAGCACAGTGGTATCGTCATCATCCTCCCCACAGCGGGTGGAAAAGGTCTGGGTTCGAATCCCGTCGATGACGTGAGGAATTTTAATGGGCTTTTTTCACTCCGTGCCTGAGTTAGTTGGTCTCAGGCGTAGATAGCAAGGTTTTTCTCCCCAGTAACTGGGTTTTTTTTCGTCCAGCAAAACAGGCAAATCAACCATAGAAGATACGCAATTTACAGACACAAATACGGGTTAATGTATTTAATTACGGGTAACCCTAAAATAATATATTTTTTTTTACTATTGCACCATGTTCACAGGGTTGTTAATGACAGTAATGGTAGTGTGCTACTGCAACAGGATCTAGATAATTTGGGCAGGTGGGCTAAGAAGTGGCAACTGAAGTTTAACCTTGACAAATGCAAAGTACTGCATATGGGTAGAAGTAACCCCAGAGGAACGTACCAACTGAGTGGTACTACACTTAAGGTGGTAGAAAATGAAAAAGATCTGGGAGTAATTGTGCAGTCAGATATGAAGTTTTTTGAGCAATGCAGACAGGCTGCCAGGGCAGGTCATGGGGTTTTGTCAATGATATATAGGAATTTTGCTAGCAGAGAAAAGGAGGTGATTATCCCTCTGTATAAGGCAATGGTCAGGCCACTCCTTGACCATTGCCTTATACAGAGGTCAAGGAGTAGGAGTAGATTTGCTTGAGCGTGTACACAGAAGAGCAACAAGATTGGTGAGGGGGATGAAGGGATCTTCTTACCAAGAGAGGCTTAAGTTCTGCAAATTTCAGCCGTTGGAGACTAGGCATCTGCGAGGTGATCTGATTGAGGTGTATAAGGCCTTGAATGGGTTGAGCACGCTGAATTCTGATGGGATCCTTCCACTTGTTCAGATTATGAACCTAAGGGGACATAAATTCAAATTAAGAAAAGACAGATGTAGAATAGATGTGCGGAAATTTGCCTTTAGCCAGCAGGTGGTTAATTACTGGAACAAACTTCCTTCTGTCGTTGTGGAAGTTGATAGGTTAAATAAATTTAAGAAGGAACTGGACAAATGATGCTACATTCTTGCATCACATGCCACTACTACTACCACCCGAAGTCAGCAGTGGAGAGACTAATGATAGCTCGGAAAGAGGGAGGAAGGGACCTGATAGAGCAACAGAAAATATCCATAGTTAACTGAAGGATTACTTCGAGAACAACAGAGCACTACTCCACCAGACCATAAGGAAGATAGATGAGTGGTATACTCCCACTCAACCTAACCGGGGAATCCCCTCTCGCCAAGACGGCACAAGAAACGAAGCTAGAAAGATGGGCAAAGAAGGCACTCCATGGCAGACACTATAATGACCTCCATCAAGATCACATCGATAATACCATTACTTACAATGCATGGCTCACAAGCGGGACGCTTTTCCCCGAGACTGAAGGATTCCTGCTGGCCATCCAAGGCCAGGTAATCAACACCAGAAGGCGCCTGGAATGTCAGATGACACATGTCGACGATGCCTCCTGGCCTCAGAAACGATCCAACACATCACAGGGGGGGTACAAGGTTATCACCCAGACTGAGTACATTCATAGATACGACCAGGTAGCCACGATAATAGATCAGAAGCTAGCGAGGAAATACCAGTTGACCAAAGAAAGTGTACCATACTACAAGTATGAGAGGCAGTACTAGAGACTCCAACTCACAAGCTGTACTGGGAACGCGCCATAATAAGGAATAAGACCATCCCACACAGTCCGGACATAACCCTTATGGACAAGATGGAAAAGGCTACCTACCTGATTGATATAGCGGTGCCCAACACTAGCAATGTCCAGAAAACTCATGAGGAAAAAATTAGGAAATACACGAACCTGAGGGATGAAGTCAAGATGTGGCATACGCAAGAATTAACGACCATCCCGATCATCGTATCGACCACAGGTATGGTACCAGAGACCTTACATAGCAGCCTAGCAGCAATAGGTTTCCCAGAGAACACCTACAAGGAACTCCAGAAAGTCCTGACCACCTATAGGATAGTCAAAGAGCTCCTCGACCAACAGTAACACCATACATTACAACCACCCTGTGTACTTGTTAGCAGTACCCGTCACGGAGTGGAATCCCCCAATCAGGGAGAAATTATATAAGAGCAATGATAATAATAATAATAGATGACGAGAAGTCGGCCATCGAGAGACTTACCATGGCCCTGAAAGAAGGAGGGAGGGAGGAAGGGGCATGACTGACCCCATTGAACAAGAGAAGAAGGCGATTGAGAACCTGGGTGAGTACTTCCAGGAATCACAGCACCAATCTACCAAGCTGTAAGAAAGAGAGACAAACAGCACACAGGACTCGGCCGTGACAAGGAGACCTCACTCACACAGACAGAAGAAACAAAGACAAAGATGGGTGAAGAAAGCAGTCCATGGCAGACACTACAGTGACCTCTTTCAAGACTACATACATAAGATGTCCTCCAACGCATAACTCACCAACGGGAATCTCTTCCTAGAGACCGAAGGAATCATTCATCCAAGGCCAGGTAATCAAAACGCACGAACTATATCGCCTAAGACCCCGGAGTGACAGATGACACTTGTCGACGATGCCACCTGCTCCCAGAAACAATCCAGCATATCACTGTAGGATGCAGGGTGATCACCAAACGAAGTATACTCAGACACGAACAGATTGCCAGGATAATACAACAGAAGCTAGCGCAGAATTATCAGTTGATCGAAGAAAATGTACCGTATTAGAAGTATGAACTCCGCGCCGTATTATGAATTAATGAAAAAAAATGAATTAATCAATCAATGTACTTACTCACTTAGGAACTATAATCGAACCGCACTATAATAATGAACAAGGCGATACCGCACAGTAGACCAGACATAACCGTCACCGACAAAAGGAAAGGGCTACCTATCTGATCGACATAGCGGTGCTTGCCAAACTGTGGTGATCACACTGGCAACCTACAGAACACCTATGAGGAAAAGATCAGAATGTACACATATCTAAGACTGGAAGTCAAAGAAATTTGGCATATGGAACAAGTATTGACCGTCCTGATCATCGTGTCAACCACCGACATGGTACCAAAGAGCCTCCATAAGAAACTAACAACAATAGGCGTCCCAGAGGACATTTACATGGAACTCCAGTTAGCCACGATCGTGAACACCTGTAGGATAGTCAGAAATTTCCTCGACCAACAGTAATCATAATAATAATAGTAACCGGCACAACCAACCATCCTATGCACTTGGTACCAGTATCCGTCAAGAGGTGGAAAAAATCCCACAAAGGAGAAAAAGGTTTAGTGATAATATCTCTCAGATATCGCTGTAGTAACTAAAGCAGGTGAGAAATTTGAATTCTTAATCTCGGTCTACCTACTGGAAAATATTTTTGTTTAAAAATTATTGTTTTTTTGTGTAATATCACTTATGCCAGTAACGCTAATTCTTATATTCGTCATGATAATATTGAAGAATGTTATATTTCTCCTTTTAATTGAACAGTTGTTTTGCAATGTGTTTTTTACATGACTAAATACATCCTGATTGATATCAAAGAAAGTTCCATCTTCAGTTGAGAAAGAGAACTTGTATATGTAGAGAACGCATACGTTTACTTTATAAATGGCGAAAATATTATTTGTATCGATAATACTTTAAAAGCAATTTGCTTTTGGTAGTAAAAGGATTACCGATTACAAAACAGCTTTTTTAATGAGATGCACGAATGAATCCATTTGGTCTTCTCTTTCTCTCTCTCTCTATAAGATATACACTAAAGCATATGGCAGTCAACGGCGCACAGGTTGACAAAAAATGAATTAATCGATCAATGGAGCTGAAATGCTTCGAGATACTTGATGTTTTCCAACGGAGAACGTGGCACACGCACATCCCTAAATGACTACCCATTAGGGCCTCACGCGGAGAAATAAAAATATCACTTCTATTAGGTGGATGGGATAAAAATTCATTCAGCAAGCAAAAGTAGGAAATTTAATTTTCAGTGAGTGTGTGGAAGAGGAAATAGGATGCTATTAAGAAGGTGAATAAATAAAAAGAAGAGAGAGAGAATCACTCGCTTTGTTGAAGCAAGAGGAAGGACGAAAAATCGTAATAGAGGAAGTGAAAATATAGATGCTTTCTGAAAAAAGTATAAATATGTAAAGTGCTTGGATTGGCTCCCTTTTGTTCCTTTCATCCCTCCGGACGAATCTAGTTTGAACCGGTAAGAAATTTAGTACTTCCCTTTAATTTCCATTATCATTCTAAAATACTTATTTTTATTTGATATTAATGATTTCTAACATTGCCTTTTTGGGACCCGATAATGGAAACGTCCCTTGAGCACTGTGACGATAACTGGATTGAGAGCAATATACGTGAGATACTATGTATCCCCGTCCCCTCACACACACAACCAAAGAGAGTCAAAAGTAGTGGAATGACAATGTTATCGAATATCGCTGGGTTTCTGCATTATCGGACTACCCTAACTGAGTTCTCTAAAAAAGTTTTCTCCTTGGAGCGTAGTGAATAAACAACTTTTTCCCGAATTAACTGTGAGTCGTGAATAATCGCAAGAAGCAGCAGGCCCGCGGCAATAGTTTGTTCATTCCCAGTCATGAAAATACTCCTCCAACTATTTCAAACTGTTTTCCAGTTGTTCCATGTTCACAGAGTTGGAGGTAATCATCTCTGAAGAGTCATTTCGGCTGATAATGAAACAGCTTGAAGTTTCATTCCGATTTTTGAGCAGTTGGATCACTCCGAGCAATTCCCTTGATTGATGAATACCAGTAATATCACATTGCTGATGGGGAGTTCCTTTGTGGATTCCTAAAAGGCAATATTAGAACTCATATTAAATATAATAATATACAAATATCAAATATAATAATAATATAAAAAGGCAGTTGCAAATTTCTAAGGTAGAATACATGGAAGCGCTTAATTATTAATAATAATTAAGTTCATATTCGTATGCATAGTAAGTGCATCTGCATTAATCTATAACTGTCAGTGTTCACTGGACATGGATCATCAGGCATATAAATGACAATTTATCCAAAACTAGAGTAATAATTGTGTTAAAGTATTAATTATTTAATTTTTAAAATAACAGTTAATTTAATTTGAAAATGACGTGTAATTTGATGTGTAATAATGTAATATGGGAAAACAGTTAAATAATGGTATTTTCTGGCAATTTTAATGTCTCTTTTGGATTGTTTTGAAACTACTGTACTTTAATCCACCCTGAAATCGCAGTAACTACAGCCACATATGACTTTCTAATCTCGCAGCTATCTGTGAACTGTTATCATATGGGGTGAAGGCTGCTAGTATTTCCTCTGCGTTCCAAATTATTTCCGGTATATCACTTCACATATGCAAACTTTGATAATTGAATTTGAGTTTCAGGTCTATTTTTGACCACATACTGCAGAAGAACTTGCGCAGTAGAGTTAGAATCATCCGTCTTTTTGTATCCCGGGACAGAAAGACTGACGATTATAACTTTGTAGCCCAAGGACGATTTTATCTTTTGACGATTCACTTTGTTTTTAGTTTCTAAGAAAAGTTTAGAAACAACGTGTGTTCTTTTTAAGACAAGAAAAATTTTATGGCCATATGGAAAATTATGTAAATATAGAAAAAACAGAATGTTTTATTTCTATATTTACTATAAGTTTTTTCTATAAGGTAAACACAGAATGTTTTTCCCACCAAAGGAAGAAGAGTGAGTTTAAAGAATAACACCGTGATTGGGTCAGGTGTAAATTAAATTAGATTAGATTAGATTAGATTAGACGTAAATTAAAAGAAAATAAATAAGGTTCTTGCGCCAAAAGAGTGGATTGTGGTTGTTGTTCGGAGGGGTTGCAGACTTTCAGTGGTAGTTCTGGATTCAGTTTGGGGTCCAGTTCTAGGAGTGTCCCGCTATATAGTGAAGAGTTCCACCCGGCATGTTTCTCTGCTAGATGTTAATCCGGAAGCTGAGTAACAAGCCAGTCAGATAGTGCCCTGGCTTCTACTACTGCTGTGGTAATTTCTTTCAGTATTAACAGAGAACTGTTCCCGAAATAAGACAGTACTGGAAGAGCTATACGGCAGAATTCAACTAAGAAGAAAGACTTCACCCCACTCCGTGGAAGGAATCTGCACAAAGGAATCCCACCGTGAAAGAGAAGGAAAGCAAGTCCTCTGAACTGTGTTGTATTGAAAAGGGTGCTTAGATAAAACTGTAATTATTTTAAAATAAGGATGAAGTTGAAGAAATTACGAGAAATTTACAGAAATGTTTAGTATTGAGTTGGTTTATTGGTTGAAGTTGTAAAGAAAATTGATATTGTTAAATTAAGAGAGATATACATGGACTTTTTAGTATTAAGTCAGCTTACGGATTGCTGTTGTGAAGAGAATTGATATTGGTGATTAAGAGAAATATGAGGAAGTGATTAAGATTGAATTAGTTTTAGTAGCTATAGAGTGAGTTGATATTTTCAATTCAGAGAAATTTTATGGAAATGATAACACGTATTAACAGATTAAATGAGAAAAATTAATAGATTAGATGTAAATGAATACCAGTTATGTATATACTTATATGATAAATGAATACCAATTATGTATATACTTATATGATAAATGACTTTTGAGAAACTATGGGGAAACCCCTCCGCTCCTGCAGATTCTGATTTTTGAAATAAATAAATAATCCCCACATCTTAGATTTGGTTTCCTCACCAAGCTTAAACGTCAGTCACTTTCTTTCGTCAATACGGATATACTGTTATAAAATGTCAAAAAGAAAATAAGATTTTTTGAAAATAAGGGAATTAGGGGGTGGGGGGAAACTGCAACTCGTCTATGACTATCTCAGTACAATAGCACCAACCAGCGCAGAATCCAAAATTACGTTTTCTACTGCCAATTAAATATGTACCAAAATTAGATTCAGTTTAAATGATAACATTTGAGTTTCTTAAGAGCTCACTTTATTCGGACAGGTAGTGTGGCTGCTCAGACAAACAAATTTGCAGTTTCAATATGTATATATATTTTTTTTGTTTTTAGAATAACTGTATGTTTAATAATTTTTTGTGAATATTTATTATTGTAATAAAAGTTTGTTTAAAATATGAATTCAAGTAATTACTTGTTTTTTTTTCTTACTTTATTGCACCTAACTGTCATCAATATTTATTGAGAAAAATGGTTTCTTTGTTTGTTTTTTTAGAATACCGGCATCCCGGTTTCATAAATTAAAAATACCGAAATACCGGTATTAAGATTTTGACCGGTATTGTGAGCCCTAGTTGCTACTGAATTAGCACGTTATTTGATGAAAAGGATAGCTTGGCCACTCAGTTATATATGGCATATTAATTTCCTTGTCAAATTGAAATTGTGATCTAACTAGTAGCCTCAAAAACCAATATTTAGATACTAATTCTTAAAGAGTACATTAGCAGTATGGAAACATTTAAGAATTATTAATAATATGAATAATTAAATCAAGTCTGCATAATTACATTGCATAATTACACTGCATAATTGCATCTACATTCGCACATGAGGAGTAATTCAGGGAGGGGAATGCCAGAGGTGAATTAAAGTCTGACAATGAGCTAGATGATTTTGTAATAACTGAGAGGAAAGTGGAAGAGAAATTGTTGAAGATAAACATAAAAATGGCACCCGGGGTGGATGGGATCTATCCAGTTATATAAAAGTAAGTAAGCAAACCCTTAGCCATAATTATGAGAGCTTCTTTGGACTCAGGGGAGGTACCCATGGACTGGAGATATGCAAATGTGACCAGAATTCACAAAGGAGGATCAAAGGGCGACACAAGTAATTATAGACCTGTTAGTTTAACTTCTGTTCCAGGAAAATTAATGGAGGCACTGGTTAAAGAAGCACTTCAGTATCATCTAGACAAGACTTCATTTATAGCTTGGACACAGCATGGTTTTGTTAAGGGAAAGTCTTGCCTGAACAAATTTGATTAAATACTATGATGTGGTCACAAAGGAACTGGATGCAGGGAATAACTTTGATATTATATATTTGGATCTTAGAAAGGCTTTTGATACTGTTGCACATGGAAGACTGCTGCACAAATTGGAGCAGTGTGGCATTGGAGGCAAATTGCTGCTATGGATAAAGAAATGGTTGAGTGGGAGAAGACAGAGAGTGGTAATCAATGGACACTGCTCATCGTGGACTAATGTTATTAGTGGGGAGTCCCTCAGGGTTCAGTGTTGGGTCCATTGTTGTTCTATGTATTTATAAATGATATTGATGATGGTATATCAAGCATGATGTCCAAGTTTTCAGACGATACAAAGGTTGGCAGGGTTGTTAAGGACACTAATGAGAGTACGTTGCTGCAACAGGATCTAGAAAAGTTGAGCAGATGGGCTGAGAAGTGGAAAATGAAGTTTAACATTGACAAATATAAAGTACTACATATGGGAAGCAGACCTGGGGGTAATTGTGCAGGCAGATATGAAGTTTTCTGAGCAGTGCAGACGGTCTGCAAGAGTAGCTCATGGTGTCTTGTCAATGATATACAGGAATTTTTCTAGCAGGGATAAAGAGGTGATTATCCCCTTGTATAAGGCAATGGCCATTCCACACCTTGTGTACTGTATACAGGTCTGCAGGCCACATTTTAGGAAGGATGTAGAAGAGCTGTTGGAACGAGTACAGAGAAGGGCAACACGATTAGTGAATGGAACGAAGGGTTGCTCTTACGAAGAAAGGCTTAAGTTTTGCAAATTACAGTGTCTGGAGACTAGGCACCTGCGAGATGATCTGATTGAGGTGTATAAACCCTTGAATGGTTTGAGCATGCTGAATGCTGATGGGATTCTTCCTCTTGCTCAGAATAATCACCTGAGAGGGCATAAATTCAAATTGAAGAAAGACAGATGTAGGGTAGATGTGCGGAGGTTTGCCCTTAGCCAGCTGGTAGTTGGTTGGTGGAACAGACTTCCATCCTTTGTTGTGGAAGTTGATAGCCTAAATAAATTTAAGGCTGAGCTGGACAGGTATTTGGAACGAACGGAGTGGTGAAATGGGAGCGTTTTTTTTTTCTTTTGTTTTTTTTGGCTGATGCTGCATAAGCTTGCTTTCTTGCATCATATGCCTCTACTAATGCTAATTAAATAAACAAAATAAATACTAATAGATGTTAAATTATATTAATCAGCAAGAGTCGATATTCACCCATAGATGCGCTGCTACAGAATCCTGCAAAGTTGAAGGCGCAACTGCAGCACAAAATAATGCATGAACTCTATCCCATGCACAATTTCCAAAATAAAATATCGACGAAGCTCAATCATTTAATTTACACAATTTTAGTCCCATCATGTGTTTCTCGTTCGGATAAGGACTTCAGTGGTCGGTTTACTTTGCTTCCTGCAATCAGGTCTGATAGAAATGCGACCGTTTGGCGATTCATTTGAGTACGGATACGTATTTACTTAATTTGGTTATAGGCAGGATAGCTCCTGACAAGCATAAGTTGTTGCAGCTAGCAGCAATTTTCATTAGTGGGATAAAAGTATTAATTTCATGTGGTAATTGTTATTATTTCAATTAAAATCTAAATGAATTAATCTAGTGGAATTATGTTCTATTAGAGAAGAAATTCTTGCCTGTAACTAAATTATTATCCCGAATCCAGTACTGAAGTTGTATAAACTCATGTTGAAGAATTTTAAAGAGCTGTTTGAGGTCCATTAAAGCCAAATTTCTATTTGTCATATCAAAGACTGATAGAAATTTGGCTTAATTCTAGTTCTTACACTATATTAATTGATTGAAGTTTGAATTGAAGTTTCTTTTCAAACAATCACTATTAAACTTAGGTTAATATCTAGTCTTAGCAATTGAACAGGGAACGAATTACTTGTACATACTTCGCAAGGGCCACTTGCAAAAGGCCCGATGAAATGAACAAATGTCGTGTTTCTGTATTTAAAGAATACGACGTCTTACAATAAAGTTTCAGGATTAAATCGATATAAAATGTTATTGTAAATTTACCAATTACGTTGCAGTCAATTCCAAAGCAACCTTTCTGTGAATGTGTATTCTTACAGCTACGAAAGTGGTTGCCATGCTTCGAAGCACCCTCGAAAGTCATTTTCTGAGGGCCATTTAGTTCCCTGGTCATGGCTCTCTGGATCGCTGCTATTGATGCAAAATGAGTTCCTTTTATTGAAGTTGTCGGTCTCGAAAACAAGAAAACTTCGCAAGGAATAAATTTGGGATGATGCTGCAGTATGGTTATTTGTTCTTCTGCCAAGAATAACCTCATAAAAATCGCGGTTTGTGCTGTAAGCGTTGTCCTGTTAAAGTAACTTGTTTGGCACGAATTCTAGTCGGACGTGAAAACGCGTATCTCAAACTTTCAAGCATTTAAATAAAATACTTGGTTCATTGTGTGTGTGTGTGTGTGTGTGTGTCGAAGGAACGAAGTGAAAATTAATTTGGCTAGGCCCGCTTTTTTTCAGTCTTCGAAGAGTTTGTGGTTTCCATTGCCAACACCATAAAGTAGCTGAAGAGTTTTGCTTTTAAATGAGTCTTGGCGTGAGATGCGAAAAAGTACGGGTGAAAATTCTTAGTTTTGTTTGATAAAATGAGGTGCATGTGTGGTTGAAATCTCAGACTATCATCAAACAAAATGCCAATGTGCTTATTGGTTTTCAATATTGATACTAAAGATTAAGATATACTATGAAATTTGATGACGGGAGGCCTGTTATAGTTGAGCTTACTCCAAAAATCATCATCCTAGTTTTTGTTGGTGACACTGTAATTCGTAATCTAATCCTAACCCATAATGTAAACCCATTATTGGCGTTGTTCTGATGGATCCTGCAATAAAACTGTCAAAATGATTAAAGCGAAGTTGTAAACTGTTTTCATCCCGGCTATACCCAGCCCAGTTCTACGCTGCACCTCCCCGTTATGCAGCATTGGAATATGGTTAAAGTAAAATGTCATGTAAAGGCGACCCAAGAGCTAACTCATCTGCCCATATGTAATACGTTCATAAATTGCGTTGTGTTCTTTTGTCGTTTGCCTGTTTTTCTGGACGAAAAGTCCAAGAGCTGAGACTGATTAGCTCAGCCACGGAATGAAAAAAGGCCCATACAAATTCCTCGCTTCATTGACGGGATTTGAATCTGGGACTTTTCCACCAGGTGGGGAAGGATGACGGTTATAACCACTGTGCGCGCAGATTATTTATTTTTTATCATTAAGACTTGGAAAAATGATTAAGTTTAATTTCCTTCACCAATGGAAGTTGCACAATATATCCATCAGTTTACAGATGCAATACACATGACGCCAGTTGGGCTTGGTTGCCTCGATGTAAATTTTTAACTTATTAGTATTAATTATCTTTTAAATGCTCACTTCTGCTTGCTCTCTTGTTTTTCGTCAAATAATTTCCCGATCAATATAAAGGCATCACTAGAAATGTTTTCATCAAAGTTTTCAACCATCCCATGCATTTTACGCTGTTTATGTGATACAGAAGAGTAGACAGTTTTGAAAGGTTTCATCATGGAATTAGTTCTCATCTTGAAAATATTTTTCAGCTTGTTTGATATTAGTATTCTTTTATGTGTTCAGCTCGGGAGGAGGGACTTTATACCCCTGAACCAGTAGACATTATAGCCACTAGTTAGAACTCTAAGTAATTGATAGTTTGCAAATAAGCTTCTCGGAACCAAAGAAACTGGTTTATGTTCTTTAATGTCTGCAATACGAGAAGAAGATTTATTTATTATTTAAAAATCGCGTTAGTAATAATTAATTTTTCATTGTTAATTAACAAATGGTTGCTTTTATCAAATTTATAATTAATCCATTGCAGTTCTGTTGATCAATGCAAAGTATAAAAAATGTGATTCAGAAACTCAACTTCTCAGTCCACGTAATAAACTACTGAACATGGAGAATATGAAATATTCCACTTTTTACATATGGAAAATATTGACGTGTCGAAGACTTTTTCTTTTGCTCTTTCAGTGTGCTGCATTATTGTTGGCGTCTTTTTCTGTCCTCATCTGATTTCATTACCTCCTCTCATATCGACCTGATGGTGGCTGTAGGAAGTGGGAATAGTAGAAGGGACAAGTAGAAATTGAGAAAGTAGGTCACATAGTATGTTTTCGACTCATGCCTTTCCTGTTCAGTACGCCATTTTCTTGTCAGGGTAAACGGGACCTCATAATCCCTCGAGGACATCAATGGAGAAAGTCTAGTTAACGTTAATTATTTCTATTGCTCGCATTTTGTTTGCCTTCGTTCTGTAAATAAAAGATGAGCGCGTAATTACTTCTGGTGTCATGATTAGTGTATTCCATACCGTGTCGTGCATCATTATTCCTGCATACTTTTGTTAAATCTCTACTGGCAAGAATTTTCTACTGTCAGGGGAGACGTCAGCACTAATTGTTATCCTTAGAACAAAAACTGCATCAGTTGAGATTTGAACTCTGCTTAATTTTATTCGAATACGGAATTCAAGCTATTTAAAAATATGGAGGTTGCTAGTCGAATTGTTTAAAAGTAGTGATGCGTCTTTCTACGAGAGGGGAGTTTCAAAAAGTTTTGAGAACATGGTATATAATATGAATTAATAAATTACATTGTAGGTTATTTTTATAGCTTAATGCCTCTTAAAATAATATTAAAAATTATGTCCGTATCTTTATGCAGGTTCTAAATTAAAATTTTTTATGTTGGTGGGTGGAAGAAGAAGAATGAATATCCAGAAAATTTAGCATCGTTCAGAATTCAATTTTTTGACCAAACAGAGTACAGATGCTAAAGATATCCATGAAAGAACGACTAATATTTGGGGAGGTATCGCCCAGTTACGCTACTGTTACAAAATTGCTGGGATACTGGTAGTTATAAAGAAGCCGGAGTCAGTTGAGGATGATCCAAGATCTTCTCTGCTATTCGAATTAGTTTTGAAACAGTTGCCATAGTTGAATTAAGAGTTTTAGAAAACTGAAGAATGAAAGTGAACTTTAAAATGTACTTAAATTGTACATTTTCCATGGAAGCACTTTAATAATACATGAGATGTCGGTTGGACAGATGGTGTGATGTGGGATGGACACAATATCTCCCATGATATTTGAGAATGTCTAAAGTTTGTGCCTGATGGTTTCCCAGAAACCTTGTCGCTTATGACAAACATCAGAGGATGGAGTCATCAAAGGAGAATTTAAAATTAATTCTTGCTAATCTAGATGGACTTTAATCCTGTTTGGTGATGCTTCACCCATATTAGAAAGTATGCAGTGGAACCACAAAGGATCTAAACAAGGGTTGAAAGACTGCCACCAGCATTGAGCGTGCTCAGTGCTGATGCCATTCCTCCTCTTGCTCAGACTACACATGAGCGGACTTAAATTCAAATTAAGGAAGGATAGTTGCAGGCTAGTTGTGCGGAAGTTTGCCTTCAGCCAGCGGATGGTTGATTGTTGGAACAAACTTCCATATATTATTGTAGAAGTAGGTAGGTAGTTTGAATAAATTCAAGGAAGAACTAGAGAAACTATTGGAGGTGATGGAAGTTTTTTTTTTTTTTTTTTTGGCTGATTGTGTATAAGCTCGCTTTATTGCATTATTTGCCATTACTAATCTTCAGCCCCGAAAAAGTTTCGAACCCACCATCAGCTGGAAGAGTGTGGATCTCAATAATCAGGGACACAAAAGGAATTTTGTTAATTGATTACCTTGGACATAAAACGATAATGACAGGAGACAATTATACCAGCTTTATGCCAAAGGTAAAAGTTGCAATCCGGGATTAAACACGAGGAAAATTGGCTCATCCGGTTTTGCTTCTCTATGGCAGTAAAACTGTAAATAATGTCCGGATTGCACAGGCTAATTCATGATTGTGGATTTGAACAAACAATTAAACCATCCCCTAATTTTTCCTGAACTAACTTTTATTTGGTTAAAAGAAATCTCAAGTGTCATTTTCGTGGAACTCGTTTTAAGGGATTATGTCTTTTTTTTTTTTTTTCATGTAAGTACACAGATGCAGCAGGAGGACGAAATAAATTTCGATTTAAATCAGACATCTTTTTATTATTATATTTTTATCATAAACTGTATATTTCTCATTTACCTCTCACAATGACACGATTCATACTTGCGTACATCAAAGGAAGCGATTGATCTCTCCCTGACATAATTCTCCGCCTCGCTGCTCTAGGAAGTAGCGGGAGAAGAAGAGTAGAAGACTTCGGCGCATGGGATCACAAATGCGGAACGGCAGATAGCCGTTTGGTAAGGATAAGGCCGTGTGATTTACGTTTATTGAGTTTATAGGCCAAGGGACTACGTCTTGATAGGAGAAGACGTTCTGCACATAGATGTTTTCTTACTCTCAAACGCGCCGTGACATACTGTCCTAATCCATTTCACACACAACGACCAGGACGAAGAAGAGCGACGTGAGCAAGAACGCTGATAAGATCTTTCAACAATACTTAGACCTTTGTTGTCATCCTGTAGTGTTGGACCTGGAAAGAGGATGTTAGTTCACTGTACATCTCATCCCTCTCGACCCCCACGTTTCCTTTCCTCACTCACTGCCCAACCCACTACAAAAAATTCTCTCCTTAGAAGTTTTTCGTTTTCCTTTCCATTAATAATGGATGATGGGTTGGAGTGCACAAATTTCATAATTGAATTGTCATTCAGAGGACCTGCATACAATTTTTACTTTAGGGAAATCATGAGGCCTATTGATAATTGCTTGAATAAAAATTACTTGCCTTATTTAAAATCCAAATAATTTTTACAATTAAAATTTCCTGTTTATAGCTAGAGAGCACATATATACTGATGTGCTACTTTATTAGGTGCATGTACATAATAGCGGGTACATAATAGTTCCCCTTTACTCAGCGGAACAGCGTGGATTCATCGTAGCCTGGACTCAACGAGGTATCGAAAGTATGCCACAGGAATACTGATACATGCTCACTTAATTACTTCCTACAATTATTGCAACTCAGATGGTTGCGAATTTCTACTCCGAAGAGTTTGTTCGGCTAATCTCATAGATGCTCAATTAGATTGAGATCTGATGACTAGGTATGCCACCACAGTATGCTGAATTCACTCTCATTTTCCTGAAATGAGTTCTATACAAGTCTGACTTTTGTGACACTGTTTGTTGTCTTTTTGCAATAACCCATTCACAGGTGAGTGCACTACAGCCGTGAAGGAATATCCACCTGGTCGAAAGCAATTTCCAGATAACCTGTGGCATTCAAACATTGCTGTGCTGATATCAAGAGGTCTAGTGTGTATGTTATCACAAACATACTCTCCACACCATTGCAGCGCCACGACCAGCTTGAATTGTAGTCATCTGGTAGTATGGGTCCATGCACTCATGCTGTTTTCGCTATGTTTTGCTGCTTTTATCAGCTTGAACGAGCAGGAATTTGGATTCATCAGACCAGGAAACATTTTTCTAATCCTCCACTGTCCAGTGTTGGTTTTTCCTGAGCTCTCAATCATTGTGTCGTCTTGTTTTTTGCTAACAGGAATCGAATTAATTTAGGTCGTTGGCTGCGCCCCAACCTTAACAAGGTATAACGAGTTTTGTCCCGTTAAACGCATTTTTTGTTTCTGCTGTACCTGGTTGTTATTTCATTGACTAGCTCTTTTGTAACCATAAATAAATCTTGCCAACATCCTTTGGGCTCCAGCCTTAACTAGCTCCTTGCGACCACAGAATCGTATTCTCTAGATACTATTTGGTCATTGGACGTCTTGATACATCCGAGACATAGTCGTACGTGGAAACCCCTAGCAGGGTTGGAGTTTCCGAGATGCTCATACCTTCGTGTTTAGTGCCGACTACCATGCTATGTTCAGTAGTATTTAAATCTTTCATTTTGCCTATTCTCTCACTTAATTGCATACATACAAAATTTCTGTGTATCTGCCCACCTGCTTTATATCACATATCATACTACTAAAGCAGCGACTCTTTGTAAGGTTTCCCTCACGGGTAGGATAGTTGGTTTAATCGCCGTGCTCCCCATATCGGGTGGAAAAGACCTGAGTTCAGATACCGTCCATGACGTGGGGAATTTTTATGGGCTTATTTACAATGTGGTTGAGGTAGCCTGTTTCAAGAGAGAGTAGCCAGTTTTTTTTTTTCTTCCGGAAAAAAATCGACCACAAAACACGCGCAATTTACGAGCATATTATATAAGGGCGCAATATGGTCTAAGTTTCTGATGCGCCTAAAACTCCCACAACAATCCTTTGTAAAGTTAGAAGAGTTGTCGAACTGCACAAACGAATTCCTCCCCATCTATCACTCTACCACTTTTTAATGCTAACTTTGAAGAATTTCAATAAGAAAAATCCACATTTATTTGTGGATTTTCTTATTGAAATTCTTCAAAGAGGTTTTTGTATAATTTCACAGTGACAAAATCGTTTTAATGAAATAACCATTCTTACATTTCTTCAGGTTGCAGGTAGTATTAATCTCTGTCTCCAGAAAACCGATAAGGATTCCCATTGAATTCGTGAAGTTGAAGCATCTGTGTAAACAATTGGCATTTTTCATCAGTTTTCCGTAGTTCTAAATATATTTTTTGTTGCTTTTTAGGGTCCGTAGTCTAACGAAGTACCCTTATAATGTCACTGGGTTGCATGTCTGTCCGTCCGTCTGTCACAGCATTGTATCTCTGGAACCACTCAACCTATTGACTTGAAATTTTCCATGCGTTTGTACATCATGTGGGCCAACATAACGCCTTATTGATTGTTGTTTACAAAAATTTGTAAATTCTACGGATCATTCATCTTTGGTAGTTGGCCGATTTATTGTGTCTAAGGTTGCTCACCTTCCTTGCACTCACCTTAAAGCTTATTTTTGTCTGTTTTCAATGTGCATCATACTTTGTGAGTAGTTTTTTCTGACCGGTGAGCAGCCTAGTGCTGTCTGACTTTAGTCTACTCACATGTTAATTGACAATTACTGTTTGAGAGTTGTAGTGCGTAATCTCCGAACTGTAGCTGAGTAGGTGTCTGGGCAGAAATTATTTAAAAAATGAAAATATAAACGAATTTACTATACTTCCAATATGCAGAGCATATTAGATTTTTAAGTGGTATGTCTAAGTAGTACAGAGTTCTCCGTGGCAGTTTAGTCGGCATGATACATCGCTGACTGCCATTCCTTTACAGAAATTTGGGTTCAATTCCCATTCATGACGGAATTTGTAAAGTCCTCTTTATTCGAGACTGTAGCCAGTCGATCTCAGGCGTAGGTGGAGAGTTCCCCCTCCACCATGATAGATTTGTGGTTAGCGCACGCTTGGGTGCCTGTGATGCTATTCTTTGTTTGGTTTAACTAGTACACAGAACTTGCATACACAACAGAGATGTCTGGCTTTGTATACTTCCTACATCACTCAGACACATCTGCGGCGTGTAAGGAATCTTTAGGTACCACAAAGACACAAATATATATTTACACCCATCTCAAAGGAGTACACTGAACTACATTTGTAATATGGGCACCCGTTTCTAATCCTGTCAGCGAGGCGAGGAACTGATGTATGGGCTTTTTTTTTTTGCTCGGTGGCTGAGTTAGTCAGCCTCAAGTGAGGATAGCGAAGTAACTCCCCCCCCCCCCGCTGAAACTTTTATTCTTCACCGTTCAGTAGTTCAGAGTTTCCATATACTCCTAGCTTTTTATCCTGCTAAACAGCCGGACCGATCATGGACTAGAGGTACAATGTATTGACATTTCAATACATTGTACCTCTGGCTGCAGATCCTTAGTCCGGATTTTGTGGGCAATATAAGAAATGCTCACAATTTGTATAAAATATTTATTGCTTTTACAAGCCACTTAATGTCTACTTTATGAATTTCGTATGTACTGCCAAACAGATTAAAACAGCCGAGGGACTTGTTTCTGTTGGTGTTGGCTGTAGCGTTAAGGTACGTTTTACTTTCTTCTTATATAAACTGCTAATTTATACTAGACATCTTTTCAGTAAGACAGTTTTCTTTGGATATCAGTTAAATCCTTGAGGCGTACTATTGTGCTATAACTCGAGTCATCCTTGAAAAATACACGAAATGAGATAGCTAAATCTGTTTTACTGGTTAATATTTTATACTCTAGTAATCACTGGAAACTTCTCACCTTTTATTGCATTTGCATATATGTCCATTTATGTATTTTGGTTGACTTCCCTGACTTTTGGTTTATACTGTACTACTTATTGTGATAACTTAAATTATTTCAATTTCTCAAAACTGAATTATTTAAGGGCGTTTCTTTCCTTTTCTGATCATTAGTGATTTACAAAATAAAAATAGACCATTTCATAACTGCAGCGATCCTCTTCAAAAAGGAACTGAGACCCATTAAAGGTTTAAGGGATGAACTTTGAAGCACCATATAGCACCTTTCGAGATGGGAAGGAAGTAAACCAGTGTGCTTGTTATATCTTCCCATACCATAAACAAAATGAGACAACTCTTACAGAGCTCGTACATCTCATTACTGAAAACTTCAATATGTCTCACTTAAAATGATCGTGTGCTAAACATGACATTGATGCTTGCCTTTCGTCTTTTAGATTGGTTCAGGAGATGATATCATTGACAAGGGGGTCTTTGATATATTATATCACAATTTACCACGGGCCAGCTTGATGACAGCCATTCAGATTCCTATTTGACAATCTCCCAATTGCCATTGAATTCACAGTCAACATTTTCAGACCACATAACGAAATTCGCACACCGGAGATCTTGTTGTCAACCAGATGCATAAGTAATGAAATTATTTGAAATGATCTGGTACCTTAAGATTGTAATAGTATTCAGTCTAGGTCATTTGAAGAGGCATTCATAGGATTATCCCGTGTGCTGACAATTTTGGATTTCTGAAAGTCCTGAAAAGGCCTGAAAGAAGCATCAACGATAATTCATGTGTATTCACTGTCCAAGCAATAGTTAAGGAGATGAAAGTTGCCTTTAAGAGAAAACAAAGAGAACCAACCAAGGAACTCACCATCGATGTCATAAGCAAACTACCAAAGAAATCAGTCAGCAGTCCTGATGGATTTTTCCCTGTTCATCATAAAAGTTGCACTTTGCAGCACATACTTTGAACATCCTCATCTGAAAACATTCCAACAGATTCCTTGGAATGACACATTGCCAGTCATTGGGAGGAACTGCCTCGTAAAACTCCAATAAATAACTGCCCTAGATTCACCAAAAATTTCAGACGAGTGTCCATCAATTGCACACTTCTGAAGGTTTCTGAAAAGGCTATACATCCTGGATATATAACTTTTCAATGATGTGGGCAGCAATGTGGAACATACGCCTAAAGTTAGGTGGAATTTCATAACTCTAAGCTTACCAGCCAATATGTACACTGATTTATTAGCCTCCTACCGATTTATGGTTCTGTGATGCGGTCGTCTCTAAATGTCTCTCATCAGAAGACGCACTTCTGATTGGAGTATTGGATCCTTATGAGGCTGAACAAGGTCACAAGGAATCAGTTCAGAATATTTAGATCCGTCCTGTAGGCCAACCTAGTTACCATCTCGTGGCGCTCTTTAATTGCAGTAAGAAACACGTTTATGCTGACCAGCTACTGACAAAAAAGAAACATTGAACGCAGATGAATGATGACAATATTCCATTATGCCACCCCTCGCAGTAGCACAGTGGTTACAATTCCCATGGGATTCGAACCTATCAATGTTGAGAGGAACTCTTATAGGCCTTTTTTTGCATTGTGGGTGAGTTAGTTCGGTCTCAGGTGAGGGCACCAGGAGGTTTCCTGCCAGAAACCCTGGTTTTTTCGTACAGCAAACTGACCAGAGAACACACGTCATTTTGCAAACAAATGTGTTAGTTTGTTCTTTCGGGTAACCATAATATGAACTATTAATTTTATTCTATTATTGCCGAGAATGATGACGATAACCGTCATATCCTAATACGATGCAAAGTAAACAGCATTACTGATTTCAGTTCCATGTTCCCAGCGACTATCATCTTCTTTGGAATGAGTTAAAAATAGTTTTTATAAATTTATGTCATGAACATGCTTATCTGGTTCAGATCCGCGTTGAAAATTTTAGTAATCTACAAATAAAAGAGTTATATGACTAAACGTTACCAAAGTTTTTTGTAGATGACTGATCAGACTAGTTATATCAGTGCTTCCTAACCTTTTTTTCACATAAGGACCACTTCTATATTTTAGGTGAAACGTTTGACCGCTTTTATATTTGAGTTAGTGGCCACGGACCACAAAAAATATTAAACTATGCATTCAAATATATCAATATTTAGTTTTTTAACTACAATGATATGTATGCAGTTTTTGGGGATGGAAAGGGAGGAGGGGAGGACGAATGTGGCAATGGGGGTGAGTAAAGTAATGTAAAGCATGCTGAGATAAATATTTCTGATTTTGAGGACTGCATGGCATTACTGTAGAGACAAATTCCTGGGCAGTATGGCAAAGAGAAGGCTGAAGTTGGTTGTGTTGAGGGAATGGGGGACGTAACAGAAGAAAAGCTATCAGTATTGACGTTGAAGGAAAAGAAGCCCTTAAAAAGACTTGTTCATCCTCCAGCCTGAGTTCCTTAAGCTCAGTGTTGTCACTGTGCAGCCTTCTAATGAGATGTTCCAGTGAAGGTTGAGCAACTTCGATCTTCTGACAAGAGCACAGAAGAGGGATTGGGGGAAGCTCAGTTTGAGTATTAGCGCTGACCTTAGAGAGAGGGCCAACGCTGAGACTGGCTGATTTTAAGAGCAGAGAGGAGATGAAAGGAGAGAAGGAAAATGACAGTCGGTGGGGGAGATTGTGAATTGGTTGAGCGGGGGTGCTATGAACAGATGAGATGTTTTGTGAATTAGTCTTAGATTTCTTTTTTCTTTTTTTTGTAGTTAATACACTGCCTTTCTAGCAATTAAACAAGCTCAGACGTTTTAAATATTTTTAAGTTGCAACAAATTTGAGAAAAGAATTTTCATCAGGATATTCTGATGCTGACAGTTTTCAGGAAAATATTTCAGATCTCTGTTTTTACGGGCATATTTTCTTTGAGTGTTATTTATGACAGGTAAAGATGCGTTACTAAAGTAGATAAGGACAATTAGTACAGAATTACAAAAGTATTTATTACAATGAAAACCTCGGTGGGATTAAGTTTGAAGACTGCCTTGGTAGCTTAGAGATGGGAACCTTGTTACTTGAGAGTTCGGAACGGACAGTACGGTGAGCTTGACCTATGTTTGTTTATTGCAAAGTTGCTGATCATTTATGATGAACGGGACAGAGTACTAATGGAAGTATTAGAAAGTTAATACTATTTATAAACGAATAAAGTGTTAGGAGTTACTGCAGATTTAAACAGGGGCAATTTAACAGATGACTGACACAATTATTATATTCGTGAATGTTTGAGTTATCAGGGAACCAGTTCAGAGATTGTCTTTTCGCTGTACCCTTGAGCCTGAACTTTACCTCATTCGCCCAAACAGCCTTATCTAAAAATTTTACATTCTCTTGAACCATTCACAAAACCCAACAGATGCTTTCATGTTTGCCCTCCTAGCCATACAGGCTATATTGGGATGAATCTGAAGATAATAAACGGATTTTTAATTAGGAATCGCGAGATTTCGTTCTTCCATAGTATCGTATAGAAAGTAGAGTGAAAGAAAAGTAAATTGTCATATTAGGGACAGCAGAAAACTGACTCATCTGCCCGTATGTAATATGGCCATAAATTTTGGGTGCTCTTTGGTCGATTTGCCGGTTCTGCTGGAAGAAAAACACAAGATTTCGAGGTAGTGAAAGAAGAGTATAGAAATTAGAGTAAAAGTAGAGTATAGAAAGAAGTGGCAACAAGAAAAGTTTGCTCAAATTGCTCCGTATTTCCGATGAAGGTTTGAATATCCTTTTTAGGATTATATTGAAAGGTGTAATTTTTTTAAACGAAAGATTGTTTTGTTTAATAAGACTTTTAATCAAAGTAATGTTATTGCAAAAAAAAAATCAATTGGAGTTCACCCTCTTTTCCGAGAATAGTAGATTAATGGTCTTTGATAATAAGTACTTAATCACAAACTGAAAATCCTTTTTTCCTCCAATAATTATCCGGACTGTTTTTATTGCAGATTCCGTAGTCCCTCCGGACACTGAATGGTCTGAACACATTGGGAACAACAAAAGGGGACAGCAAGTGGAAAGAAAAACAAATAATGTGACGGTAGGAGAAATCCCAGCAGGGGACCACTTCCATCTGGAGGCACCTCAGTTGCAGTACACAATTACGTAAGTCTCTTTGTTCTTCTTTAAGGGCAAGCTAACAAAGATAAACGTTCAAATAGGATTTTTTTAAATTATTTTTCTTTCTTTCTGAATATTGTAATATTTGAAGGGCTTGGTGTGATCAGATCACCCGTTTTACAGGGTGACCGTGAATACTTACTGATGCTTTCTTTTGTTGCTTTTCTTTATAGAAGCTCTAACGATCTCACGAACCACTTTTCTAAAAGCTTTAATTTGAAAATTGCAATATTATTATTTGATATACAAAGAATAGTGAAACTTAACTTTTTTGTGGTTTCATTTCCAAAAGTTTTGAATTTAAAGCCCAATCCAACCACATATGAAACGAAAGGATTTTTCGAATTTGCGATGAAAAAAAAGCTATACTTCAGCGGTTGTAATAGTATAATATCCAGCATGGCATGGAACTCCTTTTTTTTTTTTTTAAGTCAAACAACTTTCCTTAGCTCTTGCAAATAATTTCTTAAATAGGCTGGCCTTGCTGCATCTTTTAAAATAGCTCAAAAAGTGTTGTTCATTTAATATCTTGCGTGTTATTTCTTTCAATTTGTGGCGGATATTTTCTAAAGGAAGAGTCGGGCTAAAGTAGTTAAAGTTGGGGAAGCCAAAGCGATGTACTGAAGAATCATTAAGCCCTCCTCATCGTATAGCATTAAAAAATTCACATTCACGTATTTTGATTACAAGAAAGAGAGCTATAGCTCCTACCTGACGCCGCCACTGTTTGCTATGGATGTTCTTAAAGTTAGTTGACTGTTTCCTTGCATTATATCTTGAAAGTATGCCTCTAACTTTTAGAGCAAGAAACGTTTGCATGTCCGCCATTTTTTTTCTTTATCCTCAGAAATACCGAGTTCTATGTGACTGGTTTTCCTAATAACTTATTCTTTCTGACATACCTCTACACATAGAGATTTCGATTTACTAGTACTGCAGTTTTTGGTTATCGCAACTTTATTATCTTTGTGTATTTGTTTTCCGCGAAACAAGTAAACAGAAGTAACAAAGTTAGTAAATGTATCTCATAAAGGAAAATTTATAAACTTTGGGGGTGTGAATAAATCGTAGGTGTAATATGGAAATGTTTTATTTAAATACGTCAGTTGCATCTTGGAGGGAAATACACTGAGTGGACAGAAATCATGGGATGCCTACCTAGTAACGGGTAGGCCCACCTTTCGCTCTGATAAGGGCAGCCACTCGGCGAGGCATTGAATCCACTAGTTCACGAAGCGTTCCACAGGTATTTCCACCCATGCTTGCTGCACCGCTGTCCATAATTCCTTCTCATTCATGGGTGGAAGATCCAAAGCTCGAACGGGCCTTCCACAGCATCCCAAAGGTGTTCCACAGGGTTCATGCCCAGCGAATGGGAAGGCCATTCTATGGTGGAAAAATCTGCGGAATGCTTTCGAACCATGTTCTAGTCACCACGGCTCTGTGGAGAGGCGCGTTGTCCTGCTAGAAGATTTCCATTGCGCTGTGGGTGCACGATGACCATGAAGGGATGCAGATGGTCTACAAAGATGGACACGTAACCTTGCCCGTTCAGAGATGCGTATAGACGTACTAGAGGTCCCAACGTGTGCCAGTTGAACACGCCCTAGACCATTACCGACCATCCATCCGCCGAACAGTTCCTTGTTGACGTGACGGGTGCATAGCTTCGTGCGCTTTCTGCCATATACGCGCCCTCCCGTCCGCTCGAAATAACTGGAAACGGGACTCATCGGACCAGGAGACCCATCTCCAATCATCCAAGGTCCAGTGCCGATGTTCTTTCGTCCAGTTGAGGCATCGAGTCCTGTGTCGTGGTGTTAGCAATGGGACTCTGGTGGGTCGGCGGCTCCAATAACCTATTGCGGCTAACGATCGCCTGATGGTCTTGGTGGAGATGTTTCTGGCACCTCCCTTGTTGAAGTCGGCGGTGATTTGTGCCTCTGTTGCTTTCCGGTTGGCTGAAACAATGCGAGACAGACGTTGACGGCCACGTTCATCTACCACCTTTCTCTGCCCACAGCGTTGTCCACGATGAGATGTTATTCCGGAAATGGAGTATTCCCGATACACTCCTGATACTATCGAACGGTGAGAGTGCAATATTCTGTATCACCTCTTCTTTAGAGTGATTCATGTGTTGGGCTTCCACTACCATCCCTCTTTCAAAGGTTAACTCACGACATTTATCCATACTGACATTGAATTGCTGTTCACGTGAATGCAGTGATTTAGTGTACCTATAAACCTTCCAAACGGTGGGTTCGTCCAGTAGCGAGAGGCGTGACAGTGTTGCGTTGCCCAGGCACCAGGTATCCTATGAATTCTGTCCTTCATGTATTAGTTCGTATGGAAATTTAACCACCAGATTTATTTTCAAATTTGAATTAGTGGCAAATAAATAGGACTGGCAGCGCCACCGTTTAATCACTCACGTTTTGATGAAATTCCAATAGATGGCAGGAGATTATATTTCCAAATATATGGTGACAGAATTGCAAATACCGACATATTATTTGGTAGTTGCAAAATGGCCGCAATGTTTTGTTATTCGCTGTTGTGTTAGACGTGGTATGAATGCTACAGTCTGTGAGAGAGTGCCGGAGGTTTGAAGAGACAAGTGTTTGAAGATAATTGCAATTTACAAGTGGCACCGGCGCATTAAAGAAGGTAGAGAATCTCAGGCCCCAACGATCGCTCAAAGACTTATCAAGAAACAGCTTCCCGGAATTTATGCGTTTATGACAGAGTTCTTCGATGGAACAAGTGTTATACGCTTTGAAGGAGATTATTTTGAAAGGAGATAGCACCGGCAGACAAAGGTTAAAAATTAAGGTAACTCTATCCCGAATTAAATGATCATGTTAGTACGAAGTTAACTTTTTCGACATGCATTGGTCGGAACTTATCATCAACTACATCTTGAGGTAAGTTACCATGTCTTCATTACACAAACATTATTTGCACGTTCTGTGATACCCAAAGAGCTATAATAAAGAGAATGGAACCACCCCCATATTGAAGGATATGAAGAGAGAACCACCAGTATTTACAGATATTTTGAACAGTGACTAATGGATAATTGTATGGCCACTAGTCATTTTAATTTGCTTTCGTTCTCTTTGTCATAATTTCTTTTATGCATCTTGTTTTATCAAAATGTCAAACCTCGGTTCCTTAACTTTTTTTACGTTTTATCTCACTTCTTCACATTTGTTTTAATTCTGTAACATAAATAAATGTGTAATGTGGGAGATATACAGGGTGTTTCAGTTAAACGTTTCAGAACTTCTAAGAGGGGTAGGGTACATCCTGACAACTCGAAATCATATAGCAATGTGGGGTCGGAAATGCTTTCCTGAAGCGGTGTTGTACACAGAAGCACCATAAAGAAAAGAGACCGTAAGTGAGAAATCGTTTTAATAATACATGAAAAGAAGCAAAAGGTACATGGATTAAAGTAAGTGTTCGAAGTTTCTTCCACGGGCTACAATGCACGCCTCACATCTCCGACGCATGGACATCCGAACATTCTGGAATACTCCAGGCGAATTTCGAATTTCTTCGGCAGCTACTGCGATTCTTGCAACCAGCTCCTCAGCATTGTCAACAGGGGTGTCATAAACTAGCGATTTCATATGACCCCAGAAATAAAAATCAAGACATGATAGGTCGGGTGACCGAGCAGGCCAACGCACGGGACCACCACGTCCGATCCACTGTTGACCAAATGTGACATCTAGGTAGTTACGAACATCTCCGCTATAATGGGCAGGGGCTCCATCGTGTTGGAACCACATTGTCTGTTGCGTCGATGCAGAAATCTGTTCATCTCTCAAAAGTTGTGGCAATACTTGCTGCAGAAAGGTCAAGTAGATAGGTCCGGTTAGACGACACGGTAACAGGTAAGGTCCGATGAGGTGATCTCCCATAATACCGGCCCATACATTGACCGAAAATCGAATCTGTGCTGCACGACGTCGTATTGCATGCGGGTTCTCGACCGCCCAGATATGGTCGTTATGCGTGTTGAAAATTCCTTCCCTTGTGAAGGATGCCTCATCGGAAAACAACACTTCAGCAGGAAAAAGGGGATTTAGCACATTTTCCAAGGTACCACTGTGCGAAAGCAATACGAGGTGCATAATCCTCCGGTTGCTGTGTCTGGACACGCTGCACGTGAAACGGATGCATGTCTTGTTCTCGGAGAATCCTCCAGACGCTGCAATGGGAAACCCCGACTGCGTTTGCTAGACTTCGTGTACTCGTTCTTGGATTCCCCTGTACATGCTGCAGCACATTCTGTTCGACGGCTGGAGTCCGTGCTGTTCTTACCCTGACTCTGTCAGCTCTTTCAAATGAACCTCTCTCAGCTAACCTCTGCTGCAGTCTTGCAAAGAAATTATGACTGGGAATACGCCTCGTCGGATATCGTTCCGCGTACAAACGCTGTGCGGCTGGCCCACTACAATTTGCAGCCCTGTACGCCAAATGCATATCGGCTAACTCTGCGTTCGTGTAATCATCCATCCTACTAACTTGGCGTTCTTGTGCGAAATTAAGATTCCCTGCACTAAAGCTCGGAATTTTCGATTCTGCCCATTGGTATATGATTTCGAGTTGTCAGGATGTACCCTACCCCTCTTAGAAGTTCTGAAACGTTTAACTGAAACACCCTGTATTATTGGGCTTATTTTTAATATGGCTGCTTCTGTGACTATTCACGGACAAGCTAATTACTTCTAAATTTATGTCAGTAGCGAAAATATTAGGATCATCTCAAATATTGGGCTATATTTGAATAGAATAATTTCAACTTGGAGTTATTAATGCTTGTAATATGCGTTATTTAATGTTATTGCTTCAAGCATTGTTTTGATTAGAAATTGAACTTGTTTTAATAATAAAAGCGTGTTGTTAGTATAGCGTATATCTTGTATATCATCTCAAAAATAAACTATATTGGGCGAAGTTAATTTAACTAGTTTTTTTATTGCATTATAGTATATTTGCTTAGAAATGTTTGAGAAAATATGTGGAGATTGCTAGAGAAACTGGTCTATCGATTGGAGAAATTACATGATTCTAACCAAAGCATAAAACCGAAGAGGTTGGTTTTCTTTCATTCTTCTGTTTGTCTTTTCATTGCAGTTTTTCCCTCTAGATATAGACGAAAAAAATTGAAACCCAGCCAGATAGAATGTCATTTTTCCTTTCTTATTTGTACTTTCTTAGTAGAAAAAGTAGTGAGTTCAGTAGTATCCTCTAGTGGTTACTGGTCATCACTACTACGAAAGTGGTTTCCATTACTCTAATAAATTATTATGGCTTCAAGATATATGGTCTCTCTCGATTCTGCCCTGTTTTCGAATTCTGACTTGGGAAGAAAACGCTATATTCTTTATTCATGGTAAAGATCCACTTTTTTCTCAAAAGCTATATATCAAATATTAAATTTAAAATTTCCTCAATCATCGCTGTTGTTGTTTGTGTTGGTTTGTTTTTTTCTTTGCGAGGTGTTTTGGAATCCGTTCTTAAAGTTAACAGAATTATCCATAATTTATTTCCATGCCATCCTAAGTTTTGTTCGTATTTGTTGACGTTTGGATACATTACAAGAAAAGATTCTCTCAATAGTTGAAATATTATGGATCAATTCTTTTAAATCATAATAACCGCAACAGTTGAGTTTGGATAAGCTTGAGGGAAAGAACGGATAAACAAGACAGAGAAATAGCTTGCTTGGGACAGCAATTATGTGTCTCCATAAACAATAGAGTATTGAGAGAAAAGGACAAAAGAAACGAAAGATCCGTTGCCATTATCGACGAAAACGGTGCTTGAAATATTGCTTGGAAAGAACAGATTCGTATGTAAGTATACAGAAAGGATCTCTGTGGTAGAGAATGACGACCTGGAATTCCAATACAGAAGCAATTGCAGTACATTTATACCAATTTTGAATAATACCGTAAACATAGAAATAGATGTTTTAGATCCTCTTTGTTCTTTTTAATCTTCTGTAACGAATAAATCAATTCACTAAATGAAATTTTAGCAACGGTTTGACATTCTCTCCTATTTATTGAAAGCGTTTGCTTTCATTTAGTCGTCTTCAGCAAGAGCATTTTTTTTCAAGCAATTTCAAACAAAGTGATGACCAGTAACCGCTAGCGGATACTCTTGAATTGGCTGCTTTTTAAAGAGAAAATGTCAATTAATTCAGACCTTGATGTGCAGATATTAGAAAAAAAAATTGCCAATAATTCGGAGGAATTTCCTGCACGTGTTAGAAAAGAGAGATTTTCGAAATACTAACAATAAGTAATAGAATGGAATTAGTTTAAACGTTGGGTGTTTTTATTGGTCGTGGATTTGTTGACGCCTCTACTATTTTGGCCAAACTGCGCTAGTTAATATGGTTTGTTATGTGTTTGTACAGATGTGTGCCTTTACGAGGCGACACTCTAAATGTTGTGTGGTCTTGAATGAAAAAACAATCACTCCCTTCGCCTGATATTGACTAACTGCTCTATTGATTAAAGAGACCTTTTGAGAGTTCATCCAGTCTCCGGCAGGATTCGAACCTGGGTCCCAGAGTGGCGAATGGAATATACTGAGAGGACGAACTAGATGGGAGGGAGGAAAAAAGGGAAAAGGATGAGACATCCCATCCAGATGTAGTCGACTACATCTGGATGGGATGTCTCATCCTTTTCCCTTTTTTCCTCCCTCGGTTAACGCAGGGAAACAGCAGTACATGTCTTTCAGTTGATTATAGTTCGATCTCACGTGACCGCTAAACACGTTAATATTCTTATATTCCCTGTTTTGCAAATTACTCTGACACTGTGTGGCTGTCCGGAGTATAAACAATTGTATAGGGTACTCATAAAGTTCCATTCCGTTTATGTAATATTTTTTATTTCAGCACAAAAGTATAATATACATTTCACATATATTACGTATGAACTTAGTAAACCATATTTGCAGCTTTGTTTGTTTTAAGTAAAAAAGTTTCTCTCTAAAATTCAAATAAAGACCGCATACAGAATGCAGCAAAATATATACGTACGTTTTGTAAATTTTTCCTGATCGTTGTGGGAAGGTTGTGCATGAAATTAAAATAAAATAATAATACAATACAACACAGTTCGCTTCAGCTCACACATCCAGAATGCATAACTTATTGAGGAATTCAACTTCTTATCAAGTCTCAACTTACAAAACGAAAATATGCCTGCCACTCAGAAAGTCCCTTATTAATACTCTATTCTATATTAATAAATCTTGGATATAGTACGATTACATATTTACTTTTCTTTTATTTCTGCAAAAACTATTGATGCCCTTCAAACACCAAGTTTATATTCGAAATCAACATGCCCAAATTCACAATGAAAGACAGAAAAATGTAAACAAACAGTTTTTTTTTAAATTTGTTATATAAATTAATAGGGTCCTGTCACCAGAGAATGCAATATTATTCGATTATTGACCTTATACATTCAGGTGACGGGCTATGTGACGTGACTATTGGAGAATTTGAAGAACTGTTGTGAAACGAGGTTATAACAAAGATTAATTTGTGGACACGGTTACCAGTTTCATTTCGTAGCGATTCTGAAAGCGATTGTGATGAGCCAATTTCAATGCTCACTCCCAAAATAATGAAAATAAGGCTTCGACATGATTACGAAATAATAAAATAATTTTGTAGATGCTGATCCAAACTTGGATCTCAGCTTAAAAAGTTTAAAGGCAACTAAAAAACTGTATGGTAATATACAGTTAATATATATGAAAATACCACGAAATTTTCAAGGACCTGTAATAAAATGATTATCTTCTGTATCCCAAAAAAATGGTGGTCATTATCATCCCGGCGGAGGGTTGAGTCCTGAATTTTTGAGCCGTGGTGTTTCCATTGCATGGACTCATCTGCTTTGTTTCCGAATCCCCAGATGAATCCACGTTTCGTTACGAGTTAGAGTTCTTGAAATAACCTCTGGTAGATCTGCATCATGTATATGTAAACTTTACAAATTTGAGCCCTGTACCATTTCTGAAGAGGTGTGAGTGTCCTTGGCATCCGGCGAGAACTCACCCCTGACATGTGGTCCATGGAGGACAGCTGGTGCCTATTCCTCAGAAATATTACATTCTCTTGTATCATAAAAACTGCAATACATATATCCTGAATAACCAAGTCTTTAATTTCTGACACATTTCTGGAGTTGTTCCTTCTGCTGGTCATCTTATACGGATTATAGATTTAAACTGCTTTAAATTTAAATTGCTATTTAAACTGTGTGGGCTAAAATTTTATCTGGTGTTTAGAATGGACAACATTATCATATGCAGCTTCATCCGTTCATGAATAACATTCGGTCCATTCCCTTTTTTTGTCAAAAATGTTATAATGGTCCGTTGCTTCAGAGTCTTGGCATTCATATTTTTCTCTGGATTGGCTACTTTATAGGTCTTTTGTGCTTCCATACTTCATACTGAGTATGCATTATAATCTTGTAACATTAAAATGCTAAAAGATACCTCGAAAACACTCCTTGAGGTATTCCTACATTGTAATAAATAACACCACTCTGCATGGTTTTCAATGTTTGTAAACTAACTATTTTTAACTCGGTTTTTTAAGCTGATTTCAGAAATATATTTAGTTTTTTTTTTTTTTTTAATCACGTACTGTTTTTCACCAATCCCTTAAGTTGATGTCATGAGTTGTATTATTGGATGTATTAAGTTAGGAGTAAACGCTGGAAATTTGTAAATTAAACCTTTACACTTTGGCAACAATGGCTTCAGTAATTTGTTTCTCGACCTTGACAGCTCCATGCAGCAATGTTTATCAGTGTGAGTTCAGTTTATTTTTGAGGTTATCATGTCAAACGTTTGCTGAAAAATGAGTAAAATATCTTCAAACAAGTGTTTGAACAATCAGAACTTATTTTGTTATACACTGGTGTGCAAAATTTAAGAACCAGTCGACTTTTCACTGTAACTTCTCATAGGAGTGACCTGGATATGGAAAAAGCATAACAAAGGAACCTTGTGAGGTACAGAAATGATGAAGGAAACAACAACGGAAACAAAACGGTACAGAGGGACTTTATTCAAAAATGGCAACATAGCACTGGCTGCCATGATAAAGATGCATCACTGCCAAAGATGGAACAAAGGGAAGACGTGGTCCTCAGTAGGAGATATGGCCACCCTTAATGTCGATGCAGGCTTTGCACTGCCTGTCCATACTTAGAACAATGTTGTTGATAAGTTCTTCCGGTAACATTGTCCATTACTCTGTCAGTGCCATCTTCAGCTGGTGAAAATTTTCTGTTGGGTGTGGACGTGCCGCTAGATGTCTACCCAGAGCGGTCCCATATGTGTTAAATGGGATTTAGATCGTTGGAACGGGCAGGCCAATCCATACGAACAATGTCCTCACTTTCCAAAAGCATATTAACAGCTACAGTGCGATGGGGTGTGGCGTAATCATCCATAAACACGAACTCGGGGCCAATGGCACCTCGGAACACACGCACATTGGGGAAGGATTACCTCAGTACAGTAGCGTGCACTGGTTACAGTGCCGCTTTCCAGTATCTGGAGTTGTGTACGTCCATCCAAGATAACGCCTCCCCAGACGAGAATACCTCGACCGCCATATCAATCTATTTCATTGATGTTTGCGGCGTGATACCATGTGCCAACACCATTCTGCGATTCTGGACGCCAGATTAGCTGACGTCCAGAATCGCTGCTGAGACTGAACTACTCTCATCAGTAAAGAGTACCTTAAGTAAAGATTTTGTGGTTGTAACCTTTAGAAATAGTGTTGGTCCTTAAGTTTTGCAGACCAGTGTATTTGTGTAAGCTATGTAGTTCTCAACTAAATACAAGATATTAGAGAATTTGTAAAAAAAAATGTGTTTTGTGCTTATTTTGGAGTGGAACTTGGTAACCAAGATAAACAATGGGCTCCACATAAACCTGTGTTGGAGCATTGAGATTGTGGAAAAATGGTAAAAATAAGGCTATGCTATTTCCAATTCTCATGATTTAGCAGGAGTCTACAAACCAGTGTAATGACTGTGACTGTTTCTTAGGTAATGTAGAGGGATACAATGAAAAAAGTAAGGAGGGCATTGAGTATTCTACCCTTCCATCTGCCATTAGATGTCTCACATGGAGATAACCTGCCGATTCCATGCCTTCCACTTATATTGGAGAATGTAGCAGCAGACAGTGCTGAATGTGAAGCTTCTGAAGATTAAACTGAAGTTTACACGCCTGGAGACATTGAGTCCGGCACTCAACCGTTTCCATAGCATGAATTTAATGATCTGGTAAGAGATTTAAATTTACCAAAGAAATCTGCAGAACTCCTTGATTCTAGACCTAATTCAAAATCTTCTAGCAAATGGGACCTTTTACTCATGGTATAGACACAGAGAATGAGAACTAGTTCCTACTTTTCTGAGAACGATTCTATGATTTTTTGCAATAATATGAACTTAATGAACTATTTAGGAATTAGTTACAATCCTACACAGTGGCGACTTCGTACTGAATCATCAGAGAGGAGTCTCAAAGGTATGTTGCTCCACAGTGGAAATAAATATTGGCCAATTCCAGTAGCTCACTCTGTGCATTTAAAAGAAATATACGAGAAATTGAAGTTGTTGACAAATATTAAGTATGAAGGAGATGACATTAAAGTGATAAGCTTGTTTCTTGGACAGCAATCTGAATACACAAGAATGTTTTGCTTTTTGTGTGATTGGGAAATTCACGCAAGGAGTAAGCTCTTGGATGTCAAGGTTTGGCCAAAGGGAACAGTTTGTTGCCTGGATCAAAGAATATAGTTCATAACCACCGCTAGAACATATTTCTATTGGATTTCATAAGCATAGATTATTTGATCAGAAGGATGATGTTTATTTTTAAAGTTCTTTGGATTAAAATTTAAAACTCTTCGATATAAAATTTAAAGTTCTTGGATATAAAATACTCTCTTAATTTATAAATAGTAGTATAATCTGCATTATGTTCATTTATACATGATGCAATGTATATTTATGATAGTATATACAAATGCAATGTACAATACCTATACAATATCCCATAAAATATTGCCTTAAGGCAGCATATTATATAGTTCAATATAAACCGAACTTTTGACACAACAACTAAATAATTGTAAGTTAGGCTAAAAATCAAGATAAAATATAATATGGCGAAAACAATATGGTTTGTATCTTGTGCATATTAATTTATTGAGTTAAAAAAATCCGATTTTAAAACTTATTATTAATTAGGATGTAGACATGCTCCTAGGAGTGTTTCTGGAGTATCTTTTTACCATTAAAGCTAGGTGTTCTCGTTCTGTACGCTCTCTAATTTTGGAGAAAGCAATTTGATAACTCAGATCTATTTCGACAGCGACCAGAGGGAAAGCTGTCGTTCGATGCAGTTCTCGTACTTTGCAACTGAAGGCCAAGGTCGGGCGCCTTCTGTCTGTAACCTATCTTCTATAACCAGTGGAGAAACTGCTGCAACGCTTTATGATTTATGCATAAGGACATTTGGCTCGCTTCCAGTAATGGAAATTTTTGCTAGTTGCATTAAGCCTCCTTGCTATACAATGCTAAACTTCTAAAGGTGTTATTGTGAAATGTAATAACAGTAATATTCTAGATTAGAAAGTGTTGTATATAAAGAGGCAACAACATATGCAATTCAATTAATATTCCCTTTTTAATAGTTGCATCAATCACTGGGTTCTAGTCAAATCCCTTACCCGTAACCTTAAATACACTGTATCCTGATGAAGAGGAAAATTTAATGGGGCATTTTGTCTTTGTTTTCCATAATCTTCCTGTACTGTTCCTCTATATTTAAAAGCCAACAGCTAAATATGCATAAAATCATATCTTGTTGTTCTTTGAAGTGAAAGTAAAAAAAGGCATTCGCATTGAAATATAGAGGACCGTTAAACAGAAGCTATCTATTCCCTAATCATTCATCTGATTGATGAGAACTTTTGGTGTTTAAAAATGACTGCTTAAAATATCAGAAAACAAATTTAAAATTCTCTAATGCCACTTGAAGAAACTTGCAAATGCCCAATAATATGAGCACAACTTAAAAGGCAATTATTTAATTAAACAAAGATTGGAATAAAAAATTCTTCGTTTGTTACGTCTTTCTTTTTCTCTTCATTTACCTTTGTGAAACAGTGGATTCTTTTATTGTGGAAACCCTGTGGCACACAGGGTTCACTAGGAAAATAACAGTAGATTGAAAAATAAATAAAAAAAAGCAGACTGGCCAGTATTTTAATATTAACATGAACAATTTAATGCACAATTTCCAAATTGTGCATTAAACTTCCTAATTTCCAAATGTTAGCTTCCCATTTATTAAGCTGATTGACACCTTTTTTTTGTATCTTGTGAGAATTTTACACAAATTAGGTATAAGGAAGCCACGCTTTGTTTCCTTAATTTATTAATCCAGAAGTGAAGAAAATAAAAATAATAATATAAAAGTGAATGTGTCTGAGTGTTCTCCAGATTTATTGGAATGAATTTTGAATCTTTTGGTTTCAAATGAAGATTTGACGTTTTTATTTTATGCATTACATCTGAAAAAAAAAAATAATAAATAGAACAAATAAAACAATGATTAAAATATATAAAAATTCAGCAGTTATCTGTCATCATGCTTACGTTTCACATTCCTTGTTGTCTTTCTGTGTCTTTTATATCTTGGTGAAATAGCTCACTCTGTTTCCTTTCTTACGAAATCAAGATTTTCCATGGGGAGTGAAGGGGGAAGTACCCGGAATGTGCTAGAACCTTCACCTCATATTAAACTCTAGATTTTGAAATTCGGTAATCATATTTTTAATGATACTCTCATCTCTAAGAAGCTGTGCACGGCATTTTTGAAGTCACGCCATGCTTTCATTTCAACTGTTGTCATCGTGCCTTTAAATTGTCTCGTCTAAAGTTAACTTTCTCAACCATGGCTCAATGGAAATTCCTTCACTGAGTTCCCATCAGATAAACTTGGAAACCGATATGATTTCAAGGATTATTAAAGCAATTACAGTCCGTGTTTTATTGCCTTTACTGATTGCTTCATTAACAGTAATTTGATGTGAAGAGTTAATGGGGCATTCTTTGGAAATAATTTATTTCTTCATTCTTTGAAGAAATTATTTCCATCAGATAGAGATGCACTTCTGCATCCAGTTCATTTTAGAGCTGGTACAAGGCTTTTTCAGCGTAACTCCTGCTTCCTTTCTCTGTTCCGACTTTTTGTTCTGACGTCTGACGCATTATTGTGATTTGATTGCTGATCCAACGTACATAGAATCCCGAAATCTCCGCAAAGTAGTCAGTTATGTCCTTAATATTTAACATGATTAGAAAGCTTGAGGGTTTCCTCTTCATCAAGTCTTCTTAAAATGAACCGAATACTCAATTGCAAAAGAAGCATTAATGTGATTTGTATGAACCATTAATTGGGAAATAGATCGATCTGCAAAGAATATAGTAGTTTCGCCATTTTGGACAACCCATTCTCAAAGGCCTCTTCATTTGGGATATACTTGGCCGAGATCAGGCAGAGGAAATATGGGTTTCCCTCGTGAGCAATGTGTGTAGTGGGTGTTCCAGCCCTAATTACATGCAAATAGGGTGATTACATGCATTCGTACAGACATAATACGCTGATGCAGTACGGCCTAAGATTGTGATGCGCAGTAAAACGACAAGACAAACCAATCCTGAAATATTGGTGCAGTAGTAGTCAAGTGAGTCTTCCTGATTCACTTGACTTGCTAAAAAGCATGCCATGAAATCCTTCTGATGGTATTTTTTACCCAGAAAATTATTTCCTTAAAGAGAGCTGGATTTTTAGCTTTGAATCCTTATCCCAGTATCACTGCAGAACATTTTTGGAACACCCAAATCTTTGAAGATATTATGTAGCTCTTTATGTATGGACTTTGTGCGGTTTACATACAGTACAGTTTCATGCTGAAAACAAAAGAGATCATTCCCGTGACTTCTCATTTCACGCCAAATCGTGGGCACAGCAAACGGTAGAGCCTTTTTACCTTGAATAGAGTCCTTAACCGTTCAAATGCGTGTGTCAAGCTTTGTGTGGAGCTCATGGTTTAGTTTGTTTACCACTTTTCATCTCAAAATAGACAAAATATGCCTTTTAGACAAATTTTGTAATATTTTTATGATCTTACAGACACATACGATTACGTATGATCTTGCAAACACCATACTTGCACTTAAATATGGATTTACGTATGTATTTGCGGGTTTTTTAAGGTTTCAGATAGTTCTGTACGAAATAAAACAGTACAGAAAATTTTGCGTCTTGGCGGTCTGCTGTCTACTTATATACTAGCGCCATCTCGCGCTGAGCATTATCAACATCAACGAGGGCATCTTAATCTTCTTAAAAAGGAGTGTCTGTTCCCGATTATATTAGAAAAATCGGCATCGGTAGTGCCATCCTTGCAATTAATGTCTCCACAGCCCTGCCATCACATATACAAGTATAAAGACGTAGAAAAAATAAAATAAAATAAAATAGGCAGACAGAAGAAAGGCGAAACTTATTTTCCGAAACAATTTTTTCCGTTATTTTCTTTCTTTTCGGTTGGACTGACATCAGCAAACCAAACTACTTTTCCACAATGTCAACTTAAACGTACTGTCCGAAAGATTAGACACCTTTTGCATTTGACGTAAACAGATAATTAAACGTACGATATGCAAATATAAGTTGCCACATGGTACAACGACAAGTGTTTTGGTATGAAATAAATACTGTACTCCTTTCTGGGGCGTCTTAGTTGATCCAGTCATCTGAATATCGCAGGGAGTTTGGTAATCTAAGAACAACGCCGCAGGAATTTTGCATCAGAATTGAAGGTCTAGTGTGCAGCAAATGATTTAAAAAAATACATTTAGGCAAAGAAAGGTTCATTTTCAACCGAACTATGCGGAAGGAATTGAAGGATCTGGGATTTAGTAGTCTTGTGCCTATACGAAAGCCAGTTCTTTCCGTAAGAAATCAAAAGATTCGACTGGAGCGGTGCCACCAACGCCAAAACTGGCCTCTGGAACTGCAGAAAAAGATTGTGGTCTGATGCGTCTCAATTTACACTTTGTGCGACAATGGTGAGGTAAAAGTGTAGTATGGCTCGAGTGTGCCATGCATCCCGACTTTCTCATGGTTTGGTTTGGTCTTGGGTTTACTTGCGCAACACTTTCTCATGTACATCATTCAAGCGGCTGGTGTAATGATGGTACGAATTGAGTCCACTCTTACCATTAAATAAGGGCATGTTACCTCCAGTGAATATGTTTCTGTCGTATCGGACTTGCTTCACTCTGCAGTGATTCATTTTTACCTCGATTGCGATGGATTCTCTCAGAACAATGCAACTCATCTACCATACAAAAATTATAACTGAATGGGAACATTCCAATATTTCCAGTGTGTGTTCCCTGTCCGCCTACTTCTCCAGATTCGAATCCATTTGAGGATGTCTGGGATACGTTGGGTAGAGCAGTTCGGCTTCGCAATTCTCTACAGACCGCATTACAGCAACTGACAAATATCCTGATGGGAGATTGGCCAAATCAGGAGAAATCCAAGCCATGACTTGTACGTGAAGTGATCGAAAATGAATTTATCTAGCTATAAAAAGGTCTTTTTATCAGGAAGATTCGAATCCTCTTGATAGCATATAAAGCTTATTGAGACCTTTTCTCATTGAGTATTGAGAGTTATTCAAAGTCATTGAGTTATTACTCTAAAGAAGCGGTAAGAACATATATAACTTTCAAGGAAAATATAAGATAGTGCCGCATGGATTGAGTTGCCTTCGCGTTAATCTACGCGCTCAATTGTTATTTCCTCCATCTCCGTACAGGACGAAAAGAAATATCAAAAGTTTTTACTGTTTAGTCGATTTACCAATATTTAATAATCTCTTTTAACATTGTTAGTAACTTGCATATGATTTTCTGCGTTCACGCCAGTGCTCTTATGGAAAACGTGACTACGCTTCCACAGCCTATGTTATCCACTTGTTTCAAGTTAAGGTGTTGCTCATGCATTCCTTATTCTTTTTCAGTCAAAATTGATGCGATGTCTCTCATATAACTGCACAATTCATCTTAAACTGTTAGAGATGCTTAAGTTGGTGATGGTCTCATACGGACGTTGTTTGTTCGCTTAGACTTGAACGAGCATTTCTAATGAAACCAGCTGCTAGGTGGAAACTCTAGTAATTGAATTTTGTCTTAGTATGGCGCATTCGTAAATTAATTTACTGTTCATTAATTTAAAAATAGTTACTTGGGAGTTGTAATGAGAAGGGTGAAGAGATCTGGTTTAATAGATTTGCGTTAGTACCTTTGAATGAAATTTCTAAGCGGATGTTTAATTTCGTTATATGGTGACTTGAGTAGCGTAGCGTAGACATTTTTCCTCAATGTGTGCACTTTTGGCGCATACTTAACGTGTCTTAATTCTGAAGTATCGAGTGTCACGAGGCAGTACCCGAAAGGAACACTGTAATCCGATTACTTCCTTTCACAATGGGTTCTCCTGTAAAGATCAATATTTTAATCTCCTGCAGAGTGCAATAATTGGTAGCAGTCAGCAGTTAAATGAATTGCTTACATATCGTTTTATCTGTTGAAAATTCTTATTGGAATTAAATTACAGAAGCCCACCTATAAACTTTTACTCTGAAGTTTTAGATGTTCCTTTTCGTGGACCTGTGGTGGTTGAAACATATAGTAAATTTACAAAGAAAATGTAATGTTTTTAAGAGCGAACATTCCGATTTATTTCATTTTGAGTTAATAGACATTCAAATCGAAAACTTCCAGATTTGAAGGTTACGTGTGCGCTGATTTTCACTCGTGGAAAGCTCCTTATATTTGACACCTGCGTGCTAGACCAGCCTTACCGAAAAGAAAGCTTGCATTATTCATAGACATTATTGATGGTCAATTCAAATAGTGATGTACATGATAAGATTTTTTTTTCTTTGTTAGCTTTTCAAAATTGTGTTTCTTAAATATCCGTCGTATCCATTAATGTACTTTTAAATGAACGACCAAAATAAAATAAACAAGCGATCCACATTAGAAATCATGAGATTAGTTGCCTGGAATGCATTTATGGAAGCAATTAACTTACTACCGATTCTTGGTGCCTGCTTTAATGGCGCATCATGCTCCTCGTTGTCGTCTTGACTGAGTCCCTGCACTTTTTGATAAAATAATATCCTTCTTAATTTGGGATGCTTCGATATTCCACAACTTGCAAGTATGTAAAATAAAAAAATTCTCTATCTTTCAGGTTAAGCATATATGTGCTCCATGTAACCCCGGTCACCTGCCTTAACCTTTGAATGTAAATATCACCCCCCCCCCTCCCTAGCTTACTGCAGTCCAGAGGGTGGCTCTTGAGCAGAAAAATAAATAGATCTAATAAATAATAATAATAAAATGAGCGATACCTCATTCGATCTTCAGCTGCAGATGAATTGCTTAAAGGTTTCCAAAATCACCCTCCTAAATATTTTCAAAATGTTATTTTGTGATGGTAAGCGCCGTTGACAGCAGAGCCTTGTAAGTTTATATACACTCAATGATCGCTGAATTGTGCTTGCATACCTAATACCTTGTTGAGCCACCGTACGCACGGATAGCAGTCAATGCCTAAACTCCAGGCATTGACTCCACTAGATGTTTTAAGCCGTCTGTACGGATCTGTAGCCATACTGCTTGTCCATACACCTCACTTCCCATTTTTAAACATACCACAGGTGTTCAATTGGATTGAAGTCAGGCGAAATTAGAGGCGAATCAAAATGGGTGATATCTTCACTGTGTTCCTTGAACCACTCGTGCACACTGCAGCCCAATGACATGGCGCATAATCGTCTTGAAAAAGATTCAGTATGGTAGGTTGCATATGGGCTCCTAAGAGTCATCAGTGAAACGTTGGTCCATACGCGCCAGAGGCCCTAGTTCTTGTCAGCAAAATATGCTCTATATTAAGCAACCACCGTCATCTGCCCTGATAGTGGGCACCATTCATTTGTATACACAATTTATTATAAGATTCCCCTGGTCATCTCTGTACGCAATAATCTAATTTAATCAATAAAGCATCTCATAAAAATAATTATTATCAAACCGAAGAATGCACGTAATTTACAGATATATATACTAATTATAGATATACATTATTTTGGTGCTTAACACATAACTGCCACCACTGAAATCTGTCGGCTCGTTTACCTCAAGAATATTTTCTGTAACCAAATGTTAAGATTAAATAATAATACCGTAAATACCCAACCTCCATGCGTATCTAAGTGGCATACAATGACGTTTCGATGGCATTACAGAGTATGAATTTGGAAATGACTTGAAAATCAAGTTTTCTTTATAGACCTAATTGAGTTCTAATTGCGTTATCCCACGATAATTCGCCGTTGGTATGAAAGTTAGGTTACCATTGCAAGATTCATTCACTGAATGGGGCAGTTTTTATTTGCAATATTTTTAAGTATTGTATTGGAAATGATATATGTTTTTCTCTACTCTGCTGTTGTGGATAGCACAGTGGATATAATCACCATCTTATCCATTTCCGGATTTTCTCTCAAAAACTCAGGTTTTCGTCCAGAAAAAAGGCAAATCATCCTCAAAAGAGACAGTTTTTTTGTATTCTGTATTGGATTTACTGCCGCCGTGCAATTCTGTTGGTTTGTAAAAGAGTTTGATTGGCAAAACAGGTTGTTAATAATATTTATCTTCAAAAAGAAAACAACGGTAGCAAAGTACTCCAAAGACAGGAACTCTCACTGGATTAATAAGAATGCTAATTAATGGACAAAGCGAGAGTATTTGTCTTCAGAAATCGCGTGACTGTTTTTCCCCCTGAAGTCGGAGACAAACCCAACACGGTTTGCTTCCAATTATATTTTCAAAACCTATAAATATTTTAGCGTGTTGCTTATTAGCACTTACTGTGTAATTATATAAAATTAAGTTAATTAATGAATTGTGTCAGGGATAACTAAGCGAGAGCATAGGTGCTCGCGGATTCTGCTGCTGCTGAGTTAACAGAAAAGCTTTGATTCGATTAACAAAGTGGTTGACAAATAAATACCTGAAATTTCAACTTCGTTTACAAGGCACACCATGTGAAGGAAACTGAACGTAAGAGATCTATAGAACATTGCTTGAATACGTGCTGTCATTTCTTTGGAATTCTCTCTAGTCATGAAGTAGAAATTATAACTCTTACAGCCGTTTAACATTATGAACTCCACGCCACACTACTCTGTCTGAGCTGTATTGAAAACAGTAGTCCACGGTTAGCTATTGTTTCCTATTACTTCTCAGATAGAGTGGTGATCGCTGACCGTGTGATAGAGCTCTTATGGGAAACAATGGCTGACAGTGACTACATTAGTGTAGACTGTCTAAAAGAGTTCACTGTTTTCTATACACCTCAAGTAGATTGAATGGAAGTTGATTGTGTAAAAGGGCTGATATTCTTAGAGGTAAAAGTATTCTAAGAAAGCAAATTTTCATAAAGAAATGATGCTTTCTGTATGGAACTGTAATGCATTATGCTCTGGAGTGTAGCTTGGTTTCTTCTGTTCTCTTCGCAAAAGTAGTCACGACGCCAATTTGGTTTCACACTCTTTGTGTGAAACCAAAACGTATGTTATGTTCACAGAGTTCTTAGCTTTATTTTTGAGCCGATTACGAAAACGAAGCAATCTAATGAGCCACTCTATAAATTTATTGGCTGTTCTTTGCATTTTGAATACAGAATATTGAAAATTAGTAATAATGCCCATTTAACCGAGTGAAAACATATTCAGTGTCTCGAAGAGCATTTTTTATTTTAAGTTTATAAGATTTTTTTTCAATAATATAAATTACAGAGTTAATTCCATGTCAATGTATATGTACAGCATTACAAGACAAATTACATAACAGTGCATTTAAGGATGATATGCATCTATACAGGGTGTTTCAGTTAAACGTTTCAGAACTTCTAAGAGGGGTAGGGTACATCCTGACAACTCGAAATCATATACCAATGGGCAGAATCGAAAATTCCGAGCTTTAGTGCAGGGAATCTTAATTTCGCACAAGAACGCCAAGTTAGTAGGATGGATGATTACACGAACGCAGAGTTAGCCGATATGCATTTGGCGTACAGGGCTGCAAATTGTAGTGGGCCAGCCGCACAGCGTTTGTACGCGGAACGATATCCGATGAGGCGTATTCCCAGTCATAATTTCTTTGCAAGACTGCACCAGAGGTTAGCTGAGAGAGGTTCATTTGAAAGAGCTGACAGGGACAGGGTAAGAACAGCACGGACTCCAGCCGTCGAACAGAATGTGCTGCAGCATGTACAGGGGAATTCAAGAACGAGTACACGAAGTCTAGCAAACGCAGTCGGGGTTTCCCATTGCAGCGTCTGGAGGATTCTCCGAGAACAAGACATGCATCCGTTTCACGTGCAGCGTGTCCAGACACAGCAACCGGAGGATTATGCACCTCGTATAGCTTTCGCACAGTGGTACCTTGGAAAATGTGCTACAAATCCCCTTTTTCCTGCTGAAGTGTTGTTTTCCGATGAGGCATCCTTCACAAGGGAAGGAATTTTCAACACGCATAACGACCATATCTGGGCGGTCGAGAACCCGCATGCAATACGACGTCGTGCAGCACAGATTCGATTTTCGGTCAATGTATGGGCCGGTATTATGGGAGATCACCTTATCGGACCTTACCTGTTACCGTGTCGTCTAACCGGACCTATCTACTTGATCTTTCTGCAGCAAGTATTGCCACAACTTTTGAGAGATGAACAGATTTCTGCATCGACGCAACAGACAATGTGGTTCCAACACGATGGAGCCCCTGCCCATTATAGCGGAGATGTTCGTAACTACCTGGATGTCACATTTGGTCAACAGTGGATCGGACGTGGTGGTCCCGTGCGTTGGCCTGCTCGGTCATCCGACCTATCATGTCTTGATTTTTATTTCTGGGGTCATATGAAATCGCTAGTTTATGACACCCCTGTTGACAATGCTGAGGAGCTGGTTGCAAGAATCGCAGAAGCTGCCGAAGAAATTCGAAATTCGCCTGGAGTATTCCAGAATGTTCGGATGTCCATGCGTCGGAGATGTGAGGCGTGCATTGTAGCCCTTGGAAGAAACTTCGAACACTTACTTTAATCCATGTACCTTTTGCTTCTTTTCATGTATTATTAAAACGATTTCTCACTTACGGTCTCTTTTCTTTATGGTGCTTCTGTGTACAACACCGCTTCAGGAAAGCATTTCCGACCCCACATTGCTATATGGTTTCGAGTTGTCAGGATGTACCCTACCCCTCTTAGAAGTTCTGAAACGTTTAACTGAAACACCCTGTATACATATAATACAAGATATACATATATCATCATCTTCAGCCATTGTCGATCCACTGAAGGATGAAGGCTCCCTTCAATATGTTTCCAGCAGCTGCGGTATTGTGCCTTCTGTTGCTATTGTACATCAGCAAATTTCACAGTTTCGTCAATCCACCTCATCTTTCTTTTTCTTGGGTGTTTAGAGTCAAGCGATATTCATTCCAAAATTCGTTTGGACTATCTATCGTTAGTTAACCTGCCCATTTTAATTTTAAATGCTTTGTTCTTTCAGTGATGTTACAGATCTGGGTCTGTTGACGAATCCATGCACATGTTTTTCGGTCTCTTTTGATTATGTTTAAAATTCGGCGCTCCATACTTCTTTGCAAAGCTTTGGCATTCAAGGTCCATGTGTCACAACTATATGTTAGGGCATGGAGGATACATTGATCGAACTCTTTTGGTTTGAGACAGAGTGGCAAGTTTGCCTTGAAAACTATGTTTAGCTTTCCAAATGCTTGCCATCCTAGTTTTATGCACTGTTTGCTTTTCATCATGATGTTTCCATTCGTTAATTCCTTGTCCAAGGTAAACATACCTTTCCATTTTTATTTCTTGTCCAACGGCCATGATTTTCTTTGGACCGGTAAATTTGTTAACCTGTGTTTTCTTGATGTTCGTCTTCAAAACGAACTTCTTGCTTTCATGCTGCGTTCTTCACTGTTTTGCTGCATTTCTTATGGATCATTGCCAAAGAGAATGATATCATCTGCAAATCGTAAGTGATTCACATAATCTTAATTTATCTTAAGTCCTTTATTATACCAATTTAGCTTGCAAAAAATTTCTTTTAAACAGGTCAGAAAATAGTTTTTATGAGATTGTCACCTTGTCTCTGAACAGAAAAAATTAGTTTCTACGCAGCCTATATCTAAGAATTTATGATGCAGAAGCTTTTAAACGAATTTAAGTTTTAGACGATTTCGCCTGTTTAATAAATAAGATAAGAAAAATCTTTGAAGGTACATATAATAATATTTCATGTAGATTTAGCGCCATCTACTCTTAGTAGTAATGTTATGCACCTTTTTTGCAGTGATACCCTTTCAACTCTTGAGCAAACGTTTTGCTATTCTGGACAATATAGGGACAGCAACGAATTAGCAAGATAGTAGCCACAAATAAATGTCTAATAAACATTGCGTTATTGAACGTATAAGTGAACCGTTCAGGAATCCAAGAACCCTATACTCCTTAAAAGTTTCCAAAATATGAGGAACGAAAGAGGCATTGGAGGAAACATCCCTAAGTCCTTATGATGGAATTTATATGTAATGAAGTGATTATTAGTTTCATAAGGATGAAAAATCTTATTCTTTCTAAGGTCTGCATAGGTTACCACGGTACAGTTTGATACTTTGAGAGTCAGGTTATCGTCATAGGACCGTTGGAAAATTTGTTGAATGCTTGGTTGAGTATGATACCCTATAGAGCAGAGGAAACAGCCACGTAGAGCTTAATGCCACTGCGTAAAAAGACAATATGCCACAGAGATTGAGTTTAACTGCTAAGCGTTCACGAGAGACCGTGTTGAAGGCACAACTCAGGTCGGTGTTCGTAAAGCTTGTTTACTACAGAGCCAGTGTCCATTCTGACTTTATATCAGACCGTCGAATTGTGATTAAAGATATATACGCTGATGTGCTTCGTTATCTGGGAGTTACGATCAAAAGAAAAACATTGGAGAATCGGCCTGATTTAATGTGATTATAGATTTGGTATGACAATGTTCACAGGTCATTTGGTATGACAATGTTCACAGGTCATTTTTTCAAAATAGTATTGCAATAGTATTGCATAAAATATGAAATTTTAGCATCTACTTTACTCGCCTGATCTTGAAACATATTCTCTTTTCCGAGGATGAAACAGTTACTTTAAGCAATTGGTTTGTCACTGTTTTCCGTTATCTTCACACTTTTTTTTTCTCAAAAAATTGATGACTTGTTAATGAATTTCAAGAACGATCGGAAACGTTTACTTAAACGAGAACCCTTTGATTTTATAAGATTTTCTGCTTAGGGCTCAATAAAGTAAATTTATTTGTAAAATACGTCGAACCAGTATACTGTGTATAATTTATTCTTATTTGCTTAAATAATTTAAACTATTTTAAATTGTGGACATTAACGGTCTGTCATCTGAATTTCAATCTGCTAATATTGACTGGCAACTCCTGTGCAGACAAGCTTGAACTTTTAATTTGTCATTAGTTCTTCGATTAACAGCGATTCTTTTACACTTTTCGGATCGGCATAGGTAACAAGTTCCTAAACTGGTTGATATTTAAAATATCTTTATTCAGTTTAAATCCGGAAAATCGACCTTTATTCCCACCAATTATTCCAAGAGACCAGAGTGAATTCAAACCAAATTCATCAAAAGTTATGCTTTCAAAATCATCTTGTCTTTCAACGGCTCAAAAGAAATCACTTTTCTTGTAATGCCTTTCATTAAAAATATCCATAATGAAACGAAAGATATGATGAAAAGCCTAAGAACGGATCACAAAATGGCTTATTGACGTTTTTCCAATAACTTTATAGTCGGATCAAATGTGTTGTAGTAGGCTTTATGGAGCATCAGTGACTAAGGCTTCGTGTATATTGTACAAGTGGTCTGAAAAGGTCGATTTTCTGTATGCTGGACAGAAAATTCGAGTTTCCGGGATGAAAAACCATGCTACCTTCGCCTGAAACCGGCTAACCTAGCCATGTTGTGAAAAAGGTCCATAAAAATTTCTCTCATCATCGACGGGACTACTAGTCAGGTCTTTTCCATCTGATGTGGGACTACTTAGTCAGGTCTTTTCCATCTGATGTGGGGAGGCTGCGATCCTACCAACTGTGCTACCCATGAAGGTCATGTATTTTTGTTCAAGGACGCTACTTTGAAAGTTATTTTTGCAATAGGTATTTCTGATCTTTAATATACCATTTGATGTATGGATAATTTAAAAATAAGTTAGAAAAATAGCTTCTTTTCATAACGCCTGAAAAGTTATTCGTGACTTTAAATTATTGGCGATGCTATTGGACGTTATTTTCGAGTTCCTTTCTGGTTGTCAGGACTTTTACTTATCGAACACCTGGCTTTATCAACTTAATTTTAAATATAGTCAACTGAGTTATATGAAATTTTGTGAAGAACAGTGGACTGCAATGAATATTTTTATTAACAGGTCCCGCATATAGTATACTCATGCTGTATTTTCAATAATAAAGGAACAAAATCGTTAGTTTTTGTAACTTGCTATATTCTTTCTTTTCTCATAAACACGGTGAGTTCTCATAAACACGATTTTGAAATATCTTTAGAAAGCGTTGCATACACATTATGGCGTTATAAATTACTACTCTAACGCACAGTTCACCTTGGGGAATAAATTATCATCATAGGAAAGTTATCTTTTTTTTCCTTTTTCCCCATCTTATAGTGTAATTCCCAAATACGATATCTGATAGTGCTTTTGGAAAAAAAATCTAGATTAATCGGTGTTGATGCAGCATCTGGTAGTGACAGTTATTTCGTTTCTTCGATAATAAACTTTATTAAACTCAGTGATTGTGGTGCCATTTACTGTAAATATTTTAAGAAAAGTTTATCGCCAAAGGGCTGCTGAAGTCGCATGAAGCGAAACAGTGATATTCTGCTGAGTTAATGGCATTTCTCATGACTTTCACGTGCTGTGAAACTCAATTGTGTTTAACGATAACAGCACCCTCAAAAATGCTGGCCTGCTGGGAACGTGTGCAACCATAATGTTTGAGCATTAAGTAATATGGCCTGCAGCATACGGTATTGTAAAATGCCACTAAGATTTCTTTCAGATGTTTTTTATAAGTTTATAAAAGAGCGAATCAGTCACTTATCTCGCTTGATGTATATATTTATGGGAATTTTGGTATGTGGCAACTTTCATAAAGAGAATAACTGATATTTATGAAATGCAATGTGTAGTAATAAATTACCTTTTAGACTGTTTTTTCCTGAAAAGATAAGTGCCAAAATATGGATATTGTTGTATAAAGTGGTGAATACGAATCAAGTAACAAGCAAATACTAAATCTATTTATGGTACTTTAATTGACATAACACAGACAAATTCGGAATTTGTAAGAGTTCAAGAGGACAGGAATGGTTGGTTTATATGCAGTACACTGTTAATGGAGTTATACTGCATAAGGCAGTAGTGAAGCAGGCATATACACTGAAAGGACATAATTGGTGGGGTTCCTAGGTAACGCGACGGTTTCACCCCTCTCGCTAATGGACGAACCCACCACTTGACAGATTTATAGGTACACTGCATCACTGCATTCATGTAGACGGTAATTCGATATCAGTATGGATAAACGTCATGAGTTAACCGACTTTGAAAGAGGAATGATAGTGGATGCCGGACGCATGGGTCACAGGTGCCAGAAACGTCTCCACCAAGGCCATCAGGCGACCATTAGCCGCAATAGGTTATGAGAGCCCTTGACCCACAAGAGTCCCACTGCTAACACCACGACTCAGGACTCTACGCCTCAACTGGACGAAAGCGCATCGGCACTGGATCTTGGATGATTGGAGACGGGGCTCCTGGTCCGATGATTCCCGTTTCCAGTTATTTCGAACGGACAGGAGGGTGCGTATCTAGCGGAAACTGCACGAAACTGTTCAGGCAGGTAGACGGTCGGTAATGGTCTGGGGCGTGTTCAACTGGCACACGTTGGGACCTCTGGTAACGTCTAGAAGCATCTCTGACGGTCCAGGTTACGTGTCCATCCTTGCAGACCATCTGCATCCCTTCATGGTCATCCACAGGGCAATGGACTCTTCCAGGAGGACAATTCGCCTTCCCACTGAGCAATGGTGACTAGAACGTGGTTTGAAGAGCATGCCGCAGATTGTACTGCGGAACTGCAGCACCCCAGTTTTTTAAATCTAAATATAGTCAACTGAGTTATATGAAATTTTGTGAAGAACAGTGGACTGCAATGAATATTTTTATTAACAGGTCCCGCATATAGTATACTCATGCTGTATTTTCAATAATAAAGGAACAAAAACACGAAATCGTTTTCAACTTTGAAGTATAAGCATACGCCGAACTGTGCGCTACACAATTCCACATTTTGGTCCCAGTGGTTTAGTCAATGCCTAGTTTGCAGGTTGCCAATACGCATTTTTAGAGGTAACAAAACGAGGCAAAGGAACTGCCAAGCGAGCAATGCCGATTTGAACAGTGCACCAAACTTAAATGAAAAAGTTATTCTATTTTCAACAAATAAAAACCGAAGAATGGATTTTATTTTTAAATAAAATTTCAAGATTACCCAAGTCTGTTAATGGTTAATTTCCAGTTAACGTTTTGTAGTATTTCTAACTTGCTTATTATTATTATTACTATCTGTGTCTACATGTATTCTAACCAAGGCAATTTAACGTAACTTTAAGAAGCAGCACCCTCGTACATCAGAGTCATGAGCCGCCACTGGATTTTACCACCATGGAATGGCCTCCCCGTTCATCGAACATGAACTCTGTGGAGCATCATTAGGATGCTTTGGAAAGGTCCTTTCAAGCTTTGGATCCTCCACCCAGGAATGCGACGGAATTATGGTCAGAGGTGCAGCAAGCATGGATTGAAATACCTGTGGAACTCTTTCATGAACTAGTGGACTCAATGTCTCGCCGTGTGACTACCCTTATCCGGGCGAAATCAGAAAATTTGCATGTACCACCAACTTGAATATATTTCGTTGCTTTGGTTTCCAGCAGGTTTTTCAGAATCAGTGTAAAGGACGGTTTCTTACGCATATATAAGAAAGGGAAATTTTCGTTAATTTTTTCTTTTCCGGATTTGAAACTAAATAATTTTGATTCCACAAAAATCCCATACCTTCCATGCATTCCTCTGCAACCAATAGCTCCTCCTTGATCGATTTAAAATTGTTATAGACTTTTGGAACACCATATACACTGATTATCTTTTGGAACTTTTAGAACAGTGCTGTAGTACAGATTAATTTCACATTTTCGCTTTTCAGTTTTGTCTTTTATACCCAGAACATGTTAATACAATAATTCATAGCCATTTAACGGAATATTTTTCTGAAGACCGAAGTAACTCTATCACTTATTCAAATATGGAGAAAACTTTACACGAGCTCACCCCAGTCCCACAAATACAATCACATTATTTAATTTTATACTTTGAAAAGTTATCCTTTCAGTCTTTAAATATTTCCTTTTTATTCTATCTTATCTCACTATTAACGGTCGGAAAGTTTAGCACCAATGTACAAATTAATGTTTCTAAGTAAAATATTCTGTAATTTAACTGAACAGTAACGTCATAAGTTCGCTTCATGTTCTCTGAATCCCGAGGCATTTTAATATCATCAGTAACCATGAAAAATTATTTTTCCTTACTGATACAGCTTGCCACGCATTAGTCTCTGGGTGCGATTAAGAATTTGTTTATGGTTTTATGAGCTATCTTCTACACCTTAGTAACTCTGGAGACGACAACCATTCGCAGGTTATGAGGCGTAACGTCGCTAAATATGTATAGATAGAGGGCTGTTTCAAACAAATCTTCATACGATGTTCATGATGTCTGCAAGATTTAGCTATTCGGAGAAGACTTTGTATCTGAGAACATACTGTTTATTCTTTAGGTAATTAGCAAGTACTTCGAAAGTACGTAAATTATTGATGATCCTAAAAGAAGGCTTGCGAAGTAAATTTTTTCTAAAGATACTTGAAGGAACTTTCTGATATGTTTGCAAATTTAAGAACAGTTTCTTAAGCCAGGAAAGATAGAGGATTCGGTGTTCTTAGTTTCATCTGCGTATTTATTGTGTTGTTTCGACAAGAACGAATTTAATTTATTTTGGATATTGTCATTATATCAAATAATTAATTGACGCTGAGCGCTTTGGAATAACTTAATCGATTGAGTTGGATATCAATTGAGTTTTTTGGGATATTGTAAAGATAAGTCTTGGAAAGTTTTTGCATATTTCAAATGGAAGATTTCATTGGTTTCAACAGAAATTTCCAAGTTCTGAACGACTGGAACTTTGGAGTTACGAAGTGTAAACAGAAAGCATGTTCACTCTTGATAACGAATGCTGTAGTGCTTCAGCAGTCTTTTTTATGGTTGGATAATCAAAGGTAACAATTTCCTGAACACGTTCTGAGGTTTTTTTCCCTCATTTCTTTTCTGTCCAGAGTAGAAAATGTCACCTATAACTTTTAACAAGGCGAACTACGTTAGTTTGCGAGAAGAAAACTTTCTTATACGAAAATATGGCCTTTTTACAAGTATATGACAGTCTTGTTTTGCCCTAAACGTGCTGTCAGACTAGATACTAATCTTTTCCCGAATTAATTTGTGTTAGCCTAATTAGTAGTTGCTAAACCATAGTATAAAACCTTAATTTGGAAGATATCTCGGTAACGATAATATGGAGTTAGTTAAATTATTCATTCTGTTAATTGTTTCTAATTTTTCAGTCTGTTTATAGTGTATCGATATTGTAGATTGGCTAGGACCCAAGGAAAAGGGAAACACGAGGATTGGGTTTGGCCGAAAGGAATATAGATACGTAAAGGACAATGGCCCTGTGGTACTGGATTCCATGATTTGAGAGATACCGCACATCCAGTGGAAACAGTAACTAGATTTTAATAAGTAAGTTAAGTTAAGATAATACAGGTAAAATCACATAACACATGCGTGTTATGTGATTTAATATTAAAATTGTGGGTGTTGGGCTCAGTAAATTTCTGTCTGTTTAGTGAACTATTCTTAAATTTCTTATCTTTCAAAGATCCGAAAGCTCTTGAGTTGTAGCTATACATTTTGAAATTGATATCGCTAAATATTTACAAAATAGTTATAATAATTAGTTTCTATTCATACTGTGGACATCGCTGAATAATAATCTTACTAATAGCTGCTTAGTAAGAGAACAGCAACTAAATACGCATAATCTTATGTGGAAAAGTTTTCAATAATGGTTTGTCAGTGGCGAATCCAGCAATTTTTTTTTAATGGAGATGGCGATTGAAGATAATTCATTAAAAATGTTTATATTTTTAGATGGAAAAAGATACACACATAAATATTTTTTCGTATTTTAATAAACAACTTAAAAATGTTATATTTGCTTTACATAGGTAACTATAAAATAATAAAATCAAATCGTATAAATATGTGCGTATTCATACATGTGTGAATATAAGTAACTGAAAAGAAGTAGGTTTAAATATTTATTTGTGATATAATATCTAATTTACTATCTCTGATGTTAGCATTATATACTGCAGTACACAATGCAGATCAGAGGAGGCGGGTGGAGAGGAGTCAGGGTGTGGAGCTTCCTGCGGTTTGAATCGAATCGTTGATTGCAGTGCCAAAAAACAATTTTTTCCCAGTGAAATTGTTCTTGGACAATTCCCAGAAATTATCCAAGGGACTTTTTCAAGGACAATTTTTCAATTTTTCCTGGAAATTTTTCAAGTCCAATGTCAACAAATATCTTCTTTCGTCTTCTCAACCTCCAACCCAAGCACGGTTCTAATACCTCTCGTGTTTGGCGTTCACATAAAAAAAAAGGAGAATTCCATGGTTCCCAATACGCTAGTAGTTCTTGGACAATTCCCAGAAATTATCCAAGGGAATTTTTCAAGGACAATATTTCAATTTTTCCTGGAAATTTTTCAAGGACAATTCCATGGTTCCCAATACGCTAGTAGTTCTGTGAAAATGGGCAACACAATAATGTTCTCTTCGCAGTTAACAATGTAAAAACCTAGATTGAAGAAAACGAAATTAAACAATCTTGGTCATCTAAGAGTCCAGACCTGAATCCTACGAACACTTTTGGCACAAATTGGCACTCCGGCTCATGATACGGCCTATAAAGCCCTCTCCTGAATTGGCGACTGCACTAGAGAAAAATAGGTACAAATTCCTGATCCCTGCTAAAAGGAATTGGTTGAAAATGTTCGATTTAGAACTAGATACAAGATTTTTATCAGAATTAGTCACTTTACCTTAATTGTGAGAATTTCACTTAATTATGAGAGCATCCTTGGATTCAGGGAGGTCCCTACGGACTGGAGATGAGTGAATATATCCCCAATTCATTCATAACGGGGATTAAAGGGTGACACGAGTAATTACAGACCTGTTAGCTTAACGTCTATTCCAGGAAAAAATAATAGACTCATTGGTTAAGGAAGTAATTCAGGACCATTTTCAAGGATACAGTTATACTGCAATCACAGCATAAATTTATCAAAGGAGCGCCTTGTCTAACTAATCTGATACGTTACTATGATGCAGTGACTAAGGAGCTGGTTGCAAAAAATAATTTTGACAACCTATACTTGGATTTCAGGAAGGCTATTGCTACTGTTGCACATAAAATACTGCTGTACAAACTGTAGTAAGAACAACTTGCTGCTATGGATAAAGGGATGGTTAAGTGTAAGAAGACAGAGAGTGATTTTCAATGGGCGCTGCTTTCGTAGACTAATGCTATTACTGGAATTCGCCAGCGTTTAGTGCCGAGTCCATTATTGTTTTCAATATTTATCAGTGTATCAGGCTTAATATCTAAGTTTGCAGATGATACCAAGGTTAGCAGAATGGTTAACGACAGTCATCAGGGTGAACTACAGCAATAAGATCAATGAAAATCGCATTGATGGGCTGAGAAATGGCATTTAAGTTTAAAAATTGACAAAAGCAAGGTACTGCACATGTAGTAGTAATCCCAGAATAGTTATCAACAGTGTGGTACTACACTCAGGATAGTAGAGAATGAAAAAGACCTGGGGGTAACTGTGGAGTCAGACATGAAATTCTGTCAGTGCAATGCAATGCATCACATGAGCAGTGCAGATATGCTGCCAGGACAGATCATAGGGTTTTGTCAATGATATACAGAAACTTTGCTAGCAGGGATAAGGAGGTGATAATCCTTTTGTATAAAGCCATGGTAAGGCCTCATCTTGAGTACTGTATACAGGTCTGGAGATCTCAATTTAGGAAAGATGTGAATATCTGGAGCAAGTTTCCCTCGCAGGTAGTTGGGTCCGACAGTTTGAATAAATTCAAAGTGTGAGAAGAGAAGAATATAATTTGTGTTTTCTTTTCTACTTGTTTTTTTTTTTTTTTTTTTGTCCGTGCTGCAAAAGCCTCCGGCTTCCTTGCGCTATGTGGCGAATATAATTACTATCTGCTGGAACGGGTGCAGAGAAGGTCAACCAGATTGTTGAAGGGAACAAATGGTTGCTCTTAACTAGAAGGGCTCCACTTCTGCAAACTGGAGCGACTCACGACTAGGCACCTGCGTGGAGATCTGATTGAGGCGTTTAAAGGCTTGAATGGATTGAGCTGAATGTTAGTGGTATTCTTCCACTTGCTGAAACTACACACAATGAGGGGGCATAAATACAAGTTTAGGAATGTTTGCAAATGTTGAGGAATACATGTTGAGGATGGTTGCAGGATAGATTTGCTGAAGATTTCCTTCAGTTAGCGGGTGGTTGATTGTTGGAACATGTTTCCCTCTGTTGTTATTGTGGAAGTGAATGGGTTGAATAAATTCAAGGCAGAATGAAAAATCCTCGAAGAGTACGGCTTGATGAACTGTTTTTATTTTAAATCGTCTAAGGTATACCTATCATATTTGTATACCTATCAGTATACAAACTTCACAGAAATACAATTTGAAAATTACTTATTTATTCCTAAAGCGGGAACTAAATTATAAGCGCCTTATACCCAGACAACCTAGCTGAATTCGTATTGATGTTCTCATTGGGGACTTAGGTGGGCCATACCTTATTAATACCTTCATTAAAACTTGTATTTATTAAAATTAATGTGGCCAAATACTGTTGGTAGGATAGTATATATGACAGGCATCATTAACTACAATATCTTTAGCATAGATGTTTAATTTGTTATTTGTTCTTTCATCCATTCAGTTTCGTTACTACCTTTATATTTGATTATTACACAAAAAACATGTGTGCATAAGGCTACTGTACTTTTCTTTTATGCGATCATCGTAGATTGTATGCGGTATTAATTGTAATTACGTACCAGGTTTATTGCTGTATTTACAAATCAAATGCTGTTCTGTTCACTCGCTTTACCATTACTGTCTTCTCAAGTAGTGACGAATGCAATACCTTTAAAGATAGAATCTTTTCTCGCCAATTCAGATTTTCTTATGTAGAATTTATTACTGTAGCGGAGGAGGAACAATATGATAAGGCTCTTTGGAAAAGAATTTGGTGTTCGTTATCTCAATTATTCAGTTTTATTAGTGGGCGTAAAGAGGTTATCGTTCCTTACATCTTAAGTAGTTTGAAGCCACATTTCTTGAAACACGAGAATGATCGAACTGATAGCAATATCCGGCTTCGGTTATTATAGCAGTAGTTCGTCAGACACTTAGGAAACTTTGGAGTTCTGAAAAGCAATATGGGAAGCAGCGAGTCAAAACAAAGTACTTGTCGTTAGATTTATTTCCAGTGGCAGTTTTCCAACTTCTGAATATATTGTTTTTATTACAAGAAAGCCGCAATATATACTTCCCTGATAACAAATTGGACTATGAAGCTTTGTTGGAACGCAGCCAGAAGCTTAAGAGACTTATGTATGTGCCCGCGTACTTTTCGGAGATGAACATGCATCTTAATATATGTTATTATTAATCATTCAGGTCCTAATGATCCAAAGAGGTAGTTCGCTAATGTCAGGAATATAAATTTCGGATGCTATTGCTTGCTTTGTTGATCTGATAATAAATTGATATTAAATTTATAATGCCGCATTGATGGTGTTCCTTTAGTCTCAGTCAGCTGTTACTTCCTAATGGAATTGTCAAAATAAGACGATCACTTACAGCACTGGAAAGGAAAATCTAATTAAATTACTGTTTGTTTTTTATGCTAAAAATGCTGCCTTGTGTTTTGATTCTTTATATTTATTCCTTCTTTTCTATTGGTGAAAGGTTTCGGGGTTTGTAATTGTTAATAATGCTAGAAAAAATTAAATTGGTTCAATAAATAAATAATAATATTTTACATTTTTTTCTTTTTTGCTATAACAATAGATGTGAATATTCAGAAAAACATTCATTATGATAGGTTTTGTTATAACCATATTAAAGGATAAAGTATATAAATACCGCATAAAGCAAATGACAACCAAAAATTTGGTGCGCATTCACTTCTTACCTCTTTCCAGATACCTGACATAATTCAGTTAACAGTTTATTGCAGGATCTTTGGCCTTACCAAAGATCCTGCAATAAAACTGCAAGAACCTGGACCTGCAATAAAACTGCAAGAACCTGGACCTGCAATAAAATTAATGGCGGACACGCTTTCTGCATAACTGTCTTGGAAATGACTTAACAAACAATCCAAAATCTAATGATATTTTCAATAATATATTCTAGTATTTTATATATGAAACATTATTTATAACCTGTAAGTGTGACAACTTCCAATATGGTATCTTGCTTATGAATGACATCAAATAACTGTTGTAGTAATATTTATTGATGTGGTTGAAATCAAGGAAATTATTGAACTACGAGTAAAAAAGTGTTGAAGTCAGTTCTGTGGACTTCTCCAAATATGGGAGTTTCCATACTACCCTATGCAGAATTAATAAAAGTGTGGAGTTAATTAATAAGTTCGGTAATGTTATGGATATATCGGTCGAAGAACATGTCTGGAAATAGCCTGCATCAAAACAAACTTAACCAAGATCGTGAAATTCTCTCTCTCTCTCTCTGGCATTAAAAATCATCCGGAATGCAATTTGAAAACCAATGATTTACAGCAAATTTTGTATTCGGTGGGAAGTCAGTGGAATATAATTAAAATAACATTGAATGAGGCAAATGCAGTTGACCACGACCGAAGTTGGATATATTCTCATATCCAAAGACAAACCCGGCTGAATGTTTTTACCTGATTAGCATGGCGCAAGCTTTCCCATTTACAAATGGTAAATCATGGTCGTTCTTGGTTTTCACTATTTAAGAGAAACAGCAACAATGTTTTGTTTTTTCTGCAGTTAAGACAGATATTTTGTATTACCATCACATCAGCTCTCATCTTCAGTTTCAGTCTTTGGCAGTAAGTCAGAAAGCGAAAGGAAGGATAAATATTTCAGTTTAAAGCGCATCATGGTGCCATTGTCTGTGACATCCTTGATTTGCTTTGAGTAACCAGTAAGCTTTCTGAGCTGTTATTATCTTTCATCGCTGAAACCGTGCCCATGCTTCATCGTTAGTTACTTACGCACTAAGAAAATTATAATATAGAGATATAAACGAGATAAATATAATTTCAGAAATTGCACGATATGACTAAAGTTGAAACCATGGATGGCAGAGTAAATAATGGTCGTAATGTCGAACTTATTGTAGATCATACTCGGATTTTGCTGTTTTGCAATGTTCGTATTATTGTGAAGATACAATAAGTAATATGAGTATGCGCTCGAGAGAGCCTATGAAACTGTTTCTTCATTGCCGTAACTTGATAATCTAGGACACCAGATTGGCTATCGAGTGGCGTGATTATCGGAAAATAGGCAGTAATGTAGAAGGAAATATTTGCCATTTAAAAAGTCACAGTATGTATAACACTACTAAGGAACGCGTAATATAAAAGTAATTCTCTACATTACGAAGATTGGAAAAAGTTCCATCAGTTGCCTGCTGGCAAGAGGCCAAGTAATCACGAAGAAGCCTTTAAGTTATTTAATTGGTACTATTTGTTTTGCAGTAATTTGCGAATTTCCTACCTTGTCTATGAATAAATGGCATCTGTTACTCGTGTTGCTGTACATTAATTTAACAGAATAAGAGTCGAAGAAATGAACGAAGACAATTTGCGTTCAACCGTCTTTTGCATATACTCCAGTGTATTTTTGCTCTGATGGTTGTTAAAAAAAAGTAATCGTAAATTGCTACCTCAAAAAAAAAAGTACTACGTTCGAGTAGTTCGATTAGTTCCTCTTGGCGAAATTATGGTCCTTTTAGCTAAATTACTAGGTTTGGGACTGCTCGTTACAGAAGCATATAGTTCGCGATCCACCTTCGTCACCGAGGAAAATGCTTCCTTTGGGAAGAGTGCGCTAGGATAAAAATAGATCCTGTTATTTAAATAGCTGCTCTGTTGGCAAATCGTTACATTTTCTCATCTCATTTGACCATTTTGTATTGACCAGGAAATTGAATGAGAGAGTTAGTCAGGACTGGGGCGAGCCAGGAAGTGAAAGTTGAATGATCTGTCTGCAGAAATACAGGTACAAAATAGAAAGAATATCTTAGTTCACATTAGGATTCTAATATTTCCTGCACAACCCATTGAAGCCGTATATCGTTTAAATTATGTAATTATGCAAATTGTTACCTTAGCTCCTTTAATATTACTGGATAGAAAGGCACCTGAGGTGGATGGGATCTATCCAGTTATATTAAAGGAGGCGGCAAAGCAACTAAGCAAACCCTTAGCCATAATTATGGGAGCATCCTTAGACTCAGGGGAGGTCCCCACGGACTGGAGATGTGCAAATTTATCCCCAATTCACAAAGGGTGATCGAAGGGTGACACGAGTAATTACAGACCAGTTAAATTCTGACACGAGTAATTACAGACCAGTTAGTTTAACTTCTGTTCCGGGTAAAATAATGGAGTCGCTGGTTGGTTAAAGATGCATTGCAGGATCATCTAGACAAGACTGCAGCAATAATTCGGACACAGCATGGGTTTGTTAAGGGAAAGTGTTGTCTGACAAATTTGATAGGATATTATGATGTGGTTACAAAGGAACTGGATGCAAAAAATAATTTTGATATCATATATTTGGATTTCAGGAAAGCTTTTGACACTGTTGCGCATGGAAGACTATTGTACAAATTGGAGCAGAATGGTATTAAAGGTAAGTTGCTACAATGGATAAAAGGATGGTTAAGTGGGAGAAGACAGAGGGTGGTAATCAATGGGTGCTGTTCTTCGTGGATTAATGTTATTAGTGGAGTCCCACAGGGTTTGGTGTTGGGTCCACTGTTGTTTTGTATATTTATCAATGATATTGATGAAGTTATATCAGGCTTAGTGTCGAAGTTTGCAGATGATACAAAGGTTGGCAGGGTTGTTCATGACAGTAATGGCAGTGTGCTACTGCAACAGGATCTAGATAATTTGGGCAGATGGGCTAAGAAGTGGCAACTGAAGTTTAACTTTGACAAATGCAAAGTACTGCATATGTGTAGAAGTAACCCGAGAGAAAAGTACCAACTGTGTGGTACTACACTTAAGGTGGTAGAAAATGAAAAAGATCTGGGAGTAATTGTGCAGTCAGATATGAAGTTTTCTGAGCAATGCAGACAGGCTGCCAGGGCAGGTCATTGGGTTTTGTCAATGATACGTAGGAATTTTGCTAGCAGGGAGAAGGAGGTGATTGTCCCTCTGTATAAGGCAATGGTCAGGCCAGGTGGGCAGGAGCAGCAGTGCATAGCACATGCTTCTTGATTAGACCGGGGTTCGAACCCGTGCTTACTGGTAAATGATTATTTTGGTTTATTTTGCAAATGATGCCCCAGAGGCCGGACTTACCAGCCGTGGCAACAGGTTTCTGCCAGGTGGCTTCCTCCTTATCCCTGACAGCTTTGGTGTAATTATTACGGATTGTTTTGCATGCTTCTCGGAGGGAGCTGATTTCCGGTTGAGACTCAAGATGACCATTCCCGTGGGTCTCTTTTCTTAGAGGTTTGCACTTGTATTCGTAAGGTGTTGAGTTCGGTGTACCGCCAAGATACAGAGTTGTTGAATGTTTTTTCTTTAAGATTGAGATGTCATAAGGATTGAGAATGGTTTTCGTAAGAGCTGTAGTATGAACCTCTGGCATTGGGTCACTTAAAAACGCGTTTTGTTATATGAATGTGAGAAATCCACGAGGTGCTATAAAAAACCAAACTATTATTTTTAGGCCACCCGAATAATTAAATTCATCTTCCGTGCTGTGTGTCATATGTCTGTTAATTGCGTGTGTTCTATGGTCGAATTGCCTGTTTTGCTGGACGAAAACCCCCAGATTCTGGGAGAAAAGCCTTGCTATCTACGCCTGAGACCGTCTAACTCAGCCAGGGAGTGAAAAAAGCCCATTAAAGTTCCTCGTGTCATCGACGGGATTCGAACCTGGGCCTTTTCTACCCGGTGGGGGAAGGACGGTGACAATACCACTGTGTTACCCACGAAGACAGCCACAGGGTGCTGTTGGATTTATCTTGCTATATGGAAGGAAACAGTTGGACAGATTGTTAAAGCCCCCTCTCTATTATAATGGGTGCATCTCTGAATCGCTGAATGGTTGCATCTCTGAACCCCAGCAGATTAGAGGTGTGCAAATATCTCTGCAATTTACAGAAATGATTCCCAGAGGAATAGGCAATTATACACTTGCAAAAGTCTATAATTGTACTTTTGTAGCGTGACTTGGAAAGTGACAGACTACCCAATTGCAGGTCTGGAGGAATGGGGAGGGGTGCGAGGAGCTTGCCAGCCACTGATTGATTTTTTATATAATAAACTGCACAGGGGAGCCGCTCAAGAATTTATAGTTTCACTACTGAATATAGAGTCCACGACAGTGGTGTATTGCGGAAACATCTGGGCAAGAGTGGCTTCATATGAGAAACACAACATTATTTGTTAAGGAGTGTTCATGCCTGAATAATCTGAAAAGCCATTATCAGCGTTGTCGCAAAAGAACTGGATACAAAACAATAACTTTGACATACATAGTATATTTAGATTTTAATAAGGCTTTTTTTAATCGAGTCCCACGTGGGTTCCTCTTATATAAACTAAAACAATGTGCCTTTTGTGAGAAGGCGCTTGGTTGCTAAAAGATTAGTTAAATGACAGAAGAGAGTGGCTTTGAATGGCTCTTTATATGAATGGAATTCAGTAACTAGTGAGGTCCCACAGGATTCAGTATTGGGTTTCTTATTTCTAATATTTGTCACCGACATTGATAAAGCAGAACAGGTTTATTATCAAAGTTTGCTGATGATACAAAGGTTCAAGAGGATGTAAATGATAGTAACCAAGGCACATACTCTTTCAACAGGACCCATTCATTATTTAGCTGGTCTGAAAAAGGCTGACACAAACTACAGGACCTGTACTTGTCCTGTAGTTTCTACTTAAAGAGTAATTTTAAACTGGATATAAGAATTTTCTGTTAGCTGAATTTGGAAAAATTCACCACGTGATTTTGTTCAAGAAAGCTTATGCTTTTCTTTTCTTTTAATTTTAAATTTATTTTCGACTTCGTTCTCGTGACTAGCACACTGGTTATCATCTTTGGTCATCCATCCGTATGTCGCCCATGTTCGAGTTCCTTCCGAACAAAAGGACGTTTATCGATATATTCGCACAAACCACTGTGCGAATAACATTGATATGGTTTTTCTATAAAAAAAACTTGGATTCTTATCTGGGAAGAGCAAGCAAACCGACCATAAAATACTCACGCCTCTTAACATTAGTTCCCTCGCACAAAATCGAAAGCAACAACAATTTCGTTGTCACTATATTCGGGTACGTTCTGCTTTTAGAAGAGTTTTTGTTCGACACGAGACACTAGAATCGTTTTCGTCCTTACACGGTTCTTTAGGAAATGCATGGGTACGCTCAGTTAAATAATACGAGACTCATGTAACTGTCTCGATGAAATAGACTCTCTACTAACGGAATTTGGCAAATCATAGATTCTTTTTAAAGAGATGAATAATGTAATTTTACTTTGAATACATGTTGAGAGAAAGTTGGCAGATGTTCAACATTGCAGATGAAAAGCCGCTTTGTAGACAGCTCGGTCATAACACTTGAAGTGTCGGCAATCAGTTGCCGTCAGATCCCGAGCAGCGGTTATGTTAACTCTGTTGTTGGTAACAAATAACCATCTTTGCGTCTCTTTCAGTGATGAATGATCCCGATATGCCAAGTTGTACAAAAAGTTTCCTACAAGTTTTCAGAAGAAAACCATTAACTATGTATACTTTTTTGATGTGAAGCCGTCTATAGCGACACTAGAGTAAAATCGATTGGTAACGAAATTTTATTGTAACGGAAATGACGCAATTGATTGGTAACGAAATATTCTTGTAACGGAAATGATGCAGTTGATTGGTAACGAAATAAACTGACCCTTTAGATTTTAAACGATGCATGTTACGTCACTTCCTATTAGGTGTCCATTAGATTTTAAATGACGCAAATGATGTCACTTCCTAAATGGCTTTAACGATGCTAACTCAGTCACTAACATTAATTCGTTAGGGTAAGTAGTTGATTCAGTAGAGTAAGTTCGTTCTAAGATACGGAAATGACGTCACTTCCTAAAGGCTGCTAACTCAGTCACTAACGTTGTTGCCGTAGAGTAAGGAGCGGGGAATAATATTAGGCAAAAATAAAAGCTTCGAAACCACCGAAGAAGCCTCTTGTATCGAAAAGGAACGAGTTCAAAAACATGAAGAACGAAAAAAAACATGCAGACTAATAAAATCAGCAGAATTTATTAACGAATATTCTTTTACACAAGATTATTTCCTTCTTTAAAATTTAAACGGCTTTGATTCAAGAACGCAACAACAAAACAATCACTTCAACGAACAATAAGTTCTTGCAGTAGTTTTTGGTTATGATGTCATACTAGTCTACAAATGGATTTCGCTAACTATTGAATTGTAAAAATACCTATAAAACTATTTCGAAGATGGTTAAAACTTCAGCTGAGAGAAATCGAGAGAAGTATGCAAGAATAAAAGCTTCAAAGCCACCGAAGAATCTTCCAGTGTCGACAAAAGAACGAGTTCAAAAACACAGAGAACGGAAAAAAATGCAGAGTGTAATGAAATCTGCTTCTCAAGATTTTGATCAACATCAACCTTCTACATCGACTTCTCATCAAGAAGCTGGACCGTCGACATCACGATATTATATTCAAGAACTTTATTTCAAGAACTCAACAAGATTTGAGTTAAAATGAATTACCTGAGAATTTTCAACTGATTCTGAACCGGCTATACAGAGTATACTGCAACAACAATAGCAAGAAGTACGAGTGTTTCGTTGAATAACAACGTAACGAAATCATTTTCCACTAATACCGGCTTGTGCTATTACCATCCATAAACCTGAGGAAGGTAGTTTATGAAAACGAGAAATGTCATGAACAACAACTATAGTTTATGTTGCATTATCTCGAGTTACCGATATCAATGATATATATATATATATTTTTTTTATGAAAACCCCAAACACGAGAGGTATTATAACTTATAGTACTTAGTACCGTGCTTGGGTTGGAGGTTGAGAAGACGAAAGAAGATATTTGTTGACATTGGACTTGAACTTTTGTACACTGTAATTTTCAGGAAATACGTATGAAGGAAGGTTGTTCCAGAAAACGGCAGTTGAATGAATAAACGAGAAAGATGAAAAGTTGGTTCTGTGAGTTTGAAGTTGGACAGTAAATGGATGTTGGCTGGTGGCGGCACGTGTTCGGACTATTTTGAAAGAGAAAGCGGGAATTATGGAAGCCAATTCAGAAGAACAGTGCCCATGGAAGTATCTGTAGAAGAGGAATGCAGCAGAAACAGTACGTATATGAGACAGCGAGTGGAGAGACTGTTAGAGATGAATCATTAATTAACCTAACTGCCCTCTTCTGAATGGAATCAAGAAGCCTGAGAGAGGTTTTGGAGGCACCACCCCAGATGTGGGAACAATATTCCATGGCAAGGCGAATTTGCGATTTATACAGAGTGAACAGCTGTTTGGAAGAAAAGTAACGCCGAGAGAGAAAGAGAAAACCCAGTTTTTTATACAGAGGAAGAAATATTTGTAATGTGCTTGTGCCAAGAGAGATTAGAAGTCTCGCAGGTCATCCGCAAAAGAGATATATCATCTTGCCTAGAAATCGGAGTATCATCAAAGATAAGCATAGGAGCAGAAGAATCCTTTTTGCGAGATATAAGACAAGACTGAGCTTTAGAAGGATTGAAATCAACTAAGTTGCCTGTGCCCCACTGAAGAATTACCTGCAGATTGGCATTTAAGGAATTGGTAGCGGATATTCGAAAGGTTGAAGCTGATTGAGCAGGACAAGGTTTCTCAAAATGGAAAGTAGAATGCAATGTGCTATCATCGGCAAAACTATGGATAGGATTGCCAGTCAATGGAAGACGGTCATTAATATACAGGAGTAAAGGAGTGGAGGAAAGAACTGAACCTTGGGGAACACCAGCATTAATGGAGAAGTTAGAAGACAGAGTGCCATCTACCATCACCCTCAGTGAGCGATCAGAGAGAAAACTGGATAACCAATTACAAAGAAAAACAGTTGGCAAACTATAAGATGGAAGCTTGTTTAGAAGACCTTTATGCCAAACACGATCGAAAGCCTTTGAGATGCCAAGAGCAACTGCTTGTGTTTCTCCGAACTTTTACATTGCATTTGTCCATATATTGGTGACATAAGCCAGAATATCACCAGTGGATCGACACCGACGATAGCCAAACTGGCGATCGTTGATCAGACGGAAGTTTTCTAGTTAGATTAAGAGTTGGCGGTTAATTGATTTCTCCATTGCTTTAGAAAGAGTAGAAGTAATTGGATGGGAGCGATTTGTCACCCTTTTTAGGAACTGGCTGGATATGAGCAAATTTTCAAGCAGAAGGAAAAACACCTTTGGAATAAGAAAGGGAAAAAAGGCGACAAAGAACAGGAGTAAGTTCAGGAGCACAGGTTTCGAGAACAAGTAGAGAAATACCATCAGGACCTGGAGCTTTCTTAGCATCAAGATTCGTCAAAATCCTTCTGACATCCTTTTGCCAGAAGACCACAGGAGGCATTTAATGGAGCGTGTTGGGAATGGTGGGAGGTGTTTTACCAAGATCATTAATACATGATTTGGAAGAAAAATGGGATGCTAGCAGAACAGCTTTATCCTTGGACGAAGTGACAACAGAACCATCTGGTTTTGATAGAGGGGATAGCAGAGATGGGCAAAAGTTCCGCCCAATAGCTTTGGCAAGAGACCAGAATGCTCGACTACCATTAGGGCAAGAAGCAAGTTTTCTACTCTTAGTCTGTTGAAAATCTAGTTTGGACTGATTAATAACTGCTTTACAATTGTTGCGAGCTTTGATGTAGGCAGAAAATGAAACTGAAGAATTGGAAACAAGCCAATTACGATATGCAATATTCTTCTCCTGAACGGCCTAAGCACGTTTATTGGAAAACAAGGTTTCGATTAAGTTCGAGATTTTAAAGTGGAGTGTGGGATAAACGATTCCATTCCTACTAGAATAATTTCACTGACAAGATCTGAGCAAACGTTGACATCAGAAGTTTTGAAACAGTAGTCCAATCAAGGAAAAGAAGAAAAGAAATCTTCCAGGTCATCCCATTTTGCATTCTTGTAATGCCAAAACAACACGAGGTTGGGAATAGCCATGAGATAAAGGCTCCATTGGAGAAGAGACAATCACCAATTTGTAATCTGAGGTGCTTAAAGGACCACTTACTTCTACCGTGTACTTAGAAGGGTTGTTTGTGAGAAAAAGATCAAGCGTGTTGGCTGTGTGGTTAGGATTGTCCGGTATTCTTGTAGGTAAATGAACAATCTGTGCAAGGTCATTAGTAATTGCAAAAGCCTCAGCATCTCGACCAGCTGGGTCGGTGTGACTAGAAAACGGAAGCCAGCTGGAGTTGTGAACATTAAAATTATCTCACTGTTAGGAAAGTTGAACTGGAGAAAGTCAAGTTGCAAAGAGAGAGAGTCAAAGAGCTCCAAGTAATCAGTGGAGTTGGAAGAACGGTAGAGACAACAGATGAATTTGACAGAATGAGGTAGAGAGATTTTAAGCGAGAGAAGATCGAAAAGAGGAGATTCAAAATTACCAAGTCTCTGACAGGGAATATCGGAATGGACATATGTACAAGTGCCACCTTTGAGGCGAAAGGAATCATACAGCGAATAATTTTGGCAACTGAGATGAGCAGTAGTTGAATCAACCGATAACTGAAATTCTGTGAGAAAAGGTACATGAGGTTTGACAGACTGCAAGTGGAAATGGACATCGTTGAGATTAGAATCGAGACGAGGTATATTTGTGAAATGAATTAGGAAGTGTTTGGGAGGTTTAGATCTTTTCGCAGATAAGTTTACCCTATTAGTTTGACAATTCATGGTGTATTCAATAGTAAGAAAAAAGTGGGGGGGGGGCACTGTATGAAGTAATTAAAAATTAAAACGCATACTGTATGAAGTAATTAAATTTTTGGATATGGCATACACATGGTAAGAATATATACAGATCCTTGACATAACGTGGCCTCGACAAAGCCCCCCGCATACACACACCTCAGACTCCCTCCAATCACTGTCTGGCAGAGTAGAGGTAGCAAGATTATACACTAGCTGATCCGGAAGCCTCCTAAATAGTTAATAGGTTCGGTCCGGTGTACTAACTTGCGGCCAGCCTGCGTTTTAAAGCTGTACCCTCGAAATGTAAGGAAGACTGGATTTCGCCATGATGTCCATCATAACCTCAAAAGTCATCAGTCATACTGCATGATGGAAGAGGTGGGGAAGGGTTGACCAAAACTTAGCTCTGGAGACTAAACATGGGTTCCACCTCTTCAAGTCTCCAATAAGCAAAGTGGTGGTATTGCACCGATTGATGAGCGTCATCTACCACCTAGTATTGCCTGGTAACACAGAGGGGCGGCATTCCTCCATGTGGTGTGGGCGCTACACCTCGACCCCTGCTTACTTTAGTTCACACCTGGGTGGTCATCCACAGTGCGGTTGAGCATGGGGTTATACCCGAGATTACTAACAGTCCCTGTGCCGCCTCCGTAGCCAGGAGGTGGAAAGGAGTAGCAGTGCGTAGCACACGCTTCTTGATTAGACCGGGGTTCGAGCCCGTCACCACTAAATACGGAGGATGCGGAAAGGTCAGGAAATGACCACCGCATATCCCGGAGCAATATGGCCTTAGTTGCTAATGCTCCTAAAAACCAAATAACAAACAAACTAACAGTCCCACCATCGTGAAGGTGCATGCAGAGGATTTGGCTGTCACAGACCGTCTGGACTTAGCCGAAATTGGATCCACTTCACTTGACTAGACTAGACTCCCAGTAGCAAGTACAGCTTGTCTGGCATATCTGAGAGAATGTCTGTGACGACCTCAAGGACCAAGGATTGCTGCAAATGGAGAAAAGGAATTTTATCATGGACTGAGAAACGCTACATCCACTCTTGCACTTCAAGCTGAAATGACCAGGTTGTTGAGTAATCCTCTGTTTACCATGAAAGATAATTTATACAAATTCATCAGTAAACTACAAGATCTTTCCATTATAACGTTAAATTGTCAAAGTTTACGTTCTCACAGTGACGATCTCACTGATGCAGTCACACAACAATCCAATTTACTTCTTAGCATACCTAACTTCAATTGTGTGTGTCGTTTAATTCAAACGAGAAGATCAAAAAGCTGGTGGTGTAGCAGTTTATCATAAGAGAGAAAATCGTACTCATGTTGTTACTTCTAAGATAGTGATTTATCGACAAACTGTTGGAAAATCCGTGAATGTTAGACCTGGTGGAGACAGTTGTGCAGCTGAATGCTTTCTTCCTGATGGTCAAACGATATTGTCGGTAATTATTTACATTTCATCTAACCAAAAAGATCGAACACATCATTGAATTGTTTCGTTTTACTTCCTTATACGATTGAAGGAGCGCATTGCTACAACAATTTTCTCACAAGAAATGCGACCGAATACCAAGGATACTTAGTGGACATTTCAATGTTAATTTTGCAGATGATCAATCCAAACCTTTGACAAATTTCTTATAAAATAAATTTGGACTAATGTTAAATACTTCTAAATCTGTATCAACTACTAATCATGGAACTATAATTGACGCTGTATTTCAAAGACATTTATACTCTTTACAATCTGAAGTGTATGTATCATATTTTAGCTATCGCAAACCCATTGTAAGTAAATTACCTATTGAACGTGTATTGCAATCTCAAATTCATGAAACTGTCGAAAAAAAATAAATCCTTTAAAATGTTAAATGTGTTCGGATTCTTTTCATACGAAACCCCTTAACCTCGTCCAAGCCGATGTTTTCAAATAAAATAAAACATATTTTTATTGAGTACAGGGTATACACGATGTTTTGTTTTTAACAATGTAAAACTGCTGAAGTTATTTTATCATATAAATATTTCAGTCATCATCATTATCATCATCAGTCGTTTTCAATTCATTACAGGATCAAGACCTCTCCAGCAACTTTCCAGTTTCCTCTGTTTTGTGCAATGGCCATCCATTTACTACCAACGAACTCGTGAATCTGTCCATCTCCGTTGTTGTCTTCCAGGTTTCTTTTAGTTCCTCTTGGGTACCATTCTGTTATTTTCTTAGTCCAACTGTCACCATGTCTTCGAGCTATGTGTCATGTCCAAGTTCATTTCAGTTCTTTAGTTTTGACAGGAATGTCCTTTATTTGTGTTTGCTGCCACTCCATGTGTTTCTCTTCTTATCTGTTAGACATCTTCTTATCTGTTAGATAAGAAGATATATTATATTAGATATATTAGAAGAAGATTAGATATATTTCAGTGTTGTTACCTATCGCTGAAATTATTTTGTATTATAAATGTAGAAATTATATAATTTGTCTTAACTGTTCACTCTTTCTGCTGTTTAAAAGAAAGGCTGACGAGAAAGTAAACCCCACGCAATAAAAGTATTTAATAAGCCCCCCTCAGGTGACTTGTTGGATTTTCTCTTTGAATCTTCTTAGCGTGAACTACAGGAATGTGTACAGAAAATAATACCAAGTGAGATATCTCCTAACATGGAGGTGGAGATAGAGCGAGACTGTAAGGTTGTTACCAGGCGGATACAATTAGAAATCTCGAGCAGTAAGAACGACTTGCTCTCGCCGAATGGAAACCCAAACGATAAGAGCCGACGGCGTTGTAACTAGCCGAGGCACGACTGATTCTTTCTCTTCCTTTGTTTTGTTCCTCGCAGAGACAGAGATTCTGACGAATTTGAAAAGTTTCAGCTTGTCTTTCTGATTCAGCGAAACTCCATATCTAATTCTCTTTCTTTAGAGCTGCTTGATTTCTTTGAGAAGCGACACGTCTTGCCACGCGTTTTTGATTTTTAGAGTGCAAAAAGCCTGTTTTTTCTTCTCCTGTTCATTTTTATACTCCATAGAATATCAATGCATTCTTTCCTTTGCTGGGTACAGAAAGATAACTTGATCCTTCTTGTGCCCGAGTAAGAAATTAACTTGGACTTCTCAGAAAGCTCAAGTTTTAGGAAACTTCTGTATTATATTGAGCAATTCAAATAATAACCCTTGGAAAAGTAGAATTTGCAAACTGGAAAACCCATAATAAATACTTAGTTGAAGTCGTATTTCATTGATGACGGATGGAAGCGAAATATTTGTTTTCGGGGTACTTTTTGCAAAAGATTCAGTTAACTGTGGGGAGTAGCAATTTATTTTTATTCTTTTTTATATTCTCATAGCAGTTCAAGTGATTTGAATTCGGGGAGACTAATATTCACGCTATCAACCTTTCTAATGAACCTGCGCATGTGATGCATGTGTCTGTCATGCTTGTCAATCTGTTGCACGGTTTTCCAATCTTGCTTCTTTCTCTGCCTTGTCATTGATTAGTCTTCGTTTTTTTCCTTCAGGCAGAATACAATATTTTTCATCATCGCAAGAGAATGAATTCAGAGAGATATTATTTTTGCATTACGTTTATGAAACGCCAAAGACTTTTTTGTTTTGCATCCATTTCAATTTAATCGAATACGTATATACATAAAAAAATAGATTTAGTGCAATTTATAAGAACTAATATAATTGAAATAAAGTAAACAATGATCTCGTAAATGAACTGAAGATGAAAATATACAGGATATAATTTTACAGCTTACAGAATCCAAATATATTTGCAACTTGCGTGCGGTTTTTTATTTTATTTTTCTGCGGTATTGATAACTTAAATCCCATTTCATTAAATTACATTGATTTCCTTTTGCTGAAGAAATTCTTTCCGTTTATAGGGTAGAAAAAGAACGAAAAACAATTTAAATAAATTTTTAATCTGACTGAGGCATTCGCCATTAATTCTAATTTGTGAAACTTCTTTCTAGCTGTGTTAACCCACTTTCATAAATTGATTTCAGGTATTTCAATACGATTCAGAATCTTTTCCTTTATATATTTCTCTCTGAGGATTATATTATCGGCAAAAAGAATAGGGATTCAGCACATAAAGACGATTATTGGGGCCTGTTTTTCAGCCTTTAAGCACAACAACTGACATATTAATTTATTACTTTTCCAGTCTCTCTGAGTAGTGATAAATCGTAATTAAAATAAACTAGAAATAGATTTTTACAAAGTTGATAAAACACAAATGTTCGCTGGTCTTTAAGAAAACTACCCAGAAATGGTGGGTCAAATATCATACACCAAAGAGATGTATACTCGTTATATTCCACTTAGTTTAGCAAGGGTATCCTCTGGTGACCAAATCGAAGAGTATTGCTTTTGGCTTTGTTCACACCATGGATGAAATGATTGAGCCCGCGCATAGTTGACATCCCCCTCCATAATCTTGAATTTTCATTCAGCAACCTAGGCAGACCCAACCATAGAATACAGGAAAATTACTAAAAGAACAGACCGACGCCTCACGGCTTTGTTCCAACTCAAGCAAACAAATCGATTGTATCAATTAATTTTTTTTATAAAGTCATCAGGATTGGTTCTTTGTGTAGCTTGTTTGTTTCTCCCAGAAACCCAAGTTTTTGTTTCCAGAGAATAGGCAAACTGACCAGAAAGTACATTCAGTGTATGAGATAATTGTTCGGGTAACCCGATATTGAAAATGCTTGTTGGTACTCATGCTACAGACTATGTTCAAGAGTTTAGCTAATTTTACGTTTGTAGTGTGCGTGTGTGCCCTCTTTTGGTAACATAGTTGGTAGATCGCCGTCCACCCCAACACCGGATGGAAAAGACATGAGTTCGAGTCCCGTCAATGATGGGAAGAAGTTTTTCGTCCAGTAAACAGAAAATTGACCTCAGAACACACGCAATTTGCAGACAGTATACACAAGGCAATGATGCTTCTGAAACCCTACTACAACAACAACAGCTTATATTGTTTAAAAATTAACCATAGAAAATGTTGTTAAATTCATTTTCAAAAGTTAGAAAAAGTATTTGGGTTACAGTACAATTTACAATGCACGAATTGACCTAATAAGCAACCTGCTACAAAATCTGGACGTGTGGCGAGCACAGATATAATTTATGATGGAATTTTTATGTTAAAATAATTTTCTTTCAAAAACCGGATTATGAGCTTTTCTTTAAAACATTGTACAGTTTTATTTTATTTATGAGTGCAGGTTTTACATAATATTTGTCTTTTTTTTTAAATATAAATCTGCTTATTAAAAGAAGTTTCATAGACAGTTCAGACTCCTGAGATAACTTCTTAATTTCCTCCTCTTCATTTATCCTGACAACAGTACATTTGCCAGACAACAAACATATCCCGAGGTAAATTGTCACTTGACTTATTTAACTAGCCCACTTATCACAAAGAAGCAGCTCTCATTAAAAGAATGATAACTAAAGCTACTCCGTCTATTTTAAGTCTTCCGGATGTGAGGGTGTCTTGTTTATAATCTCAATAAACTGTTTTGGCTTCCTGCTCCTTGCAAATGACAGGCTTATTATTGCAAGATAAAATGCTTCTCTAACTACTAAGCAAAGAAAGCGATAAAATTAATAAGATTCTAAGTCGCTTAAATTTCTTCTATTCATTTGGAAAATCGTCCTTTGGAGGATAAAATATCATTAATATTACGAATTGAAAATGTTCTGTCTATAATGAAATTCGCAAGATGAACCTCTCCCTTCTATCATCATCCAAGCTAAATAAAACAAACGAAATTTCCATCAGTGTTGCTGTAGATATTACATTTCGCAGTGATTAATGCAATACTGCACCATCCTTCCAAACCTTCAAAGTGTGCATGTGTTTATCAATAAATATCTTTCGTTAATAAAAAAATCAACTTAGTATTTGAGTTGCCAGGTATACCCTCAGTGGCCACTTTATTGGGTGCACCTCCATAATAGCGAGTAGATCCCCTTTAGCTCTCAGAATATCCTGCATCCATTGTAACATGGATTCAACAAGGTGGCGAAAGGTTGCCATAGGGACTCATTGTCCATGCTGATCCAGTTGCTTGCCACATTTGTTGCACGTTGACCTTTGTGGGTCTCTACTAAGAAGAGAGCTGGTTTCACCTCATCTCACAGGTGCTCAATTGGATTGAGATATGATGGCTGGGGAGGTCACTGCAGTAGGTAGAATTCACTCTCAAATTTCAGAAACCAATTCTGCACAATTCTGGAGTTGCGATGCGGCTCATTATCCTGCTGGAAGGGCCGATTAGCATATACACTGTGGCCATGAAGGGATGTGCCTGGTTGGAAATAATTTGTAGATAACCTATGGCGTCCAAATGTTGCTCCACTGGAATCAAGGGCCCAATCTACACTATGAAAAAACTACAGCCTGTATTATTCACATCTGGCAAGACGAGTTAATGGATTCGTGCTGTTTTCGCCATATTCTGGTCCTTCCGTCAGTGTTAAACAGCAGGAACCGAGATTCGTCAGACAGACTAGCAACGTTTTTCCACTTCTTTATTGTTGATGTTACTGTACTTTTTTTTTTTTTTTTGAGAGGATTTGATGAGAGGAGTGGAAGCCGGTTTGGTCGTCGACTGATATACCCCATCCGCAACAATGTGCAACGAGTTGTGCTTTCTGAAATTCCTCTTCGGTTATACTGGCTTTTATTTTACTTATTGTAGCCTTTCTCTTAATATGCACAAGCTCTTTGTGGCCATAGGATCGCCTTTAACTGGATGTTTGTTATTGAATTGTTGCTTTGTTATTGGATTCTAGATGCTTTGTTATTGGACCAATATCGATACACCTGAGACGGTCATATGTGAAAATCCCAGCAGGGTTCCAATTTACTAGATACTCCTAAAGACCAGTCTGGTGTCCCTCACGTTCAGAGCCGCTTAAACCTAGTTTTGATCATTCTCATACAGTATCCCTATATATTTGCTCACCTGCTTAATATTGCATGATACGAATAAGTGATGCTATTATAGAGGGGGCGTTGCATTTCATGAAAAAGATAGGTGTATTTCTAATTAAATGGCCACATAAAAATAATAAAACATTTTATACACACAAAAATATCAGTTATTGATAAAAAACATCGATTGGCAATTTATCGAGGGCTGGCACCATTTAGTGTAATTTAGGTATAGCGTCTTTTACCAAAATAAATTAGCAATAACTTTCACGTTATAGAAAATCGCCAACTTAAGATAATCGATTGATTTAAATGAAGTGCTGAAGAAGAAAAATATTTCAAATTTGTTATTGTTTTCAGAAAAAAATGTTAAAATTAGATTACATACGTTATCCAAATTTTAATGTGAAAAGTACTAGTACCATACCGCCTTGAGGCTGAGTAACTCATCGTGCTCTACTGTACTATATGAGTGGATAAACATTATTGTATTTGAAGTGTGTTAATAACTACAATTTATTTTTTCATCAAAAGAATTTGTTTAAAATAAATGAACTTGTTAAGAAAAGTAAATTTCTTGATAACAAGTTGCAATTCTTCACATATTGTACAAGAGTTTTTCCATACAAATTTATTATTTGACAGAAAAGATAATGAAATTACAACACATAGTACATTCCACACTGCAAACAGAGATAGTAATTTATAAGTATAGCAGTTATAATCTACTGAATCATTAAGTGTCAAAAATTTTCTTATTAGGAATTTTAATTTGGAGATAGGATGACGTCTCCTGAGCCTGAAATAAACGCTAGCCAACAAATTGTTTATTATATTCATTGTATGCGTGTCTCCAAATCTGTTTAGTACCCTAGGGTGAGGCAAAACAATTGCTTTTGGGTTCCTTAAAGTATGTGAGAAATTCCTTTGCACATTGAACTCTTCAAAAATAATGTTCAGATTTTTCAAGATTAAATTTAACTTCAGTTTTTGAACTGGATAAAGTATTTTATATTTCAACAAAAATTGCCTTATCTTATTCAGGTCATTTCAAATGTTTATTCCCATTAAAAGTCTCAAAATCCTGTAAATTAAGTTGTTTATTACCCTTATTTCAGTTATATTTGCTCGTGCCCATACATTTACAAAATAATTGAGTTGTGCACAATATAAGGTAAATTTTGTTCTAAGATTTAACTTATTTTTAATGCAGTAAAAAAGCACACATAAAATCTATTTTTTTTGTATAAATCTGTTATATGAATTGCCCAACTTAGCTGTAGTGAATCCATAACCCAAGGTAACAATGATTTGAGACTTCTACCACAGTTTGACATTTGCAATTCTGGAAATTCTGATCATGAAGGCATACATGTTTATGTAATTTAATAGAGTGATGACTATTTAAGATTTGATGAGGTCTAATTTTGTTTTTTCAAAGCTGAGTGCTAATTTATTATCCTGTAGCCATGTTTGAAAATGGATTGCATCCTGCTGTAAATCATTTGTCATATTTGTTAAGTTCTTTCCAACTGTATATGAGATTATATCGTCTGCATAAATATAAAAGATTTCTTAATTACTTCAAATATATGTAATTTATATAGATATTGAACATTATTGGCCCTGCATGAGTACTCTGAGGTACTTCTCTCTTTACATTATATGATTTTCCTTTTGCATTTTCTACTTCGACTGTTATTTTTCTTTAATTAACATGCTAAAAGTTGATTGATCCTTCCCCTAATACCATATTTCATTAATTTTTGTTGCAATATTGGGATATCAATTAAGTCATGTGCTTTGGATCTATGAATAAAATCATTATGAAGTTATTATTGTTTAAATGTAAGTTAAAAGAATCCACTAAGTTCTCTAATAAGGTCTGTGTGCTCTTACCCTTCTGATATGAGAATGGAGAGTTGTTTAGCAGTGTATATTGATGTAGGTATTTGCTAATATGAGAAAAAATATTTTTATTATCTTATTTATAACTGCCTGTATTGTTATTGGTCTATAATGTAATAATCATCTGGTGATCCCTTTTTATATATCGGAATTATATATGCAATACATAATTCCAATATTTAATGATTCTGTTAGATAATTCCAATATCTAACAGTAATAAAAAAAAGCTAAATCTACACTAATTGTGAAATTTGCAAATCGTGTGGTAAAGAAAAAATGTAGAAAGGCAAAGGAGGTTCGACTGAACTTCCTTTTTAATTTTTAATTCAACTTTACATTTTTTTAATAATCCTAATATTAAAGCTCTTATAGTTGGCAAAAATCAGTTCTTTCTGTAGCTTTAAATATCAGGTCATTAAGAAAAAATTGGTTTAACTTCTCGCAATATATAAATTCAATGAAAGAATTTATTTCATGACGTGTAGTTTTAACAGAGATTAACATACAAATGATGAAATTTCTCATTATAACATGCAAGATTTTGACAAGGTCTATATGTTGAGAGAATTTAGAAGAGGTGGAGGAATAATAATATATTATAGAACATGCTTTAAGGCAGTACAGGATTACCACTTAACTCAGTCTTGTGAAAACTGTTGTGTTATTCGAAATTATTAAGAGAAGATCCTGAAAAGACATTCATGATTTGTGCTTTTTATAGGCCACAATCAGAATCTATAAACAGTTTCATAATAGAATTAGATAACACAATTTTGCAATGGGATGACATATAGTCTGATAAGACTATACTTGCAGGAGATTTTAATATTAATTTACTTACCAATGAATCTGATAATGTGATACTCAAATACACTGCGATCTTAAACAATTATGGATTTGAAGACATCTTATTTGGAATAACTAGGCAACAAAGGATGATGGAAGGTGATAGAACAGTAAGCTCTTCTTTAGATAACTTTATAACAAATATAAAGTTGAAGTATGCTAATTCTTACATACTACTAAATCGATTTTCAGATCACAGAACATGTATACTGACAGTGGATATGTACTCAAAACAATACCCGTGTAAAGATATAAGATTAACAAATGTTAGGAAGAAAAATTATTTATCATCAGGGAAACTGAAACAAAACATGGATAATATGTTAATACAAGAGCAAGCATCTTACACAACAAGTGTAAACGTCTTTTCAAATAAGATAATAGAAACGATAAACAATTTAAGGTTTACTACAGAGAGAAAAGTAAATTACACAGCTTGCTACATAAATTCTAGGATTATGAGAAATAAGTTTAAGAAACCTCGGATGACTAACGAAATGGAAGAATTAATGGTACTAAGGGATAAATACTTCAGGCAGTATAGGAATTTTCCATCAAAGATAGAACATTATCAGAATTATAAAGTACTTAGAAATAAACTGACAGGTATGATTAAAAAACAAAAAAAAATACTTATTACAATCAACTTTTTATGGATAAGCAAATAACTCAAAAGGATAAATGGAACTTTATAAAGAACCTGTTAAGTTGCAAGGAAGAAATTATCAAGGGGAAATCAAATTAAAACACTATTAGAACAGATTTCTGGTACAAACAATATGAAGCTACAAATAGGTTTGCCAAGGCTATATCAGATCTCAATCATATTATATTCATTATTGCCAATTTTTTTAACCAAAAAGATAGCCTTCCTCACATAGTGAACTCTTGAGTAGTCTTAACTCCACAGTATACTGAGATTTTTAAGATTATAGAACAGTTGAAGAACAAGAAATCTTATGGACTGGACTGTATTACAGTAACCGAAGAGAAGAGAAATAAAGAACAGTTCTCTGTTCTCTTGGGGAGCTTAGAGCACGGATGTTAGAGTTAGGAAGCTATCCAACTAATTTAATACAAATGCAATACAATTAATAATAATAATAATAATAATAATAATAATAATAAGGAAGTACACGAACCTAAGACAGGAGATCAAAGAAATGTGGTATATGCAACAAGTAACGACCATCCCGATCATCGTGTCAACCACAGGTATGGTGCCAAAGACCCTACATAACAGCCTAGCAGCAATAGGTCTCCCAGCGACCACCTACAAGAAACTCCAGAAAGTCGCAATCCTGAACACCTGTAGGATAGTCAGAGAGTTCCTCGACGAACAGCAACAGAGGTTACTGTTGGTCGAGACATAACAACAACCACCCTGTGTACTTGGTAGCAATACCCGTCAAAAGGTGGAACACCCAATCAGGAAGAAATAATATAAGAGCAACAACAATAATAATAACCATTCGGACGTAGTACACTCACAGACACGACCAGGTGGCCAGAATAATACACCAGAAGCTAGCGCAAAAGTACCATCTGATGAAAGAACGTTTACTGTATTTACAAGTACGAGCCTCAGCCCATACTAGAGACCTCTACTCACAGACTGTACTGGGACTGTGCCATAAAAACGGACAGAATGATTCTGCATAACGGACACGATATAACTCTCATTGATAAGAAGGAAATGGCTACCTATCTAAGCGACATTGCAATGCCCAACACTAGTAACCTCTTGAAAACATATGAGGAAAAGATCAGGAATTACTCAGACCTAAGATTGATGACTATGATGAGATTGATGACTCAGACAATGAGCATTTCGGACATCGTGTTAACCACCGGCATGGTGCAAAAGAGCCTCCATAAGAACCTGGCAACAATAGGCTTCCCAGAGTACACTTACATGGAACTCCAGAGAGCCACAATTCTGACAAGGACCGCGATCACGGTCCTTGTCAGTCAGTAAGAGAGTTACTCGATCAACAATAATAATAATAGTAACCGCACACAGCCAACCAGGCACCCTATTTGCACCTACGCGTATCCGTCACGGAAAAAATCCTATAATAATAATAATAATGTACCGGACACAACCAACCAATCACTCCATGCACTTGGTACCAGTACCCGTCACGGGGCGGAAAAAAATCCATTAAGGAGAAAAAGTTTAAAATAATAATAATAATTTATATTAACAGGGTTTTATAAATATAGGCTACTTCCTGTCTGCCTTTCTCTCTGTAATTTTCATAATCAGTCAAAAGAGCATTTCGTCTCGCACTTAATGAAACTACATTCGCTACTTTCTTAAGCCACAAAAAATAGGTAAAGGAAGTGAAAAGTCACAATAGGGAGACTTACATTTCATTGCAGACTGACAAAAGGTTGTCAGTCTGCAATGAAATCCTAAAAATTGTATCATGGCATCACTTTAATCTCGGTTGAAAAAGTTTAACTGAAAACTTCTCACTTGCTATTTCTATAGAGACCGGAAAGGAGAGGGGAAAAAAGAAACTCCCACTTACTACTTTTGTCACCGTAATCTCGCTACCAGCACATTTTAAAAACTCTGGGTGGAAACAGGAGGTGAGTCAATGTCTCGAATTAGGCTGTATGATTCTGTCTACAGAGATAGTCAGGGGACATTTAATCTTACTGTCACTGTCTCGTAATCCACGTTTAATGACTGTTTACTATGCCCTTGTTCATATGACGTCGGCTAGTATCACTGGTTCATGGGTGTCCTTGTCAAGTCAGAAGGGTAGACGAACTGCAGGCTTCGTCCTTGCAGCTATCAATCAATGTGAAAGTCTCTAGTGAGCCTTCCTTTACACTAAATCTACCCTTTTGTTAGCGAGAATTGTGTCGTAGCTTACTTTTTTGTGCGCGAGCGGGCGAGCGTTTCACAGAATCATCGTGAAAAGGAAAATCCATTCACCTGAGCAGAACGGGGTTTTCATACAGAGAGAGCGAGTGTCGCAGTCTGAATGCATTCTTTTCTTACTTTGTGAAAGTCTCGGATATGTTAATACACGCGTCTAACGTATATTTTTAATCATTTAGTGTGTGCTAGGTATGCGAGCTCTTAGTATGAGAAATCAAACGTCTTAATTAACGTTCTGTGAAATGGATGTTCTATCTCTCTGGCATACTCCAGGTCCTTGAATTTAAATATAGAACATCCATCTGTGAAATGGATGTTCTATCTCTCTGGTATACTCCAGGTCCTTGAATTTCGGTAATATTGCTTGTTTTATTACTCAGTATCCGGCAAGCAATATTATTCGTACATAAATTGGACATTTCAGATGACTGTGAACATCTGAGATAACAATGAGTCTGATTTCAGAGAGAGAGAGAAGCGTTTCAAAGATATAGCTCATCAAACCTTGTGTGCACTTCCACCTCTATGGACCAAATTACTTCGTGATTCTTTCGGTTATTAAATCGCAAATGGCCGTGCTTCTGTAACCGAAATGACAGACTTAATGCATTATTATCGAAAGTTGTTATACCCACTGAGAAAGCGAATTGCATATTGTAATGTGATCACTTAGATTAGACAATAGCGGTGCAACGTCATTTGCAAATATACAGCATGGAAGGAAACTGTGGCCTGTACGTTGGGATTTAGTAGGAAGGGGGCAGTTGAAAATGCAGCTGGGATTGCAGATACTGAAATTATACCTAAAGTGTACCTAAATTATACCACAAAAATAGACCTAAAGCGATTCTTTTAGCCCTTGAACCCATTTTCACGTGAAGGCGGACAATTTTCTCTTCAGAAGAGTTCATATTTGATCTTACAGATTCTAATATAGAAAATATATCTTCCCACTAAATAAATTTTCGATCATATATATAATTAAAAGCACTAGCGTCTATCTTGCTTATTTTTATGTAAACTTAAGATATTTGTCGTCTGGATCTTATTTGCCATATTTTGCTGAAATTTTTGAATTTGATGTTAAAATTGGAATAAACATTAACTTTTCGATTTTACGATTTATAAATCTTGCCTAATCAGCTGCTTTTTCTCTATAGGAAAGTTGAGAAGCTTTCATTTCCTTACTTCAGAAACAGACTAAAATATGAACGGCAGGGACCACAAGTTAGGAAGCGCTTTATTTTACAGTTGAACTGCAGAAATATTTTACAGTGGGCTGTTTGAAATTAAATAAAATTCGTACACTACTATTTTGTCTGGATAATGGGTAGGTTATTGTTCCTACTGAGGGCTTTAGTATTCAGCTTACGACTTTGGCTTATGTTCAACTTGGTTATTGAGGCTGACACAGACATTCTTTCAGGTATGTCAAACTGGCCTTGCTACCTGGAGTCTAAAACGCTGTGCAACTGATATTCAGGTAACACTCAAGTCAAGTTGACCTAATTTCGGCGAGTTCCAGTCTGTCTGTGAGAGCCAAATACTCTGCTTTCACCTTAATGACGGTGGGACTGTTAGTAACCCTGGGTAAAACCTTCATGTGCAAGTGCTGAAATACGGCACCTAGCACACTGTATGTGACCACCCAGGTGCTAATCAACGTAAGCAGAGGTCGTGGTGTGCCGCCCACATCACACGGAAGAATCCACCGTCTGTGTTAACAGGCAATACTAGGTGGTAGATGACTCTAATAAGCCGGTGTAATGCCACCACTTGGCTTATTAGAGGCTTGAGGTGGCGGAACCCATGTTTAGTATCTAGAACAAAGCTCTGGCAAACCTCCCCCACCCATCTCTTCCATCATGCGGTATGGCTGATGTCTTTTCAAGTTGTGGCGGACATCATGGCAAGATCCAATCTTTCTTACATTTCGAGGGTACAGCTCTAAAACGGTGTTCTTAGGCCGGCTAATAGATAGTCCACCGGACCGAACACCTGTTGGTAACTCTCTAGAAAGCTTCCGGATCAGCTAGCTATAAACTCGCTGCTTCTGCTCTGCCAGATAGTGACCGGAGGGAGTCCGAGAAGGGTGTATGTGGGGGCATTGTAGAGGCCACGTTATGTCAAGGAGCTGGGTATAGTCTCACTATGTCCACGTCATATCCAAAAATTTCATTACTTCAAACAGCATGTACCCCCACCTTTACTTACTAATGATTACACCATGAATTATCAAACTTATAGAACAAACTTATTTACGAAAATATCTAAACCTCCCAAACACTTCCTCATTAATTTTACAGATATAAGTGGTCTCAGTTCCAATCTCAATGGTGTCCATTTCCACTTACAGTACGCCAAACCCCCATGCACATTTTCTGACTGAAGCCCAATTATCGGTTAACTCAACCACTGCTCATTTCAGTTGTCCCAATTATTCACTGTATGATTCCTTTCGCTTCAAACGTGGTACTTGTGCATATGTTCGATCTGACGTTCCTTGTCTGAGAGTTAGTAATATGGAATCTGGTCTTTTCGATCTTCTCTGGCTTAAAATCTCTGTACCAAATTCTGTCAAATTCATCTGTTGCCTCTATCGTTCTCCCGACATCACTAATTAGTTGAAGTCCAGAGGATGCCGGATAGGATTTATGACGTTCCACTATAATAATAATAATAGTGTAATATAATTTCATGGCACATTTCCAAGAAGCATTTTTATTTCCATTCTTTATTTCTCCGTCGATGTTATTTCTATCTATATGCCCAAAGACAATTTTGTTTAATCAGTGGTATATCACAAGCGTCGTTGTTGCTACCAAAATCTTTTTCGAAAGTGTTTCCTTATAGAAATTAAAGATTAATTAACATCTTCTATATTGATTGCTTTAATTTATATTAATCAATCTTGATTTTTTAATTCGAAATGGCTCATGAGATTAGAGTAGAGAACAGGCCGTAATTATATATTGGTAAGGCAATAGGCGATCCGAACTGCCTTCTATTTAAAGAGGCATCATAGATTAATTGCCACTTCGTAATTAATCTGTGATTCTGTTTGTCGCTACTGAAGTGTAGAAAAGTACTCAACGGTATCGACGTGCAGAAAGCTAAAACATGGACTCTCAGTTCTACGTTGCATTTCTGAATTACACCGGCCAAAGTGTAGTAGTACTGTAGTTCAATGTACCAAAACAGTAGAAATGTTCATATAACGGAAAAGCATCGTTTCCGAGTTACAACCGTCTTTCCGTGAAAGGGGGGGGTATCGATAAGAAATTTGGTACACCCCCCTACGAATGAATGAAGTGAAATGTGAAGCGATTACGCAACATCCCGATTTGTTCTTGAATTACTACTGGTTGCGTGTTCAGATACTGATGTTGCTTCAAACAGTTCGTACTGTTTATCGGCATCGTTACTCCATGAAAGAGAGAAGTACAGTAGAGCACTGACCCTTTTCTAATTCTTAATTTGAATATTTTATTTCTTTGTTTTTAATGATTTGTATGGATTTCCAGAATCATTATGACGGTTGCTAATACTCCTTGCATTTTTGTTAGTTTCAATCCGTAATTCTAAATACTTCTCTATGTTCTGTAATACGGCTCAAGTTTTGTGATTGCTAAAAGTGAAGGGCGAAGACGCTTTTAAAAAATCGCAATTGAACCACGCTTGAATTACTAGATGTTCCTCTGAGCATTCGCTGGAACGTGCGGTTCCAGTAGTATGGTACTCCAACCCATTTCAGCGCAATCGTCTGTAACCATCTGACTGCGACGTAACACGGGAAATTGATTGGGAATGATTGTCCTGTGCCATGGTCGACACAGCCCCATCCCCGATTTGAATGAATCCATGGGACACTTTTAGGGAGTTACCTTAAGACCCAATGGTACAGAAAAACCTTATTTCCCACATTAGGACGCCTGTAATTCACTTGAACACGCCTGATATTTTTAAACTTATGCTACGGTCAATGTCACATTGATACAATTTGTGTTTTGAAGTTGGAACCACTATTTTAAACTTTTGTGATTGCTGAACTTGGTGAAAGAGCACATAAAAAACCCAATTTTCCGTGTATCTCAGAGAACATCAATTGAACGCATCTTCGCCTTTTGCTCTTAAACACGAAAAAGGGCTATGAGTCGGAAAGGGAGCATTTTCGAACACAGGTTTATACTTTCTTTTATTTGGTTTTTGTATGTAGAACCTCTGTACAGTTTTGTGAGTGAAATTTAGAAAGCCCTGTGTATCCTAAATAACAAATACTCTATTTTATAGCACAGTGGTTACTGACATTGTTTTTCCACCTTGTGGTCTCCCATTGTTTTGCTCGTACATGACCTAAGTAGGAATTTTTATGGATTTTATTCACTCCTTGACCGAGTTAGTCGGTCTTCGAAGAGAGATGCATTTTTTTATACTCCCATAAAGTCGGATGTGGCTCTGATTGCCAAAGATGGCGTGATCAGATTTACTGGACACGTGACACTATTTTTTAAAATACGTTTCTCCATCGACTTCAATATTTACGAATAAACAAACAAGTATTCATTCTTTTTCAGGTGACCGCCTGGTCCGAGACTTCTTCAGTATGCCTTATCTCCAAAAGAATTTTCATATTGGGTGAATGTCATTTAGAGGAAAAACTGCCTTACTGCCAAGTCTGTCACCGGACCTGGCGGTAAGGTACCAAAGGAATCGAAGAGTCAGAAGGGACCTGATAGTTTTTATGGTTGTAAAAGCATGGGAGAAGAGGCAATGTTGGAGAATTTCTCTTAGAGGCCCACAATTTATAGTTTAAATACCTCTTCAACTATTGAAAAGGTATTAGAAATTAAATCTTCCTCCTATGAACAACAGGGATTTCAGCTCCTACCGTTCCAATCAGGTAACTAGCGGCGTAGCCAATAAGCTGTACAAATTACGGTCCGTCGTTTCGACTGTTAACACACCGATTCCGACCCTCCTACAAAGTGACTTAGTGTACCGTATTTCCTGCCGTGACGGCAGAAGACTCAATAATCGGGTCTTTGAGCACCAGAAAGCTATTCGTTCGGCGGACGTGGAGCACTCGGCGATTGCTCAGCACTTCTGGTCTACCCAGTAGGACATCGATCCACGCCGCTACCGTCGCCGTGTCTGGTTGGAATCGCTCCACGTCTCGTGTTGTAGCGATTCCTTTAACCGGAACAGAGGAGGTCGCATCCATCCCATCACTGAGGCAACCATCCTCCTAGCTGACAAGCGTTGGCGCTCGCAGCATACCCAAGTATTGTAGATACAACCGCAAGTCTTCGCTTCCAACAGCTAATTGTTGCCTACACCTGTAGCACGCGATTTTCACCTCGCATGACCACCACAACACACACACATGACATTCTGTACTTTTGAAATAGCGGTCACAACTGAAGAAGGACATCCCCCGTCCGAAAGCTTTTGTGTTTATTACTTTATTTTTGTTCCTGTTGTAACTGTTTCAGTTTATTAAACGAGTTTTGCACTCCAACCTGTTTTATTTAATCCGTGTCTTCCTAGTGGCACTACATTGTTTACATTAAATATGAATCCTGGGTACAGAGGCCTATTTTCTCTTAAGCTGGACAAAGGTTGACGATGTGTTATAAAGTAATATGTTTAGAATATACCGCATTTGTAATGGAAAAATTCCTCATGAATATTAATATCCGCGAAGAAAGTTTTAACAGATGTTGCATTTTTCTGGTTCATCCCTTATCAGGACTGTTTCCAACTCAATCCTTTCTCTGCACAGTGATATCGTCACCAACCAGTGACTCCTCATACCACTCCAGATTAACAGATTTATGTCTAGAATTTGTTCCTGCCTTGCTGAACTTGTTTTTGGATAACTTTACTGCTGCTATTTGAAGACTTTTCCTCTTTGTGGACTACTTTGGGCAGCAGTGGATAGATATGGTCAAGTAATATCCTTTGTAATACTACATTTTTTACGTTTATACTATTTTCTTCTTTATTTCTTCGTCTTCTGCTGTCTTGTCTTCTGGGTGAAACTGGATAATTATGTGTACTTATGATGGCTTGCTGTCACGGGGTTATTTTGAATGGTTCCAAACTCGCTTTGGACATTCTGTGTGTGACTATCGAGGTTGGCCACGGTACATGCGCATTTGTGGCCAACCTCCCCATGATGTAGATGGACATTGGGCCGACTTTCCAGGCGATCGCCTGCCTGGTGACAAAATGGCCAGAAACGCTAAACAACACAACACACAATTCTGACCTTTTACAAAGTTCCGTGTTCATCACTGTGTACCAAGGCGGAGTTGAACTGACATTCAGGTGCCGTCCTAATATACATGTCTCATGAATATTGTGTTTTCTGTGTTAATTGTTTTAAAAATTGCTTCCAGTGAGTGTCACAGTGTTTATTTCTTTTACGTATTTTGAATTTCTGATACAAAATGTGAGAAAGTAATTGAAAAATTCTCTGAACATTGGTCTGTTGAACAATAACAACGGAACACATTTAGAAACAACGACATTTAGAAACAACGACAACGCCTCGTTGCTGCGAGTTTGTGGGGGAAATCTGGATGAGTTGCTTCTCTTTTGCAGATAAAGTAGACTTTTGAATGGAAGTACTATTCCTTTGTTTTAATGCCATGTTTACTGTTGGAAAATTGGAGAAACCGCAAGGAAGAAAACTCACGAAGCTTCAATTAATTTTTTACAACAGAAAGTGGCTGTCAATGTTTAACAGTTACCTGTTGGCAGAATGAATGATCGAAATATGAATCGTGAAAAATGGAATAATTAAAATGGCGAAGCCTGTAATTTACTAACATCTACTACACATCCATTTTTCATTCTTTAGAAATAATTTTTGCTTATCCGCCCAGAAAGATATCACTCGTTTTCGTGGGTTCGTTTTAACTTTTTATTTTTTGTCTCTCAGAAACACATCCGCCTCGGTCTGCAAGGTAAACCGCTGACTAAATGCAATCATCTTCAGATGACGACAGCCAACGAAGCAAATTGATTTATCTTTCTCTCTGTGAAAATACGACGTGAGTGCAGTAACCGTCTACCAGTACTTAATGATTGAAGCAGTTACATGAAAGGAATCATATGCGAATTCAGTTTGTACAGAACAAATGAGAAGGAGAAAAAAAAGAAACACTTATCCCTGCGCTTTCCTTTAGGTAAGAAAGAAAAACAAACACATTTCATTATTAAAAACTGGAAGGCTTCTTGCCTGATGTTTTACAATAGTCAATGTATTCGGAATTAATAAGCGATTGTATTAGAAAATTAATATTCATTTCCACTATAATTTCGATTGATCCGGTAATTTCTACAGTGTTACCTTATTACCCACTACTTATGTCCTACCTACTAATGGGAATCTTAAAGGTATAAATAAGGAAATAAATTAATTATTTTCCCTACTGGAAATAAAAGAGAAAAAAATCGAGTTCCTGGGATGGAACTCCTGTTCGTTTTAAAATATAACATTTCTCGTCCGAGATTCTGCTACTCTTTGAAAAAAAAAAGCCTCAAATTCCTCCGACTGGATTGCTAAAAAAGAGCCTTAGATTCCTTCCCACCGGAATGGATCCTTTTCCAGACGAGGAACAATAGCAGCGATCGTAACCACCCTTCTAACTGGTCAAGTATGGCTTGATGAGGATACAGATCCGTTTCAATATAGCTCAGTTATGTCCCCTCTTGAAATCTCGACCGTGATGCATGATGGATATTTGACGATTTAACATGTTTAGGTTTTGTTCTCCACACATATGAATTAACTATTCTCCAATTCAGTTGTTCTTAACCGATGTTTGAAACCTACAGGAGATTTTTGAAGTTCGGGTAAGGACCGTAATTTACCATAATGAATCAATAACACGAAACAGTCTCAAAAAAGAACTAAGCTTTTTATAAGGAACGAGGGATATGGTGAATTTTGATTCTCAGTAGTGGGGAAGTTGATAGATTAAAACACTACACTGATTGAAGGTGTTTACATTGACTGTTTTGTTTATTTACATTCTTTTATACTGATATAATGGCTTCTCTTTTTGGGGACTAAGTACACTCATCTCAGGCGCATGAACTTCATCATATTACATCTTCCTTCTACTAATTAACAGGCAGATAAGGTAAAGGTAATCTGCAGCCATTATCAATCCACTGCAGAATGGAAGCCTCCTCGACAATTCATATTGAGAGAAATGGACCATAATCTCCCACGCTGGTCCAGTGCGTGTTGGTAGATCGACCGTATTTAGCAGTCAGGGGTCTGAACCCCGGTTTACTCAAAGAGCGTGTGCTACTGCACTCCTTCTCCTGACCACTCGGCTACGGACCCCTATACTAGATTAATAAAGTAACTTGTCGTATGGGATAGATATGTGAGTAGTTATACTTACCTTTTAGGGTATTCTTATGGCCAACGTAATATGACTTTCCAATTAATAAATCAGAAAACATGGATCTCTAGAGCTCCACTATGCCATGTAATCTCGCTATTTCTACTCCCTCCGTCGTCCTCTGATCATTCCTTTTGATCTTCTTCACTTCAGCCAAGCCAACGTGTACTGACTGGATACAACGCCCTACACGCTGAGCTGTTTATCCGGCAAGCGCAGTGTTCTAATTTATTTTTCTTGTAGCGGTGCTGGTACAAGTATGGGTGGTTGTTATGATTACATTGTGACTCATGGGTCCTCTTAAAATAGATTTTAATTATTCTTCTGAAAACAGAACTTAATTATATGGCAGATAAATTATGTCCGCAATTACGGAGGTGATTAATAGTTCCGCGCCTGTAATGAATATGGATATGAGATTAAAGTCTTGCGGTGGAGAGAACCCGAGTTGAAGGAATTGGTAATATATATGAGCGTGAAGGAATAACATCTATGTGCTAACAAAGACAATGCGTTTAGAGAGGTGAGCGAATGTAGAAAGAATGCATCTAATAGTAATCTTCATTCGGCATTAGTTTAATTAACTGCAGCTGATGTAATTAGGAGAATTATATAATTCTTTGTAGTTCAAGAAAGGAAATCCTATTATTTCCCCTTTAATATATTGAGTATTAGCACTTACAATATAATTCGATTTTAAATTCGTTTAATATTGAATCAAATTTTACTTTTTGGTATGTTTTTAAATAAGTCTTGAAACATTAGAGAATTTTAGATAAATACAATACCTCGTTAGATAAATTACTCTGAAAATAATTCGGAGACTTGAATATCTATCCTGGTTTAGTTGCGTCTAGTGGTTTGGCTAATTGAGATGATGGCTACGTCTCCTTTTTAGGTGCGTGTGGCATCCTAACCTTTGAAGACAGACATGAAACTTCGTGTTTGTTCCTCGTCTCCTTCGTCCCAAATGTTTGTGAGCGTAGTTCAAGAGGAAAATGCTTAATGTTGCAAGGTATTTTAGGCAAAATCCAATCATAAAGTTTTTAATATCTTCAAAATGAAATGTTTATCAAAATATTTAAACTAGTAAACTGGAACGGGTGAATGGATAAGAGTGAATTTTGGTGTGAATTTAAAATTGATAAAGTTGATTTTAATTATTTTTGACAATGAAATTGTCAAAATAATTGCTCTTGCTCCAGAATATAATAACATTAGGGGAAAATATAACTTATATGACTGGCATAGTTCAGTCCTTAAGATCTGCAGCCATGCTGCCTGCAAGCCATCCTGCCTTCACTTCCCATTCAAAAACATCCCACAGGTGTAAGATCAGGCAAATTTAGAGGCCAATAAAAATGGGTGATATCTTCACTATGTTTCTCGGACCACTTGTGCACAATGCGGGACCGAATATACGGTGCATTATCGTCTTAGCAGATCCCATTTCTGTCCGGGAAAAAAATAATGCAGGGTGAACCTGGTCTTCTAAGAGCTGCAAGTAGACCTTACCAGTGAAACGCTGGTCTAGACGCACCAGGGGTCGTATGGACTAGCGTTTCACTGGTGACCACCTGCCTGTATAATTGGCACCATGCACGATTAGTCCTTGGACTTGTGTTGCTTGCGCCACACAACGAAGGCATCTTCCACCAGGTATTTGGGCTCATCCGACCACCACAATCGTTTCCGGTCCTCCAGTGTGCAGCCAACGTGTTGTTGACACCACAGCATTCGCCGTCGACGATGACTAGTAATGAGGAGAGGGTGTCTCTTAGGTTGTCTGCTGTGGAATCCCATACGTTTGAGTGTGCGGCGCATCGTCATTTAGGGCATTGCTCTTGCGTTTCTCATATTGTATCCCGATGTCAACTGTCCCAGAATGACCTGCCGTTGAGCCCGTATAACGTGCTGTACCCTTCGCTTACCACGAACATCCACATTGCGTAATCCTCTAAAGTTCTGTTGGGGGGGAACGATGGTTTTATATTTAATTTGAATTAAATTATATTACTAAAATATTGTAATTTAATTCAATTCATTCCGGTTCTCTCATTTTCATAATTCTTTATTTTATTTATCTTTCACTAAAGTTCAACTTATTTGTTTATAAATGAACAAATAATGCATTCTTTGCAGACATACATAGATTTCATATTATGTTGCATTTGCCAAAGCGTTTTAATATTGCTTTCCGTGTAAAATAAGCATCTTAATTCGAACTTACCCCAAACATACCGTCCAAGAGTGAATTTGGACGTTTTTTTTTTTTTTTAATTCTGAATATTACAAAACTTAAAAATGTACCTAAAAACACTAAAATCTTGCGTTACTGATGCAGCAAACTTCAATATTAAAATATATTTCTTTATTTTTAGAGGTTCCACACATTCTCAAGTTTCAAACTTTGGAGCGCACTTGTCCCGTTTTTACATGAGTAAATACGTCCTGAAAAAAAAAAAAAAAAACCAGCCATAAGCGTGTTTTAATTACCTTTCGATATTTGTATTACGAATAGCCATTGCTTTGTTTAACCTTCTAAAGTATTTTATTTGATTTATGTTTCGTGTTTCATTATGTGCATAATTAAACAATCATTGTGTCAAAAATTAAAAATATTTAGGGGTTTACTTTCTTTTTTAACATGTTTTCTAGGTTAGTTCGCCCTCTGCTTTCTTTTGGTAATTTATTTCCCTGTTGCTAGAAGACAATTAATTTAAAAACGCAGCGGTTATCACGTTGGAAAGTTAACTACCTATGACACGCGGATAATTCAAAATAAGAAACTTAAAAACAAATTTCTCAATGCTGGGGAACTATTTTACACGGGATATTAAGCCTTTATTCACGTTCCATAAATAAATGAGACTGATTATCCTCGCAAACACAGTATGAATGCCTCTTGAAATGCAATAAATGTATCCATTTTGTTCCATGAATTCATTTTGTAGTATTTATTGCTCAGCGCTTCTGTTATTAAATTCAATCATGCTTCAGTACTTTAGTTTAGTGTGAGCCTTTTTAGTGAAAAGCTGTTAAATTATCATCGAATTATGTAGTTCAGAAAATCGTGTTACATTTCTGTGGTGGTAAGCGAGAAAAAAAAAGTTTGGTAACTCACAGGTTGCATTTGCCTGTGTCAAAATAAATTAATTTATTGCGATACTCCTGATATGAAGGTAGAATAACTTCATATTAGGATGGGAATTCATTCAAAATTGCTTGATTCGGAAAACTGCCGAATTCTCTCATTTAATTCTCTTAATAAATAAACAAACAAACTATATTAGTAAGTATTCCACTTAAAAATGCCTAATTTTGTACATAACGACCTGAATACGATGATTGTAGTCCCTTCCCTGCCCAAATATAATTTAGAAGCTCATAAGTCACTGCCTTCAATAATCATATTACATGATCTAATACATTCGTAGTCTGCATAACTAGGAGCCATACAACCATCCAATAAATTCGCAATCATTCCATAAATTTATGAGATGTCATTTTAGAATTTCGTTGCAGTATTAATTAATGTCGACTACAATGACAAAACTTCACTTCTGCTACACTGACACGCAGGCGCATCAACTCAGTAGTGCATCAGAAGCTTGAATCTCATTCTGAGATCAAGGCCTCTTGTCCTTCCGAGTTGCTCTGTAACTGTTCTATGATCCGTGGAAACGGCCTTGGTTCGATTCCTATCGCTCGCCGAAGTTGGGAATTACAGGAGGTTCTCATACGGAATGTGAGAAACTTTAAGGGGCTTTCATTCAGAGTTGGTCAAAGCTAGTAGGGTTTCGGTCGATGGTTGCATGTTTTTTGTTTTTATTCACTCAAAAGAGTCATCGGATGGTAGAATTTATGCAATTTATAAACTTGGTATATTGAGGCCTCATGGCTTTAATTGCCTCAACATTTCAATAACCAAACCCAACTGAAATTTTTTAATAGTTTCAGAAGAGTATTTAATTATAGTATAGTATATCCACTACCATAGCCTGCCCTTCTGTTTGCGGGCAATTAAAAGTCACTTTTCTAAAGCTACATAGTATAATGGCTTCTGGTGCCTCTCCTGAGAGACTTCAGAGCAACTCATTGTGCTGTTAATTCCTGTTTAATAAAGCTCCTTATGCTTGTAGTTCTGTATATTAAAGCAAATAGCGGCTCCATATGTTAATAGTTCCTCTATAGTAAAGCAAATAATGGCTCTGAATGGTGTTTCTTGTTTTTAGATCGCTACTGTTTTCAGACCCAAAAACAACCAATTCCTTGTTTTGCTAATTTCAGAAACCACGAAGAGAAACACATCTTCAAACTACTATCTTCTGATGTCCTCAATCTATCTATGAGTTCTTTGTGCTCTTAACGCTTAGATTTGCAAAACCTATACTAACAAATATGCTGACGAAGGCACTTTCTAATACAAGAGCCAACATGGAGAAGGTGGATATTTATGATGGAAAGTTGGTTGCGGAATTTAAACAACCTGTTTGTTACTTAAATGCTGATATCCAGGTAATTCTCCAGTGGGGCGAAGGCAACTTAGTTGATTTCAATCCTTCTAAAACTCAGTCATGTCTTATATCTCTCAAAAAGGATTCTTCTGCTCGTGTACTTTTCTTTGATGACATTGCGATTTCTTGGCAAGATCATTTATCTTTATTGGGTATTACTCTGACTTCTAATCTCTCTTGCTTCCTTTTCATCTAAAAAAAAGTAGTTTTTCTTTTTCACTCTCGGCGTTATTGTTCTTACACACAGCTGTTCACTTTGTACAAATCGCAAATTCGCAATTGTTCCCACATCTGGGGCAGTGCTCCCAAAACTTCTCTCAGGCTTCTAGATTCCATTCAAAAGAAGGCAGTTGGGTTAATTAATGAATGATCTCTAGCAGAGACTCCACTCTCTGTCTCATAGATATTCTTTTTCTACTGAACATCTTTTCTACAGATACTTCCATGGACAGTGTTCTTCTGAATGGCGTCTATAATTTCCGCTCTCTCTTCCAAAGCAGTCCGAACACGTGCCGCAACAAGTCAACATCCTTTTGCTGTCCAACTTCAAACTCACAGAACCAACTTTTCTTCTTCCTCATTTATTCCTTCAACTTCCGTTCTCTGGAACAACCTTTCTCCATACGTGTTTCATGAAAATTCCAATCTACAGAAGTTCAAGTCTAATTTCAAGAAATATCTTCTTTCGTCTTCTAAACCTTCAACCCATGCACTATACTAAGTACTATACACCGATGAGCCAAAACATTATGACCACCTACCTAATATGATGTTGGTCCTCCACGTGCAGCCAAAACAGCTCGTACCCGGCGGGGAATGGACGCTACAAGCTTTCTAAATGTGTCTTGTGGTATCTGGTACCAAAACGTAACCAGCAGATCCTTTAACTCCTGTAAGGTCCGTGGTTGAGACGCCGCAGATCGAAGTTGCTGATCCAACACAAACCACTACAGATGCTCGATGGGATTGATTTCTGGGGAATTTGGAGGCCAGAGCAATACCTGGAATTCTTCCTTATGTTCCACGACAACTCTCTAACAG